>NC_135076.1:13315000-14758750 GCF_051107435.1 Chaetodon auriga
CCCCTATACTTAAAACTGTATGAATAACCACCGAACATCACCAGTCTACCTCTGTACACCCAGTTTAGGTGACATGACCTTCCAGGAGATGAACTGGAGCAGCGATAGATGACTGTCTCTGTGTTATTATTTTCATATTTACCTACAAGATGTATCCTGGGTTATCAATCTGTGCTGGCTGCTGCGATGAAGAATTCTCTTCCTCCTCTGTGTTGCTTGCTGCCAAGACCTTTAACCCTGCTGGCACAAAAATGTAGATGATGAATATCAGGGGATTAGTGAAGCGCTGACTGTCAAGATACCAGGTAATTATCAGATAGGCTGTAACAACTGAGTCACATAGTTATCAGGGTTCTGCATGCTCCCATAAATGACATGTTTAGATGCTGAATCACTGAATCCTCATGCAAGTTTGTTAAAATCTTACAGCTCTCCAGCTTTCTGTCCTGGTTTTTCTGAGTTGGCTCTCTGGAAATGCAGCAAATTAGACCATAACGGCTGAGATTTCTCTCTATTTGAATGGAACACAACAGGAGGAATGAATGATTTCAGATGGTGAGGAATCTGTTCTCTTAAGCATACAGTTAAAACATGCAAACCACTCTTTTCCAGTGGAGCGTAGAGCTGCAACCAGTGATTATTTTCATTGTTAAATAATCTGCCGATTATTTTCTCAATTAATTGAAGAGTTGTCTGGTCTATAAAATGTCAGACAATTTTGAAAAGTGTTCATCAGTGTGTCCCAAAAGATGATGCCCTCAAATGTCTTGTTTTGTCCAACAACCCAAAAATATTAGGTTTACTGTCAAAGAGGAGCAAAGGAAGCAGAAAATATTTACATTTAAGATGCTTGAACCAGAGAATTTTACAATATTCTCCTTAAATGTTGCTTAAAATAGCTTTCAGATCAGAGCAAACACGTTGGCATCATACGCTATACAGTCTGTGCTGCTGCATGTCACATGTTGAATGTCACAGTGAAATCAAAGGCATCAATTTTTATTTATTTTTTTTTTATTGTTGAACTAACACATCGACTAGTCCATTATAGATGCATTGTTCATCATTCTTTACCCATGTCCCTGTTTGGTACCTGTGAAAACCTGTTAGATACTGACATATTTATTTTCATCACAGAAGTGCCAGTTACTAACATTCGCACCAGAGGTCAAATAATTTGAAGAATGCTCGTCTGCACAATAAAGTTTCCATTGATGTATCGGCAAAAATGTCTGCGGTGTTGAAGAGCCATTCATTTTCACTGACTTCCTGGAGCCTTGGAGTGTTTGATATTGGCAGGATTAAAATCCCATGAAATAATGCACTGTGTTTAAGTGGTGTCTCTAGCTGAGGCTGGCTACCTGTTCTTCATGCCGGCTTTATGTCGTACTCCTTGCACTTTAAAGGATGATGGAGGAGATGTGAGCGATGGTTTAGCTAACAGTAAACTGCTCTGTAAATCTCATCAGTCAGGCTGATGGAGGGCTCTGAGTCCCTCTGCTTCAGAGTGTCATTCCTTGCTCTTTAATACCCAAGCACTGCCAGAGAAGAGATTGATGACCGTTGTTTGTGCCTCACCTCTTTTTGTGTTATTTTGCAATTTTTAGTTTGACAAAACAGCCTTGCTTTTGGGATTTATTATTTTGGAAATGGGGGAAAAAAAAGAAATAGATGAAAGGAGTAGAGATTTTAGTCAGATTCAGTCTGTTTCCATCTTAACAAGTGAAACACTGGCCATCATTGTAGAGCTTATTAACGGCAAACACTGACCCTCCACATTTGGACAGTGTCTCTGTGTTCCCTACAAGAAAGAGAGAAAAGGTTGAATACAAAAGATCTCTGTGATCGGCTGCAGCAGAGTTGAACAGCTATGAAAACCGCTGTCAGTTTAGTTCTGCTCCCTAGACACTGCTTGCTGTCAACATCCAATGCCATGACTCGTTGCACCCCAAAGGATTTTCACACACAAGCTGAAGTGCTGTTTTTGTCCCCTGATGCTGCACCGAGAAGATCGTCACCAGATTGTAAAAGGAAGAGGATTTTTTTTACGTCTTGACACCAGTGAAGCATGGGCAATGCAGTCTGGTGCACATTTGTGTTAAGACCCCGGCATTAACGTGTGACTTGTACATTATTTAGTTTGTCCATTGAGTTATTTAGACGACCAGCGAGTATGATTTCAGCAGATTCATTAGCAGAGATTGAATATAATATCCATAATTATGTTTTTGTTATCATTATGGATAATGCATTAACCTGCATTATGTTGACACTTGAAACTATGTGTTTTAGGGTGACACCAGGAAATTTCTCCTTCACTTCATCTTGTAATTTCTACATGCTTTAAAACAGAGAGTAAACACCTCACCTGTGGCTTGTTCCCAATATCCTGACAGTCTATGTTGATGTGTTTTGTCAGACTTATCAGAGCTTCCTGCTTGGATATACAAGTTCATTTCCATTTAGATGGATTCAACAATTGTTTTTTGTCATCCAATGTGTGTTTACCGTCCTCATCTGCGACTGACTTGGCAGATCTTAAGTGCATCTTGGTGTGGTTCACGCACGTGAGATAGTTTTTTGTTGTTGGTCTTTCTGCCTTATTTTTGGCTAGTGAAGTGTAGAGCGGCAGGAAACACAGGGGGAGAGAGAGGGGTTTGTGTGAAACAAAGGTTGAATTGAACCCTGGACATTGTGGTTTGAGCCTTAAACCTCAGGCTACCAATGGCTTATATATTTTCTTTGTGTGTGTGTGTGTGTGTGTGTGTGTGTGTGTGTGTGTGTGTGAGAGAGAGAGAGAGAGATTCTTGGGTTTGCAAAGGCTTATGTCTTTGACAAGAAAAAATGACAATTAGCCTACAACACTGTGCATCTGATCTCTGCATTTAACCTTTTGTAGAAGGGACAAAGGTCTGATACATTTCTGTTTCACACAGCTGCAATGCAAACAGTTACAATGAGAGTAGATAAACGCTTTGTTTTTGTCACACACCATGCTTTCAGCTCTCATACAGTATATCTCTGCACTGCCTCTTTGTCACCATTCACCCTCAGCTAGAATAATTGTCATCAACCCCCAGCAGTTAATAATAATTAACAAACACTTACACTGTTATGTCATTCGTTTCTGTGACTGTATGTGCCACTGAAAGTAAATTTTTCTTTGTTTGAATGTCTACACACAGGTCATACACAAGCATTTTTTGTTGCTTTAAATTTGTAGATGTATCACTTCAAGACGGGTTGTTTCACACTGATGTGGGTCACCTCATAACATGAATGTGAGACAATCCAGATAAAAGATCAGATCTGGCCAAAACATTTAAATGGAGAGTTAAAGTCTGAAATGTGAGCACAGCCTAAACCCACTTTATTTTAGCATGGTGACAAAAGATGACAAGGTAGAGATGGAGCAAAAGCTTTTGAGTATTTGCTCTTTAGACTGCAGTGTAAAAATGGATGCAAGATGCATGGGTGAGGGTCCCAGTCTCATCCAGAAATAATGTAAACATAATGAAGTTGATCAAGATTCAATAATATTTTAATCTAAAGAATGTTCTCATTGCAGCCACATCAATTTGATGAGGTGTGTGTGTGTGTGTGTGTGTGTGTGTGTGTGTGTGTGTGTGTGTGTGAGTGTGTGTGTGTGTGTGTGTGTGTGTGTGTGTGTGTATGGCATTATGATGCAGTATGTGTGCGTTGGGATGTGTCTGTGTGTCACTGCATCTAAACAAATTCTAAACAGAATTGCAAATAGATGGTCTGAATTCACTGACACCCCTCTCTGTTCAATGAGCATTAAAAGCTGCTGTCATGCTTCCTTGGCTGCGCTGACAAGGCTTTCCCTCACCGTCAGCACGCTACCTTGACTATATTGCTTCAGTTATTTCCCGACAGTATCTAGAATCCTGCCAGTGTGAATGCCGTCTGCGCTGACTATCAAACAGTAAATGATGACGGTGGAAATACAAACAGGTTGAGCTGTAGGTAGGAGTAAAAGCAATGAGTCAGCCAGCTTTATAGCCACCTCTGGCACTGCTTTTATTCTTCACAGAATACATCTTTCTTTTTTGTCCCAGAATAATTCTGATTGTGCATCATTCCAGATGACTCAGATCAGTTTTAAATATAAAACACCCTCAATACAGGTGGGATGACGATTTATGTAAGGCCCAATATAAAACATGAATGGTTATGAAGCCGCCTCTGTTTTATTTCATTGCATCGTTATTATGATACCGGGTTATGGCCAGCACACATGATGGAGATAAAGATTGCTTTGTTACCAAAGACATGCGATCCTTATCTTAAACTGTTATTTTCTTTGAATTGATAGCAATTCTTTCTGAGCCAAAATGTTGACATTTACCTCAAAATTAGCTGTGTAATATGAAATGAGTCAGTATACGACAGTTCCACTGTCCATATTTGGAGGAAGGTGGGGTGGTTGGAAGGGTCAAGCACAAGACTTTCACACAGGAGACTGAGGTTTGTGTCCCATGTGATACCAAAAGTGAAGGCTGATATCTTTTGTGAATGAGGTAACATAAGAGTCCTGCATGTTGAAAAATGATGCTAAAGGGTTACCCAGTGCTTTAAAAAGTGATGCCAAGGGGTCCTGACCAAGCGCCCATGTGACAAGTTGTGAGTGAGAACGTGTTGGATTAATCAATCATGAATATATACTCATTATTTGAAGCGTAGCTCTCAGTAGGATAGGAAAGTCATTGTTACATAACTTTAAGAATTGAGATGTACACAATGAATTTGGTGCCATCACAACTCCAACTTCCTGTCCATGCCAGAATCTCACTGGAGGTGGAGATCAGTGTATCTGGGATCAAAGTTAATTTCTGTAGGAAAATCGGGGCAGTGAGCACCACTATAGCTTGTGCAGTTACCCAGAGACTCAGCCATTCACTCCAATGTTCTTGTCTTTTTATGGCTTTTATTGGATTTGTAGTACTTAGAAAGATTATTTTTTGCTTTTTACAGAGTTGATTGTTTGGCACTAGTGATGAACTTGCAACCCAAGTGCAGAGCACAGACGAGGCGCTGTTGGTAGGAGAAGAGTTTGTTTATTGTAAATGAGAGTCTGGTTGAGGGGATGATGGCGGGGAAGGAGATCCAGCAACTGCAGCATGAGGGAGGATGATGAAGGAGTGTGGCTGGGCGTGAGTGTGGAGCGAATGCAGGGGAAGTGTGGCTGGCAGGGACAGTGTGGAACCTTGAAGACAAAGTCACTGAGACAAAAATTGATTGGCCTTGAACGGTAGCTATTGCAAATTGTGAAATAACAATCTGGCAAATAGTGGTTTAGGAGCTGGGGTAGATATACAAGCAAGCTGATGAACTGATGAGAGGCAGGTGTGCAGACTGGGAGGGATGATGTGCTGATTACAGGCATGTGTATGATGAGCAAAGCCAGGAGCCAGAAGAATGAGGAAAGATCACACCCACGCCAAAAGACACATACTCAGACACGACATGAACAAAGAGAGAGACAGACAGGGGAGCAAAGGGAAACACAAGGAAATATTCTTGGGGTGGGACCGCAACCGTGACAGGCATCCATTTCTGCATGCTAATATGTAACCTGGGGCACACTGGCAGGCACATAAATGTCACAGTGTTTGTTGGCAAAGCGAACAGGGCAAATGCACACCAGAAAATAAATTGTCTTTCAGGTGTGGGTATAAGCTGAAGGCTGCTCTCCAGGCTGAATTATAATGAATTATCAAGTAGAGATTTAGCGTCTTGCTCAAGGACGATACAACACACGTGTTGGCTCGCAAAAGGGATGAACTGTTGGCCTTTCAGCTACAGGTTGTTCTCATGCTGTTAGGTCTGGAGTGTCTTCATACATTCCAAGTGGCTGCACTCCCAGGCCCAGAGTAGTGAGAAAGAAAACTGTGATCTGGCCCAATGGTCAACTTCAAACAGGAACGGGCTGCTTCGAAAGCACTTCTAATGCGGAGATGGTGAAAAATTACACCCGTTGCTATGGAGCCCATCTGTTTTCCAGGAATAATGGCATAAAGGGTTCCCTACTAGGCTATCAGTGGAGGGGAGAGCAGCCATCGAGACGGAAAAGCTGAATGTTATTTAACCAACCTCACATTAACAAAAGATTCAAAAGCAGGTAGTTCACTGAGGGAGGGTTAGTGAAAGCTAATGTAGAAGTGTTTAAAGCATATACCTGCATGAGCTGACCTGCAGATGTCAGTGGATGTTGCTTTTATCATATTGCATTAATGAATAGAGATCATTTAATACCACTGCAACCGATGCAGAGGAGATTATTTGTGAATGAATAGGCTTTCCCCCCCTTATAGGTTCATGTCACAATGCTTTTGCTGAGAGTCCTGGTGCTCCCTTTGACGAGTCTGACAAAGACTTAGTGGTGATTGGAAAGGTGAAGATGTGCATCTAGTTGCCAGGACATTGATTTATTATTATTGTGGTTTATTGAAAAGTTGACAGAAGAAACACGAAGCAGCCTGCACCCCTCCTCCACACTGTCAGCCGAAGGCAATCCCAGTGGTCCGGGGAGGCACTATTCAGTCTCTGAGTTTGTTTTTCATCAGGGCTGTTAGCCAGTAACAATTAGTCAGGACACTGGAGACTGCTTTCAGACAAATGGCAGGTGGAAGACAAGCTAAAAAAAAAGTCAACACTTTTTGCAAAAGGGCTCATACAGTAGTAACGAGTAGCTTCAATAAAGTTTTCTGAATATATGGGTTTATGAAGGCTCCACCATATCAAAGGTCAACATTCAGTGTCTCTAAAGTTGACTATTAATTTAGAAAATGGAAATTTCCTTATTGCTCTTCTCTTCATGTGGTGATGGCAAATACGATTCACTTAAAATGGCACTATTGCATTAAAATGTCATAAGAGATCAAAGTGTACCTCCTGTTGTATTCGATCATGAAAATATAATTGTTCATTGAGTTCCTTCAAAATGATTTATTTAATGTGTAATGAAAGTAACGTATCCTCTGGAGAAGAGCGCACGGCAAACACTTTGTTTCTCATTTCGTCGATTTGTCTTTGCTGACGGCAGATGAGGTTTAATTATTTTCATAGAAAAACAGCCAGGTACCCAAACACAGAAAGGTGCACACAAACACTGCAGATAATAGATAAGAATGTGGATATTTATCTCTTGTCTCTGTGTTAAGCATGGAGTTGGAGCCAAGAGGTGATTAGCATGAAGGCTAGAAGCAGGGGAAACACCTTCCTTGGACTGTATTCAATCTGTACACAAACATACATGTAAAAATGGCAGAGGGTGCTGCAGCTGTTTAAGAGTCTCTCAACACTGGTGTCGATCAATTGATCTTCTCATCTAACTTGTTGTATTTCCAAAAATGTTGAACTATTCCTTTACAAATGCCATCTGAGTTTGTTCCATTGACATTCACACATTATTTTAATGTGAACCCTGGATCACTGCTTTTCAGGCCACTGGTCACTGCAGAGTTTAGTTTAGTTTGTTAGCTCAAACATTTTGTTTGGACTTCTGACCGCCATGACTCCTCAGCAAAAGTGATATGACAGATGATGAATGTGCAGCCATTTTTTTCTGTGTGTTTTATTACAAATGAGCCTGCCACAATTTCATTTTATGCAGAAGAACTTTCAGCCTGACGCACAGTACATAATAAAATAGTTGAAAACTAGACACATCACTGTGCAGTAAAAGCACATCCATTTGCTGTTTGTTGCCTTCTTGCTCTCTGTGCATTTGCCTGTGGCTGATGGTAAGACTCATGCAGAACTGACAGTGTTTACTTATTTCCCAGGCAGACCAGTCGCCCGTGGCAGAAACAGGTCAGGAGTTTATTGGAAGCTGCTGTTGCCACCTGCTTGATAAACTTGTTTGTTGATTTAACTCAGGATGTGATGTTAAATGGTGCTTTAGAATACATTTGTCACTGCCTTCGTCCCTGCGAAAGAACAATAAATGACACTCCAGTGCTCAGCACGGGTCTGGCTTTGATATGAATCATCAAACAGATCTGAATATTTAAAGATTGGAACTTAAATTATCTTAAAGTAATACACTGTACAAATACATGTAGAGACATGATACAGTTGCAATTGAAATTATTCAACCCCCACTGCATATTAGGCTGATTGACAAAATGTACAATTTTTCAGCTGTTTGCAATAAACAAGGAAGACAAGAACAGTTGAAATAAATTTAATACAACTAATATTACCATGGTTTTATCCAAATTCAACACAAAATGCTACTTTTAATCACTACTGCAATCTCAACACTATTCAACCCCCTGTCTCAAGCACACCTGATGCAACTAATCAAAATTACCCAACCCCCTGTTTCAAGCACACTTAGTGCTACTAATCAAGGGCTTCATTAGTTCAGGTGTGCTTGAGATAGAACACATAAATACCTGGACTGGCTGGGAGTTTGTTGAGATTGATGCTTGATTGCATGTTAGAACTATGGCTAAGAATTGTCAGAAAGAGGAAACTATCAGCGGCTGCCACCAGATTCCTGAGGAGGCAAGTGGTCAAAAACCCTCGAGTGACTGCAAAACACCAGCGGCAAGACTTGGTGGCAGCAGGCACTGAGGTTTCAGTTTGCACAGTAAGTCACATACTAAACACTGAGGGGCTCCATGCCCGGACTCCAAGATGTACACCACTACTGACCCAAAAGCACAAGAAAAGTTGGCTCCGATATGCTCAAAACCATATAAATAAGCCACAGAAGTTTTGGAATTCTATTCTGTGGAGCGATGAAACATAACTGGAACTTTTCTGGCCTATGGAACAGCGGTCTGTCTGGAGGAAGAAGAATGAAGCATATGCTGAAAAGAACACCCTGTTTACAGTGAAGCGTGGCGGTGGCTCAGTGATGCTCTGGGGCTGCTTTGCTGCCTCTGGCACTGGAAACCTGCAGCGTGTGGAGGGCACGATGGATTCAACCAAGTATTGGGAGATCTTAGGAAAAAACGTCATGCCATCTGTGAGAAAGCTGAAGATCGGGCGTCATTGGACCTTCCAACAGGACAGTGATCCCAAGCGTACCTCAAAGTCCACCAAGGTTTGGTTTCAGAAGAAGAAATGGAAGATTCTAGAGTGGCCGTCACAGTCGCCTGACTTGAAACCCATAGAAAATCTCTGGTGGGATTTGAAGAAGGTGGTTGGAAAATGCACACCCAAGAGGAGGAATGGGCTAAGATTCCTCAGGAACGCTGTCAGAAGCTGGTGTCTGGCTATGCATCAGGTTTGCAGCAGATCATAACAGCAAAAGGGTGCTCTACTAAGTATTTAAGATGCTTGTCATGAAGGGGTTGAATAATTTTGAGACTGCAGTAGTCATTAAAAGTAGCATTTTGTGTTGAATTTGGATCAAAACCCTTGTAATATTAGTTTCATTGAACTACTTCAACAGTTCTTGTGTCATTTGTTTATTGCAAACAGCTGAGATATTTTATGTTTTGCCAATAAGCCTAATATGCAGTGGGGGTTGAATGATTTTAATTGCAACTGTATTTTTTTCATCCTCAGGCGCTGCATGCTAACTTTCACTGTTAACTTTCAATAATTACTTTTGAATCAAAGAGAGGCAACCATATTTAATTTGATTTGGGAAGTTTGAAAAGAATGGACAATAAAGGAGCACATTCTGCATGTTCCACAGTGTCATACTGCCAAATTGTTCCCTGAAACCCTAATTTTTTCATTGTAACCCTAACCCTTTATTCATCAAGTCCACTGACAATCCTTAAAGGAAATCCTTTTTAAATTCCAGCACACATAGGGCCCCACCAAATTTTAAAAGTAATTTTCCCTTGTGATTGCACAGTTTGTGTCATCCCACAATCAGACTACATAATATCAACCCTTTCAGTCTGTAACAATTAATTATGAACACCAGATACACAAGAAATTAGATATATTAATAAGACAACACAGGCTGTGACATGCTGAATTTCTTTTATTATCTCTCCAGTGGCATCCCACGCACCAGAAAGAAAGCCATTTATATCCAAATGGCACATGTGTCTTAGCATCACTATCGCCTCACGGCTAGGTCGCTGTGGAGTAAGCACACTCTCCTATTTCATACCAAAATTCATGTCTTTGTCCATTATGTAAGAGACGTCACCAACACACTGTCATCCAGCTGGAGCTGGTCCCTGGCTGCTACACTGTGGCATTCACTGCCTCTAAATCAAATGGGTAGGTCAAAGGATTAAAGGACATTAAGGAGTGTCATTTGTTAAAGCTAGCCTGTACTAAACCTAGCCTGTACTTTGGAATTTGTGGGTCCTTTACTTGGTAATAAATGGAAATGACTGTCTGCCTGTTATTATTTGGAAAAATCTACAGGCATGTTTTTTCTTCATCTGCAGTAGAGTGGGTTTTGGGGTAACGTGCCATGTATGTATTTCTGAGTAGCAATCACAACAGCAAATATGGCTTCTTATCCATCTGGCAGCAACAGCAATAGCCTGGTGAGCGCTGCAGGAGATGAGTAAAGCACTTCTTGTCCATGTGTAAACAATGCCCACTGATTCAGTCAAGGCACAACAGATGAGAGAAATGAATGCATTTGCTCTGGGTAAACCTTGATGAATTACCAAACAATTCTCAGTGAATAGAAGAGAGATTTGTATCCCTGCCCTTGCACTGACCTCGCTCTTGTCAGAGGCTGAAGTATGAGTCTTATTTCATTTGTGTGTGGTAGGTCAGAGGGAAAATTACACTTTGCTCTTGTTGAGACTTGAGACTTGAGAATTTCTGGATAAAATAGATTTGATTATCATGCAGTGATCGCGTGATCAGGTCTGTGTATCTGTTTGTTTTGTAGCTGTGGCTACATACAGAATACCCCCGACAGTCCCATATACAGTGTACAGTAAGAACCACGAAGGTAACAGTATTGTACACTTTCAAGACAATTCATAAATCACCAACTTCTCAAACAACAGACAGTACTCCTTAGTCATGTCAACTTGCAGGATGGTGGGTTACAGTGAAATGAGGGGTATTGGAGGAGAAGCCAGTTGTAGCTAAGTATTGGTGTTTTACAAAAGCAAAGCTTCCTGTTTTCAAATTAAATTTTCAATTAAAAACTTCTGACTGTCATTTTGAAAAACAGTTATTTTTAGGGCGTCAATCAAATCCAAGAAATGACTTTTAGAGCAGGACCTTGTAAATTATGCATAGGTTATGGTGCAGACTTACAGGCCTTTTCAGGTGAAAGATTCTGAGCCTGGTTTGAAATGAACTCATGGAAAACCTAATGAGTGAACCCAAAACAGACCCAAGGATGATCCAAAATGCAGTCGAACCACCAGACCCAAAATAAGGACCGAACACCAACAATGGCGACAGTTTAATGTAGTTTACCTGTAGTATTTTACCTGCAGTGATTACAGTATTACACACCATGTGATCAGAGCTTATAGCTAGTTTGCTTGGATATACTCAGGTATCAGACATGTAGACACAGAGCTGCTGCAACAGGGATTTCATTTTTGCTCCTGATTTATTAAGATATAGGTAGCCGCTGTGGACAACTTAAATTTTGCATTTAATTTGGATTGGAGGGGTGCATTTACACAGTATCTGTTTGTTGGATGCCTAAAGACAGTCACCTATACAGTCTACAGCGTACTGTGCATATAGAAGGAAGACTATGCAATCACTACTTTGTGGCAGCAACGTCTGGTACAGTGAGCCCCCACAGCTGTTTATTCAAATGCAGCTGTTTTGAAGAGGCTTGCCGCTTCACGGCCTGATTGCCTGTTGGCAACATCTTAGTCACCTTCATCCCTTGCCATGCCCCCCTCTTTGCCACCTCACAGAGAAACAATAAATCAGCAATATCTGTAATTGCTTTAGTTTGACCGGTAATATGAGAAGCAAGGACAACAGATCCGTTCCAGAAGTAAACAGGAGACATAATGACTCTGATTCATCACATCGATGTAGATCTGTTGGTGTATTGAGACAAGGAGGCAATGGGATAAATCTCTCTATTTAAGCAGGAAGGCCTGGCCATGTTGCAGGAAAACATTAACGAACAGTTGTCTCCCTGTCACTGTTACAAACATGATACTGTTACAGCAAATTTATCATCATAGCATGGCCAAATTAACTGGGATACATCAGTGTGTCGGAAAGAAAAGAGATGGTGGTGGAGACAGTAAATCTCCTCCTTTCTGACTTTGTTTTCACAATGACTTGTAAAAACATTAGATTTTAACATGAATTAAGTAAATTAAGCAGAATGTTGAATAGTTTGGTTTAATCTAGTCAAATCAGCCTAATCAGTAGCAGTCTTTTCAAATCAAGGGGTCATGAATTTGTCTGTGAAATACTATAATTAACTAGTGACTTTGTGTTGTGGCTGAACTATAGACTAAACATAGTATAAAGGGACAAAAAGATGTTACTTTGTACATAATAACTTCTTGTATTTTTTAGTCCATTATAAATAAGTTCTCACTGCAAAATCTAAAAGACAAAAACAAAGTGGATGGGGCTCTCTGATCTTATTAGAGGTTCAGTTCTGACTCACAGAAATTAGAATGGAGTTCAGAGGCGTTTATGGTGTCGCACAAAGTGCTGAAATCGCAGGCCACTTTATACCAATGACTTAATGTGACACACCTAAGGGCTGTGTTACATATTGCACAATGCACAGCCGATTTTTGTGATATTCAAAAATTCACAGTAGGTCTGTGATGCTTGTGCTGCACTAACAGCGGTCACATTGACACCCTCTGCCTCAAGAGATTGTTATAATTTGATAAAAGTAATAATTTGTGTTTTCATTTATTCCAAACATAATTAAAGCTGCATTAGGCAAGATTTGTATGTTACATGCACCCACTTAAACAGCCTAAATCACAAGCTGGTGCTGTAAAGAGACGGCCGGGCCATGTCTCCCGGTTGAGATGCTGTTGATCAGACCTGATTAAATTCCAGCATGACATGTGGAGACCTTGGGAAATCTCCTATACATGCAGAAGGAGATTTAAGAGCAAAATACAGATTCAGATTTTAAGAACTAAGGACCTTGGTATGCAGTACAAACGACAGTTGCAGTTTTTACCCACCGTCTTCAGAATTTTTGAGCAGAGCCCAGAAGCAGCTGAACTTGAGAGAGTCACTGGCTTTGAGACAAACAGTGTCAGGACATCATGAGCTCTAATAGCTCAGGTAGCTAATGGAGCATATGACTCCACTTTGTAACCTTTTAGGTAATGGCTGCTGGCCTCCTCTTAATTTCTCTCATTTACGCTTCCAAGTTTTTAGGTGTGACACTGCACACATTCACACCACACACACACTTGGCTGAAATCCCCATGACAGACCAGCGCTCTCAGTTTTTAGGTGGACCTGGACACAAAAAACATTTCTAACACTGAGCCACGAAGAAGGACACCTACATGGCACAAATCTCGATTTCTGAAGTCCCCTTTTCAGTGAACTCATGACACTTGTTCAAATCACAAAGCTTGAGAAGCATTGGATGTGTTCCTTTTGGCAATGGCAGCAGGCAGCATGTTAAGTAGTGGCGAAGGCAGCAAAAACTGCTTAACTGCGGTGCCAACAGCCGGTATGTTGAATCCATGGTTGAATATCTATCTCATGATGAGCAAACAGTGGTAGGTGGTGTGGTAGAAGCTGTGGTTATGCTCCTTGTCTGTCAGTATCACACGTGTTGATTAAATGTGGAGGATGCCGTTGTGAAACTATGGGAAATGCTGATATTTCAGCGAGATTGCAAGTTTATTTAAAGCAGCATCAGGAGCGTCAGTATAAAACCAGCCAGCTGTCTGAAAGCCACATGCCTTGCAATCACAAACAACAACCTAATATGAACCTGACACCTGGACAGCTAACTTACTAACTGATGTATCTTCCGACATGAAAATGCTGTGTTTATTCATCCTTCATTTATTACTCCTTTGCCAGACCCAGACTCAAACTTGACTGAAAACTTCCATGTGTTCACATCCTATATATGTATGATAAAGAGGTCTTTAATCTGCGGGTTAGAATTAAGAAAATGGCGACTGCATACTGATGAACAATGAAAAAGCTGTTACGGGAGGAGAAATGTTTCCATTTTGCTGCAAAATGGCCAAGTGCAGTTTTTTTTTTTTTTTTTTTGATATAGATTAAAATCTGTCACAACATACCATTAATGAATAAATCCCCTGGGCCACAAATCATCTTGTCCAGATGTAAGGGAACACGCTGGTTTATTACAGACCCCAGCAAAAATCACATAGTCATTATTCTTTATATGTTTTTGCACTCACTATATGGTGCACCTAAGAATATTGCACAATGCAATGAAAAAAGTCATGTTCATGGCATGTGCATGCTCCACATTTTATAGATAGAAAATTGTGTGAACATCCATGTGTAATGACACAAATTCTGATCTCAATTCTCTGCTCACCATTGAGCATTTAGTTTCTCTTATAAAGGGAGCAGGCCTCATTTGAAACATTATTCAGGCCACAGTTGCGTTGGCGTGTGTTTTCCATTCTCTGTTATTGTTGTTTATACATAACATTTTGTTTTCTTGATTCAGGCCAGGAGGTTCCATTTTGTATGATGGAATTGATTTAGAGGGAAAACCATGCCTGTACGGCATAAACAGACACATCGCTGAGCGGGTTTTACGTCTCACAGTGGGCTGTTTGATTATCTCCAACCATCACAGGGTGGTCAGGGTGAGCATGCAGAGCTCTGTCTGTTTCAGTTGTTACAACTCGGCGCATCCAAGTAAATCATTATTCAGGAGGAATGTCATTTGAGTTTCAGAATACAAGACAGACAAGGATTTGCATCATGGCTCTGATTACGTTTTTGAATGCTGCTGAATCTTTTTTTCTTCAGTAAAGTGAAGCTCACACATGAATTTCATACATAATTCAGTTCATTTGGAGTGTCTGCTGTCTTGTGATTGTGACTTCGTGATTGCAGTGAACTTGAAAAATCTGTCTTCATCACCAGCATATTTTGGCAGTTAAATATTAAAACAGCTGTGGTTAGTTAGCCTGTGTGGTAGGATTAAATTCAATTTTGGCCTCTTCTTAATTAAAACCCACTGAAAACGACAAGAAAGAAAGACTCTGTATCCATTGGGAACTGAGATGAAGGAAAGTGTTAACACCCTTCACTGCAATGTTCCCAATGCCTCTGTAATGGTTTGAATGTGGACTACAAATAGGGCTAATATACTAGTTTCATACCATTTCCCAAATAAGATTAATGTAGAAACCTTTTCCTATTAATGTTCCAGATGTCAAGTGAAGAAAAATGGCACAAGCCTCCAAATGTCATGGTCTTTCTTTACTTTCAAGGGAGAGAAGTTGCACATGGAATATAAATTGTTCTCTCACGAGGCGAAGAACCTCCTAATATTCTGACCTTTTGGTGACAGTCAGCCTCATAGTCTCACCCAGCGTCTTCATCTAGAAGAGAGGACTAAAGTGTGACCTTCTGCTTGAAACATTATCAATGAACCAGCCTCAGGACTGTCAAAACGTTTGCTCATCCATGAGTTCCCCTTTGTTTTGGATTAGCTCTTCCTCCCTGCCTGTCTTGTGAACGGACCATTACTGTGAATAATACAGAGAGCATGTAATACTGTTCATCAAAGACGGTGTTGGCACTGAAATTATAGTAAATGGTGAAATTTGATAGATGTGAAAACATCACTTATGATGTTGAAGATGCCAGTGCAGCACACTCAAAGTGAGCTGCCTCAGTAATTACTCAGTAATCTTTTGATTTCCTTGTTGTTAGATCCTGGCACCTCCAATGATACAGTTTTGGGTCATATGTCTTCTCTTTTTTTCAGTTTCTCCACATACAGTTTTCTCCATGTTCCCCAGATTTAGGCTGGTCCTCTCTTCTGTTCTGTCTTCACAGCTACTTCAATATAATGGCGAGGAGAAGACATACTGTATTTTTGAGAAAGAGACATTTCATCCTGTCTACTGTGCATTTGTAAGATAAATGCTATGCCACAATCCCTTGAAAACTTTCCCAGTTGCTGTGAAGTTTGACCGCCCGTCAGTGCTGCTGATGAGCAAACGCGTGGTGTAAATGAAGCAGTGCAACGTAATGGTAACAAGCAGATTGGACATGTGTAAATGAAGAGTCCTCAGCTTTAGTAACACATTCTGGTGCTACTTTCCTCACCATCCGGTGTTGAAACATTCTACCTCCCAGCACTGAAGAACATATGTGGTTTCTAAATAAAGCCAGTGCCCCAAAGTGGTCTCAATGCTGATAGAAGTACAGTAAATCTAACAGAAGTCAGCAGAAAAAATGACTAAACCACAATATTTTATGGCCTGCTTCCGAGGTGTACGGCAATAAACGCTTTGACAATGCACATATTCTCTTCTTTTTGTTATTTAATCAGTCTGAAATAAATGTTTGACTATTGTGACTGAAGGCTACCTTTTTCATCCACATTTAAAAAGAGTTTTACACTCTAAAGTATGCACGCAATGAATCTGCTAATTACACAGAGAATATCCGTTGATTGAGTTATTTCTCTGTAGGATATGAAGATAGACAAAAACACAAACCTTTAAACATTTAATATATGTATACATTGAAATCCCTCTCTGAGTTAACACGTGAAATCTCAGAAATGGCCACAGGAAAATTTGAATGTGCCTGCTGTGCCACTGAATCCATCCCCGTGCCAAGCTTAAGGATGAGGTGATCAAAGTATTGCGAACATTATCCATGAAGGTGTTTTCAGTGCAGACTGTCCTTGTTCTTTTGGAGCCCTGCCTGTCTTTTCTCACCAGGTGATGTGTTTTGGTGGAGCCACGTGTCAGAGCTGAGTGGAGCTGTATTGCTGCCTGAGGGCTTCGGAGATGGTAGTGGGAAGTCAGTCTCCTATCAGTGATTCACAGATGGATATCGTGACTGCCGTGAAAAACAGAGGAGCAGCAATGTGAATGTGTGATGTAAAATGAGATAGGTTAGGAAAGAGACAGATAAGAGGAAAGACACCAACCAATTTGCTTACTGAGGCAACAAAACATTGCATTTACAAGTTGTGTAGCTTTGCAGAAAAACCATTTTTACACTCTTAGCACTGAGAACTGCTGAGAGGCTGACGGAGTGTCAGGACAGGGGGTGTTAACATGGGTGTCATTTCCTATTGCAATAATTTTTCAGAATTTCACTTGAATGTTACAAGTTTTCTAATGCCTCTTTTAGAAGACAGCCTGACAAAGATCACAAAGATCCTGTTGACAAGGACACAACTACATTGTAACTTTTCAGAGTGCAGGACAGGACAGCATGATGGTTGATTTGTTTAACCTTTACAAACAACAACAGAATGGCCTGAATGTGCCACAAAAAACATTTCACCGTTCATGATTTTCATCTTTACTCCAGGACATTTTGTTTTCAAATATTCAGTTGCACTGGAATATATGTCAGATTACAATCCCTCCTGTGCTAGCTCCCTGCTCCGGATACATAAATCACAAACTGTTTTCTTTTGGTGATCAAATCACATCCTGTATGCACTGTGTTTTCCTCAAAGCCTCTGTTACTATTGACTTTTGCCCTTTGGTGGTTTAAACTGTGCGTCCACTGAGTGTTTGCTGATAAAACCAAAGCGGTAACAGTTTCTTACAAAACGAACTCTGTTTGCAGAGCAAACTAAGTGCCATATGGGCTTTTGCCCCTGTTTGCTGCATTTGTTCTGATCTTTTCTTTCGGCAGCAGATTGAGCCAAGTGGAGTTAAAATACTTATCCACCTTCAGATTCCCTCAGAAATGTACTCCTTTTTTACTGAAAACCCTTTGCAAAGGCGTTCCTCAAGGAATCCTTTTGGGTCCTCTTATGATTTAAGTATAATAAACTTGTTAGATGTTATAGGAGCCCTTTCAGTATTTATAGATAAAGATATAATCAATGACATGATGAACATAGTCTTATTCATCACATGTGTTTCAGTTTCACCTGGACAATTATCTTCAGATCTGCAGTGTTTAACTACACAAGCTGTGTGGCTGCAGCCCCGGCGCATGCGAGGTCTCCGAGCGGAGGTAGAGCCTCAGCAGATGTCCTGTTTGAATAACAACCCACTGTTTGCCATTGAGGGGCTCCCAGTTGCCTAGGAGATGCAGCAGACCCTGACAGACAGCTCGATCTGATGCCGTGTGATGAAAGATGTGATGGTTGAGTCTTTTTCTAGCTGACAGTCTGGCCCAGGCATTCATCATCAGAGTCACCTCACTTTACCCCAAAGTAAAGGTCAGATAAACAGGTAGAAGAGAGAGACGCATCCTTTGTTGTAATAGACATGAGTTGGGTAAAATATATTGTAGGTTGGTAGTTTATTGCACTATAGTGGGTAAGGACAGTTTCATTTTTTTGCCAAGTATATTCATGCCTTATGTGAACTCATGGCATTTGTTGAACCCTGTGCTAAGATGATAACTGCTTGACCTGAGCAGCGCTGAGACAACAATGCTGCCAGCCTGCCAACAAGGTTTCAGAAGACATGTGGACAGTCCTTATATGTGATGGATGTGTGTCATGTTGTGGACTATTGTGAGTTGAGAAGTGCTGCACGTCAGGCTTATAGCTCAGATCAGTTGTGCTTGGCTCCCAGAAGTGACTGAGAATATGTACTTATGTGGAAACCTTTGTGATACTGATGGGCAGGAACGTTACTGTAGTTTTTTCCTTGAATGTTTTTAACATTGTCCTTGTGTTGTGAAGCATAATGCAAATCCTTTACTGAAGGCAGGTTTAATGAGGTTTGGGAGCACAAAATCCTACAGTGCTCTTATTGATCAGTCTGTTAATTATTCGGTTAATCACAAAAATAACTGCCAGAGGCCCAAGGTCACTATCCAAATGCTTGCTTTGTCCAACTACCATTACAAAACCAAGATATAATCAATTTAAAATGATATTAAACAGAAAAGCCACCACTTCTCACACAGTGTTTGATATATTTCACCAATGAATATTTTTGCCTGATAAATTACTTCAATGATTAGTCATTTAACAAAATTGTTTTGAATTATTTTGTTCATTGACTAACTGATGAATCAGCTGAATTTTTCAGGAGGGTTTTCTTTATATCACCACCAACACTAAACATTCAGCGCCGTGTTTTTTGCTGTTATGTCATTATCTTTAGCATCATAATTGCCTCCCAACACAGAGCGCCGGCTGCAAAATATGATGAATGAGTCATTTTGAATAATCAGGAACCTTAAGCAACAACTGCCCTAAATTAATGAATGATTCATCCTGAATTTGAATATATTTAGTACATTATTTATATTTAACAAAAATAACTCTTCCAAAAATAATGAATTGAAGGTACGAAAGACAAAAAAAAAGAGCATCTTGGTCTGCTGTGAGAAATGTGTTAAAGGTTTCTAGAATGTGTTTAATGTCATGACTTTGTGGTGTTATTTCCAGCCGTACAGGCTGTCAATTGTAGACCAAAACGAGGCTTACTTGGTGTTCCACAACCAGCCATGAAAGCAAACATGTAACATTTGAACTTGGACACCGACGGATACAAATGGGGGGATGTGATCTGTGGTCGTTTGATCAGCGGGAATGTGCTGAAGCCCTGGTGAGAGATTCTACAACATAGGATGCTGGCTTTGATCCCAGCTCTTGGCCCTTTCCAGAGGAAGTTGTCCAGAATGAGCCTCTTCGTGTTCCTGGCTCTTCCTCCCCAGGAGCTGGCTGGGACTCGATGATTCCATCTGGACAAGCTTACCACACCGCTCTGTGCATCTCTCTTCACTCTGTGACCGGATCTGTTTTTCACCCTTTTACCTTTGCATTACATTTTAGGCATACTAAGTAACTTAATAGCACTTTATCAACAGATTAAACTTGAACCTTGAGCATGAACAGAAGACGTGCAATAATTACGCACAGTAGGTGGAACAAAGGTGATATTCTGCTGTTGTCTTCCTGTCAACAAAGCACATAAAAAGACAGAAGCCGACAATGAATTGATCCTAACAAAAAATATTTTCATCTCTTTTTCCTCTGTGTCATACAGCACCATTACTGTTCTGCTGAAACAAATTAATCAGCCACTCTGTTGCACATAAATACATTTTTCTTCTTTATGATGAATGTGGGGACTGTGATTTATTTTGCATCTATACCACATGCACTCTTCTGCCTCTGTAAATACTCACCAGTGTACCACATTTACAGTTGTAAGTAGTCCAAAGCAACACTCAACAAGTACTATTGACTCCAGTGCCCATCTATTCTGGAAATTATTTAACCTTTCTTAAAAAAAATTAAACTATATATTTGTGGCTCTTGCTTCTTAAAAATTCACATCTGCAGTAGGAACAAATGGGTTTGGGGATTGAGAGACATTATTGGTCTTTTTTGGTTTTTCCAGTCTTATCCTGTTAGTGCTGTGGAGAAAGTCTGTCTCTCTGACAATATGAGAGCGTAGCAGTTAGTGACTCTCCCTCTTCTGTGGCGGATGTGCATTTCTGGACCAAATAAATAGATATTTATTTTCATCATAATCATAACAAGTGTTGTTGCTGCTGCTGCTGCTGCTGCCTACCAAGCAATCATCTCATCTTTCGAGTGAACGCTGATTTCTTTTAGTGTCTGAGTTAAGAAAGAGCTCCACATGTTTTTCTTGACACCTTTCTTTATTTCTTTTTGATGCAGGTTGTTCGCAGTCATTTTGGAGGGAGTTTAATTCTTAACCAGTTTTGGTTTGTGTTGATGGAACATCATTGTTTAGTTTTTGATTCCAATTAATCAGTGTATCACAGTTGAGTGCAGCACACGCTCTAACTGTTTTTGGATATGTGGTCGGTGTGTTGACAGTGTTAGTCTGCCTATAATGAGATTCAGGGAAATGTTCAGGGATTGTAATTATGCCTCCGTGACAGCTGTGGCCTGAGGCATCATGTATTTGGATTGTCAGTCCATACGTCCGTCCATCCATCCCCTTCTCATGAACACGATATCCTAGGAACACCTTGAGGGAATTTCTTCCAATTTGGCATAAATGTCCACTTGGCCTCAAAGGTGAAATAATTAGAGTTTGGTGGTCAAAGGTCACTGTGACCACACAAACCACGTTTTTGGCCATAAGTCAAGCATTCATACGCTAATTATACAAAATTTCACATTTATGTCTCATAGGATAAAATGATGAAGTGATGACATTTTGTATGCAAAAGGTCAAGAGTCAGCTTTTCTAGCCATTATTCAACACCATAACTCAGGAACAGAAGAAGAGACTGTGACCATATTTCACATTTGTTCAAATGCTGAATTGGTGACTCTAATCTTGGGTGTTCCACCTTCAAACTGAGCTGATTGTGTAAAACCTTCTGTGCTGCCGGGTTGAAGATGTGTGCGAAGTGTTCGTGTTTTACAGTTTTTAGCTTCTTTGCGGCAACATCCATATTTGAAGCATTGTAGTCGACCACATGCTCATTGGTTCTGCTCATATTGAGCTTCAGGTGATTGTTGTTGCACCATGTGATGAAGCTCTCTGTCAGTCCTCTGTCCTCCTCAGGAAAAACAGTCTCTAAGTGAAGACAGCATGTGTCTCACTGGATGTTATTCTCTGGAATCATACATGTCAACATCATAATAACCTCCCTCTCACCAAAAAATAGACTTAATACATTTTATTAAATTCCTTCAAAATCCTTACTACATATATTATATGAGTCTGGGCAGACATGGATGTAAACTGCAAGTTGACTGCTTGGTGGTAATCCTAGTTTCTTACTGATTTCATGGCACTCGGTTATAGTCGACATCTTGAAGCTCATGACTGTGAATTGGCAATAGTTGATATTTAGAACACAGTGTTCATCTTTTGATCAATTTTTCACCCAGGTTCAGTTGAGGGGAACAGCTGTGTGTGTGTGTGTGTGTGTGTGTGTGTGTGTGCGTGTGTGTGTGTGTATCTGTGTATTCTGGCTTGTTCTTAAATGCAACAGAGGAGTGTGTGTGTGTGTGTGTGTGTCTGTGTGTGTGTGTGTGTGTGTGTGTGTGTCTGTGTGTATGTGTAGTGTCGTGCAGTGTTCCACCTTCTGGGGGTGCTCTTAAATTGAGCCACAGCCTCTCAATGAAAGTCTTGTTCAGATTTATATATATATAAAACAACCAGTCATGAAATTTTCCCCTAGAGGAAAATTTAAATAAACAATACTGAAGATAAACCTTCACAGTGAAAAAGATTGATTTGATGGTTAGAATGAAAAGTTTTGTAAGTGACTGAAGGATGCTGAAATCAAGTTATTCTTCTTCAAGAGTTAAAAATATGCAGTTTTTCTCCTTGATGGAGTGAAAGCATTAGTCTTTCAGCCCTCCTTTCCTTTCAGTTTGTCGAGTTCCCACTCTAGCACTTGTCAGTCACCTTGATCAACTATCGTCAGTCATTAAACTGCCTACACACACTATTGCATTTACTCTGAGCTGCACACAACATCAGTACATACTTTTAAAGATTAAAAAAGTCTAATGTGCATCTAACGGCTGTGTCAGGTCACACTGCATTCTTTAATGGGTGTCATTTGGGTGCCTGTAGTACACAGACCTTACAGACAACCATGTGCTTCCCACATTAAAAAGGGTTCGCATGCTATAGTGTCTAGACTAGAGGATCACTGAAGAGCTATAAGAAAAATGTGCAGTTGATTGTGACTTTTTTGTTGTTTACATCAGATAAAATGTGGTCCTCAGAAACCGTTGTAGAATAAGTGAGTTTCTGTGTAGAGCTGTTCTACACCATTTGCATCCAAATAAGCTCCAAATCTCCTGTCGCCTACTGTGAAGGAGTGGGTCTCTGTCTGTCTCCTTCACCGCACCGCCACAAAGCACCTGAAGAGTCATTCATTATGGAAGCTTAACTGCTGAAAATACACACATTTTAGAGGAAATCTCTTTTTTATTAAAAACATAGCCTTGAGAGAGAAGCTTTCAACAGGAGCTGCTGCTGGCTTAAGCAGAGAGAAGTGTGTCGATAAAATGAAATTTTGTTTATGTAGTAAGGTTGTTTCCATCCCTTTTTATTAAAAATGTTTCGAGTATGTGAGGGGCAGTATGATTTAGTTACACCTACAGATATTGGAGCTTAATGGATGGATGTGGCTCCAACACCAGAAGAGCTCTCCTCTCATAACTTTGTTGGGAAAACAGTGCTGGACCCCATGAATCATTATATTTTAGGGTTATGTTTAGGCAAGTAGTGGTCAGGTTAATTTAGGTCTTCAGGAAATGAAAGTTAGTCTGTCATGTCCCTACAAATGATGTGAACTAAGCGTGTGTGTGTGTGTGTGTGTGTGTGTGTGTGTGTGTGTGTGTGTGTGTGTGTGTGTGTGTGTGTCAGATCAACCAGCCCTGGCTGTGCATTTATGTGTGTTTGATCTGGAGTTGGCGGTAGGAGGAGGGAGGGTTTGTGACTCAGTCGAATAAATAGTTCCACATATCCCGGCATTAGTCACTTTAAGAAATGACATGGGTTTCAGCTCCTCGTCTTTTCTCAACTGACTCATGATGGCAACCGTTTGATTGACTGAGCCCACGCTGTCTGCCGTTTTTTACGTTTTGAATGCCTTTCTCCCACTCAGTCAGCCCCCCGTTCAGTCACAGGTGCAGTGGTAGACGGCACACTGTGGTCATACTGGCGATACAGTTGTGATGCTGTAAGTTGCCTTTGATAAACATTTCCCCAAATTCCAAAAATCACAGAATAAGTTGAATTTTTCCAAGTCAAAATCCCTCAGGATGACTTGATATTTTGTATTGAATTCATACCATGTGGGTTTTTCCATATTAGTGCATTTGTTTGCATCAGTTTGTGCGTGGGCACCATCTGCTGGTCACATTTGGCAGCACTTCATACAACAGCTGTGTTTTCGTTAGTGAGCTCATTGCAGTGACCCCTCCTGACCCCTCCTGAGTTAAATCAGTACTTTGGCAGTCAGCCCCTCAGGCTCAAGAGCCCTTCTATCTCTGAGTTTTAATACTTCATTAAAATGGATGAGTGACAAAGAGACATAATGACAAAGTGAATAATAAATATTGAACTCTTTTTCTGACTTGCCATAAAGATGTTAATGCTCTTTGGGTACTTTAGAGGCATGACTAAAGGCAATAATTCTAAGTTTTCAGGATTAATCACACCACTCAGCCTGCGATGGCACATCTGTGGCTATTAATAACAGTAATTTGACCTATAGATATTTAACAAGAGCTTCAACATTTGCTGCCAGCACTTAGTGTGAGCAGCTCTCATGTTCCTGTGATAGAGCAGACAAAGGAAAGAGCACGACCCACAGAAACGCAGATTTCATCAACCAATCAAATAAAACCTGAGCATAAAGACATTGTAATCCTACTGTTTGATTGACAGGTGATCTATGATAATTGCAGTGCAGAGATGGTTTGTCAATGAACATCTTAATAACAAAGAAGGCATAAAAATGCCTGAAAAGAGAGATGATCTTGCATAAAGTCGTTGAAGCACTGCATAATGGATGAAGCAGTGAAAAAGATTTGAAATTCAGCATGTGATTTACAGTCCCATTATCTTGATCTATTTTCTGATGTGGGAGTTGTAAAGCTGAGACAGAAATGTACTTAATTTAACAAACTCTTACAAAGCATGCCTTCTCCGATCATAATTACAGTCAAAATATTCCAGTGTAAGGGTCATATTTGCTTTTGTCTGCCGCCATGTTGAGCACATCAGTGATAAGCATCAGGACAAATACTGCTGTCACCCATATGCAGCTGAACCCTGACACACAGCCAACAATTGGCAACCTTTACGATGCAGATCCTTGTGACCGAACACAGTGTGAGCCTGTCTAGTGTTTGGTAGGAACAGACAAAGAATGTTCTGCAAGTTACATGTGAGGTGTACTCAGAATATTGACTGACTGACTGAACTGAACTGCGTGTAAGGAAGGAGCAACATGTATTTACATCATGCTTCTTATCAAGGGAAATGTTTAGGTACAAGCAGACTTCAGTTTGTGTATTTTGGCTGAATTTGCAAGGCTTTGTTTTGGGTAGAGGAGGTTTGGGTCACTGGCTGTCTGTGGGTCAGAGATGAAACTCTGCTTGATCTCTGTTTTTCCATCACCCCACAGCCTTGTTGGGAAAGCACTACAGATACAACTAAGAGTTTAAGTGACATTTCCAGGGTTCCTGTTATCTTTTATCTCAAGCGAGCTCTGTTTTTAGCAGCCCCACTGACCAGCACAGCCAGCATAATGGGTACCTATCCAGGCTGTAGCCTCTGGATTCAACACAGCTCTGGCATGTGTCTACACAGGCAGAGGGTTAATGTTTGTGCACTGAGTAAGGAAACAGATGTAAACTGGTGTGCTTGGCGGTTGCCAGTTTACTCCTGCATGAACGGAGTGGTAGACACAGCTAGTTCACCCATGGTGCAAGCTAACAATGCTATAATTCAACCCTGGCCATATTTAGGCAGGACTCAGTGCTATGTAAACAGGGCTTCCTGCTGAGGGGAGGGCTCACTCCTGCACTCGTGTCCATGTCCATATCCTGTGCTTGCAGATAGCTCTGCTGAGAAAAGATAATGAAGATTCTCAAGCTGTAAAGTAAGAGTGGATCTGAAAAGTTAAGACTCCCACAAGTGTCTCTGAGTATGAAGAGCATCATTACAAGACAGTATCTAGATTTGTTTTATGATTTCCTTTGAAGAATGCTGCTTTGAGATGCACGACCTGGACCACCTGTCAGGACTTAGAGGGCTGCGCCAGAGATTAGTATAAGAGACCAGGTTTTGTTAAACCCTTACATGGCAGCATGAGTGAGGCCCTCTGGCAAAGCTCTGGGGAGGCTGGTTCCTTCCCACTCAGCAGCCCTCAGCCCATCCATCTGAAACCGCAGTCAACGTCTGGCTCACCCCGTGGATCCCCAAGGATGTCGCGCTGTGGTTTTCCTTGAAACTCCACTCTCCTCTGCTCATGAAGGTCCTCATGAACTGCAGCATTGCGCTGCAGAGGTGCCTCACCTTGGCTCACACACCCAGGTAGTGTTAACTACCAGGAGGCTTTTGTGGTCAGGCTATACAGGCCTTTGTCTAGAGAAGCTGTAGTCGCACTTGGTTAAGATAAATTCATGTTGAAGATTAGATTACATTTAGATTTGTCCTTCTGCAAGGAACACTGTCTCCACCTTCCGTACAACCTCGCAGTACACAAATACATCAAACCGGACAGAAAACATCAAATTTGATAGATGCATACATGAGTCCCACACAACATCAGAGTACAACCTCACAGGTTCAGAGTCACCTTCAGAGTTTTTTTGAACAATGTGATCCAGCTGAACTTGAATAAGCTCAATAAGCTGCATGCATTTGATAAGAAATAAGGATGCTTTGTCATGTCATCAAAATGTATGTCATGGGTTTGCTGTGGCGAAAAAAGCCCCATTGTCTGACGAGAAGGTAACTGTGGGAAATCATGATTTTGTTGACGTCGGCACCGGTGTCATCTCAATGAACCTAGTTGTTCTTGTAATGAAAGAGAGTGTCTTGTTTTGTGCCTGAGGTGTTCAGCGCTGTATTCAGCTGGCCCGCAACAGGTCAAATGCGTGAGGAGAAAATGCTGATTGATCATATCTGTGACGTGAGGTTTCTGTTTAGCAGAGACAAAGTAAGTTCAGTGGTATAAGGAACACCTCGCCACAGTAAACACAAGGCTGACGCATCATGCCGTACCGTCATTTATTCACTCATTCCTCATGACTGAAGACAGGCAGCATGTGTCTCTTGTACGTCAGAACAGATGGAACAGATTAAATGTTCTTGTGACATTGTCTAAATTGGTGATTCATGTCTTAGATATCAGAGAGCCTTTATGAAGTAAATATCTGCATTTTAAAATACAAATTAACCATGGAAAAGGGAGTGCTGGTGAGGAGTGACATAGGAAATAGATTCTGAAAGTACACAACCATGACCTGTTGGTAATTTGAGGAAACTTGGGGAATGCTGCATGGAGGGAAAATCACCCTCCTGTCTCTTAAATCACACACAGTAAAAGACCATAGGCTGATGTAAGCCATTGTTAAATTCAATTACTTGTAGAAAATTCTGAATGACCTTTAACGTTATTATGGTCTATTTTTGCAAAATCATTAACAGTGTTGCTTTATGATCTGAATTGTTGCTCTTACATTCAGCGTTTTCATTTCAAGAGGACTTATATAGAGACAAATAACAGCATTTCCCACAGCTGTCTTAACAGCGCTGTCCCAAGTCATTCTGTATTATGGACATGCTGTCTTAATGAGACAGAGAAGACCTCTTTCATGTGGCTGCAAACTGTTTGGAACTGCAGTGTT
This sequence comes from Chaetodon auriga, assembly GCF_051107435.1. NCBI lineage: Eukaryota > Metazoa > Chordata > Actinopteri > Chaetodontiformes > Chaetodontidae > Chaetodon > Chaetodon auriga. Next base: position 13,342,422 of record NC_135076.1, read on the forward strand.
GGGGATTTCCTTGTGGTTTTATCCCTCTTGTGTCACACACAAGATTCTAATACAAAAAAAATTAATAAAAAGAAATGATCTATTCTTTTATGAACCTTTGAAAACCCAGAACAATATTGATATTATAATGTGTGCGGTGTGGCAGTCTCATTGGAATTATTTTGGTTACATGCACAGAGCCTGCCACAGCACTTAAGCTCCCTCTCATTACTCTTCATTAATCCAGTTAATGTTCAAGCCCGTTTCGCCAACACATTTCTTATTAAAATCTAATGAGAAGCACTCCCTTGCCTATTTAATTGACAGCCTGTTTTCAGAGAAAAGTAATTGAAGGCAACCAAATTTCACCAGCTGTCAGAGAGTAAAATCAAGCAATTATTTTAGAGCTGGAAATCTCCCTGGTGTGCAATATATGAGAGTGATGATGAGTGGTTTACACCTCTTTATCAATATGTAATAGTTGAGCTGCTGAGTCAGTGTTTTATTTGAAATGTTTAAATGAATAAAAATGCACTGTAAGGAAAATTCAGACTCTTTAGTCAGTTTATATATCTTTCCATAGTTTATTGTTATCGTTTTGATTGATATATATAATGATATAATAACAATAAATGTGCTGACCAGATGTCAAATAAGTTATTCCACAGTTAGAAGATCATCACGTTTCTCTGTACAGCATCCTCTTCTTAGTCTGCAGTGTTCACACAGTGCTTAGGGAAGTGGTTGTGGTGGCTTTGACTGCTGCCATGCAACGAGTGTCCCTCTATCAGAAGCTGAAATGTCTGAAACGTTTAATTGCCAGCACCTAGAAACACGGGCCCTGCCCTCACTGCTGCCAATGGCCAGTGCTCGCTACTGAAAGCCCTGTGGAAATAAGAAATAAAAGCACATAAAAGATATGTAGCGTTTGGGCCACGTTTTGATGAATCACTTTCATGGTTGATCTAATCTAAAGCTAAGTGCCGGTTTTACTGTAACTCTGTGTCATGGCTCGTGTGTCTACTGGCGTGCCATTTGTACCAACACCAACAAATGCTTCAAAGATTTGATTTCAAGCACAGGATATTAACAGCTCTTATTGGTGAGATCTCACTGCTGTGTCCCGTAGGTTAAAACGTTATTTCTGGGAATTTGTTGTCAGGTTCCAGATGGAGGACGTGAATGTGTGCACAAGCACTGGTGTCGTCTCACCTCTGCGTCAATAGTCTATTGGTTGAAGCACCATTTCGTGGTTTAGCATCTACTGTACTATCACATAATGTGTTAAAAGTTAATGAGTGTAGAGAAGTTGTGAAATGTATCTTCACACCCCTCTTCTACCGTTCTCACTCTGGCAGACTCTTTAAGTGGTAGATGGATTTTTACTTCCTGAGTTCTTCTTTTCATGTAGGGTTTGGAAAGTAGCAGCAACATACCCCCATGGATCCCCCAGGATGTCCCCCTCTGAGCAGGATCTTTAGAAATTGTTGTCTCGTGTATTAGGACTGGTTGGTTATTGCTGAGGAATGACAGAAGAATAATAGAAAATAACTACTGTATTTGATGATGACTATTGATTTATGGTTTCAGTCATTCTTTAAGCAAACTAGTGACAAATGTCAAACATTGTCTGGAGGATTTGTTGCTTTTCTTTGTCTTATATCATTGGAAATCTTTACGTTTTGGGCCGTTAATCAAACTAAATAAGACATTTAAAGAGGTCATCTTGGGCTCTAGAAAGTTGTAATGGGTATTTCTTGACTATTTTCATCATTTTATAGACTAAATGATTAACTGATTAATTGAAAGTATAATCTACTGTTTAATCTATACTTTTTTAAGGTGTGAGATTGTGTTTGTGTAGCACTTTTGTGAAACAGGTTTTGCTGTGCATCCTTTCATGCCCTTCAACCACTACCCACCCCCCCTTGCCACCCTGCCCGGCACCAACTCTAACAATATCCCCCTGTAATTATGTAGCTGCAGGCAAGCCGAAGGGGGGTGTCGGGTCAGGCGGCCCTTTGAGCTCACGTGTCAACGAAGGCTGAGCCAAGCCAGCTCTGCCAGACAAAAAACACCCGTCAGCCACGCAGCGGAGTCAGAGCCCTCTTTCACAAGCTGGGGCACACCAAAATGTTCCTCTGTAACTGTAATGTAGGAGTATTTTCAGTCTCAAAGCTCAGAAAGGGTCAGCACTCACTGCCTTGGCTTTTCCTTGAATATCTGAAAATATTGCTTAAAAGAGGATCATCCTGTAACTTGATGCCAAAATCGTTAAGCTGAGTTCTTGCATATTCTCTTGGCATTGGATATCCTGTACAGAACAGACTCCTTGACAGCTCCTGAGTTCTTGGTGGGCTGTCTCCAACAACCTCAGGGGACTCTGCAAGCTCTCCCACTGCTGGAGGAAGAGGTCAGCCTGCACTGACGCGAGTGTCATTGCTCTCAGCAACAACTCAACCCTTCCCCTTTTCTGCAAACTGAGTGAGTGACTGACAGAGAAGTCGAGTAACAAAGCCACTTGAAAGGATTTCAGACTTCTGTCCAGAGCCTCTGTTTTCCCATGGACAATTTGGAGCTGTGCTACTGAAGACCTTTTCAGCAATGTAGTCGATGTTACGATGTTTGTTGTTGTTACAACAGCAAGCCAGTGAGAGAAGAGATAACTGAGGGAAATACTTCAGTCCTGAGTCCTCAGTGACAACAGCTCCCTTTTTGCTTCTTTCTTCAGGAGAGACTAATTGAATATCACACTCCAGTCAGCCTTGTTGAGGCTTGCCTGCGACCTCAGTGGAAGAACTCTACAACATTCCTCAACGATTTTTCTTGAATCCCGAGGCGCAGAGGATTAATCAGATTTGTCCTCCGTCTGACTGTATCAGCTTTGTTTTTGTGTCTCATCTGGAATTCTGCTGTGTTTTAGATTATCGCAGCACACACAACTTCATGGATTCACTCCTGAACCACCCAGTGGTTCATGGGAGAAAAGTAACAGACTGAGTTGTGAAGTTCAAGAATCTCCACAAGAGGCTTGATTCAGATGTTCAGGTTATTTTCTTTACAGCCCAGAGTGACTCGTATGAGTCAGGAGCTCAAGGGACAATGAACAAAGACCTCCGATTGGCAAGGAAAGGGACGCCGACTGGTTTCGGACACGGTCGGAGACACTCGTGCTTGGGGTACGTTCCTAAACTGTCCATCCTGCATCCATTAGGCGCTCAGAGAGGGAATGTTCATATAAGCTGCTGTGCTGAACACGATATGCAGTGACATGAGAAAGTAAGGAAGATGGATAATTGGATATTCATCTTCTTAAACCTCAGCTGTGTTTGCACAGACTGTTATTCTCTAGTAATGTGATGTTTAAAATTCTAAATAGGAAATTAAAAAAAACATCAACTGTAAATATCAGGTTTTGGTGTCAATCCAGAGCAACTGCTTTAGTTTAAATGTGCTTTGGCATTCACAAGAAGTCTGTTGAGGCACATAAATCAATTTCTGCACGCTCAGTGGTACATCAGAGTCCAGAATGCAGATTGAGTTTGCAGTAACTGTCTTTCTACTCACCCAGACACCTTTGCTTCCCTGGTCCGAGTATCACTATCATTTTCGTTCTGTATACCTGCAAAGCATTCTGTGAAATTTAGGTAACCACTGACGCATGTTCACATCATCAGACGACTCAAGACGGTTGTATTGAGTTTGTCTGCTGCAGTTTAAAATTACTGACAGTGTGGCTTCATGTCCTTTAAACTTGGGTTTAATTACTTGAATGACAGACTTTGATACAAGCCATATATTCATATTGGTTTGGCTTTCAGGGACTTTAGTTTTATTAAGCTCCAAGCTGGATTATGGGAGTTTTCATAAAGTTTTCCCGGTTATAATTACATCAAAATCACAGGATGAGTCCAGTGACTTTGCTTTGTCACGTAGCCGTAGCATGCAGCCTTTTCACTGCAGCAGAAATGGAAAAGGCAAGTTAGGGTATATCAGTGTGTTCATAAACTGTAACGTGTTCATCAGAGTGATGAAGCCTAACAGTAGAAGATCTGATGGGGAAATCTACCACACAGGAACTTTCATCATATGTATTTTAGAGATAACGTTAATGCAGTCTGTGACCTGCAGAAAGGCCTGTGTGACTTTATGAAGCAGGATGTGTGTTGCTCAGTGCCCACAGTATTGAGGCCAAGCGTGTGACTTGAAGGTGTTAAGCTGCACTGTTCTATTTGCTGGCATTTTACCCAACCTCTTTTGAGAGGAAGCTAGTTTTGTTTGTGGCAAGTTTCATTCGGCAGACTTCCTGTTTTTGCTGAAAGTCGTCCAGAGACATTTTTTCGGCTGGATGACCCTGAGACAAATGTTGCTGATTGAATACAGAGCACTGACGTGACTGTTGGACCATCTGGAGATGTTTGTGTTGGAGCATTTTAAAGGAAGTTGCCTATGCCGCAGAGTTTACATTATTATGAGTACATATGCTTCAATTTGTGAATAATGCATTTTTCTCTGACACTGCATGTATGTATATATGTATGTATGTGTTTGAGTGTGTGTTGTCAGTGTGTCTTCTACACCATTGTCAGTCTGTGTGCAGAGGGGAGGGTGTTAGTGGGAAAATAGCCCCGCCTGTTGATCTGCAATGGGGATGGACTCATGTTACACTGATAGCAAACACACACTGCCTGCTGTGTGTCTGTGCATGTGTGCGTCATGTATTTTTATGCGTGTCAGTGTGTTGTGTTTTGTGTGTCTTCATGCTTGTGTGTTCATGCCTGTTCCTGTCCTGAGTCCTGGTAAGGTTAAGCTGGGCTGGGATTGGAGGGCACCGCCCAGCTCTCCACTCTGCTGCTGGGTCAGTGGTTGACTCAGCCTCTCATATCACAACCCAGCACGACCACAAACACATGCCACACCTTCACTGCCATCACCTGGAGCCAGAACCATACAGTTAAAGAAGAGGGAAACTAAGATCATAATTTATTCATTTTCTCTGACAAAACTGGCCTTGATGCAGAAGTAGACTTTACTGTATATGTTGCTCGTAGCACCTGTGGCTGTCCTTTTTTGCAAACTATAGAAACAAGATGTTTGACCTTTGAATACCCCCCAAAATAATTACTGCTGCTTGCAACTGTATGGTAAACTATGCCGCCTGACTAAAGAAAAACACAGTAGGTGTGGATTTGAAAGGCCTAAGGTGAAGTCACATGTCTGAGACAAAGTGTATCTCAATACCAATAATAGTTCTGGTGGTAGAGTGGATTCATCTCTAAGCATTTTTCTTATTTTCACTGGCTCTGATGTGCTTGTGGTTGTTCATCACTTGTTTGATTATTTGAGTACACCTTTTAGTATAGCTCAAACAATATGGTGCAGCATTGTTTATGGTAACAGCCCCTACAGTCGCTGATCCCATTCAAACTCAAACCTGCCAACTAAGAGCGCGATTAAAAGGATGTCTTAAGGTCGCACTTTTCATTGCTGTTGGTGATGATTACCATATAGCAGATATGACAAACAAATGTCTTTGTTGCCAAAGAGGTTTGCTTCCCAGCTGCAAGCAGAATCTATTTCTTTAGATACTGTTGTCCTCTTGAGTCTTATCTGAACTGATGCACAGGCCACAGCAACCACCTGACCACAGCCCATGCTTTCTTGAAGTGAGCATCTTTCGGGTTTCCATGTTACATTTCAAAGACGCTGCGGTGTGTAAAATGTTAACAGTCTTATCTGGCAGCGTATCTGTGAAACTAGACTTGCCTTTCGATAATGGATTTTTTTTTTTTTAATTTACTCAAGGGTGTGGGAAATTGGGGGAATTTGGAAATGTTACTACATCATGATTTGGCAGGTTGTCAGACCAGAGGTGAGGTAAAAGACTCACGTTCCTGTTATCACATGACAGAAACATAGAAAACAGCCAGATCATTTAGAGGTTAAAGTGTGCGACTCTCAGATCGCCTTCTCTTAGGCAGCCTGGTCAGGTCCATATTGGTCCCAGCGTATTATCATGCAGTGCATTCACAGGAGAAGACTTTTTCTGACCCAGTGCAGCCACAGCTGAGTCCAAGCAGAGCCTGAGTGATACAGTAAGGGGGGACAACAATAACACAACAGACCCCCAAAATAAAACCCCCGAGCTTGGAATAGTTGGCTTGCTCCGCCAGCCTGGCTGCACATGACACGTGAATGTGACATGTGTTTCTCATTTCTCGTGTACACACAGACACACAGACACACACACACACACACACACACACACACACACACACACACACACACTGCACCCTGCTACAGCCACCCGTCCCAAAATCCATATTGATTGTTCCAGCGGAGAGTTGCTGTACTTTGAGGTCGCATTGCCAAGTTAGGTGTTGTGTTTTACCAGCAGTGGAAATTCAGTTGAGAGGTTTAGGATGGCTTGAACCAGTTTTGTTTTCAATTTTAGAAGTGAAACATTTCAGCTTTCACATTATCCCCCTCTGACTGTTTCAATATGATCTTGTCAGCGTCACACAAGAAAACAGTAGGTGTAATGGTAGTGTGTTGATAGTGTTAACTGTGGTGATACGTACTTTGCCCTCTTGCCTTCTTTCTTTGTGTTTGTGTTTAGAGTGTGCTTGAATGTGTGTGTTTGTTTTACTCCTATATGTGAACATACTGTAGTTTCTAGGTGCAGAGTGACCTCTACTGGATAGACAGTCGGCCTTCAGCAGACTGCCTCAGCAGCGCTCAGACATTACTCACATATTGGCTTAATATCAGCATTCTCTGATGAATCAGATGAATCCGTTTGTGTGAACTCAGTGAACGTGGATGTTGGGTGTCGGCAGTCATTTTTAATGTCCACCAGGCTGTTCACACGGTTCCTGTATATCTGGAGAGTTGTCTTTAAAATGTGGTTGGGCGGAGGGGGGTACACATTTACTCAAGTATTTACATACTAATTTGAGATACTTGTAGTTTAGTATTTCTATTTTCTGCTACTTTCTACTTCTACTACTACTCCACTGCAAACAATACAAGCTATCAGCAGTATGTAAAGTAAGAAATAAACTATTTATAAATAAATTAACATGAGCTTCACCTTCACTTCACTTAACATTAAAACATTGAACGCATTAATACATCAATAATTGTAGTCCAAGTATAATATGTATTATTCTGTCAAGTCATTCTGTATAATGTGTACTTTTACTTTTGGTACTTTGCTCCAAAAGGCTTTGTTTGCACAGTAAACTTAAAAATCAGTAAACTTTTCTCCTGGGAGAGAATGCCCCCGGACTCCCCTACCTGCTCTTAGTTTGCAGGTCTGATAATGCTGAATCATGCTTGGTCAACTTATCTTGGAAAAACAAAGATTAAAGGCAAAAAATGGCAAAATATACAGACACTACCCTCTGAAATAACACAGCCTGGTCAGTGGCAGCTGCAGGTTGTGTGTTTTGTGGGAGGCGTAGGGGAAACAGCGTGACTTCAGTCCTACAGGAGGATGTAAATATGAACTAAGCAGCAACCACCATGACTGACGTATATGCCAGTTGACTGACTGAGGCTACATTAACAAGGGCTTTAATTCACCACAAATGCTGCATTTCAATCAATTAAAAGAATGGAAAAATAAAAGCTTCACAAGTTCTGATAAGAAGGATTAGGCATGGAGTCACATAACCATGAATCTGAGGGATTCTTTCTGTGATTGTTTCTGTTTACACTGTGATTTTAATTGGTGACCTATGGCCAATGCATGATGAATGCAGATTTTCTTTTCAACTGAACACTACAGCAGTTCTCTGATAACATCCTGCCTGGTGAAAGGGATGTTAAACATTGAAATGAGCCACAAAAATTGCAGACTACATGGTTGGAAGTCACTGCTCTATGCATGCAAATCAACGCGTCACCTTAAAGATTCCTCCACAAGGTGGTGCCAGTCTGTCTCTTCTCTGCTGTCACAAATTCACTGCAGTAAACACAACACACACGTGCAGACAATATCTGATATTTTAGGAAAAGGTCAATATAATTAATAATTAATACTGTATATCAGTATCAACTTCATACACACACAAACACTTGCATGTGTGCTTTGTCACACTCCCAAACACACTCATGCACACAGATATATGACTCTTCCCCCTTACAGCTTCTTCTCATTACCAGTGGTAATGTTGTCATAGGAGGCAGCGGCCAGCTGGACCGTACAAGTCATTTGGCTGGAGGATTTGGTTACACAGCGGCCTCACGAGCTCCTCACTCTCAGCAAACCTCCACCCCTGCATCTGTTTTCAAGGTTCAACATGTTTCACAAGCACGTTGCAAGAGGAGGGAGGAGAGCATTGGTGGGAGGGGTTCAAGGTTTTAGTTTAGTTTAACTCAGACAACAATGAAAACATGGTGAACATCTCAAAGTGATATTAGAGTTCTCAGCATGAAAACCTTCATACCTGTTCCTGCCATGGTTCTTTGTATGAAAAATGGAAGTGGAAGAAAGCAGGAGTAGGTTGTGTGACAAGTGTGGTTTTGGATGTAAGTGAGCCATTGTAAGTCCATGCTTCCTCCGTCTGTCTGCGTTCAGTCCTGTGGTGATTGTTGCAGTGGTTCAAATACAGATCTAGCTTTTATTCTTTTGCGTGGATAAGTCAACACAGATCCAGAAAAGGTTACAAGAAGCAATTTTCCGTGAGACTTGAACTGATCACCACCTTATCAGTGGAGGGGTTTGTATGCGTGGCCTTAACTCCTGTAAGGGTCTTCCAGAGCAAAGTGGTCAGATGCAAGGGAGCCAGTCAATGAGTAAATCAATGTCATTGGGAAAGAGTTACTTTATAGAGAATGTTGGAGAAGCTTTGTTATCATGGGTGTCTTTGGCTTTGCAACAGGAATACAGTGTACTGGGGACAGCATCACTGACAGCATGCACAGGGGCAGATTGCAGCTGACTGTGAAGTGGTTCACATGAGGGTCAGCACCTCTGAATGTGAGGCCAAAAAAAACATGGATTCCCCCTTTGGCTTGGGAGCGCATTGCTTCCCCCAGGTGAGGATGTTCAGGTGTCCCAGGGTTTTGTTTATGTGCAAGCGTAATGCGATGGACTGGCTCAGGTTCAGCTGGTTGTTCACATGAAAAAAGAGAAAATATTGTGCCAAGAATGAAAAAGATATCTTGAGAGAGAAGCTCAATCCCTGGCTTGTTTCTTACCTCACCACATGATGTGGGTGTGTTTGAAGTGATCAGGCAAAGCCCCCTCACACCTGAAATGTATTGAGACCGGGGTTTCTGAAGATATCTGACCATCTGTCGAGCAGTTCTGATGAATTCTGGGCCCCTAATTCCATTGGAGCTAGTCAGGGAGCTTCTGTCTCCACTAAATGCAGGGAAGTCTTTGCCTGATGGCCTTGCATTGTTTTCATATTTCTGAACAACTGAGCCATCTGTTTAGTCCCAGGTCTGGCACTCAACTTCACCCAGTGTGTGAATTAAATAATATGAGCACACAGCCGGTACCATCCAATATCAACCCGCATAATATAGCAGCTTATAGCAAGCAATAGCACGATGTTTAAATCAAATTAAGCAAGTATATACAGGGTGTTGGGTAAAGGCCTGAATTTGGTGAAATGAAACTAAAGTCTTGAGTGAAAATCAATCAATAAGTTTCCAGACAAGAACTATACAGTATAGAAATTTTCCACATCTCTTTAATTAGCCTAAATCATGACTGATAGCCAGAGCTACAGTGGAGAAAGTTCAGACAGCAGCTTTCAGTTGAACCTGGTCAGTACTGCTGTAGGTTGAGAAAACATCTGATTCACCATGTCACCATTTTTGCTTGGCCTTTAGCAATTCAGTTTTTTCTCCACGTGCCTGCCAACACGTCCGACTCGGCCGTCTGCCCTGTGTCTCAAAAGACAAATATTTGCCCACAGTGTCGACAGCAGCGGCCGGTCAGTTGGTGAAATCATCAGGTCCAGTAAGTCCATTGACTCCCTGTGGTGGGACTGACTGGTGCTCCTCTGCTGGAGCTCACTGCAGGTCGGAGCTCAGAGGTGTCCTGTGAATTATACAGCAGTACCTGCTGATGTAGTTGGAAATGGACTGTTTATGGTGAGGTTCTAAAAACACACCAAGAAAATAAAAACATATTGAATGATCACTAACACATTACAGTTTGGGCCAATTTGACTTCATGTTATCATCAAGGATTCCAGTGACGCTCAACAGTGTTCAATTGTGGTCAAGGATTTAGATGTGATGGTTTGTATTCTGAAAAAGCTTGAAAGTTTTTTATTCCAGAGAAATTCAATTATGTTGTGTATGTGTGCAAATGTATGCGTGTGTGTGTGTGTGTGTTTGCTGAGCCTGTAAACAGTTAAAATATCCACAGGAGGCATGCTGCCTCAGAGTTCCCCCCTCAGTGTGCTGGTATTTCAAACACACACTGCACACATACACCACACATTTACCACATACTGTGCATATGCATTACCACACGCACGCACGCACACTCACACATACACACACATACACCATGCACAAATTCACTGCACACACACACCCACATACACGTGATGCAACTACTACAACCACAGGCCCCCTCTATTTCCCTCACTCACACACACATACATCCACAGTGAACATACACACCGCACATAGTTCATGTCTTTTTTAAAGACTCCATGTGCTGGAGGAGACAGACAGAGAGAGCCATAGAGAGACAGAGGGAGGGGGAGAAGGAGGGAGGGGGGAGGGAGAGAGGGAGGAGTGTATCTCCAGAGAAGAGAGAGAGCTCAGCTCTGAACTCCTCAATGTGGATCTGAGACCAGCAGCCTGAGTTCACCGCACTCGCTCAGCTCTCCAAGCCGCATGAAACAGGAGTGTTACTGAGGAAATGACTCTCAAAGCCACACTGCTTTGATCCCCCTTCCTTTCTTCAACCTCTACTTGTTTTGGACTGGAGACATGATGCTGGAACACACTGAGGAGGGCTTTCCTCTGTCTGTCTGCGCGTCAATGGAAACCTGGTGTGGAGAGAAGGGAGAGGAGAGAGCGCACAACAGCCGAGGAGTAGAGGAGTGCCTGGAGGAGGAGGAAGAGGAAGATTAGTGGAGAACAAAACAGAAGGAAAACGAACTCAACCACAAGCATGAGTTTACCAACGAACTGTGTGTATCTGGCCCCCTCGGTCCAGGATCGCTACTTCAAAGTGAGGAATGGGAATATCTGTGGGTCGCCGTGCGCCGTCAACCGGCCCATCGACATCGTGCAGAAACGCAGGCGGTAGGCCAGATGTGGTTTTAATCCAGATGCTGTTGTTACACAACTCTAAACACACTGCTGTCTAAAGTTTCACAGTTTTTCCACTGACAAACACTTACTTATGATAAAATCACTGTAATTTTACTGTGATATTAATTATATTAAATTCTTAAAGGGACTTTTAATCTGTGGCATCCAACAGTGAGTTATCTGGTTTTTATAATGATTAACAGTCTTTATCTCCAGTGATAAGATTTCTATAAGATGGGTGGTCACAACCCATCAAGAAACGCTATTGAGAATATATATATATACTGTGTGTATTAAAAAAAAAAACCCCACGTCTTTATGTTTTGTTATCTATTTTACCGTATCAGGTAAAGTATTATTTAATAAAGTTATTATATTTCAAGGGTTTCGGGACATTGTATCAACCCCTTTTGCAATATCTGTAGCTCTATCTTTGCTATCACCAAATTGTTGGCTTGCCAACAGTAGGTTGTGACTGTAGTATTTCTTACAGTATCACTACAGGGGTTTGTATTGTGTCAGGGCTACTCAGCACTTATGTGGAATTTACCTCCGTTATTAATGTGATCAATATTTTATTATTCTAAAGAAATGTCTGCCTTCCACTGTGTGGTTGCTCTATAATATTCTTGTAATGACCCGTTCCTGGTGTGGCTAGTTGTCTGGAATCTCTGCCTCTAAATCATTCCTGTAATTTTCCCAGTGAGATGCAGAGTGCTTCAGTGTTGCTCAGGATGTAATTCATAGTGGCCTTGCGTTTGTATCTCCTTATGATATTCCTATCATTCCTACTTGACTCTAGTGCAGTGAGTCTGTACTATGAGTTAAAGTGACCTCAGTGTACTTGGTATTTGATGATATTTTCATTTAATCTCTTGAAATATCACCCTAATATCCCTACTGTCACCCTTTATAGATAATTTTGTCACAAGCAACCAGAGTTACTTCACACCACTAAATCTGAGTGATTGTGCAGACTCTCTTCCAGACTGATTGACAATAGTGAGATCGGAAAGAACATTCAGCTTCTTTTTCTTGCCAAAATTACACAAAATCTGGTGTAAGAAGGTCAAGAGTCAGACTCTGCAATAAAATCTCCGCTCTTCACTTGTCAAAACTAAATAATTTTAGTCCCTGATGTCAAAATCAACAGAAATAGTTGCTTCATAATTTGCAAAACACATTTGCTTATGTTTATTCTCTTATTACCACTGAGGCGCATACACCTGAAATACATCTTCATGTACAGTATATATGTTTGCTTGTCGCTGAAATCACCTTGACAGAGGAAGAATGGACACACATACACACACACATAGAAACCTAAACTCGCTGTGCCCATTTTTAAGCTAATGCTGTGAAAAATGTACGAAGGGAATTCTCATAATTCTCGATCTGATTGTGTTAACTCTCACTGCAAATGCAGTAGTGAAAAACAGACTTTTGGAGGGAGAAACAAGATATTCTTTTTCTCAACAAACTTTTCATGCTGTTAAAACAAGTATTCAGCTCTGTTAAAAACAATTACAGCCCATACATATCAGTCTTTTTCCATTTTCTAAAGCATATGATAGACAGACTAATACACACACACACACACACACACACACACACACACACACACACACACCAGATGAGTATACCTGAAAGTCTCTGCTGCCTGAAGAGTCACAGAAGGAAATGTGACTAATTTTGCAGTCGGCTTTTCAGAAAGTCACGACGACGTCAGCCTTGTCGGGCGGGGAGGGGGATCAAAGTGTCTTTAAAATGTCAACCCACCAATAAAAAACCTTCAAAGGGACACGGCTAATGAACGCAGAGTCAGACGTTTTTATAGGCCTGATGGATCAACCACGTGTGTAATAACACAGTCAGTAGAGTGCACACTATAACCAGCGCTTTAACCCTGCACCCTGTGTAGTTTCCATTAATTCCTAGATGGAAACATACTGCTTTCATCATCATCACTTCACCTTGTAAAGTTTGAGCTTTTACAGTTAGTTTTGGCAGAGGTTCGTGTCCATCAGTGTGGACATTTAGCTTCTGCCTTCAGGCTTATGATGAGGCGGGAGTTTATGTGAAATGGCACTGCTGAGGACTTACTGTTATCTCTTCTAAGTTCAGCTGTGTAGTACGACTCACTTACTCATTGTGCCATCTTCTGTCCTGTCATTTCACTTTCTGTCCCGTCCTCAAACCCTCTCTTGTCTTGTCACATTTTTCCCCATTCCCTGATGCCATCATGTCCTGATGTATTGTGTCCCCCCTCCCCTGTGCTTGTCCTGTCATAGATAGGCCATTTACACCATGCAGTAAAATGTTTTGTCCCATTCTGAGATTTTGCCATTACCTTTATACAGTTTAAAATCTATGTGTGTATTTGCCCATTGTGGGCAATGCTGCATGCACTGGGGGCAGGACAAAAATATTTAGATGAAGTGACCAGTCGATCTACAGAAAATTGGTTAATTCTTGAAAAAATCCAAACATTATAAAGCTTCTCTAAAATGAGCTGCTTTTCTCTGTTTCATATTTGTAAATGTGGTATCTTTTGGTTTTGACTGTTGGTCAGATAAGACATCAGAAGACCTCGCTTTGGATTCTGGTAAAGTGGGATGAACATGCTTCACAATTTTCTGACATTTCATAGACTTAATAATTAATCCAAAAAAAATAATGATTGGATAATAAAAATAAGTACTGCTTTATAGCATTTCAGATGTTTATATTATCTTGGCTCTAATGTCATCTTGATTAGTAAGGTAACTTTCTGTATTAAACTAAAACATACAATCATTTCAGGTTATCAGTATCGCTATTGCCATACAAGACTACATTTATTCATATGGGCCACTTCTGTCTTGGCCTATCTTGTCTATTATTGCTCTTTTCATCAGTAGACTCGTAACCTCGGGGATGAAGATGATGTCAGACTCTGACTCACTCATCATGGTTTAGCTCCCAGCAGGGATCACTGCTGTCAACGAGACACTGACTCACACAGTGAGAAGAGGAGCTAGCAGCTCATCATTCTTCTAATAATGATAACAATGATAATGAAGCTGTTTATATCAATTCATCAGTCACCAAAGTTCCTCAGCACTGTGAGATCAAAGCAACACAGCTGCCTCATGGGAAGTCATAATGAAGGATAGAGCGATGGGTTGAAGGGTCAATGTTATCCTCCCAGCACTCATCAACGTAAATTAAAACATATGTTCAATAAAACTCCACCTCTGTCTGTTCTAGTTTGTTTCCATGTTCGTCACAGGCAGCTCTTGCGCTCTGCATCCCATATCTCTGTGAGATCTACCTGTTGGTTTTGGTTGAGGTGGTTGTTGCTGAGCATTACAGATCCTCCCCCTAAAACAGTTTAGACAATGAATTGGACTGTATCCTTAGTTTGAAGTGTTTCCCCTCAGCACTTGGAGATGATGTGCAGAGAAGAGGCTGGCAAGTAGAGTCTGCTAGAAGCCGAGAGGGGATTTCACAACTTCACGTGCCTCCAAGGTGCGTGGAGATGGGAAGCAGTCTGAAGAGCACAAAGCTCCAGGAACACTTGTAGTATAAAGAACTTGTACTGTCACTGTTATACTGCAAGTGTTGGTGCAGTTTTTGTACTTTGCTTGAGTATTGTGGCAGGGAAAAAAATTCAAATTATCCTCATCTTCGGTTTAAAAGAATAATTGGATTGTAAGCACAGTTGAATGATGTCGTTTTAAAGATATTATGTAGAGCAGATCATGCTCACCTGCCAAAGGATGGAAAGATTTTACCGGCTAAAATAAGAAAAACCTGAACTCAAGGTCCACTCACTAGTTTTAGCTGAGCTTTCAACCACATCTCACAGTCCTCCTCAGAGGGTGGAGTTTGCTCTGTTGTCATCAGTAGAGTGGAACTTAGGTCGTGTGTGTCGTATATGAACGGGAGGTCACAGCCGCTCTCGCCTCACAGACGGTTGGCGCTGTTCCCAGTCGATTGGTTGTGGTCTGATGTTCACAGACAGCTGTTCGTGTCCAGCGTCCTGCCATTTGACAAATATACTGCAATGTTCCCCACAGCTGTTATATATGATGTCATGATGATGTCATATGTCCTTCCAGTTCTTTATTATATACATGTATTACAATACATTTTACCGGAATCTGGACTTATGTGGCAAAGAGTCCTGACCCTTGGTGAGGACTGACGGGAAATATTGACAGTGGCTGTTCACTGGACTGGATCCCAAATCGTTGCCAGTTCACCTCTGACGCCTCAACCCTCTGGACCGCAGGACGCCTCTGCCCTGAGTCTCTGGAGTCACTCCTCTCCGTTCCTACAACAAACACGCCTCAACAGAAATCCCACCGCGTCCACAAGCTCAGCCAGCTGTTTTCCGCCTTGTATCGTTTTAGGGTGTTTCACAGCATCCTTTGTGTTCTAGTCTCTTATTTGGTGGAAAAACAGAACTGCAGCGCACAGAGCGTCGGGTCGGGAATAATTGCAGGCCTGAGAGCTGGTCGATCGGCATTGCAGTGACAGCCATGAAACCACTACTGACGTCAACAGACAAGTGTTACTGCGTTTGTGTGACAGTATGTGTGTGTGTGTGTGTACATTTGTGGAGTATCCCTGCTAGAATAGTGGACTGAGTGTTATCCTGACATCTCTGCGACTCCAGGAATGATGATCAACTTAAGGACAGATGGGCACTTCACAAAGAGGCTCTGTTCCATTATTTTGTTGCAGGATTAGACAATAGTGTGGTTGATGGACTGAGGAAATAAGGCATCCACATGCAGCCTGCTCCCCCGCTGTTTGTCCCAGGTGAACTCAATCACCTACAGAGACTTCACGGCTCTGCCTACACAGCTGGATGCAAGGTAGGGAAAGGCTGCGTGTTGGACGGCACTTTCTCCAACTTTATTTTGTTAGAGAGAAGACATCGGCGCTATGACATGATGGTGCGTCAGAGTGTGGCTTCTTTAAAGATGCTGTCATCAGTTTATGCAGGGACATGAACGATAATGTCAAAAAAAAGAAAAATGTGATCACAGAAAATAACTCAGGCTCAGGTTCTTCTTCAGATTTGAAAAATCAATACCATTGCAAGTATCTGCAGTTATCAAGTATCAATGTATTGAACATCTGGGACACCTGATATCATTTAGTGTTGTCTGTTTAGAAATCTCATGTCAGCTTATTCATGCTAAAAATATTCAAGTATGATTAATCATTTATATAAAATGTAGGAATGCATTGGTCCAACTTTTTCCCTTTTAGTACCAGCACCTCAGCTTAGAGTGTTTGGTCATACTGAGTATTGATCTGATCAGTGCTCTTTTATTTTCCCAGATGTACAAATTTATTTGTATGCGTCACTGCGACAGACTCATTGGAGTCATTTTTATGTTATGTAACATGAGGCAGGGAATTGTGTAGCACTAAAACCTGAGTGGATGATCCACTGTGACTGAATGAATTTAACTGACAGCAAAAACTGTTTTGAATTTATTTTATAATGACGCTGAGAAGGAAACTATTTAATATGATTAGTCATGTCCAGGGTGATACTTGACAGGTGTAAGGTGATAAATTCCAGTGTGTCATATCGGAGCATCCTTAGAAAAACCAGCATACAAAATAGATTTTACTTTTTTTGTACTTTTTGTGGAATGTATTTTATTCTGTTCCATAATAATCTAACTCCTCTTACTATTATTAATGATAACAATAAATAAGATTCAGAGTGCTTCTCAGCACCTAAAAACAATCAAGACAACGGCAGAGAACGACTCGGAGAAAACGCAGCTCCTCTGTTGTCTCCATCTTCTTGTGTCCTGCTGATCAGCACTGTGATTGGCTGCTCCTGAGTTGCCCTCGGCTAATTAGAGGAGGAAGTGGCACACTCCTGCCTTACCGCTGGACTTAATCACAGAATACCAAAAGGCACCAATTAGTGCCGTATGAACATGATTAGAGGAGCACTCAGCATGGCCTGTTGCTGGGCAAAGAGAGAGAGAGAGAGAGAGAGAGAGAGAGAGAGAGTGTGTGTGTGTGTGTGTGTGTGTGTGTGTGTGTGTGTGTGTGTGTGTGTGTGTGTGTGTGTGTGCCCTTAACCAGCCTGTCCAGTTGCGCACCAGTGTGATGTAAGGTTGTTCGATTTTCAGGTCGATTTTGGAGCCAAATCTAGATCTCTACTGCTGGGGCCATAATCACACACTGCCTGTGTGTGTGTGTGTGTGTGTGTGTGTGTGTGTGTGTGTGTGTGTGTGTGTGTGTATCTTTGTGCCTGTTGTGTGGTTCTGGGTGGTTCTGGCCCAGTGTGCTCCCCTCCTAACCAGTTTCTAATGATGTTAATGCTGATCAGCCACTGTATGGATTTCTCCCCAGCTGGACGGACAGAACTAATCACTGCACATAGACTCCACGATCAATACCCGTCCGGAGGAGTGAATCAACCTTTGAGGTGCCCTGCACTCCAAAAACTTAACCACTTCACCACTGAACTGGTTGCATTCATATTTAAAGGGCCAGTCTGCTAATAAGGCCATGTTGTTTGTTGCACAGGTAGACGGCCTTTTAAATGCAGCACCACAGACAGCTAACAGCTACCCTGCACACGTGTCTTTGAGCAAGCACTGAACCATTGCAGGTCTGGCCAACCTCCACACTGCCAAGTGTACAAGACACACCAAAGTTGGAACTTCTAGTCTTCCATCTGATATAATGATAATGTTCAGAGCACATCAGTATCATTTCTTCTTTCTTCTTTTCTCTCTTGTGCTTGCAATCAAAACAGAGGTCTGCTGTTTTCAAAGGCAAGAGTCCTTCCTCTGCGTGTAGGTCAAAGGTCACGCAGAAAAATAATAAACACAGCAGCTGGTTTGACTCGGTGCAACCTTTCCCTCCCCTTGGCTATATTTAGAGAGACATGAGCTGCTCTGAGATCAGATGTTAATGTTGGACACAGACTGTTTGGACAGCGATCTACAGTGGCTGGTCAGGTGGGTGGAAAGAGCAACTGGCTCCTCACGGAGGTGTGGCACTCAGCGTCAGTCCAGTATGGGTGTATGTGACAGTGGAAATAGTTTTTCTTAAAGGAAGAGCAATATTTCATGATCTGTGCATATAATGGAATGTTCACTTTTCTTCTCTGTGCACTAGACTGATGTATAATAAGGCTGCATTTATTCTAATAGTGCAGGGTCTCAACAACAAGAAGCAGCTGTAACGACACTTAATGTATGATAATATAAAATAGTCTTTTATGTCTAATACATGCTGCATAATTCTTTAGGATGTAGGGTCCAGAAAACGAAAGTGCTCAGAGTGAAAGTGAACATCCAGCAACCAGAAAACTGTCGTCTTTCCTGTTTTGTTGAAATAAGGAAATGTGAGGTGAAAAGTGCAGTGAGCCAATTCTAAACATCTTTGATTTAATGTGCTAAAACAAGCAGCTTTTATCCCTTTTCTTCTGCTTGCTCACCGTCACTGGTGTGTGGCCTCTGTCTACATTTATCTTATCAAGTGTCATTAATGTTAGCTCCAGCATCTTAAGGCCTTTGTGGTTGCAGAGATATCTTCGAGATATTTGCTGCCTAACAGTTTCTCTGATATTATTTCCTGTATTATCGTGTACAGAGTGTCATCCCACCTGAAAAGCAGCTGGCCGCCTTTCCCAAGAGTGACTTTTTGACCAAGAGCACTTTTTGCTGTTGTTGTTAAGCTTTTCGAAAACATTGAAGAGGATGTGTTTGTGATTAACTCTGAAACAGAGAGCGTGGATAGCTTGGATATGAGACTTTTCTTTCATTTCCCTGCTTTGATATGCACAGATCTCACTCTGCGTAAGTCATATTCTTGCTTGTTCTTGTCCTGCCCTGCTGCCCAACATCTCCTCCCAGTGTGCTGCCATGAGTGTATAGACACACACAGAGTGCACAAACCACACACACACACACACACACACACACACACACACACACACACACACAATGTACAGAGTGTACATACCACACACGGAGACAGTGAAAGGAAAGAACTGTTTGGCACGGGGCTGGATGAGGGGGAAGCAGGTTGTTTTTCTGCTTCTTTCAGATCAAATGTACAATAGGCTTGAGGTGTAAAGCAAACAAACCCCCTTTACTCTCTGAACTTTCTCACTCCCACACACACACACACACACACACACTCACACGAACATTGGCCTTCTAATAGCTTGTCTCAACCTGCGTTATGCTTTTGCTGTTTTCTCATTTTAAATCATGGACAATCGAGTACATTTTAGCCATTCTCTCTCTCTCTCTCTCTCTCTCTCTCTCTCTCTCTCTCTCTCTCTCTCTCTCTCTCTCACAGACACACACACACACACACACACACACACACACACACATTCAGAAACTGTTCCCTGGTCTGTTTTCCTCTTCTCCTCCTCACCTCTCGCCTCCTTCCTGGTGTGATGTTTTAGGCCCCTCGGCCAATTCCCACGCTGCGAGGGAAGAAAACAGGAGGGAGCATTTGTGTATGTGTGTGTGTGGATTGCCCTTTGACCCTGGGCCTGTGTCATCGGCAATCAAATAACATCTGGCTATGACGGTTGTTTTCTGTATCACTCTCACACACATAACAAAAAGTTCTTTAAACCCCACGGCCCTGGATCCCATGAGTACAAACACGCAGGCACTGGAACTGGTCGTGCTTTGCATTTCCCATCCTAAGTTTAGTGAGGAGGCTAACCCCAAGAAAACCCCTATTAAAACTGAATGAAGATAGCTTTGGGCATGGCCTAACATGAAAGTCCTTTATTCAACAGCCTTTCCAATGAGGAGCATTTGTATAGTGACGTTTTCAAATGAGCACATGTTCTCTAAAGGTGGAAAGAGTCCATTCTGAAACCCGTGGTGACTCTTGAAATGACAGTCCAAAACCCCAAAATATTTACATAGAGAAGTGCAGCAGATCCTCACAGCTGAGAAGCACAAAGTAGGGAATGTTTCTGCTCAAAAGATGATGCGATTAATCAAGTATCAGAATAGCGTGTGTTGGTTGGCTAATCAATCAATTGGCTAATTGTTTCAGTTTTAAACTGTAATCCCAAATCAATGTCATCACCCAGCTTTCAGCAAAGACAAATACCACACGTATCCCACGCGATGATGGAATGGAAACTTTGCTGATTTCCACTTTTAAAATGCAGGCTTTTATTTTTTATTCCTCTTCTTCAGAATGGTGATGATGATGATGATGATCAAGCTAAACATCCTGGGAACAAACACAGAGTTTAGAATGTGTTGAGTGATATGTGTGTGTGTGTGTGTGTGTGTGTGTGTGTGTGTGTGTGTGTGTGTGTGTGTGTGTGTGTGGGTGGGGGGGGGCGGCGTGTGTGTGCGTGTGAGAAAAGTTTAGTAAAACAGAGTTAAAGAGAGAAAGGGGAGCTGTGTTTTACGTCAGAGAGATGGAGAACAATGCTGGAGGCAGGAGACAGACCAAGGTCAACGTGTTATGCACTGTATGCTGCAGCTGAACAAGACGCCAGCCTGCTCGCTTGTCTGTCTGTCTGTCGCTTTAAAGGGGGGATGTACGACCTTCACTGTCTTATGATGGTCTCGGTGTTAAATAGCAATTTTTCCCCCCCTGACAAGGTGAAACACTGAAAGTAAAAATAAGCAGACATAACGCAGGATATTCTACGAAAACTGGAGCTTCAATCTGGAAATATTCATAATGGCCTTAAAAACCCAGACTGGTTGGGCTCCATCTACGGTGTAGTTTATACTCTCTATAACAGCCTGTAAATGACTTAAACTGCAACTTTCCAACTTTTCTTTCTGGCTTTCTAGCAGTTTCCTTAATATCCTTTGCATTTGTTTTACAACTTACACTCTTTTCCTTTCTGCAGCTGAAACTTAATATGCCCTGAAGGAGCCATATCAGGCATTGTCTGTCCAATACTGCTCTATTTCACTAGTGATTGGAGGAAATAAAATCACACAGTACAATTGCATTACTATACAGAAGAATAATGGAATGGACTGTATGTTCCAACTTATTTGACATATTTATTGGCTGGTTCAGCCCTGCTGGAGTGGAAATGAAAATTGCAAACAAAACATCATAGAATAATAGTAAAATAAATGAAGCTCACATGATCTAGACACAAATCCGATCAGATTAGGATACTAAAGACAAGAGTTGAGCACAGCCTTGTTTATGGGAAGAGATTTTAGAGAAAGGTAGAAACCTGATTTTATTAGGTCATATGTTTACTACACAGGTCTGGAAATGTGTTGCTGTTTAGGTACTTGTGTGCCAATCTGATCTGATTCTTTTATTTAAAAAACTAAAGATAACTGTTGTATTAGAGCAGGACTCGTGCATTGGTGACAGATGTTGCAGTACCATACTTTTGACAGTAGTGGGAGCTGGCTCCCAACAGGAAGCCTGTTGGTTTCTGTGACTTCTCAATGGGAATGAGAACAGCAACAAGCTGTGGTAAAGTGCAGCTGCTGGAGAGCTCAGTGAGCATTGTGACTGTGTGGAATGTAAAATGGTCTGAATGTGTGAAAATCTTCTGCCACCAACAACAAAAAAAAATCACAATAAGTTCACAAGCTTTTCTTTTCTTCACATGAATTCATTGTTGTGGTCTTAAAGAGCAGCAGCATTCAGTCAGTGTCATCCACCTCTGAGCAAAGCTGTGACTTGAAAACCGTCAATGTTTGATAATATATTCATCGGGTAATTCTCCATTTAAAGCCGGGAATAGGAGGTGGTCGGTCACCTTGTCATAAAAAGCTGCTCACGCCAAAATTTATGCCATAAGTCTGGGTTTCAGCGGAAAGATTTAGTGTCCCATGACTGTTGTAATAGTCTGTCCCACACTGATGAGGAAAAGGAAAAAGGAGGTCAAATTTTAGTGGCGAGGCTGTAAAAACTGCAGACATGACAGATCAATGAAAATGCAAACTGCCTTTGCAACAGAGATAGTTTAAATTCACAACTGTTGTGGAATTTTTTTATGTAATCTAATGATTTACCTGAAGGACAAACCACTGTACCAGTTGACCGCATTCAGTCTTGGCAGCGGCCATGCACAGTCAAAGTGTCCTTGAGCAACATGCTTCAACACCCCACCTGCTCATTCAGAGATTGTGCTGAATAAAAGCTGAAATAATATGGAGACTAAGAATGGAGGGAAAATAGTGCATTTCTACTTCATCTCGAAGCACTTAAACATCAACCAATCAAAACTTTAGATAAACAGAAAATCCTTCATATATGTATTCATGAGGAGGGGAGAAATCATCTGAACCATGCCTCGGGTGGTGTTGGTGGGTGGGGGTGGGGGGGGTTATCTACATCAGCTCCATCACAAGCCTCCCCGTTCCCCTCTTTCCTGGCAGGCAGATCTATTTATAGCTTCTGACGTCATTGGTCTCCTCTGATGGAGCCTCGTCACGGCCAACTACACTGAGCCAGGGGGAGGGTGGGGTGTAAAAGTGGGGTTTGGGTTGGGTGAGGTGTAGTGGTGGTGGTGTGGGGGTGTTGTCATTGAGGTAAACCCTGATGCAGCCCTGCCCATCTCTGCCACGTCACACCAATCAGGTGTGAGAAGCTGAACCACATCACTGTGCTGGATACAGCCCTCCTGGTCACCCCCACCTCCTCCTCCTCCACCTCCTCCTTCTCCTCATTTTTGAGTCAGTGTCTCTCTCTCTCTCTCTCTCTCTCTCTCTCTCTCTCTCTCTCTCTCTCTCTCTCTGCTTCTGTGAACTGGGCTTTTCATTCAGCATCGATTGCATAATAGTCATCCTTCATTTATCAGGCACTGCTATTGCTGGAGCGCTGGAGGCACGCTGAGCTAAAAATAGACTCAGAAGCAACCTGCCATTGCTCTGTTGGTGCTCCGTTTGCTATTGTTATGAACAGGGAAGGGAAGGGAGGGCTATAACAGGAACAGGACACAATGAATCGAACTAAAAATGCATTAAGACTTCCACTCAAATCTCTACATAATGGTGCTTTAAAATCTCATTTAAATCATGGAACATTGATCTCTTATCATCTAATAATGGAGAGGGCATTGGTGGAGGAATTTAGGTCAGAGAAAAGTGAATAGTTGCAACCAAAAAGGTCACTGGTTGCAGTCTTGTCAGGGGAATGAACAGTGCACTTTACCCCCTGATCAGTCCAGTCTGTGTGTCCTTGAGCAAGGCACAGTCCCACTGAGGGAATGTGGACCACGGTGAGGCAGAAAAAAGTGCATGGAGATCAGCAAAGAAGAATTATTTGCATGCTGATAAGCTTTAAGCCTCCACTACCGAATCAGTCCCTTCTGTGTACTCAGACAAAATCAAAGTCAAGTTCTCCTCTATCCCTGTTTTTTTCTGTGTTTCTATATTTGCTGTTTTGTGGTTGCACAGTGTATCAAAAAAATGTAGTTTGGCTGAAAGGACATTTTGGGTGAAAGGGAATTTGTTGAGTGAATCTTTCCAATACTGAACCCTGTAATTCAGACCCAGCATCTTGATGGCAAGGATTTCAAAAGGATTGAATCAGGGCCAAGTTGAGCTGTGACACTGTTTGGTTCCAGCAGTTGGACTGAATCCAGCTGGCAAAAGAGAGCGTTTTTGGAAATACCAATAAAATCCCTTTTTAAAAACGATGCTCATAGACATTAAGTACAATAGGAGTGCCTGTCTGCGTGGTGGCTGCGATGGGGTGAAAGTGGGAGTGGTGGGGGCGGCTGTATGGGTAAGTAGCTCTACTGACGTACCCTGCATGAAGTCAGCGTTGACGTCATACAGAGGTAGCGGAGGGGAATGTGTGCATTTGGTTGCGAAAAGCAAGTAATCACAAGGTCACCTGTTTCAAAAGACGCTCACGGTCAATTCAGAAAGTTTGAATGTAACCAGCATCAAGTAGACGCTGCTTTGTGCGCTTGTTTTTCCTACAGTCACATGAATATGCATACACATACTGTTCTTGTGTTCTTTTACATTTTAAACTCTCTTCATTGTGTTTATTTGGGATGCTTTGATGTCAGAAACTGAAAAACCTTTGATATTTGGACACGCAGCCTTCGACATACTGCACTTCCAGCTCCACTCCCTCTGCAGAGGCTTATCTTATCCTTATCTTAGCTTTCTCTTTTCTGTCTCCATGTGCACAGATGCACTTCAGTTCATTTACGTGATGTGCATCAAATCCTTGATTAAGTCAATTATTGTTCTGATTTCTTTCTCAGCTTGATGGCTGCTTTTGTTATGGCACATTGTAACACTCTGATAATATTCTATGCAAATGAAGTTTATTGTTATTGGCAGCAGTAGTAGTACCTGCAGTTGTAGTTTCCGAACTGCAGTATTAGTTAGTAGCAGCAGCAGTAGCATTAGGAGGAGCAATAGTGATAGAACTAATAACATTAGCAGAAGTAGTAATCGTGGCAGCATTAGTCATGGTGCTGTTAAAACAGGTAGCCTGGTATTGAAACCTGACATTTAAAGTGAAACAAAATAAGATTGCAGTGTGACTTGCAGGCTAATTTTCAGGTGGAAAGAACAGAAAGTATAACAGTAGTATTTATGTATTTCTTCTCTCTCTCTCCCACCCTCTGTAGTTTTGATGTGGAGAATGGCCTGTCGGTGGGTCGCAGTCCACTGGACTCTCAGACTAGCCCGGGTTCTGGTCTGGTACTTCAGGCCAACTTCCCCCACAGTCAGCGCCGCGAGTCTTTCCTCTACCGCTCCGACTCAGACTTCGACCTTTCGCCCAAAACCATGTCCCGCAACTCATCGACTGCCAGCGACCTGTGAGTATTTTAAAGATACTCTCTGTATCATTTTAACACCAATAAACCAGCCTTCAGCCGCACTTCATGCTGATCTTTACATCGCGGTGTTGCTGAGCTGGATTTGAAGAAAAGTTTGAATTAAGGTGTGAAGCTTTTTCTTCTGGAACAACCTTCTCGAAGGTTAATAGGCACCAGTGCCTATTAATTTGATAATGACATATTGTTGTTAAAAGATGTGTGTGTAGGGTTAATTATTTATTTTTTCATCAGGATCCAGAATAGGTGCTGCTGAATACCAACAAATCACTTAATCTCTCTGTTGCCCAAGTCACTCATTAGTAATTTGCCTACACAATGAAAAATAATGTCAATAATGAATTATTTAATAAATTATTCAATTGTTGTTACCAATATGGGACACATGTAGTGCATTTTTAGAACATATTTTGAAGTAGTATACAGTTACAGTAGAGTTACTATTGAAACACAGCAATTTATTGTCAATATGTATTTCTGTAAACCCCCCAAGGCCCTATTTACACTGTAAAAAGTGCACTTTTGGCATCTGGCTTTAAAGAGGCTTTTGGTAGCAGAACTCTTGTTTGTCAGTGTAAACAGCAGAACAGTTAGTTCAGTTGAAACGTACCACTAAAACCAAAGCTGCTCTTAGCTCAGATCTAGATTTTCACCCAGTTTCTGCCTGTTTATACAGCTAAAGATTTCTCTGTGCAGCTAGCAGTCTGTTTGAAGCCAGAGTTTAAATGGGGCCTCAACCACCAATAGCTGTCGCTCCTTTGTTTTGAAGGGAGGAGGGATTGAAGCATTGGGAAGTCAATTGGCTACCTCGGTGAGACAAAGTGTGAAAACTGCTGCGATTTTTCTGCCTCTTTGTGCTTTGCCATGTTGTTATGAGTCAAAACTGCCACCTCTTCCACCCCCCCAGCCCCCCACTTACACGCCATCTTTCCCTGGCCACAACCTTTAGAGCATATCTTGGATGCTCATCTCCATAATTATCACCCTCGCAAAGTTTTTCAAACAGGTCCAGCAAACATTTGACAGATGCACCAATGTGCAGTGAACCCAAGGGAGTGCAAACATTTGCCAGTTTGCACGTGAGGCACAGTAAAAACCGCATTAGAGCGTTTTTTAGGTGTTTAAGCCTCGATTTCACAGTGTCAAAATGTTTGCTGGACAGCGATGTGCAGGCTAACTTGACACTGGACTTTTCACTGGCAGCATCCTGCAGTATGGATGGTTATAAGGTGCATGTTGTGACCCAAAAGCTTCCAGAAGGCTCTGTCTCTCCAAAAGTTGGCTTTCCCAGCACCCAATGCATGAACACAGCTCCTCACTTGCACATAGTTCCAGCTAAACAAATATGTGTCTTAGAGGCATACCTATAAGAGCAGAAAGAAATGTGCATTAAGTGATTTTAGACTTTCATAGAGACACAGATCTGATATTGTGTTATTAAGTTGTCTCATGTATGACTTATTAGCAAATAATTGTCTACTTACACATCTAGACAAAGAGCAACATTAGCATCCTACTGGAGACAAGTTTCTGAGGATAATTGCAATCTTCTCTTGCCTTTTAGGTATATTTAGCTGCTAAATGCTACAATACAATTTTAACGATCACTTAATTTGTCTTTTTGTTTTTTTGAAACATCTGCCAGTGGATTTCTGTGGCAGGTATCCAAAAAATATCACTTAATGCAGGTTTATTGTAAAATTAAGTTAAACGTCAGTGGGTGGATCATTGTTTGAGTCATATTGAACTGATGTGCAGTGGTTCTATAGCTCTGCCCACTGAGGTTTTACTCTAATCTGCATCTTTGCCTCTAAGAAATATTTGTAACAACCTCCACTCCTTATATCCAGTGTGATATTTGAGACCAGCTACAGGTTGGAGCCAACTGTAGCCTTCCTCACAGTAAGATGATGACAACAAACAAACAGATTTGTTGTCATTATTTGTGTGTTTGTCTTTGGAGTTTTTTGAAATTGCATGATGTTTCCCTTTTGTCCCATTGTTTCTCACACAGCCTTTTCACCAGATGTCTGTCTGTGTTTGTCTGTGGTTTTTACAGGCATGGAGAAGACATGATAGTGACTCCATTTGCACAGGTAAGTAGCATTGTGTAATCCTGGTTCTTTAAGCACGGGAGTTTTCAAACTTTACTGGTCACTTTCATTAAATTTGCGAGGTAAAAACAACTGTTGCACATAGCTGTGAACTCATGTAGGTGCTGCTCTGATAATTTGAGGACACCTCCAAGGATCTCAGTGAAGTCACTAGTTATTTCCACTGCATTTATGAAAAATGCAAATGCAAAAGTTTCATGTAATACCACTTGCTGTTCTCTCCCGTACTGCATTTGGTCTGTACCAATGGCTTTAAGCGTATTGGCTTTCAGAGCTGAGCACTTATTGAACAGATTAAATTCTAACGTACAGTTTCCTTTCAAACTAACACTGTCCAATCATAAGTGTGGCTCTGTCCAAACCATTCACACAGCTCCTCTCTGAACCTTACTCACCGCTTTGAGAAATAAGTGATGGTTCATTTTTCACAGAAAACACCCACACACTTTCTCTTTGTACTGAACAGCTTGTCCTGAGTCTTTATGTGTGTGTGCTCTTCAGTGTTTGCCCGTTAACACAATCTGTGCACATGTTATATTTCCAAACTGATACCTAAAGTTTAGTTTAGCCCACCTGCAGCTGGACATTAAAATAATTTGAGAAACTTTATCAGCCACAAAAATACAGTACAAATTTAAGTTATTGAACATGTTTTCAATGCCACATTAGAAGAAAGCATCAAAAGCAAAGTTCCATCACATGATGTCCAGTGCTGAATAGCTGAGAAAACAACCATTGCTGGGTAGTTAATGGCTGATTTACATGTAGTGCCATCAGACTAGATGTTCAAAAAAGTCCAATAACTGGTGTGTGTGTTTCTGTGTGTGTCAAAGTAACTCAAAATGTGCTTCAGCGAAAAGAGTCGACTAAGCAAAGAAACTATTTGTTAGCTGCAAAAATGATTCGTGTGGGGGCTTCTCCAGATATTAAGGGGAACATGTTGCATCCATCCAGACCTCGCTCACTCCTCCTTTTTTCCCTTTTTAGGTTCTTGCCAGTCTACGAACAGTGAGAAGTAACTTTGCTGCTCTGACACATCTTCAAGATCGTGTGGCAAACAAGTAAGAGCGAATAAACAGACTGGATGAGTGACTGCCTGCGTTCTTATTCTACTAACACCTCATCTGTTCCTTGTTCCAGGCGGCCGACGAGCAGCAACCAGCCGTCCATGTGTAAGCCATGTCTTACAGGTCAGTGTTAATATCCCTGTATGGTGGAACACTGAGATTTCTCACATAAAAACTGCAAATACTGTCATAGTGTTGTCTTTGGTGCATCAAAGTGCAGATACGGTGTTAAGCACATCACTTCCTGTGGCCTCTTGTTGTCAAGCCAATCAACATTTCTCAGTTAAGGAAGCAGCTACTCACAGTAGCAATGCCACACCTCTGAATCGCTTGAGCATGCATGTTTTCACAGCAGTCCCACAACTGACCTGTAACACGTGTTTGTGTGACCTCTGACCTTTTCAGAGGAGTCCTACCAGAAGCTGGCAGTGGAGACGCTGGAGGAGCTGGACTGGTGTCTGGACCAGCTGGAGACGCTGCAGACGAGACACTCAGTCAGCGAGATGGCATCCAACAAGGTGAGGTGACATTTGACCAAACTTCACAGAGACTCAGTGGGGCAGTGAAGTTGTCTCCAAACATCTCATTGCAGATCTCAAACCTTTCTTATAAAAAAAAATAATAATAATGTATGTGCAAGTAAACTGTAAGCAAGTGTATCACAATTAGGTGGTTGAAACCTGGTTTTCCATCATGCCATATCTAGCTTGAAAATGTTTATCTGACAAAGCAAATCACATCTGCACTGAGGCTCTTATAGAGTCCTGTAATGGTCCCTATTAATGCAATAGTTTCTTCAGTTGTTTTAATACTCCATTAAACTATTTGCATGTCACACGTTCACTCATTCTCTAATAATTGACACTTCCTCTCCCTTCCTCTTGTCAGACACCCACACACTTAACTGGATAAATGTCAAGGCAGCTGAAACCGGATAAAGAACAACTGTTGAAACATGAAGTTATATTGAAATTGTTCTGCACTGTATGAGAGGCTGTGTAGTGTGTAATATACCTTAAGTAAATAAGCACAATATGCTTTGATGTTTCAACAGCAGAAGACAGAATCAGTGTGTCCCATGGTTTAAAATCTGATTTATTTTCTCTTGTCTTTTTTCCGAGTCGACTTTAGGAATGTTTGCTTTTGTCGTGACGGTCTTTTCATTTTAGTTTTCAAATATAAATCACAGGCAGGTTTAGAGCTCCTGTCTTTGTGTGCAGAGCAGCACTGACAAATGTCAAGTCCTCTCAGCTTTTTCCCTTTTATACTTGTTAGGAAACATTAGATCTGTGTCACATATGAGGGGAAAAAATCAGGTATTGTGACACATGCAGCTGCACCATGAGCACGGCCAAAAACACCAGAGTTCAGGAATGGCGTCTCCCTCCGCTGAAAGAGTTAATCAGCATCTCCTCAATTCCCTCCTTCCTGCTTCTCTCCACCGTCTGGCGGCTACTCTCAGACCTCCCCCATCTCCCACTCGCCCAATCAGGTCCCTCTCCTCCACCCAGCCCCTAAAGCCGGACGAATGTGATTGGACAGAGCGGGGGGAACTGCATGCAGGGCAGGGGAGGAGGGTTCCTCTCTCTCTCTCCCTCTTTATGTTTCTCATTGACACTGTGTGACAGTAGTTGGATGGGCGACTGCAGTCACACCCTTTCTCCCCCGATTGTAGACCACATCCCCAGCCTCCCCTACCCCACCCCACACCACCTTTCCCCCGGGACTCCCCCCCACCCCCCACCCCCACCCCCAGCCCCAGGACAGCACATGGGACTGTGGGAACTTTTATTTCCAAACGGACTTCTTTGCATGCTCAGACCGTCCCTGCTGAGCGTGGAGCAGAGCTGAGTGAGCAGATTACAGCCCGTCACTTAGCAAGGAAACTTGTCTGCCTGCCGTTGTGGATTTTAGCGACCTTTAACATCAACATGCGTGGGTTGACATGCTTGTGTCGGCTCTCTGCGTTTGTCTGTGCTGGAGACTCAGACAGGTGAGCGAAAGAGAGTACTGCTGGCTTGCCCTGTTTACATCAGGATCTATTGATCAGCGGTGCAGACTTTGCAGGGGGCTGAATGCTGAGTGTGTCAGATCTGACACAGGACTGGATCTACAAACAGGCTGAATGTTGAGATTGTGTGTCTGTCTATGCATGTATGTGTGAGTGTAAATAGAGAGGAAAAGGCTAAAAACATGTGGAAACAGCTGTCATGATTTTGTAATGTAAAAGTGATTCTTAAGAGCAGTGGCTTGGTTTACAGCAGCAGGAATATGTTGCATGTCATTTGTAAACAGGCATGTGACTGTGTGTGGAAAAATGGTGTGCAGAGAGCTTCAGCAAAAGTGGGAGCAGTTGTGTTGAGAGGCCACAGGAGAAGTCAGCCAAATGTTAAACAGACACATTTTGGTTAAAGCTACAGGTTTGTCTTCCATGTCAGTGTGTATGTTTTTGTGTGCGTCCGTATGTGTGTCACATAGTAACCGTGTAACCACTGCAGCATCTCCCTCACACCGATCCCCTCCCTCCTCCCTCAGCCACCACATGCCAGAGCTGTTACATAATCAGTGTGGAAGCTACCGCTGCGATAAAACTCAATGAACACTGAAAAAATGAACACTCTTGTTTTTAAAAACTTTTTCTTCTGAATATATCACCAGTGTTTTGGGGTTTTTTTTAATGCCATGCGATGCCAACAAACAACATAGTTAGAGAGATTACAGCTTGTCCTGTTTTATTTTAAAAGAGTAGCAAATACATGTTAAAGAAAAACATGAATGCATGCAAAGGGCCCATCATGGAGTGCGGGTTATATACACAGAAATAAAAGTGCTGAAATGACAGCGGTTCTGTGAACATCAGCCTGCGTGAGCTGTAATCCCGGAGTTCCCCTCCGTGATGTTGTTTAACGTTCAAACCACAGCAAAGACAATGGAGCATCTTGTCTTTTTATGAAATTGTGTCAGCTTACTTCCATCCATTGCATTGTGCATACATGTTTTTAAATTGTTTTAAACTATATGATATTGCATCTAACTGCACCTTTATTCCATACTCACAGAGTGATCATTTATGTATATTGCTTTTTAAAAATGCCCCGACATAAATGAAATATCTTACAAGTTCACAACAAAAATGATGAGCACAAACTCAGAAATATCTGGCAAAAGCAAAGTAATGACTGAATGTGAATCATAACATGCAATTGTCTGTAGAAGTGAGTTTTAACAGCGGATTTCCTGATTTGAAGACAGATGGTGAAAGGAGTGAAAAGGGAAAATCCCTTGCAAAATAGTTACCTCTTCAAAAAAGGAAAAGGGGACAAGAAGAACAGAAGGAAACGTGATTTGTCTTTATTTAAACACAGTGCTCTTCCATGTCTCGTTATATAGTATCATAAGTATCATAATTAAGTTTCCTGCTATAGCGATGTTAGCCATGCTACACATGCACCTTGTCCGTGTACGTGTTTGAACATTTTTATCTGGCTTGTATCTGGACTAACCACGTTTTTTGTTTATGGTTTTGTTGTGTCTGCACAGTTTAAGAGGATGCTGAATCGCGAGCTGACGCAGCTTTCAGAGACAAGCCGCTCAGGGAATCAGGTGTCAGAGTTCATCGCCAACACCTTCCTGGGTAAGTTTCAGTACCTTATGTGCATGAATGAAAGGACCCTCACTTTGAGGAAGGTGAAGCTGTTGCACACTGAAAAAACACAAATATGTACTCAACTGCTCGTTTATTAGGTCCACTTAACTGAAACTGATGCACGCTAATACAACAGGCCTGCAACAAATTCTACATTCATTCAGTTCTAATTGTTAAAACTGTTTTAGAGAAATGTTAATTCAACTTAATTCAACATTTTTGAGGATTGTAGTTTGTGGTGCTGTTTTATTATATTACCTAAATTGGAGAGGTGCTTCAAATTATTAGTCTGCATTCATTTGATTTGGTGGACGATAAAATATCTTATATCTTTTGTGCTTCATAACGTGTCCGTGAGGTCTGACTCTCTGGTGCTGCATAAGAGTTTGCATAATTGCATCACAGGGCTTCCTCGACTGTTCTGCTGTCAGCTGTATTACATGAGCATTACACCATATGTTGCTGTTCAGCACATGTAAATGACGACACGTCATCCAGCCTGGTGTATATGAGAAGGAGAAGGAAAGGAGATCTTTAAAGGAAGACTAATAGTTTACTTGTGTTTTATTGGAGCGAAGAAGAGAGATGTTTTTTTTCTAGCAGAGAAATATTTTAAAAGGGCAGGAAAGAGGAGAGCAGGAAGGGGGCTTTCAAAGTAAACCAAGGAGAGAGGAAGGACTTCGATGCCAACATCCATATTTGAAGCATTGTAGTCGACCACATGCTCATTGGTTCTGCTCATTTTGAGCTTCGGGTGATTGTTGTTGCACCATGTGATGAAGCTCTCTATCAGTCCTCTGTCCTCCTCTGGAAAAATAGTCTCTCAGTGAAGACAGCATGTCTATTAAATTTCTACCAAGTCTTCACTACACGTATTGTGTGAGTCTGGACACACATGGACTTAAACTGCTACTTGACTGGTCAGTGGAGGCAGACAACCACCAGGTGCTCTAGTTCAAGTACAGGTAAGATGAGGAGAGACGGATTTTAAAAAGGACAGAATGGAAGAGGGAAGGTAAAGGAAGGAAAGGAAAAAGAAAAGTGGATACTGAAAGAAGGAGGAGGATTCACAAAGAAAGAGGGAGACGAGAATTTCAGCGTTTTAAAGACAAGGAAAGAGAAAAGGAGGGAGGAATATTTAAGAGAAGGAAGAACGTAAGATTTTTTAACCTGAAAGCATGAAGAGAGCAGAGGACTGTGTGTTAATAGGGATGGATGGAGAAGGTGAGGATTTTTCCTTCCCCAAAAGAGAAGGAGGCGCGGCGACAGACAGCATTCCCGGACACATTGTGTGGCGTTGTCGTAGCAACAGGGTGCAATATTATTAGGCGGCGTGTGCATCAATAGGAGACTCAGTCTTCAACAGCCCTGCCGGCGGGATGGAGGTCCAGCCGAACGAGGATGGAGCCGTCCATCAGCTGCCGTTTTGATATGAGTGCCTCTCCGTTAAGCCCGGCTGCGTTTGGAAATGAACACCATGGTTTTGGGTGTGAGGAAGAGGAAGCACTGTGAGAGAGGTGAGAGAGGCCAGACAGCGCCTCATGTGACGCTGTCACTCAGGTCGCTCTGCATCCTTACGGTGGCGTCTGCTTGTATCTGGGCTCAGATCTGGATATTGTTCAAGCAGGCACTCCAGCCCTGCCAATGAAGAAGGTGGATATGTGGACATGAAGTAAAACAGGCTGTCTCTGATGTCAAAATGGGATCATTATTTCCTTGGTTTGTACAAATAAGGATGAGTCATTTTCGACACCATCGTGTCTGCTGGGACAGCACTTTGGTGTCAACAAATCATATGGAGATTTTGTGGATATTGTTGGTGGAAACCTTGTTTTCATGATTTCCGTGTGTTTTTGCGTAAAGGATTACAAGCTCCACTGTGGTTTAAAAAATATCTCCAACCTGTAGACGCGACGAAGCCTTTTCAAACTCACATTTGGAAAAACACAAGAGGCGCTTCGTCATCAAGCTCAGGCTCAAGACAACGCTGAGCTCCTGAGAAGCTGACAGGTTTCACCTATCATCCTTAGCTTTCGACCTCTGGTATTCCGTACTGCCATACAGTCCAGTCACACACATGAATATAGACCTGCTCTGACAATATACTGCAGGTGGACTTAATTATACCTGTCGACATTCCTGTTTGTCAACCCACCCTTGAACCATTGCTTATATACAGCATAAACTGTATGCAACAACATATAGCTGTGGTTAAATCTATTTATAACTCTATTTTTGCATGGCACTAAGATTTTACACACTTTATATACTACCTCTGTCTAATATATTGCCTTAAAAATGCTGATATACAGGATACTGAATGTGATCACAGGAGCAAGAAAACCTCTAAGGTCAGATTCTGACTGTGTTATGCTGAGAAGAAGCACAAATGCATGCTGGTCCAAATTAGACACACTGTTGTGTTGATATAGTGAAATGACACATTTATCTACAGTTCCTCACTGATAGCTTGTTTTTTAAGCAGAGGATGTTGTTACACACTTCATGTGATATATGTACATACAGTGATGCTTATGAGCTGTGTGTCCACATACAATTTGCAAGTACTACTTAGAGGCATTGTGAAGTATAGTTATACCATGTTCATAGCAGTTGTAGTGACTCAAGTAGTAACAGTTGAGGTACAACTGTAATGGTAGAAGTTCAGTAGTGCTAGTAGTAACTGCTGTAACACCACATAAACTTGTACTACAAGTAATGATAGTTCATTCAGTTGTAGTGTTAGCAGCAGCAGTATTAGTGAAGTATCAGTAGTAGCAGCTGTAGCATTAGTAGTAGAATTTGTTGCCGTCACTTGTCACCAGCAGTAGTCATTGTGCTTGCGTACTGCTATCATTTCTAAAATATTGACATCATAATAACTTGAGTTGTAGCAGCAGAACAACAATATAAGTAGTGATAATGAAATAAATAGTGGTGGTAGTAATAGTTGAGTAGCTGACGATAGAAGATGTGGTTGCAGCGATCCACTTTTTTCTCAGTTCCAGTGTGTTTCCAGTACCTGAATTACTGAGTATCGATCCACTATCAGCGTTTGACGAACAAGCCTCGCAGTGTGGAAGAGACGGATCATTCTTTCATGTGTGAGGCAACATCAGGCTTGACTTTCACACGGCTTTCCTAACTTTGTCAAACAAAATTAGACACGTAGAATTAGACACGTTAAAAAGAACAGTTTCTTGGACGGTACACAAATCAGACATTATGCAGTTTGCTACTAATATGTAATAGTGTAATCTTCAGTTTGCATATTTCCAACATAATGCCCTCTAAATACAGCTCCCCTGCACAGACAGTTACAGTTAGAGTTATTGAATCTGTCCACCAACACTGGAGAGCATTGAGGTGAGGCAAAGAAGAGGAGGAAAAGAAAGCATTCGTTGTGTCAGTACACAACCAATGTGACTAATAACTAAAAGACACATCATGTGATTTATGTTAGCTTGGTTACTCCATGAATGTAGTCTGTTGCTAACGGCCAAGGTACACATAAGCACAGTCAGATCATATTTCCACAACATGTGTGCATGGGAACCTG
Source organism: Chaetodon auriga (assembly GCF_051107435.1). Classification (NCBI taxonomy): domain Eukaryota; kingdom Metazoa; phylum Chordata; class Actinopteri; order Chaetodontiformes; family Chaetodontidae; genus Chaetodon; species Chaetodon auriga. The sequence goes on from NC_135076.1 coordinate 13,377,895, forward strand.
CACTCCTCATACCCAGAATTAAGGTTCATTCAATTTAAGACATGGACATATATTCTGAATTTGCTGTATTTGTGCCAGAGTACCTGGACCTGTGTGGACCTCAGCCTGATAATATCACGCAGATGGGACAAAAATGGAGTAAAATGTCAAGTAAAGTCTGAACGTTTCAGATGTATATATTTAACAGTATGCATCCATGTCTGTTTGTACTCATTGCAGAGAAGCAACATGACGTGGAAATTCTGTCCCCACCTTCTAAGGAGAAGGAGAAGAAGAAGAGGCCGATGTCACAGATCAGTGGTGTGAAAAAGGCCACGCAGAGCCCGAGCTTAGCACCCACCTGCATCCCTCGCTTTGGAGTCAGCACGCCACAAGAGAGTCTGCTGGCCAAGGTCGGTCCACGCACATGTTTGCACACAAACAGAAACACACACACACACACACACACTGTGTCCTATAGATGTCCTGTTTTACTTCTCCAGGAGATCGAGGACATTAATCGTTGGGGTCTGGATATATTCAAGATAGCAGAATTTTCCGGAAACCGCCCTCTGACGGTGATCATGTACTCCGTCTTCCAGGTAGGGGGATCCCTCAGCTCTACTCACTTCACAAAAAAGTTGAAAGTTTTTTTCACGTGAGGATCAATAAAGTTGCCTGTAGAGTGCATGTTACACTCTGACCCACCGGGTTGGGTTAATCAACAGTCGGCTGGTTGCAGGCAAACTTTTCCAGTCGTTCAAATCAGCGCCACAGAGGAGGAAAACTGATTAGTTGCTAACATCCCTCTGATTCTCTCCTCTTCCTCCCTACCCTGCCAGGAGCGAGACCTTCTGAAAACCTTTAAGATTCCAAACGACACCTTCGTCACCTTCATGATGACCTTGGAGGACCACTACCATGCAGACGTGGCTTATCACAACAACATTCATGCAGCTGACGTGGTGCAGTCCACCCACGTCCTCCTGTCCACCCCTGCTTTAGAGGTGTGCTTCTGGTCAGATTTTGGGACACAGCTAATAACCATAAACAGCTCCAGACCACTGATCAGTGGACAGAACACTTGAGATAATATTTGCTCAGAGTAAGTTGTAGTTACATTATGATATCAGCGTATTGTTTTTAATGAATGTGCTTTGTGTTCTTTGTTGACGTCCAGGCCGTGTTCACAGACCTGGAGATCATGGCTGCTCTGTTTGCTAGTGCCATCCATGATGTCGACCACCCTGGAGTCACCAACCAGTTCCTCATAAACACCAGTAGGTTCCCCCCGTCTCTGTCCACAAGTACCACAGTGGACTGGAATGTTGACAAAAAACATCAAGACTTTATACAGCGGAGGAATTTAAAATTTGTCTGATTTTTTTCTTTATTTTGAAACAAATGAAATGTTGTAAAACACAGATTACCTCAGTACATTTTTAAGACTGGAAAGTTAAAACGTTTTACAAAGTTTACGTTAAAACACTGCAACCAGTCATTTGGTGCTTTAAAATAATTAAGAACAGTTTGACTGCTTTGTGCTTCAGTAATCAGGTGACATGCTCACATATTGGTCATGCATGTGGGCCTCTTTCTATTTAAGGTGCACCTGAGCTGTGTCTGGTCAATCCTATTTAGACCACGTTATCTTGTCTGTTGTGTCCTGTTCTGTGGTTTTAGGTTCAGAGCTGGCGCTGATGTATAACGATGCCTCGGTGCTGGAGAATCACCACCTTGCTGTGGGCTTCAAACTGCTCCAAGAAGATAACTGTGACATCTTCCAGAACCTCAGCAAGAAACAGAGAGACTCCCTCCGCAAGATGGTGATCGACATGGTAAGACTGCTGCACGACTTACTGATTACTGCTTCATCCATGCTGTACCTGAACTTCACAGTGTGGTTTTTTTTTCTTCTTTTTTTGTGTCCAGTAAAAACTTGCAGCTTTATCTATCTGTTCAGAGTAGACAGACAGTCTACTGGCTGGTGGCACAATGTCAAGATGCACTTGATGACTGCAGATGTGTTGAATCTCCTTTTGTTGTCGTTTTCATTAGGTGCTCGCCACAGATATGTCCAAACACATGAACTTCTTGGCAGACATGAAGACGATGGTAGAGACCAAGAAGGTGACCAGCCTGGGAGTCCTGCTGCTAGACAACTACTCTGACCGCATCCAGGTGAGAACACTGCTGATACTGAACAATAGACATGCTAAAAAAAAAAGTACAGTTAGACAAAAAAGATGAATATACTGTAGCTATTTTACACAATTCAGTCTGACATTATGTTGCAGCATCAGTGAACAGAGTTAGGTTCAGTGTGTGATTACTTTGTTTGCTGTGTAGATTCCAGAAATTGACAGCAGCATGTTTCCAATCTAACTTTTCCTTCACTGACAACAAACTGAGAGAGTTAATGTGAAAGTGCTGCTGCCTGCTGGAAGAATGCAGTCATTGCACCTGTACAGAGCTGCACTGTTCTACACTGTGCATCGCTGTGGTATTGGCAGAGTCAGGACAGGGTTAAAAAATATCTGACTGTATCTGACTGTATCTGACTCCTCCAGGTTCTGCAGAACATGGTCCATTGTGCTGACCTGAGCAACCCAACCAAACCACTAGAGCTTTACCGGCGGTGGACGGACCGCATCATGGTGGAGTTCTTCACCCAGGGAGACCGAGAGCGGGACAAAGGCATGGAGATCAGTCCCATGTGTGACAAACACAACGCCTCCATAGAGAAGACCCAGGTAATGCCTGCTGACACACAGGGATGAAGAGGGAAGCAGAGATATAACAGAGGTAGAGGAAAACTTCAAGGAGTTTAAGGTTATTTTCAAAGAGCAACAAAGACAGAAATATGTCAGATGTAAAATACTTTCATAGGGGGCTCAAAATCTGATTCCAACGTAACTCTGCTTCAGTTTTAAAGTCAACCTTTGCATCACTCTGACATAGCATAGCACTGACACTGTATCCTTGGTTCTTTTGGCTGCACAAAGCATGGCTGTATATATCAACCTTTTCTAATCACATAGGCAGTCTGGTGTGATGAGGTCTGCACGTTTTCTGTGAAAATGGGCAAAATCTTCATTACTGATTGTATAACCTGCAGTCTGTTGTTTTGGTTTCATGGTCGCGTATTTACTTTATCAGCAATGTCTGCAGATACGTCAAAACACAAATCCAAGCTGAATAACTTCAGCAAGACCTGAAAGCTGTCAGCACAGACAAGCTTTATGATCCAGGTTACTTCAGCTGTTTATTATTAATATTCTTTTTATGTCTAGGTGGGGTTTATCGACTACATTGTCCACCCTCTGTGGGAGACATGGGCAGACTTGGTGCACCCTGATGCCCAGGACATCCTGGACACGCTGGAGGACAACAGGGAGTGGTACCAGAGTATGATCCCCCGCAGCCCGTCGCCCTGCAGCCCTGAGGAGCACAGTACTGAGGTGGGGCCAGGAGAAGCTGTGGGAGCAGGCGGGGCTGTCCCTTCTGGCGGAGGAGGAGGAGGAGGAGGAGGAGGAGGAGGAGACAAGTTCCAGTTTGAACTAACTCTGGAGGAAGAGGAGGAGGAAGACGAGGAGGTGGAGTCTGACCTAGAAAGCCCCCTAGAGGACGAGTCCCAGTCAGGTGCGGAGCGGCACCGCGACTCCTCCTCCTCCCAGTCTTTGTCCCCAGACCCCCGGAGCAGCAGGTACCGTCCCCCCTCGCCTCACCCGTCTCGGACCCTGAATCTGGCTGCCATGTCAGTGAGGAGCCCCCACAGGACACTCGCCTCTCCAGGACGGGAGGGCGCCAACAGAGACAGAGAACTGAGCCAGGAGGGCGACGGGGTGGCCTGCCTGCGAATGGGCACGTAACAACCAGCACAACCTGCCCCGCCTGACAGACACGAGTGCTGGAGGACGGAGGCAGGGCAGGCCTTCTTCAATAAAGTCTGTAAAATCACGACAGTCCCTTTACACTGGAGTCACCCTCTCTGGAGAACAGAGGGACGTTCCCCCTCTGTTTTATTTCATCTTTTAAGAAGAAGAATCGCCTGATTGGCCGTTGTGTCCCATCCTGCTTTGTTGTAGCTTCAGTTCGGAGTGTCCCAGACAAAGACTGCTGCATTTTAACTGGGAGGAAGAGTGCAGCCAAGGTGCGATACTCTTAACAAGAACAAAAAGGTAAAGGAAACGTCTTCCTCCAAAATAACTGTTTGTGACATTCAGACATGAGCAGCGAATGAGGATCGCTGTGGTTTGACAGGGTCTCGGAAATGATTTTGCACCATATTTTTAATTTAGGATATGAAATTACAGAGTCCGGTCGGAATAAGTGAGTGTGGATTCATTGCTTAAGAATGACGTGAGCGATGAATCGTTTTACCAAATACAGGATGTAGATGATCAGCGAAAGATCGATGGATCTAAACCTCAGGGTATGAAGAGAAACATAAATCTAATGTAGCACGGATGTAGTGGGTACCCCTGATGTGACCCCCGACCCCAAACCGTCTTTCCTGTTTGATTTACCTCCATAACAAAGACAACTGAGACTGTGTTTAACCTGCGTGTCTCTACATTTCATGACAACCCTTTAATAGAAAATTTGGCAACAGAAGCAATCAGATAATATATATTTAAACCAGCTTGTAGCACCGCAGAGATTGAACACTGAAGAAGACTGAGCCCCAGTCTCACCTGTTGAAAATACAGGACACCACCTATATAATTATTTTTTTACCTGAGATGATTTGAAACGGTGTCATTGTTTTCGGTTTCGATTTTTGAACTGTTCCTTTGTCGTACATCTGCTGGTCTCGTCTGTGTCTATGTGCTTGAAAAGCATTTTTTTTTATCAGGGTGCCTCCGGTCCACAGTAGCACTTTACCGCCTCTGCCCTTCAGCTCTTCTATTCAGTCACACAAAGGGCTTCACCCACTGTAGGCCTACTGATCACACAAACACAGTACAGGTCGTCAGGCTCGAGGTACTGGAAGGCCGGGCAGGAGAGTAACTGGTCGGTGGATTCAGGATTTCACAAACTAACTTCCAGATCGTTAACAGAGGATTTGATGGCCACTAAAATTCAGCATTCTGGTGGTCAGATAATACTGGAATTACAAGACTCCTTCTGTTTTTGTTTTGAGTTTTTCTTGTTAACTGATGCCCCCATTATTATCAAACAGAGGTGCAGCCATCTCTGTCAGCTTAAAGACAAATCTGCACTGCAAAGTTCCCTGAATGTTGGCTTCACTCAGTTTATTTATGCCCAAAGATGAATGAGTCTGATTGTTCCTTTTCTACTTCTGCTCGAAGTTGTCATTTGAAATATACTTTCCCTGAATCAGCGAGGATCCAAATAAGTCACCATAGAGTTGCTTTCCTGCCGACAGATTGTGGAGATCAGAGGGAGCACAGTTTAATGGCCTGCAGTTCAGACTGAGCAGATTGTGTTGCATCAGATGATCAGTCTTATTTGGTAGATAGTGCTCGACTGGGATAACTGTGTGCCATAAGTGTTGTAAACACACGAACACCTGCCAGCCTACGGTGCTGTACATTTTTACACTAGAGATTTTAACCTGATGATTGTATCGAAGTCATTGACTTTATAGTGTTAGTTTTTATGAATGTTAACAGTATTTAAAACAGACAATTTATTAGATTTTGTGCATCTTATGATCAGTCTGCTCAGCCCTTTCCTAACTAGATAGCTGAGACTGGAGAATGTGTGTAGTTTCAGGAGTACCCTTTCTGTACCAAGTCCACGTTCAGTCTAAAGCAGTGTTTGTCGCCGTGACTGAGGTAGAAAGACCAGGAAGCAAACGAGCATTGCACAAGATATGATGCACTTCCTGGTCAGGCAGTAGTAGAAAACACTAGTCTAACAGTATTCATTAACTCAGTTAGTAAGCTTTATTGATCAGCCTTACGTGTGATAGGGTGGCTGGAGCCTACTGTTAAAGGACCATTATGCTGTTCTTAACATGCCGATCCTCACTGCATCGTTTGACACATCTACAGTTCTGAAAGACTGGAAAAGTAAGATGATGTTCATTTCCAGGCTTTAAAAATGGGAACTGCAAAGAATCAGGATACAAACAGAAGACTTTCCATTTCTGACTGTATACTTGTTTTCAGTGCATCATTTTGACAGAAGAAATATGATTTCCTGTGAATCAAGTGATAATCTGAGAAATTAAGAAAAATGTAAAACATTATGTAACGTTTTGTTGATTACGCACTGTGTTTAGCTTTCAGTGTTGAAATCCCTCCACAGTGGAAATGTCATTGAAACCTCAGCAGCTTCACTTTTTTTTTTTTTTGTTTTAGTACACTCTTTATTACCAGACTTGATGTCTAGTGCCAGCAACAGGCCAAAGTTTATGCACAAGAAATGTCAGAATCAGATTGCTTTGAAAGCAGCTGAACACTTTAGATTTTCTGACCATCACGGCCTTTTCTTTGGAGTCATCCTGACAGTAAACCTTTAAAAAAAAAAAAAAAAAAAAAAACTTCACTGTTATTTTTGTTTTACTTTGATTGATTGCACTTTAATAAATCAATCAATAAGCATTTAAGCACTCTCTTCTATTATGTAATGAAGATTGCAGCCTAGCTGGGATTTAAACTTTAGTCTCTCTCTGAAAAGTTGGGGAATTGACCAATAAACACAGCTCCTGCATAACACTGGTTAAAAAGCACATTTCCTCCAGTTCAGGCCTCCTTCCTCAGACAGGCACTTAGACGTCAGGACTTTGTAATATATGTAAAAACACTGATCCACAGTCACTCAAAGATTATCACCACCTCTGCTTCTTAAGATCAGTGTATTCAGGAAGTATAGTCTTGGTACAATTTCTATCAAAAAAGCAAAGAAAACATAAAAATCTTTTACATTTGTTATCTCAATCTGTAAAAATCTGAGCTTCGTTCTCTGTGACAGCTATCACACAGCAGTGATCCAGTCTGCTGCTGCACAAACAATGACAGCCACCGTGAGCAGAAAATCACATACACATTAATCACTTGAAGCGCTCATTATAAAACGTGTCACTTTCCTTGTTCAACATGGCATTTTCATCATGTGGGATTTCTGTGGATTTGAAACATTTGACAACAACCGATTTCAGTTTGCAGTCAGCTGAATGTACCGTTTGTAGCTCTAATCTGAGGCGTCACGTGGGCATGTTAAACACAGCACTGTGGCTCTTTACAGGAAGACATCAGTGCCATACAGTGTTAAATGTGTTGGCGAGCAGCAGGGTCCCTGCTGTCGCTCCGTTATTGTGTTGCGCTGATACTGCCACCATTAATGTTCATGCTGTCTCGTTCTCTCAGCCTCTGTGTCGTGCAAACTTCTATAAAAGATATTTATTCTTCAAATGTGTCTGTTGAGACAAAGTACTGTAACATAGGACTTTTGATTTTATGTTCTGGAGCCTAAAAATCAAGTATCCTTTACAAGTATGTACACATCTGTCACTCCAATGTTCTGTCAAAGGAAATAACAATATTTTTGTTCTTCTTTTAAGCCAAAAGAGTCTCGGGAGTTCAGGGTGTTTCAAATGGAAAATGCCAATAAATTATATGGAAATTTATCCAACTGGCTGTGTTTGTTATTTCTTTCTTCGTTAGATCGACTCTATAGAACAGATTTTTAAATGGGAAGAATGTCAGTCAACAGCTTTGTATAAAACCAGATGGATTTATTCCACTTTGGTCCCATCAAAGAACAGGAGGCACATAGAAATTGGATTTCACATCCTTGTTTCTATCAACTACTCCCACAAAAACTAAACATGTCAGCAGGATTGTGAAGGTGTTATCTGCAACATTACTGTATGTGTGTTATGACGAGTCGTTTTCCTGCAGGCAGCACACAGTTTCAAGCTGTTCAGCAGAAGCCTCTGTTCAGTCTGACCGGGGCTCCAGTGCAGGCTGGAGGCTTCACCCCCTGAGGGGATACGGACACATGGAGACAGACAGACAGACAGACAGACAGACAGACAGACACACACACACACACACACACACACACACAGTTATAGTCACTTCATTCACAGAAGATAGATTGCTTACTGAGACAAGGCACACTCCTGCATGTTAGCACCGATGGACAAATATGTAGAACAAACATTTATAGTCTTTCTCTTTCAGGCTACCTTTAATTATTACCTTGTCAGAAGATTCCTTCATGTATTTCTAGCAGTACTAATACCTCAAATATCCCAAAGCGGAGTTACAGTAGCTACAAAAAGAAAAGCAGGCAAGTCTTCACCTTGTAGAGGTGGCAAACCAAATGGAAAAGAGATGACATCGCCTTGTCCTCATTCTCTTCTGTGTATTCCTGAAAGACAACAGTTTTAATCAGTTTAGTCAACATGACCTGTCAGTAGTACAGAGCTTCATCTTGTACAGCTGAACCCCAAACTACATTTTCAGGATGATTCTGAGACTGCTCGAGATCAAGTAATCATTTGACCTTCTAATATCACGAAGAGTTTGTTGTTTACTTTTGAACTTTTAGTCTGCGCCCTGAAGATTGTTTTCATCTCACTCAAATGAGATAATATAGGTCCAAAGACACGTTTGTACAGTTACACCTCAGTGTGCAGTTCACAGTGTGACAGTATGCAAACACCTCGAGCTTTCACACCATTTCTGCTACAAAATGATCATGAAGAAAATTCTATGATCTAATGATCGTTTTTGTTGTGGATTGATCTGCTGATTATTTTCCTCCATTAGTCAACTGATTGTCTGGTTTAAAACAAATCTGTCACAATTACCCAGAGTTTTCAGACTCTGCAGTCCAACTACAACAGTGAAATTATACTTAATGCAAGTGTAATAATCAGCAAATCATAATATAAAATATAGAACAGTTACAGGGGACTTTTTTGCACCAAGTAGGGTTAGGGGATTTTTACAGTGTGGCGTTAATACTGTTATCTGTACTCCTCCTCCACCACCGCAAAGGTTTTGAACATCGCACAAACAGGTGTTTTTGGAGCATTCCACAACTTTCTCAGTCTTTTGTTGATCCTGTCCCAACTTGTTTGAAAAGTGTTGCTGGCATCAAATTCATCTCTCTGTCTATCCATCGATCATAATTAGTCTTGTGTGCCATCACTGTTTTACCCCGTTGAAGGTAACCCAGGGAACGTGCGTGTGGGCGGGGTTCAGCGCTCTGGTCATGGCAGCATTGATGTGCATCAGCTGGTTGCCCAGACTTCCATTCAGACAGGAGTCAACACTGGACCAGGGGACAGAGGGAGCGTACAGCTGGAGACACTGAGACAACAGGACAGAGCATCAGCAACAGTACATGTCTTTAAATCTTTAGACACCTAATCACTGGTCATTGTTCACTTTGATGTATCTACATTTTGACTGATGTTCTGTAAGTGTTACACAACATTTCACTGTAACTTATCTTTTTTTTCCCCCATAAGAGGAGTCACAGAGTTCTGCAAATAAAAGGGAAAAGCTGCAGTTTTTTTTCCCCTCTGTAGATACTCACAGGTTGGGCAGCACTGAGAACATCCGCAGCCGTCTCCATGCAGGAGATGATCTGAAACGCTGAGTGTCCCGTTAAATGGATGATACAGGCCTGAGGGACAGCATCCATCAAAGACATCATGTTTCTGCATTCATTAAAATATGACAGAGGTGCAGTGCAGGCGATGAAACATGCAAACCTCAATCATGTTTCCTCTGCATTCAGGCTCTCCATGCTGACAGGTGAAGGGAGAGTTTGCTGATGGAAGCTCCTAAAACAGAATGATGAGGATAATTATATTTTTACAGTCCAAATGTGGACAAAAATTGAGACAAAGATTTCCTCTGATAACAGAGATTTCTCTACTTTCAGAGACTCTCGTGAGGATCAGTGCACCTTAGCGTTCCCGTAGGGGACCAGAGTGACGGTCATGATGTCCTGCAGCATGGTCCAGGTGGGGAAGAGCTGCTGGCCGATGAAGACTCTGCAGGCTGGACACAGACTCTCATAGTACAGTGTGACAGAAACTGGAACGACAGACTGGTTCGGTCTGATAGCATTCATCTCCATACACTGCTTCTGCACCTACACGAGAAACAAGACAGCAACTTCTTGTCAGAATATGTTCCCATATAAGTTTCTAAAAGAGATTCAAGTCATGGTCCTTGTGGTGAGCTAAACTATATGAACGCTGTATAACATGTAGCAAAAGGCTTTTTAAATCTTCACACATATTCTAGTTTGGTGACAATAACATGTTCTTTCAGGACAATAAAAGGGATTCTTGAGAAAACAAACAAACAAACAAAAAAAACTACTTCAGCCAGGATCACTCATTGCACTGACTGCTTACGGAGTAAAAGTGCGTGAGTTAATATTACAAATTAAAACACAGTAACACATACAAGTGTGTCATGAAGAGGGGGGATTATCTTGTATGTACTGTCAGTAAGAGTGGTGCAGATCCTGTTTTTGTCCTCGAGGACCATGAATTCAGTTTTAACACAGTTTTGAGTCACTGATTACAGCTTTTCTTGGGCTTCATTGTAAACTTTGGTGGTGTCAAACAGGCATTTTTAGGACATCACTTCAGGCTCTAGAGTCTTCCCAATGGGCACTTTATACTCTTTGGATTAAAGAACAAATGAAAATCTGGAGTTGCAGCATCTAATTAATCAATTAAAGTGTGACTATGAAGCCTCCACACTGAAGGCAAAACAAACTATACTGTTGATTTTCCAGCCGGTCACATGAAGAACCACTGGTGTTCAATTTCTGAAGCATGACTCTCATTTAAACCTGGACCAGAGAGACTCTGAACTCCACATTTCCTGCCTGGGACAACGACTATATTATTGCGCTCAGTAGTCAAGAAGAAGAACTTTTTGGTATTTCATACATTGACTAGGACATTAAATGACTGTTTTAAAACCTCATTAGAATAAAACTCAAACAGCTTGTACTAAAATAGGTCAAGTGGAAAGGAAATTGAATACAAGTATCTCTCTGTATTTGGCTGTATAAAACACTTCATATTTCTACCATATCAATAACATTTTAGGCAATACTGAGTGAGGCACAATAAATAAGATGCAATCTCTCCCTATTTATTATTATTATTATTATTAGTAGTAGTAGTAGTAGTGGTGGTGGTGGTGGTGGTGGTGGTAGTATTCTAGCTTTAACTGCATTTGTTTTGCTTCCACATTATTATCTCATAAAAATAATACTGTTGTCATCTTCTGGGGCCATTCAGCTTTATTTAATGTGAATAGCTGAGCTCTCTGCTGTGACCCTGTAAACAGCCTCCCTCGTGTTTAATCTACTCACCTTACATTCTATCGCTATCTGCAGGGATCGACACCACTGAGATGGAGGATAGCGGCAGGACGGTTTGGGATGAGACATCACGGAGCCTCCCCGGTCAACACGGAGGAGCAAAAACACGACAAACACTCCTGACAGCTTCATGATTTGAATCAGGAGAAAGTCCACTCAGTCACCGAGTAGAGATGACTGAAGCTGCTCCCACCAGGAGACGCATTTAATAAGCCCCATCATCAGCTGAGTGACGCCGGGTGTGATTGATTGCTGCTGCCTTCACGGATCCTCGGACGCTCCTACTTCTGACTTCGTAAATAGGAGGAAAACAACAATAAATAATTTGTGCCTGTTCAAAATTGGGATTGACTAAATAGTTGAATAGTAGTACTTAAATAGTGGAAAACTAAGCATTGGTATTAGTGGCAGATGCAACAAATAAGCATGATGATACACAAAAAATATATAACATTTAGCAATAATATGATAACTGAAAACTGCAAAAAAGGCACCACCTCAGGTCCTGTGTATTTTGGGGTTTTGTTATGGTCATTGGCCTCCCTCTAGTGGTCCCACATGAGCAGAACAGGGTTTACAAGCATACACGCTCATAATTCCCGTAAAAATAAAGGGGCAGATAATGACAAAAATGTGTGTATATTTTAACCCCTAATTCTACAGAAAGAGCAAAGCCTTACGGGAACTGCAGTTATTGAATGGTAATGGAAATCTTGTTCTTTGCTTCAAAACAAAAGGATGGTGAAAATATTCCAAGCCAGTATAATAGTAGACTCAGGTTTAACTAAGATTACGGATACAAAAACACGTGATTTTTTTTTCCTCTCTGAAAGAATAAAGAAAACGTTGACGAGCGGTTTACTGAGCAGGGAAGAAATGACGCCATCTTGGACATAGGATTCTTAAAGCGGATATAACTGAGTTCACCTGCGGGCTGGTTCAGCCAGTCGGGATTTCGTTACTTTAACGTTACAAACGTATGAAATCGATGCCAAATCTCTTAAATTGTTTCCATAAAGTTCAACAACGTAGTCGCTTGGTTTTAATTTTTAATATTCACCAATTTAGCAAAACCAAAATGTTTGCTGCGTCGCTCAGAAAACCTCCAGGATCCATTAACCTCACGTCCTATAACGTTCGCCACCAGATGTTTGGCCGAAGTGGAGCGAATGTTTTATTGGTGGCAGAGAAGTTGTCCACAGGGGAAGGAGCAAGTGTTTCCTCGGCGACACTGGGGGGGCTCCACGGTCCGCGACATGCTGCCGAAGAGTGAGCAGCAGCGGCTAACTGATATGGCGGGAGGGAAACTACTCTGAAAATGGTGAATGGGGACTTATCAGCCTCAGCCTGGCTATCGACATAACTATTCCCCAGAACACAGTTGTGGGCTCTCTGACCAAGCACCTGTTGCACTTCCACTTCTGGACCAAACTGCTTCAAAAGAATGGATTATTGACTCGCCATTAGTAGTTGGATCTGCAAAAAGAATTTATAACCAGCAGGCCTCTTTCGGTGACTGGAGAATATCATGACCGTCAACTGGCTGGCTGTGTGATGATGTGGTGAGTTTCACTTTTAGCTCAATTTTCTAAGCGGGTTTGTAAGAAACTCTTGGAGAGTAGAGACTGTTGGATTATCTGCGTGGTTAGCTAACAGGCGAGGAATACAGCTTCCCTCACACTTCAGTCTCTGACACTCATGTGGTTTACATGGTAATATTTCATCATTTTGGTGCTCAGTGTTTGGCAGCTTGTCATTGCTCTTTGCTAATGGTTGAAACAGGATAATGGCAGGTTGATGCTGTTTTATGGAGCAGCAACTGTTGAGTGGACTACATAATGCACTGTTCTTACATAATGCTTTTTTTTAGGCTTACCACGCACACAAGGCCGCATTCACCCATTCACACACCTATTCGTGCACTGGTGGCAGAGATGCAAGGTGCCACCTGTTAATCAGGAGCGATAATCATTCACTCATACACCAGTGGCTCAACTTCAGGAGCAATATGGAGTTCAGTTTCAAGGCAAGGCCCGGGATCTTTTGATTGATTGAACAACCGCTCCTCCATCTCCTGAGCCCCTGTTGAAGGTGCTGAAGTAGTGATCGACCACAACAATCATTTAAGATTGATCTCACTATGATTACGCAACATCAGTGTGCGTGAGATGATTGTCATCATCGCTGTGTCTAATGCAGTTTGACAGGCCAGTGTGCCCATCATCATTGGCACATGATGATATTGTATGTCTGTACAATGAACCGTAATGTTTAATGTTAAACCAGTGCACACAGGATGTCTGTGGAGTTAAGGATTTTGTCTGACAAAACACTTTAAATCTATGGCATAGAGATATTTTAACCTACTATTATGTGCAGTAAATGTTTAAACTATGTTGTTTAATGTTATACACAACCAATCTAGTAAACTATAGTGTTGTTGTATTAACTTTTGACATTTAATGAAGTAAGATATTTGCCTAAAATTAATTAATGAATTAATCATTGCTGTTCGGTTGGCATAGCTAATTACTTAATATGTTCCTCTGTTGAAGAGCTGACATGTGAAACTATGGGAGGCTGACTTTGATGACCTCGCAAACCAGTTATCCACAGAGGATCCAAAAAGCAACGAGGTATGCAACTGTCAGAAACAGCTTTCTGTGTGCTCCAAAATAATCTCAGAGTTGAATCAATGCCTCTAAACAATGAAAACTGGACATAATACCCGTCATGAAGGGAGGATTTATTGAACAACTGTTTTAATTATATATTATATATATTATAATAATTTTAGCTCAGCATACCTAATAAACTGGCAGTTGTATATAGTATGTGCTTGGAGGCTTTACACAAACATGCCATCACTGTATACTTTAGAGAGAAGTGGAAGGCAAACACTGTATCCTCCTGTGGTACAGTACGCGGTGCCTCAAGGCTTTAAATGAGTTTTGCTCTAGGCTTTTTTTTCTAAACAGTAAATGGTATTTCACATGTATATTGGTTTTACTTTGTTAATCCAGGCCGTCGTGTCAAATAATACTCACAAATCATTAAACCATCATTTCAAATTTATTTGGGGATCTGAAAGTGCGTACATGAACGTTGATGTTCAGAAGTGGGTAAAGTCAGGTTTTACTCCAACAAAAAATGTTTGAAACCATCAATTTTCCTCCGATAGGACTTCTAAAGAAAACACAAGCTATTTCAGTAAAGCTGAATGTTATTGCATAATCAGTACAGTAAATGAACATTTACAATAGCAGTATTTTCTCACAGCTAATGCTTTAGATCAAAGCAGAAAGACATGTCCATACAGCCACAATGGAAAAATTAAAAGCAAAAGTTACAGAAACATCATCTTAACAAGTACTACATTGAATGTGATGCAGAGAGAAGAAGAGGTATTTGATCATATCCACAGCTCAAAATTTCAGACATTTAAAAAAAAAAAACTTCAGAACTTCCCATTTTACTCCAGGTGAGGTGAAAATAAACTAATCTCCCAACGTGTTGTAGTTTCTGTTTGACAAATGTTATGACTAGATCCCACCGTTTATGGCATGGAAGAAAGATGATGGAAAATAGACAAACTGTTGAATGATAGCCAAGTATCACTTCGTCCTCTTAACCTTATGCATCTCCACATCAAAGTTACATAACCATTCCTATGCTTACAAAACGTATCTCCAACATAATTTCAAACCCATCTATACCACTTATACAGTGCCTACATAACTAGTTCCTTCATTTAACTGTATTTCAGCATGTATCTAAGCAAAACCATCTCTGTATAACAACACATTCACCACTCAGAAAAGTGATCTTGACCAGTTCTGCAAAAGACTCAAAATTTCATTCCCATCAAATATTTTTTTGAACATTCAACGCAAACAGTTTCTAATGAGTTATTCCTAAAATGTTAGTGTCAGCCAATAACAGTATTAAAGTTAGGCGAGTAAAACTACTTCATTAAGGTTGGGGGAAGATAGTTTTCATGGTTGAGTAAACAAAAACAAAAAACAATTATTGGTTTGGAACAAGTTGCAGACCCTGGTCTCCTGTATCAAAACTTTTTAAATGCCCATCTACAATCCCAGCTTTAGTGTTATCAGGTTATCTCCTTTTTTTCCACACATACACCATTGCTGTCATTCAGTCATATCCTGCTTCTCATAATAATGAGCCCTTCAATCAATCTCATCAACCCAAACAAACTGACTTGCTGAACAAAACAGGAAGTCATTCCTGAAGGCATCCAACTGGGTCTTATTTGTTTGAAATCAAAGGTTTATAGCTGTCATTACTACACCATGCACCAGTTAGGCAGACTTTCCATTTTTGTCTTCCATGCCATAAATCCATTTTATCTAACTCAACATTTCAGGAGTATGACCAAATATTGTTGATTTGAAACCTTCTTGGTGGAAGGTTTTATGGAACATATGCTACTGAACTTGGCAAATTCAAATAAATAAGACAGGAGTCTGAAATTTAAAAAATAAATCATCACTTATTTATCCTCTCTTTTAGTCATAAACATGGCATTTATGATATTGAAAGGTTGGCAAGCTAGCTAAATGGCTTACCAAGATAGCTAGTACCTGGATACCTATTAAGATAAACATTGGTTGGACAGAGAACTACTTAACATGATTTCATCTGAAAGTACATCATGACACACATTTTATGGTGTGAGACACCAATTATTCCCCTATGAAACAGTTACCATTTTGGGTATATCTCTATTTAATATTTGTTTGCACAATGATAAAACAGTAAAGTTATAAAAAGAGACAGCAACAACAGAAAAAGACCAAATTGTGCACATACACTTACAAATATGTCTGACTTTTTAGAACTAATCACTACTAAGTAGTCAGCTCATTAGAGACAGAATTCTTTTTAACTACTATTAGTGCTTTATCAGTGCTATGACACATCAATCTCATCAGCAACTTGTCCATATTTAGCACCTCCACATGTCCACCTGCTTCAGGTGGATGTACATGAAGACAGTCATAGTATCTCCACCTCACATGAGATACTTGTGTGCAAATGCTATGCTTTAAATCAAAACCCCACAGAGCAGTGGTATAGTCTATCTTTGTGCACATATAAGCTGGATACCTTTTCTGTATTTCTGCTACAAAATTTACTGCGATATGTAAAGTTTCTCTTTTTGAGTTCACAATGTTAAATACACTTTTATTTTAAGTTATGGACTTAATTTAACACTCAATCTGTTCAGTGTGCAAAAAATACAGATATTTTAACTGACAAGAGACAGATGCCTACTATTTTGTTTCACATGCCAGACGTGCAACCTACATGCCTTACGTAATAACAGTCTTTTAGGTGCTTCCATCCATGTTTACTATTTAACAAGTTGCTATGAGATGAAAAAAAAATGGCATTTAATTAACATCCTGTAAGACAGGAAATTCAACAAAGATGAAAGGTCAACAGTCTGATGACAGCAGGCATGAGTCACGTAGTAGTATTCCCTCTTTTTGCTTTTAGACGACACCACAGAAAGAGTCCTTTTCTACACAGTGTAGTACTGCTCTTCACTAAGCACAGGGTATTACAAAACAGCATGAACAGCTGACCAGAGAGAGTAACTACACACAGGTTTGAAGTCCTGCTTTCACTGCCGCCTAGTGGTTGTGGCACACTCTGTCCACAATTTGTGCAAAGCAGCACTTTGTTACTAGTGTGCAACACTATATCTCAGATCCATGTGGTGACAAGCTCAAGAGACAACACCCAACATGAAGGCTTTTCCACTGACTTTGAGAAAAAAGGAATTTCTCATACTTCATAACTGACAGGTGATCTCGGAGAGGTGTGTTTAAAGACAATTACAGCAATGAGTGCTGACCACCCAATGATGGAGACAAAGCAAAAAATAAAGAAAACTTCACAGAATATGGCTAACCCATCAAAGAACGGTAACAAAACACATCTTTTAGAGCCGGTGGTGAACTTGTAGTACCAGAGCTGGTATCCAAACAGTATCCAGCCGTAATGTCCACATTACGATTAGTAATACATATAATACCTAAGTAATCCTTTACACAACGGTGACATGCAAAATCAAACATTTACACCTTTTTACCACCACAATGTAGCAATTGGACACAGTTTTTCCGACTGCGTTCATGGCAATAAACTGATCAAGTGTATGTACGCAACGAACATCAAGCATGTGTTTGACTAACAACCGCTAAGAGAGAAGTGCATTTAAGGTGACCCATTAATCAGGAAAAAAAAATGCGTACAAAAATGTAAATATTCTAATTAAGCCCGTGACCAAATTTACTATTTGTATATGCTTGAAATTAATGGGCAACCCAAAGCAACTATGCTGTATTTAATCCCCTATAAAAATAGTTTGAATGATTCACTGTAACCCACAAGCACCACTTCATTTCCACTCGCAAAAAGTATTCTGAAAGGAGGGCTAGAGGGACCTGCATAGGCCTGAAATGTAAACAGTTTTCATTATAAATGTAGTTTTCCATTCCCATTTTGAATTAACCTCACACTTGTGTGCCAACATTTATCAAATAAGTAAATTCCAATATGATGATTTTATCACATTTTTGGTAACATACCTGTTTGGTCCACTATAGCTGGAATCATACCTTGTTATCTAGTAGCTAATTAACCAGAAAAGCTAACTAAAACGCCTGCAAATTTCAGTCAGTCATGGTGATAATTTTACAACTGTTTGGTCAGTCATTATGACATATTAAGCCTTTATGTGTTGAAGTAACAGTTGTTTTAACAGCCACTTTTAAATACTGTGTAGAATTAAATATATGTATTTTGCCTCTGTGTCTTTAGGCTTTCAGCTTCCAGCTGAACAAAGTTTTTCATTTGGCTGGTTATTTTCTATTAAAAGCTTTACAGAAAGCTTTAAACAACGGGCATGTAGGCCTATCTCATGTCATCTCATCTCATACCAAGTGTGATGTAAATTCCGTGTGGCAACTGCCAGGGGAATAAGGTCTATTATACACTCACTTTTACATAATAATTAAAATAGAGTTATTCAAATATGATGATAAAAAGCAGTCAGTTGTAGGAAAATAACTATGCTTGATAATAATACTCTCCTTGAGGGTACTCCAGGGTACTTCTGCTATTGTAGCCTTGTATCCAGCTAGACACAACCTCAGTGTTCGGTTCATCATGACATTGTTGTTCACACCCTTCATCGTACTTATGTACGGGACAAGACACCTGTCCTGAGAGTAACACAAAGGAAATTATGATGGCTGGAACAGAAACACTTAAGGGCACTTTTCAACAAGAACCAATAATCTAAAAGACTTGTATTATCAATCCACATCAGGCTCCAGAGACTTGTCAAAGCTGTTGGATCACTGATTCCAAACAAAATCTCACAAAAGGTAAAGAAATATAAAACAACATCTGACTCATCAAAGATTGACCTGAACCAGACTGATATCTCACATATACAGTACTTAAGTAACTGTACATTTGCATGTACGTAACACACGGAAATGCTTTCAGTATTTGCCTGTGCTTCGTGTCTGCTACTTCACAGTAAATACCCACTCATATTATTACTAACACTTCAAAGTGTTAACAAGCGAACATAGATTCCACAAACTTTACCCTGATTGTCCCATTTTTCTACAAACAAAAATCAACATCTTCCTTCAGAAAAATTTTAAAGATGTTATAATGACAATGCTGTAAAGCATAAATACATCCCAGAGGTAGAATCCATGAATTTCTATTGTGTCTCGCTTGTTATGTGCTGAAGATACTGAAGAAATGTCCACAATGAAGACAGGACATGAGTATATGAGTATCGCTCTCGAAAATCTCAATGTGAAAACTGAAAGATTCACAGATGTCAGTAAGAAAATAACTTTTATATTCCTGATCAAATTCTTTTCAACCAACAGTAGGTGAAATCAGTGGTAGGATGCACAGCTGTCACTTCTGTGCCTGTGTGTGTGTGTGTGTGTGTGTGTGTGTGTGTGTGTGTGTGTGTGTGTTCTGGTTGTCTTGTTTTGGATAAAGTGCTTGCGTGTCTCCTCAGTTTCTACACTACCCATAATACATGTGTGCTGGGTAGTGCAGAGTCCCATCCTGAGCTCAGTTCCCCAGAAGCACCTAACTCTGCAACTGCACTGATTGTATGGATTTAAGATACTGTGGATGGATGCAACAAATTCAGTTTTTCAAAGCTTAAGAAGTGGATTTGGCTTGTAGCACTACGTGCTGGCTGATGCCAGGCATAGCATGATAAGGAGCGTTCATTTGGATTGTTGGACAAGAATATTTTCAAAATGTTTGAGGCAAGATTGGCCAAATCTAGAGACCATGACTCGAATACTGTGTAAAACTTAATATTTGCTTCTTAAATATTTAGGATTTCTTGTACTTGCCTTTCAGGGAAAAAAAAACAAACTTGTGATGAAACATTTAGTGTCTGGATTTGTGGATAATTGACTTGAATTTCTCTTCACCAGGGAAATTTGTCATCCTTTTTATACTCAAACAGCTAAATTATATCTCTCTGATTGTTCTCCTTATAAAAGTAAGCATTACTGAAAGCTTTAATACAGCACAGGTTTGGGAAACTGGCTGATACTAGTACTGGTATAATAATTCAGCACTCCCTTAATACTGCTGCAACAGTTTTAGTTCAGTGTTAAATGCTAAGTACTTAATCCCGATTGTGTTTTGCAAGCTGTGCAGATGGCGAGTAAATGGGATATTTAATATTAGTAATAATGGCATTATAGAAAGTAGACAATTAGAACAGAGCTGCAATCTGCTAGGAGCTACATATGTAACTGTGTTTAAATGACAAAGCTGTTAATAACCTTTAAAACTACTGTGGAAAAGCTGTTCAAAATGTGTTTTCAAAGCAATTTCAGTGACTGCTGTTCAGTAGTGTTTTTTGTGTGTGTGTGTTTTTTTTTTTTTTTACAGTGACATCTTACCAGTGTAGGATTTTTAGATATCCAAAACTGAGCGTTGTTTCTCATATGCTGAAAACACTAACCGGTGCTCTGTTACAGGCTGGTAACAGTGTCCATATTGGTGCGTCAGTGCTATTACAGTGAAGCTTTGGGAAAGTGCCATCAGGGTGGCATGCTGGTGTGTCTCAGCTGGGCTGCTGGCTGAGAGCGGGCCAGGCCAGGGTTACATTCAGCTGCTGGTTGTGTTGGATCAGGGATGTGTGTCGATAGTGGAGGACCAGCTCTCGCAGTGATGAATACAGGTTGTAGGGCTCAGCGAAGCCATACCCTGTGGATGTCCTGTAGATCACACAGTGCTTCACATCCCCATCCACCCTGCATGAGAGGAAATCCATCACTTTATGCACAATGAACATTTACAACAAAACATATAACAGCAATAGTAATAATTAGGGTAGTTTGGACTCTTAAATCCAAAGCAGGCAATGATAGGTGCAAATCTGATGGTACTCACACAACTGAGCAGGCAAAAGAGCCTCTCTGAGTTTGGCTGTCTCTAATGAGGAAGGTCCCGTCCCTCCTCCCCTTCAGTAGCTCCTCTGCCTCCTTCCGTCTCATACTGCCAACGTACCAGCTTCTCTCCTCCTGGTGGGAATCATCTGGCAGGGTGTATGGGCTGAGGGGTGATGGGGAGGTGGTAGAGTTGGATTAGGTAGGAAATATATTTTTGAAGCATACAATTCAAACCTCCCAGCTATCAATAATAACTTCTTCTCTGACACCTTAACAGGTGAATGTCATGACCTGTCATTCACACAAACGTGAGCAACTGAACCTGGGTTCTTTGCCCTATGCCAATTGATTACCCTCAGAAAAAAATGTTGGATAACTGGCACATGGAGATGTGTATAAGCACTGATGCCTAGGTGAGTAAATGAAAAAATTATGTAGTTTGTGTTTGAATGTATTTATGCCATTTAATTTTGAAATAGAAACAAATAGAAATAACAAAAGACTTTCCTGTACATTCTACACTTCTGTTTTAATTAAAAAAGTGTAAGTTCAGTTGGCCTGGATAAATGAGGATACTCACTCTTCCTCTTCATTCCTGATGCCCAGCCAGTCATTAATCTGACTCTGTGTTGTGCCTTGTTGGGTGAGCCAACTGAAACATGGACAACACAAAGTAAAAAAGCTGTAATGTGTGAAAATGACATGCTTACATGCTGTAAGATTTACCCTCAGTTCTGTTTCATCAGTAGGGATGCTAATGGTTAATTGTTAAGAAGTTTACCACGAGAATCTTTTTGACCGGTTACACATGTCCATCTATAGATTTATTTGCATACACAGAGTGTGATGCTCTCCAATCAGAGGCTCTGTTAGTGTGCTGTATGATTGAGACCCACATGTTGCTAATCTGTGTGGTAGAGGGCAAGGGATTCAAAGAGCTAAATCGGTCATGAATTAAGTATTTATTTTGACCGAATCATAGTTGGTGGTGACTGTTGTAATAGTGTAAGGATTAACCAAGATGGTTTTGTTTGAGCGTCATGTGTTGAGCTTGTTTCTGATGAGTTTGAATGAAGAGTGTTTTATGATGATAAAATTACTGTTTTTGTAAATGGAGTCTGGTGGAGTTGCTGAGAGCGTTAGAACGGTCATTTCTGGTTAAACATAAAGGATCTTAACAAAAAAGTCTACCTCTGTAGGGATCCTTGTCATAATGTTGCCAGACACACAATCTGTCAGTTGCAAAGCAAACACTTTTATTGGGCGTACATTGACAGTCCACAGGTGCCTGGAGGGGTTACTTTACAGAATTCTCACTCAATACTGGACCAGTTTAAAAAATTGTTGTCCCTGTTAGTCACTTAGACACAAAAACATGTGAGAATAGGCTTGATAAACAGACATTTGAACGGAATTTATCCCATTTCTTTGGGACATTGAAATCTTCCAGGACATGACTGACTTTGAGACGCAGTCCAGCGTGGTCCTCAGCACAAAATTAACGAAAATTTAAGTCCCTGTTTAAAGCCTATAAAGAAGGCTTTTCTGACACTAAAGAAGAGCTTCACCAAAAGCAGTTAACATCAGTGTCTGTCCATTGTATTGTTTTGAATATGCAGCAGTCACATTATACATTGCCACAACACACTTGTATGAAATGAGGGCACAGTGAAATTTCTACCATTAAGAGTTGTTAATGCAAAGTAATATTGTCAGCAGCTCTATCAGACCTAAAGTCTTCCTCCATTTGTTGGAAAGTAATTGCATCTGTCTGTGTAAAGACACTGACTGTGCAGACTTGTCATTCACAGCCTATCATAACCTGAATAGTTAGCCTAGTCATAATCTGCTTATTTGAATTTACTGAAGACAGAGAAGAGCAAGAGTCAGCTTGAAAGACACCGTTTTCCCAAAGGTCATGATAAGGTGAATTGCTATGCATCCTGGAGATCCACAGCTGTGGTAACATGGATGAGAACAGCTGATTGCTTTTTCTATGTTTACAGCTCAGCTGTGTCATTGGTATGTGACAGACTGTTTTGAACTAAACATGTAATCAGTGATATCTCAGATGGATTTCATCTCATGATTGCTTGTCAGCTAATAATGTTAATGCACCTAATTTGCACTGGTGTTTGGGATCCCATGTGGGGTCACCTGATTTGCAGACAGATTTATGAGACAAGACTGATATACCTGCTTGATACAGTGCATCCAGAGGAGTGTGGTCACTATAACTTGTGGTTAATTTATTCTGACTCTACATTTGTCTTGCAGTTGCTAGCACATCTTACTCTGTGGTACATGCTGTTTACAAAACCTTTTTATGAACTTGATACATGTTTTAATATATAGATATTAAACAGGAAATATTGAAACGTGGCGCTAAAGGGTTGAACTTACAGCAGGTATTGATCTCTTATCTTCCTCAGCTGCATAAGGTCAGGCTTCAGGCTGTTCATTTTCCTGTCGACCTCCATGTGAGCCAGAGACTTCCCCCTCAGCTCTTCCTCCAACTTCTTCTTGCTGCTGTGGATCTCCTCCACCCTTGACTGCAGGTCGTCTGAATTGCTTTGAATCCTTGCAGAAGGGAGGAGGTGGAGGAGGGAGAGAAGGAACAACTTGAATTCAGAGTCTGCTTGTTTGCTGTGAGCATGGTGAAGGAGCATGGCCAACAGTATTTATGTTGAAATACACAAAATGTGATATTTTGGAATTGGGAAAAAAGGTTTTGTATTTTAAAGCATACTTGTCAGTCTCTGTACTGCTGTCTAATGTAAGGAACATGTCGATGTATTCCTTGCTGTAGCGTTCCTGAGTTTCACACTCCTCCTCAAAGATCCGAATGATTTCCCCGAAAGCCTCTATGGCTGTCCGCTTGCTCTGCAGCTCCTGGAGAGGAGCAAAAACATATCTTTACTTTCACAGTCAAGGCTTTACAGTCAAGGCTCTGTTGTGGTAAAGCATTCAGAAGAAAAACATTTACTTCAAATGTATCACTTTTAACCAATAAAACCACAGATTTATTTGGTAAAATGAAGTCTTGATGATTACGATGCTGTTGTACCTGGGAGGTTTTATTAAACGTCTCAAACAGACGGTCATACTCTTTGCTCTTCTCTTTGTATTGCTCCTGAAATATCCTCAGCTGTTCTCCAACTGCATCAATGTCAACTTCCATCACAACCTCCTGCTATACAAACGAGAACGTAAAGGATATTTAGGACTAGGTCCACTTTTAAAGCTCCTATTAGTCTAATCTGAGCTAACTTTACAGATGGTTTCAAACTCTGACATTTATCATGTTATTTCCGCTATTACTAAAAAATTTACAATTTTAAAAACATCCTTGAAATGAACTGCTTTCATGTTCATTTTCCCTTTCACTTCTAATGCAGCCAAAACCACACAGAGGCCAACAGAATTTTAAGTAAAATCACAATAACAATAAGGCTCTACAATTAAAAAAAAAACTGAAAAGGATTAGGTTTTTATATTTGGTAATTATACAAATAAAAAATCACAAAAGTGCAAAATAATTGTAATATAAGTCAGCATACATTCACAGCTCGAGGTCTTACCTGCTGGTACCTGGATATAGGATAAAGTAGTCTTGTGTCCAGTTTAGAATTGTACTGGGCCAGAGACTTGTTCTGATAATACTGGATCAGGTCCACCATAGAGGGAAATGCCAGTGGCTCAGAAAAGCCGTACTTCCCCTCTTGATGGAAGATCTTAATTAGTCTGTTGGAGCCATCTTTTCTGCAAAAGTCAAAGCAATGACTGTCACGCAAAGATGGCAATACTCCTATTGAAAGCACTGCTGTACTTTCTGTTTCCAGAGGAAAGCTTTATGCAACCACCCACCAACCCCATCAAGTCAAATATCTGATGGTGCAGCAAGTAGCAGTTAGAAATAAATGAGAAAGAATGCAACTTAGCAAATATTCTGGTTTCTTTAAACTGAAACACTTTGGCAAGTGAAAATTTCACGTGCCTGGTGTGTGATCCAAAAATTTCCCAGGCCCTACAGAACTCTTGCACAAGTGTTGCTGGTGTGAGATATATTTACTCTAAAGCAGACAGGAGCAGCCGGTCAGCATCATACTTGTGGGAGCAGTGTGGCATGAATTTCAAATATGGAAATATGAGAGGCGTTTCTTATTGGGCTTAACCCACTGATGTAAATGCATTGTCTTCAACACCCAACTGTAGTCTTGCACTGACCTCTGGATGCCAACATCCAACCAACAATGTCATCTTACTGACCAAAGGAACACATTTTCTACATCGACAGCAGAGTGAAGCCAGCAAATTGGCAACTTTACTCCTCCATTATGTCTAATGTGGATCTGTTCAGCCACAGTAATGTTGTGGAGTGTTAACTCACACAGCCCAATACACAGTGTATGGACATTTGCCTGCAAATTAGCAAAATATAGAATAAAAGTCTAAGAAAAGCTTCGGGTCACAGTTATACGTATGAAGCAGTGCGAGGAAGACAGTGTAGACAGCATTGACTAAAGTTGGAGCGTGTCTGTTCCTTCAGACAAATGTGAGACTGATGACTGGAAAAACACGACTGAAAGGCATCATCTGTAGACAGGGTGTTATGTTGCTGACCACCAGAGTCTGCGCCAAGCTCTAGTCAACAAAGCTTTATATCTGAAACCTAGTCTGTCCTGATTCAACTAAAATTGGACAGAAACCAGGAACTGTATAAAGTTACATTTTAAAACCGCTAAAACTAAATTAAGACTGTGAAACCAGAAAACTAAAGTTAGACTTTGAGAGCAGGAAATATTAACTGACCTCTGAATACGCCTATTGGATTTGGGGTGAACACAGCCTTCCCACGAGATACAGAGCACTAATAATGATTATAATAACAGCTCATAGGCTAAAACACTGTATTAGTTGACTCACTTAAGTTTCATCATGTGATGAACACATGAAAACAGTTAATACAGTTTGTGTCACAAAATAGATTTTAAAAGTAGTTACCTTAGTGTGAGAGTGTATTCCCCCTTAACCTTACTGGAAGCATCTCTGACCAGGAATGTGCCATCAGGAGTGTTTCTCATCATGTCATTTACCTCCTCTCTGGACAAGTACAAAGGGCATTAAGATTTCAACAAGTTTTTGTCTGATTTTTAGGAAATCAACTCACCACCAGCATTTGTTTCAAAAGCCTCCAACTTATATATTCAGAGTTCTGCAATTTCTGCCAATTTTAAACAAATTAACATCAAAGAGAATTTGATCAATGTTCTGTATTATGTTACCAGATTATACATCAAATCATCAACATGACATGTGAAAGTATTCAGTACCTTGAGATACTTCCCCAGTACCACTCTGCATCAGACAGACGGTTGTCATCAGAACTGGAGTAACATGCTGCCATCGCTTTGATTATGTTGTTCTTGGGCTGCAGTTCTGACCACAAAGGCAATAAAGATTTTGGTTACCGACACAGAATTACAAGCACAAAAAGCATCGTCATCATCATTATTATTATTATTATTAGTAGTAGTAGTCGTAGTAGTAGTAGTAGCAGTAGCAGTTGCAGTAGGAGTGTAGTAGTAGTAGTAGGAGGAGGAGTAATACTGTTATTATTTATTTAACAGTGTATGTTCTGCACAGTTTGAATTATTGGAGATATCAGGGCCCTGTTTTGTGTCAAAGATGCCTTTTGCTTCCATTCATTCTTAAGTATAAAAACTACTTTCAAAAAAGATAATCCATCATAATCCACATCCTTTTTTCACTCACTATATAACCTCTTCTTATCGATCAACAGCAAGTAGTTTACAGGGTTAAAGTTGTGATTTTTAAAATGACAAACCTACAAAACAATAGAAGCAGCAAATGAGCTAGAAAGATGAAGGATGCTTGTATTTGGAATATAAACTACGACACTTTGTGCTAACATTCCTTATGCTAGGCCATATGTTGTATTTCCCCTCATTTTGGAACAAAAGTGATAAAATATGCTACAAAAGACCTGTTACACTTTTAGCAAGCAGAACAAAGAGATGCTGGAGAGTACCTCCTTCCTTGGCAATGTTGGTTCTTAGGGCAGGAAACACATCATCGTGATCAACAGGGGAGGAAAGGTCCTGCAGGAACGCTGTCAGGGTGTGAGACTGAGCCTCACTGTCGTTTTGGCCCATCTCAGGCTCCAAGAACTCTGCAACATCAACTGTACAGCGACCCAGTGTTACTTCTGATGTCAGTCGAGGCCAGTCTGTATGTGGCTATCTGCACTTTGTGGCTGTTCAGCACACACTGCTGGCCCACTTACAAGGACTCCAGAGGGAGATATCGTTGTGTTGCTTAGTCTTGCACCATGTGGGAGACTCTGTCCAGACTAGTCTGCTGACAGGTGACACTGTCTGACTGCCTAAAATACCAGAACGGGCACTCCTCAACACTCGGGCACACTCGGCCAGACTCAGCGCTGCTTAGTGCTCGACCTCGCCCCACCTCGCCTAACAAACAACAGCTGTCTTCACTGAGATGTCATATCGGCCTGAAGGACTGGAGCTGATGTGCCACTGTGTCTCTTTGTGTTTATTGTCCCTGTGTGTGTTAATGTGGTGTTGGGGAAGCAGGGAAAGGTGAGAAGCTGTCTGTCAGGCATTTCCTGAAAGCATTACATTTATGTGTGAATTTTTTTGTATTCACCAGTATGTGGGTATGCACACATATGCTGATACATGTGTGTTGTGAGAGGCGTGCCGCGAGCAGTTGATGTAAATCATCCCTTCAGCACTTGTGATGGCATGCCTGGAGATGCATTAAATCGCTGCTGCAGACAGCTGTATGTTAGAGGAGTCATACGAATGCTGTCGTAAAATTAGATTGGACATAAACTCATTAACCTAGGTCCCACAAATGGTGACGCTCTGTCAAAACTTGCCTGGCATACAAACCTAATAAAAGTTGCATCTAATACATCTCAAATTATTAGAAATTACCATTACCATTACCACTGTCCACATACCCCTTACATTTAGACAGGGGTACACACAGTGAATTCCAAAATCAGCACTAGCCACCACTTCCTTTAAAATATCGGAGCAACAAGGATTGTGTTTACTAGTTCCTACATTAAGTGACTACAATTAGGTGGTCAGAATTAGATTCCTGGTTGAAAGTGAAAAGTTGTGAACATCCCTGTATTATATTAATGAAAACACAAAAGGGCAGATAAATTCAGCACTTAGTTTATTTATGTATTCCTTTAAGGAAATGTACACATCACTTACAAACTATGCTTCACTTGTGATTTTGAGAGAGGCTACTGACAAGAGAGACAATTGGTAGGAGAAGGTGATCATGAAAATGGATGACAGAGTATAAATGCAGTCATTGGTATAGCATGTTTCTGCGCCTCTTGGCCCCACTTATGCTTGGCATATTTGTCACTTTTCCCTCTGTGTGATCCACTAAAATCTGTGTTTTTTTTTTGTTTTTTTTTTACAAAAAGCATGACGTTGCTCTTGTTTAGGTACAAGTAAGTCTCCACCCATTTGGTGAGATACTTGCACAAACTATTGGCCTTTTTGGCAGGTACTCCATCCATCTTGTGGTCATTCTCTTTTTCTTCTTCTTGTTTTGTGAGTGGTTCACCTGAATAACTCCTCATCAAGAGATGTCACACCTAATGTTCTACATACTGTCACCTGCTTTACTGGAGGAGAATGTAACAAACACATCAAATAGACAGCTATACCTTTCATCAACATTACAGCCAACTGTTAACCTTTTGATGCAGAGATTTTTGTGAACTTATTTAAACTGGGGGACAGCAAGGGTAAAATACGAGAGAATCCTCGGAAACTTCAAGAAATTGTGATGGCCATTTCTATCTTTTGAGTTTAGTGAATCGAGATAGTAACCAGCAGATTAATTCATCATGAAAATAATTGTCAATTGCAGCATAAGTCTATTCAGACTTTTAGTGATTAGTGAGCCTCAGTGACTTTCAGTGGCAACAGTGCCATCAAGAGGGGTCAGTCAGACGTGTGGCAAATGGAGACATCTATATCTTTACAGTCATAAAGAATTAAGAAAATAATGCCTCATATTAATTGAATTCATTCAAAAGGAAACAAAAATCCCACAGTAATTAAAACTGTTGAATGTATTATGTGGGTTCCCCAAAGTTTTAATTTAGCACTGATGAAATAACTTCACTTTGTTGAGATTACCATCTCTCACTAAGACTGAAATAGCAGTGTAATTACTGTAAATGATACTGTCACATGGTGAAGTAAGTTACGCATATTAACCCAGATGACATGAAGAAATTAGCATCAGATACATTTCCTTACAGAATGTCTGAAGATTTTCTAAAGGCTCATTAAATGCAGCACTAGTTTGGTTTGAAAATCTTCTGCTTTGTTACACATAGAATCAAAAAATGATGAAAAGACACTTTATCAAGCCAAAAGCTCTGTTATGAGGTTGTTTCTGCAACATTTTCTCATCTTTTCACTACAATTATTCAAGTGCATCATAATTACCAGTATTTTTAAAATCTGTATTTGTGTATGCTTAAAAATGCTTAATATAGCACTTTAATCTTACCTTGAACTGCTGGTGAAGGCTCAGACCTAGTGGCCATGGATATGTCTGTCTGCTGTCGTGATTGGTTAAACAGTGTTGACATCATCACAGGAAATACAGAATGGGGCTCAGGATTATCCACCATATGGTTGGTGCTCTCGCTGATGACCACAGCCTCGTCCCTGAGATGGAGGGATGCTAGCGATGACGTTGGGAAATCAGTCGCCTGGAGCTCGTTGTCCTCTGCTATGAGCTGGAAACCCTCTTCTGCCATTTTCACAAAACAGACTGAATAGTCCAGCTACGTTTTATTGAGGTGGTGAAGCAGCAGGATGGTAGATGCCACAGTGCTGTTGATCACATACTATCAGCTTACAGTTACACTCATGGCTGAGGATAGAGAGGATAACAGCGAGTTCAAGGCTGCCCAGTGTTGTGGAGGTAAACCATGTTCCTCAGCCTGAACCCCCAGTTTAACCTCATCACAGAGCAGAGCAATGACATTGCCAGTAGATCCTGTGTGTATACTCAGTGGGAGTTTTCTATTGTCGAGCACTGTTCTGCATCACAGTCATTCGCTTAAAGGGATTCATACCTGGGAGCTACCCAGAACAAGCAGAGCTGGTTACTGTACAGCTGATTAGCTGCTTCATAGATACCTTGACACTACTTATTGAGCTGTAAACCCACTGGAGAGTGACAGACTGAAGCATGACTGTCTGATTCCTCCCTCAAGGACTTGAGCGTCATTTCACATCAGAAAACCTAAAACAAAAAAGGCACAAAGTTTAACACTTAGTACCGTAGAATGGAAATATAAGTGCTTTTCAATTTTTTGCATGCAGATATCTCGCCAAATAATGGTGTGATAACCTGCACTGTTTCACATCTCTATCCCATATACCAAGGGTCCTCAACTACATTTGTCCGAAGGCCAGACGACTGGACAATCAAATAAAAAAATCAATATATTTAGGTCTAATTAGACTATTATTGTTTATCTTTTTTTTTTTCTTTTTTCTTTTTTTTTTTAAAATTTAGGTTATTTTATAAGCCTACATCAGTGTGTACAGACTCCTAAAAATATGGGAAATCCATCATGATAAGCAGATACTGAACTAGAAAATGATCTCACGCCTCTGCCAAGTCAGTCAGTCAGTCAGTGCTCAATACAAACCCATAGTTCAACTACCAATGAATGAGTCCTTATCTCAACAAAAAGCTCCTCTTCAGGATCCAAGGAAGCAAACAAAAATACTCAGTTCGGGACTCAATACAACAGTTGGCCAACAAAAATAAACCCAAGCAATCCCTCATGTGTCTAACAAGTTTAGTGATTCTATGATAACTCCAGTGTTAACTCCCACAGTTCTGCCAGTGCATTGCTGTCAGCTCCATGGAATCACCAGCAGCCTGGGATCGGGGTGGTTTGATGGTGGGTCTACAGAGTAGAGAAGATGGCATTGGAAAGTAATCCAGATCTATAGAATGGGTGAACTATGAGTTGTGGACTTTTCAGCGTATTGCCAGGGTTTGGCAAGTTAATCAACAATTACCCACAGGAGCAACATAGCCTCCTCCACATTTATACATGTGTTTTCTGAATTCACTCTGTGGCCCTATAGGAAGCTTTGGTGCGCCCCTTGTGGCCCATGGTCCACCAGTTGGCAGTCACTGCCCTGTACTGATATATTACTGTTATTTTGCTATTTGGAACAGCCCCTTTTATGCAGCCTCTTGAAAGCAGGAATGTTGTGTTATTATTCCGCCTTGCCGTTCTGCATAAGATGTACAAACACAAAATTGGGGCCATGGTTATTCTGCCGTTAAGCTGACAGTGGAGGTAGTAACAGAGCTGAATTGATGTCTGTGTAAAATGGGGGAGTCGGAGCCACTAGATGCTGTTGTGTTGCACATCATGCCTCTTTTGCTTCTGAAATGCTGGCATGCAATCTAAAATCATGCACTGGGACAGCATTATTTTGGCATTGTTTGGTTCTGAGTCGTCTTTAACAGCATTATTGTGGGACCTCTGTTTGAAAAGGGCATTTATTTATTACCCCTTCATGTTCTAGACTTGCTGCCGAGTGTGTTGATGCCCAGTAATTTTTAAATTTAATCTCTGGCATTGTCAGTCTGAGTACTTGTTGGGGCTTCCCACAAACTCAATCACTGCGGTTACTGATAGGTTTATGCTCTGAAATGATCCAACACCATATAAGACAGTAAAAATTTGTCAACCATCAGAGATTTTTTCCTCACGTCATGCTGTGTTCCATATACATTTACAAATCTGTCTTTATCAAATCATCATGGGCAATGCTTCAAATAAATGAGTGTGACTGCGTAATGATAGTATTGGGTTTTTTAATTGATTTCTACATGATGAAATATGTTGATTTGTCATGTAATTCACTTGATAAATAAGTAATGGACATTCCTGTCGGATTATTTGTTCCATAAACAGTTTCTCAGTTGATTTGCCAGCAAATAGCAACAAAATATGCTGTAATAGAATAAATGGACACATAAGTGAAGCAGATGATATGTAACAGTGAAAATCACATTGCTTTAGCAGTGAACCTTTTACAGCCTTAAAATAAATTCTCTCAGAATGATTTCTTTCTTTACCAAAGAAGACACCTCAAGTGTATCTTTCACTAAAGATATTCATTTTCACTTCACAGGTCTCGCCCTTCAAAGTAAAAGGCAAAGAAAGTCTTTGCAAGTAATGTCCGAGGGAGCATAGGGAGTGTAGGATTTTGCCTTTTGGAATTTCCTGGATTTCATGGGATTTTGCTTTTTGGCAAGTCTGTCAACTATTTTTTTTAATATAATAACTGTTATATCATGAAACCCATTACATGGTAAAGAATTCAATGGGACTGTGGCTAAATCCTCTTTAAAGCATCTGGGATTAGTCAGCGGTTTATTATCCTCCTATACCCTTTACAATGTGATATCCTCTTGAGGGGGTGAGAAGTGGGGGTATCACCTTGTTGCTCTACAAGAGGAAACTATTTCAATCAAAATATATTGTAATGAGATGTCAGATTTTACTTTATTTTATTTATTTATTTATTAATGTAATTTTTTGGTCGACGATTGATCTGATCCGATCGCAATGGGTAAGGTTTTAACCGAAATCGAGACATGACAATTTTTTACTTCTAAATCTGGACAACTTTATACTGTCAACATCGATTTTAGGTGTCAGAGGTATTGAAAAGCTTTGAAAATACGGGTTACATTAAAATTCAAATTTATCTGTATTAGAGTTGTTAATTGACAGATGACTTAGACTACATTGTGTTTCTATAAAAGAACTATACAGTAGCATCAAAATTGAGTGACCGATGCAGCATTGCAGATCAAAAGTCGAAGCATTGGAAATGGCGTCAGCATCAAAATACTTAGAATGGTACGCAGCCATGAAGTCTTCACGGCTCGATGTTCATGGCACATTGTGTCCAGTTCCTGTTGAGACGATGGGAATAATGCACATAATTTTGGACAAAGTCTTGCTATCCTCATCACATAAGCCCATTTTCTCACGTTTTAATACTTATGTCCTTAAAAATCTGTGTCGTCCATCTGGGACGACAGACAGCTTGGTTATTTCTCAACAGGAGTCATTTCGAACCTTTTTTGGTATCAGTATATGGTGTTATGTTTGTTTCAGAAAAATGTCCTGTCTCAAACTCAGTTGTGTCTTAATGGCGACCTAATCGAAGCAAAGTGAATGCTGTTTGCTTGGCTCATGCACCGTTATTGCATTGGTGGAGGCATAAAGAAGAGCGTCGGTGAGAAGCAAAGTTGGAGTCATAAAAATCTCATTCCGTATGTTGTGTTTTACAGCAGCACTCTGCTGAAATGTCACATACTTCCACAGAGTGTGAGGCAATTGAAATCGTCAGTCCACTGTCCTATAGATAAAGGTATAGCGTTTACTGATGATGACAATCCTCTGAATGTGGCTTTTGTTAAATATTCGGCCGTAGTCTGTTATTGATCAGTGTTGTATCCCAAAAACGGGACGGCTGATGTACGACATATTTCCCCAACACCTTTAAGCTTTCCATCGTCCTGTTCCTGAGCTTGTAATGATGAAGAGATATGGAGACTGAACATGCACAGAACTTTCAAAATGGCAACTTCTGATGTAGATAACAGCCTGAAAAAATGAAACATCGTCAGGAAACTCAGCAGGACGGGACAGTACGCACCTACCTGGGCCAAGGCAGAAGGAACCGCGCAGCAGGGGAAGCCAGAGTTTCAACGACATCCATGTAGCGGCGAAGAGACGTGGCTGGACGCACACGTGGCTCAGATCAAACCAACCACAGGCCTCGGTCCTCACGCCATCCTATGTCCCTCCACCCCCCACCCCCCTCCCCTCTTATCCCGTACTGCTTCTCCCCGTGTCCTCCATCTTTTAAAGATCCTCTCCATTTGGTTGTTGTCCATCCCCTCTGAGTGCCACATTTTCCCACGATGCCATTCCTCTGGGTATTCCCTCTCCTCTTCTTCGATATAGCTCCTGTCTTCAGGAAAATCAGGCTTTTTCCAAGACATTTCCCACTTTGTTTTTACTTTTACATCCAATATATAAGAAAAAAAACTCCACTCATCTGTGGGGTGCAGTATAAAACAAACCTATAAAAATATATAAGTATGAAAAAAATCTATAAAAATGATGTTGGTTTTAGATCTTATGCAGGTAGAGGACTGGCAAAAGTAAAAGAGCAGCACTACTCTTCGCACCCCAACTCTTTTTCACAGTTTGAGAGCACAGT
Organism: Chaetodon auriga; assembly: GCF_051107435.1. NCBI lineage: Eukaryota > Metazoa > Chordata > Actinopteri > Chaetodontiformes > Chaetodontidae > Chaetodon > Chaetodon auriga. The sequence continues at coordinate 13,412,075 of NC_135076.1, forward strand.
GTGGCTGCACAGTGGGGGGACAGGCATGAGAATGAGTCGGTGGGAAAAAAAACTCCTATATAAATAAATAAGGGAAGGATGCCACTGTTGCTATACAGAGCAGGGGGCTTAGTGGTCTCCTGAAATCCTATTGGCCGGCCTGTTGCCATGTGCTCGGGAGTCAGCAGAGATGCTGCTAACAAATCAAGGAAATGTTCTAATATTAGACTGTATGTATCTAGGCAGCGGGAGCCCCTGACCTCTCAACTCCGCCAGCGTTACGTTCCACTTCACAGATCAGCATAATGAAAGAAGTGGTGTGGAAGTAACTGGTTAAAAAAATGTTACGGCACTGTAGACAAAACAGCAGACACAGCCCCCCACCAACCCTACTCCCTCCATGATATCCCAGCCAGTACAGTTACAAACAGACAGAGATGGAGGAAAGCACATCGTCTGTTTGGATTTCTGATATTCATGAAATACAGATACATGTTGTGATTTCACTGCATTTAGGATCCCTGGACAATTTACTGAAATATTTTTTGTTATTTAAGTGAAATGTAGCTCATGAACACAGTCTGTTTCCAGTGATGTTATACTTCCAGGTTCTGCTGTAATAAAGTAGGTCCCTGCATTAAAAATTAAACAAATTGCGACAAGTGAGCAAAGAAAAAAGACATTTTTAAAGCATGCTGGCTATTCCTCCGCTGACGAATGCATTTGTTACACATTTTATGCATAATATTTTATTATACATTATCAACTGCTTGTTTTTATTATCTTGCTCTTATGCTATAGTAACAGCTTTCACCGATCCGAAAAAGCAATATCATGGTTCCCAGTAGATATATGCAACTTTCATGGAAAATTATTGTTGTCAAAATTGTCATCCGCTACATGTTCGTGTTCCTAGATTCTTCTGTGGCTCTTACTGGAATCAGGAATGATAAATCCTGTCCTTAAATGCGTGTAGTTCCTAAATATCTGCTCATAAGTCTTGTTGGTAGGGCTGTTGGGCGATGCAGGTTAGGATGGTTGTGTTTTTACTGTATCTCAACTCTTGAACAGCTTGCATGGATTACTCATCTGAGCTGTTGAATTTGATTGTCATGTCTTACTTTATTAATGTATTATGTGATTATTGAGACACTTTAATCAGCAACAAATGAAAACTTCAGTATGTACTGCATATCTTGCAACATCTTCTCCACGTCTATGGAAACATAAACAAAACAAAGCCTACACTAAATAATCTGCACGTTAAAGAACTAATCCAGTTCAAATTTTACTGTCAGAAAAACTAATCCAGTTAAAATTTTACTGTCTGAAATCCACAAATTATAAAGGGTTTGTCATGAGATTTTTCATTCTATTTAGACATTTAGAAAAACATTCTGAAATCTCAAAAACATTATCAAAAGGATAATATTATGTAATGTTTTCTGCTCTGTCCTAATTTCTAATCAAATCTGAATCTTGACAATTCAATATTTGCTGTAAAACATACAAAGAAAGGTAGAGAATTACATTTTCCACCTCATTACGATCAGTGTCCTCTCCAACTGGGGAGTGGATGGATCATGTGGTTTCAATATGTAATACTAGATAATAAAATCTATTTGTATAGCACCTGTCATACAAGACATGTAGCTGAAAATGCTTAAGGACATAACATGAACATAAAAAAGGATAGAAAATTACCATAAAATAATACTTGATAATAATAGTAAAAATAACATAAACACGCATAAAAACAGGAATTAAGTGCCAAAATTAAAATGAGATTGGGAATTAAACCCACTTGATGATGATAATGATAGTGATAATAAGTTAAAGGATTCATAAAAACAGAGGTAGTATATTTAATATAATTAACATTTAGTAAGATGGAGAATAAAACCCACTGAATAATAGTAATAAAGTCTAAGATAGATATGTCGAATGCATAAAAACAAGTACAACATTTTAAAAGAAGTGCAGCAGTACATAAGTGCGAGACAAAGCACAGAAGTTTCAGACATGTTAGCATTAAGGTCGTACCAAGCCTAAAGTGAAGACATAAGTTTTTAGATTTCTTTTAAAAATATTCAGTGAGCTGCTTCACTGATATCTGTAGGTAGTGTGTTTCATAGCTTTGGGACACAATGGACAAAGGCTGCATCCCCAGTTTTCTTTCAGCTGTTGCTGGAAAGCTCCAATAAACCAGCAGCAGATGATCACAGTGTTCTTGAAGGCAAATAATGAATGAGGGAGTTAGCGATGTAGCTTGGTCCAAGCTCATTAAGGGCTTTGTATACGAGGAGGAGACCTTAAAATTAATCCTGAATGTTACGTGAAGCCGGTGCAGATCAGCTAAAGCTGGACTAATGTGTTCTCTCCTCTTGCTTCCGGTTAATAGTGGAGCTGCAGAGTTTTGAATGAGCTGAAGTCTCTGTGTTTTGTTTTTTGTTGGGGAGGCCAGTACATTGTGTATTATACTAAGCAAGTCGGCTTTCAAGAAAGGCATGAATCAGGTTTTCAGCATCTTTTTAATTTATAATGGTCCTAATAGCTATGATTGTAAGGAGGAAAATTAAGTTTTCGTCACCTTGGTGATGTGGGACTTAAAGTTTAGATCTGAATTTAGGATAACACCAAGCATTGTAACCTCAGATTTAATCCAGCAAGTTAATCTCCACAGATTTTTAAACAGCATTTCTCCTTTTGTTTATGGGCAGACTAGTAGGATTTCAGTCTTATCCTTGATTAACTTCAAGAAATGATCTCTTATGCATTTAGTTATTGCCAAAAGACTATTGGTAATGGAGTCCATAACTGCAGCATCATTTGCCTCAGCACAGATGTAGTTTTGTATCATCCACACAACGATGGAAATGTGTATTGTGCTCTCTAATGATGTTACCAAGTAGCAGCATGTGTAGTCAGAGAAATAATAATGATAATGGACTAATAGCTAAAATCTATCATATCACATTATCTGATACTTTGATATTTGTAATAGCTTGTGTCTTTGGTAATCTCATAATTGCTGATTTTGTTTAAAGATGATTTGCTGGTCTTCAACAGCTATTGAGCAAAAGATCCGAATACGATGATGACTTTGGCATTAAGTTTAATTGCGTGATAATAAGATGGAAAGTGGTTAGAAATATTGTGTTTTTACATGTAAATACATTCTTCATATTCATTATGTGAAGGTCTAGCTGTTCAGCGTTTACTGCCTGTATATGAGAAACTCTCATTTCCTTAAAATGACTCTGATGTTACCTTGTGTGTCATTATTCTCTGGGACTGGTCATACTGTATATTTGCCAGCATAAAGGTACTGGCATGTCAGGCAATGATGAGAAATCATATTTACAAATGTAAAGATAGATGAATCCTACCAAAACCTGCATGTTCAACCTGTATTGTTGTACCTGGCGACTGGTGCAGTGAAGGACTTTTTTACATTTTCAAAATGGGTCTTCTTGTTCTGGTTTTGATTGTTGATCCATTTATTTTAACTATCATCCATTGCAAAAACAAGTATTTTAAGATCACACTCTACAATGCACAGGATCACATTTATTTCTACCACTTTCATCATTGTATGACAGCATGAAGGGCATGCAGTACCATCTGGAACAAAAAGATTGTCCTTTTAAAACATAGAGTAAGGATAAGCATAGAAGAAAATAAGAACAGCTTTGTGTTTGTTTTCAATGTACATTTTTTTGGATATTGTTCTTGTAGCGCCATATAACCATTGCATTATTTATATATTACCAGCAGCTGTTAATTTACCACTCTGTGATTTTACATTCCAGTGTTTGGTAAGACACTCCTCGTATGTCACATTTAAACAAGATAGATACACACAAAATATCTGATTGAGAACGGTCACCACCAATGCCATGAAAGACAGATATTTATTGAAAGTAAAACTGGCAGAAGTACACAAATCAGCAAGTGTTGCTTGTTAAAGCAGTTCCCACACTTGAACTGCCTGCTGAACCAAAAGCTATTCACTTCCTCATTGTGAAGCCAAGGAACTCTTTCCTGGTCTTGGGATCATCATGAAATCTTCCCAGCATGGCACTTGTAACAGTACTGGCATTAATCTTCTGCACACCTCTCATCACCATACACATGTGGCTGAAATACACAAAGGAAGATGTTTAAAATTCCTGTGAAATTCCAAAGAATAAGTTAATGATTCGCACCGAACCCATTAGTCATTAGAAATGAGAATTAAAACATAAATCTAGGTGCCGTCCAAACTATCATCTTTTGGCATGCTGCTTGTGAATGCATCTACCAATATCCAAGTAGCCATGATAAAGTTAAATACTTGTGCATAAAATTAAAGAGACCACCAGAAAACAGCTTTAACCTAACGCTAATATGAATGAAAAAAGCAAAATACTCACACAGCCTCAATCACCACAGCCACTCCAGCAGGCTCCAACGCCTCAGAGATGGCTGAAGCAATCTGTTTGGTGAGACGCTCCTGAACTGTGAAGAAAGTAACGCATAAAATGTCACAAAGGACCATGAAAGAAATTAAAAGAAAAATTAGATTGCGACAGAAGATATAGCTTAAAAGTATTATAGCAGTGTTTTACCTTGAAGCCTCCTGCTGTAGATCTCAACAATTCTGAAAAATAAAAAATTATGACCATCAAACAAATGTCTTTGCGTGCGAGCTTGTCTGTGTGTGTCAGTCACCTACCTAGCAAGCTTGCTGAGGCCAACCACTTTCTTGATTGGGAGGTATGCTATGTGAGCCTGGAACATTTTCCCACAACAAAGTATTGTTAATGTTTATGTTACGCAGTATATATTAAAATACCATCTGTAATACATGTCAGATCAGAATAAGCATGTCTGTGAAGGTCAGAGATTGATTCAAGCTTCTTACAGATTTGTTGGAATTGATAACAGCCAAAACAAAGGTATTGATGTGTCTTTATCTTAAGAAAGAAAGATTAGCCAGTACATTTCAAAAAGCCATTACTAGATTTTGGGTTCTCACCAATACATAATTTAGTGACCCTGGATAATTACCTTGCCAAAGAAAGGCACCAGGTGATGTTCACAAAGAGAAAACAGCTCGATATCCTTGACAATCACCATCCCCTCATGGTTTTCATCAAAGATTGCATCGTTTAAGATATCTGTGGATTAGATGTTAGTGGAGCAAAGAATGAAATCACAAGCGACAGAGTGACGGACAAATTATCCATTTTTCCAAGACGTTGCATTTAGCAATAAATGATTATTTAAGAACATTCACTATTTCATAAATCAGAAATGAGACTAAGACAACAAGCCTTAAACATGGTGGGGCTGTAGGTGCAAAATGTATTCTAGGCTTGTCAAAATGTTCTCTTCAACACTAATATGGAAAGTCTTAATATGTGAAAATGTTGAGATTTGAATCAAGTTAGCGCCTCTCAAAGTTTTGTGTTCAACAAGATATAGAAGAAAAGTCTATCCTCACCTTGGGTTGTTTCTTTGTAGCCTTTAGTGAAGAACTGCATGGCTTTGGTTGCACGCAGTGGTGTACGCAGAAGTCCCTCTCGGTTGACGTCCTCTCCAAGCTCACTCAGTATGGTGGTGTAAGATTTCTCTATGTGAGACTGCTTGTCAGCATTTGCAGCATCCTTGGTGTCCTTCTCTTCTCTGCACAAAACACTATGTTTAGACTCGACGCACATGTTCCGATGCTCAGCAACTACCCCAATCATCTCTGAAGCTCGGTGATGGTTCTCCATTCTGTCTCCTTGCTCTACGTTTCGTGAAAGACGCTGCAGGACACAATGAAACAAGCCCAGTGGTACGCTGTTGGTTCTGTGGTCTGCTGGTTTTTTAAGCCTGATCTGGGGCCCTCAGGCTACAGCGTCACAGGAACCTCAAGACAACCATGCGGGAGATAATTACATGTGAATAATTGTCTGATTTCGTCTCTTTAGTAGGCTTAAGCTTTCCATACTGACAACCTCACCATACAAATCAATTTCAAATTCCTTGCATCAAATGCCAGCATTTGACTGATCCTGTGATATGAGTGGAAATACCTAGAAGTCTTGTGTTCTGAAATGAGGTCACAGACGACATCTTGAGTGCTTGGAAGAACCACCGCTCACATGCAAGGCTTTACATACTTTTGAAGCCTTTATCTGTATGGGGCAGTGAGATGTCGTGGATTGAGATTGAGCAGATAATTCTCAACAATAATAGATGTGTGTGCTTAACATTTGTGTTTATATTAGAAAATGATTATAGGCCAATATAACATTGTCAGATATTGTAAACTCCTTAATATCTATCACTGTCGACTTAGTGTATGTGTCAGCTGGCCATAGAAAATACATTAAACTGCCTTCTCAGTGTTGATCCTTTACCCAAGAGTCTTTGAAGCCAGTAAAGTTGCATTGATTTATAGTTTACAATGCAAAGTCAGTCAGTGTTATATTTGACAGAATGCTCAACAAAATACTAAGCTGTTTTGAAGTAGGAATACACATTTTTATTTTGTCATCTGTCTATGTCTTTTGTTTACCATTTTCTGGACTTCTTCATTACGGTCACCTCAGAGTAAGACGGTCTTGGGTTTTAAACCTGACTCTTTGATTTGAGGTTTGAATTTGAGTGTTTGCCTGAATGTAAACTGCTTCAGCCTTGATCTGTATGAACTTATGCCCAGTTGGGATCAGTGCAGCTGAAATTTTGTACTCATCCTGGTACTTACATTCATGACCCCGCTAGACATATTAAACATCACATTGAGCTTATGTACAGTAACACTTGAAAGTTGAACAATCAGAAGTCTCTCTGACGTAGAGAGGCAAATGGAGCAGAGATGCTCTGCCTGCATGATAGCATTAGGAGTATAAGCTCAGGTCTTTGTTTGAATCTTGTGTTGTAACTGAAAAGAATGAATTTTGCATACTCGTTTTCCATGGATTAACATGGGTTTGTGTTTGTGCTTTTTGTTCATTTTGTTCGTTTTGTTTTTGTCACCTCTGTTGCTTCATAGAACTTCATAGACTGATGAGAAACTCAATTTTGAAGATATCTGTCCACATAAAAAACACGGATCTGTAAACTGCTGTTGTGGTAATTATGCATTCAGATTGACCGTTCCAGGGACTTGAACATGCTTAAAGTAAGTATCTGAAAATTCATTGCATTCTTGTAGACTTTGAGGCAAGGACAAACCACCTGCCCAGAGTGTCTTCACATCAGCAGCTGGAGGAGTGGATGTTTATTGAAAAAGTCAGTTACATTATTGATAGGAAGTTGTTGAGCATGAATTACCATCTTAATAACCTAACCTTAAATTTTTAATTTACAACCAACCAACAGAATAATGGATGGATAAATCACTTTGTGGTGCACCACTTGTGACTGTCACTGTCCGCACTCATAGGAGCTGTAGGGAGAGATCAAGTACATTTCATTTAAACTTTCACACCCAGTTTCATTCTGTCAAGACTGTGGCTTTAAGGAGTGGTCAATAACCCAAACGGAAAGAGAATAAAATAAATGCACATGTAGGGTCTATGTTTTAACTTTAACTATATGTTACTTTTGTCAGAAAACATTAAATATATTGTCTTTGTACTGTTTTCATTTGAGTACATGTTAGAAAACTATTACATCCTGACAAACTGTGACAAACTGACTCTACATTTTCAGTTTGTCACAGTGCTTTGCTGCATAATGGAGGGCCATTTTTATATATGTCCAATAAATGTGCACGGTAAATGTTTTTTTTTTTTTTTTTGGTTCAGTGCATCGTTCTTGAAAAGAGCTAGTATTGTCAAGTAACTGAGTACATTTACTCAGGTATTGTACTTAAGTACATTAGGTAACTTTTTTAAAAGTAATTTTAACAAAGATATTTATTTATTTGCTTAATGTTGCAGTTGGCTTGTGTCACACGTGCACTGTGGTACTCTCTGTAAATGGTATGTGCCAGCCAATTAGGTGAGCAGACGCCCTTATGTAAGGGGCTGTCTGTGTGCCGTGAAGGAGTTCTTGAGGTTGTTGTTGGGCAGAAATGGTGTATCAAGATAATTGAAAATAAAGTTCAGATGGAAATCTTACTGCTCTTTGCCTCCTCTGACTCGGTCAGCCTATCAAATACAATAGGTGTTTGCTTTTAGTTTCAGTTTTTGCCCTCCAAGGGAAAATGCTTATTGAAGTAAGGAAGTTGTTGAGCATAAATTACGATCTTAATAACCTAACCTTAAATTACCGTAAGCCCCTGAAAATGCATGATGCATGATAAGAACTTTTACTTTGGGTAGTTCAAGTATAGTTTGCTGCTAATAATTTTGTACTTAATTCTTAAGATGTATCATTTTCAGCACAATCTATATGATGGCATTGCCTTTTTAAACAACATAGCCACAAACAAATCTTGGAATTACTTGTGTTTACTCATCTTTTTTTGGTCAATGTTCAAAATGTTGTCTGAATTGTCTTAATTCTAATTATCTCTGTTTCTAGAATTCAAGTGAATAATTCCATGTGTGTCTCTGTTCAGCCCAGGTAAGGATGTAATGCTACAATTAATTCACAGTAGGTTTGCTTAACTTAATGATCACTTAATATTCACTTGCACAAGCTGGCATGGTACTAGAAAAAAATTAGAAAACCTCTGTGTTTGTGTGTGTATAATATCAACACTGTTAAGGACTAGATTATTCTGTGCATAAGAACATCTTTATATGTTCCACCTTAACTCAGTGGAAACAATTATTATTTAAAAAAAATGTTTTTGCAGAAACAATTTGTTTTCATCCACTTTATGTAAATGTTTATTTCAGACATGAATATGTATATACAGTATATATTTATTTGTATGAACATACAATGCACAGACAGTTAGTGCAGATTATGAAGGTGAAGAGGTTCACAGATCAGTTAATCAAGGCAGGACAGAGGGGGAAAATTAGAGGGCAACACACACAAGCTGTGTCGTGTCATTTGATGTCCATATTACACACTGGACATGCAGACAGAAGTCAATCCAAGGAGCCAGTATGATACATTTTCTGCAGTGTTGACGCTGGGATTTACGATAAAACACTGAAGTATCTTGACATATATTGCTCTGTCAGTGTGTGCTTACGTAGAAAATAATTGGTGCATGTTTTTTGATGTGCATTATATGCCACCAGTGTGTGTGTTGCCCTTAACAGTAAAATATTAGTGGAGTGCAAATAATAAATGTCAGGTCTCATCTCCTGTCAGAGAAAAAACACTCACTGGAGACCTCATTTAGACATGCTAGGAGCTCATATAAGTCAAGTACATAATATAACCATTCACAACCTTTATGGAAAAATAATATTCTCGTATTAACATACTTATAAATGCAGGACATATGGCAATATATAAATAGATATATATTTAAGTAAAATTCCAGTGGAGCTTTTCACAGCTCAGATCCAGTTATGTTTTCTGGTCTTTGTGCATACACGAGCATCCATGACCCTGTCAGTCTGATGGCCAGGGCTTGTGGGGGCTGGTGGGGCTCCTTGGCTGGGCCTTCGGACTCCCCTGAATGACACAATGTGAAGAACAGGGTTGACTTTTAATTATACTGAAAGTACTCACCAGCACAAAATATTAAGCACAGTCACTCCTTTATTCCTGTTACTGGTATGTTAATTTAAAATGTACTTAAATTGCATTCACATTGTAATAATGGAAATATTTTAGTATTCATACAGAGTATTAGTAATATTACATTTTCTGCCCTTGAACAAAAAACATAATCCACAGGAGCTTAATAACACCTATAGGGGGCAGCAGTGCACCTTCAGACAGTGCTGCCCACACCCAAAAAAAATTTGGAGCTGCCTACTCACTTTAAATACAAGCAGCATTGCTCACTGTACAGTTATGTTGTGAGTGTGACAGCACCAGATTCAGCCGGCTTGCACCCTTTTTCTTCAGACTTAAAAGACTCTTCAGACTTAAAGTTGGTGACTTTCAAACCTTTCAGCTTGTGGCCCCAAAAATGAATTGAAAGAACCCCACTGCCATGTAAGAAGTAAACTCCAAATGTTGATACTTATTCTGTAATTCCTTCTGGGCTTCATTAAAACTTAAAGGAGACTTTGCCATAAGGTAGGCCAAATTTTGTTCAACTGTTTTTAATATGTCGTATTTTTCACGTCCCTTTAAAAGTTATAGTGCAGTCATTTTATTGGTCCAATTCACATACGACTACCCCATCTCCACAGACGAGGAGGTGGGAGGAGGGTGGACTCACCACAGCAGTCTGGGTCTTAGCATAGTTCATGTGGGCGTAGAGCAGCACAGCTGTGTCGTTGTGAGATGCCTCCAGCGCGATGGACAGAGCGTTGCTGCCATCCTACAGAAAGAGAGGGAGAAACAGTGAAAGTGAGTTAACTGACCCTGAAAACACCGGAAGTGTCTGACCAGAAGTGAGTGCTTTACACTTTGACATGGACCAGGTGATCAACATCACACACAGTGGTTCCTTTATTCCAGCTGTTTCCACACTACATGACCGTAACCTGTCTTGGTCTTGATGTGTTACATCACTCTTGTGATGGATGTTGTTACAACTCGTCCATTCAAATCAGTCACTGTCATGCTTCCTTGATTGGCTGGTAAACAACCAGAACATTCATCTGCCCTGTATCCTTTGCATTTCTTTGTGTTTGTAATAGTACTTTCCCTGCTATTACATCAGATATGTCAAGCAGGATAAAACATAAAGCTGCAGTCAGTAAGATCCTGTGGATTTAGCCTTATGCTAAGGAGTAATACATATGTCATGAAAACTCCACAGTTTGGTATGTAGGGTCACAGTTGAGTACGTTTTCAGTGTAGTGGATAGATTAACATAACCAAGCATGGCCTAGCTAACGGACAACAACTATTGTCTGAAATCTTGCACTTTGGCATCATACAGTATTTAGCTTATTCAACAGAAATTATTTCATTCAAGAGGCATACCGAATCAAAAAAAGAGGTGTATCCTTACATGTCTGGTTAAAAGAATGCATACAATGAAAAGCTGAACTAAATAAGGCTCATGAACAGCACTGTACATATAACCACACTGTGTCAGTTATTGTTTGTCAAGCTCTTATGTTTTCAGAAGACAGGGGAGTTGGGGGCTTTTCCAAATGTTTTCCATCCCCCCTGAGTCCATCTCTCAGTCCAGCTGTGCTACACTGAAACACAATCCAGGAGCTGCCTGCACTGAATAGCCAACGCATTCTGGTACAGATGTGAACTCTCAAATATCTGTCTGTCTGGCTTCTCTTCAAGCATCCAGACCAGTCCTCTGTAAAATCACTTTAAAACACATGGCTGTGCAGATTAAGCAAAACACAAAGCCAGAAATGTCACAAGCAGTGATGAGAAGAGTTTCGTTCCAGGGTAAGATTTCTGCTATTTTAGAAAAGTAAATGTTCCCACTCAAATTTGTAAGGTGATTTAAGTTGTCTGCCAAAATGATCAATCTTTTATAGTCTGGATCATTCAGTCAATAAGCAATCACTTATGAGCTTTTTCCACCTTTGACTATGAACTATGAACCAGTACTGCTATCTCGTGCATGGATTATGTGGTGAGGTATGCAGAGGACTCATGCAAGAGTCTGCAGGGCATTGTGTCTGAAATCTGCAAGTCTGCACTTCTGAACAGAGGAGTTGTGGCTTTTTAATTCTTCCCCTGGGGGCTTGTGAGAGGTCCAGTGATTGTGTTTCCTGTAAATGGCACTGATTTCAGCAGAAAGCAGAAGAAACTAATCTGATTGGGGCTCTTAAACGCTTGCTAATGAGGAAAAACACGAAAGAAGAGAAGAAAAAAAGAGGTGACAAGGGGGGGAAACTGCATAGACCTATTTCCCATGAGGAGTCGTTTCCTGAGTACAGATTAAGCTGAATCCCAGACGAGAAACTGTTCAGATGTTTTTAGCTGTCAGAGATCCAGCAGTTCACATGCACATCGAGCAGGCTTTGTCTGTAAGCTCAGGATAAGTAACTGAAAGTTTCCCGCGATGAGTGCATCAGCTGAATAAATGCCTTACATTATCAACAATGGATATGTCGCAACCAGGCTGTTCCAGAAGCAGTTTGACAATCTCAGCACGGCCATGTTCACTAGCACACATCAGAGCCGTGGATCCCTCGTCGTCCTGTACGTTAACATCGGCGCCGCACTCCAGCAGCGCACGCACCATCTCCTGCCGACCATGGCTAACAGCTAGCATCAGCGCAGTCTGGCCCGCCTGCAAAGATAAAGAATTATAAATGCCATTTCTTCAAAAGAGAATACAATTTTTTTAAGAGCATACCATAATGGCTGTTTATCAAATGATGAGAAAACTTTCATAGCTTGAGAAATATTCAAGAGAAATGACCACCTCCTAACAACACTGACTTACTGATACCAGTCTTATTGTTCCACTATCTGAAACAATGCGAATGAGGAGACTGTTGACTTTCTCTAAAGATGAACTATAAAAGGGGAGGAATTTTTGTACTTTATATGAATACAGATAAGGTTTGCTATGCACACATGCCTTTTCTGTTTGTCAGCACTACTTCATTTTTAAAGCTGAGTGATTTTGGCACAGCTCCTCTGAAACCAGTGTATCTGAAGTGCCGTGCTTAAGGACATTTCAGTTATTGTGCAGCAATGATTTATCAACCCAGAAAATTTCATTTTAGTTTCACTCCATATTTTTCCCCTGGTCATCCGTAGTGGCTCTCTGCATCCTCAGGGGGGCCCACCTCCCAGTTTTAGAACCACTGCCATAAACAGTGCCCGCCGTTGTGGGCCATGCACACATACGTATTCAAAAGCTAGGACATCAGCAGACTGGTATTCACCGTAAATGGGATCTGGTGTTGCAGCCCAGCACCACTCACTGAGCTACAGGGACTTTAGAAGTCACCCAGCCTTGAGAAAGTCTTGAACCAAATGTTCTCTGACGCAATGCAAAGGACAAGTGAGATCTAGAATCAGGACTGCGGTGCTAATCAATCAGTCTCTGCCACACATATAAAAAGTCTCAACAATGTGCCCTACAAGGTTAAAAAAGACTATTCTGTACTCAGGGTAAAATACTGTGCAACAGAAAATTAACTACTTCCTTGTTTGCAGTACAGCAACTACATCAGAAAACAATTGTCCAGTCAGAGCATGTAAGCCTCATTAGGGACCAGAGACTGTCGTTAGCATCACCGGAGGCCAAGTGTAATGTTGATGTTATAGTTGCTAAATCTCCTAGGTCACGTTCATTCGAATTTGGGGACAACATCATACATATTTTGAATAGGGAGCGTTTGAAAGGGTAACAGAGGTTATTTATGTAAATATAGAGAAATCATCCCTCAACACAGGAGAGGTTCTATGGCACCACTTATTCCCCACCTACAATGCTGTTCTTTCATCCCTTTTCAGGAGATTTAACAACTTTTTACAGTCGGCCTTGTGACAGCTTCAGCTACTGTAGACTACACTTGGCACTCAAATGACTCGACTGCCGTGACACAGCCAGGAGCACTAACAACCAGATGACTTTGATAATGACCCCACAAAGGTTAAGTACACCCCCACCAGTGGGAACTGAAGAAACTCCATGGATAAGAGGCCAAATGTTTTCAAGTCCAGTTGCCCTTGAGTCAACCCTCCTTGGATATATTAGAGGAAGTTTTGATGGCACTATATAGTGCATACATTTATGCACTCAGAATTCAAACCCTCAAATGAAATGGGGCTGGCAGACTTCAAGAAACAGAACGTGTAGCATTACAAGAAAAGCCATGGACGGACGTCATTCATTTTTATATCACTTTTACAAGCTACTGTTACTACCTCTGCAGGTGGTCTAGCTGATCACAATCTGCTGACTGCATCTCGATCAGAATCACAACATGCGTTTTTTTTCTTATACAGACACAATATCCAGGTACAGATTACATCAGTAAGTACATCATGGAGATTAAGAAAAGAGTTCCAAAAGCAGCGTAGGAATAAAAGATGGTGCACTGTCCCAAAGATCAAACTTAAAGTCATTAATTCAAAGGAAAAATCAAACAACTGCTTTCCACATCACTGAGCACATGACACCACAGTCCAAAAGCTAAACTTGAAACAAAACACAGCACAAAATAGTATGACTTAAATTCCTGACTCTAAAATTGCTTTGCGTGCCTCATGTTGTTACCCGCAGCAACAATAACAAGCAGCAGTAATTGGATTTATAGCCAGAGATGCTATAAATTCAGAGTCCTATGACTTGGCAGGGTGAGAGCCTGTCAGGCGCCGTGTCCAAACACATACACTACACAACCTGATTGGATGAAGCAGAGAGATAAAAGCACTCAAAATTCAACACATTCTCACGAATTTTATGTAAAGCTACACATTTCCCTTATCCAGTCATCTGGATCTGGATCAGTGTAGTACTTTATAACAACACCACAAATACTCCTAACACATCTCCCGTTCCAATAAACAGGGAACAAAGAACAATATTATCCCCCTTCTTCACAGAACTCTAATTTAATTCATTGAACAAAGTCAGCTGAGCCAGAATCGACTCTTAAGTGATAGAATGCTTCTGGTTGATGGAGCCAACTACAGATTCACACAAGCTCTCTGTGTTCTTTTTGGACACATGTTGGTCATTCACATTTCTCAGATGCTAGTTTTTTAACTAGAGATCATACAGATCTCTAGTTAAAAAAACTCAACTAAATAACTGCATATCAAATTAAATTGTGGCACAAATATTTTCGCATTACACAGCATGAGAACAAATGATCTCAATCTAACATTGAAACTTATTTGATTTCAGAATAAAAATGAAGTTTAATATTTTCTTTCAATTAACTTATTTTTCTTTTGAACAAGTGGGACCAATATACAAAAATGACTTACAAATGACAGGAATGACTGCAGTAATATGACATGGAAGGACTAAAAGAAAGTGGCTACAAGCAACACTCCAGAGTAAACAACACACGAGTGTTGTGTCTGGTACAATGGTGATCATGTGATTCAGACTTGCCTGGCTGGCCTTGGCGTTGACATTGCCCTGACCAAAGAGCTTCTTGACCACAACCATGTCCTCCTCCTCTTCCTTCACAGTAGAGAGTGCAGCCAGCATGATGGCCGTGTAGCCCGCCTTGTTCTGCTTATCCACGCTGCACACACCTGCAGGGAACATAAGCAAGTGCACAGATATACAGAACAATCATTGCGGTTAACATGTACATATAAAATTAATGATTTATTAGGTACACCTAGCTAAAACTAATGAGCAGAGGAACATCCGTTTTAAAAGCTGGTAAAACAATAATTCAAAAAAGACCACTAATGGAAGTGATGGAGCTCAGATATGAGGATCCTACTTTCTCCCCATTGGCTCGCAGACCTGGAGTCTCCAGAAATGAAGACCTCAGTTGGACCCTTCTCGAATACTTGCTTGGATTACTAGCTTGATTATTGTTGTAACCAGTTCAGTAACATTCAGTAGTGTGGATTATTCAGTCACTGACCTGTGTCCAGCAACAGCTCCACCACACCGAAGTTGGAGTGGGAGACGCTGTAGTGGAGTGCCGTGTTGCCATTGCCGTCAGTCATGTTGACCACGTGCTGCAACAGCACTGACGACACCTCAGAGAAAGCCATCAAGTAGTCTGAGACCCGTGAAGGCTGAGCCATCTTGGCACTAGAGATGCGGAACCACTCGAGCTGTACAGTGTGGCTGCTGGAGAGCTGAAGGTGAAGGTGGGAAGTCATATATTATCTTTAAGTATGTGTAAACAAGTCAGCAAAACAGAATCTGAAGCATATCCATCTCTAGACCAAATAAAGTTACATTTTACTACTAGTTCTAGTTTGTCACCCACAGTTTCTCATAGTTTGGTTAAAACAATTGTGTATATAGTGTATTTTGGCGAGTCAAATAGTTCAGAGCAGCCTGACTTTCCACTGAATGTCAAGGGAAGTCCTTTTTAGCATCTGTTGTTAAAGCCGACAATGATCCAGTTCCTTAGCCTTTTCTCAGTCTAGACTCCTCTGTTATTGTTACATGAAGTTCCTATTGTTTGTGATTGATGTTTGCAGGTGCTGGAAATATCCCTACACAATAACATACAGTCCCACAGCTTTCATCAACTTAATTATGATTTTGCATTACTCCAATAATGAAGTGGTGATGTTGAAATGTGCAACTCAGTGATAAAATGGTTTGAAGAAACATTCAGGAACGCACCACTTCCTTACTCTTCAGTGTTTTGATGTCATCGTTCAGGTGGTTCTTCAGGATGAGGCAGGCTTCACGCATTTTGGAGCTCAGCTCAAACCTGTAACAAAACTATTTACTGCTTTTTGCGCATAGTTTGTAATCTGCAGTACAGCTGTATGTGAATTTTACAATATACATGTTAATACAACATGATTAGCAGCCTTCACGCACACTACTCTTTCACCAGGAAACTATATTAACCCATTTTCTGTGGGCCTCTGAAACTGCATTTATCAATGTAGCAACTGACAAATAGCATTCTTTTATATAAAGAAACAACATACGTACTTCTCTTTGACAGCATCAGATGAATAATTTGTGGCTCTCAGGGTTTCCTCATCTGTGTCACTCTCATCCAGGTTCACGTTTCTCTCCTCCTCAGATGTTTCCTCCTCCAGAGCTGCCTCATCCTCCTCTGTGCTGTCCATGCACTCACCTTCTCCACTTTCTGCAGAAGAACTCCCATCTTCCTCCTCTTCTTCCTCATCTTCCTCTTCTTCTTCACTGGATGTAGACTCATACCTGGGAGACACAAACATTTGCTCGAAAACAAACAAACTTGTGCAGTTCACATTTTAGACACTTGGATGGCTCTGTGACCTGGTCAAAGTGTTATTTCCAGCCTCTAGACCACTGTCTGTCCTTATTTTATTTTTACTGCGGTAAAAAATAAAATTAAGTTTCATGTTACCAACCCTCCATTTAGAATGCCAACAAACTGCAGGCTCTTCTTGCCAGTGGTGCGATTCTCGCCGGAGTTACTCCCATCCTTCCTCTTCATGATTGATTTCAGCATACCTGTTACCATAAAGCAGATGGATCAAACAATTGTTCAAAGTACAGCCGAGAAATGCATACTTCACACATGAGACATGAGACAACTAAATTTTGTCTTTCCATTGAAACTGCTTTATAAAACCAATTAGCCAAATGTTTTTCAGAAAGTTGCATTCCCACTCATTTTTCTGTGTTAATATTTCATATCAAACTTAAACTCTACAGTAAAGACAAATACCTCTCTCTAAGATCTCACCTGTCTTGGTGTTGCTGGGTACAGTCTTCTCTCCTTGGTCTTCTTCTGTCTTGTCAGCCATACCGACCACTTCTTCTTCTAGTGAGACCTTGTATTCAGCAATCGTCAACTGTCTCTTCTTTAGCACTTTCGGCTCCATTTTCTCTTCAAACATGTTCTGCCATTGGCACCCAGTGCTGACTACTGCAACAGGAGCTGGTTCCACTAAGGCATCAGTCTGAGTGCTTTGTTCAATCTGATCTGCTGTTAAACTCTCACCTACACATGCATTGCTGACCTCAGGACAGCACAGAACTGCAGCATGCTTTACTGTAGGAGGCAATGTCTCTACCTGCACATTCGCTGTGTCTGGTTTTACAAGGACCCCCTTCTCAAATGTGACTTTGGAGGTTTTCTCCTCCAGCTGGGCTTTTAGGGTCACCATGTCTTTGTCAGCCACACTCAACCGGTCCTCTAGAGCCACAATGGACTCCTGCTGGAATTTGATGGTGTCCTGTAAGGTGTCGATCTCCCGCTGTGACTCACACGTCAGTCCAAGTAGTGACTCCATAACCCAAACCTCAGCCTCTTCTGTCTCCACTCTGGCCTGTATTCCCATCTCATGAACCAGAGGGTCCTCTGTTCCAGTGCCTTTCTCACAAACATTTACCCTGGTGCCCTCAGAAGCATCTTTCACACCCTGGCTGTAGTAGAAAATAACAGAGTCCATTGGCATGTCGTCCCCAACAGCCACTGATTTCTTCTCAACAACAGATGCTTTTTCTGGAGCTTTTATGAAACCTTTTGCCGAAGGATCTGTAGCTTTCTCTTCCTTCCCCTCAAATTTCTCAGTAAGCCTTTTCAGCTCACCTGATTTTCCAAGGCCTTTATGTCCAGGTGAGGTTGGTGCAGTCAGTCGACTGTGGACACTGTGGTGAGTTTGAAGGGTCTCTATGGTTTGGGTTGAAGACTCTGTGGATGGTTGCTTCTTCTGGGCCATCTCTATGGCTACTTTCTTCTCCTGCAGGGCCAACAGGAGCATGTCTTTCTCTGCACGAAGCGTGGCCACCTCTTTCTCAAGTGCAGGAACACCCTTTACCCTCTCTTCCATCTCCTTCAGCTGTTTCAAGGCTGTAGCCATCTGCTCTCTAACTGTCTGCAGCTGGCTGGGTGGGATTGGAGTCATTGTGGTGCCAGCAGCTGGAGTGCTGAGCCCAGAGGTTTGAGGACTGGGTTTAGTCCAGCTACTCTGCAGAGGCTGAGTGGATGGAGAGGGTAAGAGTTGTTTGGGAGGATCTGCAAGCTGGAAGCGCCCACCATTCTGGTGCTGGTGGCTGGTTTGTTCTTGTTGTAGCCGCCGGCTGGTTTCCAGTAGAGTCCGCTCAACTCTAAGGTTGCGCTGTGGTGGAGGGGGTGGCACCTTGGCCCCAGCAGAGAGAGGAGGAACACTAAGGAGGGTCACAGGGGACAGACAGAGCCCTTCGCAGGGTGCTGACCCAAGGCGGTTGCGTGGTGGTGGTGGTGGAGGACCTCTGCCATCCTCACTGGCTGGGGATGCCAGAGACTCCGTGGATGTCCAGCCACTGGTGCGGCCCCCCACACCTGGGCTCCTCTGGGAGAGTTTGAGCCCTCGGCCAGAGCGCCGGGAGCTGACAGGTGCCCGACG
This sequence comes from Chaetodon auriga, assembly GCF_051107435.1. NCBI lineage: Eukaryota > Metazoa > Chordata > Actinopteri > Chaetodontiformes > Chaetodontidae > Chaetodon > Chaetodon auriga. The sequence continues at coordinate 13,431,038 of NC_135076.1, forward strand.
GAGATTGTGCCCACTTTCTATCTCTTCTACATATTTGAGGAAGTCCAGATCCAGCTGGAACCCATAAGGAGTCTGGACGGAGTAGGAGCCAGGCTGGTCAGCCTCCTCCTGACTGGAGTATATGAATGGAGAGCCCAGATCTGAAGGAGAAAGGACATGAAACTGGACAATATGACAACATGCTCTGGAGTTTCATTGTAAACAAACATAAGTTATGTTTACATTCAGTCCTTTGCTCTCAAACACATTGTGTGTATACTTGACGTCTAACCATGTTAATGTCTTTCCTTATTCATAAAACACTGCAGGCAAAGACAAAGCTCAAATCAAAATATTACTTCTTCACAAAAGAGCAGAGATAATAATACTCGTGTTGTAATGTAAACCAGTGTAAAAATTTGGGAAGTATACCATGTATGTGCCTTAGTGTTGACACAGTACCTATTATAGTCAATATACAGAACAGTTGCATCAGTGTCATCGTATATTGGAGCTGGTTAAGGTGTCTGATCTGTGGTGTTTACAGTACAAGCGTCACAAGGACACATCAAACGGTTTCAAAAATATTTTGTTTCCTGTGGTTAACAGCATTGTGATACCATCTGAACCATGTCAGTGTGGTAAACTCCACAAACCTGCTACTGGCAGGCAGAAACTAATTATCTGATTTATTGCCGCTTGGGAAAGGCTACAGCGCACTGAAAGAACAATGAGAGAGAAGCCCAAATATGTATACTTTCACAGTCAAAAAAAAAAAAAAACACGAAGAAGAAGAAAAAAGAATATTAGGTGGAAAAACAAAAACAATGGCATATCAATGCATTTTCTTACCAGGCAGCTTTGGGTTCACTTGCACCGACTGAGTCATTTTTTTCAGGACCAGGACCTTTCAGCACACACAGCTTCAAATCAATACCTGGCTAAAGAAAACACAGTGACAGGAACGCATTTGTCACGACTGTACTTAGAACAAGAGGAAGGAAAAGGATATAACTACTAAAACACTGCACGGTAGCTTGGTATAAACACCAGCACAAGTCCTTCATGTGTTACCTACTGACTGTCAACAAGTCTGTTGATTTTATATTAACTTATTTTTCTATAGGAGTCAAAATCACATGCTCTAAATGGTGGCTCTCCTGTGACCATGTTTTTGTTAATAGGAGACAGCTTCACACAACTAACAACTAAAAGAATATAACTTGTTCACAACCCACTTGGCTCCTTGCTCTCACTTAAATGGCGGATATATATGCTTCTTTATAGGGGGTGTAAACTTACTACAAAGTGCGGAAACGCCTGAAGAAGTGTGTTTTCTTATGGCTCGTTAGCATGTGTGACAGCCTGTGACTGAGTTCAAAAGAAGGTGAATTCCCTTCTCTCACAGATAAAGAGGTTTTGTTAAATGGGTCTCTTGTTTGCTTTTCTTCTTGAGGTGTTGAAGGACGTTGAGCCTGACATCATCTGTACTTCAGTGTGTGTATCTGTGTGTGTGTTTCTGCTTTCCACGTTACTCTTGTGGTTGCTTGAGCTGTCAAATGATCTGTATACAAGAACTTCAACGTTTTTTAAGAGTGAGAGTTGTTGTAAGTCACAAACAGTACAAGATTTTGCCTAAAATTCAAATGTAAGTTTTTGTGTTTGCATAGAAACTTCTGGCACAGAGTGAAGCTAGCAGTCAGCGGAAACACCTCAGAACAAAGTCAACAACAAAGAGCTGAACTGTGTCCAAAAACCACAAGACAGCTGCTCTGTTAACAACAGCGTCACACCATCCACCTCTACTGAAAAACCACAGGATCCTTCTCACCACAAGACCGCTAAAATCTGCCACACAAACTGCTTCACTGGGAAATCTTTCCTTTTGGCAGAACGTGCATTCATTCAGACACGTCGGACAGCAAAACTCCAAGGGGACTGAGTGCACTGTGAAACATCTCAATGTTAAAAGTAATGAGACTTAAAAAAAAAAATCAACATGGGAAAAACTTTTTTTTCTTTTTTTTTTTTTGCTTAAACTGTCTCAATAAAGCTGAGGGCTTAGTACCTTTGGCTGATCACATTAACAACCTGGTTCTTCTGTTTGTTCCAAACAAGACAGGAAATATAAAACACTTCCTGTGCTTCAGGAAAAGAGCTACCAGTGATCAAGACTTCCTACAGCAAGTGGAAAACTGCATACAGTGGATACTTGATGCTCTGGATCATGGTGTAACACTAACAGAGAAAAGAAGGAAGCATCAACTTAAATACGACAGACTAACCTCAGTGAATGCTGTTGTGTTGTGTCAGAGGAGACGTTTACCTCTCTCAGCCGCTCAGTGAGAGATTCATGCAGCTGGATTCAGGTCGGTTCCCTCCTCCCTGCTCCACACAGCCCTGAGAGAGAGACACAGGCCATCAGATCTGTCCTAACACTCACAATCATCACAGAGCAGAGGCACATCAACAGTACTATACAGCGTATTACAGGCTGTGCTGGCCGACATACATATTTGTCACAATTTGTCACCCATGTGTCCACAGAGTGAACCTGGAGTCCAGAACTATGTTTTATAGAAATCAGAGTATTTTACATGATGTGACAAGAGAGGTAGTTGGGTTCGAGAAGCCAGCTGAGGGAGCAGATATGAAAAAGCCTTGATTCTAGACAACAGGACACTTGGACAAGGTGTATATCCACCTGCCCCACCACAAACCTCACAACCACAGGTGTGTTTATAAAGAAGATTCGAGGGCTTGCTGTCTTTGCAGGTGTTTCCAACATAAAACTCTTTTTAGTGCAAATCTCAGTTTCTTCTTTGAAACAAAGAGAATCTGTGCAACACAAAACACAGACACACACTGTCTTTGAAATATGGAAGGACAGTAATTTGTACCCCACACACAAAATCTCAGGTACCTGCAGTCATTCAATTTGTTACATATATCCTCTTGTAGCAGTACACGCGCGCGCGCGCACACACACACACACACACACACACACACACACACACACACACACACACACACAGATGTGTTTTCCAGCAGCCTCAGGCACATTCCTAACACATGCTGTTGCAACACGCAGGCCGTCCTTCTGGCTGACTGACTACTGATAACCTATAAACACACACACACATCATCTGTCAGCTCAGGCAGCAGCCGATAGTTTATTGTCGAAGTTAAGACCGCAATATTCAGGAAGACAGACAGAATTACCACAAGTTATATTATGGGTCATATTGGACTAAATGGATTGATTGAAATAATGAGTTGAAAGGAAAGAGACGGATTCTTCTGTACTGATAACGAGGTTTCTGCTCAGTGTCTTCTTGTCAGCTTCAACTCTGTTTCTCCTCATGTCAGGTTCTACTCTCAGGTCAAACCACAGTAAGTGATGCTGCGGCGGTCAAATCAATCACACACGACTCATACAAATGTGAAGGTTTGCAAGGACGTGACCTCACCTTGTTGGTTTACTTTGGTCCAAACCACATCGAGGTAGTTTACTGTACTTTGAGTTTCTGCATGGAGTTTGTTTAGGATCAAATACTAAACTAACCAGAGGTTATAAGCAAGTCACATGACTCAAAGGTGGGTTTGTTTATTGCAATATATAATTCTGACTGTATGAATGAGAAGAGATTTTGAAGTTGAAACAAATCTGCCGTCAGTTTATGTATCTTTGCCTCATTGTGTGCACTCTTCTGGAACAGGCAGGCTGGATTACCCTCAAACACTCAGTAGAATTTGTGTATGAAGTGGTCTTTGTATAGCTCCAATACAGCTGGGACATGGTTTATATCAGTGACAACAAATTATGTGTCTTTAAAGATAAAACAAAGGGCTCATGTTTTTCTGGGCAGTTGACAGTGTGACTTCATAATTGGCGCTCAGAAACACAGGGAACCATGTTTCATGACGTCAGTTGTGACTGTATGCAGGCACTTACTCGAGGCACTATATCATTCACATTTTAATAGTGACACCAAATTTAACATGATAAATAATGCCAAGTACATGTGCTGACGAGCTTTAGCTGGATGTGTGCTGCAGATCATCGAACAATAACACGTCTGAACTCAGATCAGAAATGCTGGAGGTTTGGGAACAATCACAGTGCAAAGACGTTGTAAACATATAGCGGTCTTCCTCCACTAACAAGCCGACTGAAGAGAAAAGACATTATGGACCAAATTATGAATAAGAGGGAAAGTTCACAATGTGACCAAACCAGCATGTCACCCAGTTTGGTTGAAGCAAGATGAACAGGATAACTAAAGCAACAGAAACACCAGGAGGACGAACATGAGCTCCAACTCACTTCACATTTGCAGCTCTGAAAACAGCCTGTATACATCCATGAGCTTTGGCTTCTCGTGGTGGAGTCGACATGGATGATGAATTACAGCTGTTGCTAACCTTGTTGTTTATGCTAGCAACTGTTGTGCCGTTAAATTCTGCATTTTCTCACGTGAAAACACCAAACACTGACACACACACGGTGTACATGAATGGTCATGTGATCATGTTTTCAGGTGTGTTCGTCTCTGCTCTACTCTCTCTTCTATTCATTTTTTCATTCATCTTTATTCTTCATTTACGCTCCATATTTCGTTTCTTTTCTCCTCTTCCCTTCTTTCTTTCTCACCTCTTCATTTCCACTCTTCACCTCCACCCTCCTCACATGACTCTTTTCCCCTCGCTCCCACACACACACACACACACACACACACACACACACACACGCTTCCCCCAGCTCCTCTCAAGTGTTGCTGTTTTTCTCTGATTTGATGACAGACAGCAAATTACAGAGAAGCTGCATTCCTTCCCTCTACACCCCGAATCCTGAGCAGCTGAGAGCCACGCTGTCAAGTCTCTGGCTCTCTCTCTCACACACACACACAAACCACTGAGTGCCAGCGCTCATAATAACACTCACACAAGCCAAAAACAAAATTACAAAAATGCTCATAAACACATAAACATCAGCGCACACACGCAGCAACACAGTGCAAACTTGCGAAACATATGAGCATCTATATTCACACAAACATCCAAAAATACACACACACAAGCAGAGTCACAGGATCCTGTAGTCAGACAACGATGTTCACAGCTACAGATTGTGGTCATACCAACCTAATTTAAGTGAATGCCTGGAGAGGTTCTATTGTGAACAGATGAACCTCATTGTTCTTCAGAACTGACTGAACAGCCAGAGACGTCTGGATTTCCATGGCTACAAATTACTCCATTCAGTTTTAAAGCAAAGATGCGATCATAACTGCAGCAGCTCACACCCAAAAGTGTAAAATAGAGCCAGAGCTCAGTGAAGCAACTGCATGACTGAGGTGAAATCATATTACAGTCATGTGTTCACAAAGTGGTGAACCTCTCTCCATCCTCGCTTGTGAACATCTGAGCCTTTCCAGGATGCCTCTTTCATACCCAATCATGATACTATCACCTGTTACCAATCAACCTGTTTACCTGTGGAATGTTCCAAACAGGTGTTTCTGGATCATTCCACATCTTTCCCAGTCTTAAGTTGCTCCTGTCCCAACATATTTAAAACTTGGTGCAGCATCAAATTCAGAATATATTTACAAATATTTACAAAAATCAATGAAGCTAAAGAGGTAAAACATTAAATATGTTGTCTTTGTTCTGTTTTCAAGTGAGTATATTATATGAAGTGTTTTTTCCCCTCTGGTTCAGCAGAGACATGTGACGAGAGGAGGAGGACCAGAGCAGACTCATGGCTGAGGAGAGGGCTGGGTTGTCCTGCATTCAGTCCACTTCATGGAAGAGGAAATGTTGTGCTGGTTGGAGGCTCGGAGCCATATTTTCAAACAGTGACCTCATCCCCCGCCACCCTTTTCCCGAGAAGAGCCACAGAGAGAAAGAGGCTCGATCAGACAGATGAGGGGGGACTGAAAGCCAACATCCTCTCTCACTGACAGCAACTTTAACTCTCCGACTGCTTTACATGAGAAAAACCCATTCAGAAATCTGCACATACACCCACACACACACATAGAAACAGACATAAAAACCTCAAATACAGGCCCCCACCTCTATATGAATACCACACATACCCACCAGGATTAGTTGTGAGGACATTCCCTGATCTCATTTTCAGTCTCATCCTCTAACAGTTTTAGAACTGAAAGGATTTCTAAATTAGCTGATCAAAGAGAACTTTATTGGCAACAATTTAGATAATGGATATAATCGTTTGTTAAGACAGCAAACATGTTAAACATCTGCTGGTTCCAGCTTCTCAAATTTGAGGATTTACCTCTTTTCACTGTTTTGGATCACAGTAAATTGAATATTTTAGGGTTTTGAACTGTTCAAAAGCAAAAAAGTGACAGTGGAACTAAACTAATCAAATAATGCAAGAAACTGCTCAATAGATCAATTGACAGTGACAGCAGTCATCAGTTGCAGCCATAAACAATTTACTCATTATAACAAGATTTCATTTATTGAACTATGAAGCTTTCTGCCTTTAACAAATTCAATCTCACCTCAAGATCCGTTTAGTAGCTTTTCTGGAGATTTTAAATGTGATTCTGTTCTGTTGAGTAACTGTTCATCCGCAGATGAACAGTTACTCAATGAACCTGGAGCTCACATCATTTTCTCAACTTCTCAAGAAGCCAAGAAGTGGTCAGAAAAATGGAAACGTCAACATCCATGGTTCCATGACAGCTGGTAACAATGATCCTGAATGAAAATCATGTGATCGAAAGCTCCTACATGGACCTTTGGATGAGATTATTGTGCAACTTGTGTTTCAAAGTTCAAGAACGAACTTTGAACCTCAACTTATCGTTTGACACAGGAAACAGTATCTCAGCTGTGTCTGACTCTCATCCCAGTTAATCTTAAACCAAAAACCAACTGCTAATCCTGAACTTAATCTCTTATAGAAGCGAGGAGAAGATTTCTTTCATGTCTTTATCCTTGTGAGGACATTTAGGCCTAATAGAAATATAGAAATACAAACACACACACACACACACACACACACACACACACACACACAGAGAAGGGCCTCTCTGCTGCTGGGATAAATCTGCAGTTTCCTGAAGGGAAGCCCACTACTCCCCCAATAAATCCCCCTCATCAGTATACACACACAACCCCTTCATGCCCTTGTAGGAGACCTCCCATTGTCTCCCTGTAGGAACTGGGGGAGTGAGGGGGGGTCCTGCCAGGAAACCCATCGGGCCGTCCTGAAAGCTGCTTCCTGAAGGCAGCAGGAAAACACCGGAGAGAAGACAAGCAGAAACTGAGAGCTGAATAAATAGAGCCAGTGTGACACACACACACACACACACACACACACACACACATACAGCAGCATCCTGCAGCTGAGGCCGACATCACATGATGCATCACACTGAGGTTAGATAACATGTTATCAGTTTGGGCTGTGGACTCGAGTGTTTAAGTGTGTGTGTGTGTGTGTGTGTGTGTGTGTGTATGTGTCCGCTGAAGCTCACACACACAGTAACAGCCTGTCACCTCTCAGGATTCTGCCATCACGACGCCGTTTCCTGTCCCCCAACTCTTCAGCTTACTGTAAATCACTCACTAGCGTCTTGTACGTCTCCAGAACAAAAATCTATGTTTTCAGGTTGACTTCAAACATCACATGCGTCCTGCCTCCCCTCCCTCTTCCTTCCAGATTCTCCAGCAAAAACAATCAGCCACATTCAGCCTCCACAATGAGGCATTATGCCTCTTTGGTGGCGACGCTGTTTTCAAAAAGTTTTGTGAGGCCTCGTTGTTTTCTCCACGCCGGCCCCCCCTCCCGGCTGCCTTCTCCAGACTGTTTTCAGGTTCAAAATGTCACAAAGTCAATTGAATGAAGTGGCTGGGGAAGTCCGACACTTGGTGAGCTTTGAGAAGAGGGGTCTGGCAGCAGAGCGCTACAGGCTCCCACAGTGGATGTGAAGATGCTGAGGAGCAGCTGCTCAGATTTAAAGTCTGCCATAAAGCTTCTCATGAAAGATAAAAGGAGGCCCCAGTGAACGGATGCCAACGTCTGCTAGCACCAAATCCACGAACAAACTGCCTGACGAGAACTGTTCTTCATGATACGCTCCCAGCCGACATCAGGCAGATTACAAACAGACCCTCGTTCAAAACGTCACCGAAGCATCCGCTCATGAGTCTCACCCAGATGTTTCGTTGTTGCTGTTTTTGACCCTTGTTTGATTTTTTTATGCTGTATGACAGTTTTTGTGTCCACTGTCGGAGGCTTCTGTGACAGCTTCCTCCGTACAGTCAGTTCACTTGTTTACTGATCTCTGTCTTATATTGTGCTTTTGACACAATGTGACTTTGATTGTTGTCTTTTTTATTGTTCCTGTTTCACATGGACCCCAGGTACAGCTAGCAGCCACTTTGTGGAAAAAAATGGAGATCCAAATAAAGAATAAGCAGAAAAACATCCGGTCCATCCTTCTCTGTCAGGTCTGCCTGTTTTCCTGCTTTCATCAGTGGTTTTCTTCTCGCGATGGTCACACTGAAATACCATTTCATTCCATTTTTAATTTCAGAATTCATTCACTCTGACATTGCGTGCATGTTATCAAATTTCCTGTTCAGAGGAGGGTATTTTGTTTTGTTTTGTTTTGTTTTGGCCTAACCAACTAATCAGTTGTGACTTGTCAAGATCATTTTTGCAGCGTCCAGTCAGCTGAGGCTGAGACAGTCCCATGGCCGACGGCTGGCTGCCCCTCCCTTAAACAAAGCAGGCCTCACAAATCCAGTTTTCCCCAATTAGCCAGTTTCCAGCTCTGATGTCACGTTGCATTTTGGACTACCTTGTTTTTCCTCTATGGTGAGACACAAACTCTGCAGGCCTGCTTCAGCACAACGAAGTGAACCTTTGGAGAAGCCGTTTTTTAAATTCATATTTGGCTCAAATCTCAGCAGCCTGAACTGAATTTTCCATCTCAACTGTATAAATTTGTCTTTTTTCTCATTTCCTTTTTCTCTAATCACTTCAGCTCTTCTGTGTTTTCTTGCCAAGCAAATAACTAAAATAAAGCAGTGTGAGTCTCTCTAAGCTGACCTAGATATCAGGTCCACAGATTTGTGTTTAAAAGGAGACCGTGACCCATTTGTCTCTTTCACAACAGTAGCAATGAGTCTCCAGATGTTTGATTCTCATAACTACAGAACAAGACCAGATGTCAGCCGCTGCTGCTTTCTGCCCAGAAACAACTGAAATATGTGTCTATTATCATGTTATTTCCTTCACTGGTGGAAATTATACCAGTTCAGCCTCTCTTTGATGGAGAGGCCCGGTGTAATGACAAGGCACTGGATGTATGTGGGTCTTTGAAACGCTTTGAAATCTCTCCCAAAGCTCCTGAGAACACACCTTCCTCACCATGGAGCTGCTCCTGTGGAAAATACATGTTTGCGGGCTCTAATTCAGTTTTCCATCATGCACTGATTCAGTTAGCTTCTCAGATTTGGGCCAGTCACCAGTCCTGTAGTCGCACTGAGAGGAAACTTGATGTTTGCCTGGCATGACAAAAGTGAAATCAACATATCGACGCTGAGAATCTGCTAAGCGACTACATCTAAATTGCAATTGAGACTCCTTTCATTAAGCCTTCGTCTGTTACTTTATTTAATGAATTTATCCTTCTCCCACTTTCTAATGAGAAACCCTTTGTAAAGGATTTAGAAGTTACTGATGCTTCACTTGCCACGTTTCCATCCAAATGTAATGCAAATTTTAACCAAATTTTCAGAAAAACTGGCTAAAGAAAGTACAAATTTAAGTTTTTTTTTTTATTCACTCCCCAATATTAGGAGGTGGTTCATCAAGGTAAGCAGTATGCAATGCTACAAGTTCCAGTCCAAATTCAAATGGCAGAAATGAACGTAGAAATCATGACGGAAATATGGCAACTATGTTATGATGTGCTGTGGTAACATCTGAGGTGGGGACAAGAACGTGGAACCAGCATTTTCCTAAAAACAACTGAATGCTTTACAAAATGGCTCATATAGATGTAAAACGGGGATAAAATGGAGATATAAAAGGTAGTTTTCATCCTGTGTGGCTGCAGTGGGAACCCAACACAGCAGCGTTGGAACCTTTTCTTATGACTTCATAGGGCAGGAGTGCTTTCCACGGGCACCTCAACGCTAAACACAACATTTGTTCCATTATGAGCCAGTGGACAGAGGTGATCTCTGTGCTGCGACGAGTTCAGGAAACCAGTTTGAAACTGGAGTACAAGGGCTCGCTCTGATGGTGCCCTCAGAGAGGTTTCTCAGGCGCTAGACTGGAAGGCAGCAGCAGTGAAGAGAAAGATCGAATTCAACCACAAACTCAAAGTTCTCTCCCTTGTGTGACACACAGCACTTTCATTGTTCAATCCAAAAATAAAAATCGGGTTCAAAGGTTTGTGGCAGCACAGTGACATGCAGTAAGTGTTTCTAAAAGCAGCCGTGGTTTGGTTCTTCCTCAGAGAAGCGGTCACTTTTGACAGAGTTAGAATTTGACCTTTCTGGTGCTCGAGCCACAAGAGTCTGGTCAGTCTTGAAACCGGTCTGCCACTTTCACCATGAAGCATAAGACATAAATCATGATCAGTGTCTGCAAGAAAAAACAAATTCACCAACAACTGGATAGTTTGGTGTTTACCCAGCCTGATGTTAGTGCACAGAGCTTGATGAGTGTCTCTTTGCCAACCTCTGCCAGTACTTGAGCTGACGTGGGTATTTTTAGACCTGTGTTTTTTCATTCAGCTTCTCGAGCAGTGGGGAGCCGCGTCTGATTGGACCACAGCAGAAGACCACGCTGACGATCCTGCAAACTCACACAGTAGTCCTGTTTTGTTTACCTGTGTGCTTCACAGACACCAGAAGACGTGACCGGTGGCTCGTAGGCAAATGGGTTGAACGTGAACGAGTGGAAACAACCGACAGACCACTGATGGAGATTCAAGATACGGCCATTGGTGTAACATTATATATTGTAATTTGCAACAAAGGCTGGTGATCTTCTATAATTTTCTTAATGGAGCAGATCCTGTGAAACCAACATGGAATTGGTCCTACTGACGAATATTGTTTGTGTAGCTAAAGGCTGATTTATCTTATTTTCCTTAGTGTCATGGAGCCTGATGTGAGAGCTGACTGTTGATCCACTCAGTGAAATGACATTTTGTTCATTTTACTGTCCTATTACAGCCATCAGTAAAACTACAGACCACATGATGGTCTGTGAAGTATTTCCTTATCTGGAGATCGACACCGGTTCTCCCCTTATGAAGACTTACCGTTATTAACTCATTATCTCAAGATAAAATGAACGTGATTCTGAGATGTTCTTTTTTAAAAAGGTCTTCGTCTCAAATGATCAAACACTACGGTCACAACTGGAATATCTCATTAGTTCGAGATAATTGAGTATTGCTGAGACGTCTGTCAAGTAATCCTGTTGTTGCTGATTGAATTCATTCAAAGGCCAAGATGATGGATTCATGATTAAAATGATCAGACATGGACAGACAACCAAATTCAACCTTATCACATTTAACTGGCTCAGTTAGATTTCTACAAAACCACGAGACGACAATTAAACTCAAACTCAATCTTCAGAAATTGAAACTCCAAAAACACCTTCATTGTTTTCTTGAGTTGTACAAGTCATGACCTCAAGACTAACAGGGCAAATAAAATTATGAGCAACAGAGCCCCTCTTGAACTTCACCAAGAAAAGACAGAAACGTTTTCCTGAGACCACACAGCAACGCTCTCAGCACAGCAGCCTTCGTTTGACCATTAAATATTTGTTTAATTCCTATTTATTTTATTCTGCTGTGAGCAGTGCACTTCCTGTCCAGCTACCCAGCTTGAAGTCGACTCTGGAGCCATTGTTTTAAAATAACTGAACAAAAAAAAAAAACAAAAAAAAGGTAAACTAAGAAAAAAAAGTCTAATAAACAAGTTTTTCCTAAAAACTAAAGCTACGTGCAGGACACTTGCAGCTGCTTCTCTCAAACACTTCTGATGAGCTTTTCCTCCTTTCAAGGGCAATTTGGAGAGCCGCTCCAATCACACGATCTGCCGTGAAGCTGAAAGTGGCAATTTCCATTTCCAAAGCCTGAATGCCTGCTAATTATGATGAAAGCCTTCTGGTCCCGGCTTCAATGCAGCCCTGACACTTAAAACTAATTGTTGCCTCAGACCTTTAAAATCATAAACAAACCACAGACTTTCATAGAGCGGAGAATGAATATGCTCAAACTGTCCTGGAATCGCTGCTGGGATTGCCATCAGTGGATATCAGTTTAACATTTAATAACAAATAAACAGCTGGTTCAAGCTTCCTCCTTGAACCAATAAACAAGGGCTCTGAACTTTAACTGGAAGTGCTGGGCTGCTTTCAGACTGACGTAGGCAGCCCCGTCAGTCACATGAATGAGGCCAGTCCAGCAACCAGCAGTGGAAGAAGTATACAGAAATACACTGAAAAGTACTCCTATTGTTTGTCCAGATGGAGCTAATTTTAACTGATTTCTATACTGTTGGGTAATCTGTCATAACGCTGCTTCACTGATCACATGTTCAAATTTCAATCTGAAAAGTAAACCTGCCATTTACCTCCCATTGAGTCCCTGCCGCCTCTGAAAGAAACTAAATGCAACGCTGCAACCGCTGAATGAACAGAATGGGAAACAGTTGCAATATTTCCTTCTCAAATGTTCTAGAGTGGAAGTACAAAGTAGCAGAAAATGGAAATACTTAAGTATAGCACAAGTACCACAAAACTGCACTAAAGTACATGAATTGAGTACACTTAATTACCGTCCAGCACTTCCGGTGATGCAGTGGGGGGGTCTACACTGAGGGCTCAGCCAAATCAATACAGGGACGTCCGAAACGCTGCATTGGCCAATCAAACGCATGCAAGCACACGTTCCCGGTCCTTTTGTAACAACAGCCCATGTCTGTTTACCTCGTTTGACAAAGGACATAACTGGCGCTGTGATAAGTTTCCAGAGTTGTTGGTATTACAGAGCTGTGCAGTGTTTGGGTGTCTGATAAGCCTTCATAAGCATTAATCTGTGAGTCCAACTCTACTTCCTTCACGTTCTGTTGACTCACGGCTACCTGAAACAACACGCCCCCACCAACGCTGCACCATTGCAAAGCAGGCTGTTACAGAATTAACTTTGTGGAAGAGGGAGACAGTGACTGAGCTCAGAGTGGAGGCTTGTCGCCATTAAATCCTAATACGTTTGTTCTTCTGGACCATAAACCAACATACTACCTGTGAGAACATGCCGATTTTGTTTCTGACTGTAGTTCCCTGAAGTCAGCTTAAGGCTGGCGAGTCCAGGTTTCTCTTTCCTTACTGCATTAAATTACTGCAGTGAACTGAATAACTCACAGACTTGAGGCGCTAAAATTAAAGCCACTCGTAATAGAGCTAAAAATACGACGGCATGTATTTTATCAAGCGGCAGCACTCGTGAGGACGAGCACAGATCCAAACATAATTCAGTTTTCATGTAACACGCCGGCCTCCCTCTGTTCCAAGGTGCACACAAGGCAAGAAGGCACCGACCAGGAGCAACGTTTATATGAAAGAAAAAGTGACACGGCAGGTATCAGAGTGTAACACTGACCCAACAACACCTCGAACTAAACTTACAGAGAGTCTATTTTTGAGGCGGCAGCCGTAAGTCAAACCCCAGGGTCCTGTTGCAGGAAGCCAGTTTGGCCCGAGAGAGCGCAGACGGTTGTTATGAGATTAACACTAATTTAAAGGACCGTCACGGCACAAGTTTCTGTTTACCGCCTCATTTCATCCTTGTACAGTAGACTGTCATGTGCTTATCAATTAGGGAAATATTTGGTATTTTTTTCGGTGCCTTACTTATTTTTCAAAAACACACGAAGGAAAAAAACTTTTATTTCTGTCTAAAGGGGACGTTCAACAAAAAGGCCTCGACATCCTGACATTTCTCATAAATATTTATTGTTTTTCTTCCCGTGATTATTCCCAAACCCGTCAATAGACCGCCCCCCCTTCTCTCCACGCCACCGTTGAATCATTTAATCTGTCTTTTCTGAAACCCTGAAGTGTGAACACACACGACATGTACGGGCAGTGGTTCTACTTCTACTCACCCCCACGTGTTTTCTAAAGGTGAATCACTGTGGCCACAAACTGCAGTCTAACAGTCAGTCACTGCTCAGCGTTCATGAGCACAGGTGAGGACTGCATCAACAGAAGCTCTACCTCCCCCGGTCTCTGGTCCACCTGCACCACCGCTGGAGCCACATCCATCTTTTCTCACTCATAAATCGTAAAGTAGCGGCGGTAGCTTCCTTTAGAGAAAACCTTCCACTCTACCTGCAGACACACCTTATCACCAGAGACAACAACGCTATTGGACAATTCTGTAAAACCCCTGTAATCCAGGGTTTCAGCGACAGTGTTTGCTAAAGGTATACTATGCAGGATTTTCCTAAAAAAAAATGTATAGACTCATACAAAAGTAATCCTCTCAATTACTGCTTACGACCACCTACAAGTGTGTGTGGGGCATTTTCCTGCAGAAAATCTGCTCTGTCTGTATTTTCTTAGTTGCTTCTTATTTTGCTGTGTTCAGAGTCGTTCAGAACAACCTTTTTCTATGTGACTATCACTGCCTTTAGGTTGGTACAGCAACTCATTAGCAAACTGTTGCTTACTGACACATCCTGCAGTGATGGAGCGACGTTGTCCTTCATTTTGTTTCTCTCCACCTGCTGAATAGTACATCCACTCTCTTTTAGCTCTATGTTTGGTCTCCACCGACCCCCGAGGGGAATATCTGGCTCTTTAGCTGGGAAATGCTCCACTGTGTTCACGGTGTCTGTCGGCCGTTTGGTGCTGAGCAGGTGAGTGTACAGAGAGTTTGTGAAGCCTTTTCACTGAAAACAGCTGCCTGCTGCAACCACACAGCTACACGATGAGCTGAAGCTCCATAAAGCTGAGCGGAGCTGAAGATTCGGGTGACAACTCTCTCTAAGTTCATCACTATAAGCAACCTCTTTCACATCGTCATCATTTCATACATTGCTAATATTGATCGCAGCCATTTTACGCTTAGGCAGCGAAACACTTATTTAAGGTCTACTTCCTGCTTTAGCGCTGGAGGTGGAGGCTGCGGGTTCATCCAAAAAGAAGATAACACCTGACACCTCAGTTTCAGCAATACAGCCAACAAACCAGATCCTTTAGCAATGCCAAAGCTCGACAGTCCATCGTGTTAAACGTACTCCAGGAGTCTCGATGTAAGGCTATGATCTCCTGCGTTTCCCACAATCCACCTCCACAATGCCCAGGGAAGGGGAGGGAGCACATTTTAGTCAGATTTCGACTTCTTCTTCCCTGCATTATTGCTTTTTGATGCTTCGGATTGTTCACTGTATATGTGTCAAATCAGACTTCAGACTTCACTGCAGCTTCTAGAAATATCTGGACGTGACCTTTTCTGCAGGTCGCGGTCCATCAGATGAAACATGACCGGCAGCAGAGACACGTCTGCTGAGACACTGCGACTGAGGCAACATCTGAACATCCAACAGCACAGACGAAAAGCGCTGACATGATGCACAGAGTAATAACAGACACGAGACCAGCCAGAGGAGGGGCTCAACACTTCTGACAATCGAGGGAGGGGGGGATTTCCATCCATTGTAGCAGCCTCACCCACAACACTATTTGAGTAAATAAAAGATATTTCTTCTATATCTGCTCTACATCTACAAGCAAGTGCTGGAGGGGCGAAGCAAAACAGGAGAGAGGAAGGAGACAAAGAACGAGCAGGATTTACTGTTCAACCCACAAAGTGAAAGGAATCAAATGAAGAGAGAGAAAAGGAAGGAGGAGAAGACGTGCACTGATTTGGTTTAGTGGAGTCGAGGAGCAACGATCAAACACACAACATTATGTCTAAATCTGCTGGAAAGATCCATCTCTGAGAGTATAGATCAAATAGATGGTTCTGATCACACAATCACACCCAACACCAGTTTTAAGACATTTTAAGGGTAGAAAAGGACCATTAGGTGATTCTTAAAAAAGCAATAATGTAATATTTGATATCTTTTTATCAACAGGGTCCAAAATAAATATTTATAATAATATTAGAAAAAAGAACCATATTAGCAGTTATAGGAGTGACAACGTCTTAGAGTCACTTTTCAGGTCTATAAAAAGTCTTAATGGGCAAAGTATGAAATCCTGAATGACTCTGAAAATCTAAAGTTTAAGTCTTTATTGAGATGTTTAATGGTTTGGAAACATTCATGGTTTAAAAGGCTACAGGCCTAAAGCACAACGAGACTACACACTCACTACAGGTAGACACTCAAAGTCCTTAAAAGCTTTCTGTGCATCAGAAACATCTTTTTACAAGTGTGTGGAGAGTATTTGTTGCAGGCGCTGCAGAGACAATAACATTAGCTGTAATCAATAATTCAGCCCAACGCTTTGAAACAGCTCCCAACTGAAACACAAGCAGGCTAAATGGTTTTGTAGTTTGTTCACAGTCGATCAATCGGGCAATAACAAGCTAATCAATACGTATCAATATGTTAACAGATCCCTCGGGCTGTTTCTTACCTTCTGGCTTCTCTCCGTCCAGTCACACTGAGACTGACATGACTCTCCAAGAAGGTAAGAAAAGTTTGGGAGGAGAAGAAAAAAGAAAAAGAAAAAAAAAACTCTCTGACAGCTGTCAAGTTACATAAAATGGAAAAAACGTATTCCGTGTTTGGATTTCAAAATAAAACGCCAACTACGCCAAACCAACTAGTTGCATTGTTTTGTTTTGTTTTTGTTTGTTTGTTGGGCGGCAACTAACAGGTATGAGCATGACAATATTTTGTATTCTTTTCTATGCTGTAAGATATTATATATTATAAAGGTTTGCTTTGTATCACATTTTACATCCCATACTATAAAATACATTGTGTTCATATGTTTACCTGTTTTATTGTCATGCATTGTATTGTATTTCTATTATATTTCTATATTAATACACACAAACATTGTTTATTGTTTACAATAAACAATAAATTGTTTACAAATACTACACTGGCTGACTAATCCAAAATATAATCAATAAATAACAAACAATGATATTATTATAGGTTAAGGCAAGACTTTTTCGATCCTGGGAAGTAAATTCACAAGCTACCCTGCAGTATATAAGTGGTTAAATTCAGCTCCACCTTTATCACCTGTAACATTAAAGTGATTAAACATTAATGCATTAGTGATCATATCAAATGACACACATTATTCTAAAATGAGTTATTCTGTATAGCAAGTGCTTTTACTTTTTGTATTTTAAGTATATGTTGATGCCAATATTTTTGTACTTTTGCTCAAGTAAAAGTTTGAATGCATGGCTTTTACTTGTAATAGAGTATCTCGTGGTACTGTCACTTTCGCGTGAGTAAAACTTGACTTATACTTCCTTCATTCTTATCTATCTTTCGAGTGACCGATAATGTGCTCTTATTTTGAAGGCAGAAACATGTATGTTCCTGTCATGTCTGTGGATTTTGACGCAGTTTTCCTGAGTTTGCGGCTGATTATTGCTTGACGGAAACAATGACAGACAGCGCAATCATCCAATCAAGATCGAGATCTGAGCTCTAGGGTGTTGACGATGCGGGGGCGTGGTTTGTTGATCAGTTTGGTCAAATGGCGCCAAAGTGAGGAGACGTCTTATTAAATTCATACATGGATGAGGCGCAAACGTCGATGCAGGCTCACATGACGGCGTTTTTCCAGAAGCGATGTCAGAACAATTCACAACCTTTTAGCCCGTTAATCTGCTTGCAGAAGCCAGAGTTGGAGACACAGCCATACTTGTGAATATAGAAATACACACCGGAATAAAGATCAGGAACTGCGTTATCTACCACCCAGCAGCAGAGGGCGCTGTTGTCTGTCAGGTTGACAGCAGTCAGAGGGCTTTTGTCAGTCTGCAGCATATTACTGTCTGATTTACTTGACGAAAAACGGAGATACTTACTTGAGTTTGTTGAATAGGATGTGTTACAGGAGTTAACAAAGATTTTCTTTTATTTTTCATGAAACACCACCATCTACAAAGCAATAAAGAATACTATTACTAGACCCTTTGAGTAAGTAAGTAATGTAATATTAAACATAAATCAGAAAAATGCAACCACAAGATAAAGAGATCTCACAGGTGTGAGCAGCCATCACCTAACAGTTGATGGCAGCCAGGTGAAGATAATCCAGTTATCAAATCATACTGTAACTTTTTTAAGTCTACAGAACAAGATGTTACAGGCATGAAATGTACTGTTGTGTGGTTCATACTACAAACTGTTATTTTCAGGCCTAACATGCCTGCACAGTCAATGTATTGTCTAAGTGCAAGTCCTCAGATAAACTTTTGCTGGTCTCCTGTTTCCCCACCCTTGCTCTTTCTTTATAGACTTGTCATGAGTTTTGTTACACTAAATGTCTCCCCTTCCACCCAAATCTGGTCTATAAACAATAACTAAACCATAACGTCTAACTTTCAAGCATCTGGTTTGTATCTGTTGTTCTTGGAAACAATGTAAACTATCAGGGCAACATTTTTATTAAGTTTTAGTTTCCACTTGCTCCAGCCGAAGCTGTTTCATTTCAGTTTTAAAGGTGTTAAACAAGGCTCACTCTCACTTCTCAAACTTGAGATTGAACACTTCAGAACAAACACAGGGATTGGCAGGTCGCTGTGACCTGGAAGAAACAACACAACACAACACTTTGGAAATGAATTAAAATGATCAACATGACACTGTGAAAACACGAGGCGGGACCACAGGGCAGGAAGAACAAAGGGTTCAACAGTCTGAACCTCTCTGGAGTCAAACCATCCCACCCTGGAGAAACAGATACTGATCAATACCAAATATGTAGCCGCTCGTTGTTTGGGAAAGACCTTAAAACTGATTCCCACAGAAGTGCCTCTTCCCCAAAGTCAGAGGGTGGAACAGAACTAAGTACATTCACTCAAGTACTTGTTGCAGGGAAAAGTCTCGAATTCAGATTTTTACTTAAGTAAAAGTATAGAAGTATTAGCATCAAAATGTATTTAAAGCACCGAAATTAAAAGACCTCCCTTCACAGAATGACCCATTTCAGAATCATGTAATTCACTGGATTCTCATTATTGGTACATGAAAACCTGTGACTGAAGGTGACTTTCAGCTTTACTATCAAGCCATTTGCCTCCCACGAAACACTCTCTCAGACAGACACACACACGCACTCCTTGGCCTTGATGTACATGCAGCAGTTTGCATGAGGACCGTTTTCTGATGGACCACACAGATGGAGGAAGTTGCAGTTAGTTGGAAGCATTGTGACATCTAATGGCTTCTCTTTCCTCCACATGAGCCTGACCTCTGGTCACAGAGGGTCACACTCACAGTGACTTAGACGAGACCCAGGAGACATGAACACACCCTCATCCTCCCTAACCTTATCCCACTGCTGTCACCAAACTGCACTGCAGCCTCAGCCTTTTAAAACCTGACTGAAAGTACAGTTTGTGTAGAAACACAAGAGAAATTTACTGTGACAGCAAAGCAAAAATGTCTCTTTGATTTGGTAGTTTCACCTGTTTCTACCTCTGGTAGCGACTCAAAGAACAGAAACACCTTGTAACACACACACACAGACACACAGACACACACACACACACACACACACACACACACACACACACATATACTCTATATGTCGCAACAGTTATTCTTTCTTGTAAATATAATTTAGTTTTCCTTTTTATTTCTTCATTTAGTGCCACTTTTATATACTTTGTTCTATTTCATTGTTTTAGTCTGTTCCAGTTTAAATATGTGAATGTCTGTCTGTGTGTTTTCTGTGTGTGTAGCTTGGAGGGGGTTACAGTTGCATTTCATTGCACATTTCATTTAGCTTTTCTACTCATCACTCCTTTCAGTAAAGTAACTTAATCTCACACATTGCCCGTTTGATAAGAAACCCTCATCTTACGTGGAGGTTGTTAAGTTATTGTTCTTCCAGGTTGCATCACAGACACAAACACTGGTGAACTGCCATCAGACCTACACCCAGACCTACACCCAGCACTGACAAATTTAAGTGTTCTCTTATCACATCATAAACTTTGTTGGCAGTAAACATCATCATTTCTCCTCCAAATGCACCCAGGGAGCTGAACACCCGTTCGTCTTACCACAGACTGGCGCTGCAGCTCTCAGGGTGACTCATTATTTCCATAAGATGGTTTTTATTTAAGAGTGACAAAGCCAGGAAATATTCATTCAGCCCCCTCTGTGCTTACTCCACACTTGTGCATGCAGCGGTGGAATATAACTTACTACATTTAGGGCGAGGGATCACTTCATGGAAGATTGTTGTGATTTGGATGCACATTAAAGCGGCATGCATTTATTTTTTTTAGGCCACTTGGGGGCAGTGAAACAACATGTAAACACTGACGTCACCAGGTAACACACAGAGGCCTGATTACACAGTCAGAAGACACAGAGCAACATCAGTATTAATTTAGGCCACATAACCACCTGTTTTGATCTGCACCTTGACTGTGTTCAGCCACTGCCTTTGTTGCCTTTGACTGTGTGTTGTTTAGTGCTGGACAGATACTGTACAGCTGATTTACTCCGTGTCAACAGCTGTCAGCATGGAAGAGACTGCTGAGTGAATCAAAGCAGTAAAGCTGCAGGTAATAAAACAAAAACAATGAGTTAAAGGATGCAACGAAAGCTCTGAAGAGCAGAGTGATGATTCTCTGGTTTCATCACTACAAGTGACCCGACTCACATTACATATAATTTGTGATAAGTAACCTGATCCATCTTTAATATATAAATATTGATTAGTGCAGCTTTAAATTTGAAAAGAAATTTGAATTAGTTGCCCATCAGCTACTTTCTGTTGTTCAGTGATGTGTCTAAATCCTTCAGTTCAAAAACTCTACACACATCTGACATCCAGCAAGACTCAGCAACAGCTGTTCATCAAACATTACAAAAAAAAATGCTGTACATCCTATAATCACAAATAGTGGCAGGATGCATAGATCTCTCCTTAAGAGCAAAACAAGTCCTTTATTTATCTGCTCTGTATTTCTGTAAACAGATGTTTCTGCAGTCAAAAAATGAAACTCATAAAGAAATGGTGCCACCATTGCTGAGTAATTTGAGGTTTTAGTTTTGATATTTCTTAGAAAACACAGCAGAAACTAACATGATCTTTAGACTTAACCGAGCCTGTTATTCACTGTGTGTGTTGTGTTGTCAGTGTAAAGAACAGGGTGCGTTACTCTCTATTTACAGTACAATCTGCTCACAGGTGACATTTTACTCCTTTTATTTGTGTGCCTTTGACCCTTCACCTATTTCATCCATCATCTTTTACTCGCTGTGATTTCAGGGTCATGTTAAGCTGTTCTCACTGTGAACCGGAGCCAAGAGCATCACAACATTTCATGGTAACTTCGTATAAACCTTTGTACACACTGACTGACCGGGGCAGAAAAACAGAGAGGGAGGTCGAGCCATTTCCCCGCCGAGCGGCGAGGGGAACTGACAGGATGGAGATAGGAGGATACCTGTCCGTGAGCCCTGAGTACGATTCAAAGTCCAGAGACGCTGGCAGCAAAACATGTTTTCTTTCGTGTGGGCCTCAAGGAGAGTCCAGGCGGGGCCAAACAGGAAGAAGTCATAAACACATCTGATTTGGTTTCAAGGCTGCCGAGGAGAGAAACAAACTCCATGTTGAGCTTAAAAAAAAAAAAAAAAAAGATAAATGTTTAAGCAGTCATAAAACGCAACTAATGATTACTCTCCTGATCCAGTATTCTCTCTATTAATCTATCAATCATTTACTGCCATGTAATACAAGCATTGTTACAAACAAGTAATTTTCCCAGAGCTGAAGGTGACACAGTCTCACAACACCAAGGCGTTGATTAAATGGCAGGACGGAGGATAAAATGACACAAAAGATTAACTGATCATCAAAATAGTGAGTTAAATAATTTCCTGTTGATTGACTTCAGGATTAATCAACTAATTGTTCCAACACTGTATAAAACAGAGAAAATTTAATCAAAAATGTATTAATAGTGGGTTTTCACCTGTCCGTGTTTAATTAGATGGCATGAACGTTGTGAAGGTTGATTTTCACTGCACGTTGAATTCAAACTGTTTCCTTACTAATATCAGACGTCTTGGCTTTTATCAGTGAAGCTGGTTAATTCTGCATCAGCGTGCATCAGGCACAGCTTTAAGAGCCCCAGCAGCAAACTCACAAACCCTCTCTGAGGTGTAGATGAAGACGTGGATGTGATCCGGGCATCTGTTGGTACTGTCTGTCTCTTTTTTCCTTCTTTCTTTGTTCGGATGCTGGTTTTTAATTTTGTTTCAAAGCCGTACAGGGGGAAGGCAGGACCACCAACAAAATACCAATGATGAATAATTGCTGAAGAATCTTCTTAATGGTAAAATATAACCTGGGAATACAAGAAGCTCAAATGGAAAAGGTAGAAAAATGTATCCATCGATGGGAAAAAATATAAATGATTTTCCTGAAAGTTTGGGTTTTTGTTCTGTTTTTATTGTTACTGTCATTGTTTAATTTGAAAATCTTTCCAATAAAGATTTAAATGGAAAAAAAAAACAAAACTCTTGGCTCAACCTGAACGTTTTGGATCTGCAACCTTTTCTACAAAACTGGACAAACGCCTGTTAATGAGTAAAATTTTACAGTGCCAAGTTTACCTCTTTTATTATGTATGGGTGCCTTGAAGTTCATGTCAGGACGCTGAAAGACTTCAGTAAGAACAAAAAAACCTAATGTTTGTTGTATTGAGTTTGGTTTCAACAAAGAACTTCATTGTCTAAATGCTTGTCCACAGACTTCACTGTGATAAATGACAACTCATTTAATGTGAAAAATACACATTAAATTGACTTCAGTATAAAAATACCAGTAAAAGTTCATCTACATAAAGAACAACAATGAGACAAAGAGAATTAAACTGTCAACATGTCAGAACTTCAAATTAAAGAACATGTATTTCATGTGGCTCTCAGTGAGGTCTGCATCTTCTCATGACTACTTGGACCACAATGTGGAAAAAGACTTGGCCCATGTGAAAAGAACAATAAATGAAGCAACGAGAACTCTCATTATTTTCTCAGCATTCAAATATTAATCTCAGAACCCCATAAAAACTTTAAAACACTGAAGTCAAGGTGATTATGACAACTGCTGAGTGAAAATCCGCAGTCATCAATCAGAAGCTTGTCTCTGCATGCGGTTAAACATACAGTCACTTGTGCCGAACATGTGAACGTTTTCCTTTCATTCTCACACACCTCGGGCTTTCCTGCTGGTTTCTGGGTAAAAGGTGAACTGTGTCGGGGAGCGATTTGACCTGTCTCACAGCAGAGGTCACGGCCAAGCAGAGCGTTAAGTAAAGTGATGGTGGGTGCAATGAACCGGTGACGCCCCATGTGAGGGGATATCTGGACTGAGACAGAGGTTAATACCTGGGTAATACCAGGAAGAAAAAAAGATTAACTGGGGTTTTATTTTTAGAAATGGAGCAGAGGTCATTGAGTTATTCATATGTCATATTAATAAGACTGAGAAACACTGAGTTTGAGATGAGGTTAGAGACATTTGTTCTTTAATTGTTCTTTTTTAAATGGTCATTTTGGTGATTCAACTCTTATTTGATTTGCTGACGTGACGAGTCGAGAGTCCCATAAAGTTTAGGCTGAGTTAAGGTGAACCCATGCACCTCAGCAGGTTTGTATACTTCCTGTTGAAAGAGGATTTAAGAGGCAGACATCACACAGGGAGTGACACGTGAAAGAGCATTCATTGATTTTCATGACACAAAAACAACCTCTGGTCCAAAGCAGCCCTCAGAGTCCAGCACATATTCAGCACCAACACAGCTGTTCCAAGACAAGTTTTACACTAACAACTGCTCAAGTTAGTCTAAACAAGACTGAACGTGCTTCAGCAGAGGAGCCTCAGAGCAGCGTTTGAAACATGCCTTTCTGACATCTGACCAGGGGGCACTGCATCCGACAGTTTCTATAGCTTTCCAAAACTGACAGTCACAAATCTCCATAAACAGAAATCTCAATAAACAGATATACAGAAGAATAACAGATATCAATATAGTGTTCTGATCACCGTTTGTAGTCAGTTTGCAGTCCGAGCAATATTGACCAAGCACGTCTGAGTGGGCTTTGGTTGCATGCAGCTAAACAGTCTGTGTGAAGACCAAAAGATGAACGCATGGACGGAAAGCAACCTCATAACCCATCAGCTTCAGGCATTAAAATAGAGATATCTCTTTAGAGGTTAGCTGACATGTCGCTGGACAGTGTCTCAAGTTGCTAATCAGACTGTAAACAACAACCAGCACACGGAAGAAGAAGTCTTGGCCGACATCTGTTGACACTGGAGGCCTCGAAACATTGCCCATTACAACGAGAGGTTAAATCATCGTCTGACGATACCTGACGAGTTCTGAGATTAGACGATCGGACGTTCACGCACACCTCACATCCTGACTGGCCACCTTTGCAGAGGGGAGACAGCTGGTTTGACCAACTGTTAACTCCACAACGTCTATAAACGCTCTGCAGACATTACAAGAAAAGCTTTGTTAGAGAAAGATTGCAAGAGTATTTTACTTTTAGAGCGAAGTAGATAATTCAACTGACAAATTAGCAACAGTGAAACTTTAAGGTAAAGGATGATGAAGCTCAAGTGGTGATTTTCTGCTTCTGGGGCAGATTTAAACTATACGTCTCACACATTAACACACTTGTGGATACAGGAAACGCAGGGTAGTGCACAAAGCCCCTCGCTGACTTAAATGCCTACGCCTTTGTTACTCTCTTTGATCGGGGAGTGGATGCCATGTGGGAAACGACGCCGCTTTCTAGGTTAAAGTGCAAGCTGAAGAATCGGATTGTTAAAAAAAAAAAAAAAGGCAACAGGTCCCAAGGCGAGCAGGAACACAAGGATACAGATGCTGTGTGAGAGAGTGGAATCTGGGTAAAAGGTCAACGTGATGCAAGTGAATGCACAGAGATTCAACCTTTGAGTTGTAAATAACAGCTGCTTTTAATGAGTCCCCCATGACATCAACGTATGAAGCCGTATACGAGCGTTACCTTTCACACACTTTTCTTTTGTGCCAAATGTGCTGAATAGACCCCTTAAGATGGTAAAAACAGAGGAGACGAGCCAGAGCCGAAGACTGATTTCCAAAAGTCACACTGACTGTTTGCAATAAATTCATGGACAGATATATAAATAAAAGAAGACAAAATAAAAGCAAATTCACATCTCTTGTAGGATTGCCGGTGACTTGTGTCGTTTGTGTGAAAATAAATATTTGACAGCAATCTCACTGACTGCAGTGAGACGTACTGTGACTGACTGAATGTGATGGAATTAAAAATAAATAAAAATGTGAAACACTAGTTTAGTTTCTGGACTAAATCATCAGAGGGAAAATGCTTAAATTATGAAACAGTGCAAGGATACATGTGATGAAAGAAAAAGTTTGACATTTTGGGAAACATGTTTGCCCGCTTTCTCCCTGAGAGATCGAGGACTGACACCTCTATCTGTGTGACAAAGATGAATAATTTAAGGTTTTATGTTGATGGTTTGATTCCTGATAAAGACAACACAAACACTGGAGGTCGAAGATCACGACAAAAGCTGAAAGAATTCCTGTTCCAGCTGCAGCACTGGTGGATGTTTTTGCTGCTCTGGGTTCAGTCTCCAACATGCTGGTGTCGCCCTCCAGCTGTGAGAGTCTGATCCTTAACAGAGTCGGGGGTGCGGGGGGTATTCTCTGCCTGAGAGCCTGATGCAACATACCAGACACGTGACAACACCCTCACCTTTCACACACTAACCCACTGGTGCCTAAAAACACTGCCTACCCCCACGTCCCCACCCGTTTGTGGAAGCTCATGTACTGTACATGTGCAGATCTGATGGGACACGCTGTTTTGCCATAATCTGCACAGTTACAGTGCCCTTCAGCTCCATAAACACTTCAGGAATGTTTCTGGATGTGTCAGAAGATGACAATTGTCTTCACTTTCTACTAATGAGGGAGCGTGATGTGTTGAGATACAGAATCTGCTGATAAGCGCACTTCATCTGATGTTTAGAGACAATGTTATCAGTTTATCTGCTGCTCGGTGTCATCCACCTCTGACACAGAGACGAATGTGTAAGATTTATTTTTAGGTTATTATGACGCCATGATGGATAAACAGTCAAAGCACAATTTGCCAGCTATGGATGAGCTGAACAAATACCACTTAATTATGATCAGTCAGAGGAAAACAAGTGTTTCTGAGGCAAAATGAGATTGAAGCAAGTGAGAGGAGGTGATGATGTGCAAATGTGGCTCTTGGTTCTTATGGGCTGAAATGCTCATTGTTCATTGGCTGCAGTCTTTATTTGGAGTCATGACACTATTTTGCAGCAGCTTAACAACTTAAATGAGTCACATAAGTCAAAGAAAATAAGGATGTTGAAGCTTATTTTGAGTTTTGGCCCAAATAGCTTGCTGGAAGTGTCAATAGAAAACGAACGTGACTGAAGAGATCTTGAAACAAGATGTCAAAGCGCCCTCAGTTTCCTGACTAGTTTCAACACATCCTGACCCTGAAGATTTAGTTACAGGATTTTGGGATGACCACCACCACAGATTCAAATGAGGGTGATTTTACACAAACACTTCGATCCTCCAGTGCCTGAACCCCTGAACATTTATTCCTACTTCGAGGAAAACAGCTGTTATTGTAACTCGTCCAAGGAGCGGACATGCAAGCTGTCACGTCCCAGAACAACCTCATGTACAAGTTGAGCTTGCCTCATCCTGCTGATTCTGAATAGAGCTGCGGCGCTGACAGTGCTCTGACTCACGTCAGCTGAGAGCCGGAGGTCTGAGAAAACGTGCAGAACAGCAGCCTGTAGTGCAGATACGTGCACTGGATGACCAGCCAGCAGGAACCAGCACCTTCCCTGTGTACTCTCATGGTACGTTCAGCATTTTTGAGGACATCGCTCAGACTTTGACGGTTGAAAAGAATGATGTAACCGCACACACATGTCCATGCTATATTAGGAATACAAACATGTTAGAAATCAGGTATCCAGGTTCATATTTCAGACAAGTGTCAATGTTTGCGTTGGTTTTATCTAGCTGCACTTTGTAGCTGTGCAATGCAAATGCAAATACAGTTCCTCTTTGGCTGTCTGGTTTCATTTTGCGTCATTATGTTCTTTTTACAAATCAAACAAATGCCTGAAAGTCAGCTGCTGGACAGGCTATTTTTGGGTCTGTGCTGAGTCAGAGGTTGAGAATAATTAATGAACGCAGGCACAACAGATCTTTCTTTCAGATTTAAAGAAATGGAGCCATTGTTATTTTTGTTTTACAGCATAACAGGTGTTACTCAGTGACTACAGTCAGTCATTAACCACATGGACATTTTTTAGTTTTTTTAAGCTTCACTAGTTGGATGGTAATGTTGGTCCATCCACCACTTTGACTGACAGACTGAATATCTCAATAACTACTGATGGATTACCATGAAATACATTCACGCTTCAGGGGATGAATCCTCCTGACTTTGGTGACCTTCTGACTTTTCTTCTAGCGTCACTTGATGAGTGAAATGTATCAAGAACAATTGGTTTGGTTGTCATGAAATTCAATGCAGACGTTCATGTTCCCCTCAGTCTGACTCAAAGTGTGTTCTCCAGTACTTTGGTTTATAAGAACATATTTGTTAAACTAATTTTCAGCCCCAGCTGTACTTTGTATTTACTGTTAATTAGCACATGTTTGCATACTAACAAGCTCAACTATGATGGTGAACATGACGAACGTCTGCTAAACATCAGCATGTTAACATTATGAGCATGTTAGCATGAAAAATTGCTAAAATTGCCACTGTGCTGAAGTACAGCAAGTCAGTACAGGAACAACCGAGTGAATTAGTTCATGCTGACATAAGATTAGGACTGCAACTCATGATTATGGTTGATTATCAAATAATCTGCCAAATATTTTCTTGATTGATTGTTTGGTCTCTAAAGTGGGATAAATAGAATAAAAAGATTATGCTTTTGTTCAAAAAGTTCAAAGCCTGAACATGTTCAGTTTCATCTCACATTAGACAAGGGAAATGGGAAATGTTTGGCATTTTTGGTTGAAAAATGTCAACTCATCAATTATTTATGTAGTTACAGAGCATTTTAAAGAGATTAGAGGGAGTCTCCTTTTAATCTTACCAACACAGAGTGTAATTTTCTCTTCTCGGACTAAAACAGTTCTTTAAAGTGTTGATGTAACAACACAAAGCCATCGTTTGCCAAAATGTACCTCGTGTGTTTCACTGTTTGGCATCTGTGTCTCATCAGTACATCACGTGCCTTGTGTCTGGGTCTGTGCATGTGATTGTAGGATTTTGTTGTCAGGAATGAGTGTGTAAAAGGCCTGAGGGTTGAACTTTCCCCTACTTCACACACTGACTCCTCCATCTCTGACTCCTCTGCAGGATTCCTGATTCACACTGAAGACATGCAGCAAAGGGAGGCCTCACTCTCTGACACGATCGACAATATTCAGCTGTCAGGGTTTTATTTGTGGAGCAATGTCACGCTTTTTTAAGTCAATCCGACACAAAATCTTACTAACTACGCAGAAGTCTTGGTAAAGTTGAATGTTTACTTTATTATAGGTTCTATAAATACAATGGAGATGTGTTTGAAAGGACATTTGAACTTGTGGATTCTTTAGTTACACAGAATTAAATCCACAACATTAAGTCCATTAATTGATCAGTTGATCGAGTGACAATTAATCTGCAATAATTTGGTAATTCATTAATTGTTTCAATATTTCCTTGAGGAAAAATCCCAAATATTTTCTGGCCCCAGGTTTCAAAATGTGTAAATCCACAGATTTAAACTCAAGAGGACATTTAATAATGTGAGGATATTGTGATGGGCATTTTCACTGTTTCCTGAAAAAAAAAAAAAAAAAAAAAAGGTCAACAGATTAATTGATGAAAAGAGCATACGAGTGTTTGATCAGCCATTACAAGACAAGAAGACTGATATGTTGGAAATTTATATCAAAAATTGATATTTACTTACACCTACAAACTATGTGTTGGACAAAATCAGATGCTTCCTCCAAAGTGCTTTAGCAGAAAAGCTCAGTTTGAGCCGAGAAAATGAAACAGAATCTATTTCACATTCCTGTATCAGAGACTGTTTAATCAGTAATTCAGACCATTGATTGCATCACAGTCCAAGTCCTCAGACGGGTGACCACTATGAAAGACTTTCCACACCCCCATCATGTCTTCATCCCCACCTCCAAGCTCTAACAGCCAATCAGAGCAGCCCTCTGCTGCAGCAGTGAGCTATAAAATCCCTCACGATGCCATTCAGCAGCAGACAACAGAGAAAGAGACATCAGAACCAGCCTTCATACTGAATCAGACCACAGACTCTCAGCAGACACAAAGATGAAGATGCCACAGCTTCTCATCATCCTGGTGACCATTCTGGTGCACGCAGCAGGCGCTTTCCCCGCTGACAGAAGAGGTCTGCCGGGCCGGGACAAACACGCCACCTGGGACGACGTGAACGTGGTGGCTCATGGCCTCCTGCAGCTGGGCCAGGGTCTGAAGGAGCACGTGGACAAGACCAAAGCCCACATGAGAGACGTCAACGCCAAACTGAAAGCCTTCAACGGCACGATGGCCGACCTGGAGAGGAAGCAGCAGGAGCAAGATGAAGCTCTGAAGGCGAGAAGCAGAGAGGTGGAGGAGAGGGAGAGGCTGGCAACAGAGCTGGCTGAGGAGGTGAGGGGGCAGGTGGAGGAGGCGAAGAAGCAGAGTGAGGACATCCGCTCCAGGATGGACAGACTGGAGGAGAAGGTGGATGAAGTGCAAGGTGTGGACAGCAACAACAGCGATCACACATTCATCCAGGTGAGAGACAAATACTACTTTCATGCTGTTATTTCTAATGGAAAATATCAGTCCTGTGTGGTTATTCTTCAACTAGACAGAGACGTCTGCAATGAGTAAAAACTGCAAAAGCAAATGTTCTAAAAAAGTGTCACTACTGAAGTCCACATCCATCAGATATCATTGAAATTTTTAAATGGACTTCAACAACTGGTCTGAAGCCAAATTACATCTAAAAATCAAACAAATCATGCAAAACAGAAGCTTTTCTGAAAATGAATGACAGAAAACAACCTTATCCACAGACTAACTATGTGCTGTCAATTGTTTCCCACCTAAATACTTTCATCCTAGAGGGGACGTGCCTGTGAATACATGCAGTGGAGCACGTTTCCACAGGCACGTCCTGAGGAACAGTGATGAGCTATCTGATTTGATTACGTGTTTGCTCCTGGGTACAAGTAAATTGAGAAATCTTTCTGATGCTGTGAAGCTCATGTTGGATTTTTTCTTTCTGTCCAGAGGCTGGTGGTGGCTCAGAACAGACGCATTGACCAGCTGGTGGAGAAAATCAAGCACCAACAAGACAAACTGGAGAAGCAGAGTCTGCACCTGCAAGCGCTGCAGAGCAAGGTGAGTTAAACCACAGCAGACTTCATGATGTTAGCCGGTGAGAGAGAACAAACCTGTCACCTCTCAGCTGCAGCGTGACCCCTCTGACCAAAGCACGACCGTTACAACATTAATATTCTGTTAAGTGGTGAAAGAGATCATCTCACGCTCCTCTGTGATCCTCTAGGTCGCACATAAGAGAGTGAAATCACACAGACGGAGAGATGAAGAGACTGCGCTGAGGGGAGAGGCAGAGCACAGCAACAACACAACAGGTAAGGAAACAAACCGTACGAGAAAGCTTTAAAGTTATGAAGATGGAAGTCGCAGCGAGGGAGCTGAACAGACACAAAGCGCACATACATACATACACATTTTGAAGTGAAACACGACTTCCTGGAGTACGCCTCTGCAGAGGACATTAAATAAAATTGTGTCGGAGGAGTAAAAGTTCACCTTTGCACCTGAGTTTATAATACTTGACTCGCTGGCAGAGCAGCTCACACACAGTCCAAAGATCAGGGGG
The DNA here is from genome assembly GCF_051107435.1 of Chaetodon auriga. Taxonomy (NCBI): domain Eukaryota; kingdom Metazoa; phylum Chordata; class Actinopteri; order Chaetodontiformes; family Chaetodontidae; genus Chaetodon; species Chaetodon auriga. Next base: position 13,462,296 of record NC_135076.1, read on the forward strand.
AACACCGACGGCAGCTTTGAAACACACCTACTGCACTGGATGTTTGCAGGACACGCTAAGCTTTGCTCTCTGCAAGCCCTGATAACAAGCAAGGCATTGAATAACATGACATAACAACATCAAACCAAAGATTCATCAGCAAATCCTGACAAGTTTTCTGTGTTCTGGTTTTCTCAGGTTTTGCCAAAGACTGTCACGAACTGTTTGTACAAGGGCAGCGAGCCAGCGGCGTCTACACAATCCAACCAGAGAGCTCCCGGCCCTTCAACGTCCTCTGTGACATGACCTCAGGTGAGTCAAACAGGAGCTGCTCTGCTTTGACTCATAACAGTGCTGTTACACACCAGAGGAGGATTTTTAGTTTAAATGATAAGAAAGGATATCAGTGTCATGAGAAATCTAAAGGCGTTTAGGACCTCTTTAGCTGAGTCTGTCCTTTCTCTGCAGAAGGTGGATGGACCGTCATCCAGAAACGCCAAGATGGATCCCAGAACTTCAATCAGCTGTGGGAAAGCTATAAGAGAGGCTTCGGCAGCCTGAACGGTGAGCACAAACAAGAAGCTGAAAAGGTTCATCAAATATCTGCCATCACTAGACCTCCAGTGGCAAAAATAAACCTCATCATTTCTTGTCCTTCAGGCGACTTTTGGTTGGGCTTGGAGAGCATCCATTCCCTGTCCAAACAAGGCCAGTACGTCCTGCAGATGGAGCTCTCTGATTGGGCGGGACAGCAGCAGGTGGCAGCTCGTTATCGATTCCAACTTGATGGAGAAGAGAAGTTGTTCGCTCTCCACCTGGAGGAGGAGTCTTCATCTGGGGTTCAGGAGGACATAATGACGACCGGAGCCTCCGGTCTTCCTTTCTCCACGGCCGACAGAGACAACGACCTCGCTGCAGACGTCAGCTGTGCTGAGCTGCTCTCAGGTACGACTGCTTCACTCAACAGCTGCACACCAAAAGGTCTGGATGGCTTCATACAGGGAGAGGTTGGTGGCGGCCTTTTACACAAATGTTCTTTTGTTGCAGGTGGTTGGTGGTTCAGCAGCTGTGGTGACTTGAACCTCAACGGCAGATATCCCAGAAGGCCGAGCGTGCTCAGACGACATCATTTCAGAAGACAAGGGATGTTTTGGACGTCCACAAAGGGACAGAAGAACTCTGTGAGGACCACTCTGCTGAAGATCGCACCTGCTACCACAAAGCAATGAGCAGATCAGGACCAAAGAAAACATCGTTAAATGTTAACAAAGGACTAAATGAATAACATGCTCGTTAATGATCACCCGATCATTGACTGGATCATATTTCTATGCTATGCCATATGATAACTCATTGTCTCAGCAGACACTTTCAGTCATATTGACATTGTAACTCTATTCCCTTTATAAGGGTTCGCTTTTCAGTCTTATTTTGTAATACTTGCTGTATGTGTTTTAAATACTTACACTTTAATAATGTAGAGAGTATTATTTTCTACATTTATACACTTTTTATATTTCATGGATATGAAGTGGATGAAAATAAAGCTTTTAAAAGTTTCATGAATCCTGGCTCTGAGCTCATGTTTGAAGACGTTAAGAGTGTACAAACACAATGGCCATCCGTGAAATAAAAACCCTGAGAGGAAACGCATTTTACACTTTCATTATAAAATCACAGTGAGTTACAGTGAGTAAAGAGCTCAGATTAACTCTGAGCTTTCAGACTTCTTTTAATTCATTATGAGGCTCGATAATGAAAAATTAACCACAAACTTTTATTCAATACATGATTGAGTGACTGAAATATGAGATTTAAGGCCAGCATGTTAACCAGCGTGGGCCTTTGTTTTAAGGGAGATGCTGTTTGCAGCCATGACGGTTTCCTTAACCTAACCAAGTAGTTTTGTTGCCTAATAGTAAGTCATCTAAGTCAAAAGGGGAAAAAAAAAGACTCATCATTGACCTTTGGTTTCACACAGGACCCGTCACTCCAGCCTTCTGGGTGAAAGTCCTGTGTTTGACTCATTGATCCACCACAACACCCCCCAATGTGCACTTTCACTGTTTCACTCTTTATACTACGAATTCTTCTGTTAACATCTATTAACATGCAAATTAATACCTCACATGCTGCATCACTGCTGTTGATTAAATTAAGTAATTTGGGTGTTTGTTGCACCTGAGCTGACAGACTGCATGTTTATGTGGGCATATGGCTGCCATGGGGAACATTATGATCGTCCATGACGTCTCTTTCTCACATACTTTAATTTTGTTTTAACGCCTGGGGAGCTTTGAAATAGCTGACCAGGATTTGTTTGGCACTGCTGCCCCCTGCTGGAGGAAATGGTACCTTGTTAAACACAGGGCTCTGTTTTACTTCTGTGCCAGGCTGGATCACAGCATTATATGAAGAAGATAAAATCCTTAAGTCTTACATCTCTAACAAATTCTTATTCTTACTGCTGCTTTCCCCTTTAACTTAAGAGCACAAATACCAGGTGCGTTGAGTTAATTCATGTTTTTGTGGAGTGTTTGTTGAGTAGTTTTTCTCTGAGTCTGATTTAGTACAGATTCTAAAGCTCTCTGAGACAAATGCTTGATTTTGGGTGAGTAAAACGGACTACTGAGAGTCCTCGTGTGCTTTTTAAAAATAATACATTTCATGTGGTGACAAGACCTTGAAAAAGATTTATTTCTGTTTATTTCTTCAATATCTGACAGTACATTTAACCATGTACAGGTCACAACAGCTCATCTCACAGATGGTCAACAGACACACATAACAAGGCATTTCACTGTCGTCAGTCCTCAGACAGATTCCCTGATATATACTATACGAGCAGGCACTCTTAAACTCTTGCAAGGCACCTCAGACTGCCAACAGCTGCGTCACGCATCATCTTATGGGTCAGATTGTTGGCACCAAGGCAAATATGTAATATGTGCAAAAGTCCTCAGCAGCAGAAGAAAAAAGAAGCTCCCCTGAAAATTAAAGCAAGCGAGTGACACTGCAACAGGGCGCTACATATTTCCACCATTCATGAATGCATAAGAATCCATAAAAATATTTTTCAATATGCAATAAAAGTGTGTCGTGTAGTTTTTTTGTTTTTCTTTTTGAGTCTGTGCTCTCATAGATTTCTTTTCATGTGGTGTGCCACACTTCTATCTACAAGACAAAAAAAGACTACATGGTTTACAACACAGGGGGTTAAGAGCTTGCTTGTCTGCTCTCATAGAGCTTCATGTTCACTCACCTCACTCCAGTGTTTATTCACAGACACACATAAACCATAATTTTATCAGTAAAAGAAGTCTCTTGGGCGCAGCAGGTCCACCTCTGTACTTGTTGCATTGTTGACGTGTTGTGTTAATGGTGTGACGAGCAGCATTTTAAACATCAATTTCATCATTGTCTCATTGTGATTCTTTCTGTTGTCGCCACAATGTCAGAAAGCTTCAGCCCAGTTTGATCTGGATGAACAGCGCCCTCTGCAGGCTTCCCTCCACTGTAAAATACAGCGTAAAGACTACCAGACGTCGCTCAGTGATGGTCTCATTTATGGTGATTTCACTAAAATCTTAATCTTGTAGTGATTTATTGATGCTAAAGTGCTTCCACACCGTTGAAACTGACAAACAACTCTTGAGGTGTGATGAGGTTTGGCATAGCTTGAATTCAACATATCATAAAAACTGGTGAAAGGGAAGGGTTTAAATAAATGGAGGAAAGGGGAGGAGGAGACAAGGAGAGGAGGGTAGAGAGAGAAGAAGTGAAAGTCAGTGTGTAGAAAGGCTTATCAGAGGTTCTGCTGGAGGAAGTGCAGCAGCGTAATTTCGTAATGTTCCCCAGACTCTGGACATCGGATGCTGTGTCGCTCGTTGGGATAAACCTGGAAGAACAGAAAACATGTTCAGTCAGTGTGGGATTAGCTGGATTCTTTCACACTTTAAAGGTCTTACTTTCAATTCTAGTCTGATATATTCTTAATCAAACTACGATGCATGACCTTATAGGAGGTGAAGGGGATTTTTTTCACAGGCAATTATCATTCAATTTGTAGAAAACAACAACAACAATCTCCATGTTTGTAGACATCCTTGAATTTTCTTTATTCACGAGAAATTATCAAATGCAAATACAATGCAATTTCTAAACTAAACCATGTTGTTCTGAAATACTGGAAAAGCTGCAGAAGCTTTGCACTCGAGCTTCCTCCCTGGTGCTGTTTTGCTTCAGTTTATTAAGAAATGAAGAGACCCAAACAAGAACAAGACCCAAATTCTACACTAAACTCAGGACAAGTGGGTAAATCCTCCTACCTGCAGGTTGTACGGCTTCCCAGCCCGGATGAGTTGAGACACCAGGAAGTTCGTGTGGAAAAAGTGCACATTCTCATCTAGAAACCCATGCAGGATCAGCAGTCTGTTGGGCCTGCATTTCACACAAAGACAGTTTCTGTACTCATGTTCACATACGAACAGCTGACAGGAGAGAAGGACCACAATCAAACTGTATCATTCAACCTGGAGATAAAAGAGGCAGATAACACAAAAAGCTCTCACTCATTGGGGAGTTTGTCAACATGCAGGGCGACAGAACAGGCCTCGTATCCCTTCTGGTTTTTGTCGGGTGTGTCCAGATATCGCTCTGTGTAGCCGGTGTCGTAAGCCATCCACAACGTCACGGGAGCTCCTGCAACGGCAACCTGGAAAAACAAACAGGAAGTCAAACAGAGGCACTTCTTTGTTTTTTTACAAAAATGAGCACAAAATGAACTGTAGTGGATAGCAAAGTGTAAAAAAAAAAAAAAAAAAAGTAAACATAATGTTAGCACGGTAAGAGAGAACGTTAGCGGTTTTGACCTTGAAGATGTCAGGTTTGTGGATGAGGCCCATGAGGGACAGGAAGCCTCCATACGACCAGCCGTGGATGGCAACACGACTCAGGTCCACAAACTTATACTTGTCAGCTACGTAGTGCAAACCCTCCACCTGGTCTTCAATCTCCACCTGACCCTGATTGGAGAACAGAGAGGTAAGTGCAGAACACACAGTGACACAGCTGTAAAACATCCCCGTGTTCATGCCTCTACATGAGTCACGTCCATTCCTGGACCAGACGGATGGTTTATGTGATAACTACCATTCTGTCCTTCACAGCTCCTTCAAACTTGAGTCCTCGCTGACAGGAGCCCCGTCCATCGATGACCAGCACAGCGTAGCCCAGAGACGCCAGTGTGCTCAGCCGCAGGTACTTCACCCCTTTGTAAGAGTTATTCACTAACTGGACCTGGAAGGAAAAAAAAGGAGTTCACAGAAATGTCATTTAGAAAAAAAACACTTTAACTAAAGCTTCGACTGTCTGTTACTCTGACATCATCACATCATCCTGCTGAAGTGTCCACACGCAAAACTCTGACTGCTTCTTCTTCTTGACAGTCTGCCAAATGCTTAAAACTCCGCTTTAACCGAAGCTGTTGTACTATTATAGATGTGAAGCAGAACATTTGGGATTTTCTAACACAGGACTTACAGACAAAGAGACATTTTTTAATTCAAAAAACAAGACATTACTGGTTTGCCTCCACTAAGCAAGATAGATTAAAAAAAAAAAAAAAAAAAAACAGAAGCAAGAGCAAGTGGTTCATTAAGATTTAGCCTTTAAATCTACATGACATCTAATCTAATGTAACAGTGGAAGAGATCAAACCTGCGGGCCGCCGTAGACAAAGACGACGGTGGGATGCTTCCTGCCGGGCACCAGTTTGTGTGGTTTGTACAACATGCCATACAGCTCGAAGCCCGACTTCCCCGTGAAGCTGAAGATCTCTGGAGGAGTGTAGTCTAATGGAAAACCTGCAAAATAAAGAGCAGAAACACAAGGAAAAATATTATAAAGCTGGAAAAAGAAGCTGTCACACTTTATCTGTTACAAACAAACACTGTTTCAGTACCAGACGACTCCATCATGCTCGCCCAGAACAGAGGCTCTTTGTGCAGCGGGTCGCTGTCCGAGCCGTTCAGCTTGTAGATGTGTACGCAGGGCGTCGTGGTCAAGCTGCTGTAATGGCTGACAAACATATCAAATGTCTGCATAGAAAAAAACAGAAAACAAAACAGCGTTAAACAGCATCCAGAACACAAACTGCCATACTTGTGTGTGTGTGTTTGTGTGTGTGTGCGCGCGCGCGCGTCGGGATACCTGGCTCACAGAGCAGCTGTGGGAGAAGCCGGGTTTGGTGAGTCGGACGATTTCGCCCGGCGAGTCATAGCTCACGACATAGAGGTGATGCTCCAGAGGAGAGTCTTTGGTTCCCTGGAAGTAAACCAGCTTCGCTGCCTCGTTCACCCAAATCTGAGGACTGGACGAACGCTGCACAAACACCACAGAGCAAGAAAATCTGTTTGCACGTTTTGTTGAGACAGAAACATTAAAAAAATCAGTATGTTCATTTGAAGTTGATTTCTTCAGTTCCTGTTCATACCTGCCTTACTCCCTTCATCAGTTGTTCATGTACCATTTCTACATTATTATAGCAAAGTCTTGATTATATGTATATGGAACCAATACATCAGCCCATCTCAGAGGACTGATGAGGGTGTGGTTGTATATTTCTGCTGCTCTGGGCTTTACCTTTGCTCCGTGATTGGCCAGCACCTCCCACTCCCCACTGGTTACTGTCACCTCCTCTTTGACCGGGCACTTGAAATCATCTGGTGAGAGAGAAGATAAGAGGATAAACTCAGCGATAAATCCACTTAAATATCACAGTGTGCTTTTTTTAAAATTAATTTTTCAAATATTTAAACATGAATAAATCCATTTTCTAATTAAGATAATTAAATGAAGTCATGACACCTTCTCTGAGGACATTTAGTCTGCTACAGCTGACAGTGTTACCTTCAGAGTGCGTGTAGCCTTTGGCCCAGCTGTAGCTGCCCCGCTGCAACATGGAGGTGATCTTGTACAGGTGGCAGAAACCTGTTTTTGATTCATTCACGGTTATGAAGGTGATCTCATCATCACTGGTTTGGATGAATGGATGGAAGATGTCATGGACCTGAAAGACAGAAATACAGGATCAATTCATCAGCGTGAGTCATAAGGTGGGGCCGTAACAGACAGGCGTGTTGGGCCTCACGTTGATCCAGATGTCGCTGGTCTCCTGGTAGATGATGAAGGGCTGGACAGTGTCTCCGAGGGCCTCCAGGCTCTTCCGCCTGCTGGTCTCGTCCTGATGTGCCGGGACGAAGAGCGCCGGAGGCAGCAGGACCAACTGGAGGCGCTGCTGCCGTCGGTCCATCATGACCGCCCACGCACTGACAGAGTGAGGAGAGGAGGTGTCGTGATGGGTGTGAGCAGTATACTGAGTCCATGACATTCAGTTCTGGGCTTTGGAGCTTCTGACGCTCAGCAAAGCTTAAAAGTGCTTTTAAAGTTCAAGGGAAAACTCTTACTATCGGCCGTCTTTTGTCCATCCAGCTCTGGTGATGTATTCAGCACCAGGGAAGAGGCTGGTGAAGGGAACAGGCAACTCCTTCTCCTGCGTGCTGACAATCTGAGGGAGACACAACGCTGCCATCTGAACATCTCTCTGGAGAACCTTCGAGTAGACCTTCACATTCTGTGGCACTTACTTTGCCGAGACTGTCCGTCCTGATTTCTGCTATTTTCAGAGTGATATCAGGATTCTTGCTGCCTGGAAAAAAAAACAAAACAACAAAACATAAACACACATGAAACCTTCCTGATATTAACGGGAGTCTGGAAAAGTAACGTGAGCTGTTATAAATATCAGGCTGTTCTGGCTGAGCTACACAACAAACCTTTACGGAGTTTAAAACGGATCCCTGAGGAGTTTTTGACCTCTTGCAGGACTCCGGAGCCGTTTTCTTATAAATGGGTCGACATTTTGTTTGTTTCGAAATGATACTTGTAATGGGCTTTGAAAATGTTTTAGAAGGAAGGACATGCATTCAACGCCTTTCGCTGCACCTCAAAGTGTGAATGTAAATAAATCTTCTGCATGATTACAAGAAAACCCCACAGGGCACCTTTAAATAAACACGCCTGCTGCAAAGTGCTTTTTGTATCATCCACAACCAACAAACAACAAATGCATCACATATTTTACAGTGTGTGTTTCTGTGTACCTGCTCTTGGGTATCTGTAGACATCGGTCTTGCGCTCCTCCAAAGCCGGAGATGGAACATGAATGATCTCGACTACGGACTCGTCCACCTCCTCATACAGAATCTGCAGAGTCTTACCACCATCTGATTCTAAGCCAGAGAGAGACCAATAAAACCAGTTAAAGACAGTTAAAGCAGACAGGAGCAAACTGCAGAGGTAAACTCATTATTATTATTATTATTACTATTATTTAAACCACTTTTAGAAAAGTCTCACATGAATAAATTCTTGTTATTGATCCATCGAATAATAAACAATCTTGATTTGAAAGCTACTAATATTAGAGTTATCATGATCACTGATGATAAGCCATGATAAGTCACCTTCACACGCAGCTGGTGACCACCAGTATCCAGTGAAGCGGTCAAACTCCTCCTGTGTGACGAAAGTGGCTACACCGGCAGATTTGGTGTCCTCCTTTGGGTTATCAATACCTAAAATGAATATGGAGAAGAATAAAAACACTGTGGAGTCTGAGGAAAGACCATCTGACCATCTGTCAGTCCTGACCTTTGTGGCAGAAGGTGAGCCTCCTCTCTTCACCCGTCTCAATGCTGGTCACCCAAATGTCGCTGTTGTTGATGAAGCCGATGAAGTTGGGGTCCCCGGGGCAGATCTTGGGGTCCATGCGTGTACCTGAATTCTGGCTCTTGATCTCAACAGGCTCCACAGGAGAAGTCTGCACAAACACACAGAGGAGGTGGAGGAGGTGAGGTCACAACTGCTGCAGCTCTACTTTGTCTTTGTGGAACTCAATAGAGCCAAAAGTGACTTAAAACTGCAGAAATCTCACCCTCTGGCTAAGGAGTTGTTCATATTCAGTAACCTTATCAACCCCTGCAGGGCTGTAACAGTCACTGGTGATGAAAGTCTTACTTAGCTGTCCTTTAACTCACAATGAAGCTCTTGTTTCCCCCATCACGGCAGTAGTACAGGCTGCTGTTGGCCTGGAACAGGAAGAGGCCACTGGGACGATGGTAATCATAGGAGGTGATGCCAGAAACCCCCAAACGTTTCCTCTCACGCAGCAGCTCCTCCTCCCGGGAGAAGCCCCCATGGTGAGAGCTGGCCTGAGGTCAAGGGCGACAGGAGGACACACAACATGACAATGCTGGCCGAGCGAGGTCAATGTCAAAGAGACTTTGTTCGGGGCATGAAAAACAAACAAACAGTAAGAAAACATTACCATAGTAAATTAAACAGACAATCGTCATGTACCAATTAACAGAACCTCTTCTCTCTTCAGCAGGAACAAGGACAGATGCTTCACAACCACCCTCTGACCGATTAAATACTCCTTTAAAAATCTGGGTCAGGTCGGATGATTGCCATGAAAATGCCAGCGAGTGGAAGAAGAGGGCGAAAAATCATCCTCACCTGAAAGTGATCCAGCATCTGTTTCCACGATAAAACCAGCAGAGCATCTTTGCGGACCTTCTTGGGAATGTCTGAGTAGAGTAGAGCATTCTCCCTGCTGGCATAAGGCATTCCTGTACGAACAGAGAGGACAGCCAGACTTTCTTAAGAAATCCGACTACTATAAAACTCTCCCTGTATGATGGGTGGCACGACCATTTATATATTCAAAACTGAGCTACCATAGATACAGATCTTACAGATCTTTGTAGTGCACATTATACAACTTAACACAGCTCTGGAAATATTATCACACACTAGAACAAGCTGGTTTAGATATGGCAGCACAGAACAGCAACCATTTTGAAGACATTCTCTGCACTGCAGCTGCAACAGAAAAAAACAGAAAGACGACCACAAAATGGTTGAGTTTCGTGTTTTCTCCAGCACACACTAAAAAGATCCACTGCAGCTCTCTCGATGTCAAATGAGCTTGAAAACAGTTGCAGGCTGGCAACTCTGACTCACCAGCTGTATCCACAGATTATTCACAGAAGCATGACACTGTTCAAAGTGAATGAAAGGAAGCAACTGAATCTGCAGGGCAATAAGTCAGTGCCTGCTAAAAGCATCTTACGTAAGCTGGCTTTTATTCATTTTTCGACACATATTGTAGAAAATTGCATTATTTGGCACTCAGCGCATTTCAATTCTGGGCCCAGTCTGAAGATGAAAAAATGATTAAGCTGTGACAGCTCCCAGCTTTCAGGTCCCTGAGCTCACCCAGGTAGTAGATGCGGTGGGAGTGCGGGCTGGCCTCGTCCTTCTGGATGAACTGGAAGTCATGTGGTGCCTTGTTGATAACCACGCCTGTGTTCTTGCGGCTGTTGTGGATGATCTTCCGCAGGCCATCCCACGTATGCTTCTCCACCTGGAACTGGGTGGGATTCACGTCCTCCATCTCCACCACCTCTGTGCTGTCCGACAGCTCGTCCACCCCCGTCATGCCTGCCAGTGCTTCTCTGACGCTGCAGACAGAAACTCAGGCTGATCAGCTCAGACACATCGACAGTAAATCACAAATGGGAGAGTAACACCAGCAAACTGCCAAACACAGGACGGATATACCTTTGAGGACGATTTCATGTATCTCCTGAATCAGACCCTCAGCTGACATTAATCATGGACAACCCCTCTCACCCCCTGCATCAGACATTAATGCATTTATTTTTATCTGCATCTCTTTCTCTATTCTTGCTATAACTGCTGTCTGTAACAACATAATTTCCCCGATGTCTAAAGTGGTCTATTGGTTGATCAGTCCACCACTTTGGTCCAGACTGAAATATCTGAACAAATATTGGTTCAACTTTGTCGATTTAGCGCCACCAGCAATTGTAATTTGTGCTTTATTTTGGTTTAAGAACACAATTAATGACATTCCCATCACGCTCAGCTGTACTGTGTGCTTTATTAGCTAATGCTATCATGAAAACATGCTAAACTAGGACGGTGAACATGGGAATAATTACTGGCTACTTGTCAGCATGCTAGCGTGTAAACTAAAGTATAAGAATAATAATAATAACTTTATTACTTGTAATTGTTTCAGAAATAATGCAGCACTTTTTCAAAAGAGTTATTAAGTGCTTTATGTGGAAATAAATTAGGATAAAGCAATTGAATAGGAGAAATAAAATATAAAACAACAAAATAATATAAAAATAAACAAATAGAATAGAGAGAACTACAGTAACACAAACAGATTAAGGAGGTTTTCATCAGTCATTTTAAAGTGATGGTGACTGCAGGTTTGAGATCTTAGTCAGCATTCAAAGTACCTCAATTCATTAATACACATCGCCAGCATTGTTAAAATATCAAGTGACTGATTTTGCCCTTCAGCTCATTTCCTAACAGAATCCTTTTTGGCAGCAAACACGACGGAAAACCTTTCAAAAGCTTCAACTAAAACATTTTTCATGTGATCAACATAAATAAAAATTAAAACCAAACATGCCAAAAATGTCCCGTACCTTTCCTGGCCGTCTTCAGTTTTGTCTTCAATTTTCAGCCTCTTTACTCTGTGCATTAACCGTTCAACAACCCTGGACCAGACCCGACACCCTGTGGGAATCCAGGTAAACACATGAGAACTGAAGAGGTTTCCTTCAAGCTAAAGCAAATTCCACAGCATTTACACGGCAGCACCTGGTCTAACATTCACACAACATTTACACAGATCTGTCAAAACCTCAGCTATGCTCACATGCGACCAACAGTGAAAGCATTACTGAGGTGACGGCCCCGTTCTGGGCAGACATCTCTGTGCTGCTTCATGGAGGAGCTGCTGCTCTTCAGCGGACAAATGGCCACACTTCCAGCTGCCTGTTCCTGATATGGCGTCTCACTGAGTGTGACTCAGCTGCATGACGCTGACACTTCAATGTCTGTGTCACAACTGTGGCAAATGTTACACAGTAACTCCACATTTTACTGTAGGCGGTACGCTGTAGGCTGTTCTTCGTGGGGCCTAAATGAAGTGCAAATTCGGCAGAAGTTCATTCCCAGAAAACACCAAAGCAGCTTCCTTTGCCAATTCATGAGTTATCAGATCTGTCAGAGGCACAAATGTCATACTCGTAAATTAGAGTTGATTAGAGTGAGTTTATGAAACAGGAAAACACGACTAAAACATTCATTCATTCATTCATTCATTCATTCTTCCCACATACAACCACCTGTGAGTGAAGCTGCAGGTCACATAAGCTCCATCCACTGACGAAGGCTGTGACATGATGTTAAAAACTCTTTTTGTCAAATGACTAAAACATCTGTTTGCTCTGTCAAATCTATCCATCTCTTCACTGTAACTGTATTGAAACAACACTATTTCTTGGTCTGTCTATTCTGATGTCCTTTACTGTGATCTACTTCACTGCAGTCTGATTTACTGTCTTTAAGACATACAGTCCTGTGTGTTTGAATACCCTGAAACAAGCATTTCCTTTGTGTGTGATGCAGTTATTGCAAAATATTTTGTCATATTTATGAAAATGTTGAATTTTGTTTTGTTTACTCGACATGGAGCCTTTCCCCCAGTGAAAGAGCAAACACAAACTGAAAGTAAAAATAAAATTCATTTCACTGGATACAGAGTGAATCACTATTGAAAACCTGTCAGTTTATTCTCCCAGAGTCTGTACCCAACACCTGAGCTCCTGTCTCTGTGATATCTCTGTCATCATTCTCTGAGTTAAGTACGTTTTGTGTGTTTTCTGGCATCCATGTAAAATTCAATTTTATGTGACTGACAAAAAAAAAACAACTACTTTTAGTTTTCCTGATGACACATCAGCTCATGAAGCTATAAGGTCCACACACTGACCGACAGCTGCACACCTCTCAGATAACATCTGGCTGAGTGTGTCCTCTCCATCAAACCTGACAAACCACAATGTCAGAGCGATTAAAAGCCTCTGTGCGCACACTGAACGTTTCCTGGAGCTAGCTTGTTAGCCGCCCATTGAACAGGGACTGCAGACTCGTTAGCTAACGCAACAAACAGCATTTCTGGATGGAAACACATCAAAAACAGTAAACACTCGTCGATTTTTAGCTTACACTTTCTGCCCCAAAACCTTGAAAGTTTTTCTCCCTTTGTCGAGGAAACGTCTGTGTTGAAATAACGGTCAGGGTCGGAATAAATTACAGAAGTCAACTACTTTCCAAAGAGCAGGTAGCTTAATGCTAATATGCTAACAACGCGGAAGTAGCTCGATGAATTAAACGTTCCAAGATAACAACCTCTAACCCGGAAACGATCCGTCATTTTTTGTATCTGCCTATTCCATAAATGCATTTGCATCAGCAGCTTTTAATTATTTCAGCTTGCTTTGGTCCCTCTTTTAGTAGACAGCAGAAATAACCCTCCTGCAATTCTGTGGAAATCCAAAACCATAATAATAGCAATTCAGAAAACTTGGGTGTTTTCTTCAAAGTGCTTGAAAGCATCTGAATACTGGTGGAATTTCACTGTTTAACACTTCGTTTCATCTCAGAAAAGGTCGCAGTGACTCCTCTCTTTGTTTAAGGCTGACATCTACAAATGTCTCGGTTTGTGTAATCAACAGTCCAGAACTCAAAGATACCTCATTAACAATGACATCAAACAGAGAAAGGCAGCATATCTTCACATTATAGATACTAGAACCATTAATTTTTGTGTGTGACATTTGTGCTTGTGAAATGTTAATGATAAATCAATCATGAAAAAACTCGCAGATTTATTTTGTCAATCTACTGCTTGAGTAGTCGACTAGTTGTTTCAGCTCTACTGTGCAGATCTTCCACCGAAACAACAACAACAAAAAAACAAAAATAAATCCAACAACAAAACAAATAAATCCACAACCAAATACAAACATCTGGGACAAGCACTGTATCCTTAAAACATTTATTTTTGTAATAATTTGTCCTTTTTTTCTTTTTGCGCAAGTGCAAAAAATGCACCCAAAAGAGCCACCTGAGGGAAGTCTACATCTTTAAATAAAAAAACAAGCAAAGTGTACATTTATAGTACAAAATTCTCTTTTAAAAAATTGCACAGTTTGTGTATAATATATATATATTCATAATCAAACTTTAAAGGCTCAGAAAGTAAACAAAATTCACCAAATGAAAAATAAAAACATTTTTTTCCCTAGAATTTAAAGCTGAGGAAACTTGAGACCCTGTTTTCATTTGTGTCCACCATAAATATACATATTTATATGCAAGTCTCTTTACATATAGTCTCTGTGCTAGTGTTTGACCAGACAATCAAAATTATTGCAAAGTAGTTTAGTTCTACTATAAAACATGGGGTGGGGGGTGGGGGATAAAAGCTTCTTTCTGCTGAATGTTCCTTAAGTTATGCAAAAAAAACCCTGGGTTTCTTTACACCCCATTTGAATTTACTGGAATCCCTGCTCTCACAAACGTTTCTGTTTCACAAACTGTGTGTATTCAACATTCCCCTAAAACAATCCAGAACTCCAGTTTTGCTTTTTAGCGAGAACACACATTTCCCTGACTTCTTTTTTTTGTTTTTGTTTTTAAACTTTACACAGCGGCCCTGCCCAGAGGTGGCGGTCAGCGTCGATACGGGTGGAAGCCCTGTACGTTGTGGTTCTGCCCTCTGCCGAACGCACTGGCGGCAGGCTGGGGGGCGGCGGTGGGCTGTGCTGTCGGGGCCCCGTACGAGGCCGTCGGCTGGCTGGGGTCTGCGAAGCTGTGGCCGAAGGCTGTCAGGTCCTGTCCGTACCCTGAGGAGGACACGAGGAGAGGGCAGGAGAGAGAGGAGAGGGTTTTAATGTCAGGGTCAGCAAATGGTGTTCAGGGAGAAGCCTTACTGCCTTAAAAGTAAAATAGTTGAACATTTTCATGTACAAGGTCATGTACATGTGTGTGGTTGCTTATGTGTTCTGTTGTTTGTATGTATGTAAATGTAATGTAAAATGTAAATGTGATGTGAGTCATACAAAAACTGACCATGCCTGAAGAAACTGACCTGTCTGATGTGACAACAAATATCCCTATGGGACAATAAAGAAATCTAATCTAATCTAATTTTCACAATTTTCATGTTCAGGAAAAATCTCGCCCTTCCCTTACACGATACAGTGTGTTCCAAATGTTACGTCTGGTTAAATATTTTCAGTTTTGGTGAACAACTGTGCTGTCAAACCCTACTGTAGCTGTTGGAAGTACTGGTCTGTCCCATCAAAATGATTATTATCATGCTGCCTCCTTGTTCCAACAGGACCATTTGTCCCAGCATCTACTTTATAACCAGCCTTAATACCTAGGAGTAGTTTTCCTTATAACAGGTAAAGTTTAAAAGGGAGTTTTGTCTTGTTTTTTTATTTTTTTGTCTTGACTTAATTTACATTTTTAAATATATTGTGATCTAAAAAAATATTTTAAAAGATTTGAGTATTTTAACTGTTTGTCTGTGAATGAAAACAACTAAATGGACCAAGAAATGAAGTGTGCATTACTTAAAGAGTTTGAAAGGTTTCATGGTGGATTTTTTCCTCCATATTTGAATACTGTATTCCTTCAATGAGCCCTTTAGCATTGAAAACTATTGTGTAACAATTTCAAAATGTACAGAGAGAAAAATGACAATTTCAGATTAATTTAATAATCATTTCAATGGGCTTCATGGAGGAAAACAGTCTCTAGACTCTCTCTCGTGATCAGTGCAACACACACAGTGTTCTTCTCTTCAGACACTGGATGGCACTGTTCCCCTGCAAACAGACAAGGGACCCAAAGTGACACCAAGGCAAGGAAACTAATTTGCCTGGAAAAAAGAAAAACACACTAATGCAACCCAAAATTCAGCAGCCACTGCCCATGCCAAAGGGCCTCTTAGGGTAAAAAAAAAAAAAAAAAAGAGTGGTTGGCTACCAAATGGCTGGTAGAATATGAGAACCAGTTACAGCCAGATCTTTCCAGCATCTTGCTGGTGACCGATTATTTTCCTGCCTTAGTAACATCAAGAGATAGAAAGACAGAAAGAAAGAAAAAAGGGGGAAAGTTAGAAAAGACAGCACATTTCTTTTGGGACGTTCAAAGAGCTCCATGAACAGAACAAAAATAAAAAATCTGAACAACAGGGAGCGGCCCCAACAGGACTGTCCGACAGAAGAATCTGAGAGAAATTGGAAATTTACTGGCATCGCGTCCTCCTTTAAGTCTTCTTTCCTTTCTCACCTCTTTAGCTATAATGTAGAGACAGTACACGGGGAAAAAAACAACGGGTGAATGGACTGCTGATGCATAGAGACAACTGAACCATGAACAAATCTTCTGACAATTAGATCATCCTTTTATAATCAGCAAAGCAATGCGGACAGAGAGAGTGGACAAAAAAGGAGGACATGGTTCGTCTTGGTATAGTAAGGCTCCAGCCGCTGAGGGAGGTGGCATGCTTAGAGCGCCGAATGTCAAATTTCAATATAAATGTCTTTTGAATCCACTCAGCTATGAGACATTCGGTGGCTGTCTTTTACTATACAAGAGTACACACAGTAATTTGTATGTACATGCAAAATGTACATGCAAAATACGGAACACAAAGCAAAAGAAAAGTGGAAAAGAACCAGGTTGCAGCTCTATGAACACTACAGTACTGAACAAATGCTACTTTTGGTGGTTGGAGAAGACGATGCTGGCACCTACCTGCACTATATCCTCCCTGCTCATCCTGACCATAACTGTGAGAAGGACGCGTTGGTCCGTAGGCAGAGGGGTCCTGAGGGTAGTTACCCAAGCCTATCAGGGAGATGAGGAGACCAGGTTGACTGAACCCAGATACTGCTGGCCGACTACTTTACAATAGTTCCCCCCTTACTGAGCTGACAGAGCTGTACATTCATACTCATTGACTGCGTCTGCACTATGCTTGTAGAGGCATCGCTGCTCAGCTTCATCTGGAAGTCAAAACAAAATGGAGTGTGAGTGTCTGCTACCACATCTGGCTGTTTAATCATGCCAGCCTGGTCTCATGAAATTTTGTGAAATGTGCATGATATGCTAAGATGCAGGTAATGTGAAATACGTTTTCCTACCAAGTTAATATTAGAAGGAAGCGACTGGAAAGAGGAACTAGAACAACCCTACCAGTGGTTTTACATGTTAAAGTGGCTAAAGTCCGACACATTGTGGCCAAACATTTCCCAAAGAAAGCCACATGTTTCTGGATGGATTTCCTATCTTCAAAGCCAACACTGGTCTCCTATAAGGTCAGCATGATGTGACAATCAACTTGATTTATCTGTGTGTACATGACTGTGTTTGTGTACTTTCTTTGCTGGATCACTCAATGACATTTCAATATTTCAAAGTTGCAAAAAAGCACTACTACTATATTGTTGAAAAAAAAATTGAATCCATAAATCCAACGTGGGCATAACTTGGCATCTTGCATTAATATAAGCTGCTCTTCGGCAGTAAATTTTCATTTTTGAGATGTCATAGTTTTCTTGAATGCAGGAGTTTTGACAGAAAAAGTCAAAAAATGGTTATTGTCATGAATAACCTAATAAAAGTAGAGCCAGTGGCTGTCCAGAAGGTGGGAATTGTTAAAAATATATGGTATGCATTCAAATATGATTGAATTAAACATGCAAAACCACTGGTTTGACCTTTTCTCTAACAAACGATTTTAACTCCCTAACTGCTCAAACGCCAAACTTAACCTTAACTGAAACCAAACTTGCTTCATTTGTCTCACCTCAGCATTTACTAATCTTACACAGGTGAAAATGTCCAGTTCCGAGAGGAGGAGGTACAGAAGGGAGCAAGGTATGTGGTTTTCTGCTCATTTCACAAAAACTTTGTGAGACTCTGTTGTAACTGCTGACTTCGATTGCTCGACTAAGTTCCTAAACAGGCAGCGGACTCTAAATGCAAAAAGCTGGATGGAAGATAAGCACAAGCAGGAAACACTGAACGAGATGAGCACCTGTCATGACTGACAGCGATCGCATGACTGCATTTAAATGTAGATCCAGCCGGGTGAAGCAGCTGTAAGCCAAGTCAGAAGAAAAATACCAGCCAGCCAAAAAACCAAAAGTAGCTTCTGAATGAACATCTGACTCTTATCTGACTGTGTGCTTGTGAGACTGAATGGGTGAGTGTTGAATGAAGACCAAGCTCGTTCCTTTTCTGTGGATTCTGGTTATTTTTCACAGCATTTCAGTCTTTATTTTGGTTCAGAGCTGAAAATCTCAAGTCTCCATTTGTGCTCTCAGCATGATCTCAAACTCTTAATCCTGCATGAGTATACAGCATGTTACTGGAGAGGCTACCCCCAAAATGTTTTACATCACAAAAATTAAAAGGACACATCATTTTCTGACACTGGAGCGGCTGTATGACCGTCTTATTTTCAAGTCCCAGCATGCTGAAATCCGGCCAACCACAGTCCAAAGGCAGTATTAGGCTAGAGTAACATTCTAGCTCAAAGACCCCGACCAGAAAGTAAAACCTACAAAAACATTAGCTCATATCTGCATGTATATACAAGGCAGAGGGGCAAAGGTCACATTTGCAGAAAAGCATGCGAAGCTCCAGAGTGATAAATTCATGGACATGTTGAAAATTTTGGATAGGTAGCTTGGCAGGTTGGACATGCCTAATTCCAGAAATAAGGTTTCATGGGCATAATATTGTCATGCTGGTGATCTTCTATGGTGATCGTGCCAAGACCAGGAAAAGAAGCCAGCACAGTCATCAACAGGGAGAAAGAGGAGGAGGTATAGAAGGGAGCAATTAAAAGGTAGGAATATTTGAACCAAGTCAAATGTCTGGTACAGTCCATCAGGAGAAGGCTGCACTTGAAAATCCAAATAAAATCAAAATATAAAAAAAAAAAAAACAACAACAACAAAAAAACACTGCAAGGCAGGATGATCTAATTCAAACCTACCAAGACCGACCAATCTTTTTACCAATCCACAGCCCAGCTGGAAAAAGTTGACAGAAATGACTGCTGAAGACTCCTGGATTTGGTGAAACTTCAGCAGCATCTTCACGGCAGAGCCAGAGGGGTTCATGTTTGCAAGAAGCATGTATGCATGTGTAGCTGTTCAAGCTAAATGGTAGCAAGAGCAAGCTCCTGCTTGTCTAAGGGATGTAGATATGCACTTAAACGAGCTGTAGTTGCATCAATTAAAATATCCAGGGAGATGGGCAGGGCCAAGGGGTGAATAAAAAGTAAACTGGAGAGAAAAGGGCAGCAAACTGCTCAATGCACAATGCTTCTCTTACCATACTGGCTATAAGGGAAGTCAGGCTGCCCAGTGGGAGCTTTGCTCAAGTCCTGAGTTGGTGTGGTGGCGGGGGCAAAGCCCAGAGGTGCAGTTCCTGGAGTGGTGGGCGGAGGAGGAACCTGGGGAGCATACTGGTCTGCTTGTGGTGTGCCGAAACTGTAACCTGTTGGAGAGTAATAAGATCATTTCTATGACTCTCCCCTGGGGGTCATTTGTCAGTGGTGCTTTATCACAGATGGTTTACTATATATGGGCATAAAGGCCTTAGACCAGATGACCCGGGTCAAGGCCCAGAGTCGATGTCCCTGAGTAAAACACAAAACCTCTTCCACAACTAGTCTTTGTTGACCACACTGTACCATCATATTAAAAAGACACTACTAGTGAAGGTATTGTTCCATTTCTCCACCAAGTCTCGCCTTATTTAGGCTGTAAGAAAACAAGTTGTACATCCATGTCTTTTAAATATCAGCTGCCAGTCAAATTATGATCACTCTGCCAGCACACTTGTAAGCAATCGTTTTTGGGCTTCTTTCCCACTGGCTTTCCTGATATTTTGCTGTCAGTCAACAGGTTTAATAGGTGAAGGTAATAATCTCCCCACAAGCTTTTTAGCAACATTTCATGAAATGCTGGGTGTGAGTCACGCTGTCCATGTCTGATAAAGTGGAGGTTCCTCCCTGAACACAGCAACAGCAAAGCCACCTAGAAGAAACCTGACATAGATTCAAATAACACATTTTAGCTGAAAATAAATAAATAAATAAAAAAAATGCTGTTTCGAGGAGCTAGGAGCCCAAAAATATGAGAAATTGTTTTCAATGCTGATGATCTAAATGCAGTTTGTGAGGCTTATGAACAGTTTTTGGCAGAGAAATAAAAATTCAACACAGCTGACCATCAGTGACCCTCATCAAAAATCAATACTAGTTTTCAGAAACTCCACCTAATTCACAGTGTTACATTCACATACGCTACGTTATCCATAAGCACTTAGAGACGTCAAAACAGAGTGTTCTAGTATTACTGACCAAACTGAGGCGCTGTGCTGTAGCCCTGCTGAGGGTAGCCCTGAGGTGCAGCGAAGCCGCCCGCCGGGGTCGTGACCAGGAATGCGTTGAAAGGTGACGGAGGTTGTGTGGGGGTTCCACGACCTGCCGACAACGGAGGTCCATACCCGCCTGCTCCAACACAGAAGAGATCTAGTTTATAGAAACGTTTTCACATGAATATATGCACACATGTTTTCAACAAGAATAATAATAATAATGACATGAGAAGAAGACAGTGCCAGCACAGATTCACTGTATCTAAACTGCATTAATTTAAATGTCTCATTTTCTTACTGAGCAGCTAAATAAGTTGAAAAATAAAACGTTTTGAAGAACACAATTTGAAGCTGAATGAAACTAAGTGAGCACAGGGCCGACACTGCAGTGAGTGTTGCAGGTTGACCCGGAGGTGGTGATATGAAACCGAGCCTGACCAATAGCAGGGGGAGGCTGGAATCTATTCAAGGCTGCCATCTGTCTCAAGCAGCAAATTATCAGCAGCCTCAGCCATTATGAATCAGTGATAACACGTGCTGTTAACTGTCATCAGCTTATTGGCCACACAGAGTGCGAGCCCATTTCTGTGACACAAGCGCTTCAAGATAAGCACACGATCACATGGCTAAGACACAAAATCTATCTGCAATTTGATCAATTCACAGTTATGCAACGTACAGAAACACAACTAATTCACTAAAATGGAAGGAAAAGATATTTTCTGTGTGTTGTCAAGTGGAGGTCGAACACCTACCTATGGGTTGGCCGGTAGTCGACACCCACACTCCTTCAGGAAGAGAGAGAAAAAAAAAAACTTTAGACTGAGGACAATACTGTTGCCTGAAGTATAAAATGTTCACAGAATCCAGTTTAACATTCAACTGACAGTGCAGGCAGTGACCTACATGCACAAGGTTAATGCTAAAGCAGAGGGTTTAACACATTTAAACAGTTACTATGTTTTCCTCTGAACAGCCAGCCTCACTTGCTCAGCTCTGGGACTTGTTCCCACTCACCCTGTGGCCCGTAAGGCTGTTGCCAGCCCTGGGCAGGCTGTGTTGTCCAACCATTAGCTGCACTCAAGATGCCCCTGGGTGCCCACTGGCCAGGGCCAAGCTGGCCAGGGGCTTTGCTGTCACGAGGTTCAGCCTTCTTCACTTCCACCTGGACAAAGGGACAAGGAGGGCACATTTGGCAACACCAGTATGAGGTCCGTGAAGTCCCTCACCTAGACAGACCTGTCCTACCACTGATCATTTAATCTCAAAATTTTGGGCCAGTTTGAAATCTTTCACTTAATGTTTATTAGAATAATGAGGGGCGACTATGTTAATTAATGTTACTGTGTAGCCAGGAGAGCTGTACACCTATGTGTCTCAGGTACTAAACATCAAGCAGCAATTTCACGGTGGATAAAATCATAACGCAAAGTCAGTAAATGATACAGTTTTTGTTTTTTATCTCCAGATCACAGCCTCTTAAGATGTACCTGAGAAACATAGATTTATTTTTTTCCTCGAACGAGCTGCCCTACATATGATAAAGACATCTAATGTAAGGTCGTGACTTACCTTTCTCCAGCTAACGCTTATAAAGAATCTCATTTTTATTTTATTTGGAATAAGGTTTTTTTTTTTTTTGGGAGGGGGGGGGTAAATGGATGTAGAGAGAAATTTGTATCTCAGTTCTAACAGAATATACAAAGGCAAACATGCAGATAGTAAAAATAAACAGTCTTTTCAGTCAATCTAAAATGGAATCTTCATACTGTGTCAAACGCGAGACTAAAGTTTTCTATCGAGTACAAGTGACTGATGCACTTTGACCCCATTATAACGTCAAGTTGCTGCTGGAGGACACAGTCTGTATGCTACAAAAATCTCAAATGTTGGAGTGGTGAACTTAAATTTCTTTGTGATGATTATTCAATTATAATAAGAACACTGACTGCCTGGGAATTACTGCAATACACTCTCAATTCATGTACGCAACAGTCAGAAACGGGCTGTATCCATCCATCCATCACATTTCTTAAATGTGACTTCTATATATATAGTTCATTCAGTGCTGTAGTAGTTCAATGCCTTGGGTCAAATATACATTTAATGCCCCAATAACAAAACTTTTCTCCCTGTAACTAGGCAAAGCTACCAGCAGTTAACCAGAGCAAAGAAACAGGCTGAGACTAAGGGGGAGCCAACCAGAAATAGACTGTGGGGTTGAGTTATTGGGGTCACCTTGCAGGAGGAAAACGAATCACAAATTCCTCCCAGCTTTAAGGTGTTGCCACCTTCCCCAGCCTCCCCTCTTCCTTCTCTGTCGACCTAATTACATGCACATGTTTCCGGCAGCGGCCTCGCCGCCGCCAGCAGCTACCTGAGCGCTTTGTCCCGTGGGCATCACAGCTACGAGTGATGGATACCATGACTTCTGTACAGTCCCCAACAGCAGAACTGGGATTTGTTCCACAGTTTGATGTGCTCCAATTTCTAATTTTGTAACTCATATCTCCCAGCCTCCCTCAAGTCCCAGCGTAAGGTAATGTCAAGTCAAGAACAATGGATTAAGTCGCGTCTTGATTCCTGCTGGAAACCAGGGTAAAGTCGAGGGGGGTGCGCACCACTGGAGAGTATACAGGTTGGGCAGAATCATTACCAAGGAAACGGGATTGGATAATCTTTTTGATGTAATAACATTTTAATAAAAATGTCTTGTGTTGCCACCCAATATTACTGATGAGCATGTTAAAATCCATCTTACATCTGGCTCAGGAAATTTTTTTCTAAAAAATTTCTTTTCATTTGCTGTCATCTCCCGTGTGTTGACTCTCAAATCAGCCCCAAAAAATACTTTTAAAAAAAAATGACCATGACCTAACAGAGTACGCCATCTACAGAAATTCAGGCTTCATCAAGACAGAAAGAATGTTAGGTAGAGCTCTCACTATTCTAGGAAGTGCAGAAACACCACAACTCACACTTATCAGCAAAAAAAAAGACTACTTCAATATTATAAGTAACGCCTTAAATAAATACCAAAATATACACAAAGATTGTCAAGCGTAACAGACTGACCTTCAAATATTTAAATCACTTAAGCAGCCATGTAAAGATCCACAATAGAAAGAAGATACACAAGATGATATGATATGATATGACTGACTGTGTGACTTTTTCATTTTCTTATGCCCACAAATCATTACTGTCGGCACGGAGGGCAGAAAGGAGAGCGTCTCTGCTCTGGTATCTCTGTAGAGTGGTTTAAAAGCTGCTAATTACAAAATGTCTACTGGGGAAAATGGGGGTTGTTAATGAATGAGAGCTCTAAAAGTGCATTTAAAGCCCAAGTGTCCAGAGCAATCCTAGCCAGATATGTACCAAGTAGTACCAAGTAATAGTTACTGCAGTACTACAATATTTATAACAGTTTGTTTTACTCAGCTGAGGTGCCAGGTGGGTGGTGTTTGCCACATGCAACAGAACAATAGAAGGAATGCCAGAAGGTTAGGAGGTGCGCTTGAATATATAACACCACAGTGAATTTGTTTTTTCCCGGATGGACAGCTTACCTGACACTATCTGAATTGTCTCTGTGAAGTAAACCCCATCCATCTGGTACACACACTGAGATAAAACAAACACTAAGAAGTGTCATGCAAATATTATTGTGCGACTCATGTCTCATCCTAAGCAGCATTTTAGAGAGAACTGCCATTTGTTATTTAGAGAACTGACAGACACAGTATGGAGATTCTTCAACTAAGGTCACTGAGTTGAGCTTTTTCTTTAACTTTTTAAAAAGAAAAAAGAAAACATGTTGATGTATAAGTGACCTGCCAACAAAATATCAGAAAACAAAAGAAACAGAACTGACTGGACCAATCCTTTAGGTGCTTTATATTCATTGTGATCCTTTGAGCTTTGAAATATGAACTTTATCTTTTCTTTTGCTTCTGCAAAAAAGAAAAACAGCAAATGACTTAACTTAAAGTACAATGTAGTACAATCAGAAGACATCCTAAAGGAGTGGTCAATTTAAACAAAGCCTTGGGCGACAAAAACTGTAATATGACAGCATTTGTGAAGACCATCGCGCCTCTGGAAACTATAAGCCACAGCAATAAGTGTAACGGTAATGCTTAGAGCAAACAATAAGATGAGTAAATTCATTTAGTGGTCACTTTAAGATGTTAAAGGCTACCTTTGTGCTATATGATGCTACAGTCGCTAATGGGAAGCCAATGGAAAATGAGCTCTGGCTAACTTGACAGCATCATAGTTTAATTCTCACCCCGTCGCCCAAGCCTCTGTTTGATCTTAAGGGTAAAATAAAACTACAACTACACACTTTTTTGCCCATGATGTCGTGAAAATGCATGTTGACAGCCTGGTCCACTGATTGTTCGGCCTCGAAAGTAATAAATCCAAAACCTAGCCAACGACCAAGAGTGAATCAAGGTAGCAGGGGGGTTGTGACAACACAAGATGAAGAACAGTATTGGGCTTCAGCAGAGTGAGGATCCGTCAAGACTGAGCAAGAGGCTCCTGGGGTTCGGATGATGTCGCAGACTTGCAGAACAACACAAATCCAAGACTAAAGCCTGGGGGATTGAAGGAAACTTCTCTCTTTACTGTGCAGTGAAAGGTTTTCAGACGATAACAACACAGGACTGCTTAAATGCTAAACATGAAGACTGATGAGTGCAGCGTTTGATTTCATGTGAAATGTCACATAAGAAAAAGGTCAATTAAGTCCACCTTCTACTCTATGACATTGATAAATGCCAATTGAATCAATGCAACATTTTGTTACTTCATGCCGTTTCATCCAAACCCCACCTTGATCTGTCCCTTGGTATATTGCTGTGGAGCACACACTCGCAGCAGCCATTGTTAATGCATCACAAAAATATGAAGAAACACAAACTGTCGAATGCCTAAAGCTTTCTCCAAGCTTTCCCAAATTCAGTATTTTACTTTTGAGTCAGCCAGGATAAGCCTAAAATGGACAATTAAAATATTGCTCACAACGGTAACACAAAGATATAGGCCATGACTGCTCTCCTAAAGCGGCGAATAGCTCATTTTGATCAAGAGTTTTCAAGGGGGATAAACAAAGTTCATCAAGCAGAACGCAACGTCTGACAAACTTTTGAAACGTTTTAGCCGCACCAAATGCTCAGTAAACTTTTTCATCCGAATATCTGGAACAGAACTTTTCCCAGCGTTAGCAGGCCGCGGCGCACTGCAGTGATCTACTTTCAATTTGATTAACTTTCCGCTGTGGCAGAATTGGGTTGTGTGCACAACTCTACTTGGGGACCTAACCTGAATCCAATTAAACATCCTACGAGACAACTGAGATGTTAGAGACCTCTTGTACCGTGCCAACCACTCCCAAGCCCCATGATCTATTGCTATTAATAACATCTGTCAATGACCCGTCCTTCATCTAAATTTACAACCAAGTTGACACATTTAAGTTTGGTTATGGTCAAGTTTAAAATTTAAAGCCATCTTACTCTATTCTATCAACTACCGATGAAACCAGTTCTTAAAAAATGTTGGATGACATGAAAATAAAACTTAGTGGGGAACTGGGATTGTTTATAGAGCTGCAGCAACTGATCTGATGATTAATTACTCAATCAAAACGAAATTATCTGCTTCTGAAATGTGAACATTTTCTTGTTTTCTACCTTTTTTGTTATTGAAAACTGAACATCTTTGGTTTTGGATTGTATGCCCCACGAAGTCTGACATTTGACAGCATCATCCTGGGCTCTGGGAAACCATAAAGAGCATTTTTCACTATTTGCTGACACCAAACAATTGACCTATTAATCGTGGAAATAATTAGTAGAATAATCAACGATGAAAACGCGATCATTTACTCTCTCTGTAATCATGTTATTGGAGAATTATCCGATTGCAGTATTTAAGTCTTGTCTATACAAGCATTTGATGGAACTTTGTATACACCCCATTCTGACCAAGTAAAAAAAAAATTTGGTGCTTTTACATTTGGCCTGTACCTCTGTGCTACCAGTCAATGCACAGTAACCTAAAGGAGAAAAGACAAATCTTAAGAGACACAGTTAATCACATTCAAACCATTCACAAGGAGAAGGGGGACAGAAGAAAGAAAAATAGAAAGGGCTTACTTACAAAAATACTTAACTTTCTACATATGGGAAAACACATACTATGCCATTTAAGATACATGTATCAGTTACATCTAAATCAAGGTAAAGAAAACTTATTGGAATGTTGAAAGTCTAATGGTTTTAGTAAAAGAAACTGTTTATACTATTAACGTTTATGTAATGGTTATTACTGGTACGATACATCATGTTAAATTCCGATGACAAACTATTCTGGGTTTCTCCCAACAGAGAATGGGGGGTTTTGAAGGAAGAGCAGTAACACATGTTGTGGGTCAGTGGCCGCTGCATCACTGCTATGTAGGACAAATGCAGATGAAACAGCTGTGACTGTAACTCAGCAGGCAGAGTCTGACACCAACACTGCCAGTGGCATGGGGTCTGATTCCCAGTGAGGCCGTCCGTGCTAAAAGTGTCAGCACATGTCATAAACTCATGATACATTTATGCTTTACTGGATAAACTTTTCTGAGATTTTAAGGTCCGTCAATTCATCCGTCATGAAAGCGGTCACAGAGACTTTTGAACACGTAGCAAACACGACTCCAGTGATAACAATGTGATATTCACCTTCAGCCTTTGGGCTGATACCAGCCTCTTTGAAGGACAAATCTCCCCTTAGAAACTCAAACTGTGCTCAATGTGCCAGTTGCATGTTGTGATAAAGTAGCGTATTTTTTGGAGCACCTACTTTCCTGCAACCTACCGTCTCTCCCTCAGCCAGTGATTTCGTTCGCCTTCCACAACACTTCTTAACAATCTTCCAGTTAGTTGCATGAATGTCTTGCATTTAATACGTTTTAGCAGAGATGTTTTCTAGTAGAGAAAGATTTTCAGGGCTCGCCCTCTTTAAAAATGAACACATCTTGTAGTTGTATTGCTTTCTGCTTCAGAAATGGTTTAAATAGCTCACTTTCTAAATTGTAATACTGCTTATCAATTAATCATTTGTGGATTTTTTTTAAATGGCACAAAATATGACACAATTTTTACTAATTATTGCTACTATTTTTAAGATCAAACAAGTAATTGATTAACATATTTAAGAATGATCAATAATTGAAATAAAAACAACTTTAAGTAGCCCTATTTCATTTGAATCGCAGTAACTATTTGGATATGAGGTAACATCACCTTTACATTTGGCCGGCTATCCTCAATAGTGGGAACAAAACAAACAGAAGAAAGGAGATCAGCATGTTTAGTACATCACCAGCTAATACCACTATTTGTTTTAGGGTGGATTTGTCCTTTAAAGGTTAGGTTCACAGTCTGCTTTGAAACAATCGTCAGGTGCCCATAGAGCACTGCTTTCAGTCATTATTCCTCCTGTTCACACTGGCCCTTACAAGATCCATTCATAACGTGGTTACAGTGCAAGAGAAGAGTTGGTTACACTCTAAAACGAGATTTACTTTGAAAGACGGCAATTAGATTTGACAAACTCAGATTGTTGAAGCCTCATGTGAGCTTAAAGCAAGCAGCTGAATACATTTTTGCCTGCAGTGAGGACTGTTGAGTTTGTCCCCCATCTCTTACACTGGAAACATGTCAGGAATTGATCTCTTAACATCCAATATAAAGAGAATAATTAGATCAAGCAAAAACTCATTAAATGTTCATATGGGCATCGGACTACTGCTTGACAGTTTTACAACAGACTCGAAAACTGTGAACCAATCCTTTACACGTCAGACGCTGGTGGACTCAAACCTACAAAATCTTCATACATCTAAAAACAAATCTGAATGTTTGAATCAGACAAATCTTCCTCAGAGGTTTCATAACAAGTATGAGGGCCCTCCGTGCACCATTAGCTAGGCTAATACATTTTGATGTAGTAATCACAATCACGCTGACAAGAACCTTACTCGTGTAGCGAGCGTTGACTCGTAAGGATGACCATTTTTACTGTTTCCACCCTGATGACGACCTTGTCAGGTCAAAAGCAGTTTGTGTTTTAACCAATATTCTTGACGAAAGGCCTTTAAGAAAGCTTCTCTCCTTGCTCTGCCTGAAGAACACTTATCTTTTGAAAACAATATATTTGACTGAATAGAAATGTGTCCACAGACCAGACTCATATTCTCACACAAGGTCATAAAGGACACTGCATCAGTCCAAATCACAGCCAGCGATTTCTCAGACAATTTTCAGTTTTGAGCACGTGACAAAGGCTTTTTAGGTGCCATCAACCATGGTACTGTGTGGGCAAATTATATGTAACATTGCACAAATTTATAACCATCACATAAACTGAAGGTACCGCCTTAATGCCTGTTTAAGAATTTCATGTGTTTTGCAGGAGAGACGTGTCTTTTGTGTCACACTAAGCTTTTCATTCCACCTCCAAAAAAGTAGTTATATTTTCTGTTTGATGTACACTGTGGCGACCTGGTATGAGGCTTTATTTAACATGCTTTTGTATCTTACTGTGTGTCTTTACCACACTCAAGACTTCTGTTATGGGTGGCTGTTAACAGTGTTTAAACTGAATTGACTATCTGGGGCTGAATGGGCTTTTTCTCTTTGGGCCAGGATAGTTTGTCATGAGATTTAAGATGGTAAGGTATGGAGAGGGGAGAGAAAAAACGGGATCAGCTTTTACCTCGGGGCCTCTGCTTCTCCGCATCATAGATCATTACCACCTCTGTGACCTTGAATGGGACAAAGGGAAACAGTGGCTCCATTTAGAAAACCAGACAGGGTCCACTCTGAGCCCAATTAAACATTCTGCCTCAATTTGGACAAATAATTAATTGGCCTATCTCATCCCACTAAATTTCAATTTGTTTATATTGTAATATTGACCCTGTTCAATGTCACACCCACTCAAGCAGTCTTAATGAGGATATGAACTGACTTGAATTATGCTCACGGTAATACTCACCACTCCGAATCTATTGAAATAGTCCCTGAGTTCAGGCTCGCCGCAGTTATGGGGGATTCCACCTACAAATATCTTCTTTGATTTATTGCTATCAGCTTTGCTGCCCTTCTGAAAGAAAACAGGGAGTGTATGGATTTCAATGTCTGTTAAAGGATCACTCTGGGAAGGGGCCAGTTAGCCATCATCTATTCAGACAGTGCAGAAGAAATTAGGTTCTCCACTTGCCCTGGGGTATATTTCTTAACATGTCATGTCAATGCAAACACTAGTCTCCACAGATCAGAGAGCACGGCTTCCTCCACTTACTCTCAACCACTAAGCATTTCACCACTGCTGTGCCCTGCACTCATGCTGTAAAGGCTAGAGGCTGCTTAGGACAAGAATGATTTTTAACAATTACATCTTCTGCTTTGTTGGTGAAACACTCAATAGCATCTACATGACTTAAGGTCAATGAAAGGAGTTCCAGTAGCAGGCAAAGAGCCTCATTTATAAAAGCTTCTGACTTACAGTCTATGTTTGCAGGCAAATATGTGACTTATAAAATGTTTTATTGACAGCAAAGGTGCAATAACTCAAATATTTGCTGCCCAAAGAGACAAAACGACTATAATAGATCTGCAGTGGCTTGATAGCATTGTTAATCGCCCACAAATTACCCAAGTTGGTGCAGAGATTTCTGCCTTTCAAAAAGAAAAAAAAAAAAAAATCACTGCTGAAAGCAATTTTCTGTACCACGCCAGCCTACTCGTCTCCAAACATACTTGGGTTTTCTCAGCTTTATTCAATGAGGGAGGACATTATAAGAGCAACATATTTCAACTAAGAAGGCATGAAATTTCTTCAAAATTCTCAAAAATCAAGAAAACTTCTACATTTAAAAGTGTCATTATAATTCCAGCATTTAGCATCGTGATACAGGCCTCTATGGCCTCTTCATGAATCATTTTTGTGTCATCTGGGAAACTGTGACCTTCTTAGTGTCAATCCCAGGCCAGTGTAAGCTGCACCATATATCTGCTGATATTGTTGCAGCCCCTTGATTACAAATAGAGGTCAATACAGGTCATGGATTCTTTAATGCTTCTGCGATTTATCAAAACCCCAAACTAATTTCTAGCATTCTCAAAGGTACAACGGCTATACACTGTGATCTTTTTTTTTTTTTTTAATGGCACTCTTTCAAGAAAGAAAAAAAAAAAATCACAAAATGAGATTTAGGTCAAAGTCAGAGTGTTTTTATAAATGAAGCTCAAGGTTTCCTCATAGCCCATGAAAAGAAACTGGAGTCCAACCTCAGGAGGAGGGGATGAAGAGACTGACGACCTGAGTGATATTCCAGCAGAAACAGCTAGCCTAGCCTCCCCAGTAAAAATCAGATTCCTCTTACCCAGCCCTCCTTGGTTCGAGACTTTTCAGGTTGCATTCCTCTGGGAGTGCATGGCTTCGGGTCAATCTGACAGCAGAGAGAGAGAAAACGTTTAACATTAGCCCCAAATAAAGGCACCTTCAAATGTTCTTCTTCACTGAATCCATTACATTACATTGGCTCGCTTCACACACAGTGCAACATATGTACTGACACACATTCATTTAAATATGAGGCCAATAAAATTTTATGCCCTTCTCAACAGAACAAAGGAGGCAGTCTGTCATTGGTGGGGAGCTGACTGAATGGAAGTGTTAAAGTAGAAGTGAAAACTAGACTAACAGCAGTTTGTTTCTTTGCAGTCATTTCAGAGAAATCCAGGTGTAACTGCTGCTTCTACAAATTTGACTTTGAACAGGTAAGTCTTGTTGGGCAAACAAATGTCAGTCTTTGCAAAAAGCATCATCTGTACTAATGTCTGCAGGCAGGAACAACCTACAGCAAAACTGTACTTCTCCTTGAATAACTTCTAACTATTCTGGATGATGAAATACAGGATGAGGTTTTTCACATTGTTCACACAACGCACAAGCAGATTACTCGAGTTGATTTGATTATCTGCTCCTTTGATTTAAAATACTCACATTTCTTCCATCAAGATTATGAGGCTTTGTCTCCAGCACTGTCCGTACACAATTGGGGTCTTTGAATTTGACAAAGCCGAAGCCTCGCGACTGATTTGTAGTTTTGTCCTTCATGATGACACAATCTACTACTTCCCCATACTGTGAGAAGTAGTTTCTCAGTGTTTCTGAGAAGACAAAGACAGAATTGACATAACCGTGCTGTTTCACAAAATTAAGCACAGAACACAGCGATGCCGCAAATGTGAAATTCTAATCAAAGACACAACTCAGCCCACTTTGAACACGAAGAATGATTCCAGTCATGATTTACTCATACTTTCATTAAATTTCATAATTGATGCTAAGAAAATATCTTCAGCACTTCAACCTGCACTCAAACTGTGACTGGGACCAAAACGGATGTGTAGAAAAAAAAAAAAAAAAAAGACACAAGCACCACTCCATAGAATTACACAGGGAACACTACAAATCACTCAGTGACCTTGCTTTTGTCTTATGGCAGAATGCTGGGAACTGTGCTGCTGTGCTTTTTATGTAAAAGCATAAAATCACAGCACAGTCACATTCAAGTCACATACTGGCACTCCTAAAGACCAGACAAAGCACTGACCCACTGTCATGTTACACAGCACTGAATGTACACCCAACTCCTGTAACGCCCGCACACGCCCACAGAAGCAAGGCGTGCAAGTTTGAACAAATGAGGACTCACTTTGGAAAGAGTTAGCGTAATTGCTTTTCTCATTGCTGGGAAGCCCTGGGGCATCGCCAGGGAAACAAGCTGAGTTACACAGCACTGTGATTCAGATATTAATGTTAACAGTGCTGTTAACACAGGCGAGTCCTTGTGCAAAGTTACACAATGGCCAACCGAGCATGAGCCAGTAAAGTGCTTTAGACAAACTAGACCATCTCTGGGCCAGTCTGAATGAGAGGACAGCGGGTACGCACAACCAATGTAGACTCCATAATGTAGACTCCACCACCTGTGTGTGATCATCAGTAATTATGCAATGTGAAAGGGGAGAAAAGATGAAAAATCACAATGACATATTCCCAACACAGAAACTGCACTGATAAAGAGGAAGAGTGGCCACAAGCAGAATCCACCAACAGTCACTGTCTGGAAGACACTTCTTGGGATATTTGCATGAACACACTGCACACTACAGAATCAAAAGCAGTACGGCTGAACCAATGCAGCGTTTTCTGCAGGGATATAGTATTACATTGTAACACGTTTCTAGAATTTTGTCCACTTTATATCATATCATGATTGTATCAGTGCCGTTATTTGATATTTCATAAATATCAATATGTATCAGTGGTGCTAATTAGTCCGCTTGCCATATCAGTACATCAACACACTAATCAAAATTTGTTTTCATTTTACAAAATCAACAGAGCTTCTTAAATGCATCAATGTCTAATGGTGTCTTAACACAGCTGTATGGACACTTTAACTAATGAAACACAACATAATACGAACAAAACAATCATTTAAATCTGTAAACATCTGATCAAAGAATAAATAAGCAAGAGCATCTCTGTTAAACCATCTAAGCCATGCTAGTAATGATTATCATTGTCAGAGACCATGTCACACACCCTTAGTTTAATTATTGTATGAAAGCACCAAAAATTCATTAGAGTTTATTCAACTTGGATTCAAACTCCAAACGCGAGTCCCAACAAGCTACCACAACAAACCAGTTCCATCACCCGGCCAAATTCATGCCAATTAAAAACACTGTCCATGAAGTGACTCAGTCTTTGCAGGTGACACAGTGTGACTTACCTTGTGTGGTACTCCAGTCCAATCCACCCACAAAAAGTTTCCTGGAAAGAGTAGAAAAATAAATCTTAAGCCAGCCATTGAGCATCACTTTGAGTAAAGAGCAAATAATTAACTATTACACAAACATCACGACAAAAATCACATACAAAAAGCATGATAACTACCATGGACATGCTCTGCCTGTCCCGACTAAAAGCACAGACGTCTTGGTGGATGAGACTGAGAGCACAGTTTCAGAGGCATAACGACGCTACAGCTGACTAAACAGCCAAGTACACAGATATTACACAACATGAGGGAAGGCTGCTACCAAAGCTGCTGCAGCTTAGGGAGACACACACACACACCGCTCCAGCTAAAAGGCTCGTTTTATGTGACTCATATGGAGGTCCAGTCCTGACCGTGGATGGCACTTTGGTGCTCTGTTACTGAACGCGATGGCCTCGAAAATAATGGTCTTTTTATGAACCTCCTGCCACGTAAGTTACCCCGGGACAGAGCCATAGCGTTTAGCAAGCTAACACAGCACTCAGCTGACAAATCTGACTCCAGTGGCCGCAGCAGTCACGGTCGACCACCGGCTCCAGCCCTCATCACTGACACCCCGACTATTTTCTCCTCAGAGCGGAGCGGAGGAGACGTGAGGTGCTCGGCTGCCTGCATGCGGACCAGTAAACTCGGATGCTGGTTGCAAAACTGGAAGTTTATCTGCAGTTTTAGCGGCGTTACTATCAAACTAGCTGTCGAGTTCATTAATGCTGGGTTTAGTTTGTAACTTCGGTATGTGACAACAGTGCAGGGTTGGTGCAGACGAGGATGCTCCATCCTCCAGCAGTGCCCGCTAAATGTCCTCGCATTGGCGAAGTCAAGAAGAGAAGACTTTCGCTTTGCTGGCAAGCGTTAGCTAAGCTAGCTCAGTTGCTTCGAGCTAACTGAAAACAGCACTGAACTAAGTAACTAGAGTTTCTCGCATTTCATTGACAAGCTAAGTGCCAGCACTCCAGACAAACACGGGCCATTTCGCCGCAAGAAACAACAGTAACAACCGCGCTACTTTGATGACTAGTTTCACTTTTTGGCCGTCTTTCCTCAGGCTAGCGATCTCGCTAAGTTAGTAAAGCTAGCTTAGCTTGCTAGCTAACGTTAGCTGCCAAATGACAGCCTGACAAGACAGCACGCTAACTCTAAGTTACAATGCAGTTTACAATCTCATGCGTCTGCAATGGGAGGCTTTGTTAAATGCATCTTACCCGACTTCATCTCCGACTAAGTTGTTGTTCATTTCTGAGGCTAAAGCGGGGGACTGTAGGAGCTGTGACCGGCTTATTGCTTCAGTGCTGCCCCTCTCAGACTGAGAGCGGAGGAAGGTCACTCCGCTTTTTGGTTCAAACTGTTCTGCGCAATGACGACGCTGCAGGGGGGCAGCGGCCTTTAAAGGAACATTACAACCAACCAGTCCGCACTCAGGCTGCTGACTGATTCTATCTGTCCCAGGGGGAAGCTAAATGCCTTAAACCCCAAGGTCTTTTTATTTCATATTTAGTTCGTTAAGCGTTCATATCAGGAAATTGCTTTTACCAGGAAACACAGCTAACAACAATAAATGATAGTGAATGAAAACATTTAAACAACAGGAAATCAACAAAGGCAGACAGAATACAAGGGCTTCTAAAGGGTTGCCTGGTTAGTAGGTTCATAGTGGGGTAAAAGTAAAATTAATGTATTCACCAAAATTAAAAGTTTTCCTCCTTGTGGAAGCATTCTGTCTATAGGTCAAAGGTGTTATGTTATGTTATATGTTATGTTATTTTAGTCCTATATTTAAACAGTAAGTCTAACTGAAAACAAGATGTGTTTCAAAAGAGATCTGCGTACAAGAAAAAAATACATACAGTACAAAAACATTAACAAATACAATTCAACCACAAAGTCTGAACATGAGGTAAGGCTTAAGTTAAAAATGATACACCCAATACCAATATTTCAAAACTGAAAGTTTGGCCAGTGGCCTGCAAGAAAGGTCCTAATGAGCATCCCAGCTAATAGCAAAGGCTGTCCTCTTATATTTGCATACATGTACACAACAAATTTCATGCAAATCCATCCATTACTTTGCCGTTGCTGAAAACAGCACCAAGAAGATCGCACAGCATCCTCTCCTTGAGCTGAGCTGATAACTCACCACACAAGTGAAGTCACAAGCAGTGAACAGTGACATTTAAATCATGAAATGCAAATCTAAGTGACAGAGGTGACACATAATGTAGTGTGATTAAATAACACCTTTCAGGCACAATACCCATTAATTTCCTTTTAAACACAGACTGTGATGACATGAGTCTGAGTGTTCGGCACGATACAAAGTGTGGAACTGTGAACAAGCCACAGATGCACAATAACGTCCATGAATGGAGAGCCAAACAACTTCCAGGTACTAAATTCATTTCCAGATGCAGATAACACGTCTGAAGAATTACAGTACGTGGAGAAAGTGACTATGTGTCAGTTGGACACTATGAAGACTCGTCTTCGCCATCACATTTTCACTTAGTGTCACATTTCTACATTACTGTAAAAGAAATGAGGCAAATACCCCCAGTGGAAAGTGACATCATTCATTTACTCAAGTCCTGCATTTTCTGAGGCATTTGGACTTTACTTGAGTATTTTCATTTTGTTCTATTATACACTTTTTGACATTTCAGAGACATTTCATATTATGCTTTTTATTCCACTGCATTTATCTCACAGCTGTCGTTACTTGTTACTTTTCACAAAGCATACGATCAGTTCATAAATTATGACATATTGGTATAAATGAAACTATCCAAAAGTATATAAAGTAGTTAAGATTAGCTCCACCACAACCAACTGGAACTAATGATTTCAGCGGGATCATTAAAGTCTTATCACAAATCAACCTTCTCTTACAAAAATGTACTTAGAACACCAGACTGAGTATAAATATGTATACATAAACGTAAAAGTAAAATTGTGTAGGAAAACTCACATTGTGTTAGAAAAACAGTCTGAGGGAGTGAGGGCAGCCCTCTGCTAAAATTTTTCAGTTTCTGAATAGTTTAACATCCTATCATAGAGCTTTCATTGAATTAACACATCAACACTTCCTGAAGGTTCAACAATACCTGCATTCATGTCACGTCACATTTGGTGAAAAATGTTCTTCCAGATGGGAAAAACCATTCATATCAGCCTCTGCTGGTTCCAAGAAGTAGGACATTTCTCATAGACTCATATGTCATCAATTATGGCAGAGAATCTGCTAAAACTGTTTTCCTTTACTTCTGAGGTCTTTGAGAATCTGATGATGAGAAATCTGTTAATATAAAAAACACCTTGTGTACAAATTGTGAAAACTAGACCATCACATTTGTACACATGCTGTCTTTATCTGTCTACCTGTCTATCTAGCTACAGTGTGTCATTAAAGGCACAGGCAAAGTCACATGTGTAGCTTACTTCATGCAAATAATTGTAGAACAAATTAAGAATAAAAATAGAAGTACACAGGTATCCATTTGGAGTATTCCCCCAGCTTTTAAAGAGCTCCCAGAGGAGACTATAAACGTCAGAATGAGATCCACCCTCTCATCCAGTGTAGTGTCTGAGTCTGAAGGATGTTCTTGCTTGCCTTTATCTCTTTAATGTCATTCTTGGAGGACAAAATGAGGTCACACATCAGTATGTCAAGATTTATAACAGACTCTCCTCTGGGACCGGAGTCCATCAAAACAGGGTTTTTTTTTTCTTTTCAAATTACAAAGTATGTCGGGAAAACGGCTTGATCACGTTTCTCAGAGGAGACTGGCTCGCCTGAAAAGTCCTATATTGTCAAAACAGGGCAGGATGTCCTCTGGATTGTCAGTAACTAGTCCCTGTTTTAGTGGGTTTTTAACTCTGGTGATGTTAGACTGGTTGTCGAGTTATAATCATCAATCAATAATCAGAACTGTCAAATTATATTCAGCTATATTAACACTGCAGATACATTGTAAGAGATCGATATTAAACATACATGATGTCATTTCATGGGTAGGTCCCATGTAAAACATATGCACAAAGACAGAGCAGCACTAAACAAACTAGTCAAACAAGACAAATACAAATTTACACACAGCAGTGCATCACACAAAAGCTACCATGTCAGCAGCAGGTGTGTGTGTGAGACAAATCAAAAGCAAGGATATTTGTACACAAAGCAAAGCCAATAAAATGCAGAGTCAGTGGTTGCAGAGTTCAGACCTTTGTATTTGCTTTTAAAGCCACTAATACTGCAACTTTTTGTGAAAAGGGAGCCAGTTCAGATATTTTCACCACAGATGCAGTGTTTGCTAATCAGTGGGGCAGATTTTATAAATACAATCTGATGTGGATAAGTGCTACGTACAGTTCAATTCAGCCCCCACAGTAGCATATTCAACCTACAGGCAGTGCCACAGTCTGTAGGGAAAGGCTGTCATAAAATTAATTCTTGCATCATCCATCTGAGACAACTATCCTAAAACCACAGTCACTGCAATAGTCATAAAGTATTCCCCAAGCTTAAGCGCCATTGGCTTTGACAAAGAAAAGAAAACAGCACCCTCTTCCTGTTGTGTGCTGCACAGCAGTCCAGCAGATTTCCCTCCAAATCCCAAGCCAATGGTGCCATATATCCACTGCAGGAATATACCAACATGAGAACCAGTAAAATATATATTTGACACCACAAACATGGTTCAAACTGTGTCCACCATCCTGCATTTGACAGCAGTTTGCCACATGTCTGCTTAGCTTTAGTATAACGAGGAGAACAGGGGTTATTACAGCATTTATAGAGTCACCACAGGGACACGATACTGACACACCACCATAAAAGATGGTCAGTTCAACCAAACACACACACACGAAAGCAATTTCTCACTGGTGGAATCAAGCATGCAGACAGGTTTTTATGTTTACAGGCTTTGAATATCCATCTCTGAGATTTATGCCACCATCCTAACAGAGTGGAGGCAAATAGCATTTTGTTTGTAGTTACCACAGCAACATCTCCTTTAAAAATATTATATCCCAGTTACTCTTCATGATCATTTACAGAACACAAGCTTCATAGTTTTCACTGAGGTGGAAATCTTGAGAAAATATACATATATGTGCTGTGACAAAATGTTGCGTACACTAATATAATAAGATTAGATTTAAACTTTAAATGTATAGTAGCCAGCAGAGATTAACAAGATAATGTGTTTTCAGACTTAAAGGACCAATTCAGTTCAGTTTCATTAGTGTGTAATCGCCTGAAAATAAGAACCACTGTGTTTTTGTTACCGTAGAATGAGTTCTTTATATCTACAGAGGGAGAGGGTCCTCTTCTACAGTGTCTGCAACGATGCACCACCATGTTTCTACAGTAGCCCAGAAGGGACAAACAAAACACCAGTTCTAAAGAGAGCTTTTTGTGTTTCTCATGTTTTTATCGGCCACTGTAGTGAGGGGTTATTTAGTTGGTTGCATTCTGCCACTTCACCACTAGATGTCACGAAACCCAACACACTGGTCCTTTAATGTTTTATATCTTACATTGTAAAATCAATATATTGATTGATATACTGTTAAATGGGTACTGAAGTAAGAGAAGGCTGTTTTGCTGTAAGAATACTACAAAATGCTGACTTAACTTTTACACATACTGCTGTAAATACTCAGTATTTGAAAGGTCTTTCCTAGTGGATATGTTGAAATTTACTCAGGGTATAGATTTGACAATCTGTAATCTCTTCAATACTTCATGTGGTTCAAATATTTACTTCAAAGTCCACATGACTTACACAGCAGTGTACAATAATCATGACCTGGATCTTGTTCAACAATCTCAATCTCGATTGAGTTGTGGTCAGATATAAACTGAAATCTGAACAATGATGCACTGTTAAATTGATTGATTTATTCCTTTTTCACTGCAGTAGCACATAGTGTGACATCGTGTAATCCCCTCAAACTGCTCATTTAGTCAGGCGGACAGTTTCTCTCTCTTTCCCCACTGGACAGGAGCAGGAGTGTACCTGGTATTCAAATGGGATTTGCAAATGATATTCTGAGTGTTTGTTTCACCCTGTTTGGAGAATAATGGCTGAGGCTTACTTCAAGGAATAAAAATCAGAGGGTTTAAATTGTTGACTGAGTGCACTTATCTGCATTTACTCCATTTTTGTAAATTGTATAACAGATCATTTTGATTTTATTAAGTTTGGTGGATTTGCTGCAATCATCACAGCCTGTTTGACACACTTTCTTTGTGCTGCCAAGTGGGAGATACCAGAGTGAAAGTTATCACACATATCTTGTAGTAAGTACCACTAGGGGGCTGCTGTCCATGGTTTCTAACAATGTTGGAAAACCATATTTTCATAAAAAAATCTAAAACATAAATGTATTATAATGTATAATATATGATATAATGAATAACAATGTATCATAGAGCTGATGGACAGCTAAACTCAATATATAAATAACATTAGATCTCAATCAAAAAAATACATTATAACTGTACACAAAAAGGCATAAACCCATACCTACAATGACAACATACTGGTCCAGAACACATGGATATTTTTCTTTATCAAAGACTTACATGACCTAACCCTTCAGCACAGTTTTCTGTAAGTACTTATCCATGGTCAGTATATTACATACAGTAGTAGGTAGTACAGCATTCCCCTGGTTTAGAGAAGCAGGAGTGTAAATAATCAATATCAGTTGAAGTGTACATTATATTTACAATATTTTCACCACTTTACCTTGCCATCAACTGAAGCCATTAAATCCATCTATTGTCTCTTGAAAGCCACCAGATTCCTTTAACAAAAACAGTAATTTTACCTTGTAAGACACGGGAGTTGCTGGTACTGCTGCTTGATCGATTACTTTATTTGTATTATTGTGTGACTTTGGTGTTTTAGATGGTTAGTTCATATTCATTGAAGTCCCACAGTAACACTAACTAACCAACCATTTGAGGCAGCTGCACACCAGCAAGTCCCATGTTAAAAATTTTTGTTTTTGTCAAGGGAGTCTGGTTTGGACCGTGCCTTTAGAGAGAGTGATATGGCTAAAATATGTCTTGCTATTGCCCCCGTCCTCAGCAGAACATTACCTGTTTTTTCCTGCTGCCTCTCCAAACTGGGGGCCAACAGCCATCTCCCGGAGGTAACACACTGACTATGGATATATATCTCACACAACGGTACTTGAAAAACAAAAAAAAAAAAAAAAAAAAAAAAAAAAAAGAACTAACCCTTTATGGATTTATCTGTAAATGATAACCATCTCATTTTGGGCCCAAAGTCATACTATATTCTAGAAGATTCACATTTTTGTTTCTTTAATGTACATGCTCCTGTAGGTGAAATCTGGTGGAATGTGAATTGGAAAACACAAACGAACTCTGAACTGACTGATAATGGAAAGAGGGATTATCTGGCTGACCTGTGGAGGACCTCCTCTGCCCTTTGATTCTGATTAGTGGACGTTACGTGTCGTGCGAGCAGCCACATAGAGGAATGCTGAAGACAGCAGCAGCATGTTGTGTGGGATGAGGAAACCTGTGATGAAACAGGTCATGTAATAAATTAACTAGTCTAACAATGAGGTAAACGTGTGAGTCCAAGAAAGAGGTGATGATGTTGTCTGTGCCCTATGCTAATGTTCAAACATTTTAGAAGGATACTCTATAAAAGAGGACACTATATATGCTGTTGGAATATTATAATATAATTACAGTGAAATTAATGAGATAAGGGATGAGATTTCAATCATGGAAGGTTTAGAAGTTAGTGAGCGGTCTTTCAGGGTGCTTTCAATGAGTTCTTCAAGTGGTTGCTGGGGTTAAGGAGTAAATAAACCATTAAATACCAATAAAACATGTGGCTTTGAGGAATGCTAATCGACAGTAGAGAAGGAAACAACAGCAAAGGCATGCTCATCTTTAGGCGTTCCTGTAGACCTTGAACCAGTTAATAATCCCTGCATTGAGGACCTGAGTGTCTTTGCAGTGGTGTGAAGGGTAAGTAACTGTGTAACGTGAACTGTATAAAGTCCTGTTATGCATTGATAGAACTGGTATCCTTGAAAATACCGTAATTGAAATCATTGGAAATGATCCCAGTTAGGTTTCACTCTCATCTCGTCAAGTAGTTCTGCAATTCAATAGCAACATTTAGCGAAGTGGGACATTTCCTGGAGCTAAATCTCATCAAAAGGCTTCTGGTGGGCTTTTTGGGGCCTGTGACATGACAGCGTTTGAGAACTGCAAAAAACCTTTTATTGTTTCCCATGTCAGAGTGCTGTGGTTGCTGCACGAATGTGAGCTTCTGCGGAAATAAGTATTATTCAAAGGCAGTGCAAGTGAAGAGCCTCATGTAAGAGTGGTAGGTGGATGAAAACCTGCGATTTGATGAGGACCCTCACTGAGGAGCCGGTCCCACTCAGCTTCACCTAATGGGACTGAAGTGGATGATGGGTAACCAGGGCAGAGGGGCTGTGAAGATGATCAGATGATCCATTTTTGACTGTCGTTCTGTCTCATTGTGCATTGAGTCATATCACGCACGGGAAAAGGCTAAGTGACATTGAAAAACAGAGAAATTAGGGCAGAGCGGGACCCTGTCTCAGGTCCCTTTCTGTTTTCAACAGAATATTTGACACCCTAAATGAAAATGATCTTAATGTTATTCCCACAGCAAACAGTGTCTCTGTATTCCTTTGGGAACTGAGGCCTACACTAACAATTCCTCACTATTGATTAATCTACGCATTATTTTCTAGATTTCTCGATTAGTTATTTAGTTGGATCGATAATGTCTCGGCAATAAGAGTACTGTATTATCTGCAGTGTCAATGGTAGTAAGTAGCAAAACTACAGTGACCTTAACATGCACATTTTGCACAATAATAACTTTATATCAGGACTGTCATATCCCTGCAGGAGCTTAAGTTTGCACATCACCATCCAAATACAAATGTAGGAGGAATACTACACATGCATCAGCTGAGTTTGCAAACAGAGGAGGATCAATTATTTTTTTGCACAGAAGCTGAAGGAGTGTCAGCCAAAACAGCTGTGGGCTTGAAACAGGTGCCTTTACAAATCTGAACTGAACACTATGTCAAATCATTTAGGGCTGTAATACAAAAACATACTGTCTTCTCTCAGTACAGCTGCTTTTAATGTGTCTAATAAAATCTTTTTTTATGTTACATATCCATTTGATCAAGCTGCACAAGGAATGTTACACAATATGAGTAAATGAGCAGGAAAAAACTAAGAGCATTCACTGTGCTGCTCATTCTGAGCACCACACAAGCCATCCACAGTCTACTCCAAACAGGAAACACCATCTGACACCATCATCCCAACTTCCAGAGCTTTCCAATCAGCCATGGCTGGAAAATGTTGGTTTTCTTGCTTAACGATAGACGAGAAGATTAATATCAATCTTATCTCCGTCTGATTTGAAGTACAGCTAGGCGACAGCAGACTTAGCATAAACACTGGAAACAGGGGGAAGCAACCAGCCTGGTTCTGTCAAAAGGTAACAAAATCTATTATCAGCACCTCTAAAGCTCATTAGTTATTAACACATTAAATATCGTTTGTCTAATTTGTACAAAACCTCAGTTTAAAAACAAGTTTTGCAGGTTGTCTTGGACAGACTTCAGCTGCGTCAGCATATTTAAGAAAAAACAGAAAAAAAAAAAAAAGGGAATATTGAATTTGCCCCTTTTGCTGCCGTTATGAAGGACTTACTGTTGCATGCAGCATGCACACATTTGGGAAGGAGCCCTTCATTAACACAATAGGCCTTGAACTTTGACCTTCTTGCTCACATCCAACGCAGTCCATAATGCAAAATTTGAAGTAAAAAGAAAAAGTATGCAATTTGGAACAGGTGCCAAGACTTTGTACTAACCCTGCTCTTGGCGGCTCAGTTGATGTGACGCGTCTCCCGCTGTGCAGAGGATTGTGGGTCAGAACAGCCAGAAAATCATACCAGACTGTGTACTGCAAAATGTGACCAGATGCAGTAGGACATCCAGGTATTTTTGTCACGCTGCATTTGACATCCTATATATCGGGGCATACTAAATCTTTTTCTAGCATGTTAAATAGTATGGTAGTGTTGGCAATGGAATGCAGACAGTGACTTCCTGGAGCTTCAGGCAACCTCACAATGACAGCAGTGCTCTAGGAAATCACTGGTGTCCTCATGCCCCACAGTGATTACTCCATACAGCCAAACGTTAGGCGCTATGGACATTGCAAATGCAGGTTATAAACTTGAATTGATCCAAATTGACCCCAAATATATAGTTATATAATGTAGATTATAATATATAATACACATCATATAATATTACAATGATATAATTAAAAATACAACATAACTAAGTATATAAAAAAGTATTTACAGTAGTTCCAAAAAAGATTTGTGCAGTTGTAGATAATAAATAATGTAAACAATAGAAAGTGTGAACAAACAAAGAGTATATCTGCATTTTGTGATCTCAGAGGGGCTTCACTTCAGGCTTTGCTGATCATACTGGAGAAGGAGGGAGGGAAAGTTTAACAAACTACACTGAACACTGTGCAAGGAAGAACTACAACATCCACATTCAAAGAAACGACACGTATTTCTTCACACCCACCATCCAAGGAAAGTGAGCTAGTGTTTTGCCGCAGAGTGACTCCTCTTGTCTGTAGAGGATCTTGGACACCACAGTTCCTCCTCTGGGAATGGGGGTTGACCTGTCGTGAAACTCCCGCGGTGTCAGCACTTCTTAGCTCCATAAAAGCTGCCGGCTCCTGTCTTTCACCCTCTTCTGTGTGGAGACACAGACTGCCAAACCGTTCACCAGAACCAAACAACAACCACCGCCTCCTCTACACCAACACAACATGACTTCCGCCGCCCAGCCCATTTTCTCAAAGGGAGAGGACTGCAAACCCTCCTGGCATGACGCCTCTGCCGGCTACAATGAAAGCGACACACACCTGGAGATCATGGGCAAGCCCGTGATGGAGCGCTGGGAAACCCCGTACATGCACTCTCTGTCCACCGTTGCAGCCTCAAAAGGTAAAAGCGGCAGTTGGAGCAAATTCAGGTTCCATTATCGGACACGGTAATCTTTTGATGGTTGTGTCCGACTAAGGAGTCTGGGAGCCGCTTATTGACTGCCCCCAAACAGCAGTTTTTAATGCCACTGAGTTTCATAAACTATTGTAAATAATTTTATTACTGGTTACTAGATCATTTAAATTATAGTTGCTGTCAGGTGAATATAACATCAATACACAAAAATACATTTCTCCAGTCAGCTGTATTCAATCAGCACTGCACTGAAGTGAGTGCACAGTTTGCCTTAAAACATGGAGTGAGGTGTGAAAAGATTGTTTAAAAAGGGATGGGGGCATTACATATATATATGTTTGTGTATATACATTTACTTAAAAAAAAACCAGCAATATGTGAGATAATGTGTTTTTATACACATTTTAGCCTTTTCCTTTGTTTTTGGTAAATGACCTGGAGGACACGTGTGAGAGCGTGAGCAGCATGGTGCTCAGTGCTCTGTGAATACTACAGCAGCTGTTACTCTACTCATGGGGACGGGCCAGGAA
Organism: Chaetodon auriga; assembly: GCF_051107435.1. NCBI lineage: Eukaryota > Metazoa > Chordata > Actinopteri > Chaetodontiformes > Chaetodontidae > Chaetodon > Chaetodon auriga. Next base: position 13,507,253 of record NC_135076.1, read on the forward strand.
GTCTGCAGGGGGAAACAGCTCATCTGCTCTTAGCTTCATGTGAAAATAGACTGATCCACACACCCTCGCAGACATGTGGGAAGGGGACAAGTATGCGCACTGAAACTGTCTACACTACACTGCACAGATGCACATTCTCTTGTACTTGAAACAGCTTCATTTGGGTTTCTGGACAGAGAAAGAGCATTTTCTTACAATGGTGTTGATGTTGTCCACTAGTCTGCATTGTTTTTGCATGTATTATTCTGGACAGCCACAACATGTTGTTTTGGACAATTGTCCTTTTTAACTTTAAATGAGATTTAAAAATGGATTCTTTGTGTTTTTGCCTGCTATTACATGCACATCAATTTTGAATGCAAACATTTTATTTTGCACAAAGACGATGTAAAAATGTCCTTTTCTCATGGGAAATGTCATATGTTTTTTTCCCCCTGAGTGTCTCTGTAGACTCGTTGTTCCTTATCTGAATGAATTTCAGCTTCATGTTTGTAGAGCATACAAAAATGAATGAAATTAAAATGTGAATATTACTCTGAGCTGCTGATTAAAGGCCTAGTAAATCATTCTGAAAGGGTCAAGCAACATCAAATAGCCTTTACTTCTCATCTATTTAAAGACTGAAAGCCTTTGGCCTTTCTGTCCACGACATGTTACAACCAGCTGACTTTCCCTCCACACCCAACACACAGTCTATGGTCTTGCTAGTTGTCACTGTGTTGCTGAGCCTCAACAGCCAGCTTCACTAAACCCAAATATTTTGGAAAGGAAATGTTTTGTTGCTTTGTGTTGTCTGGTAGGTGGCCGGGTTCTGGAGATTGGTTTCGGCATGGCCATCGCCGCCACTAAGCTCGAGTCTCTCCCCATCGAGGAGCACTGGATCATCGAGTGCAATGACGGCGTCTTCGCCAGACTGGAGAACTGGGCCAAGTCTCAGCCACATAAGGTCAGTCGAACCGAGTGATGCACCAGTAAGCCAATATTGGTTTATCACAGATGAGCTTGCTTGGGACCTGGAGGTGTAGTTTACTGTTATGGATGCAGATGAGTGAAGATGGTGTTCATGTTGCTGCAGATCGTCCCTCTGAAGGGCCTTTGGGAGAACGTTGTTCCCACCCTGCCAGACAACCACTTTGATGGTAAGAAATCAAATGGGGGGAACTTTGGTCACATGGAGATGTTCAGTTTTGCTTGATGATGAGTTTACAGTTTGACATGTTTTAGAGAAAAACAGAGCAGACAGTTGGTACAAATACGTAACCTGTTTAACTCTTTACCTTTAATCAAAATCTGTCGAGTGGAGTATCAGTTATCACATCAGGGTAAAAAACATCCCTGCACCCCTGTTTAGCCACTCACTTTAAGTCATTCATGCTTCATTGTCCAGTCAAGGGTCTTTGGAGAGAGAGAGGAGACTTTGTCCCATCTCACGACTCGATGGATAAAACTTTAAGAAGTGATAAAAACACCTGCAGAAAACTGAATGATTTAAATACTGTGCACACTGCTAACACTGTGTACCTCTCCCAGGTATCCTGTATGACACATACCCACTGTCAGAGGAAACATGGCACACTCACCAGTTTGACTTCATTAAGGTAGGTAGTTACAATCCACACAACACTGCAGCAAGTAAGCCAGTATGTCCAGAAAAGATTAAAACTCTGCATGAGGATAATCTCTGAATACTTGGAATAGTTTCCATGAACAGTGGATTAAAGATACTGACTAATAGTAAACAGTAGTAATGACCTTAGTGTAAAGACAATGGCAGAAATCATACATCGTGCTTCATTTGGTGCATATGCTGCAGCCTGTCTTTGTTCTTTAGGTCGTGTCCTGACTGTAAATGGCTTGTCTTTGTGTGCAGGGTCACGCTTACAGGATGCTGAAGCCCGGCGGCGTCCTCACCTACTGCAACCTGACCTCCTGGGGCGAGCTGCTCAAGACCAAATACAATGACATTGAGAAGATGTTCGAGGTATGTCTTAGTCACGTCCTCTGCCTATGCAAAAGAAAATTTGGAAGAGTAAGATCACTGCGTGGAGGGAGCTTCAGGGGAAACGAGAGGTGGTGTAGCGTTCACGACGGTGCAAAATGTCCTGAACATTTTACGTGTCCCAATTTCACACTACATTCAGAACTAACTGATAATATGTACCACTACTACATATTTTAAATGAAGGAAATGGGTTTCTCTTGACCCTGAGACTGCCATTAGTTTGATTTCAGTGAGGGTTTAAGTGTTATGTTTTTCAGCAAATAGAGTATCTTGCAATTTATTTAGCATAAGAACGCTCAAGTTACTGAATACTGCTGACTATCCCTGTAGCACAGCACCGTGAGCTGAGGGCAACCTGACGTAGTCCCTGCGATAACGTCAAGGTTCACGATAAACAGGCTAAAGGGAGCCGATAAAGCCTTGAACCGCCTCACACTGACCACCTCTGTCTGTTAATGATTTTTAGGAGACCCAGGTGCCTCACCTGCTCCAAGCCGGCTTCAAGAAGGAGAACATTAGCACCACCACTATGGACATTGAACCACCCAGCGAATGCAAATACTACTCCTTCAAAAAGATGATCACTCCCACCATCGTCAAGGAGTAAAGTCCGAAGACACTGCTTTTTTTTTTTTTTTTTCATTGTGTGCCATATTTCAATAAATTCAAATCCAAGTCCAAACTCATTTTACAAGGTGTTCATATTGATTATATGTTTATTTAATGGTTGGAGGTTGAAGTTGAATCTTCAGTCTTCAGCGTCTCTCTGTCAGCAGACTGTGCTGCGTCAGTCCACTGATACATGTTATTCTTCACAGCAGTAAATATGTGAGACAACAGCAGACTGAAACCACATGAAGTCACCACAAATGCATTTACACCCCACTGAGCTTCCTTCCTGGCACTCATATCCCAGTTTTAGATCAAGCACTAGATGTTTCACTGCCTGTTTAAAAGTTTGTCATGAATTCAGAGCGTGGTCTAACATTCAGACTTCTTCTCCACTCCAGGTTCACTGGTAACAGGTGATAGTATCATGATTGGGTATGAAAGGGGCATCCTGGAAAGGCTCAGTCGTTCACAAGCGAGGATGGAGCGAGGTTCACCACTTTGTGAACACATGACTGTATAAATATTACTACATGGGCTCAGGAGCACTTCGTAAAGCAGTCGTAGATAAAAACAGTGTGTTTTGTTTTAATTGATATTTTACACAGCATCCCAACCTTTCTGGAATCAGGGTTGTATTTCTGTGGGAATTTGTCCACAAAAGGCCAAATCAATGCAAATTGCTCAGTAGCATGTATGTCAGGAGGAAACAGTAGTTTTTATAAATAACAGGCATGAATGTTAAAGGGAAATCATGTTTGAAAAGTCCTAAATCTGAGCAGGTTAACCAACAAAGGTCTTTAATTTTACTAATTGTAGGATACACCAGTAAAGTGAGAATTAGACTAATTACAATTTGCATTATTGCATAATACATGTAGTGTATAATGCAGTGTTTAATATTCATCTCTCTTCATTAAAACAATACGTTGGCAGTTAAACAGTCCACTGAGATGGACACAGAGTAAAGGAAACAGTATGTTTTCATTTATGGTCAGAGACAACCATGTATGTTATCTGAACACGTGGGAATAAGTTAGCACCTGGCGAGGACACATTAATCATTAGATGGATGGATGATGCAACACCAGGCTGCAGTCAGGTGGGAAACTACAGCAGCTGGCAGATCTCAGATCTGAATCAGGAGGACATGACTCATATTTCAAGTCAACACTCTCATACAGAGAAATATGAAGAGGCAAAAACAGATTTTACTGCTCAGAGGGCAAGAAGTTACTGAAATAATTCACCATTTTTCTCCTTCTCTGAGGATTAATCTGAGCATCGGTCACATAAAATAGAGGATGTGAAGATGCCTCCAGGTGTTTGAGAACAGAACAATTGATAGATTAAAACACAAATTACCACCTGATTAATTGATAATGAAACAGCAGTAAGCCACCAACATGTATAAAAATAGCTTGACACTCGACAGTAGTTCCACGTACACAGTAACCTGTAGGGGTCAGGCACATTACTGATATTGCAATACATTGTCTGTGGTATAAGATCTCTTGAGATATATGAGCACCAATATTTTGATATGTTTTGTTGTGATAACGTTGATAATGTGCTTTATTGCTGCTAAAGATGGTTTTAGCATATCACAAACATACTGGAAAACATAAAACGGAGGCTATACTGTTTGGATTTTTGTGTTTCTGGTGTACCACTATCTTAGCTGATCAGTTATCAGAATATATCAATACAGGAAATTGTAGTGAAGAAAAGCCAAAGACATGTTTGAGGTCAAATAGAGTGACATGTGACACCATCATATAGTTTGTCACCAGAGAGCACTTACACATTTTGCTGAGATCTTTATTCAAAAGTCGTGTTTCTATGTTAAATATCAGCTTTTTTTTAAACTCTAAAATATCACTCAATGACACTGAAACCTCTTCAAATTACAGTAAATACAGTGTATGCATGATTCTCCTCATCCTGCTGCCTTTTTAATGTGTAAAGGAATCCGCTCTCCATCTCCAGTAACTGAGTAAAAGATGCAGTTTAAAAACATAACTTAAAGCATCAATCTTTAACCAGTATACATAAGAACTGTTAACATGACAATGTTTCACTGGAGTCTTTGAGCTACTGCACCGCCATCACAGCACAAAAACACAGCTATCCACAGCAAATGATAGGCAAGAAGGACTTAAGTGTCTCACTCAAGAACCCTTCAACAGCACAGAGGACTGTACCCATGATTCTGTTATTCCACACTGAGGATGCAGAAAAGCAGCGCTGCGCTCTCGCTCTGCATACATAATCAGAGCAGCTGGTTTACAGTTCAAGCTGAATATACAAAATACTGCTTTTGTTTCGAGGACAAAAAACAATTTTCACACAGCTTTGCTAACAATCCGCATTTGACTTGTTCACTCAGTGGGATTGCATAGTGTTTTTGCGCACAATAATTCATTATTAAGTAACAATTAACACTCCACAAAAATGCGTTCTGTCTCTAACACACAGACACACTGGACACTGAGCAGTGAAGGTCAGAGCAGGTGATCACAGGAGCCACCTAGTGGCTTAAATTTGGCTTCAGCGGTCACATTGGAAAGAATGACACACCACAGGTTGAAATCATGTATTTTCATGTGAGCCCAGTTTATTCAAAATACTATAGAGTAAGATAATATAGGATGACGCTCTTATCTTACGATCAAGACCAGGTGAGAGTTTGATGCTGAAAAGGAGTAACACATAATGCATATGGCTACATGAGTAAAGATGACATCATTTAAAACTGTGGTTTAAACTCTAACACAAGCACAAACTTTGTAGGTAACAAGTTTACGTGTGTTTCCTATTACAGAGAGTCTCGAGACATCATGACTGAATTAAAGGAGCAGAAAAACTGAACTGAGTGAGCGCTGCTGAGTTTGCTTGAAAACAAGCCGCAGTGCACTGTGAGTAAATTACAACAAGCACTTTACTGAGTTCCTGCAGCTCTACATGGAGGAGGAGCAGTGCTCCAAATGAAGCCTGAAATACAACATTTACATCACACACACACATATAACACATTCACTTCCGATACCAGATCCTCATCTTCTTCTCACGCTTGATTTTCTTCTGCAGCTGTAAAGTGCCGTAGAGGAGAGCCTCTGCAGTGGGAGGACAACCTGAGGACAGGATAGAAATAACTGAACAAAACTGTACATTGTTTGGTAAAGATTTCAATTCAGCACTCTGGCAGCACACAGGCTCAGTCTGACTGAGGAACAGCATCTGTTCATTAATTCTCTGATAATTTATTTATATATTTGGCTGCTAATGTCGCACACTGATCCTATCAGTCTGCAAGACAGTGATAAATACTGACTGGAATTAACTACGTACATTATGCAGTATGAAGGCTGCTGACACTGACAACACCACCACACAGTCATAATGCACTTTCACTATTTATTACAATAAAACATGTACGACCAGCACTACTAATAGTACCAGTATTTGTTAATAATTTAAGTATTCAGTCATAGATCTACTACTGCTACGTTACAGCTACTACCAAGAATAACACAATGAATAGTACTGAAAGTTCTAAACTACTACTGTTCATTGTACAACTACTTCATTCCTACATGTAATCATTAATTGTGCACCGCAACTAAAGTGAATTTTTGCACTGGAATTACATAGCCAAAAGTATGTGAACACCCCAACGTTACACTCTGATAGGACTGTTAAGCATCTTTTTCTATAACTATGGACTGTAATTGTGAGGCAGCTGGATTTGTTAGATCAAGAGATCAGGCCACGCGAAATCCATGTTCCCAGGCTTCAAGTTACATGTTTGTGGCCAAACCACAGTTGTTTTGGACCAATCAGCATCCAATAAGGAACCAGTGGTAGCTACGAACGGACTTGGCTTCATGCACAGGATAATTGCCGTGTTGAAACACGAAAGAGTCTTACCCAAACTGTTGCCACAATGTTGGAAGCACATTTTTGTCTAAAATATCATTGTTTGATTTCTCTGATGGGAAATAAAGGACCAATAACCCCAAGGGTGTCCACATACATTTGGTCACAAAGTGTTCGTACGAAACTGACCAAAATTTAATGTACAGTATTTCTCATTGCCATTTTTATGGAATTTGTAGATATCACATGTATCATATACACTGTAAAGTAAAGTTTACCTGGAACATAAATGTCCACTGGGACGATTCGGTCACAACCTCTGACGACAGCGTAGGAGTAGTGGTAGTAGCCTCCTCCATTAGCACAGCTGGAAGAGGAAAATTACCAGGACACTTTTATAAAATAAGACACTTAATGTAAAGGTTAGACTCTAAACCCCAAACCCATAGAGTAGAAATTAGACAACTATAAAAGTGCAAAAACATTCTACTTGAAGCACAGCATGACCGCAATAAAAAAACACAATGACTGGATGAGACCTTCAAATGCGACCGTGTGAGATATTTTCATGTTAATATTTGTGGCTAGGAAGATTACGCTTGCCGCCATAGAGTGGAAAGAACATTGGACAAAAGCAGGAATAAACAAACTCACATTAAAGCTCAACATTCAGAAGCACAGTAAATATTAGTATCGGATCAGTTGTGGACACTTTACGGACACACACGCTGATAATGTAAATCTCCTCAGGGGTTAGCTTACCTTCCCATGGAAATGACGTATCTGGGCTCGGGCATCTGGTCGTACACCTGTTGAGAAGAAGACAGTTCAGTCACTCTTATATAATATCTGACTAAGAGTTAATCTGTCCTTTCAGATGGAGGAAGGCTTCATGCCAGTCTACCAATCCACCGACAGGCTGATCATAATCCAGCCAGCATTTAAACAGCTATACTGTTCTCAGCGCTCACATCTTGCAGAGAGAGAAGTCTGAGACAGAGAGCACTCGCATCCAACAATGTCTATGAGCAGTGCATCATACATTTCACAAACCTGAATCAAACTCAAGTCAGTGGTTTGGAGTGTTGTTCAGAGCATCATTAGTTGAATTACTCTTAACTGTGAGCTGCTGATGGTATCACAGCTGCTGTTACATCCCACCCTTCTCCTCCCTCACCTTCCGCAGAGCTGGAGCCATCTTATTGGTCAGTGTTCCTGCCACTATCATGACATCAGACTGTCGGGGACTTGCTCTAAACACCACTCCGAAGCGGTCCATGTCATAACGAGGCGCCGCCATGTGCATCATCTCCACCGCGCAGCACGCCAGGCCAAAGGTCATGGGCCACAGAGAGCTCTGAGGGCACAGCAGAGCAGCAGGAAGTCAAGAAAACACCAACAGAGCAGACACACAAACACTTTCTTCAAGGCATTGTTCAGGCCCAGCACGGAGTTCATGTAGACTAGAGATGCAGCAATACATTTGTGGACAAATGGACAAAAAAACTTCTAAAAAGGTCACAACCCAGCAGGAGATAACAGTTTAATCAAGCTCATGAGGGTCAAGTTCTGTTTGTTAAGGACAGCAACATCATGGTTTGCAATGTGGTTCAGGAAATACCACATAACCTCCTATCAGTCAGTGATAGTGCATTAGGCATGTTGCCAAGATTTTTCACATTGCTATATTACTTGTGCTGTGTTTGCATCAGCAGCCAAAGAAATTCAGGCAACAACTCGCTGGCTTAAAAACTGCTGCGAAAAGCTGCAACTGTCAGACCTCTGGTACAGCTGGCACATGCTGTTCAGTGGTATTCAACTCAATATGACTCATATTTGCCTTTGTAATTATCGCCTTTATTGCTGGTGTGAATACCAAACTGCACCAGCAATCCATTTAAATAAGAAATCTTTTTTCTATAAATTCTGGTGAATAAAATAGAGCCAACTGAGCCGTTAGAAGGTTCAGATACATCGCAAGCTCAGAAAGATGAGCCTTCATGTAAATAAGATGGAACAGTGGCAATTGAAGTTACGTCACACATCTCTAGACATGAGGCTTTATGTCCAATTACGTGACCTGAGATCAAACAGTCTCATTCTCAGTTGGACAAACAAGGATATAACATAAATGAGAAAACACTGCAGACCTTGATCAATCCAGTCCACATATGTGGGTGTTAACACAGCCAATATCCTCTCCTCGACTCACCCTGCGTGCCCAGTTAACCAAGTCATCCAGCTTAGTAATGACATACTCCCCCTTGCTGGTGGCTACAGATGCTGGTTTGGCTGCTGCCACTGCCGTGCTCTTCTCTCTGACTGGAAGCACACTGCAGCAGAAGGATGGAGGGGATCTTTAACATGTGCAGAGTGTTTACTGAGTGTCTGTTCTTCATTTACACCAGAGGATTTTTGGTAAACTCACGTCGTGGTGGTATTCTCGCTTTTTGCGCTGCTGTGCAGACTCTTCTGTTGAACAGCAAACACTGAAATGGACCTGGTGGATGGAGAGCAGGTCAGAGGGAGAAACAGCAGTGACAACAAAAAATGTCTGTGTATGAATATTTTAATCATAACATATGCGTATGTTAAAACTGTTGACTCCACAAGAGGGCAATGCTGTAATATTACAGCGTGAAGTTTAATCATTTCAAGACATTGTGTGCGATGGACAGATGGGCAGATTTTATTGTGGGATATGATGATTTTGTCTGAGCTTCCTAAACTTGATGACGCTTTAAAGGATTAACTTGACGGTGCCTCTGAATAGCATACAGGCTGAGAGCTGCTGCTGCTGCTGCCAAAAGCAAGATGGCACAGCCTGTCGAGCACTGTAAATGTTTGAGCACTTGCTTTTGAGTGAGGATTGTTTCATCTCACTATTCTCTTCAATGTGGCTTAATCTGACCTCAAAAGTAACAGAGAAATTGACCAAAGTTGACTAAATAAAAACTATGTAGGTTGGAAGTTATCATGGATATTTCACCCTGCATTTACTGCCTACTGAAGTTTATTTCAGTTAGCTTGACTTTTACAATAGCCGAGTAACAAATGTGTTTATGTGGGTACTAAAGACCAACTCTACATCTCTACATCTCTCAAGAGTATAATACTGAAGCAGCTGTCAGACCAGCTCAGCAGAGCTGCAGTAACTTTGGAAACATGAGACGATTAGAGGGTTTTACCTTGTTGAAAAGCAGCCAAAAACGGACAGGCGAGGCGCTGCAAAAAACAAGCATTTAAAAAAACTTGAGAAATGTTGTGATAGTAGTGATATATTGTGTGTATTTCACATGTTTCAACAGCTGTATTGTCCAATCACTGACCGCGGGGTGATAAAAATCGTAAGGCATTTTGCTAACAGGCAGCATAGATAACTTTGTGATGTACTCAGAAATTCGACTTCATGTCAAACCCAAAGTCTGGATATTGTAGCCTCATTTAGAGCAAATTGTTCTGCTCTCATCTTAATCTAAATATTTACAACTGAATGCCACGCAAGGCGCCTCCATCTACGTTGTCCTGAACAGTACAGACAAATGATGTGTCGACTTTATTTTAAGTAAGTGCCGCTTGGTGCATTTAATGCATGCCGAATTAAAGAATGGCCCGTAGCAATTTGGAAAACCCTTAAATGATACTTTACACGACACAGTGTTTGCAAATGCAGGTGACAACCCAAAAATGACAGGATTTTCAATGGGGGTTTGGTTTGATATTCTTATCGATGACGGGTCACACGCAATGGGGAAAAAAGAAGATGTCTGTTGTAGTAGTAACTTCAACACAAACTGCGGATTTAAACAACTCACTAAAACAACAAACTGCTTGGATAGTTTGAAGATGACATAATATGTCGTTATGCATATTAGCTGTTGTTAGCTTGCGCTTTGACTGCTACTGGGATTGCGGCTGAAGCTCACATAAGCGTTACTTAGCTAACCCGGTTAGCCTCTATGCTAACGCAGACACAGCAAGGTCAGTGTGCGCATTCACTAAAAGTTAGATATCCGAAGACCAACGCAGTCAAACCACACGGTAGTGCACGTTCATGTGCTAAATTCTGTAAATACGGTGATAAACGTAGGTGTGAAAACACAGCGATGTGTTTTAAACGTGTATCATTTTAGTCAAAACATCACTTACCAACCAACGCCGCCATCTTTGAGATTCTGGTTACGTCAGACTGCTTCCCGTGCCTGTGTTAGCTCGTGCTGCAGAGGGCGCTGCTGTAAAGTTGACAACCAGTTTATATGAGTTAAAGAAGGTCAAAGTGTTGTTTCTTTGCTCACAATGTAGAGGTTTTACTGGATTATAAGGTTAAATCGGGTAATATAGAGGTCATATTTGTGGCATTTCACGTAAAATTTCCGCAAGACCTGGGTAAATCAGAGTAAGGAGGGTTACTGGGACACATATCTAGGTTATTGAATGTGAGGTAATCCACACAATAAAAAGATTGTTCAGACAAAGTAAAACTGCATGTAAGCAGGGCCCGTTTGAGAAATACTGAGGTCAAAGTTCAAATCCCCCCAATGCACTAATCGCATTGTTTTTTTTCACATTTATCTGATTTATTCAGTGAACCATTTCCAAATCTGACCCCCCAACATTAACATCTAAAGGGGTTTCTAAGCCTTTCCACACAACCAGGAATACAGTCCTGAATCCTGCATTTTTGTGTCATTTTAAAGTAGTCACATTTGGATATACAGTGACCCCAACCCCCCTAAGAAACTTTGACTAGCAAACAAAAACAGGTCTGTAAAATGTTCTTAATGTAGTGGCCACTTTTGGACACTTACAAATTAATTTAAATGTTAAATTATACTTCATGTAAAGGTTCTGTGCAGGTTTAAATGCTTTTAAAAAAATGTCTTCACAAGATCATGCATGCACATGTGGGGGTAAACACTGAGGACATGTTGCCACTGACATACACTGATAACTAGTACTGTGTATAATATTTATCTTATGGTATATTGTAAGTTGTCTCGATATATTGTATGTAGTTGTCTCGATACATTGTATGTTATAGTCATTATTATAGCTGTTTAGCTCCCCCCAGTGGGGTGAGGAGTGGAGTTCTGTTTTTTTTTTTTTTTTTTTTTTTTTTTTTTTCCACAGATAGATGTTTAAAAACTTCTCTATGCTGACTGTAAAACTGAAGTGAGCGGTGCACACAGCCAGGCGCTATTTTCATGGAGCTCATGTTGATATGTGTCTGTGCAGAGACGCAGAAGCAGAAAGTGGTGGAACTATTGGCAGCTGGAGATCAGGATTTATGACTTTAAAGATAAAACGGCCTCTTTTATGTGGTAATATATTTTAAAGCCCTTATCAACCCCATCTTCATGGGTTCCACCCAAAACACAATATTTGAGCATATAATTGACTAACTTAAAAAAAAACACAGGAATAACACTCACATCCATAAAACTCCAGCATGAAAACACATCATATATTTTTCAGATGTTTTATTCCCTCGCAGAGCAATCTGTGTGAAATCTTCATCCTCTGCATGATCACAGCTTTGGAGAGCATGTCTGGAGCAGAACACACAAGTCATGATTCTGTGCGTTCACTTCAGAGGCCCGAACTTGAGTTTGTCTGTCTCATCAGACTGGAGCAGCAGCCTGGTTGTACAGGTTGAGCTGCATTCATGCTGTGCGTTGTCATAACAAACACATTTATTCAATGATACATATCATTGCCAAAATACACCTCATGTCAGTTAGAGCTTGTATGATTTATAGACCCTCAATGTGAAAATAAAACCATCTACCTGTAATGACTGTGGTTGTATTTTGTGGTGCTATTAAGTTGTGCATTTGATTTCCAGTAAGTGACTGAAAGTTAAACTGAATTTGTTAGGCTGCAGTCATGTTTCTTTGTCTGGTTTTTGTCTTTCCCCAGCATGTGAACACATAGCAGCAAACACCATTGGAGCTCTTGAGCAAGGCACTGAACAAGTGGAGCTGCTCCCTGGCTGATGGCAGCAGACTGCAGTTCTACTGCTGATGAATGTCTTTCCGTAGATTGAAAAGCATAAGTCCTAAAGCTCGTGACTTTGTGGCAAAACAACATCACAGGCTTGGAGCAGAGCAGCCTGGCACTGCAGTTCATGGACTATCAATTAACCAGACAATTATTTTTTGATGAATCATTTAGTCTATAGCAGCAGTCTCGAGCTCAAATTAGCTGTGGGCCACTGGTCTGGTTGAACACTCGGTTGAAAAATAAACCTCAAATAGGATCAAATACTCCGGAACATCTACTAATTGGACCTTTTTTTTTTTCTTTTTTTTTTTTTTTCTTTTTTTTTTTTTAAATATGACCTGTACAGCAGCAGCTTGGCTCACTCTTCTCCATCATACCTGTCAAAGTGCTCTCCTGCGTGTAATGCATGTCTGAAGAAAGGCCGGCTTTTCCTTGAAGATGAGACAGGACGCAGCCACCTCTCTTTAAATGCAGCACAGGTCAACCTTTAAGATTAAGATACATGTTGGTGCGAAGACGGCTGTATCAAAACACAGCTTAGTCCTAGAACTGTCCTCTTCATGGACTGTCTCCATGTATTTTTTGCACTGTTACATTTTGATGCTGTTTTCTCTGCCGTTTGCACCTCTGAACATATGAATTTGATTTGAATGCTGCTAGCTGAGTATTTATGTCACTGTAACAAGCTGCGCATTTAGGCACAGCTTTCTTGTTAAATTTGAAAAAACAAAACCTCTCAAAACACTATTCATACCCAGATTTTGCAATCTAGAAAATTAGGAAATTATTAAAACAAAGAGAAATACCCCTTAGAGAAAGACAGAGAAAAAATAAAAATGGAGAAAATTTAATTACATGAATTTGTGGGTAAGATTTAACAGTAAATTGTAACCATGAAGGGAGGCCTTATGAGATTGTCTTATGATCCCCAGGTAGCTAGTTTTAAACTCTGGTGCACAAAATGTCAAATATGATGACACTGCACTTGTTACCTGACCACATATAAAGACAGACAAGGCTGAACTCTTGCACACTGTCAGCATTGAGTTCATCAGAGACAAAACGTGTCAGTCATGGACTTTCTTCAGGGACCGACTGTGTGAAGGAATTAAACCCTTAAACCCAAGTAAATCTTAAGCATCTGAGGCTTAAAAATGTTTATTCTGACATGATAAATACCTTGAGTCCAATGAATTGCCTTTAATTAAAGTAATTTGGATAGCTCTTTAATCTCCTGACTGACTGAGTGGTCAAAAGCCATCTTTAGCATCCTGTTTTTGTTTTGGCCTCATTTTGCGCCACAAACCGAGCGAGCACCATCAGCAGCAGCGAGGATGCCAGCAGGGTGGAGATGGAGAGCAACCAGAGAAACATGGAGAGCATATTATCACATAATGACAGTCCCAGCGCCGAAAACGCACACTGCAGTTTCTCCAGGAATAGCTGCACAGTCAAAGCAAATGCAACAACTGGTCAGCGTCGGGGAAGGAACTGAAAACTGGCTGGAAAAGATGAAGAGATGCTTTTACAAATGGCTTTTATTCTGTCTTCATCATGTACAAACTTTTTGGGACAGTTGAAATAATAATAATAAAGTCTTACAACTGAAGTTGCTTTGCTCATGGTTTTCAAGGTCAAACCAAATTCAGCCACATATATAGCAGAGCTTTTAAGTACTTAGAGTTCAAAACATTAAATATAGGCACTGAAATAGCTTAAAGGGACAAATGTTTGAAGACTACAGCATTGTTCAAAGGCTTCCTTCACCACTAGCAGGGAAAGAGCTCTGGCATTTCAGATAATAAGCATGAATCCACATAAAAAAAAAGTCCTGTATAGGAGGAGCAAAAATACAAGTTAAGCCGTCACAGACTTGGAGGTTATAGTTGCAGCGTGTTGCTGTGCTGAACTGCAGACCACAGGAATGACCTATTTTTGGAAAGATCTCCTCCTCTGAAAGAAGAAAGCACAGCTCGCCTCCTCACTGAGCATCCAGGATGTCTGTGGGTAGGATGTCTGGTTTGCCACTTGGGCTCTGTGATGTCTCCCCTGACCAGGAAGAGGGGGTGACCTGATTATAGAGGACGTCCTGAGAGCCAAAAATTGGCTCTTTGAGATTCAGGGTGTACATGAGGAACAGATTGAGAGCCACCATGGCGAGGAGCGGGAACACAGTCAGGCCGGAGCCGAAGCCTCGCCAGGAGCTGCACACGTTCAGGCTGACCCAATAAATAAGCCTGCAGAGGATGAAAAAAAACAACAACGACACACAAACAGGAAATCAGATGAACTCCAAACTTCACTGATAAATGCTCAAAACCTCCCTGACAGTGAAGCACCAGTAAAACCAGGGCAGAAAGAAATATTCAGTAAATGGTTTATTCACTGATTTGTGTAAATATCTGCTTATTCTGAATTTGATGCAGCAACATGTTTCCAACACATTGGGACAGGAGCAACTAAAGACTGGGAAAGTTGTGGAATGCTCCAAAAACACCTGTTTAGAACATTCCACAGGTAAAACAGGTTGATTGGTAACAGGTGATAGTATCATGATTGGGTATGAAAGGAGCATCCTGGAAAGGCTCAGGAAAAAAATGAAATCATGTGACACACAACTGTTTTCATTGTCTGGGCTTTACTCAAATCTTTCTTTTTGTGAAATATTGGATAAATTTACATCTTTGAGGCTTGAATAATTTTACAAATGAAGATCTGAGAAGTTTAGAGGGAAATTTATTCTGAGGTGAAACTGCAAACAACTCAAATCCATAAGCCAAAAGGTTGGGAACCACTGGTTTAATCTTTTAAATTCATCATATTTATGAGCTCATTGTGTTTTTTGTGTAAATCAGAAAGGTAACTAGTAAGTATAGCTGTCAGATAAATGTAGAGGACTAAAAGGCACAACCGACTGGGACCAGCAACTTCCTGGAGTCTTTACTGGTCACCTAGGGAGCAGCTCCCAGACAAGACATGGCCCAGGATCTAATTACAGTCCCCATGTAAAATGGTGAATTGTTGTTTTTGCACTACAGTTTTTGTTCAGTTCGGATGAAGCAAAAAACGTAGCTGTTGTAAATATGATTAGAACCAGGCCAATCTGAAGGTATTTAAATGAGATTTTCAGCCTGTGGAGGTCGTTGTGTCACAGTCAAGCTGATATATTTTCTAGAACATGCTAATTATCTTCTCCCTGTGAAAGCATTTCATATTCCAGAGATGTTTGATTTTGCATGTCTTACATCTTGTATGTTCATTTTTAGCACTTACGATACAAAGAGCACTCAAGTGCAACAAAGTGAGCAAACAGAGTTCAGTGACGCTGGTTGACTTGTGTCACAGTCTGAACTCCCTGCTGCTCTGCGACGTGCTGCCAAAGCTTCTCTCTGGCTTTGTTAATGACAGTGGTTGTGTTTGTTTTTAGCCATGCTAGCTGCGTGCTTCCAGGGACGGCAGTGTCGGTCTGTCACCACTTTGGTCTGACTGAAATGCTTCAACAACCATTCGACGCACTGCCATTAAAATTCGGTTCACACGTTCGTGTCCGCCTCAGGATGATCCTCTGATTTTTCTCCTCTCTGGTTTACGGGCAAAAAAAACAATGTCAGCCTCAGCTGTACTTTGTGTCTAATTAACAAATGTTAGCATGCTAACACACTAAACTAATATGGTGACCATGGTAAATACCACCTGTTAAACATCAGCATGTTAGCATACTGTTGTTAGCATTTAGCTCAGCTTTGTCTAAGAGTTGCTTGCATGTTTTAGACTCTTTTCTGTATTATTTTATTCTTCATATTAATACTGAACATGTGCTGCTCCGCATTTTGTCTCCACATATCAGTTTTCTTTACTGTGAATCGATGTGATCTGTGTCTAACACTTATGTATTAAAGTACGAAGGGGAATTTTGAAACCAGAATAAAACATTAAAGAAAACTTAAGTCCTGGATCAGTTTGTTTGGTGCTTTTGAACCTCAAACATTTGAGCCTCACCTTCCTATGATGAACATGGCAACCAGTATCGGCACCAACTTCAGCTGGTCTTGAGGCAGTAAAGCGGCCATAACAACGAGGTTGAGGATGTAGAGGAGCAACTGCTCCAAGGACGCCGTGACAAACAGCTGCTGAACGGCCCGTCCTCTGGGAAACGACTCCTGCAGACTGAAGGAGGCTGTGCAGAACTGGCACGCTGCACTCATGAGCATCGCTGCAAGGGATGAAAGAGCAATAAGTCAGTTAGCATCTTGAATCTTGGCCATCTTTCCACAAACAGCTCTCAACTTTAAGCAACTCCTCACTGCACTTGATCTTGTCTGACAGCATATTTTGTTTTTATAATATCTTCATTTGAGTACAGCAACAGCCAGCAGAATGGCCTACATGCTTGACAAGAAGGTGCAAGGGAACTGGTCTGGACAGGTTTTGGTTTGGATGTTGCCCGCAGTTCAGGTCACCCAGGTTGGTAACTGATTAAAATATTCTGAAACAATTAGGCCACAGCCTGGGAGACGACAGACACAGCCAATCTCTTATTGTAGTTTCCATTTAAAGCTATGTGCAGGAGGAGGAAATTATGCTTTTCTCCAGAGACCCGGGGAGACGTCTGCTGCACTGAGGTTGAAAGCACATGAAATTAAAGGACAGTGAACATTCCGAGACGAGGCGGCCAGACAAACCAAATCCTCTCTTAATCTTTATCTTTCATTTGCGGCTGTTTTTGAACGTCAGAGTGCAGGTGTTTGAAGCGTACCGAGCAGGATGGGGACGGCTGCTACCACACAGCAGCAGAGGGTGAAAACGATGCGGCTGGCTGCGTCGGGGCAGTCGGGGGGTTTGATGGGGACATAGAAATAGAGTGCATATAGGATCCCGGCCGCACACAGAAGAGAAGCCAGGACTGAGAAGAAAGCGGGAACTCGGCCGCTCTGACAGCATTTACACTGGCAGCAGCGGCAGCAGCACTGTCCCCGATCTGATGCCTCTTCTGCCACCTGACAAGTCTCTCCCCGCCCCTCTGACCTCCACACAGTCAGCTCCACGCTCTCTGGCGGCGGGCCTATCAGAGGTCGGCCCTCATCCACAGTGCAGTCCAGATTGGTGGATTCTGGACTCCATCTCGGCGTGTCTGTGCCGTTGGGAATGTCTCCCTGAGAGGCTGGGGTTGGACAGCTGATGCAGTTTTCCGTGGCGGCGTCCAAATTGCGCGCAGTGATGATCGGACTGGAAAGAGTCTGATCCAGCTCCCCCTCCTCTGTCTGATCTACCCGTGGCTCCTCTGGGAGGTCGTCTCTGGGCTGCTGGTGGCAGGGAGCAGAGCCTGTTCAAACCAGAGCACATTTTAACACAGAATTCAAAACCGCATACTGAAGGCAATCAGCTGCTGTCTCACACCAATCAATCATTCTCTTACTGCTCGTCCTGTCCAGGCCTCTGCTTTGCCTGGATCTCAAGTAACAATTTAGAGGGGCGGGCAGATGGCTGGATTAACCTATTAGGAGGCCACAGGGCCACCTTCCACCTTCTGTGCATTGTGTTTGCATGCAGTCACCTTCAAGTGCCCACAGTTACAGTGTACACGGAGACCCAGAAACCAGACCAAACCAACCCTAACCCTAACCTATATTATTGCAACACAACGACAAGTTTCCTTTATGTCAGTTACTTTATGATTGTGATAATTTGATTAAACACAAAGTAATTTAGGAATAACCCCCATGAGACTAGAACATAAACTGAAATAACTATAATCTTGAAAACAGACCCTCCACAATACAGGACCACAGGATACGGTCATGAGTCAAGAGCGATCTAGGCTGAGACTGAACCTTGATGAAATTTATTCAAATTATGAAAAAAAACTGGCTTTTTGCCAGTTGGTAATGCAGCTCTAGGTCTCTTGTTAAGAAAATAAAGCAGTGTTTAATTTTTACTTTTAAATGCATAAAATCAATTATTCACTTCTATCAAGCATCTGGTGGAACTTGCG
Source organism: Chaetodon auriga (assembly GCF_051107435.1). NCBI lineage: Eukaryota > Metazoa > Chordata > Actinopteri > Chaetodontiformes > Chaetodontidae > Chaetodon > Chaetodon auriga. The sequence continues at coordinate 13,525,738 of NC_135076.1, forward strand.
GCAATGTTCAGAAAGAGGCTACATCTACATACAAGCTAAATTGTAGACGTCCACAGGTGTTCTCTCAACTTTCCCACAGGTGTTTTCATCATTGCTGCAGGCTGTTGAATCAACATACATTAAACTAAATCCAAATGATTTTTTAGCTGAAGCTTATGCTCTTAAATCTGTCTTAAACTTCTCAATGTCTCATGTCATTTAAATAAATAACACTGTTCTAAGTAACTTGGTCATGCATATGCTAGTGCCCGCATGGACGTAATAAGACAACACAATTACAACTGGACATCTGACTAAAAAGTGTAGTTCTTAAATTAATGTAATGAGCAATGAAACATGGAATGGACTTAAAGTCTTCAATCTCAGCTAAATCTCATAAGAAAACAGCCTTTACTCTTCAGGGAGTCAATTAAACCGGCCTGTTTCTGAATCTAACAATGCACCTGAGTGGAACTGTATTGGATGTTGACTCGCTTATGACTGATTAAAACAAAGTACAAGTCGAAAACATATTTCTTCTCCAGCTCATACTGCTTTGTCATGTCCTCCCCAGCACTACAAACAACCTGTATAAATGATTTAAAGCCCCTTAAACTTGTACGCATGACATGGACGTTGATTTAGTCCAGAGCTCCTGTAGGTAGATCCACACATCTGCTCAACCTTAAACAGCTCCTTTAGCATTATTTTCAAAATTGGAAAGACATGTACAACTGTTCCTCCGCTTTAATCAGCCCTGACTCTGTCTTAAGTCTCTAAGGATCCAGTCTGGACTCCAACTTGACTTTAGCCTTTGCTAATTTGCTCTGGCCTCCCCTCAAATCCTACAGCTCTGTCAGACACTAAAAAGCAGCAGTAATAACTCACTCCTTGGCTGATTGGTTGCTGGTGGCGGTTCAAGGGAGTGCTGGGAGCCGGAGACGGAGTGGGAGGACGAGTGCAGCTCCTCCACCGAGGACTCGGGACTGTCTGAAACCGGTGCCAAGGAGATTTGAGTGTCAAGGTCCAGGAAGGGGGAGAAGGAGAGCCTGGTCGGGTCGATGTCCTGGAGCTGGTTGATGATGTCGCTGATGGACTCCTTCATGCTGTCGAGCTCCTTTGCATTCTGCCGGTTAGTGGCCTGAAGCCCCGGGGTGCTCATAGTCACACAGCCTGAGAGGAGCAGGCAGAAGACCAGAAACCAGTTAAAAACACCAAACCAGGGACATGCAGGGCAGTAAAACCACCTTCATTCTCCAAGTGTCAGAGAAGCCAAATGACTATCAACTGCACTGTAAAACCCAGAGTTTTATCTTTACTTCTTATGAAATACGGTTTATTTCTGAGTCTCTTTCAAGCATGTTGTGGCACTGGTGTGCAGAAAGAGGCCACATGATCATAAACTCTGACAGAATATTTAAGGCCACTGAAAAAGTTCTGGAAACCAGTTTTGAACCAAAATGAAAAGTTCCTTCCAAAAAATCATTGATCAACAATGGAAGTCCATAGAAGTTGGAGTCAGACAAGTCTAAGAAAAGTTGTGAATGGTACATTTGATTTTTTCTTGTCCTCTCTGTCTCTTTTATCCCCTTTATTCCTCTTTTCTTCTACCCGTAAGGCCGTTTGTACCTTGTCTCAAGCTGTTTAGACTGTGTAAGAAGTACCACATTACCACTTTTTATGGACAATGATAGCATTTATCCTCCAAATTAAGCGAGAGTAAAGCCTTAAAAGCAAAACTTTGCAGGCACTTTATGTGCACTGATGTCAGCCTGGTAAGGAAATGGGCTTTTTTGGGACTAAAGGAAATCAGTGTTGATATGAGTTTATGTCTGTGGTTGTACAATAATCATCACTGACAGGAAGTCAGAGTTTATCTTCCTCTGTAAGGTAACACAGCCTGTGCAGGTTTGAATTGTTATCATTGAAGTTTTTTGTTTTCTTGAGACCTTTTCTCACAAAATCAACACCTGAAAAAATAGAATCCGGTGTGATTTGGATCACTTTGAACATTTGATGACAGGAGATAGGACTGATTTACCCGGACTACAGCTTTATTTTTTTTAACTTATCTATTTTTTCTGCATCCAATACTGTAAATGTACAGTTAAACAAGTGATCTTGCAGCCAGGACACTAGTATTTTCCTCTATTCTTCTTCTGGAATCAAAACAGCTATCAGCTATGGGTAAATGACTTACATTTAGAGCATAGAAACCTGTTTTGAGTTCCTTTTTTCTTCACTTTTTAGCTCAGAGTTAAATGAAAAGATTGATGATACTTCTCTCACATATGCCCATTAAATGTGAAGCTATAGCAGAAAGATGCATAAACAGGGTAAAATCCAAAGCTTATAAAATCATTTTAAGCTTTTATTTATTTATTTAGTTTCTTATGGATTGAACAGGTGAGATAGGATGTGTTGATAAGTGAATTGGAGGTGCTGGTAGGGCTGACATGTTTGGATGGAGAAAGGAGAGCTGTTTCCAGCCTTTATGCTACACTAACCTGAACTAAGCTAAGCTAAGCTAAGCTAAGCTAAAATAAGCGTGTCCTGGCTCCAATTGCATGTTCCATGTGCACAATTGAGAGTGGAGACTTGCTGATTGTTGTATTTGACTTATTTTAAGGTTTTGCTGAACCATGAAGGGAAAATATCCAGTATTTCACTTATTTTGTGATAGATTTTTTCTAAATCATCTGGTGACCCCTCAGATTTATCTTGGGACCATTTGGGGGTCCTGAACTCTGCTGTATTGTATAAAGCAGGATAATCAGAAATAACACTTGGCAGGATTACATCACCAATAGAGCAAATGCAGTAAAAGTGAATGTACAAGAGAAATATTAGTGTGATTTCTCACGTCATCAGATTAACTAAGGATTAAATCATGTGGTTACCAGTAGTGGAAAGTAAGTACTTTTACTTTTTTTTTTTTTTTTTTTTTTCAAATTTCCCTTGGGGATGAATAAAGTATCTATCTATCTATCTATCTATCTATCTATCTATCTATCTATCTATCTATCGATGAGCTGTAATCAAGTACAGCTGAGCGCTGAAGGGACCCTTTAGTCAAGCTAAACTAGTACATGTACTTGTATTACTTCAGTATGTCCATTTTATGCTATTTTATACCTATTTCAGCTGTACTAAATATATTTTTAACTACTTTTCAGATTACATTACTATATTACAAAAAACGTGGCACGTTTATGAAATATGAGGCATTAACTGTCCACCAGTACATGAAACAGATAAAATCAGGTTCACCTCAACCAAACACAGCATGAAAGTAAAAATGATCAAATAATACAACATAACACTGAGGGGGCATCCTGCCTAATGAGTACTTTCACTTTAAATGTCTAAAGTACATTTTCCTACAAATACTTTCCATCTGAGTACTGCTAAAGCAGGACTTTCACTTGTAAGGAGGTATTTTATAGCGTGGTGTTGCTACTTTTACTCAAGCAAATGATCCGAATACTTCTTCCACCACTGCTGCGGTCACTTCTCACCATAAAAGCGCGTAAAATATACGTACGCACAATGTAATTTAACACCAGAAACGCGCCTTTGCTGGTCCGCCGTTATTTGAACCGTACCGTGAATTTCGGAGTCTTTCATTAACATCTGCAGATTGAATCTGAGGCATTTTCTTCTGGATGTTTTTGGCGCACATCCAGCGGTGGCGCAGAGACGGCACGCAAAATCTGCGGCGAGGATCGTTCTCCAAACAAATGAGGACTTTACCATGTATAGAGCGCAATTAGGACTCGTCTGGCTTTTATGGTCGACGTGAGGGGGGGTGCGTCTCGGTGGTTATCGGAGTTTGCGTGGATGTGGAAACGCGCGTAGGGGGCAATGTGCTTCTCCTCCCCGCTGAAAAACAGCTTTCCCCCGCTCTCCCAAACAAACATTGATTACAATTCATCTTCCACAAAGCAAGCAAAGTCTCCTCTGTGTCTGGTTCAGTATGAGGGCTGCAGGTCAGGAAATGCCTGATTTGGAGATAAATAATTGAGGCCAAAATGCGCTCGAGCCCGCATTAAATCTGTGCGTAAAGGACACGCGAGTCATGCTGAAACCTTATATTCAGTGGCCATTCAGCAGCAATTACAGCAGTTAACCGACTGATTTCAGAGACAAATGTGAATTAATTTAGCTGCATGAAATGCATGTTTAAGCGCTTTATTCAGTTAGAAAGACGCCTCGGAGGCTGGAAATGGACTTACTTTAGTCGGAGGTTGCAGACTATTTGATGAGTTTACTCTTCTGGCAGAAAAAAAACCCTCCGTCCTTCTCTGCCTTTCTTCCCTCCCCCTCCGTTTGCTTTTTGTCTTCCAGGATCCTGAACTTCTGAATCAAATTTCAGGACGGACAAAATACTAGGCTTTTCCTCCGCCCACACTAGTTTTTTTTTTTTTTTTTTTTTTTTTTCCTGGGTACCATGTCAAACACCATATGGAGCAAATAAAGCCAGGGCAGGAGCAGCAGCAGCAGCAGGAGGAGGAGGAGGAGGAGGAGGCAGCACTTTCTCTCAGTTTACCTCCAAATTCAACATTAACGATCTCATCCATCACAAATACGAGTTTATCTAAACAGGACGGTAAATATTTACACTAAAACTGAACCTCAGCACTCCTCTAATATTCATGCGCAGGGTTATGGTGCGCACTAATGACTTTGCTGTATTTAAATCTTATATTTAATACTATCATTATAACTAAGTATACGCATTTATAAGATGAGGCTGTTTTCTTTAACACTGACTTAGTAAGCTGTTCATGGAGTCTGTCAGTGTGATCACAGGCCTGTACACAGCATGTTCCCACAGTGATCATCAGGCTGCAGTGTTCATTATTGACTGTATTGTGCTTCTTTTCTATAATGTTCCTGCACTGAGTTTGTGTCTGCAGATTATTGATCTAAAGTATAAACTCAAGCAGGCGCTGGTTCCAGCCTCTTCAATATGCTGCTTATATATCACTGTAGATTAAGCCTTTAGGCTTTGGACTGCAGGAAATGCTGTTTTAACAGGTTACATTTGGCCATTTCTCACCATTTACAAAGATTTTCCAAATCATTAATCAGCTAAATAAATTCATTTATAACAAAAATATGAAATATCAGGTGCCACAAACACCTTTAGAGCCCACTATGCTGTCAACACATATGCTGAACAAAGCTGGTTAATGTGACAGTCCTATTCTTAATCATGTTAAGTGATCCCATCTATTCCACACATCTTTTCCATTTGCTCTGGCCTTTTCCTGCTGCACAGGAAGTGATGAGCTTTATTTTTTCAGCAGCAGGAGCAGCTTTTTCTAGGAAATACAAGACCAGAATCAGATCAGCAGAGAGGCTGCTGACATGGTTCAGGGAGTACTGTGGAGTATGTATGATTTCATGATTTTAAACAGTGAAAGGATGATACATGAGTGTGCTGTCATGCTGCTGTATCACTGTTACCTCACTGATGGCATTCACAGCCGTTCACTTTAGCGTCTTCCTCCTCCTCTGCATCAAATCTGAAGCAGCTTTCAGGACGACTCACTCACCTCACATGTTGAGAAATGTCCATCTACTGTTAAATCAAATATTACTACTATATGAGATATAGAGTCACGCCAAAAGTGGTTTATTTTCCCATTTATTGTTAGGGTCATTTTATTGCATAAAAAAAGCATATCTAAATAAAATGCTATTGATTAGCAATATAATCAATAAATAAAATTTCATGACTATAAACAACATATTTCAAGTTTTGGAAATATACACATACACTGAGGAGCAGTTTATTGCCTGGTGGAATGAGTCTTGGAGAAAAGGGGGTTTGGTGACTAACGACCAGCAGCATGTCTGAAATACCGATCTGCCGTCCTTTAAAGTCATCAGGGAGGACAGAGGAGGACAAGCAGGTCCACCACAGACCAACAGGCTTCAGGTTAGCTAATCCCAACTGAATTCTGCTTTTAGCCAAAGCATAAAGAATGAAAACATGAGCTGTGAAAGTCACATAAAGTAGATTGAGGGGAGGTGGTGGAGAGTCCTGTTAGTCCTCTGACAGCAGCCGGTGGAAGTGATCCTTCCTCTTCTTCAGCACCTCCCGAAAATCCTCCTGAAAAAACACAACAGGAGATATTTGGACTGAACGATGAAACCGGGGGAGGAAAGACAGCAGGCAGATGCTGCTGCAGATAACCAGCTGTTTTATTCACAACTGACTCCGGTGAAACAGTGAAGCTTCCACTGGCCACACTGACCACGAGCACGAAAAGAAAACCTGAATCCAAAGACACACTTCAAAGAAGAGAACTCAAACAACTTATGAAAGGGCAACACGTCTTCTTACGAATGGATCATCAGTTCTTTAACACTGCAAATACTTTTGAGACATAAGTACCTTTTTAAAGGCACCTTTTCTCTTGCACTGAGGGTTTTTTCTAATACCGATTATACACATCTGAAAACATTTCTGTCTTTCTCACAAACTTTAAACCTGTACGGCTGCGACTAAGAATTATTTTCATTTTAGATTAATCTGCTGATTGGTCGGTTTATATAGGGAGATGTCTAAAATCTGGGGACTATACCCATCATAATTAACGGTCACACTCTGAACCAAGAGACAATATCTTCTTCCTCTTTTCTTAAATGAACCTCAAGCTGAATTTGAGAAAAAGCAATGAGGTGAATAAATGATTGAAGAGAAATTCTCATCCGTCCATACAGGACGATTGATGGATACAACAACTCATTTGTGCCACAAAACAAACAAGCATGTAATAATATTCAGACGCACCGCTGCAGACAGTTTCTCCAAGGAGGGGATGAGCTTCTGGAGCTCTCTGTCCTCTGACTCCCCAGACCAGCTCTTGATGGGAATCGTGTTCATCAGCTGGAAAACCATCAAAAACTCAGATGAACAAAAACTTTTCATTGTGCAAAAGATGATTATGTAAGTGATATACGATAATGTAAGTGTAATAATAGTAAAAGTGATAATGTATGTAACTCAGACAAAAAAAAGTTGTGATACTCTTTTTGTCAATAAATCACATGAAAGGTGCAAAACCAACAATGAATTAATCCTATTAACAAGTATCATTCATGCAGTAAAAGCCTGATATGCTGCATCTTATTCACTTGCGTTATAGAGACACACTATTGTCCAAAAATGTCCACACATAGGCGCTGTAGTTTAGTCTGGTTTGAGTAACATACAGCCACATATTTGTGGCCCATGTTTAAAAGTTTACGTCTTCAGTTTAAATTGCATGAGGAGACGGACAAACACTTTGTCGGTTTTGGTCTTTTCATGGGATTTACTGAAAATATCACCACCCCTCTCCATTAGTGGCAATGAATATGACACAAAATTAGACGTCAAACTGGCAGCTAAGGATCACAGCTCCATGGTGCTTACATGGTACGGGTACGTGTGGGGAGCGTTGTCCAGAACGACCGTCTTGGCGAGATCCCTCCCGAGGATGCTGAGATCTTTGATGTAATGGCCAAGAACACAGGCACAGTCGTCCTGATACAGACGATGCCTATGAGGGAAATCACGTGAAAAACTTTGACACCCGTTTCTGTGAACCCAGTGCATATCTCTGCCTGTCATAATACAATGTGTATCTACATTTTGGCCACTTTATTAGGCACACCTACACAATTGAACACAATCTAGTACACCAGCTCTGCTGTACTAGATTGTGTTCTATGTCCCTTCTTCTATGTGACAATAACCACCTGAAGCCAAAAGGATAACTCATTTCTACTGTCCCCACCATAACACACAAACACATCTGCACTCATTGGAATTCACTGCGGATAACAGTCAGCTAAATAGCTGAGAACAAACAGCATGACCAACCAACGGTCCCATCACAAACAGACCGTTTCTGAGAAGCGTTGCGAGGTCGCTGTGCCGGTAACACACGGCACCAGCAGCAAGCTAACACTGGCTGGCTGTGTCTGCTAAACCTGACAGAGTGCATGTCACTGCGGTCAAGCAAAGAGTTTGTGAAACACAAGTGGAAGTCAGAGACATACCGAAACAGCTTTCTCTGCGGGTCCAGGATGTTCAGTATCTTCTCAGCGTATTCCTTCTTTGCACATGTGTAAACAAACAGCTGTAACAGGACACAAACAGCTGTTGGGACAGAGTCCACAAAAACCAGACCTCAACGGGCATCAGGACACCACAAAAAACTGTATCGTAAGATAGCGGTGGAAATGAAGTGGTTCAGATCAGAACAGGTGAAGGTATGACAGAAGTATCTGCATGTAGAGAAAGAGCATAAGCTCTGCAGACTTGGAGCAGATCAGTTCACAGCTCCAATTTTGCAAAAAAAAAAAACAAAACCCATTATCCTTATTATTATTGATGATACAGTTCACCTCATCTCACTAAAAACAAACTGAGACTGTAGAAAGCACTTTTCTAGAGCCGACTGCACCAATAAACAACCAGATGACTGAATTCTTTGTCAGATGAACACATACCTCATAGATTTTTGCCATGGACTGCAGAAACTCTTTGACGTGTGGCCGTAGGATCATGTACACCTGTTGACAACAGAGGAGCAGAGAGAATGAAAGACTGATGAAAATGTTTTCCGTTGTCTCCTCAGCTCCTTTTCAATTCACTCAAACCGTCCAATGGGAAGCTTACTCCATGCTTTACCTGCTATACCAGTTTAGATATCTCTTTTTTGTGTCACTTGTGAGCACATGGCCCATCAGTTTTAAAACTAGATTTCTACACTTCTCCTGCTTCCTGTCATCCCTCACTAACGAGGGCGACCACACTGAAGTGATTCTTCCACTCCTTTCATTATCTGCAGTCATTTACTCAGCGTGCTTCAGATTCAAAAGCAGGTTTGTGAATAACCACACATGGTGAACAGTTACCTTGTACTGGTGGTCCTGGAAAGCTGCGTAGAAGGTGTACTCTGGCTCGTCGATCACATTCAGAGAGCTGAACATCAGGGTCTCCTCCTGGAAGGACACCACCAATTTCTCATCTTGGGTGCAAAGAATCTGCTGCTGCTCTCACCAGCCATATTTAAGCCACGTAGAGAAATAAACTGCAAGTTCCACGAAACAAACCAACTGTACAACTTTTCCCCCTTAATTTTAGACAATTGAATCTTCTCCTAAAAGCTTTTTATGAGCTCCAGTCTGGCAGTGGGTAATATGTTCTCCACGACAGATCTCTCTGAATTAAAAAACAGCAAATAAAAGCATCTCAACCAAAAGGTCAGCCTTGAAGACAGATGGGGAAAACCACTGTGACCACTGTGTTTGACCCTAGCTCAGGAAAACAATATGCAGCTACTGAGAGGCAATGTGTGACCTATTTAGGGCTACATTTGAGGTTTCCTGGCCCATGGATCACACAAGTTGGAAATAATCCTTGGCAGCCACCACTGGAATCTAATTCTACAAAAAGCATAACACTAATAATATTAGTGTAGCATAGTGTAGTATCTGCAACTGTGCAGAAACATATTATATACACATGAACACAAAAGCCATGCAGCATTTGAATGTTGATTTAGAATTCAAATGTCAATGTTATGAATGAAGCTTCATAGTAGTAAGTACAGGCCCAAACATATTAAGTGTTAGCCAATTTATGAGTACTCGGCCGTTCTCAACAGAGTACACCAAGTGAGGACTTGAACTTGTCGACACAATGGCGCCAGCTGAGATCAGCTTGCAAATCAAAAAGGCTCACGAACAGACATTTTCAGAAGAGGAAATAACTTGACTTGACTTGAGATTCAGTCAAAAAACAAACAAACAAACAAAAAAACTGTGATCCAGTCTGTAATGATGCTATGGTGACATCAGAGCCCACAGTGAAGTCTGAAAGTGCCAGCAGAGATGACGGACACTAACCGGGAGCTGGGCTGTGAGCTGCCTTCACATCTCTAAAAACACTGGAGCAGACTTCCAGACAGGCATTACTTGGATACATCAGCCAAATATTCAAACTCTAAGTGGTTACTTTCTCACCTGAAAAAAAATATATCAAAACTTAATAAAGACCAGGAGCACCTCCGGTCATCTGGACTGTTCTTGGCTGGATGTGGACTTTGAATTGCAATAGCACTTGAGCTGTGACTGATGAGGTTCCACAAGAACGCAAGCACAGACAAGAGCACACACTGCAATAGGACTGCTGCTTGGCAAAGACACCAAAACTCTGCACAGACCTGCTCTGCCACAGCTGGTGTGGATTTCAGTTGCTGTTGGCTCCGTTCTGGTTCACATTCACATCACTGCAGTCTTGTTCGTCGTGTCTTAAGTTGTTATGTCATTTCAAGCTCTATGTTAAGCTCTTCTTGAGTTGCGGCTAATTTGTCCAACTTCTGTTAGCTATTCATGTATGTGCATTGTTGTGTGCGTGCATGAGAGGAAGACGCTCCAGGGACTTAAACTCACCAGGTCGACCACCAGTGTGGCCTCTGGAGTGCTCCTGGTTTTTGGAGGAACGTCTCTGAGTTGGGGTCGGGAATGCTGAGACTGTGATGGTATGTTCTTGATGAACCTAAAGCTGGAAAAGAAAATAACGCTTTTAGAAGGAAAGAAAGAATCACAAACACTTTGCAGAACTGGTGAAGGTGACAAGCTCTGGCACTGTAGAAATCAATTCAAAAAGCAATACTTGAGTTAGAAAACATTTTTGTTTGATGTACTGGGTCTCTGTTCATCCTGACTTGGCATAGTAACCTGCCATGATAAGAAAAAGACATCTGCTAGAGGCGGGAGTCTGATTCTTGGTGTCACGATTTGATCAAAAATACTAGAAAAGGGAGCATAATCTTTGCTCCAGATCACTGTGTCAAACCATTCACTTGCGTTCTTTTACTCAAGTTAATTGCAATATAAACCAAAACTGACACTTAAACCAAATGGTCTGGCTGACGGCCACTGTCTGACTGAACAGAAGAAAAGCAGAGAAAGGCGTGTGAGAGCACCAGTGTGTTTCCCACACGCAGGCTCTACTTGGGCAGGCCACCAAGGTTTAGTTAACTGCTGCCAAAGTAAATCTGGTGACCCATTTTAGCGTTTATTTTTGTTTTTTATCTGTCCTAGAGAATGACGCCATCTGTGATCGATTAACACGTGGACAGTGTCCCCTCACTTTAACCCTCCCATTTCCTGACAATTGCACATGCTCTGCAGAGAAACAGAGTGAGAGAGAGATGCTGTAGCTTGTAAGTGCACCCGGTTGGTGCAGACGTCATTCAGTATCACATTGGTTTTGAAAAGGAAGGTAAATAGATCAAAAGGAGGAATATAATGTTATCAACATCGCACACAGAGGCGCGTGTGTCTGACAGGGGATTTATACTTACGGATTGAAGGCGTCATCCTCCTCATCTCCAGCCAGAAGATCAATGGAGCCATAGCCAAATACACCTTGTTCTGGACTCATCAACACGTTGTTGACAGTGTCTGCACACTTCACATCTGGACAGAAAAAAAATAACATGCCCAAACTGTAAACAACACAAACTGTTCACCTCTGAGTAACCAGGGAAACTTAAAACACAGAGTCATCAGATGAGATTTCCATGCTGCCTTTCTTGCCATGCCAATGGGACTGGAGTCTCTCCCATAATGCACAAACCAAAACAGCTAGACTCATTTGTTAAAGCTGTTTACAGCATCAATATTGTCTCTGACTCGTAGAGAAAAGAACAGAAATGACTCATACTGGATCTGAATTCCAGCAGGACACAGAGTCATCGACCAAGAAAATAAGTACCAACGGTCTGCTCACCACATTTATGCCCGCTGAGCAAATGAAGCAACAATAATGTTCTTTCTGTTTGATGAACAGGGTGGGAATTTACCACAAGCCACCAGAAAGATGCTGGTACGTTTATACTGTGGTTGGTATACAAGTTTACTCCACCAGGCACTTTAGTCATAAGAGAAGAAAACCACCCTCAAAAGGATGACTGGATATCTCCCGAAGTGAATGGTAAAGCAGCAAAAGTATTGAGTTGAGTACATTTTTACTGTCCGACAACACAAAATCACATAAAATATCTGGAAGGGTTGTTGATGACTTCCACTCATATGAGCCCAGTCTGTTCAAGGCACTCCAGCTCCTATATGTTACACAGAACTGCAGTGACAGTAGCTGTACTCACTCTCTTTGCTGGGTGTGAGGAAACGCACAATGGGCGAGTAGATGTTTCTGGCTGTTGTGTTACGAGGAGTCGCCAGGTCGATCTCTGACAGTATGTGCTGATTGCGCATGATGGACCTGATGGGAGTTTTGAAGGCCAAATCTAGAGCACAAGAGGGCAATAGGTCACAAAAATGGGTGTATGGAATTCATATAATCAGGGAAACAAAATGATCAAATATACTGAAAGCATCCTTGACAATAAGTGGAAGCTGCCAAAAACACCTGTTTCTCTGTCATCTACAGCAATGGCTCTCTTTCTCGGCCGGCCACGGGGCAGTGGTCGCCTCGTCATTGTAGGAATTTCGTCATCTGAGTGGTGGGGGTCATTATCTGAGGTCTCTTCACTCTGCATGGTAAATCAGAAAGAAAGAATTAATAAATAAATGCATTATAAACACACACACAAAAAGGTCAGTGTCACCATTGTGTTTGAATGCCAAATTGTGATTTCCAAAGAGCACATCTCACTATGACCTTTAAACATCTATTCTAAGTTGGATACTCTCATCATTCAAGCAGTTCCAGACAATGAAGTCTGTGAATTGCATGAATATATCAGCTAAAATATACGTATCTAAATATCTGTGTAAAAGTGAAGAAGCATCAATAGCACAGTTAATCACTACCTCAATCAGTGTTCTTCGCTGCAGACTTTGAACTTGACAAACACAAACATGCAAACTCCAAGACATATTAAGGAAAAGCTGCACAAAGTAACTTGCATTGCCAACAACATCCTGCACTGTTACTATTAGTATATCAGTAATGCATAGCCAAAAATGGAGAACAACAATGACACCGTGGTATTGCAAGATTATGCATCGCGATTTGTTGCTGCTTTGTTCATGACTACATCAGTAGCAGGAACTTGTTTTGGTTTTTTTTTCTCCTTGTTTACATTATGAAGAAGCAGAAATTGTGCAGCCTTGTACTACATCTTTGTAGTTTATTGTTTTCTTTAATTCTGCAACAGTCACGCCACAGGACAACGCCCACGAGGGAACCATAGACAAAATAACTCCTGAGGGCCGCTCACATTGCTGGAGTGTAAACAGTCTGCACGCATGTGTCCTAATGACCTACTTTTACTGGGACCCTCACATGCATCCGTGCAGTTTAATCCTGTGCTGCTGCATCAGTCCTGTGTCAGGCAGACACCATGTCACAGAGCTGCACATCTTGCAGCCTCAGACAGGGATAATCTGGTGATGTCTATACGCTGCACGCACTCACTCACTGGCTGTAGCCAAGCGTTGAATGGGACCGGTTTGCTTTGTCCAAAGTTTCTGCTCCTTTAAAATGACGGCTCTGCGTATCTAATGCGGATGAAAACACCCTCAAAATGAAGTTAAAAGGTGACACTTAAATTCACAGACTGTTTATTGCCAGCTCAACGTGTTCAATTTGAGAAACGTTAATACAAAGCCAGTACAACATGAAGTGTACAGGCAAGTAAGTTCCGCTATGGAAAAGAACAGAAAAGCTCTGTGAGGGCATGAAAAACCACAATAAATACAGAGAAATATCTCTTCAGCACCACAAACTGCAGCCTCTAAAATGGAGATTAAGTTAAATAATTAGTTTTAGTGCAGCGCTTCTGTTATGCTGGGTTAGTTTTTAGCTTTAGCTTCATCTTTGTCTGGCGCATCACCCTTCTCAAAACATTAAGCTAACGTACCGCCACACGTAACGCGAAGTTAGTTCCGGGTCGAATCGAAAGTCTTTAACTTATTTACTTAAATAATTCTGGAGACAATGACGTTGTGAAGTAGATCAGGGATGAAAAGCCACCGACGGTCCAGAATTGAGCTAACGTTGTTAGCAACGCCGTCTGTGTTCTCATGAGAGCACTAGCTAACCAACGTCCGGGTAACTACACAAATACCGACACAGTTACTCACACTACTGACTCTGGTAACACACGCAGTTTTTGCTGGAACAACTGACATTTAAGGTACTAATAAACGTTTCTTATTGAGGAAATAATCGTAACACACAAATTCGTTACCTTCGTTTGAAGCAGGCCTTCGGTCACATCGACGCGCTTTCGTCTCGGCGTCGCTTTGGTGGACCGTCGACCGTTGCTCCTCGGCGTCTCCGAGCAGGCCGTAATGTTTCTTTGAGACCTAAGTTTCATTTTTCTTCCTCATATGTAACTTTTACACATCTACAAACAAGCAAAAGGTGATCGCATTGACCCCGAAGCCTTGCGTTTTTTGTATCCCCCCTCAGACTCACAGAGACGGTGTAGCTCCGCCCCGCTCATCACGGTGCCTTCTCGAATCAGTCCGTGTGTTTAAATCTGCCGGGGTGCGATAGGTTCACAACAGCGGACACTGTTATTGGGCGGTGCTTCAGAAGACTCGAGCGTCAGCGTGAGACACCAGTCACGTTGGAGAGTTGGAGACCCAGCGATTGTGTGTTTGTGTGTGTGTATGAATGATTATATATGAGCGAGGATCTAGATGAACACAGAAACCTGTGCATTTCACCCCAGAGCCCCTTTTGTTTTAACTACACAATAAGTTCACGTCCGGAAAAGAATCCAGCTCAAATACAGGAAACGTTTTGGTAATTTTCCTCGCACACAAACAGAAATTTAAGAAATCATTTCATGTGAGTAGTGTCATTTCCCATTTCCTGGTACTTTATACTAATAGTCCATTTCAATTCAGAGGTAAACATTGTGCTTGTTACTCGCTGTTTGCTGGCTGTTTTTACAAATTCAGATTAATAATATATTAATCAACAAATGCATTCTGATGTATTCTCATTGGCTAAGATAAGATTTTATTGACTCCTGAGGGAAATTCAGACGCTACTGGGCAGTATATAAAGCAATTAAAATTAGTTCCAGCTTTACCAGCTATAACATTAGTGATGCTTACACTAATGTAATGGAGTAGAAGTACAAACTAGCATAAAATTGAAATACTCAAGTAAAGTATAAGTACCTCAACATAACACTTAAGTACAGTCCTTGAGTAAATGTACTTAATTACTAACTGCCACTGACTTTTGAGGGACTTTACTTGAGTGTTTCCATTTTCTGCTAGTTTATACTTTCACTCAAGTAGTTTTTACTCAACTATTTCCACATTTATCTGACAGCTGTTGTTACTTTGCAGATTCAGACTTCACATGCAAAACCTATAATTATCTTATAAATACATCAATGTTATTGAGTACATAATGAACACATTCTCAATTAAGACTTCATTGAGTTAACCAATTAAAAGGGAAACTCATTTTTTATTATACTGACTAATAGGTTTGCTAACTTATCTTATAACCAAAAAAAAAAAAAAAAAAAAAATCCAACACACTTGTGACATTTAAGAATGGTGATATTTTATTAATTTCAGATTCAAAATAAAAGTATTCACACAAACACATATTGAGTAAATAGGCAAGAATAGCTCTTCACCCTTTGAAAACAAAGAAAAAAAAAACAAAAAGAAAAAAAAAGTTGCATTGCCCGCCGCCACTTCACTGTTACTGTGGTTACCGGGAAACATCCCATTCATCAAAAATGTAATCATCATAGAAAAGAGGAGGAATAAGCACACATTAATAGAACAGACTGAAAAAACGACTTGCAGTACTAACAGTGGTACTAAAAGCAGTACTTGTTATCATACTAGTAGTAGTTATTTGTTGAGCTGGAGGTTCCCTGTTGTTGATAAACTAAACAGCAGAAGTGCTACAAACCTGTAACACACAGAGAGAAACAGAGAGACAGAGGACGCCACCCAGAGTCCAAAATGAACCTCTCAGTTCACCTACAGGGTGACAATTATATCTGTTTATTTGTTTCCTGCCAAGATAACAATAGAAATACACCACAATACTCGTTTTTAACACAATCTCATTTGTGTCATGAGATTACAACTAATCTTAAGTACTGCACTGGTATGTTGAGGTTCATTTTGGACCCCGGTGTCCGCCCGTACGCCCTCTTCGTGTACCCACTAAAACTGTAACTTGAGCCCTCACTGGGTTAAATGCATCAAACTGGAGGTAGAGGTAGATTTTCCTGAGAAGTTGTAAAAGACAAGAGCCTTGTTTCAGTTCTGAAGTTAACCTGAAGACACGTGAAGCCCCCACACACATCACATGCTTCCCGAAAATAATCACATTATTATCATCATCATTATCGTTATATTAACAAATCTGCTCTAAATGTAATCTCTGCGTGCCGGGGTTGCTACAGCAAATCCAGGAGGAAAAATAAAAAGCAAAGCAAGAGAGAGAAAAAAAAAACAAAACAATATAAACATGATATAATTCACAGCCCTAAAAAGCCATATTTCAGAATATTCTATTTAATTAATCTTAGTAATACAGGTTAATTCATACAATTGTCACAGCAGAAGGCATCTTGTTATTTCTCATCACTTTCCTTGTCCACAGTCCACCTGATGGAGGTAAAGTCAGTGGCGAAGACGTCCAGTCAAAAGCCCCCAACCCACATGCACCTTAACCCGTAAACGTTGCAGCAGAATTTCCATGTTGGCAACATGTGGGAACAGGAGTCGGAGTCAATTTTCCATGCAAGACACTCTGGACCATGTAAGATTTCAAGAGCTTTTTAGAGCTACGGCTTTGGTTGGAGTAAAAGCAGCAGTATTTCAAGGACTTTCTTATGTTATGACATTTAGACATAGAGCCAGCAAGCCAACCACAAGAGACTCCGAGGGTCCAAGACAAACAAAATGCATTTTGCATTAACAATGCGATGAAAATTAGTCCAGCTAAGTCATTGTTCCGGTCTGTACAACAGCACACAAATGCACCAAACAAGCAGACTTTTGAAATCAATCCAAGCTTTTAACTGCACACGACAAGAACATTTAAAAAAACAAACAAAAAAACGCGGCGTCTCGTGCGAGCATTGTCTGATCTAACACCACCTGCACGCTCTATGAGTGAGCGCAGACACAGAGCTGTAGAGATGATGTAGCATTCAGAAAAAAAACAGTGGTCTGAACCAAAATCTGCTAGAAACAACCTGTTCTCATACCAGGTGCCACACACTTTAAAATGATACACTTTTGATAGCTGTGTTGTTCCACTGTGTCTTTAAACGCCAGATATGAAGGAGCCTGAGCTCAGCTAGAGAAACAGTTTGATTATTGATTGTTTACTGTTTTTAATCAGCAGATCAACTGTTAAGGTGAGTGACTTTTTTGATTCTACTCTTCCATGATGACCTAAATGCAAAACTCTGGAAACACTGGAAAGAAATGAAAAAACGAACACTTAAAATTTCCTTTTCTTTTTGCAGTAAACAGTCATAATGAAGGACACTGAATCTTTACAGATTTAGGAAATCTAAGCTGATTGTGCGTCATAACAAAACCTTCCACTGAGGGGAGCTCTTGGTAAAGAGGTTGAAGCTTGAACTGAATCCTCGACTTGACTGATGTCTCTGGTTCCCCTTTCATAACTGAAACTGGTCAAAGGTGAGAGTCAGATTTTTAAGCTGACAACTGATTGTCTGTGGTCCTATCAATCTCTTTCATGAGCCAAAGTCTTCATGAACCAGCATCAGTGACACCTTGATGAGGTTCTCCTATGTGAACCTTCAACACGCTTCTCTGTTGTGGCTAAAGCAAAGAAATCTGTAGGTCTGGAATCTTTAGTTCTTGAGGTAGAAAGAGGGCTTGATTGTGGTTGAAGGGATGTCAGAGAGTTTGGAGGTAAACAGTGTTGTCACAACGTCCCCTGATTGTCGCTACCACGCAATTAAAAAGATGCCAACCTTCCCTGAAGATGCTGCCGTGCACACACTGAAAGAGAGAGAGCTGCAGTGCCTCCACTGTTCAAATGCAAATATCTCACAGAGCCTGTCGATAGATATACGATAAACATGGATCCACTGAAGGGGGCAGGTGCTTAACTGTTGTCTCTGAGGGCCAAAGGGTCACCGGGTCAAATCTAAAAAAAGCAATGTTGATCCTTTAGATCAGTATTGATTGAATTTGCCATTTCCAGCACCCCTCCCCCCTTAAGCCAATGCTTTCAGTCACAGCATGTCTCTATTTGATTGTCAGCCATTACCAGCAACTGTGACATGTTACTCACGCAGAGAGAAAAGAGACATGGAGACAAATGCTGGGCTTTCTGTGTGTCAGCAAACTGACAAAAAACATCCTTTTCCATTGTAATATGTGAGATTTACAGCAGCATCTGCTTACACGGAGGAATCAAGGACAAATACAAACCCAGAAATGTAGGTAAAAATTAGTCTTTTTTTCTAGGTCTTTTCATAGTTCTGGCTTAAATAGGTAAAGGTTGGAAGAGCATGTATACACCACCATTACTGTAGTGACTATGCTGCACTACAAAGGCAAAACACACTAACTACATTATCTGGTCAAAATAGAATTAAGTTTTTGACGTCTTACCTGACCACAGACGTTATTACATCATCAAATGTATATTTTTGGTCAAAAAACAGCGTGGAAAGGTCTGCAAACTGCAAACTGTAATAAAACATTAACAGTTAAACCTTTGATCATAATGGAGAAACAAACTGAACACCAGACAAGGTAACCTGTCCTCTTTGTAGCCTCTGTCTGTAGCGTAAAATCATGTGATTTCATGTGGTTAAACTTCCCTTAAATCACATACTCAAAATTTTATTTGATCATATATGAATTAGTTCAACTTAAAGGTACAAGTTAGCTGAAGAAGGGAAATCATTTGCAGATACTATTTCTGACTGATCATATATAGAGCATAACTTTATTTTCTTTATTTTTTTGTTTCATGTGAGGTCTGTGATGATTAACAATGAGCTAAAAATAAAGGTATTCTAGCTTTTATGTCTATTTCATAGTTCGGCTATAAGCCTTCAAACCCTTTTTTCTCTATTCCACTGTTTCTGTAGTTACTGCTCTCTGACCTTTTAAGGCAGTATGGACGAGCATCTAAAGCCAGCTGATCTAAATGACAGTGTGTTCGCATAGTTCACACTGTATGTAATAAGTTACTACAACTGTAATGTAACCTGGCTGCTTTAAAGAAAGGTGCTGCCAAAACTACAATAAGACCTAGACTGCAAAGAAGCCAGTTCAGCATTAGTGGACACGACTCTCTACATGACTCAACTGTCCACAGGGAGGAAACATGACATGTTATCTAGACTTTCCACTGCACACACACTGCCTTCCTCTGAAACAAATCTACAGAGAACCTGATCATAATCTACACGGTTGTGAGTCTTGAAATCAGAACTGCATAAATGCCATCCACACTTTAAAAGGCTAAAGGGTGGAAAAAACAAGCTCTTCCCCAAATTACTCAATTCATCACGTAATTGCTGTATCTGACTACCTGTGTTTCCTCTAGATCTGTAAAATATCTCTGACTTCTCCTGTGATAAATGACTTTAAGTTAGGATGTATAAAGTAGCGCACACAGTTAATAAATAGCAACCTGGTTTGGTATTATCTGCCACCTGCTGTATGTAAGGCTGCTGACAGAAAGTGTAACCTCACAGCGACAGCGAGTTTCAGTTCTGCAAATGTTTCTCAGATATAAAAACAATTTCATTGGTTGAGTTAAACCTCAGTGGACGGAGCCAAAGAGCTGCTGACACCCAGTGAGAGAGTGCAGAGGTCGGGGAAAGAGAGCCATGAGCGTAAAACCATGCGGATTCGTCCTGTGATATCTGGTTTACTGTCTAGCCTTGATAACACCAAATCAAACCAGCTTTAATAGTCTCAGTAGCCTGCTTCTGGGATTCTGAACCCCTCACCTCAAACGTCTGAACAACAGACACTGTGAAATACAACCAGACTCTGGTGTCCACTTATGGAGCCCTAACAGCAGAGAAAAGCAGGTGCACACGCAGGAAGTCGAAACTGTGCCACCTTCAGGTGAGGAAAGAAGTAACTGCTGCTGCTTTGACAACTGGTTTTCCTTTTTACAGCTGCTTTTTTTTTGAGTGTTTGAGGTTTATCATTTCAAACTGACAAAACAAGCATAGTTAACACAAAGTTTCGTACTTGAAATATAAACTTGGGACTGATTGAAATAACTACCACAATGTGTTGAGACTGAAAAATTATATAACCACTCAGTGTCTGTCCTGAGCTTTCAATTTGATCACACCACTGTGTTTATTGGTAGAACAGTGACTCCTTCTACAAATAATTAACATTTCAACTCACTTGTCTGAGGGTCAAGAGCCTGGAAAGCTCAACGATTAATGAAGAAAGCAAACATGTTGTACAGACACAAGCTGAGTTATGTGTCTGTTTAATGTGTTTAATAACCACTGAAGGTTGCTATGACACAATGGTTCTCCATTTATAGTGTGGCGACCCCACTGCCCTTTGCCTTGGTACGTGTAGTGTGTGTGTGTGTGTGTGTGTGTGTGTGTGTGTGTGTGTGTGTGTGTGTGTTGCTGTGGTGCCATTATGGTAACCGGGAACATCTGGCCTGTGTTCCTCAGATATTTAAGCCCGCCTGCCACACGCCAGTCTCCATCCCTTCACCTCAAACCAAGGTCTGTTTGCTTTTTGTCCTTTTTTGCTTTACACATTGACAACAAGTGCCTCATATCTACGATCGTATTCATACATTCATAGACCTCTTATACTGACTTTCACACCTGATGCCATTTATTATTATTCCCAACTTCCATTAATTTCAGTTTGTTATTACCAAGTTTGGCCCCTGAAATGGCCCTACCAATATAGTTATTGTCACTGACAGGTGGTATAAGTGTAAAACGTAAAACCTCAAACACGCTGCTTGAGCACGGTGACTTCAAAATATCTAAATCTCAAAGTCAAAACTACCGCTGCTACTTCTCTTGCCTATAGGTGGCACAGGCTGGCATGCATTGAAGTAGTCCTGACGAGGCCTGCTAAATGTGAATTCTGAAGTGGGATTGTGAGTGAGTTATAAACCATTTTCATTTCTGTCGCCATGGAAAAACAGTTTTTTCTGCTTCACTGAGACGTAACTCAACCAATGAGATCCTGCCTGAATGCAGTTCTGCTTCTGACCAACTTTTTAAACATCCAACTTAAGTTTCACTTTTTTTTACTGAGAAATAATGAAACAAATGAGCCTGAACAGCTTGCTCTCTCGTGTCGAGAGGTACTCTCACCATTTTAGGAAAGTTCAGATATACATTTGATGATTGCATGCGTCTCTGAATGAGCGCCTGCCTGAGTATAAAGAGTACTTTTCAAAACTGACCGATGTTTGTGTAGCAGCTGGTGGCGATTTCCCACTGAGCAGCGAGTCCAGAATCAAAGCCACGACAGCCATCTGGTGATATTTGACTGGAACAGTAAAAACTGATTAGACGGAGGCACTGCTCGCTCTCTGATCATCTCATGCTGTGTTAAGGCCTCAGAACAGAACCCACATACAAAGCCTGATTTACTTCCTAACGTCAGTAGGAATGAGGCTGCTTTGTGGAGGGTTGAGGCTGGGGGGGGGGGGGGGGGGTGAGTAACAATCTTTAACAGCAGACAGTCCAGAGAGGTTAAAGTTCAAAAAGCTGAATGACTGATCTACTTCAAAATGCAGACATAACGACTTATGAATGATATGCTATCTCCACTGTAGATGATTTTCCTTTTTCTAGATCTGAATGCAGTAAGCGTTCATACAAACACTAAGACACAAGCCGCAGCTATGATTACCTCTGAGCTCCATTGTCAAAAGCCTCAATTAAGCAACATCTAAAAACAGTCAGAAGATCACAAGACATTCTCTATTTTATCCTCGACAAACTAGTCTCAAGGAGACCCTGTACTTGTCACACAGGATAAGAAGCACTTGGATCAGAAGAAGCACTAAGTCATGCAACACAACAAAGCCGGCACAAAAAATAAAAGCATCTGTAATCTATAATACAAAAAAAAAAACAAAACAACAAAAAGGTCAGATATGAGCTGAAATAACTGTCAGAATAAGTTTCTTCTGAAGCTAAAATAGCGTCACCTGACACGTGATTGTCCATGTAAGTGTCTCCACGCTGATTTAGATTTAGTGGATACACGACTCCTGTGAAATTAAGACAGGAAATTACAGTTTTCCTGCTTCGCTCCTGATCACTGAAAGGTTTTATCTACAAATTCGGGCATGCATCTGACCTTAAGACAATCACTCCACTAGAAGGCCAAGTTAGAAAAAGGACAAAAATTAGATCTCTCTGCAGAGAGACATGTTGAAAAGGACTGCTCTGTCAAGATATTGTACAAAGCAATGAGCAGATGGACACCTGAGAACAATCGAAAACGTGTATTATTCACAACCCGAACAGTCAGTGTGGACGCCGCTGAGGCTCAGAAAGCCCAGCGTGTTGAGGTGTAGCGAGGGGAACAAAAAAAGAAGGCTTTAGTTCATCAAGCTTCAAGCTTAACAGAATGCCTGCAAGACTGGCAAGGATGCGCATTGAACTGGCCTCATGCAAACAATTGAGGGAGGATTTTAGATTAAATTTGTCCAACAGTGGCTTGAATTCAGCAGGGATGTCAGCTGCAAAGCATTCTAGCTAATTAGCCACTATCTAGATTCTGGTAGCGATCAAAAATGGACCAAATATATTAAAAAGTGAACCGATATCCTTGTAGATTCTTGAGATCGAGTTGCTTTACATTTTGTTTCAGTGGAGAATCTGTGGCTTTGACATGATGTGTACCTGAGTACACAACAGGAGCACAGACCTGCAGCAGACTCGCTCTTCCACACAGGGATCCAAACTGGCTGCAATGTGAATAAGGTTATAAGGTTTTACACAAAATGAGGTCACAACGGTACATTGTTATATGCCCTGAAGAAACAACATATACCTTTAAAGCTTTTCTGATTAAAAATAGAGGATATTCATATTTTCTTTTTTTTTTTATAGAATTCTAAATATATAGATTTTTTTCCTGCAGTGAGAGGATTGTTAAAGATTTAAATGATAAAACACAATAAAGAGAATAACAATAATGATAATAATGACAATGAAAAGATCAAATAAAATAAAAAAATCTCTCCCCTAGAGGATAAAACATCGCTGTCAATCAGTAGCTGTGTTTGTGTGTGTAAACAGTGCATTACCCTTCCTAGTTATTACCTTCTCTTTTGTTCTCCGATAATCTGTACATTTATGCAGAAATAAATAATTCACAGGTTGTGCATATATATTTGTTTAGCATATACTGGCTCTCAGTTGGGATATTTTTTTTTTTTTCCGAAATCATTTTGGCTATGAAGAACAAAAGAGGTGATTTGGTGAGAGAAAACCTGAGATAGTGTACTTCAAGTGATGTGAGTTTCAGTTTGTGTCTTTCTGTACAGTTTATGGTTCTTCTCTTTTTGGCATAGATTATGTAGAAAATGAGGTTGATTTTTGGCTTTACTTAGCGTGGTAATTAAAAAATAATAATAATGGGGAAAGGCAGGGGGTTTGTTAAGACAATGAGTTGCTGGAGGTTGAGGTTGAGGTAGGTGTGTTCTGTTGCTGCTGCGGAGCGGCACGACTGCTGACCGTCTTGTTGGAGACGGACGATCCAGACGCACTGGACAAGGCCGACCCTGCTGCTGCCTGAGCAAAAAGAACGCCTGGAAAGAAGAAGACACAGGAAATGAAGGTTAGAATACAAAATACATCCGTTGGATTTTATCTCAATTTTAAAGTAAAACTTCAAGAATAAGTTAACATTTTGGGAAATACATTCATTTGATTTCTTTCCAAGAGTTAGATGAAAAGATCATGTCTTTGTGTGAAGTACAGAGCTGATCGCCGTGAGCAGATTAGCCTAGTTTACCATAAAGGCTGGAAGCAGGGGGGAAACAGTTAGCTTGGCTCTGTTCTTGGTTTATCACTAAAACAACATCCTGTAAAGTCATCCATGGAAACTTATTGGCAAAGGCCACTTACAAATAACACTTGGCTTCCACAAAAAAAGCTTTCAGCTCTATTCTTTGCTCTTCTTTCAATGAAGAAACGCTCAGCAGTTCTGATATAATTGATGCTATAGCAGCACCTATGCTAACCTCTTTAGGAGCCATTGTGGTTTTCAAATTTCAAATCGCATTACTTTTCTTGCTGTTGTCACACTTACAGCACCTCATACGGCACAGACAGGTCAGAAACAACTGTGGTACATAACCTGAAGACTGGAAAGATGGATTCTTGGCTCACATGATCTCCTGGGATCTCTTGATCCGCTCAATTCAGCTGCCTCACAAGGTGAATTTGGTCTTGATGGCACCAAACAATCATGCAAGTATACTGTGACAATGAAGCTCTGGAAAGTCACATTTCTGTTTGAGTACAGATTAAATGACTGATCTATGAGCACATGTCTTAACTTTAGAGACAGCATGGCTGGCTGTTTCCCCTGTTTCTAGGCTTCATGCAGAGCTGAGCTAATCATCTCCTGGCTCTTGCTCCATGCTTAACACACAGACACGTGAATGTTGATCTCTGGATCTTAACCTTGTCAAGACAGGAAATATGACAGGAAGTGATCAGCTGGACTTCCTGTGCCACCTCACAGTGATACTCACCAGTGTACACCACTCCATTGAGCTCCACCGACATGCTGATGCTGCTTGTGCCATTGGTGGTGAGGTTCAGGGCCGAGTCCTGCCTACCTTCTATGAGAAGACAACCAAAGTAGAGCTGTGTTAACAAAACCCAATCATTTATACAGTACTTTAATTCAGTATTAAGACTGCAAGATGTCTTTATTAGTCCAGAGTTGACTTCTCCCCTATCTACAAACCAATCAGACAAAACAACGTTGAGCACCTTAAGAACATAAAGCTCTTTCACAGCACAAAGAACTACCAAAGCCACCATATTCATCATTTCTCTGAAGTCAGCTATATTATCAGTACTGAGAAACTGTTTTCGTGTTCTATCGGACAAGACAAACCCCGCTATACAATCAAAGAAGGGAATCCCCAAGCAGACAAACACACATATGTTCCGTATGTATGCATGCATCTGTTTCTATAAGCTAAACAGGTCAACATATAGGCCTGCTTCCTCACTACTGGGTGTTGTGGTTTGTGGTAAGATGACAAGAATGTCTTCAGATACTAACTGCCAGGAAGAGTAAGAATGTTTGAAATACAGCTCACGCCAGTTCTGGGGCAAAACAATGAAACGTCAAATACACAGAGATGCAAAGAGCAGATGTGATATGCATTAATGACTTTTTTCAGCTCATTAAAAATCTTGAAAAATGACTGAATCTTGAAAATGAGCAGCTTCCTGTCTGGTTCCAGCAGTTCTACCTCTGTGGAAGAACATGCTTTGTGCTGATTGATTATTGTAAATCTAAATAAATGAATATGGATTATCAAATTCTATTCTATTATCTATGTACATGTTAGCTTTAGGCAATGGCAATCATCACCGGGTGTTATATTTTCTTTTCATGTGGATGATTTGCACATAGTGATTTCTGTTAATTCATTTCCTGACTAGAGATGAGATCTGCTTTTATCAAGACAGTACAGTTTGATTTCCCCAGTAGTCAGAGACCACAGAACTAGAAATTACAGTTTAATTTCACATTAATGTGGTGACAAAATTAGCCTTCAAAATCACGTCTGACTGGCTGTTTTACTCTTTGCACATTAGCTGAATATATCAGAGAGTCCACTGTGTGTTCAGTACCTTGGTTATTGATGCGGATGTTCATGGGTATCTGAGCGGTCATGGCCAGCAGGTTATGTTGCAGCGCTCTCTGCAGCAGTCGTTGATGTTCCTCAGCTGACAGCGCCATCTTCTTCTCTGGAGGCTCGCCGGCCTCCAGTTTGTCCCTCAGCTGCTCCAGAGCGGCCACCTGAGCCGCCATCGCTGCCTGAGCTGCCGCTGCCTGCACGGCAGCCACAGAGTGACCCGCCAAGGCCCCCACGGGCAAACGAGCCACACCGACGCCCGGCAGCGGCTGGCCTCCCTCCTCTTCTGACCAGACACCACAGAGAGGAAGAGAAGGGGGAATTTAAGCCGAGCAAACTCAAATACAGCTGAATACGACGTGTTATTCAGCCAAAATATAAATTAAATTCCTCCCTGATGTTACTGTATTTGTCATTCTGGATTAAGATTACCATTTTTGGAAGACTATAAATGAAGAGCTCATGACATTATTACATTCAAGTGTGTGAAGCAACGTTAAAAATAAGAGGATAAACCAAAATCTACAGCCAGTCCTTAAATGTTCTGATGAGTCTGACTGATTTCAGTCATTGACTCCACCAGTTAATCCCCTGTGACGTTAGTGCAGAGTAATACACAAATCTCACCTTTCTTGATCTTGTGGACTGGGGTCAGCGAAGCCCCGTTGGTGCCCACTGTCAGGCCCACACTGTGGGCGGAGAGCTTCGGCGACGAGAGCATGGTGGGCGTCCCGTTGGGCGAGTAGGTGAAGAGGGAGCTGCCAAAACTCTGTCGTCGGCCCTCTCGCCGATTACTGTCGATGGCTGCCTGGAGCTCATTGGGGTTGCTCAGACCCCGTTTATCACATTCATATGGGTACAGGTACTTCATGTATCTGGAAGAAACACATTGTATTTATGGATTGTATTTATGATGCATTTAATAGTTAAACTGACAAATCTGACCACTAGTTCTGCCCAGTTTTCTCTATCCATCCAATGATGGGATTTTTTTTTACCCCTAAGCTGTTTGTCTGCCTGATTTTAAACATCAAACTGAGTTTTCTCATCGTAAAGAGCACCACTCAGCGTGTAAAAACAGTTGTATGATGTCTCCTGTGGCTCTGGAGGAGCTTTGTCAAGTCTGAGAAAATAACCCTAATGATGTGATCGTGTTGTCATCAGGATTTGCTCAGCTTGGACTTAAAGACACACATATGAGAAATTCTGAACAGGAATCCTGTGTAACAAGACTTGCATGGAGTATGATAGACACAGACATTTACCAGGCAAAGAGTGTTTACAGAAAAAGGCTATCAAGATGCATTATGGGAAGTGTATGATCTATTGTTTTCGGAGCTTGCTACGAATGAAAAGTTAGGATGTCACAATCTTTGCTGCTTTGATTTTGGCCATTTTTTAAAAATGAATATGTTTCTCACAAGTCCCTAAACTTTATGGAAATACAATACTAAATTTTTAATGCACCACCTAATAAGTGTTCCCAGTAGATCACTGGAGAATTAATCAGTTCTAAAATAATAAAAAAAACAGGTCTTAAAATCATACAAGATACAGAGTGATGGACAATAACTTGAAGTGATAAAAGGAGATGCTCTTGGAGATCGTCTTGAAAATGCAGGTCTCATTCTCAGAAGAAGGGATCGGTGGTGCAGCTCATTAGGAGTGAGAGCGTGCTGCCATCTGAACCAGCTACAGGAAATGGCTTCAAACACGGGGGTTAATTGGTAAAACGAAATGGTTGTTGACATCTGATAGCCAGCAGCTCCACATGCTTGAAATGCTGAGCAGCACAAAGAGATTTTGGGTACTAAGAGTTTTGGCTACCTTAACTTATAAAAACCTGTATCAGCGGTCTTACTGATCTCTACTTTTGGAAGGTAACATTGACCAAAGATGTCCAATTCATTAGCTACTTTTAAGTTTTGTTAACAGGCCTGTGTGAATCCAAACACAAAAATATAACCTTTCAGCTACAATTCAGAACAAAAAATGGACATTTTGGACAGTCCTCACAACTTCTGGGCTGTTTGAAGGCTGAGACTGGGCTTTCAGGGTTAGGTTAGAGTTAGGTTAAGGCTAAGGTAAGGAGCTTAGGAATGCATTATGTCAATGAGTGTCCTCACAGGGATAGAAGTACAAGTATGTATGTCTGTATGTGTGTGCGCGTGTGTGTACTGACTGTGTGCGGAGGGTGAAGGCTGCACTGGTGATTGAGGTAGGCAGGTTGAGTCCCTTGGTGATCTCCCTCCACAGCTTCTTGTTGATGACCTCCACCAGGCCGCCCTTCTCTGTCACCAGCCTGTAGAGCATGTACAGATCCAGGACCTGCTTGGCCATGATGGGAATACGATTCACTGGGGTTCCTGGAATAACACACACACACACGCACACAAAGGGAAAAGGTCATAACAGAGTAAAAACACTGTCATGGCAGGAAACTTCTTTTCACGTTGACAGACAAATCTTCCTGCACTGGTTCTTGCTGGGAATGATTGGAGTTTCTGGAAATTGCCAGTACGGATTTCACACATGACCTCATGCAGGAAATGTTTCTGAATATTTCATGGATGGACTAAATGTGTGAAAGGGGCTTCAGGCACCATCCTAACGAGGGTGAGACACTCGACAACATTTGGGGAATAAAGCAGGGAGCACGGAGGAAGAGCTGTGTCACGTCACTTTGTTTCATTTTAATGGATCTTTTATGTTTAAATGTGTCTCACAAAATGTATAAACCACTATTTTTCTCGCTGTTTTTGTCTTCAAGCTAGAGATGATATGAGTGTATGTTCATTACAAGCCCAGCGTGAGAGAAAATGCCTTGGAACAAAACCTACTTGATACCTACAATTTTGAATTATCTGTGACAAAAGTCCTTTTGCCAGACTGGAAAATCAGCCTTCAAATTATATTGATTTAAATGAAGAGTAATCCCAAACACAATCATAAGGCCTACATTCAATGGAAAATATGATGAATCTCGTTTCCATACGAAGGAGCGACAGCTCAGTTATCAGTACGACCTGCAGATGGCACTCTCAGATTCCCAGAGCAGACTTGGCTGATCCACCCATTGCCTGTGGCTCTGACACTGTAAACATTTAGTACTGGTTTTTCCGTTGCACATGTTGTCTCCTATGTCGATTGTCTGCCCCCCGATCTGATTAAGCCATGAGTCAACTTGTCAAATTAACACGGCAGCTTGGTATTTATGAGGGAAGAAACATTTGAAATGAGCCGTTGGGCATATGTGGACCCGGTACATGCAAACACTTTATTGCACAATTCCAAATTCCAATGAGCAGTCTGAATGAAGAGACACTGGACCTTTTTTTTTCTGCTCAGCCTGCTGTTCTCATATTATGCGCGTCACCAGTGTGAAGACCCTGCATGCACTCGACTAAGTCCGTGTTTGTGTGTGTCCGTGTGTTTGAAGTGTTGGTAGGAAGCTGCGTGGACAAGCAGCAGGATGGGTAAGGTAAACCAATCCATTACCAGGTATTGAAATAATGTGTCCCTTCTAGTTATAGCCTGGGAACGATGAAGGGCCATGCAGCCATAAAGCAATCATCTCCGAAATGAATAAAGACCCCACCCATGTGAGTGAAAGATGAGTCAACGGTGCTGTGTCGTATGTCAGAGGCAGTGGGGGGGGGGCTCATCCCTCTCTACATCTAATTATTAAGAGTCTCTCTGTAGCACTGGCTTGACATAAAGCGAGGAGATATGGTATGGCAAGATAAGAATGGATGTTATAGGTTTTACTTTAATGAGTGAGAGAAAATGTGATGTACTAATGCAGTGTTTAAGAAAGTCATAAACACACATACACACACACACACACAGTTACACATACCTCTCTTTTGCATGAAGCCGAAGAGGTCATCAAGAAACTCTTTTCTCTTTGGGTCTCGATCCAGTTCATAAAGCTGTGGAGAAGAGGAGGAAAGAGACAGATGAAGCAACAACTTAAGATTTAATATGTCACAACAACATATGTTTGAGGTCCAACATTGAAATACCAAGACCAAGGTGTTCTGCAATCTGAATATGCGACGGTGCATCAAACAGCTGACAGAAACTGTCCTCAGTGCAGGGTGAATTCGTGTAAACATCAAAAACAAATCTGGCAGCTTGTGAATGACGACATAGTCACAAGAAACCAGTCAGTTGCCTTCTGATCAGAGGAGATGACAGAGACAGAAACTTAAAGAAATGCCATGGACCAGTCTGGCTTGATGAGAACCTGATGTGGGTCTGGCTGCTAGCGGGGCCCAGGGCTCTGGAAAGTTCGGTGAAAGTTAGCAGTAAAAGTGGGGCACCCACTCGGGGGGAGTACAGTGAGGCCTTTAAGCCTATGGTTGTTTTTCCAGCTTAGATTCCCAGTGTGATAGTGAAATATCTTGCTGGAGGTCTTTCTATTTATGTGTCAGACACAGTTGAAACTGACTGTCTCAAAGGCGAGCGAGCAGCATCAGTACGCAACTCTTGAAAGGTACACATCGTACAGTGAGGTCATGGACTTTCATCATCTGTTATCAAAAATGAAACACAGTGTACAACTGAGCACAATCAAACAAAGGCGGCGCATGTTCTCACCTAGACACATCAAACCACAACTAACCCTGAGGCAATTACCTACTCAGCAGCCACATTCACGATCAATTAATGCTGAACATTCTCTGCTTCCAGCGTCTTAACTGTGAGATCGCTGCTTTATTTTGTCTTGTGAGAATAAATGGAATATCTAGATAAAGAAATCAGCTTCTGATTTTTAGATGGTCATTTTCACTCCTGTTTGATACATTATAGAGCAAATGCAGAGTATCTATCGAGAGGATTTAATTGATAAACATAAGGGTTTTCTCTACCATTACAAGTGTTAGTTTCACAGCGCCTATGCTGAATGAGCAGAAAAGAAACTATGCCGCTCTGTCTTGGTGTCTCGCTCTCTCACTCACTCTCGCACCCACACACACACACACACACACACACACACACACACACACACAGAATCATGCCAAAGATGCCCTTAGAGAGAGAGGCAGCGCGCCAGTGAGAGCTCATCACTTCAACAAACTCTCAGAGGTGCAACCATATTGGCAGATGCAAGACAGGAGTTTGTTAAAGACTTCATGGCTGTTTGTGTGGAGTCAGATATTCTGTTGCAATAAATTAAATAAAAAAAGCTGCATGCACCTCTGGTCAAGAACTCTTAACAAGGAAGAGCATGGATATTCAGCTTACAAGCTCAGAAAAACAGAGAAAAACAGCAAATCCTCACACAGACTACTTGACATTTTAGCTTAAAAAAAACAACATTGATAATCAAAATAGTCGCCAATCAATTATCTGTCAGTCGCCGAGTATGGATGTGCAACAACTCAGAGTCGAATCGAAGAAACTGCACGCTCATTTGATCTTTCACTGAGAGTCGCATGCTGAGATTCATTCTGACTTACTAGCCAACCTCTAAACTACTCTGCCACTGCATCAATAGGTGGAGGGGAATGAAACACCAAACTACAGATGGTACCAAAAGACTGCTGTGTTTGCGTTACACACTCAGCCAGAGAAAATGAAAATGAAAGGCTCATCCAGCGAAAATCCGGTACGATGGTGACAGGAGTGGCCTCTAACCACAAACAGACCGTCCCTCATTGTGGCATTCAGCCCTCATTAGTGACACCAAGCTGCCATCAGATCTTATTATGTAGAGGGTCGGGGGAACAGAAGGGTGGGGACTGTTGGACTGGAGAGGGTTGATGTGGATGGGGTGGTGGGGGATGCAGGCTAATGTACAGGTCTGGTGTAGGCATGGGGGGGTGGGGTGGGGTGGGGGGGTTAATTACAGGATGCATGCATTTCGTGAAGTGCCGCACCATAAATCTTGGAAATTACCCCCCACCAACTCCCATCCCCCCATGCTGTTTTATTTGCTCTCTCTCTCTCTCTCTCTCTCTCTCTCGCTCTATGTCCTGATCACACAAACAAATATTTCCCTTGTGGCAGGGTGGGAGCGCTGTCACATGGAGACAAGGGGGCTTGTGCTAAGATCCCTCCAGTGCTCAAGATACAGTAACATGGCTGCTCACAGGAGCGCACAAATATTTTTTGTTTTCTAATGAGAAAAACATGTGGAAAAGGTTTAAACTTCCAAAATGCAGTCTACTAAAGCAGACATTTCCACGTGACGACTGTTCATACCCAGCAGTCTGAGGACATGGAACTGTGTTGAGAGGTAGCGTGATGATTAGTTTCACTGTTTCTCTGCCGACTGAAGGAACTAGCAGTCTACGGTGAGGTGTGAACTGAGTTCACACACTCACAGTATTCCTCTTGCTAATGCATATCCAGTTTCAAGTCTCATCCTGCGTTCACAGTTAACGTGGCCGTGGACATGGTATCCTGCTTGTATCCATGATCATGTGACTATAATCTAAATTCTTGCAGCTGTTACCTTGTGCTGCCATGTTTCCTGGATTTAATTGTTCTTTTGAAGGTTCAATTCAATTGTTCTTTTGAAGTGTTTAACAAAAAATGTTTTTTTTTTTCCAGGTTTCTGTCAGCAACATTTTATTTTAGCCTACACAACCAAAAACAATTTAATTACTCCCATATTAATAGAACAATGAATACACGTCACTGAATACATGTATATGAACTGCAATATTCTATAATTAATTCAACTGATACTTCAAATACGTATAAATTGAATTTTCTCGTTACCTTAACCTGAATAAACACTCAGAGTAGCATACATGAGTATATAGAGAGTTCAGGTTTTAGTCACATTTGAACTTTTGTCAAATTGTGCCTGTATCACAGTTTTCACTCACATTTGCAGACACGCGGTGTAATGAAACCGCCAGAAGATTCATGCTCTGCCATCTAAATCTGTTCAAGTGTATAGCTGTGAAAACAACAGCTGACTGAAATCTGCTAAAAGGTAAACCATGTTAACACCGTGACAGAAAGGTTGGGCGTGGAGTTGAATACTGGAAGTAAACTGATGCGGTTATATGCTTTAAGGGCGAGGCTGTTCTCTGTAGCAGGTAATGGAAATATATATTGAACTGTTCTTTCAACAACCTATGAAACCAGTTCCATCCAGACGCTGTCTACTTTAGAACAACGCCCACGTAATCATGGTCACAATTAAAAATGTACATTGAAGGAAGGAATATGAAAGAAAAATGCAGTAAATAGGTTTTGTTGAGTGGCTGCAAATGTACACATCACTCTCCAGACAATATATTCACTTTAAACTTTAAACTATGTCAACCTGTGGCTTACACACAAGCTGGTAATGGACCAGCTGCATAGCTGTTATAGGTCCAGGCATTGGAGGCCTCAGTCATAACAGCTGCAATCAGGATCCTGCCCAACCGGCAAGACCACTGCCTCCCCCCTAAACCACCAACATTTATCTCTCTGCATCTCTGTTTTCCCTCATTGTCCTTTTGTACCTGTTGATCTCTTTCTTCTCTGTACCTGTCTCTTACCCTCTGTCAGCTCCATGTATATAACCTCCATGTACACTATAACCTCCCTGACACTAACACACTCACTCACACACTCACACACACACACACACACACACACACACACGCACAGACACACACATATACCCATACAGACTTTATCAGGCTGAGGTGGGTGTGGTTATTGGAGGCTTACATAGGGTTCTATGTCTATAGTATGTGCGCTGGGACAGGGGCCCCTCCTGGATTAAAGCTCTGCTATTCAGATAAATGACAAGAAACTAGATAAACGACTAGAAACTGGGCCAACTGGTAATGCTGGGAGCCAGTTCACACCCCTCACCAAATGCCTTGTTACAAAAAGGCCCATTAAAACTGCAGAGCTGGCTTACAGCTGCACATACATACATTCTAGATCATTTAATAGGCATTTCAAAAACTTTGCTAAATTATTATACAACTTTTTTCAAACTTTAAACCCAATAATGGAGTAAACCAGAATACAGATTATATAGATCTTCTGCACCAAACTTCAGCATCACAGACAGAATTTTGTTCTGGTGACA
Organism: Chaetodon auriga; assembly: GCF_051107435.1. Classification (NCBI taxonomy): domain Eukaryota; kingdom Metazoa; phylum Chordata; class Actinopteri; order Chaetodontiformes; family Chaetodontidae; genus Chaetodon; species Chaetodon auriga. Next base: position 13,559,649 of record NC_135076.1, read on the forward strand.
AATGGTGACTGTGGGAAGTTAACCAAATGCTGTCTGGTTAGCTGTTAAAGTGCCAAGACTTCAGGCTTTGCAGCCACATTTGAACAAGTATTTAATGTTTGCCTGATAGTTTCCCACCCTGGCTATGTATGTAGGTCAGCGACAGTCTGTCTGCAGATAAATTCTAAACAGGCCTTAGGCAAAAAAAACAAAGTTGTTTTATACTGCAAATAATCAGTAACTAAAGAGCAGCCTGTTGCTGTAGTTTTACACAGCCATCAAAGCAATGCTGGTGGTAGGTAATACTGGGGGGGGGGGGGGGGGGGGGGGGGGGGGGTGACGGGGGAAGGGTCCACTTCACCTTTAATGCAAATGGGAGTTTGCAAGCCAGCAGCACACAAGTGTCACATAGCACATAATAGTAGCTTTGCAACTGAAAACCAAAACTGAGAGGAGACCGGGGTATCGTCTGCACGCTCCCTTACACCTGCCAATCATCTCGATCACCTCGAGGTGAGCATGACACGCACACACAAACGCACAAGTTAAATTATGCAAGTTGCAGCAATAATATATCCTCCATTTTATGAGCTCTCATCTGCGCATTTAGGCTGTTAAGAGCTGATAATGTCTATTGTTAGTTTTAAATACTGAATGAATCTACCTGTTATTATTTCTGCAAAGGATATGGTTGAAATGATCTGTTTGGTTGCATTATTACAGGTAGCTACAACACAGACTCAAGTTGAGTCACTTTTATAGACCGTCTTTTAGAGATAATGAGTGACAACCTGGCTGGTGTTCAATCCCCCCCTTTGCATAACATGTTTTATTGAATGGGAGTCTTTCTCTGAGGCTGTACAAAGCAGAAACCAGGTTTGCACTGAGACTAAATCCCCTTAAGCAAAATGTTGGAGGACCAGTTTCACAACTTCATATTAATCTAAGTCCTTAGGTTGTTTCTTCTCAGGAGAGAGATTAGTATGGACTTGTTTTCTACATATCGTCCTGCCTGACTTGAATGGAAAAATGTGTGTGCGTAACACTTTTAAGCATGGCTACATCGAAGTAATTGCTGTAAACAGACGATGGTGAGTGGTGGAAATGATTAGTACACATGAAGAAGGCTGAATAAACAGTGTGTGTGTGTGTGTGTGTGTGTGTGTGTGTGTGTGTGTGTGTGTGTGTATAGATATGTGTACACACACACATGACAGTGGGGGAAGGGAATGTATTGCTAGTAGGGAGAGGGGATGTTTTGGGGGGGTCTTGATGCAGCTCATTTACACATGATCTACCATATTCAAACACTGCATTGTTCCAGGCCAAAGCCCTTCTATGAGTGTCATTAATGTACCGAATCAACACAAGCACCAGCACTTTATCACATCAGTATTCTCACAAAGAAAATGTCAGGTCACAGCAGAGACGACAGATGTGTAACTACGTAACACAACAAAAAGTCAGCTGTGATTTCACGATTCAAACCCTTATTTACTGCTCAGTATAAAGTGAACTGCTGGGTGTTTATCATGTGATGAATAGGAACGAGAGACTATGACCACATGACGCTGGCTGTTATTTGCTCTTGTGCTGTAATTGTTTACTGTAACGTATGTTTTCACTACAGCGCCACAACGTAATGAGACAAACTACAATGTTGAATCTCAATGAGAAAAAGTCTGCCTTTCTAGAATTTTGATAGATTACAAATACCTCTGAACAGACCAGACCAGATGTGGATCAGATAGTTTGGGTGCTGTACTGTTATTTATTGTTTTTGTAGTGGGGTTCAGGCTGGTTAATGACAGACTCTATTTAATGTCTAGGGGGAGGATATTTTAGGTGAAAAAGCTCACAGAGAGGCCAAGGCTAAATCTAACCCTGGTTTGTAAAGTGGTTCATCACATTTAGCTTCAGTACAAGCTCAGTTTCTTCTGTGTACAGAAGGAATTTTACAGAGTGGGGGTCAGCCTATGATTCAATTTTAGTGCACTGAAGTCTCTACTCTGACTATTGAAGCTGTTATCTGATTACCGTCATCACAACAAGCTCATAAACAGAACTGGCAGAGCAGTTACCTCAGTCACAATTCTGCTGGATCTCTTCACTCTTTCAGGCACAAAACAGTCTAATTTCTTTTTTTTCCATCAAAAACTGCAGTCCAACTCAGTAACACCCAAGGCTAATATACAAAACACACAACACTGTGCACTGCAGCGCAGAAGAGAAGGAGAGAGATGCCATATGGGCTCTTTTTTTTGGATCATTATATGGAGACTGGGCCTTTATTCAAGATAAGAAACTTACAGGTTTTACTGAGTGTGATAAACCTGACAGAGCTGGAGAGCTGAACTCCTTTGAGACAAAAGGCAACTGCTTTCACACACCGGTACATTTGAGAAAAGAAATCAAAACACAGATGTACAATAGGTCATCGTTTCCTTATACAGCGAGTGCAGAAAGACATAGTCGGCTTGTGACTTGATACGGACTGGGTGAGAAACCAGATATTAAAGTAACACTCCACCTGATTTCTCAATCTGTCTGTTCTGCTTGACCACTAAATCAAAAAAGAGTGAGATTCTTGACGTCATAAGACATGTTCTTGTTTGTCTTCCTTCCTTTGTTGCTCAGGATTGTGTTCTGCTGCTGTTTGCACGGCACTTTCCAGAGATCACTCGCTAATAAAGCAATGTGAGCAGAACCGTGACATCGCCGTCCTTTGTCGTCTGTCGCTGCTCATTATTGATAACAGAGCAGAATGTAAGGAAACAACAAGACAGTCAAGACAGGCAAGTCAGCCAACTTCTGTTATACATACACACCTTTCTGTGATCAAAAGCTACATGTCACTTTTTCTAGAGGCTAGGAATAGCAAAAATTGCAAACTGAACCTGATAAGGACTCATGGCTCACGTGAAACATGTTTAGTATGACTGACAGCTGAGATCAGATTTCTTGACACTTTGAAAAAAAAGATGAATTTATTTATTTTCATCACTAAACAGTTCAAACACAGTGGGGATTAACCATCACTCTTTACTTTCTCCGTGTGAAATTAAACTGCTGATGTTCATTTGGAAAATATTCCAGTCAGCCATCCAAGCTGACAGCAGCGTGACAGAAACTGCACTGACATGTCTCTGTATACTGACATCTATAATGAATCTATCTTTGTCTCCTCCACTCCCCACCCAGCCCTTCCCCATCCCCCACATGCACACAATTAACAGCAACAATGGAGCTGTCTGATTGCAGATGCATCGAATGGTGTTTTATTGGCAGGCAGCCTCAAACGCATCATAATCCTAACTGACCGGCTGACCCCGTAAAATTCAGCTCCATCGACTGAGGATGAGGACCCAACAGCTGCTGTGACTGAATGTATCTGGTGTCACTGTATCTGCTGCAGTCATGTTTACCCTCAAAAAGTAAGAAAGCAACGAGCAAATTAGTAAAGACTCTGAGAATGATCCACAGGCAGTTTACATGATGAGTAAAACAGCACAACACCAAGCAGAAACACCGTGCAGCCTTCAAGATTCAAGATGATCTCGAGCCACAAGACTAACTCTATCCTGGTTTAATCAAGATTCTCAGTTTGGTTTCCAAACCCAGTTAGACTGAAAACCCCAAGCTCCAAAATATATTTTAATATAAACGACTTATGTGTAAGTTTCCCTTTTATTTCTAGACACAACGATTTTCCAAACACCAGAATGCATCTCTGGAAATTCAATGATATTTAGACTTAGTAAAGACGTAGTATGGTCTAAGTCTAAGTCAGAGCCAGAAATCCAATGATCTTTGGGGACACGGTTTCTTTATGGTGTGAGAAGTTGTAAGCGAGGCCTCACTCTGCAGGGCTTTGCCAAAGAATTTTTATGCTCGGCTTCTGTCGGATATAATTGGATATACAGTATCCCCTGCCGACATGAGAAAAAGGCGAAAACCAGTTGATGAAGACAGGGCATGAAACCAGAATAAGCACTGTCCCACGCTCTACATGCACTCCATTCCTGCCCGCCATCGTCAGCTGCCGTGGCTTGTACATTTGATAAGAATCAGAAATAGCAGCCAGCTTTCCCAGGGCCCTTGAGAGTCTGATGTGTGTTGCTGTGAGTAATCTGTTGCAACCACACTACTAATGAGTAGTATCACAATGATGGATGCCCAAACTGGGCAGGGCAAAGCTGAATAGACCCAAGGCGGGGAAGTGGGTGTAACAGCAATTAAAGATCATAAGCCAACGTGTTGAAGGGGGCAACCGAATAACTGATACCACATTCAGCATCAGTTTTTTGGTCCTTCTGGTACAAGGGCTTCCGTGTTATTTCCCTGCAAGACATATCTGTGAACTTGCTTCCCCTCAGAATGGTGGAAAAGTCTGACCTAGATAACAATCTAATGAGCATTTGTGTGAAAGTTGAAGGCATTTATTCAGCGCCAGTTCAGATTCCATGATAATGTTTACGTCTGAAGGCAGACAGATGGAGACAGAGATAGAAGAGTAGCAGAAGGTTCAGGGAAAGGCCTGTAACATTCTGTAACAGTGCTCGTATTCAAACAGGACAAAGACATGTAGCTTTAGTCATGCTGCTACCCTGACCTTTTCTAGACATTACCTGGATGAGCTGTATGTGTGCGGATACATACAAACACATACAATACTGACATCAGGCAAAAACAGTCATCATTAAGAATGAGTCCACCTCCTGCTGCACACTCTACCCAAGCTGCCCTTCTACTGCAGTCTTTTCCCTTGACTTTATTGATGCATTACCACATTTCTTAACCGACTGTCAGTGAAATAGCATGAAACAATTGTCAGGACTGTGTATCCCATACAACCATGTCTTTGTGCATGTGTAGGAAATATAGTGCTAACAGAATGGGGACCTACTAAAACACTGCTCCATAACTCGTGGCCAAAAACGCCAAATGTCAAAAATGAAATTTATCAACTTTAAAATGACAATTAGAAAATTTGGCAATTACCTAAGAAAGTTGTTCCATTTCAGTCAAAACTTGGAGGCTCACATGGGAACAAAAATAAATGAACAAAACCGCCTTGACACATTTTGCTATAGTATTTGCTCCACTCATCAGACACATGCATAATTAATAATGTGGTAGCACCATTCCATTTAAGCATACCACTAAGTATGTACATTAGCAGGGCCCTGGAATTGGTGCCATTATCAACATTATTAGTTACTCATGTGGGTTTTCTTGCTACAACACGTGAAAATATCTGCAGCGGAAATGGGTCCATTATCAGTTCATATTGGTGTGAAATGAATGTCAAGAATCACTCTTTGTATCTGTAATGTCAACAGAGCCCGACAACTCAGACCTCCTGCCATGCTCACAGAATTAAGGGAGGTTTGCTATTATCATACAGACAAGACAGGGCAGCCAGAGTGTTGTCACAGGGGTCAAATGATTATGGATCAAAGCACTCATGGTGTCCTTTATGATACAATGACAGAGAAGTGTGCTCTGCTCTGCATATTGTTAGAGCTGTTGAGAGCGCAGACGGGATTCAGACCTTGAAAATATGCAGCTAAGTATCGCTATCTGTGTTTGACCTATTTCTTAATTGATTCTTTCAAGAATGAAAGCTTTCAACACAGGCTACCTTTTCAAAAGCATCTGAAGGCGACAGCACACATGCATTGCTTTTGTTCAATTGAATGCCTTCGACTGGGTCATTGTATGAAAAGATGTCACTTAGGGCTTTGCTTGCTAACAACTCCAACCTTTCAGGGGAGATCTATTTTTGTGCTTATATTGAGATACAAGGCTACAGTAAATAGTTCCTTGTGCAGGGACAAAAGGGGAAAGAAGGAGATGAACCAGCACTCATGTATTTCCTTTCGAGAGGAAGAAGAGGGATCAAGAATTAGATTCACACACAACAGTGGAAAAGACAATGTGGGATTTGTGCAACTCTCCCCGGCTCAAAATAATCATTTCCTCATTCTATATGAAGGCCAGGAGGAAGCTTGAGGGAGTAACCACACAAGCAATCAAGGAACATGCCAAAATTAAATCAATACTGTACAAAATAACACAACAGCCAAAGAAACAGACAGGACGAAAGAGCTAGCCTCAGCCTTTACGCAATCTTTGTTTACATTCCTGCTCCAACCCCCCTCTCCTCCTCCATATTGAGCCCCTGCCAATTTCCAGAATCCCCATGGCTGTACAGTTTCTGGCATCAGCTCCATGCTGCACGCTATGCGTTGGACACCACTCTAATGCTCTGCAGTGCTTCACAGTCAAAATGAGCATGTAGTACACACTCGACTTGGCAGTGGTTCAAAACCCAATGCCAACTGACTGACTTTTTCCTGCTCCCTCAGTCACACCTACCCTTTCCCCTCCCGCACTCCACCCCACAAGACATTCAGAGGTCTTCCCGTGCTGCTTTGGTCTTTTGTTTTCATGACATGAACAGGGCCCACTGACCTCTTGTTTTCTTTTTGTTAAACACAGATCGCTGCACACAGAGGAGAACATAGTAAATTAAATGAAAACTCCCCTGTGCTGATTAATTCAACCCCTGCAGACTTCAGTTAAGAAAATCCACTCCAGATGATGCATGTTACATAAGTTCAAATGGTTTGTTGCTCCGGAGTTAATGTACTCTGGAATAATGAATTAGATCCAAGCAAATGGATTGGAGAAAAAAAAAAAAAAGAAAAAAAGAGTAGTGTGAAAAATGTTGCCAGAGTGATGACTAAGTTGTGCAAAGACATAGCTTGGTAATACTTAAACATAGTTAGACATCAGTCATTCATTAATAGCAAAAAGGTCAGTGGATTTGAGGACAACATGTTGTCAGTTAAATGGATCACAAACCATTCAATGCATGATTTTGTCAATCTGTGAACTTAACTCTAAAACTCAAGGCAGCTCCTGGCAGATTTCAGTTTTGTCTTTCCAGTGCTTTCCAACTAAACAAAACTACAGCTGTGAAAATACACTTTGTATAAAATGCAAAAACAGCACAGACCAGCCTCTTCATACACTCCTAAGGCAGATCAAAGGGCCGCGACGACATCTACAGAGGAATATAAACCCTGAAAGCACTTATCAGACAGCTGTATCAGCAAAAACCTGATGGGCAATCCCAATAAGTGTCGCTCCCAATTGGCTCTCATTCGAGCTACACTTCCTGAAGTCACTAACAGCCCCCTCCCCCCACTCCCAATGAGTGTATGTGTGTGTGTGCAATTTAATGTTTAATGTCAACTCCCCTCCATTCGCCCTGATCATGGTGAGTGCCATGAATTTTTAAAGACATCCTTACTTTACTGTCCATCTGGGCTCCATCTGCCCAGCTGCTGGTGTTTAACGCAGACACAGAGACAGGAGAGGAGACTTCAAAGGCTCTGCATGGCCTCTGGACGATTTCTGGCCTCAGGAGGTTATTGTTAATAAAGGGGGCAGCGGAGTGGGGCAGTTATATGAATACACAACAGTGCATTAAAGAGACAACACATTCATGAAACCAGATTGTAATTGTACATATATGTTGTAGAGGAAGAGCTGCTCTGGAGCCAAGGAGCTAAAATGCTGCGACAGTGAGGTAACTGACAAACATGAATGGCTAAAGGTGACAAATTATCATTTGTCATGACTTTTCTCATTCCTTCATAATGTTGGGAGTCCAGCAGCTAGCCGACAAGTTTATCGAGATAGCTATTAGCTAACTGTTAGGAGGACAACATTAACAAGGACTGGTAGGCTAACTAGCAAACATAGCTTATGTAGCTAATGTAGCTTATGTGTGTAAGATGGTGGGATTTTGAGTTCTTATCAAGATCAAGACGATACAAATTCCAATGTTTCTTAATACTGCTTAATTACTTTGTGTATTTAATATATTGAAAATTTTGTATGATTAATCAAAATAAAGCACCACAGCTACATTCATTTCTAGCTAATTTTCACTGCACGAGTGGCTTCAAATTCTGGCAGCTTCTTTAAAGCCTCATTTTACACTCATTTTAAAAAATATGTACACATTTTGTCGTAGTGTTGGAAATCTATCTACCAATGCAGGTAGTTTTGAGAGGTTTTGAACATCCACCTCTTTTCTGCTGCCCCGATACAATGGAAGTAAAGGCTTTTTTTTGACTTAACATTACACATTGTCCCTCTGAAAACATTTCCAACGTTTGACTGGTGGCTGATTGGAACAGGTGCATGCAAGCCTATTGGCTGCAGGACAGCATATGAACATTAACTTTAAAAGGAGCGTAAACATTTCTCAGAAATAAAAACACAGTGGGCAATCCAAAGAGTGATATTGATATGGATATTTACAGGGGTTGTATGGGGACAGGTTGCATTGGTATCACTGAAATAACTCAGTTGAAATGGCACTCCACCAGCAAAGCAAATCAGTTTCAATTACAAAATAATCCAACAATGCTGGCATAATTTGATAACTGCAAAAATCCTTGGCCTTTATTTAATTCCGCCGCACACTGCCACAGACAGATATGACACTGCTGGCAAAGTGCCTTGAATATTTTGATTAATTCACTTAAAACCACAGTGTAATCAGACATCCTAACAGACAGCACCTCCTGGCTCGATTTAGTGTGACCTTTCAGCTGAGAGTGTGGAGAGAGGAAGGTGGCCGGGTGATCCACCAGGAATGCAGGTTGGCAGATATATCTAAGCCACACACAGCCTGGGGCGGACCTCAGCTAAAAGTGAGTTTCTGGTGCAGTTTCCTCACCTGCATGGCACCTTGGACCTAGATAGGTGTGAAGACCTCATGTTGAACCTATTCAAGGACATTCTTTCAAACCATTTCAATGGACTCATTTTGCTGGACCTGTGATTAGCCTGTTGTTGGGTTACAATCCAGCTGCTGGGATGGGTTACATTTTCTTGTTCACTTTTCTAATTGACATTTTCCCACATATTGAATCGACCTGTCCCCCTGCTCTTTATCTCATGCCCTATGTATTTATATGGAAAGGTTTAACTCAGACTGGGTCAGGAACCCTTGCTGTTGTGAACTCATAGCAACATTATGCCTGGTATTGGCTATACAAATGACATGACTCCAATCTAAGAAAGAAAAAGACAGTTCCAACTGCTGCAGGCTGATAGAGGCATGCCAGGTTTCTACTGAGGATCTGGGGTTCCTAGTGGCCACATTATCACCCTCCCTCAGGCACATTCCAACAGCCTCCACCCATCTGCCCAAAATAAACTGTACAGCCTTAACCCCTTCCTCCCCTCCCAGTGCCCTCCAAAACACTCAGCCTGCACACGATTTAACTCAAGACCACATGGAGGTCTAAGCTACGGGGTTTCACAATGCTGATCAAAGTGAGAATCACAATGTGTTTCTCTCAGACTTCAGATGAAGATTTTCTCTATTGAGTCTTCGTGACCTTTGAAGTGGAGGACTATTCATTGCATTTCATACTGTCTTCATGTAAACAGAACAAACAATATGATCATTACTGTTGTATACATGGAACGCGAAAATTAAGAATGACCAAAGTCTGCCTTACACCTTTGAACAAAAAAAAAGAAAGATTCAAATTAAGATTGAAATACAGAGCTCACCTATAGCCAGATGTAGTCTGTACCTCAAACACTGAGGCCTTATCAAGTTATTAAGGGGTAATGCTTTTACAATGTTTGATCTTTGACTTTCATGATGAACTAAATACTGGTAAAAATTGACCGCTGACTGTATGATTTCACAGTTCAGCTTGATTGTAATCTGCTGTGTAATTAAAATTAAAATTGCCCCAACTGTAGCTGCTGGATACTCACCATTAATATTTAAGATGAAAGAAGAAAGCACAATATTTGAGAGAATCGTTGTGGGTGGACCTTAAGAAGTATTTGTCTAGTGTAGCCTCAATCCCTTGTTTTGCACAATGATTGCAAGCACCATATCTTTGGCCAACTTAAGTCAAAGCTTCTGAAGTCTGTTGTATCCTATGAGAGCTCGCCAGGCATCTCAATGAATGGTATAAGGCTCCGATTATGGGTGTTTGTGTAGTTGGGTGAGAGGGCTTTTTGGATAGTTTTTCTAGCCTTGAAATCCGCATCAAACTGAATTTTTCAGGTGATTGCACAAATTCATAGTGTTACATTTGCTTCACGTACAGCCCAAGTAAGTTGTGACATCTTGTTTAGGGCTTAAACGACTCACCACTAACCACTATTACAGACATTACAATATCATTTCAACATTTTCCAATTCTTAACCTCCTGAAAAAGCAGAGAGAATGTGGAAGTTTGCACTGAAGACACATTAAAAACTGTGGTCTGTAGATTTAACTACCGTCTCTGTTTCACACGATGAGAAGAAACCACAAATGGAGGTTTCAGAAGAAAAAGAAGAAGCAGAAGAAACATGGCACACACCAAATATAAATTAAGGCTGAAATCACTGAGTTTGATTTGCATGGGGTTAGAATTATCAGGGGACAGGCTGTCTTCACCATAACAGGCCTGTCATTTTTGCCTTTCACACTGCAGACGCAGCATGTTCACAGAGGATTACAATGGCAGGCCAAAGCTGCAATTATTACTAATCACCGTAAACATCCAAGGTCAAAATTAGTCCTGTGTGAATAATGTGCCACACTAAAATCCAGGATTCACAATATTTTAAACTCTCAGCAGAAAGGAGCACGAGAGCCATGACTCCGTGCAATCAGATGTGACCATTGTTGCTCTGTTCCCTATATCATGTTAAAATGCAGAAGGTTTTAAATGACACTCTGCAGTTTGGTCTCCATGGCAGGAGCAGTTTGACGTTGTATAGGAGGGACAGACTTTGTTTTAATCAAAAATGGGTTGGGGTAACACTATCTTAACAGCCAAGATACTGGCTGTCTTGATTATGTAACTGTCGGTGGCTGACTGACATGTCATGATAAAAATGCACTGTATGTCCCACCTGATGTATGAAAACCACCAACTGTGGAGAGTATCAATTCAAGTCATTCACACAAAGCTTTACGGAGGGAGGGGTGAACTATTTAGAGAAGCAGAGTATAGGCTTAAGGGGAGTTTTATTCCAGAGGCTCTGTAATTAGAAGATATAGGCCTTAAATTACAGAATCGGTGGTTAGGTTTAAAAATGAAGCACATGCAGACTGGGTGAAATGCACTGAAGTTAATTTACCTCCAGCATACTGAAGGCATCAAGATGAGTTTCGGAAAGACAATTCCCAAACAAGTTTTCTCTTGTAAGAGTTTAGTAATCTTTGCTCAGACAAAAGACAAGCTGCCGCTCATACTGTCAACCGTGTTTTATGCTTTGAAATGTTGCTACAGGCAATGAGTGCGTTTGCATTTCAATAGTGGCTTCCATTATGTCATATACGCTCCCTTTGCATTAAAATGGTGGTTAGGTATATGCAACACTCCCAGTGAATCAGCCTTAGTCTCAGAGCAGAGACATGTTTACAGGTTTTCACTGACAGAGAGATTCAATACAGGATATTAAAAATGCTGCTCGGTGTCCCTGCTTTACATTTGACAGACACATTCTTACTATCTCTAAAAGACTAGAATTTTGAAAGTACATCGAAATGGCATGAGAAGGCCGCAAATTTGACCAGTAATTATCTTTTTCTTTTATGACATAAATAACTGCCAGAAAAAGCCACTCCTCCTCTCAAAGGCTTGTAACGCATCTTTTAGAAGTCTACTGTAATGATCCAATTTCCCCTTATTTTATAGTGTACTAATGGCAGGGAACAAACTAATTAGTAGAACTGTCCATGTACACGATGGGATGGCATTACCTTGTGTAGCACATATGGCAAAAAATGCAAAGAAATTCTGTGTTAAACAAGTGATTTTTTTTTTCATCATAGGTCATCATCAATGGTGAGCGGATTTAACATCTCTATCCAGTCTCTCGACAGCAGCCCTCCATCTTAGCTGTTGACAGACTTAAATCTCTTCATGTAAACAGCCCGTCTTATTCTACTGGGGCCTCCCTCATAATATCCAGCCCACTAGCATGTTTACAGTAAACGCCAGCATGGTCAAGCTGTTAAAATGCACTCTAGACCAGCCCCTTCCTCCCCTCCCACTGCCCTCAGCTTCTCCTCCTCAGCTCAGTCCTATTCATGAAAGGAAACTGCTCTTTTTCTTTCTTTTTTTTTTACTCTTTGGCCACATTAGTTAGCAAATGTCAAATCTCACAAAGCTGCTCCACCTGAAACACCGATTGTTTAGACCAGAACCTTGAACAGATAAACCCGAGCAGAATGTCAGGTGGCAAAGACAAACTTAGAAGCCTCAGCTTAGGGTTTTATCAACATTTGGCCAGTGGCAGGTGTTAATTTCCCACCCTGGTCAGATTACTTCATGTGCAGCTGAGAAAGTGACATGATGTGAGGAATGCGAAGTCCAGATGTGGCTCACTGGTAAACAACCAACACATGTGTTGAACAGCACAATGACAACATGATCAACCAACAGTTAAAACAGCAACAGTCAAAGCTGTACAATAAACCTCCAGTGGCAAAGTTCATTTACATGTAGCTGTCCTGCATTCAGTTAGGTCACAGAGCCAGGAGGCAATACAGGAAACACAAAGACATCCTACCTGTCTGAACTGCTCCTCATAGGTCCATTCTCCATGGTCTTGGCCGCCCAGATGGCTGTGTGTGGTGTGGGGAGGCAGGATGGATACGCGGGGCTCGTGATCCACACTGGGACGGGCCTTCAGCAGCTGAGAGTGGGGGTGGAGTTGACGATGGGGGAGCAGGAGGATGCCTTTCCCAGGAGCCACAGCCTCGTGGCCTGTTGGGAGACCCTCCTCCGCCAGGTCGTCGTCAAAGTCTTCTTCCATCTCGCCTTCAAAGTCTTCCTCGTCCCATTTCTGTTTGCTGTGTGTATCAAAGGCAGAATATTGTTAAAGGATGTGCACCAGTGAAGACCACCATGGGCATTGATGACATGTTTTAGGGCAATCTGGCCAAAGAAATTCAGGACTTACATCTGCTCCTCCTCATCTGACCCCATCATGTCCTTGTAAGGCTCCTCCCCTTCATCATTGTCATCATCTTCCCTTTCGTCCTCGCCGCCGCTGCTGTGCTCTGACATGGGGCTGTCTGAAACCCTCTGCAGCCCGGCCGCCACGGCACGCATAGCAGCTAGTGCTGCCATCTGGGCCTGCTCCGCCTCAGGGGCTGGGCTCCCCATGGGCTCATCCCCTCCTCCTCCACCTGTGCGGATCTGAGTATGTTGGGTGGTGGCTTGCTGCTGTAGCTGCTGCTCCATCAGCAGCTTGGCCCTCTGCTGCCTGTGCAGGTTCTCCATGACAGCCTGCAGCTTCATCTCCGGGGCAAGTGGCACAGTGTTCAGCTGCCTTCCTTCCCCTCCCTCCCCCACTGAAGGAGCACCAATCTGGGGACGATGGCCGATCCTTCTGCCCAGGGATAGCAATCGCCAACCGTGCCTGTGGTGAAGCGGCTAGCAGTTGGCTGGTGGTTTGGAGGTTCTGGTTATGTGGAAATGTGGGTCCTTGAGGAGAAGTGGAAGGAGGAGGAGGAAGAGGAGGGGGGTCGGTCAGAGCTCTGAGACATGCAGTCAGTGGTCAGCTGCCGTTCTGGAGACAGAGGCCTCTCTCTAGTCTCAATGTTTTTTTCCCTGCAGTTTGGGGAAAACCAGAGTCGGCAGCAGAGCTGAGTTGCAAAGTGTTCAATGAGGCACAAGTAGCGGATGAGAAGGTAGGAGTACAGGGGTGAGCTGTCAGACTACAAAGACCTGAGGGAAAGAAAAAAAAGAGAGTGTCAGACTGCTACTTCCCCACTGTCTGCAAATACCAGTACCTGCAGTGTTTGTTGTGACAAAGCCTCACAATTGTTAAACAACTTTCTAGCTTGTATCAGATCAGTTGAAAATGTCTTAACTTTCCATTCATTGACCTTTGACTGAACTGGACATCATCAGCATGTTCTCCTCTTATTTGATACTGTTCTGATAAATCCATAGGCTTGTTTTTGTACATGCTGTAATGCTGTTGCTGCTATTGCATTGGATTTTTTGTATTGTAACTCCCTTAACATAAAAACAGCTAAAGAGCTAAACAATGCTAATGGATGATATGGCAAGAAAAAGTCCAATTTATTACTTGAGAAATGATCACCTTCAGATCCATGACTACCTGACTGCAGTTTTGTCAACCTTTTGTGAGTTGCAGAAGAGCAGAAATCTACAGCAATGACTGCAGAGCCACTCAGTCAAGTCATATCACAACTTCAGAATTTTCATTTCACACTCAAAAATGACAAATTCAGTCTGAACTCGATGTGAAGCACGAATACGCAGTCACTGAGTTCATGTCTGTTGTGCAACATTACTCACACAAACAGACCAGACAGGCTGCCCACACAGGACAAAATGTTTTGGCCTCAACAACAAGAGGAAGTGGAATCACAGGAAGAACCGTCACTTTCTTCACCTGGTTGGCTCAAAGCCAAGATGAATTTCAGTCCACCAGCAAAATTCAACAGTGTCAGTCAACAGTGCGTTGTGTTTCCCCCTCATTGAAATGTTTTACTGCAAGAGAGAGACCCAGTGGGGAGTTTTTGTGCAACTTCTGTGGGTGGTAATGCTTCTCCTACATACCTGCTCCCAAAATTGCTTAGGTATGCAAAGCAGTCTTTGTTATAAGCAGTGAGCTTCAACATTCTGGTACCCATAGTGTCTGTTCCCGATAGTCAACTGGTCAAAAACAACAGTAATGCCACCGATACCCTCGAGAGAGAGAGAGAGAGTAACAGTTTATCCTGTCCACTCTCCGTTTCCTCAGAACTTGTTCTAAATGTTAAGTCTTGGTCTTGGGAGGCTGTGGCTCAGATCAGTCAGGCAGAGATAAGAGCTGCACGCCAAGTTAACAGCACGTGGGGAAGTAAATTTCAAATGCAGGTGCTGGACATGTTGAACTACGTGTCATGACAGGAGGCAGTGTTGACTGTACACCACCACTCATTCGGCTACAATGACTAATACATGAAGCGACCTCCGCAACCACCACCTGCCCTGATCTTTTACTACTACTACTTTTAAAACGTCAGGTTTTGCATTGTTCTTCTTCACTGAACACACTCTGGATGAAAGCATGAATGACGCTTTAGAGTTACAGTTTAATTTGTGTCACTATTACAAACACCCTGCACTGCTATTTTGGTTTTAGGTTCGCTGAAAGACAACACTTTGCAACAGTGTTCAGTAACACCTAAATTGTGATACTGCAAAAGCATATAGTCAGAAGACTCCACAAGCTCTTTCTATCTTTGTTCCCCTGTCACATGTCTTGTACATCTGATTATTTTACAGGAAAGGTGGAGAAACTTGTCTCATCTATCATCTGACCGTTTCTGTCTCTGACTCTTGCACTGATAGCTGATGTTTGTCATCATTACACACTGAGCACATTCATAAAAAAAACTTAAATTAAAAAAAAGCTAGTGTTTCACACACATTTTTATTAATGTCAGAGTGCAAAAAGCCGCAGTGCAACATTATCACGTTATCATGAGTCATGCAATCCTAAAATGTCCATCACATAAATCAGCCGCCCCTCAAGGCAAAATGAAGAAACCAGTTATTGCATACACTCAGGCATGCAAACCTGTCTAAAATGTGGCCATCACAGTAATACTTGTCCACAATACTCATCACACCGCAATGATGACATAACCAGCAGTGGTCATATGTTCTAGGGAGGGTTATTTTTCTCCTGCACACGCCTCATGCGGCTCTAAGAAAATCATACCAGCGTATTATGCATATAATAGTGTAATTAGGGTGTAGGCACACTCTGAAGACAACAGGAGCATAAACGATTCATATTTGTAACGTCCAAGGTCTCTCCTAAAGGGGAAGAGTGAAAATAAGTTCTGCTCCATTACCAGGGAAATGGACTGTTTTCCATATCTTGTTGAGCCTCGCCCCATCCTTGCTTGTGAATGACTTTTGAGGATGCCCCTTTCATACCCAATCACGATACTAACACCTGTCACAGAACCTGTTAACCTGTGGAATATTCCAGGTGTTTTTGGAGCATTCCACAACCCTTTTGTTGCCCCTGTCCAAACTTGCTTGTGCATTAAATTCAGGATGAATAAGGATTTACTTATTTTTTTTGGAAGTCAGAGACAACATTCACAAACATCCTGGCTGTCCATGTTATTCTGGAAGCAGACATTCCGGCCAAGATGTGTTTCTCAAGCAGCCAGTACGACAATACGAAATACAAATGGAAAAGAAGAACAAACTAGAATCAGAATCAGCTTTTAACGGCCAAGTACTGTATAAATACAAGGAATATGACTCCAGTTTTATGTTGATCTCATGACGATTGAAAAAGACCTACAGCTAAAAACAAGAACAACAAATGACAAAGTACAATGTCTATATATAAGTTAAGTGTTCCTGTAAGTATCACAAGTGACACATAAGATGTGTTAATGCACCTTTCCACATTGGTTCCACAGCCCTTGCATTTACAAGACACATGTTTGCTCAGCTGTTTTGCAAGAAACATCAAAGAAAAGCTGAGTAACTTCTTAAAACGTGCAACCACAGTTTATGCATCTGTGGTCAGCAACAATCAATCATAATGCAGAGGGGCGACATGGGCCGACTGAGCCACAATAGCAAGTTTGAAGAAAAACAAGACAAACGCCCTCAGTCTAACTAAACACACACCCAGCAGCAGTGCACACACAGCTGACACCCTGCGGCTCCTCACTTAAACTGGTCAGATGCCAGAGACACAAAATGGACTTTAAAACCACAAGCTTCTGCCACTACAGCAAAGAGTCTTCAAGATGTTTAATAAAATGCAACACATCGACAGAATCAGCAGAACTCTATCAAGCAGCAGTCAATAATGAACCACAGCATGCACAGGACACCCAATGCTATGGCTGTACGTTAGAGAAATGTTGCGCGAAGAAATAAGAGCTGTGAAACTTGGGTTTCTACAGAGGGTGAAGGAAGTGACAACTGACGGAGCAGATGCGGCGAGGCAGCCGACAGATATTCAATATTGATTCATTGCATTCTTTAAGGGCGATACGGGCACAACTGAACGCCTGCAGTTGTCAGATGGAGAATGGCACCAGTATAAGCAGGATTAAAACATCTTACCTTACAGGATCTGGTTTTACTGAGACAACCTGTCTCTGTTCTACATAACTACAGAAACAAAGCAAAACAAAACATGACAGAGGGGTCAAAGCGGAACGACGTGAAGAACGACTGATGGCACCTCTGGAGAATCCATTTACTGTATTTTGCATTAAGTGACTTAGGCAAATTCACGTCAGAACAACCCATACATGTTTGTATGTGCACACTACAATATTTACAAAACCCATTACTCAACATGTCAAGTAGCCACACTTTGAACCCGTGTGCAAATAAGCCCAATATCTAGTGTTCACTCCATGTTTGGGCCTAAAACAATACTTCCTGTGATACCATCCCTCTTGCAGTGTGTCATATATGTAATTTCAAAGACAGAAGTGATTACAACAAAGCTCTTCTGTTGACTCTTCCTGTGCAGAGGGAAGCAGAAGTGGTCGCTTTGTTTCATGCCACTGTTCATCACAGGCATCATGATTTCCTACATGCTAGATGGTGCAAATTGCATTGCGCCACAACACATGTTCCCCATGCTTCCCCAAACGACGAGGCAGGTTTGATGCATATTAAACCTTTCATAACCCCAACTCCAAAAAGCCTGGATGCTATTTAAAACATAAATAAAACAGAATGTGATAATCAAACAGTACAAAGACAATAAATTCTGTTTTACCTCATCAACCTCATACATTTTGTAAATATCTGCTTATTCTGAATTTGATGCAGCAACATGTTTCAAACAAGTTGGGACAGGAGCAACAGAAGAGAAATGCTCCAAAAACACCTGTTTGGATCATTTCATAGGTAAACAGGTTCATTGGTAACAGGTGATAGTATCATGATTGGGTATGAAAGGAGCATCCTGGAAAGGCTCAGTCGCCCACAAGCAAGGATGGAGCAAGGTTCACCACTTTGTGAACACAAGACTGTATAAGGGAGATTAACACATGGGCTCAGACACTCTTTGTAAAACCATTGTCGGCAAACTGTTTTTGCATTTTTTACATTTAACACAGCGCCCAAACTTCTCTTGAATCAGGGTTGTATATATGACAGCGGTAATGGTCGTGGAATGATGAGAATACATGGAAACACAGTACTTGATGTACTGTGTCTCTGTATGAGCTAAAGACAGATCAGCTGTGCATGCCCGATCAGTAATAATAGCTCCAGCATTGATCCATTTGTCTGGTTGTTCGCAATCTGCAGGTTTTATTTCACTCCACTACACAGCAGGTGACCTCACCTCTCAACACACCTCAAACAAACACCTTATGCTTGTGCTCCACAGGGCTGGGTGATATGGCCCTAAGAGAGTATCACACATCATTTCTGCCATAACGATAGTTTGGACAATATGACAAATTACTGAAAAACATTTTCAGCTCACAATCGCTGTGAGCTCTCCTTGCTGCTTTTGCCGCTCTTTGTACTCACCTCTGGTTGAGGTGGTGAAGTAAGTTTGTTGCACTGCCCCCTCTTCTTACAGTCACTTCTTACATATTACCGTGGTTTGTTGTACATCTAATCTCTTGTAACCAAACCACTTCCACATCACTGTAGTTGCTCCCTTTTCGGAACTAACTCCTCCACTGTGAAGCCTTTAGCAATGTTACATTCACTTTCAGCCATGCTTGTTGTTTCTGTGTGTCAAGGATTGACGTCATTACAACAACATGTCGGAATATTGCCATAATCATGATATGAATCTTAGTTTCATATCAAAAATGATACCTATATGACCATAAGTGATATAATGTGGCACGTCCCTAATGCTCAATAAAAATGAGCAACAAGTGAACATGAACAATTCACTCCTCACATGTCAACGCTCAGTCTCCTGGTCCTATCACCTGGTGTTGTGCAGCTGCAAATAAATCCAGAATGTTGTCACCTTTTCCAGATGTTTTCCCCAAAATTACATCTTTTTTTAAATTATTTCTAAAAACCTGAATGGTTCTCATAGCATTGGTTCTCCATAATGGAGGAACAGAGCTCTACTGCTTTATATTGCAATCAACAAGCCAGATTTCTACATGTAGCTGGGGCAAAAACAATACTTTAGGAAGTTGGTATCTTTTTTTGGGTGCAACTCTGTTGTGAAAACTGGCTGGAGGTTGCCTAGTATCTCATGCCTACACATTGTGAATAACCAGACCTTGACTAGAGTGATAAAGCATTCAATATCTAAAGCATAACTTAGTCTCAGTGGTCCAGGATTAAAGCGCCTTAAAACCCCCTGCTGTGGTGCTTTTATACTGTAGCCAGTGTGGGAAATCACCATTGTACTTTACATTATCAACCCATTGGGTCAGTAACCAGCCATTATATGGAAAACCTGCTTTGTTCAAAAACTGCTGCACAGTTGCTGAATTCTGAGCAGGAGTTGCTACAATGGCCAGGGAGTAAACAGGTTTCATGTCCTGTCCGTAGCCCTTTTTCTGTCAGACAAACTAAATTACAGCAACCTACTTGCCTCTTGGCTTTGTTCCATCATTCAGTAACATTTACCATATGTAACTAGCAAGGGTAAAGGCCATTTGCCAGCTCGGGCCCCATGAAACCAGTTTTATTTTTCCCAAATTCCATGTTTTCTCATAAATCTTGTATGCATTTTAAGAGCAAAAGGCTATTTTCTTGAGAGTCTTTATGTAAAAAATACAGCAAAAAGCAATGTTTGCTTAAATGTGTCCCATTTCTGTTTGCCATGAACTGCCTTCCCTCAACACTTCCTGCTCGTCTGTTTGCTGTCTGACATTCTGTCTTCCTCTGATGTTCATAATTTCTCTGGAATTTACATTTAACAGTTTACATTTGCATTTTATGAGTAGGGACATGACTGGAACTTGGAGAATCCAATTCAAGCATCCACTCTGCCTGCACCTTGTCTTTGTGCAATACACCCAGGACTAACGCTGATCAACACATCGAATTGTCATCGTCATTGTGATATGAATTAAGGGTTTATTTCAACCAAACCAGATGGAACAGTAAAAAGACTATTCAAGATGGTTTTGGTGGGTTTAATTTTATTTCTGTTGTGTCTGAATGAAATGTGTTTTACAATAAGTTAACAAGGCAATAAAGCTTGTCTTAGTTGAGACGTACAGTTGTATTTTTCTGCAGTTTGAACCAAGATGGCGAATCTCCTTACTGCTTTCATGATTGCCATGTGCATTACATATTCATTCTTTGCATTCTTCTACCTTTCACCATAAAAGCCTTAGACATATACAATGCGTACCAGCGGAAGATCAAACTCACTCAGAACAGTAAACTCACTTTCAATAGGTAGAAGAATATTTCCTTTCTTGATATTTTCTAAGTTTATTTTGTTCATTTATTAGATGAATATACATACATACATATCGCCAAATCCAATTGCAAGTCATAATATCTTCACAATATTGAACAATGTTATCACACATCATATTTTCCTCAATTGTGCAGGCCTACTCCGGATTTCTGTTCTGTATGCTGCAGTGACCTCTGACCTCACAGAGTGGGCAGGGGGGGACAAGAGACTAGACTTTTTACCCTCAGGAAGTATAGAAATGATCACATAGTGCAATAAAAGCTTTATACAATTACAATCCCTGAAAATGCACAGCTGACTCTGTAAGACCCTTAGGGCTTATTTAACACCTTAATTGGCTAAAGGGAGGCGGGCCTGCTGCAATAGGTGGCAGGGGACCCATGTGGGGGTGGGGAGGAGCCACCGGGACAGAAACTTTGAGAGGTGGCTGACTGAGGGATAAAGTAGAAACGATGAGAGCTAATGGGTTAAGCTGCTTTTTTTTCAAACCCACATTTTAGAGGTGGAAGATTGCAAGATCTGAGCAAACAGGGCAGAGTGATAAGAACGAGAGCTAAGGGTCTAATTCCAACGAGATAAAGAGACCCACACCGCCTCACATATGTACATATGTACATATAAAACTGGCTGTTCGCATAGGCATGAAGCCTGTAAAATCTAGCACTAAATCCTTCTACTACCACGAGCGTGAGGGAATTCGTCTGAGGCCTTTTTGCAAGGAAACACTGACAAATGTGCACATGGTGCCTCCAACATGACTGCTACAAAGTAATTCTGACAGTGCAGTAAAAGGTGCTTAAGTTCTCATAAAGCAACAGACACAAACACCAGTCCTCAGTCAGTAGTTTTGATTTCATGTGCCAACCTCAGAGCAGATACATATCTTGCATTTCTGCATTTGGAATAAAAGTCTTCACTTCCTTTCATGTAGCAAAAGAGCAAACCATCTTCTTTGCCTGATAAAGCCATGCAGTTTGAGATGAACTGGGTGAGGTCCTCATTAGACTTCAAAGAGGATATTGAAATGAACTTCTCTCTGCTCTGCTTGACTGGAAAATCAGAGAGAACTGGATTCTTACAGTGGCAGTCCACAAGATTTATGATTTTCGTCTCCATCTCCTGTTAAGCGCTCCTGTTTCAGCTCTTCAGCTGCTAAAGTTCACATGTAAATCAGTGTGGGTGATACTACACTACAACTTGGACTTTCTGTTAATGCAGTTTGTCTGCGCTGTACTTTCTTTATCAAATTAGCTATCGTGTTCATGCTCATGCTACACCTGTTTTGAATAAAAGACTCCAACCTGACTTGTAGTCAGATGATTCATGTCATAACGAGCTTCAGTGTACAGAGTATGTGTGTGTAAGTGTCAGGTTCTCTGTCAGTAGTGAAACAAGCTTTGTACTGATGTTATCAACACAAACATTCTTGGACAAATATGACACTTCTCTGTTGGCTTCTGACCATGGTAGCTCCAGAAAGCTTTTTCAATCTGTCTCTATTGTTTGATACTGACATTAACTTTTCAATGTCATCCAATCCTGCCACCTGAATACACAGTCAGTTTCATACATCAAAATGCAATTTGCAGCATAACACAACTAAACAACTGAAAAATGATCATGCCTACAAACATAGTTATCCTTCCCCTTTCTTAAGATTTCCTTACTAGTTTTGCACTTTATTTACAGTGATAGTAAAATAAAAGACAGTCAAGACGTCAGTGGCACACAACCACACCTCTCCTGCTCCAAACTCTTTATGGGAATAGGTCAATTTTTGTCAGTTCTGATTAGGGGGAAATAAAAGTATATCTTTAACAGAAAAACTTAGCTTCTAGCTTCTGGGTTGTTTGGTCAACACAAAACTTTTTTTTTTTTTTTTGCTACAGCTTTGAGCTCTTCCTCACAGCTGAAATCAAGCTGGGTAGGTGACTTTTTTTCTTTTTTCCGTGAAGAGGCCACTAATAAACCTAAAGGGACACTTTAAACAGTGCAAGGTGTGAATGGTATGTGTCTAATGCCATGTTGTGCATCAGGCAACCAACCACACATAGTCCAACCACATTTAGTCAAGAGCTGAAGAGCCTGGTCTATGATTAACAGAGAAGACCTTGATCGAAAACCTAAATGCTTCTTAGATTGAAATGGTAAATAAAAGTGCACAGAACTGAATAAAAAGCCTTCACAGTCTGGGTAAGAATTAATAAATAGTGAAAGAATTCTGGTTGCAACACACTGGTCGTAACATAGAAGTATTATAGTTTTTTTAAAAATGAAAAATATTAAGATTTACTCAACTTCAAGTTAAATTTCACTTAATTTCCATGCAACAATATTTTATATCTATTGCATTTTGCTAATTATTTAATATTGACAGATTCATTTTATATCAAGTGTTAGATTGATTCATTTTCAAGTGTTGTTCATTTTTATAGCACAGGGTCTTGTAAACACTGTTAAGCATTTAAAGAAGTTACACAGTAACTGCAAAGGGAGTAGCCAAACAGCAGCCTTTCATGATACTCTCTACATTACAAAAAAAAGCATAAAAACAAGAAGTTGGTCAGTGGCGCTGGTCTTGATTATGAGTCCCTCTCTCACATTCCTTGCAGTATTACCTCGCAAGGCAATAACACAGGCTCCATTGAGCCCCATTGCACCAACAACAAGATCATTGAGGAAGTGTCGCGCAGGCTCGTCACGCACTTTCCACTGACCTCTTCCAGTGAGCCGAAGCAACACAGCGAGCCAAATCTGATTAGCCCCAGCTATGCCATAATTTGAGTGGGCATACAGCAAAAATAATCCAGTGTTCCACATCTCAGCAGTGAAATCTGTGGCCATCTATCAAGCAACAGGAGCCAGCTGTGCTGGCGAGCAAGACTCAAAGTGATTTGAGCTGATGTTACAGAGCCTGAAGTTCACCCTAATAAATACAAAAAGGTATGGACTCAAACGGAAAGATGGTGGAAAGAAAGAAAAATGTCCCGTCTCTTTGCTGGAAAACTCACATTTCATGTAAGTGTTTGACTGATCTTATTCTTTAGAACAAGTGCAAAATTAGGGAAAGCTCCTTCTACTAATTAGATTATTCATGTGAACACTTGTGGGATAAAAAACTAAAATTTTAATGTTGGATACTGGCACATCATATCAGCAGTAAGCGATGATCAGTATCACCTTGTAAAACCCCACACTCCTCTACGTCTTTATTCTTGAGTAAAAGGGGTCAAGTGGAACAAAACCTTCCCATGTGGGATGAAAAGATCATATTTTCATATATGTTTGAAAGTGCTATTTGAAGTGCTATTTGAAGACAGAAGAGCACACAGGCAATGCACAGAAAATGTTTTTTACTCTGCTGCGTAGAAGGACTTCCTCTACCCACAGGAAAAGTCATCAGATGAATCGCTAGAATGAAAAAAAAAAATGTCTCTGCTGATTCAGCTGCATTTATGTCCGCCACCTCACGGGTGGATATTGACCTCGCCATGTTACAACCTCACCTACAGCTTCACGTGGAGAGTGTAGTAGCATGAGAGCAAACATAAATCTCATGTGATGACAGCTCTAGTGGAGAGACACAGGCCCTTCTGAAGGAAGCAAACACTGTCACTACTGAAGGAAAACAACCGCTCTTTGTGTCACTTCATGTCTCACTCTGATATGGTTGAAATTTTATTCCAGCTCTTTTGCATTCGTTTTTCCTTTTGTTCTTTGCACTTCAACCACAAGTTTGAGCAGCACTTTTCTGAGACACTCTCGGCACAATTTGAGCAATTAAAGCTTGCGTTGAGTGCAGGCCTATAGCAATTGCTTACATTTGTTTCGTATGTCTATCATTACTCAATTCCATGGCTTCCTTTCAGTGTGACGAGTTTTACCAGAAAAAAACACGATGATTGTGTCGGGGAAACAAACTTCCTGAAATATAACACTCCTTTAACACTACTCTAGTATCGTACAGCGTAGCAATAAATCTGTGCTCTTGTCGTGCTTAGTGTGAGCTGAAGAGAGAACCCAACAAGTCAAATTCCTCATGTGTGTTAGCTGACTTTGCCATAAAAACTTTGAGAGATTCAGGCGACAGGCTGCATGTTGCTGCTCGCAAAGTTCAATGCACTGCTATTGTAACTCTAGACTGACGGTATGATGATAGTTCCTCTAGTGCGGGAGAGGTGGGGTAGGGGGTTTGCATTTTCATTGAATGGCATGAACGTCCCAAACTGGATTAACGTGTTGGTTTTATATGGTGACTGCGCAGTCACGTCATGGCATTGTGATCTTTAACAATCAAGTCCATTGTCTGCAGAGAGGCGATGGACGAGTGGAAATCTTAGATAAAAGAGCTCTCTGCATTGTACGGGGAGACATCCAGAACAAAAATTATCACCTCTGTGCTAAACATGGATTACGGTTTCATGTGCTTGGGCTCAGCCTAACAAAACCTGGCGGCTGTGTCTGCTCCCTGGAGGTGTGTAAATTAGGTTTTGATTGCTTGGGCGGGCTGCCAGAGTTAGCAGACGCAAATATGAAATACAAATGCTAAGATTTGATGGACATGTCAGCATGTTGCAGCTGCGTGCTGGTATCCAGGCAGACAAGTACCAGGATAGATCACGCTGACACTGACCCAAATGTCAGCCGCTGCCAGAATACACAAAACCTACAACTGTCCCAGCAGTTTGGTTCAGGAACTGCAGGGTATCCCAAAAGCTCAGACCCTTCCTTAGTTTGCTCTCTGCCTGCGTCACCGTCAGCCCTGCTGGGATTCCCCCATGGCTCCGGCCCAGGCAGTGAAGTAACTTGTGAGGTTTTTTTCCTGCATTTTTTGGCAGGATAACAGAGTTAAAGCCCCACGTGCTGCACAGGCCCTTCAGAAATGTAGCTTTTGGCACAGGAACAGCTGAAAGCCAGCCAAGCCGCGCTGCTTCCCACTTCTGTAATGGCAGGAAAGCTTGTGGTGCACAGACGGCAGCACTTGCATTCACTGTGCAGATATTTACAGGTGGGTTATTACTGAAACATTCAAGTGACACAATGTAGGCCTGAAGCCAAAGCCCACGCCCTTAAGCCTAGAAGGGTGATTTGAATGCAGTGACAACATAAAAAGGAGCCTTTACAACCCTGTAAAGGATTATACTTTGATACTAAGAAAACAAACGGGCGTCAGACCTGTTTGTCTCGTCTGTGAGCGTTTGTCTGTCATTAATTCCAAGCCACTAACCAGTTTACTGGCCAACTGCCAGTGACTGCCGCTCGATCAGCCATGATGCTTGGAGGCAAACTGAGCATGCTGTTTGCATATTACACTTAGTGCTTCCAAATGATCTTCAAATACCCTCAGGTTGAGATCAGGCGTCACAGGAAGCTGTGTGAAATTCGTGTGAACGTCTGAATGAAATGAAAAAGCAATGCATGTGTCTGCTCTGACGCTGAAACTAAGTTTAAATTAAATGTGCACCTCTGATATGTTTCTCGATGGTTAGATTTTTTTTCTGGGAAACAGCAATTGAGAATCAAATTAGGGCTGCAGCTTTTGATTTTTTTTTTTTTTTGAATGAGCCATTCGTTGAGCTTCTAAACTGTCACAAAACGGTGCAAAACAATCTTTAATTTTTCTCACAATTTCAAGGTTTGAAGTCCTTGTTCCAGCTGATCAAGCGTCAAAAAAACAAATATATTATTGTCAGTAATATAAAACTGAGAAAGCCAGCAAATCCTCACACTGGAGAAGCTGGAACCAGTCAGTGCTGGGCATTATTTCATGCTAAATGACTGATGATTAATTATTTAAATTGTTTTCAATCAATTTTCTGCTGACCTGCTGTTTTAGCTAAATGCAATCTTTTTTGAATTAATTACCTGAATCTATTACACACTTAATTGTTCACTTTTGGCTTATTACTAACAGTGTGGCAACTAAAACTGTGGCAAAGGCTTTTCCTTCACGGGCAGAACATTCTTCTTGAGGCAATACTTGTCATTTTTGGTATCTTTAGATATTTACATTGCCACTTTTACATCAGCTATTGCCAACAACCATCCAAAACAATTAATACTGACAATCAAAAAAAAAAAAAACAGTGTTTGCAACCACCACTGGTGCCTGTAATAAGATTCATTTCCATCAGCTATAACAGACTAATAACTTCAGAAATGTGCATTGCATAACTAATGCAGCTTTAAAACCTGGAAAGGCACAATAATTGAGCTATAAGGTGATAGTGAACTAAAATTCTACAATATGTGCATTTATAATATTGATATGATATTGATATATCACCAGGTCACGGTCTGCTGTTCAATACTCCCTTTGGACAGGGATTTACAGAGCATCTACTAAAATACAACCTAGGCATCAGTTCTTCAAATCAAGAGCAAAAACAAGCGTCTCTCTATAAATCCAGTTTCATAACAGGCAGTGTTACTTATTAGGGCCAGCCGACATTATGCAAATGCAAGGGGAGGCCTTCTAAGACCTGATCGCCAGCCATACGTTTCTAATCCACAACGTAAATGCCCCCCACCCACTCATTGCAGCAGTTTTTCTCTCCACTGGAAACACTGAGCTGGTGCAGTTGGCCAGCGCCGGATACCATATGTCAGATTGGACCAAACAGATTAGTGTGGCAATTTCTGGGCAAGCCTCTAAGGTGATTGGAGGATGGTGGGGTGTATGGGTGCAATAAGGGCCTGGAAATCTCTCTTAAGAATTCCTGTGCTTAATAATCACATTGAGAAGCTGCAGTTCCACAATTGAACATCTCAGACTTTGTGTTTGCTTGCTGACTACAACTTTAAGTAGTTACATGCACTTTGACATGGGAGGAGTTTAGAGGAGAGCGACTTCACTGCTCAAAATTAGTTCTCACACCAGCTTTTAAATGGAATCACATCAGTAAATGATGACTGGTCCACTGCTGAAGTAGCTGGAAATATATGAAACCAGGTGCAGTAAAACATGCCCATTATTCCACCAATGGCGGGTGGCTGCTCACCATAAAATTCTATAAGTAAACTTCCAAAGGAAAAGACTCTCCCGGACTCCCTCTTCATCCTGTTCCTGTTGTTGACATTTCTGGTGCAGGTTTGCATGTTTCAAAATCTCATTTCCTCATTAATTTGTGACATCACAATGAAAATGTGATCATGCCAAGGACAATTCATAACCATGTGTCTGTCATCTCAGGTTTACAGTTGAATAAAACGTGTGGGCCAATGTCTTCTATTCTTCTAACAAAACTGCCGAGGATGTTTCTTTAAATTTGACCATTTTTACACTACAACATGTTTTTCATTCAAGTTTTCACCTTGAGAAGTTGGAAAATCCCCTGAATCAACACCTATATCAGACCAGGACAATGGAAATCTCCACTGAAACCAGCCTTTCAGAACATACACATTTAAGGTCATTCAAACAAAGTGCTATACGAGGCTTTAAAACCAAACCAGCTTCCTGTGAATGTTCTCCCCCACCCCCATTACCTGGTGAGAAACTGTAACACCACAAACCAAGTCAGTTTTGGTTGTGGCTGCGAGGTTTGTCAGCTTGACACAATCAGCCAGACTTTCCTGAAAAACACACCAAGAAGACCCCTTGAGCTTTTTCTGAATCCACTTGGGGAGAAAAGATTGCCCCCCCTTCATGTCCGCTGATGTCATACAGAGGAATACACTGCCTGTTGAAAACAGCGGATTTTCCCACCACCCTGCTGTAGCACTGAAGGCAGCTCATTGTGTCCATATCGCTCCCCTGACATGTTGGACTCCACTTGATCTCAGCCACTAACAGATGCTGACAGACATTTTTTTTATCCACCCACTCCACCTTTGTTTTGCACTTCCAAAGACATAACAAACAATTTAAGGGATCTCACCTGTGAGAGACTAAATCCCTTATGTGACTATATGACACATACTAGGCCAATCAAGCCAATTCACACTCAAACTATGTTGATCCTTTTTTTTTAACATCTTTAAACACATGTAGGCTGTTTGCGACAATATTTCGACATCCTTACCACTCCGTTTTTGGTCTTTCATTATGTAAAGAGCAAAAAGGCCGAAAACGCAGCTTCAGATACTTCACATGAAGCCACCTTTAGCCCTGAAGCCCTCTGCTGCCTCTGCTTTGACCCCCAACATGACATTTTGTCAGGTCCAACTTTCTTTGAAGGCCCAGTCGTTGGTGCTGTCATGAGCACTGGCTTTTCGGTCCTACTTACGGGGCAGCATGATGTATTGTAACGACAGCGGGTGTTTAATGGTGTAACAAACACTTAACACAAAAATGGTGGGTTCAAATTGTACAGGCGTGCCGCCACCGTGAGCAAAATCGTTTAGAAAAACACTTTAATTAGCAGTTTAGCCCGCGAATCTGTATTTGCCAACACGCCAGCAGATGATTTAAGACTGACGTCTAGCTAAAGCCCCGTTTAATACAATAAATAATCAGCTTGTGATATGAGCTGAAGCAGCTGGTTAAGTTTTACATTAACGGCAGTAATTTTTGGTGAGAACGTGACATCAAGTTAACGGTGGAAATCCGAACGTTAGCTAGCCGTTAAGCCGGCTGAAGTTAGTTGTAAAGCGGACAGTAAACACGACCACCACTCGCTTATAATTGTCCTTTTTTTTTTTGGCTCTCTGTCTGTGTAAGCACCGAAAAACCTCACAAAAATCCAACACCGGCTCTTCCGCTAGATTTCATTACATTAACTAGTGCCATTTCACCTCGCGGAGGTTAAACTGTTCGTTACGGTGACATACGTAATGTTACAGCCAGTGAGTCCATCCGCTACCTTAGCAATAGACTATTGATAAGGCGATTTGATAACATCGATTAAAAAAAATAGCAGCGTCTTGTAAGTGAGAGGCAAAACAGCAGCAGCAGCAGAACAAGGAGGAAGCCACGCCAACGAAAATGATTTATAAGACAGCACGGACACGAAGAAGGCAAACGAAAAACACCGAGAAACATAAACTTACCACACTGGCTTCCGTTCAGTTTTTACACTCTTTGGAACCGGAAGAAACATTCCTGTTTTCCCCGTCTGTGAACGCAGTCTCCCCCCTTCGCTTACACACAGAGAAAAAAGCAGCAAAAAGAGGAAGAGGAGAGCGGGTTCGTGTGCTCATCAGCTACAATTAAAGTGGTTTCATGTGACTGCATGATATCCACGCATTCGGCTTTTGCGTGTAATTGTGTTTTCAGAGTTTACGTGTCGTTTTGAAAGCCCGCAACGTTCAGCTAGACGGGGGGGCGGGGGAGGGGGGGGGGTGCAGAGAGAGAGAGAGAGAGAGAGAGAGAGAGAGGCGTGGAGAGACTCTCCGGCCTGCACAGTCAGATCATTGGTTGACAAACAGTAATCAGATGCAAATTCCTAACCTCTGAATCAGCAGGGGCCAGCCCCCCACATACACCCCCCACCCTCTAACCCAGGGGATGTCGGTAAATGCGAGGCTGTGAGTGACGATGTGGGCTGGGAGCGGGGCAAAAAAGGTGGAGAGGGAGGCGGAGAGGCTTTCCAGAGGATGCAGCAGCTCCGACTGTGTTTCATCGGCACACAGTTCACATGTGAAGTCTTAAAACAGCCCATCGCTACAGATCGTCTGAGAAACTCCATGAAATGTGGTTCTCAACAAGTGTCTCACAGCTAGTTTATCTGTGTTGGTCACAGTCGTTTTTCAAGCAAAAACGCCAATCATTCTGTAGTTCTAGCTTGTCAATTGTGAGGGTTTGGCCAGAACAGGCAGCATGATCACCATGCACAGGTATTTTTCATTTATGATGCAGTTTTTTAAAGTAAATGTGTACACTGTAAATGGCACTATTTGTCACGGATCCTGTGCTATCGCCTGTACGCTGTGTTTACATTTCCGTCCATTGTTGATTTTTGGTGACAGTGCCTTGGTGGAGAGCGTTCAGCAGAGAGGCTGGATGAGAGAACTGATGCTGTGTTTGCTGCACAAAAATAAGGTTAAAAGTGAAGCATAACTCAGCTTATTTAATTTAATCAGCCTTTTGGATGACTGACTTCTAGTGTTGATGCCTAATTTGGTTTTTATCTCAATAACGGATACAGTCCCATTTCATTTCATAGGGTCTCACAGCATTTATTTAGAAAATATGAAGATGGCAAAGCGGTTTATTGAGATGAGGGGAACTCACCTAAACTCACAGTGAGCCGCTTCTTGCTTTCAGAACATGTGTAGCTGCACTGAATGAATGAATGAATGACTCAGACTGAGATCAATGGATTATTAATACCGAACACATGATAGTAAACTGCTGAGGGAAACTGATGCTGCTGCTCTGATTAGACCCTAATTCTCCATTTGGCAGTGGCTCCTTCACAAAGACCAAACCATGTTGTAAAAAGTGCCCATTTTAAAAAAGACTGACTGACTGAAAACCATCTGCTCAGCCACAGTTAAATTACCTACAGTCTCTTCTCTCCTCATCCCACAATTGCTGACAGCCACCCAAAGTCACCGGCCACATCATCTATAACCAAATATGATTTTACACTTTGAAAAGTGCTGTGAGTGCTGACTGGTCGGTGGGTGGCTGCAGCTGTTTACTTAAATAAAGAGCTGGAGATATTTAGAACAGAAAAATGATCCTCCTTCTGCCTCATCAGATGTCACAGGATCCAGGAGAGAAGTGTGTGCATTACGCTGACAAAGAGAGAAATTAAAATTAAGATCAAGCTGGCCTGAGACTCTCTGTGGTGATGAGGGCTATAATTTCACACATGATATCAGAATAACCAGACACCGATGATGCCTTTCAGCTTAAGTTGGTGTTTGCCAGGGTGCGGTCAGCACGGTGAATGACTGGTTTTATACCCACAATGATGTGAGCATCAGACAGCAAGAAAAAACAGGTGATGAAAACAGCTCATGAGAACACAGAAAAACATGAACAAGCGTACAAAAATAACCAAGTGTTCAGCTTTTTTTTTTTTTTTTTTTGAGTATTCCTGTTTTCATTGCAAATACTTATCGTTTGACTTTGTGTAATTAAATGTTTGCCATGCAAATATGAGTCTTGGTGCAGACTCAGTGTATCCAGTCTTTTTTTAATGCTTACTGCTCATACATGCTTTCATAACAAACGTTTATTAGATTTTTAAAATATGACTCATAAATAAATGCATCAATTTGAATGTCTTTGTCAGTGCAGCTGGTGTTTGGCATGTGATGCTCCTACGTCCTCATTCATGCTGCTTCTGTGAAAATCAAAGAAAAACTGTTCAAGCAAGCAGTTTTCAATGTCTAAACCTTTAAACTGTGTGTGCAGGTGGCCCATGCAGTGCGTCAGATGAGCAGAGGTATTCTCCAGTCTGGTTTGTATTTTATTTTGTGCTAGTACGCCATCTAGTGGAAGAACCAAAAGAGCATGTAACTTTTTTTAGAAACTTTACAAAATATCCACTTAAAATAGTTTGAGGATCACGTGTCAACATTCACTCAGCAAGGACCCAGTTGTCATCTTACAGTGTATTAATCCTCAATACAGTTATGTTTCTGGTGCTTCTGTTTTCTGTGTTGCACAGTGATCATCATGTTTGTGAATCTGATGTAATAACAAACTGGTTCCTTTTTGGTTTGTTCTGTTAGTTACATGTTGCATGGAATTGAATATTGCAGCCACATAGTTTTAAAGGGTGAATGATTATAAAACAGAGAGGATCTGCAGTTGACTCCAATAATTCTGATCTAATCTCCTCCATCAACATGTTTTCTAAAAACCATTCTGACACTTCCATAGTTTCACACTTGGCTAAGTGCATTCCTTCATCAGTGAGGATTACGCGCAGTCTTCTTCACAGCAGAAGATCACATTTCAACAAATACACTGTTCATGCATCAAACTACAATGAATAATATGAGCAAAGGGAATGTGGTCACACAGCAGCCTCAGTGATTTAAAGTGTTTAAAATGTGAAAATACATTCACTACATGTTAATATATCGGTCAAAATTATCCAGTAATATAAAATATATGATAAAACTCAAAGGGACTATTCGATGCCACTTTTATTTTGGATTCTTTGAGCACATTTTGTTGCAAAGTCTGCACTTTAACTTGTAATTGAGTGTAATTCATAAAGTACAATTTAACTGTTACTTTTGAGTGAACTTTGTCCACCACTGATATTTATACATGTATATGAAGTTAAAGCTGCAGTGCAGGACTTTTCCATATTAATGAACATTGTTTACATTCAAGCCCTGACCAAACGAGCTCAGAAAACGCTCACCACGCCAGGTCCAGGTCATTTCACTCATTTAGGAACCTTCCCAAGCAAAAGAAAAAAAAAAAATACTATTAGACCACAGTCCAGGCATATAGCAGAGCCTACAGCATCATCAGCAGTGTTTATGTAATTACTCCCACTGCCAGAAGGGGGAGACATAAGTCCCAAACTGCAGGTTTAAGCCAAATAATAATTGAAGATTGAAATCACCACTGAATTACAAAAGCAGAAAAGAGAAGATCTCAAAACAGTGTTCTCCATTTTAAGCATTTGAAGTAAAAAGCACACAGTGAAATGAGAAAAAGTATCTTAAATCCTTTAATAGTTGCAATGATGATTATAAATACCGTAGCACACACAAACCATTATATACACAAAGATGTTTCGGTGTAGTTTATAAAGCTTTCAGACTGTTTTAGGCTTTTCAATCCAAATGTTGGCACAAGTCAATTATCTGAGTTCTGTATTTACAGCACAACTACTTCTACATGTGTTTAAAAAGTTGGCAGCGCCCCAAAGTGCTGGGGCGAACATGATCGTAACAAGTTCATCTCGAAGAAAGTATACAGTACACAGAAAATGACACCATGTGAGGTCACTACATGACATTCAGAGTGAGAAGTTGAAAGCCTGAGAAACTGGATTCCCACAAAACAAACACACAAACTTTGGTTGCTGCACCAACGAGTCAAGTTTTGTTACACTGCCAAAGACAGTATAAAAGGAAATCAGGGATAAGATTTTTTTTTTTTAATAACCTGTTTCCAAAATCCAATCAAGTACAAATGTAGAAATATATGTACAGAAGAAATGTAGAAACTTGTATTCATAAGGCAGAAGTGCTTTTCCAGGGGTTGCAACTGTTAATATTGAGATGAAACACAGCTGAGAATCAAACTCTGCAGGTTTTTTAACATCATAACACCTTAAATGTGGTTCTATTTGTACCAATGTAACATATCTACTGCACATACAGTATGCCTTTAAACCATATCAAGAGGCTTTATCATTAGACTTGAGTGTTCAATGTAAACTAACCGTGCCTGTTGCAAGAAACCCATAAGTCTAGAAGTATGGGGATACTAGCGGTTCTTAACTATAGTGTAGTTCCTTAAGTTGTCTTTGATTACTGATGATAACTGACGTTAACATGAACACCTTGTCTACACCAGTGTGCAGCGAACACAGCAACACATCAGCAGCTGTCACAGATGTTATGCGGTCTGTACTCAGTGGTTACTCTGTAGATACAGACGGTCTGTTGGTTAAAATGGGAGCGAATTCTTCAGATCATGACTGAAAAATGCAGCTGAAGCACGGCCGGTGTAGACAAGGTGACAAGGCCGGACGAAGCCAGCAGAGAAAGAGACTTCTACAAAAATCCCGAAAGTAGATCCTGAAGAAATTTAGCCTGAAGATCAAGTTTTCTTCTCATACATAACACAGAGATAATTATTTCCTAATTATTCTGCTATAGAAGAGCATATGAGATGCTGTTATTTCTCACCCTTGATGAAACACATTCGCTTCTTTACCTACAATGATGAAAAATGTCTTTATGCATACAATGAAGAGACACTATTAATATTCATGCTCCATACCTCACAATTTACACAAATCCTACAGGCTAATCCTTCAGGCAGTGATGCATTCGAGCGCTTCCTCTGTCTTAGCACCTTTAAAAAATGTCATTTGTTCTTAGAGATCCTGACTTCAGCGTACATTTTCCATCATTTCGTAGATAAATATTGTCATTATTTACCGTTATCAATTTGTGCTTTCTTGAAAATTGATATGCATTCAGTCAGCACAATACTCAATCAAAAAAAGTAAGATTTTATATTACGCAAACTTGATAAATTGTCACATTCAATCATTGGAAAAGAGACGGCACGGATCAAATGAACTTTGCCTGTATGAATTCATTACTGTGAATTCCACATCGCAAATCAGGTCATGAGATTACTGCATTCTCTCAAAGTTAAGAATCAATAATCCTCCTTACATTAGTAGATTAATGAGTAAAACACCAGAAAAATGATTCATTTCATTCCCAGTGCTGGATGGAAACAGCAGTTCATCTGAGCCGCACAGTTCCAGGATGCTGTCCTTCTTATTATACGCTAGAAAACAGAACTGGTGATGAACGGCTGCTTTGATTATGCCACTATTTTCAGATCAGATCTGTGGGGCAGAAAACGTAAAGAGAACTCATGCTACCAAATCAAAAGGGTTATTCTCTGCCAGTCTTGTGTACTTAGCTGTGCTTTGAGCTAAATGCTGACCACAGCATGCGCACATGCCTACAGGTAGCATGCTGAGATGCTAATGTTTAACATTTCACGGGTAGACCCCTGTTAATGTACAGGGGCTCGGTTGGTTTTTGGATAAAATGAATGGAGAATGTACAACAGAAACCAGAGACAGAGGCAGAGCTTGGCAGACATGACACAGACACGACACACAGACCGAGCACCTTATCGACATCTCTCCAGGGCTCCAGCCGGCAGCAGAGCCGTGTGGACGAAACACGACGCGGACCCGCTCTCAGCTCATCTGCTCCATGTAGGCAGACAGCAAAAGTGTGGGAGGCAGAAACTGGTCTTGTTTGTTCACCACTTCAGTCTGACGTGAGCCGTTGTTGTCGGTGCCTGAGAGTCCAACAAACAGACTTTGATCACTCTCATGTGACATTAAGCTGGCTTTGGAAGTCTAACCAGGCTATTGTAAATAGGATTACGTAAACAGAGCAGCATCAATATGTCAAAAGATTTAATACAACTGCTTATGTGCTATGATTACGTCTCTAAGCTTTTAATGGTCGAAACAGATACAGAGATTTGTTAAACGATTAACTGATGTGTCCTCACAATATTTCTGCTCAGAGACAGAAAAACGCACTAAATAAATGGCTGTCCAATGTTCAAACAACATTCTCCATCATATTTTAGAAGGAAAGACACTGACTAGTTTGACATATTCGTCAATGTGTTTCCACTCACTTGCAGAGACGAGGTCCATATACTGGCAGATGGCGTGAAGGAGCAGTCTCTCAAAGCTGATTCACAAACACAAACGACAGAGAAATGACTCAGTGTCCTCGAACCGCTTATAGAAACAATCAACAGCGTACAGTTCAGTTAAGTTAGGTGTGCGTTTAATGCCAGTTATTTGACATTTTTCACATGCTATTGTTGTTGGACTTCTCTGTGTGGATCACAGAGGTTTCATGTTCTCTAATACAAACTGGGTTTCATACATCAATCAGGGACTTCATCTTGTACATCTATCAGGTGATGCGTGTGTTAAAACTACACAAGGGTCTGCATTAGTGGAGCTGTTATTTCAGGTAACAAGTGAGACATGAAAGCTCAGTTTGAGTAACATGTCCAAGAGTTTGAGGCTTATCAGAACATTTTTGTACCTGCTGGCGAGGTTGGTTGTGTAAACTGAGTGCGGTTGAGCATTGAAGAAGCTCACAAGGTTTTCCTCAAGTACTTCCAGAGTTCCCTGTGAGGAGAGAAAATACAGTGGGTGGCAGTCATGGAGGGAGAGGAGTGAGACGTCCGATCTCCACAACAATGACGTGTCCTCAAGTGTGGTTGGAGCAACACACTGAACTTCTGCGAGTTTCCTCAGTGAGTCATGATTCCTTTACTGCTCTCACATCCCTGTGCTTAGTCTCATAGCATTAATAACTATCAGAAGCTGCTGTGTTTCTTCAGTTTTCCTAAGCCTCAGTCGGATTACAGGAGGCCTCGTTGATAATCACAGCATGAATCTTGGCTGGGACCTTGGTTAATGTGTTTGCCATGTTTGCTGTTGTGGTCTAATGTGTTTGTCATTGCAATGGTGACTACGAGACAACAAGCTGGTGTAACCTGTGGGTTTGATGTACAGTAGTGCATAGAATCCCATCATGAATATAAATCTTAACCCACGCAACCGACATGATCGGTGACAAAATGTTTACATTCTGAGCACAAGGATATCACTCACTATGGGGATTTGTTTCCGCCTCAGAGTCAATCGCAGTCTGCGATCGATTCTCTGGAAGCAGTCCTGAGCAGAGAAGGCAAGATTTACTGTGAAGAGATGAGCGACAGTCAGACAAACAGCCACACTTGAAAACGACCAGCCCACATGCAAGCACAAACTGCGACGCTCACCATTCCTCTCGTCGTTGAGGAGCCGGGTGGTGTTTTTCTTCTTGGCGCCCTCCTGCTCCAGCAGAGACAGCAGCCTCTCCTGCTCCTCCCCGGAGCAGTTCATGAAGTCATTCCATGGCTACAAGAGCAACAGAGGAACGAGGCCAATGTTACAACCAATACTTGATTTATCGGGTGCTTTTAAATTCGATCACGCGTGGATCACAGACGCAAAACAAGCACTAAGTCTTTCGTAAGGTAAAACTCAACTATCTTGAAACTTGCAGTCCTAAGCGCTGGGAAGAAAAACAAAAAAAGATAAAACCAATTTGGAACTAATAATTAATCATCAAGGCAGCAAAGTTTAAGCCCAGCTGAAGACAACTTACCTCTATGTAGTTCCCATTGGTGCAGGCCTCGGTGAAGATGGATGGGATGGCTGGGTTACTGCAAACTTCCAGATCATCTTTGGAGCACTCATCCCTCTCAAGAAGATTAGCAAGGAAGCGTGCTGATTTTCAGAGAAGAAGAGAGGAGACAGAAGGACAGTGGTGATAGAAGCAAAACTTCAATGACAGTACTTCAATGTAAGTGAACATTTTCCACTGTTGAAGACACACAGACTGAAAGGCTTGTTCAGCATCGTTCAGCCTGCAGCGGATGAGAACGTCTTCGAATCTGATCATGTGAAATGAGAGCTTACTGTTCTCCTGTCGGCGGAGGCTCTTCTTGCCTTTGGCTCGGGGAATGAGGTCAGAGTTGCGGATGGCTTGGTTGATATAAAACTGCTTCTTTTTGGTTGGTGACACTCGCTTGGCGGGAGAACTGGGCAGGGAGGTGCATTTACGCTCCTCTATCAGGCTGTGAAAACAGAGGACAGGGTGCTTATTTAGCCAAAGTGGTCACACAAATTCAGACAGGGAAGGACCAGCTCCTAATGTTGGAGGGATGTAATTAAATTTTTTGGTGTACCCTGTTTCTCAAGTTGCTGCATAGACGTCTTCAGTCTGTTTTCCTAAAATGTCTTCAACAACTAGTGAGTCTACAGCTACATACACAGAACCTGTAATCACTCAGCTGTGGGCAGCAGTGCACAGGATAAGGAAAAAGAGTTTAGTGTGACCTCGCCTTTATCAGCGTCAATGACTTTGCACTGCTCTTGCTTCAGTCTGTGCTGTGTGTGCCCTCTGAATATCATATTTTCCTGAGCTCACGGGTGCTGTCATTGTACTGTCTGTGAGGGTCCTGTGATTCAGGCAGGAGCTAGACACCATCTGTCTCTTCAACACCAACTTACTGCACAACTGCAAAATGGTCGTGTGAAAAAGTGCATCTAAATGAGCATACAGTGTATTATTACACCATAATCTTTTTTGCCATGTTATCCAAGGAAAGAAGAACAGCAGTTAAACAGTGGCTGTGGAAGGTGAAGATCATCACCAGGCTGTTAACACATCCTACAACATTTATTAAGGGCTTCTTCACGGCACTGCGCTGCTTTTATTTCCTCTCCGCAGACTTTTGAAATGGATCAGAGCCAGCAGAGCATCCTACAGGAGCTTCAGATGTAGGTCAGTGGGTGTTGTGTGGAGACCGCCTGTGAGTTTCTCAGCTGATGCCATTTTTAGCCTGAGCCCTACTGGCTGTTAGCAACACGACAGCAACATAGTATGATGTCATCTAAGCTTTAGGTTTGCCCAGAGCCAGAAATCATATAATTTCACTTTGCAAACCTTGGCAAGCTTGAAGGTTAGCAAACAGCTAGAGGTCGTAGTTTTGTTTTGTTTTTTTAATTATTATTATTTTAACAATTTCAAATAATAAGCAATATGTTCTTTACATACACTTCGTCTCATTTCTGTAACTTGATCTTTAAGCGTTAGCAAGAAAATCACTACATAATCTGAATGTGTTGTAGAAAGTGCCAAGAGGTTTATCAGATGATTCATTGGTAGAAACACCCGAAACATATTTTAACTTCAATTTAAACATTCCACGATAACCAATACACCCTAGGCAGCTAGTTAGCTTACCAGCTGCTAAAAGGCTAACGGTAACACAATATAAAACTCAACGGCCTCTTAAAACCTTCATATCAACGTAAACCAAACCAGCAGCTTATCAAGATTTGCTGATTAGCAAGGGAGCTGGGACGCTTTCAGCTAATGTTAATCTAAAACCGTGCACAACCCCTGACGTAAAAAACTAAATTAGCTTTTTAAATGGAGTTATAATTCGGGCTAACGCTAACTAGCTTCTTAACGTTGCACAATTTTCACTCACATATAATCCTGTTCCTCATTGTTATTTGTCAAAACGACCATCTTATTCCAGCAGAACAAACGGAGAGAACCCAAGCTCTGGATCTTTACAGGACGAGTGAAAAATAAAGACACCCGGGTGGAAAAACAAAAGTTAAAACAGCGAGTGCGTTTAGCTGATTATCTTGTAAGAAGCTAGCTCCTTGGCTGCTAGCTTGAACCACCAGAACAAAAATAACAGCTGTCCTCCCACCGTGAAACAAAGAGGGAAGAAAAGGTAAGAGGTCTCACTCCGTCTGTATGTAATCACATTGGTAAGGTGTGTAAACCTTTAATCACCTCAACATATCACTCGTACTTACTTACACATTTGAGAACATTTAAGTATTAATAGCATTTGAATACTAATATATATTTCTATTAAAGTTGTTCACTTCAGATTTTAGAATCTAAGAATCTAAACTGAGATGGATTTTAATGTGTAACTATAACCAATAGAAAAACACAATTCTGTGCATTTTGCACCACATCACAGACACTTAACATTTTGTTGATACCCTACAAAAAACACCCATATGTCCTGTTGAAATCACCACATGAAGGCATAACGCAAACTGGAGTGATTCATCTGACGATAGACGATCTTTGATACACCTTCTCAAACAAATTCCTGTCATAACTTGCAAAATAAAGCTTCTCTCACCTCCGTCATCTTTGTAATGTGGAACCTTTGGGTGGTGTCCGCTCGAACATGATTGGAATCCGAAATAACAATGACTTTTTCCACTCATTAAGGGTTTGTGTGCATGTTACCATAACAGCCAGTTTAATAGGCCTGCCACATGGTCATCTAATTGTTCTGTGCTTTTCTCACTACTGCTGCTGGAGAAAGACACAAATCTCTGACAAGTTTGGACATTTCTTTCATTTTCATCTTTT
The DNA here is from genome assembly GCF_051107435.1 of Chaetodon auriga. Taxonomy (NCBI): domain Eukaryota; kingdom Metazoa; phylum Chordata; class Actinopteri; order Chaetodontiformes; family Chaetodontidae; genus Chaetodon; species Chaetodon auriga. Next base: position 13,599,736 of record NC_135076.1, read on the forward strand.
TTTTAGAGATGTGTGGACAATATCAGAGAAAATTCCCAGAGGTGACTTTATGTACATTTTGCAATGTGGAAAGAGAAGAAGACGAGGACAGTAAAATTAAGAAACCATGAACCAGACACTTGTCAGATGATCGTGGGTAACTCTAAGAAATCAGTTTCCAGGAGGAGGACTGTGAAGCAAGAGGAGAAGATTAAAGTTACTACATCGAACAGCAAATGTGTCACAACTACATGTGAGACATCCGGGAACATAATGAGGCTTTGTGTCAACCTAATGCCTGTTCTTGCAGCAGCCAAGGAGCCTGCGGAGGAAGAGGAGGGGAAAGAAGAGGACAGCAGCTGTATAAAGAAACCAGAAACCAGCAGCAAAAATGACCCATGTGTTACAGAATCAGTGGAACAAACACTCGATCCATGTGATTCTGACACAGGATTACATCTGGACACCAAAAAACCTCAAAGTCCTCAATTTGTGCTGCCACCTATAACTCAATCTAAACCAGCTCCTGAGTGCTGTGACGGTCAGAGGACCGAGAGGTGCCACACACCTCTGCCTCCCATCAGCTCGTCTGAGCACACCAGAGCCATCTCTTCAAACTTTACAATAAAAAGCTGCAGGGGTGACCGGATAGTTACAGGGCAAGAACCAGACAGCAGGCCCTGGATAGACAATCCGCTGTTCTCTAAAAGTGTGAGTAAACCACAAAACCAGCTGACTAATTCTGATCTGTGCCATTTTTTAATCATCATTTAAGACTCATCACGTCTCTTTCTGAAAATCCTGACATGGGTGCTGATGGGTTTGGCTCATGTAGAAGTAGTTCATTTTCTCTTACAAGGACAATAAGCGGTTTTTGTTTTACCTTAACTTGCAACCAGCAGGAAGCGGTCATGATGAGCAGGTCTCTTACAGAGGAAATGATTGAGTCACAGTTTGACACAACTGAGAAGAACACATTAGCCAAGCAGAGCCAACATCAACAAGGTTTTGGGCAATAGAAAGGGTTTTTAAAGTGACTTCCTGAGCAATGATTGAGTCACTGGCACTGATAAGAGACTACATGTATGAAAATCTACACACGCAGCATGTTGTACTCATTCTGTCCAACAATACACAATAAACCTTTAATGTCATAACAGATGAAAACAGGCGTTTGCTCCAGATATTACCTTGAACTAGTTTTTCTTCAAATGTTAAAGGATGCAAATGATTTGCTGGCTCATTATTTGTAAAGCATTGCATAAGTCCTCAACACTATTAAAGTTAAACTTTGACAGCAATTTAGTTCAAGATACTCAGACACCAGTGGTGGACAGGAACTAAGCACAGTTACTCCAGTACAGCACTTAAGTAGAATTTAGAAGTTCTTGTATTCTACTTGAGTATTTCCTTTTAATGCCACTATATTATTGGTATTGGTATTTTAACTTCTGTAATGGATCAGAGTACTTCCTCCACTTCTGTCATAACTCACAGCCTACAAAATACACAAACTACAACAGGACAACACTGCGCACATTAATAACAACAGATTTGGAACTTTTTCAAAGGTCTGACTGACTTTCCTCTTTTGATCTCTGTGCAGAGATCTGCTGAGTTTAGGCTTCCCGACATCTCGTTGTCCAGTCTGGATGCCCTGCTTCAGACGGTCACACAGAAACTGAGGAAGAAGAGGAGAGGTGGTGATGAAGGACCATGGAGACCTGTCCAGTGCGATCATCCCCTCATGGCTGCTGGTGAACAACGTTTGAGAGAGAAAAGTGTCAGGCATGTGTGTTTGGTGGTTTTTGAGTATAACTGTAATCTTATTATTCATTGTACTGTAGTTACAGTATGAAAGGAGGCTACATTATCAGGATTGCAGTATTATACACATTGAGGAACAGACTGGACAATTTGACAGGGTTTTCTTTTCATAATTTGTTAGTTAATAATTTGATGTCACCTTAATTCACTGTCACTTCATTTGTTGTCACTAAACACAGTATCTAAGTAGGTTTATTCTGTATAAAGAGTTTTTGCAGGTAGCTGTAACCATGTGTTCATTAACTTAACTCAACAACAGGATTAGATAAAGAAAATGTAATGTCTGTCTTTTCTTTTTTTTCCTTTAACAGTGAAGCAGTAACAGAATCATCAGTGGCTGGACACAGTGCAAACAGACAGAGGAGCCTGCCTCCGCTTTCTTCTGCACCAAAACCGACGCTCATCCTCACTATGACGAAGAAAAACCTCCTGACTCCCAACACGCTGCCGTGATCCATCAAAATCGACAAACTGGACTCAAAACATACAGCACAGTATTTTTAAAAATGACTCAGGAAACCAAATAGTTTTATTTTCCTTCAGGACGAAACATTCATAACAGACATATACCCGTTTTTTTTCTACACTAGCATATATTCAGCATATAATATACATCTTATAGTAGTTGCACAGATTAATTTATGTTCAAGTAGAACTTTTCAAGCATAATAAAAGTACATTCAGCAGAACAGACTTTCATTCCAAAATGACATCCACCATTTAAATCCAGCTTCATGTTTAGGTTTTGCATGATTTCAGCTTTTTCAGTACATTTAACATTTTTAAACATTATATTGTAATGTAACAGTTTGCATTTTGGAATGAAATCCTTCCGATATTTGATGTGAGTCTCATGCCTACAGTTACTATTGTAACAATCTTCTGAACACATAACATTGCATCACAGTGCAGAAATAACCTGCTGTGGACATTCAGTCAGCTGTGTCATTTTCTGAAAGAAAGAAAAGGAAGAAATCATTTATTAAATGAAAATTAATATTTTCAAATAAAACAGTTTACCAAAGGTAATGTATTTATGTCTGGGGTTTACAGCTTAGACTATACGTTACTATTTATTCTTTGATCTATACTATTTTTTTGGATTGAATTTGCGTGATGTACAAGAATCTGTGACAAGACCCTGCAGCTCGAGACTTTTTTGATATTTTAAAAATATTTAAATATCTTCTGTTAAGTAAATGACAAACTTTGCTTAATTATTAAATAACCAAAATGACAGTAAATAGAATAAATAGAAGTGCAGCTTTTTTCCACATCATATGTAATACCCTCTGACACTGTCACACAATCACACAAAATAAATTAAAAAAACAAAAACATTTTTGACAGATGAAAGACAAAAAAAGTTCTTGATTTACAAAACAATAACACTGTAAAGTTCATCATTAAACATTTAAGAGGTTTTTAACCATTAACTAGCAGTAACAATTCTCTCCACATAAGAGACATAATATATAATGTTTAGGAACAACCCCTCAAATGTTTTTTGATATATAAAATCATCTTCATAATTACATGTAACACATGTAGTTCAGCTACTGCTTGAGAGTTTGCAGCATTTTCATTTTTCAAAGTGCTTTCTGCAAAACAATGGTGAGATTGTGAAGGGTCTAATGATTGAGCCCTGAGGAACGCCACCCTTGTTTTTAGATCAAGCTTTGCATAATATTGGTTTAGGATAAAGAAACCATAGCTTTGGAGTGATGCGACTGATACAGAAAAACACAGTGTAAGATCTATGAACCCTGATAAAGGGTATAAAGCTACAGATCTGTTAAAAGATGAACAAGGCACCAAAGCCACAGTTGGAAGCAATAACTTTTGGTTCTTTCTTCAGATAAATTTTATCTCTAATGACTCAGTTTCACAAACAATGATGCCTTCAAAGTCCCTCTTTTTCACTGTCCACCTTTCATGTTGCATATTGAGCAACATTCAAAAGAACATACAGTGAAAAATGAAAAGATTGTGAACGTAGTTGGTCCTTTAAACTCCTGTTGCACCAGTCCACTCATAGTGTGCTGTCCTGTGTGTTGCTGTTGACCATAAAGAGTGCCGTAGGATCTTTACTGGAGCTTTCTGCATTGTGTTTGGACCCACTGGATTTCCGGGATTCTCCCCGAACTCCATCATTACTGCTGTCTGATCCACTGTTGCCCCTCCGCCTTGGCTGATTTGTCTCCTCTGGCTGAGGTATTCTGGTCATTGCCATACTGCTGCTTTTTTCTACATTAGCTTTGCCTTCTTTAGATTTGACCTTGCTAGCTTTTGCCTTTTTTGATTTACTCTCCTGTGGTTTGCTGTTGGATGACATCCCCTGCTGCTTTGGAGTCTTGCTTGGCTGGGGGGGTGTTATTGGCGGCGGTGGTTGGATGGTGGGAGGGTTAATTCTGGTGGGCAGTGCATTCAGGTGGGTCTGTACTGTACTGTTGCCTGTGACCACCTCTGTGAGGTGGTCATCGTCAGACTGCTCCTTGGCAAAGTTGACAAACACCTGCAAGAATGAACCAGCTTCAGTGTCACATGAATTCATTCTTTAATTCATTTATATTAGCCTGGTCAGCTATCAGGCTAATGATAGTTAGCTATATGTCATGTTCTTGTTATTACCACATCCAGCTAATGTATGTAGTAGAAGCATGGAGATGTTGATACAAGCTTTCTTTGCTATCCCCTCATTACAGCATAATATTACTACTGCTACTAATACTATCACCACTACTCTTCATAATAATTATTATTATAACTTATTGGAGGATATTTGTGATGCACAGCTCTGTTTAGTTTTATTTACATGGATTTGAATGTCTTCATCCCTATTGCATCATCGTCCTCACCTGGTCCAGGGTGGTCTGTGAAACAGAGAAGTCAGTGATGCCCAGCTCTTCATAGTTGTTGGCAAGCACATCGAAGACACGAGCCAGGCAGCAGGCATGTGAGGACAGCTGGAACTGCAGCACGTTTTGGTGGCGCTCCTTCAGCTCGATGCTGGGAAAAGAGTTCTTCATGTAGGTGCTGATGGGGCACGAGTCTGGGTTAGATCTATTGTCCACCACACGGAGGATGATGGTGTAACCATCGCCAAACCTGCAAGATGAAGGACGGAAAGAAACAATAGTGAAGACCTTGAACCGTGTGTACTGTTATACAGCCACTGCACCTCATGATGTGTGTTGTTCCTTAGATGGGTTGTCCTACATGTTTTCTATGGACTGTAGAATAACACATACAGTCTACTGTGTGCAGCTATGTAACCAGTTTAGTATGGGATTCTCACAGCTACAGCTTAAATTCTCTTTGCAAGACAGATTATTTCCACATGCTTCCAAGATGAGTTTCTCCTCAAGGATCAGTTCAGTATTACATTCATACTGCAGTGCAGACTCTGTTTTATTAAAAAAACTGAACACTGAGCCATTTCACCAAAAAATTAGAAGGTCTCAGCATGTTATTGGAGTATGGGCATGTGGGAAAAATACTTCATTGGGATACTCAATATATTGTGATATCAATGCACATGTATAATAATTTCCTAGAAAATAAATCATTCAAATGCTCCTTTTCAAAGTGATGGTATGAACAGTAGGAAAAGGAAAAATCTAAACTGTCTTATAGTATATATTGTCATATTACCAAACCCAAAATAATCTTATATCTTTACCATTTAATACTATTTGATGACACAAAAATCATGAGCACTACTAGAGAGACTGTTGAATTTTGAAGTGGAGGTCTAGATGAGCAGTAATTCCGTGTATTAATTAATATATTTTCAATGGCATTAATGACGACTTGATGTGTAAACTCTGTGGAGATTACAGTGCACACTTCCTTGAATTCTCCCTTTGGTGATTTTCCTAATTTAGAACTTTTCAGACCCTGATCACTGTTTTCATTTGTCTCATGACTGTAAACCTCGTTAAGTGACTCAGTGAGCTGCTTCACTGTGACAGCAAAACTCCCCAGAACTATCAGCACACAGAGGGTCCTTCACAGATCTCTTCACCTCCATAGGAACAATGAAATTATTGAATGAGGAAGCACGCTTTGGTTTCAATGCCTTTCAAAAGTTCAGCGGTCATTTAGAAACTGATATGACTGAGGAGGGCTGAAGTTAAATACTGTGGGCACAAATCTCCAACATTCATTCATTGAGTGATAAACTATGTGTGGAATTTAACTTGTAATGTTGAGGTGAGACAGGATATTTAAAACCAATTTAGACAGTTGAGTGTGTTTACCTGTTCTTCAGGTGTTGCACAGATCCAAGACACTGAAATCTGCCGTTGACCATGATGGCCATTCTGGTGCAGAGAGCCTCACATTCCTCCATACTAACCACACAGACACAAGATAAACCTATTAACATATACACTGTGTGTGCACTGTAAGGAAACTGTGAGCTGACAGGATGCTGTGGCTCTGCCTGTGTCTTCAGAGTATGTATCAGAATAATTTAGTGTACAACTCCTCCTACCTGTGGGAGGTGAGAACTACAGCTCTTCCCTCTTTGATGACACTGAGGATGCAGTTCCATAGAAACCTTTTAGCTTTTGGGTCCATGCCGGTGGTGGGCTCATCCTAGAAAGAATGAAAGAAATCAAAGGATCAAGGAAACAAGTAACTGTGAAAGAATTTTCCTCCTTTAGGCCTAAAAGGTAATATGACACTGAAAAATGAAAATGAGAAAAAAAGGAAAATTCCTTCACAATAAGCGTTGAGTCAAAACACACTCATATCCTTCAGTAACCTTACAACATGCTTGAGGTCAGAGCTAACACAGATATTACTGTAGCAGCACCACAAATCAAGCTACTTACTAACCACATCATCTGGGAAAAATAAGCTTTATAGGAGCCTGTATGTACATTTTGAGAATGGGAGATCCTGTCAAATTTTCAAGTTTTCTTTATTGTGCCCGTATGTTTTTGATGCAAGGGTTGTTATGTGCTTCATGTGGAGATATGCATGTGCTTTTAATGTTTGAAATCTTATTCATTCAGATAGAAATGTAAATTGAGAAGCATTTTCCCTGTGTTCATTCAACAGGTGATATTCTAAAAGGCTCATCCTCAGCTGCTCTCCAGCTCTTGGTGAATCAGTTGGATTCTCACCAGGAATATAACAGGCGGAGCCCCGATGAGGGAGACGGCGGTGGAGAGTTTTCTCTTGTTGCCTCCACTGTAGCCTCCAGCCTCTCGCTCAGCGTACTGGGTCAGTCCCAGCTTCTTCACCCCCCACTGTGCCACCTACAGGACAGCAGATAAGGTACATTACCATATAATCCTGCACAGTGCCGATAAATACACCTACACCTGTCACTGCAGACCAGTTTGACACCTAGTCTGAGAAAATTCGGGCGCCACAACTTATAACTTAATTTCAGTTTTGAGGAGAACTGCTCCTTTATGTTACCTTGGCGACAGACTCCTCTGGCACTCCCCGCAGGCGGGCGTACATCTCTAGATGTTCCCGACCCGTCAGCAGGTCGCTGATGGCGTCAAACTGTGGACAGTAACCCATCAGCTGGTGGACTCGCTCCATTTCTGTCAGCACACTGAGAACCAGAAGAACACGGTTTCACTCAACTACCAGTGCTAATACTGCTGCAACCACTGTTGCTATTTCTATTAGCACTACTGACAGTATGACTGCTGGGCTACTACTACTTTAGTTATCGTACTTGTACTACTACTGTACCATTGCTAACCTTACTTCTACTGCTGATGTTACTATGTTTTTAATGGTGCTACTACTTTAGTACCAAAATGATTATACAAGGTACACCTGCAATGGCGGTCTATTACGAGTGCTTCAACAACTACTGACACTGCTAGGACTTCTGATGATTCTACTATTACCACCAGTATGACGACTGCTGCTGCTGCTACTACTACTACATCTCCTACTACTGTTCTGACTAAAAGACTACAACTATTGTCATTACTGCAATTTCTTCAAATTCTGTACCCACTAATAGTACTGCTGTTATTAAACTACTGCTAATGCTAATGCGATTTCTACTACTGCTACAACATATCTGCAACTATTACTACTACAATTACTTGTACTTCTACTACTGTTGCCAATACTACCTATATAACTGGCACTATCTCTACTACTCATTTCTACAATTCTGCTACAACTACTACTTCTACTACTCATGCAGTTGTGACTACATCTACTGCTTTTGTAGCTTAGTTCAAAGTTTAGCAGTTTTGATGATATTCAATTGACAAATTACTAAATACTGTACACAAAAAGTTTTTTTTAATTGTTTAATGAGGTCACAAAGAAGAAAATGCCATTATAAAAGTTGAATATCTGTGTGGCAGAGGTGGTTTGTACCTGTGTTGATTAAGGAAAGCCTCTCCGTAGGTGACGGCTGTGTCTCCAGTCAGCATGCGAAAGGTAGAGGTCTTCCCTGCTCCGTTCACCCCCAGCAGGCCAAAACACTGAAACACACAGAGGACACAACAAAATGTTACACATATATCTCTACACATGCAGCAGCTGTAGTCAGCACCTGGGACCATTCAGTGAGTCATAAACAGCATTAGAAATGGTTTCTGATGATGACTGTATCTACAGTGGTGATAGTATGTACGGCTGACAAACACAGTGCTGCTAAGAACAAAAGTCAGACAGCGTGTGTGTTTTATTGCACTATGATGTAACAAGTGTTGTTTTTGGTGTGTATGTCTCTCACCTCGCCACGAGGAATCCCGAGGCAGAGACGATCCACCGCTGGCTTCCTGCCCGATTTATAAACCTGCAGAACAAAAACTCCTTTGTTGTACAATTAACCAGGAATTCACAATGATGCAGTCAGACCAAGAAGTCTGTCAGTGTAGGATCAGAAGGACAGCTTTAGCAAGGACTGCGCTCATCACCGTGACTGAACACACTGAATGTACAGGTGCAAGAAGATGCTGCAAATTTATTCACTGGTTTTCAGACATTTCAGAAATTCTAACATAAATACACAAACTTAGCTCTTACAAGCAGAACTCTTTATGTCAACTGAACGCAGAAACCTGCAGCCATTCAGCCACAAAACCCTTAAAGAGGTATTTCGGCTTGCGTGCCGGTTGTACCTTGCTAAGGTCAATCATGGTGAGGATGTCTGATTGGGCTTTGCCATTTCTGACCCTCTCTCTTTCCCTGGCCACGTCCTCATCCTCTGGATCAAGAGGAGGCATCTCAGGCTTGACCCACCAAGGCCTGAACAGAAGGACACAAGATCACCTTGTAACATTTCATTTTATTCCTGTGGAGCAGTGAAACTCTGAATGCAATCTGTCTCGTTTCTACACAGAGGACATTAATTGTTTTCACACATTTGTTTATCTTCATCTTGTACAGATGATGCAGCTCGGTCTGACCCAAAAAGCTCTGTCTGCATTTTATGAAAATATTTACATCCCACTAACTATCTACCATTGTCTGATATATGGTAGAGAAGTGTTGGGATGAGAAACAGGAGAAGCAGAGAGGGTCTTCCACCCATTTTTGTGTCGTTTTACCTTACATACCTGAAGCGAATAAAGAACTTGTACTGCAGCAGTATGGTGAAGATGAAGAAGACAACGCCCTCAGCGGCCATTGCAAACAGGTTCTTCCCTACAAAGTCCCACCGCAGTGGGTCCAGGGTTGGTTTTGTGCCTAGAGGAGGAAGGACAACATGCTTTATAGTACATATGTCTTAGTAGATCTTCAGTCCTGTGCGTTTGCTGCAATCTAACAAATGTTGAAGCGTGTATAAAATGAAGCTCTAACAACACAATATCAAATTTACTGGATATTATATATTCAAACTGCAGTGCGCAATGACCTCAACAATGCATCAAAAGCAGAGAAATTTAGGGTTTCCTTGGGCAAAATCATTTTAAGCTTTGAAATACTGAACAGACATTTGGATGGTGGATATCTATTGAGAGGAGGATATATAGCTACCCAGTCTCTGGAAGGCGTCTGCCATGGCCTGGTTTTTGGCCATGTCAATGAGTCCTCGTCCCAGGCAGAAGTGAGGGAAGATGAGAAACACCTTTTTTAGGATCCTGTTCACTTCATTCAGATGCTGGAAAACAGAAGTAAAACAAAGAAAAAAAAGTCAAATGAGCACAAGGGCATTCATGACATTGCATTTTTAACTTGAATTTGAACCAAAAGTAGTCAACTTGTCAACTAGTTCTGTGCTCTGAGAGGCTGTACAGATGAGCTGTGATCTGATTGGACTAAACTCCCAGCAAGCTTGTCTGAGCAGCAGCAACTGTTTCATTGCAGTAACAACGAGACTGCTTTCTTGCAGGGGTAGCTGGAGTATTTCCTTCCCTAAATATCTTAAATTCTGTTTATTTTACATGGCATAACATAGAAAATGACTGTTCAAACAAATCTATGTCTGCTGTTTCCACTCCGTTGACTGCAGTCAAGCATTTGGACGTCGACTAGTCAACTAGTTGGCTATTCTGTGAAATCCATAACGAGCACAAAATAAAATGATTTTTGGTCACATTGCACAGAATAGTTTAGCAATCGACATCTGGCTTTCATTCTTCTCGCTTCCATTGGACATTTTTTTTTTAGCTGCTTCATAGTTTAATATTTATATATACATATATGGGTCTTCAGCCTTATTATTCTCATGGAGCCAATAAATGAAGATTTCTTTCTCCTGCTTGCGCACACTGGTGATGTTTGTACCTCGTCAACAAACAGCTCCAGGACGAAGGTGGCGATGCTGCCATTGATTCCAATGAAGAGGTTGATGGAGGTAAGAATGACATAGGCTGTGCTGGGGACGGTGAACACAAAGGATGCTGGGTACATCAAAGGAGTGATGGACCACCTAATAAGAATGATTGGGTTATTCAATTAGTAAAGACAGACAACCTTACTTAGGACACAGACCACGATTTGACTGGGACGATAGAGACCTTGCTTACAGAGAAACGAAGAGAAAATTGTGTGAGATAGCAGTAAATTGAAGTAATAGGGAAGCAGTTTAAACATTTTAGTTACTTCCATCCCAAGGTCATTCTGCAGAGATTACAATTGCAAATGTGTTTGCCTTTGCACGCAGTACAGAGGAGCACACAGCACATTAAATTGATCTCAACTCAGTGCAGCATGACAGTAAGAATTATTAAAATATTTAGACATGCAGATCAAATTAAAAGTGTTGGGAATGAGTCACCCTGACCATTCAGTCTAGTCAGATATGATGACACATGAAGCGTAACAGCATGGACAGAAGTCAGTGGAGTCTGTCTGAACGTACCCATAGAGCAGGAGCAGCAGGACGAGAGCTGGCAGGTTGGTCTCTGAGACATACGACTGCTGCTGGAAAGCGATGAAAATCAGCACCACGATGGTGGCCGGGACGGTGTAGTTCAACTGAAAGATGACAACACAAACCTCCATTAATGCAGATGTCTGACTGAACTGCTCTCACACAGTTCAAATGTGAGCAGAAATTACTCAACATATTTGCAGAGTGAGCAGATATTTTGTACACTTTTAGACTGTTGTCACATTGTGAAAACCTTCCAGTATAAGCAGTGTGGGACTAGTGGCTGATAGAGTAAAGAAAATGTCTCTTGTCCTTTCTCTTGAGGACTCACCATGTCCCAGGTGAAGTTAGCCAGCCAGTAGACAATCGGTTTGACCCCGCTGACAAACTGAAGGTGTTTGGCTTTGCTTACTCGCTCCTCAATCAGAAAAAGGACAAAGCTGGCCGGCACAAAGGACATGGCAAAGATCACGCAGATGGAAACCAGAACATCTACTGATGTGGTGACCCTGAAAGAGGAAGCAGGGAAAACATATTAACATACACAAAAAATACACTGTGGACCTTTGGATTTCACAACTCACTCTTTGTCCTCCTTCTTTACTTCTGATATTCAGTTAATAAGTTGTCCTGACTAGGCTCAATTTACCTCTTGAGACAGAAGATGGTAACATTACAAGCACTCAAATCTAACAACTGCACAGCAGAGAACTAACATGGCCATTTCAGTGAGTTTTTCCTTGGTGAGGTTGAGTGGGTGGTTGTAGGCAGTGATGCCGTGTCTCCTCCTCTCTGGGCCTGGTGGCAGACTTGCTCTCAGCAGACCGTTGTTCATCACATTGACAAATGACACCATGGTATGCCATCCTTTGTTGTTGTACCACACCTGAGTACAGCAAAGACAAACATTTTTCACTATAAAACTCAATTGTAGCCAACTGGAAAATGTCTGAACACAAAAACAAAAGCAAAGATATAGAAAACAGCTAAATACAGCCAGACACACAAAACACATCACTTGTTATATGTGTCTTAAATGAGTTTAAGTGTTTCATGGAAGATTTTTTCATATAGACAAAATGAGGATGGAAGACAGATAAACAGACACACATTTACCTTGACATTGTTTTGACTGTACAGTCCTCCTAGAAACCCCGGCAGTCTGTTCAGCAGATGATCCAGTGAGCTGTTCTGCGGTGAGTCAAAGAACATCAGAAAACATTAAGAACATTCAGCACACAGCAGTTTCAGTTGAATGTGACTAAGACCTCATTTATACCTTTGGAACTCGATAACGGGTCCTGATGGCCATGACTGATTCTTGGACAGGGTGGACCTGAGCTAAAGTCTGAGTGCTGCTGCCCCCAAGGGAGAAGCCTCCGTATCTGCAACACAGAAATGAAACTTTGAATAATTCTTTTCAATTTACAGTGTATAACAGCTTCTTTTTACACGAGTACACAAGACTAAAACTGCAAATTCTATAAGGAGTGCAGATATTTTGCTTTTAAAATGATGTTTTGTATCAGCAGCTTACCTGAATTCATTCACCCACTTCTTGGTTTTTAGACTTTTAAGGACACAAAGGGAAAAGAGTGAATGAATATATTAATACATTTCCATTTTTACATCTCAAAGCATCAGATTAGTTTCAGGGACAATCTGAGTATCACATGATGATGCTTTTGTGAGCAAAGATATTTCATGTCACTCCCTAAAAGTACACAATAACAAACTAACAATAAGGTTGAAAGTCATATGGTTTGTAAACGTAAATCAATACATGACTTTTGTGATCAAATGAAAGGCATTGATAAAGAAATAAAAGCATTCCTAATTATTCTGAGGCGTTTTGCTCATTAGGAAATAAATATAAATATAATTGGATCAATTTCTCAACACCACAGGAAGAGAAAGCAATAGTACTGTATTTTAGACGCTTACATCTACTCTCAGTTATCTACATCAACACCAAAAACCTAAACTAGTAAATAAAAGTAACAAAATTAAATGGAATACCAAATAGTAATGCATGGAATTGCATTTTGTCTGATGAACTACCTTTTCTTCAAGATCTGAGAGTAGGTTTTCACCAGGTAATCAGAGAGGTTATAACTTGTCAGATTTTGGAGGATGTCTCCAGTCAGCCTCTTCATCTGAAAGATAACAGCCAGATACAGACACGAGCTACACGACATTTCACCCTATAATATCATGAACAAGCAAACATTTAATTAAAATCGTTACAAAGGATCTACTTTGGTCTTTGTATGTGTCATTCAGACCATTCGACATTCTGCAATAAGTCATAATAATAAGTCCTGACCTGTGGAGGCGGCAGTCCACCGGCACCCTCTGGGCAGTCGGGGAGCATCCGGCGGACGTCCTCTGTGCTACACTGACAATCAGGTGAGGGTCTGTCCTTGCTCCAGTTGCCTCTGCTGAACATCTGCCAGGTGGAGTAGGAGACCTGCGGCCGCATGAAGAGACCACCCCGCTCCCTTTCACACTGAGGACTCCTGCAGGGAGAGCAGGGAATGAACATGGAGTAAAGGTTTGTGGTTTAGGTGCTTAAATACTGCCTGAGTGTCTGGGATCAAAAGCACTGTGCATTAAAACTACTACAAAACTTTAAATGAATACAGATTTACTCAGATGAAGGAATTTGTGTTTGTGGAGAGAAATCTCACAACTGATGCTGCAATTTTCTACGAAACGCCAGCAGAGGTCATAGTTTACTGAACTACACTTTGTGAAGATCACAGGTGCATAATTCTTACTTTTATCCAAAATAGTAATCCCTATGTAAGGAAAGTATGATGAATGATTTATAGTAAATTTGTCTATATGTCTTTCAGTGCACGACGTTTAAGATCCTGATGTCACAGAGCTTTGTGTCCCACTACCTTCATCACTGCTGCTTTCTTTTCCTGTTTTTTCTGATGCTGCTGAGATAAACTACTTTATTTACAGGGGATGACTTACGTGCTGTTGTCTTCTTGCTCTTTCTCCATGCACTTGGTACCAAAACCTGGTGGGTCCAGGAGAGCTTCCAGCAGGTTCTCCATGGCTGGGTTCCCAGGTGCATCGTTACTGTAAATATTAAACCAGAGGTGAGGACACTCACTTAAATAGGAATAAAAATGCAAAACGCTGTTTCACAGAATCAAACCTTTACTAGTGACCAAGTAAACCAAACTAATTGACTACAGAAGAAATTCATTAAAATGTTTTCTGTCCTGACTAAAGTGATAATGAATACTTGGGTGCCGGCCTACCTGAAGAAGGTGTACTGTTCTCCATACATCCATGGCTGCAGCTGCAGCGCGGGATACTTCCCGAACGGAGGCACGATGAGGCTAAAGAGCAGAGCTACCAGCACGAACACAGCAGGCAGGACAATCTGAAGCACAAATTAACCTTCAGCTGGAAACCTCAAGACCAACTACAAAGAGATTAATATTCACGGTGGAAAGACCATAAAATAAGAAATCGACTATTTTTTAGCCAACAGAGCAGCTATCAATGAACTGATGGAGAAAGGACAGTGCTTTCATTACGGAGACCCTGAACCCTATGACAATGGATGGACTTTGAATCAGCTGCTGCAGCTGTTTGTCATCACCTGAGCGAAGAAGCCCCTGCGGCTCCTTCGGGCATAAAGCCAGCGTTTAATGAAGAGAGCCCTCAGCTGCTGCCAGGTCAGCCACCAGCCAGTCATGGGGATCCAACCTCGGCCATCTCCACTGAGCAGGTCTGTCTCCTGAGGTTCTGCGAGCAGGAAAAAAAACACAGGGTGAGAGCTTCCACTGATATATTGAGTGATAAATGCTTATACTGCTGCGGTGCTGTCCACCACCGAACACTTTTTTTTTTTTTTTTTCCCCAAACCAAAGGTTGATTTTCAGTAAGCATTGATCTGAAAGTACCTTGCTTACGAAGCCTTTTCCTTCCTGGCAGCATTATGGAAACAAACAGTCACAGTTGGAGACAGAAGAGCACACTAACTGTACATAGAGACACTGTGTGGTATTTAAACAACACTATGAGTCTGCCTGTGTAAGTGTGCATACCTGTCTCTGGTTCTTCAGCATGTTGTCTCTCTGTCCTGTGCCCAGCTGACGGCTGCTGCCTGTGTGGCGATTCAGCCTGCTGCTCTGGTTCAGCATCCACGCCGGTTTCCTCTGCCACTCGCAAAAAAATCTGGAAAACAACAGAACGGTCTCGATAGAAGATTAACCTCCTCCTAACAAACATAACACGGTGCTCTTGAGGGAGTATCCACTGTGAAAAGAACTCACTTCCTGTTGGTGGAGAACTTTATTTTTGACAAAAAAATCCACAAGGTCTCAATGGACATATGATACTCTCTCCTCTGCTGTAGCCCGAGATGGAGGGACTTTTAATGAAAACTTTCACCTAATGTAACATTAACTTCAACACAAGGCATTAATTTCAACTTATCCATGTTTAAGCTGAGACAGATTTTCAGTTTTTCATTGAAGAACTGACAGCTGAAGCTGTAGACAGCAGGTGGCAGTAAAAAGGCATCCAACAGCTTCACATGGAGATCAGAACAGCAGAGAGTGATTGACTTTACTCATACTGAGCAAACGTATCAGGCTCCACAAGTCTGCTATCAGGGCTAATCTGATGGTAACATTAAATCCGTTAAGACCATGGCTGCTCCACAAATACCCAGCCCTCCTGACAGCACCTGGCTGAGCTCCTGTAAGTCACACTGGTGGGATGGCTAAAGCCCCACTAAAGGTGATTCTGTCACTCACACACACACACACACACACACACACACACACACACACACACACATACACTCTCTCTCAACATACATGAAATCAGGTAAGGTCAGTGGGAAAGTGTTTCAGGTCCAGGCAGGCTGCCTCATTGCGTGATGTTAAAGTTGGAAGCAGCTGACAGCAGCAGTTGGTTTCAGTTGAACACTCTGTTGCTCATAGCAACCACTGCTGGCCACCATTTTTTCTGATGTCTGACCAAAATACTGACAAGCATCTTTAATCTACTCCCCAAATACCCTTGTTGTAGCACGATCTGCAGATACTCTATTATTATAGCTGTTTGATGATTTGTAATTTTTAGTGTTCGTGTGAACCAAGCTATCCTCGAGCTGTCTGAGGCTAATGTGTTGCTAATGCAAGATACAAACTGTGAGCTCTGTATGCATGTTTACTACATTGAATACTGTGTTGGACTTCCTACAAGTACTTAATTGTTGATCTTTCATTGATGACGTTTTGTTTTCTCCTGCCATTAGGGACATTGTAATCAAATTGACGTCCAGAGTAAATGTGTGTCAATCTATTTTCCCTATTACTCAATTAATTACCTCCACCAAGGAGAATTTGTTTTCTGTCCGGTACCTTGGTTTGTTTATCAGAAGGATTACGGAAAAACTACTGACCCGGGTTAGGCATGGGCTGGAATCATGAGGCAGATACACAAATTATTTCACTTTTGTGTACATTAAAAGAAAGAGCATTCAGCCATGACCAGCTGCTGTCTCCAGCCTTTATAGACTGTGGTTTAGTGTGCGTGTGTGTGTGTGTGTTTAGCTGGCTGTGGACCTGCATACATGCATAGTCACAGCAGAAGAATGATTGGGTTTGTAGTAATTTAATTTTTTTTGGTTTATTGGACAGTGTGTGCTTCCATGAGTGATTTGAAGTTGTCGGGAAGTGAATCAAGTGACTATTTTTCAATCAAAAACAATGTAAACGTCTCACCTCCTCCAGTGTGCTGTCTGACAGGCCGTAACTGCTGATGCCCAGCTCGGGCAGCCTCTGATCCAGTTCAGACAGGAAGATGCTCAGGCTGCTATCCTTGGAAGCTGTTTGTGGCAGGTTGACCACCGCCTCGCGCCCTGACTCCTCCACCAGCCTCGCACCCGGGATGTGGTGTTGTGCGAGGGAGAGCAACGCCGCCAGGTCTGCCATGAAGGTGATGATAAGGACAGAGATCATGTGGTGAGTGTGACCTTAGTCTGAGTGTTTTATGGTTCTTATCTAATGATCAACACAAAACTGAAAGATGTAGAAATCACACCAAACACACTAACATTGAACCGACTCTAACCAACGCTTATTCAGAGACCATCCAGCTGTTAAACACTCACATGAGCTGCTCTCTTCACTTCCCAGACCAGTGTCTTCACTCATGGACGACTCACTGTCCTGAAACACAAAGATGACAACATTTACGACGAATTTTCGTTTCACATCAAGTTTTTTTGCTCTTAAAAGCTCTTTGTCTTCGTTTCACTCCTGTTAACACCTCTTCTAAATTACTTTAACACCTCTTTTAAATTACGGTGCATGTGACAGCGTCAATGTGCCAAACACTGCTGAAAAATAACAAGCATACACATGTGTGTTTCCTGGATAATTTAAGTTCAGAAAAAAATAGACCTTTAGGGGAGGCAGCTTGTTCGTGCTGTTGCTGGTACTGGTGCAGATACTGGTACTGCTGGGAGTGCTGGTTTCCAGTCCCTCCCGCTTCACCACAGTGAGGTAGTAGCCAGATCCAAGGCGGGATTTAAGGAAGAGCGGTGAGCCACAACAGCACAGCTTCCCCTGGGAGATGATGGCGATTCGGTCACCGAGCAGCTCCGCCTCGTCCATGTAGTGGGTGGACAGGATTATGGTCCTGTCTGATGGACACAGACAGCACAGACTCATATGGATCTCATATGTCTTTTGCTTCTCATGCAGGTCTTGTATTTTGCTTGATCATTTTGAGATTTGTTTCAGGTTTAACTGGGATTTTGCCCTTCCAGTCTCTAGATCACAACTGGCATATTGGAGAAACTACATACCATGTTCTGAACATTTTCTAGTTCAGAACAGTTATCATTCCAAAACAGCACTGCTGGTCTGGTAGGTCACGCGGACATGCCTTGTCATTTACAGCAGTATCATTTTGGACCTTTAAGCATAACAGCTCCACAGCACTCTTTGTACTGCACCTTTGCGGTATTTGAGCAGCAGATCCCAGATCCCTCTGCGGGAGTAAGGATCAACCCCAGCTGTAGGTTCATCCAGGACAACCACCTTAGAGCCTCCAACAAACGCTATTGCCACAGACAGCTTCCTCTGCATGCCACCTGACAGAGACAGAGGAGGGTTTTCATTTTGGAACAGAGAAATCTGGATTTTCCAAGACAAAGTGGACAGAAAAAGAAAATACTGTATACTCTACAAACTGATGAAAGTGATAGTCAGGTCATGGTTCTATAAAGAAGTTTACCAGAGAGGTTTTTGGTCTGTTCATGTCGTTTGTGCAGCAGGCCGACATCTTCCAGCAGAGTGTCCAGCTCAGCTTTCACCTCTGCTTCAGACAAACCCTTCAGACACCCATAAAACCACACATGCTCCTCCACCGTTAGTCTGAGAGAGGGCGAGAGATAGACACAGAGGGAAAATAAGAAAAAATCTACTCCTTAAATAACATCTGGGTATTTTCTGGTGAAAGCTGGGCCGACAGCTTGTTACCAGTCCTTCGTGACAGAACACCGCAGACAAGTCTTACATGTCAAACAGGACATTGTGTTGTGGACAAACTCCCAGAGTCCTCCGGATGATGTTCATGTCATGGCGGATGTCCATCCCTTTGATGTACACAGTGCCCGAGGTGGGTGGGAACAGGCCAGTCAGGACAGATCTGACAAACAGTAGAAGAAACATTTTGTTCAAGGACACCTTCCATTTTAAATTAGATCCTGATCTCATATCTTTTACAGACTTTTCCAGTGACCTCTGTATGTTGGTGCTGGCTAAGGAACTATGTTATCTTTACTTGTAATCATAATCCTTAGTCATAATCAGTCTAACATTGCTCAAACACAAAAAGATTGCGGGCTCTTTGGCTCGATCCTCTGAAGTGTTACTCAAAGAAACTGGTTCATTCTGCATCAAATCCTTGAAAAAATCAAACTCTAAACTGCCCTTGCACATAAAATGAAAGAAGACATCAATGCTGATTTTCTGCCTCTCGTCAGGTCTGCTCCTCACATGGTGGTGGTTTTGCCGGCTCCATTGTGGCCAAGGAAGGAGGTGATCTGCCCCTCGTAGAACTTCAGGTTGAGGTGATTGACGGCCAGTTTGGCTCCCTTCTTGTAGATTTTCACCAGGTTTCTGATGTTCACACCCAGGGTCAGGTGAGTAGGTTCTGGTTCAATGTGATCTGATGACAAAAACACATTCTATATATGTAGAAGGGACAATGCATGTTGGGCAGTTAAAATGGCTAAAAACCGAGAGCTAATTCGGCTCTCAGAGTGATGTATAATCGATGACAAATGTTTAGTATGTGAGCAGAATAGAGCAGAACAGTCACAATATGTTTTTAAATGCTGAGAACATGATTCCACCAACTTCATTACAGGACGCAACTCCAAAAGCACAGAGATTATGGGATGCAAAAGTCAGTCACAGCTCCTCAGTACTCAGCTTCAGTCTCCTTGTTTTTAAACCTTGTAGATAATGGTTTTATTGTCTCAGCTCCTTAACTTGATTTGTAGTTAATTGGTTTAAACATACAAAACTACCTGTATGGTCTTATAACTGGCATTAAGACCTGTGGAGAAGACTGCAGACGGCCGCCAACGTCTGTAACCGGGCAGAATGACAGACTACTTAAAACTCTGTCCAATAAACAAGCTACTTGTCAGTGATACGACCTCTATTTACAAACTGACGATTGCTTGTAAATAAATAAAGACAATTGTAGCTATGATTGTACCTTGAGGTGACTGTGATAGAAAAAAGTGTAAGTCAGAAGAGAAACAGTGGCAGATATCCAGCAGCTTCCAGAGTCTTTTACCTTCATCCTGGTCTGTGGGTGCGGGGGGGATTGGCATGCCTGCCTCCAGAGGAACTCCACCCCAGTAGTTTATCTGGAAGATGAAGGTCCAGGGCCTGGGGATCCCATATTCACCTGGTATAAACACACACACACACACACACACACACACACACACACACACACACACATTCAGTGATGATAAAACCTTATAACTGTGTCCAAATCCAGCACAAGAAGCTTTTGCATTTTTGATGAAAGAACCAGTTTAGCCAGTGTTAAATTGGCCATGCTACATTCCTCTGTTAAGCTGTTTCCAGTAAAGCTCTACTTCACTAAAATGGTGAGTACAATGTGATGTTAACAAACATTTATGCTGGCCAAAATGACAACAAAAAAACAAAATATTCCTTTACAAGGCAAAATCTTCCTCAGAACATTACTAAAAATGGACACTCAGCAAACTATTTAAAAAAGAAAGTATATGACTGAGTATTAATTACTTTTTAACAAGGTAAAAATTGCTTTTTTACCTTGGTAGGTAAAAGAAGCTCTGGTCCTACCTGTGAAAACTAAACTCAAGTCTGACCAAATTGTCAGACCAAATATTTGCAGTTTGCATAAAGACGGAGTCAGAGACGAGACACTGTGGTCGTCCTGCATTCACAGCAGCCATTAACACCAGCCTCCTAACTTACACACTGTACTTTCAATATTCATAGCGAAGACAAAGTTGCAATTATCATACCAGGAAACACTGCTTCGATGTACCAGGCTGCGATGGCGTAGATGAAGGCGTCCACATAAAGCATGAGTATAGAGGTAGAGAAGTTGTATGAGTCTCCTTCCACAGGGCTGGAGTGGAGGTTGTACCACTGGATGCCCACGCCTTGCTCTTCATACTGAGAGAAATACTCACAGCCGAAGCCAAAGGCCACTGGGGAAAGGAAACTCTGAGGAAAGAGGAACAAACTATTTTTGATGTTGGCACAAAGACACAAAATTAAATATGTTTCATTTAATGGCACATTTTCTCATTCGATCTCTACATTTATTCTTGCTGCTGATGTTTAGTCATTCTTTTTTATACAGTCAGGAGTCTCTTTCTCGAACTGTGCCAATGGAACTGGGGAAAGAAACCATAACTGATTTACTCACGGCGAGGACTCGGTGGGTGGTGTTGAGGCGGTCTCTCCAGGCCACACACAGTACGTACGGCAGGTAGAGGCCAAAGTATATAAGCCCCCCACATGCAGCAGCAAGGTTGGCTTTGGAGAAGAAGGTGCTGATGAGGAAACACTGCATGATGGTGGCGGTGGCAAATGCCGTCAAGAAGAAAAATACAACAGTTGGGTTGCTGTATGGTAGGATGTCCCCCCACTGGAAATAAGACGAAGGAAAAGTGGAGAGGTTAAACTGTGACTGTAGGAGAGTCCACATCTGTCCTCTCACTACTTCTAGAAATCTCACTACACAATATCAATATTTCCATTTACGAGCTTGCCTTTGTGTATTTCAGTGTATTTATTCTTTCATATGTTTTGTACAGAATGAGTGGTCATCTTGCCTTGAGCAGAGCAATAAGGAGTCCAGCAGAGACCAGGAAAGGAACCACGCTGCTGATGAACCAGCTGAGCCACAGCGTTCCTGTTCCCAGTCCCATGATCCTCATGGTTTCCTTCAGCCTGGCCTCCTTCTCGTACACCACGCCTTTGATGATCATGGCCACCGAGTAGATCCAGGCCAACGTCATGAAGAGTGGCAGAGAGCGGTTCAGCACTCGAAGGAAACTGTTTGAAAGAAATAAAAAAAGAAATGAATATTGATGTATTGATATATTAATGCAAAATAATGTTGTAATAGCCTAAAACAGAAGGCTGATGTTATTCAGAATATGGGACATTTTAAAAAATGTAAATACTTCAACTCCCTTTAACAGTTACCATGAAGGTGTCCTTGAGCAAGGCAGTGAACCACCAGCTGCTCCAGACAAGCTGCTCAGAGACAGCCAGTGGCATATCATGGCTGCACCAGTCTGTTCCCATTATGAACATGTGGAACTGGAAAAACATCAATTTTAAACAACATAAAACTCACACATCATCCACATAGCAAGGGTAGGGCATCTGCTGGATGTAGATGCCAGTTGTTTGTTGAACTCCAGTCAGGATGTGGTTCACAGCTCTCTCCACCAGGTCTTGGACGTACACAAAGCCGCCCCAAATGTAGTGCATGTCATTAAATGGGTCAGCTGCTGGACCAGGATCCCAAAACCTGAGGAAAAACACCAAAGCGTTTTTGTTTTTTGAATTCCGAGTGCCAGAGAAAGTCACTGATTTTTAAGAAGTAGTTCATGGAATTTCATACATTTTAGGATAGATTATTTTCATATACAGTTAACACAAAGAGGAGCACATAATCCCTCCAGTCATAATAGAAAACATAATAATGAATTAAATTTGATTCTATTTTTGGTGGTAGTTGACGTGAGAGGAACAAGTGCTTTGTGACAAATAAACAACTGAACTATATGTTTCAGGGAAACATTGAAGTTTAATATGTGTGTATATACACACACACGGCAGGAACGGCAGGATAAAAACAAGATGTTCTGGTGCTCCCTCAGTACCTGTCCTTGATCTTGTTGGTTCGGGTCACATCATCAATGTCCATTCGGATTTTGTAGGTGACGTGGGGTGGCAGGTCAGGGGAGGAGGAGTTGGGCAGCAGGAAAACCACACCGGCCCAAAACTGCCTGTCCTCCAGCAGCTCCAAAGCCCTGTCAATCATCTGACCCTCGGTGTCCAACCCCTCCAGCTTGTTCAGGGAGAAACACTGAAGGGACAACAGGAAAGGATATGAATGATACATAACAGGAAGAGAAGGTGAAGTTAATTTACAGTATACATTACACTGTGGTTACATTACAAACTATGTTATTTGCCTATACTGTGATTTATTAGAAGCGCTGTTTAACATCTGAAATTACATTAAACATAATCCACCCTCCTCTGGTTCTTTAACATTTAGTGTAATTTGAAGATAAATTTCCTTCTCAAAATTCCATCAAACGTGATTCCTTCTGTTCTTGTTCTCAGTCGGAGGCTGGAATATCTGACATGTCTGGAGAGCAGCGTGAAGAGAAAACAAGAAGAGAACCTCAGTGACTTGAGCGAGAGTGGTGATGGTGTGGCTGAGGTTGTTGTAGACATCCAGCCAGGTAGGCGGTGCTCCAGGTTTCCTCGGGGCGTCTGGCGAGGGTGTGGACAGGAAACGTGCGATCCGTGAGGCTGTCCAGGATGTGTTCTCCAGACGCAGGTTGACTAGCACTGCCACCTCGGGCCGCCTCAACAAATCCTGTCACACAGACACACACAGGATATGAACAAAGGATTTTTGGCTCAAAATGTGTCATAACACATACACATACACATACAGTAGCAGCTGGTGAGTCAGACCTGCAGCAGCTGAACCTCCACACTGCTCTCCATGTAATTCTTGATCCGTGGTCCCACCTCCATCCAGGCTTCATTCAGCTCCTGGAGGATCTGCAGGCCCTCGAAAGTCTTGTTCACCTTCAGCAGACACAACTTGTAGTTAGTTTAGATGGATGTATTTTACTTTTAATGCTTATTGTTGCCTTTCAACACGTTTAACAGCAGAACTAATTTCCTAATCAAAAAAATCATCAATATTTTCAACAGCTGGATCCAGGTCTGAGGACACTGCCGGATATTTTGTTTTTTGAAAAGTCTGTCATGTTCCTGTATAAGACACACAAACTCTAAAGTGTGTACTAACAATCCACTTTATACCCGTGAAGCCTGATGGATCACAAACTAACACGCTTGTCTGTAACTTGTGAAAGTTACTGGTTTCAGCAAGAAATGCTTTAGATGGATTAATGAGGCATGTTTTGATTACAAAAAATGAGACAAACACGTCTTCCACTTTATTAGTTCCTCTCAATATATAAACATATTAAATTTTTCAGCCAACAACCAGAGGACTCGGTTGGTGATAACAGACAAATAGACATCAGCTATATTCTTATGATCATTCTCTAAAAGCTGGTGATCAGTCTTGATGATAACTGGTCCATGCTGTCCAAAAAAGGACATTTCCTTGTCTGATCATGTCAAACAACATGACAGACTCTCTGAGGTTTGACTCTTGTACCTCTTTCATGACTCGTCGCACTGCAGGAGTGTCTGGTGTATACAGCAGCTTTCCAATTAACAGAGGTTTCATTCCTCGCCACACAATGCGAGACAGAGGGTTGGACTCCAGACCTTGTATTAAACTTTTGCAGAATGGAGCTGCATGGAGGAAATGTTGGACACATGTTAAATGTGACAAACAGCACACAGAGAACACTCACAGATTTTGGTTATTCATCTTAGAGATCACAAAAGTATCAGACCAGATATCTGACAGAACTGTTTTTCTATATATTTATGATCATTTGCACTTTGCAAATCAACTGAAAAGAGAAGCACTTGCGAGGCTTCAGAGTTATAAAGCAATTGCTACTCAGGAAAGCCATTCACTCATCTTTAAAATACCAGTACACTCCACTTTTCCAGTCATATCCATCCATAATTGATGAGAACAAACAAACTGCACTCTAACAAGGACGTGCAAAGCCTCTTACTGGTGTTGTTGTCACGGTCCAGGTCTATGTCTTCAGTGCCATTTTTTCCTAAGAAGGACTTGATGTCATTGTCTTCATACCAGTTGAGTGATGGGATCCGCTCACCGCCAACCTCAGGGTGACCGCACATGATCCTTGAAAAAGCACGAAAACTCTCCCTGGGCAACGCCGAGCGATTCTCTGGAGACAGAAGACGAAGAGCTGCACTCATCTCTGCAAAGCTGGAGAGAGATGAGAACTGAAGGAGGACAGAGAAGTAAGAACGAAAGGATGAGAAAAGAAACATGGGGAAAAAATGACATTTTTTGATTCCTGTGAGAAAACTTGGTCAAAAAAATAGAACAGCAACAAAAAAACAAGCAGAAAGAAATGAAATATGTAAAAGCAACATCATCTTAAAGTTCTGCTTACAGTCACTATAGACTGCAAATTTGATTACATCCCATAAAAAGCACAAGCTGCTACAAAGTAACAATCTACTCAATGACGGTCTGATCGGTTGACTAACTCATAACAAATGCAAACGTACAACGCCTCCAAAAGATTCAGTCCATCTACAGACTGTCATTTGAATAACATCCAGACACAGATGGACATGAAAAATCAGGTGTGCTCTTACATCATCAATGAGGACAGCCAGCTCCCGGGAAACTGAGGTGACAGCCTGACTGATGACCCTGAGGTTTCCTGCGTCGGCCATCAGACGGTCTCTCTGACAGGAAGCACGGACAGACAGCTTTACTGACGGTGCTTACTGTAGCTCATCAGACACACAGGCAACTCAGTGTCACAGAAAACTGTATTTTGTATAAAAAATGGATTTGCTAAAGGTTGGTTTTACTCTTCACTGATTCCTACCGTGACAAACTTGGTCAGGTCGAGCTGAGAGAGGAAAAGGCGTTCAGCCTCCTGCAGGATGTCGGCTGGCACGTCACACAGCTGCGTCTGAAGATCGTTCATGGCGTCCTCTCCCCCATCCACCGTCAGAAACTGTCCCAACATGCTCGAATTACACACCAAGTCCTTCAGCTGCATCTGAGCTCCAGCCAAAGAAACCTGCATGAGACAAAGTAGATGCCCCACTTTTACTTTTAACGTTTGGCTATGAGACAAATACAAATACATAAACTTGGTTCGTACCTGTAATTGTCACAGATAGAACCTTCTCTGTGCTATTTATCTATTTTAGCCTCATCATTTACCTCATACTTTTTTTTAACTTCTATTTAACCCAGCCAATAAGTTCAACAGTTCATAGTCATACTTTATTGGCATCTTTCTTCCTGTTTAACAAAAGCCAAATGCAGAGGGCTCCTGTGGATCTTTATTCTATAAATTAAATGCTTGTTATCCAAGGATTTACAACCAGCACCTCACCTGAAAATTGAGACGAGCCTTCAGCAGCTGGTCCACAGTCACGGGCGACAGGCTGCCATTGGTCAGGAGGAAGGTGGAGAATGTTTCATTGGCTCTCAGGTATTCTTCGATCGGTAGATCTACAGAGGAAACACAAACGTCAAGTTCTGCCCAGTGCAACAAAAACAACACACTTTATTACAAATAAAAACCCACAGTAGAACAACCACTGTGTCCTCATCCACATGCATAACACAAACAAACC
This sequence comes from Chaetodon auriga, assembly GCF_051107435.1. Classification (NCBI taxonomy): domain Eukaryota; kingdom Metazoa; phylum Chordata; class Actinopteri; order Chaetodontiformes; family Chaetodontidae; genus Chaetodon; species Chaetodon auriga. The sequence continues at coordinate 13,625,968 of NC_135076.1, forward strand.
TGTTACCCACTCATAGCAAAGCTTCTCCACAGTGCTACTCGAGGTCACAGACTCCTCAGGTCACCTTTAAGCAGGTAGCCAACCATCATTTGATTTGATGGGCTGGGTCACTTTACAAAGAGTACAGTATTTTTTCCTTATATAGTCCTAGGCTTTATATATATATTTCCTCCTCACATGTCTTTGGGGATTTCCAATGGACATCAGAATAGTTAAAAACACATCTTTTTGCTCGGCCCTGTGAAGTTTAAAGAAACCATTGAAATTCATTTCTGCCTCCTGAAAAGCTGTACCACTGATAAAACCTCATTTCTGGAGTTACAATAACTTCCTTGTAATACGTTCTTCACAGGATCAGTGGGTAAGGATTTTAGGATTTAGCAGGTGTCTGTAAAGCCATTTACGTGGGACCATGTTCCATGAAAAACCTTATTGAAGACCTGCTTTCATTCATCTCATTGTTTGTCTGGAGTAATCGTGTAATCTAATCTCCAGAGCAAGGAGATGCAAAACAGTCCCACCACGCTGCTTTCATAACAGCAGTAAATAGCCACATTGAGCTGGACACTTGATACCTGTTTAAAGCCATTCATACAGATCAGCTACAGGCTGCTACTGTAAGCTCTCAGATAAGTCTGGGAACAGTGCTGTCTCAAAAAAAGAAATTCTTAATGAATTCAATGCTTTTATTGTATTTCATGGTTTACAGAGACGTAATCCTGCTGTCATGACATGTCTTTCTTTGAATGGACGTTTGTTTTTTTGTTTAATAAAGAAAGAAGGCTGTATGAGTTATGTCATCAGTGCCATGACATTTGTAGAGTTATGTTTGTTGTCTCCACTGATTCAAACACTGAGATCATCTTGCCTTCCTGTATTTTACCACAGGATGACTTTGTTTGAACTGCACTAAAACTTCACTGACAAAAGCCAAGGGTTAGTCTTGGGTTTGGGTTTCTCCATATACATAATTCATTCCGATTCTTGGAAGTAACCTCAACTCAGTCATTACTGGCAGACAATGAAATGAAATTAACTTTCTGGTTGGTAATGCCCACCCAGAGGTTCACAATGAGAAACTCTAACAATTGTTTGTCTGCTGAAGGTGCCTGGAGAAAGTAAGCACCAGTGTGTTAAAGTGTCACTGTGTCAGACTGTTTGAGTATCTCTTCAGCTAGAGCAGAATCAAATAAGCTGTGGTACTTGGCCAGGCTCCAGGTCTCTCCCCCAGCCTACGGACACTCTCCATCAGGTCCTGAAAGCCTGACAATCCCCGGTTTCCACTGTAGGACAGAACAGTCTGGGCGTCGATGAAGAGACGAGACATTCTGCAGGAGAACAACAACAAGAGGAGTCTTTGGGATAAACACACGCAGTTAGGTTACATTTTACTATGGTGTGACAGACCTGTTACTTCACCAGTGAACAGCTCCTGTCCACAGACACTACTGACTGTGTTCGATGAAGTGCTACATGATGAAATGTCAGTTTTGTTGTTTCTTGCAGGAAACTGGTTGCTCTGATTCACAGCAGATATGGCTTTTTAACAGTCTCTGATATCAACTACATCACCAAACAACATGTAACTCTGACATAAGATCAGGCCATCCACTCATCACAGGGTTGCTGGTTTGATCCCTAACTCCTTCTGTCAACATGTGTCCTTGGGGAACACACTCAACCCCAATTGATTGGGGTTATACGCAAATGAAAACATAATAATGAATAATACATTCCATTTCTGCCAACAGATCCCCTAAATCCAACACACTGGTCTTTTAATTGCATCTGCACCTCTTATTAAAAATCTACTGTAAAATGTATGTCGCAGCATTGGAGCCTGTTCTACAGCTTTTTGATCCAATAAACAGAATTCAAAGTCCATTACATCAGACTGAAATTTGAATCAAAAACATGAATTTTACAACTCTGATTCTAAAACAGTTGGGATGCCGTATAAAACATAAATTAAAACAGAATGTGATCATTTGTTAATCCTTTCTGAAGTACATTCAATTCAAAATAGTACAAAGGCAACATGTTTAATATTTGACCTCATCAGCTTCATTGATTTTTGTTTTTATTTTGAATTTGATGCAGCATCATGTTTCAAACAAGTTGGGACGAGGGCAACAAAAGAGGAATGCTCCAGAAACACCTGTTTGGAACATTCCACAGGTAAACAGGTTGATTGGTAACAGGTGATAGTATCATGTTTGGGTATGAAAGGGGCATCCTGGAAAGGCTCAGTCATTCACAAGCGAGGATGGAGCGAGGTTCACTACTTTGTGAACACATGACTGTATAAAGGATGTTACATTTTATTATATTAATGACTGCATTCTGTTTTTAGTTACGTTTTACAGTGTCCCAACGTTTTTGGAATTGGGGTTGTTAAGGTAAAGATTCTCTGGTAAGTTCCATCACTCCAGACAGCTGCCCAGCTTTTACCTCCAGTCTACCTACATGGAGTTGTCAAAGTTGCCAACTTGGCCCACTGTCTCCCCTGGAGTCGGGCTGTGGAAGCAGGGGTTGTTGATGTTGCAGACAATGCCCTGAATCCAGGGCAAGGTGCCTGCTGATGGCAAGGCTTTGTTTGGAAAGTGACCTACATGCGAAGAAAAGGAAAAACAAAACACAAACAGTTGAGTAACAGGAGATTAGCCCGAGGCCTGAAACAATGAAATTACTGTCGTAGTGACCTGAAATAAAATCAGCAGACAGCAGACTGAACAATAATCGTAGCTTAACCAAGTAGCTGTTATCTAATCAAAATAGGTTTTTTGTACAACTGACATAAAATTACATTTATCCATATTAATATATTTCTTATCTTCAACCTGACGTGAGCTGCCTTTACATGCAAGACTGGCCTAAAGAAGTCAAAAGCAGGAAAGAAGAAGCATGTTCTCATGTAAGAAATGCATCAGAAAAAACATGAACAGAAAACATGAACAGTTTGCAAAGTTTTAATGTTCACAAAGTAAAATGTGCTGTATGTGCAGTGTCCACTCCCTGACTTAGAGTACAAGATAAAGCTACCGTGATGTAACTTTATATAGCACATACAATGCAGCTAGCCTTGGGTGTTGTGTCTTATAGTTATGTTGTGTTTTATTATACTATCATGTCATGCTATGTACCTTATGCTAATGAAATGCTTCTCAAAGGAGGTTAAGAACACAGCAGGTTAGGAAAACAAATGTGCGTGTGGCACAAGGATCACTCTCAGTGAGCTGATCCTCTTTAGCTGGTTGGCACAAAGCCATTTTTCAGACCTCGTAAGCGTGTCTGAAAACACACACATTACATAACATCACTCACATTGGCTCTGTTTGTAAGGAGGGTGTGAATGACGAACAGAGATGAGGATGAGGAAGAGGAAGAGCGGCCAGAGGAGCTCGATGATCAGTTGGATCTGCATAAAAGGAGAACATGGGAGCCGTTACGGTGCGTCAAATCATTTGCCCATTTAATGTCCAAGCTGCGTCTCATATCATGTTTTTCCTTGCAGATTGAACTATTGCACTACGTGAAAAGTTGGCCACCTTGTTCCTCCTGCGGTATGTGATGTTCTTCCACAGCAGGAGGGCGAGCTGCCTGAAAAACCCCATCACTCCCAACAGCTACCTGGCCATGATGCAAAGCTGGAAAACACAAAATGTGATGAGAAAACAACAGTTTGTTGGAGGATGGACGCCATGTGGCTGCTCTGTCCCCACTTTACTTACAGCTGGGGGGTATTAATCACATTTCATCATTTCTCCCTGTCTCGCTGCTTCCTGCCTCTCACAAAGAGCCACTTATCAATTTATTATTTCATCTACATTTAAAGAATGTAAAAGTTTAAAAAAAAAATATCACTGATGTTTTGTGTGCTGTTATTTAAAATATGGTGATTTGACCTCAGATGCAGACTGTGAATAAGCTATGATTACTGAGGACTGCAGTGAGAAACGGTTCCTGACCTTTCCCCGGCAGAGGACACAACTGTGGCTGAGGGTAGTTCAGTTCAATCCTCGGCAGTAAACATATTTGATTTTAACTTCTATTTCATGGTCTCCCCTTAGACAGAAATGTGCTGACGGAAGTTAAAAAAACATCTAACAATCTCTTTGTATTTATATTGTGAGGGAAGGTTGTCTTGTGTGCCTGCTGTGATCTGCTAAAGACAGTCAATCCCCTGCTTTATCCTGAAATCCTCCTGATCCTAACAGCTTACCTGTTTCATGCTGAGACCTCAAACACTTGCTTTTGCTCTGTGAATGCCTCCACAGCATAGTCTCTTCCTCATGTTTGCGCTGTGCAGATTACCTGAAGGTCTGGCTCATGATTTGTGCGAGGTTAAAAAGCAGTGGTTAAAGCTGAAACTACTTTTTCATTCATCAGTTTACATGTCAAGGCTTTGCAGATGTCAGTATATTCATAGGATGGTAGTCTGGTAACCGCTTCAACCTTTTGGTTTTCTATTTTGACCAGATATAATGGACGCATACAGCTGGAAAACACAAGTCCTTACCGGAGTGTAATATACCTGTCAGTTAACGTAGCAAGCAAATGGAATGATACATCTTACGATAGCTCACTTTAAATTATATAATGATGAATATATTATAAGATGTAAGGACTTGTTTTCTATTTTGACCAGGTATAGTGGACGCATACAGGAAAACACAAGTCCGGAAAGTAATATATCTGTCAGTTAAGGTGACAAGCTAATGCAATGGTACATCTTAAAATATCCCATTACATCATTTAAAATGAACGAAGGAAATGAAACGGGGAGTAAAAACTAACGGTAACTACGCACTAAAATAAAATAATACAATTTATTTAGCAGAGTTGGAACCATGTAAAGGCATTTAAGCATTTCATATGGGACGCAGCTTACGACGACAAAATGTGAGGTAAAAATAGAATTTAAATGCTATTATGAGCCATTGCAATCGTCTTCTCCACAGTTTGACTCGTGCATAACTGGTAGGTCCCATAAAGAAAATACTGAAGTAGCTAACAGTTAAGGGGGAAAGGTGGAGAACTCTAAGCTAACCTTAACTTACACTCGGATGTACCGTAGCTTCCTCTTCCTAGCATGTTACGAGATGCTGTTAGCGGTTAAAAAATACCTTTTCCAAACTAACACCTACAACGTAATGAGCTCCCAAGACTTGTTCATCTGTTGTTAATAATTACCTTTCTGTAATATAGGTGATAAAATCCTTTTCAGCGTATCGGACACATGAACGGCCGGTAGCTTGTCACTGACACTGCATTTCCCCACTGTTACAGCAGGTGTGAAAGGTACTAAGTCCCGCCTACAAGCGACGCTGATTGGTAAAAGTATATTCTAGGGGGCGTGAGTCATAGAAACCGGTAAACTATCTGATTGGTTTTTGTCTTTGTTTTGGGAACTGAACACAGCTGATTGGCCAGGCATTGACAGAGCCGTGTTACATACATGCTCACATAAGAACTGCACCTTAAGATAATATACACATCAGTAAAAGGAATTACTTTATTAGCACAAGCAACATTTGATTACATGATATACCTGTAACTAATTAAACGGCAGTAAAAATATTAATGACAACTGATGTACAATGATTCAATTATTTATTTTTAATAAGAACTGTGCTATTACCAACATTAGTATTCTTGAAAACAAAAATAGCAAAGGCAACACATTTATGGAGCAGTTCAATAGTAGTTCTAACTCAGATAGGCATGTAATTGTTTTTTAAATTACTGAATCTTATACACAGCCCGTAGTACAAAAGCAACTTTGCATCTGAAAATTATTCACGGATCACTGGCAGTCAATAAATAACATCAAGAAGATATCTTAGAGATCAATTTAATGAACATCCAAAACAGCAAATTCTTAAAAATATACACATCTCTCTATCAAATAAGGCAGTTATCTTTACTCGTGCGTGATATCTGCTTCTTGTCAGGCACAGTCAGGGAAAAACTGTATGAATGAACCAGAGCACTTGACTAAATAGCTCTCTCTGAAGTAGGTGACAGACACTGGTTGATATGCATGTGTACGTGAGGGACTGGAAGTACATCACAATGAAATTCAGAGACTCTTTGTCTTGATTCAATAACGTTTCCCCTGCAAGCACGTTCAGCTCAGGCACACTGGCAAAACACCAGGCTGGAAGACCAAAAACTCTGGAGTACAGTACACACAACACCATTCGCTGCCATGTAAAAGTTAATGAAGTCAAAAAAATATTCTGTTTATGAATTATTGCATCTCAGCTACTGCCTGCAATGTTAAATATCAGATAAATATAAATGGAGAGCTACCATCTATCCCTGACACTTTAAAATATGCTTTCATAATATTCCAATGTACTTTACACCTTAAAAATATATACCTAAACTAGCTTGTTGTATTCAGTGGTGTGCCAACAGCTTATGATATGCTGTATGATCAATTGCATAATATATTCTGAGTTTGGCAAAAGTTCATGTCGCTTCAACACTGCAGTATTTTTGTCTCAAAGAAATACTGGCTGCTCTTGTCCTGTTAAGAGTCGATACGTTGAGGCTGGCATGGTCTTCAAGTGAATCTGCCCAGGGAGAGAGAGAAATCAAAATTTTAACTGTGAGAGTATGTTATAATGCTGTGCGACTTTATTTATGACAAAATAAAATCCAATTGTGCACATAAGCATTGCATCCCGTCTTACCTCTCCGACAGCATTGGTCAGGATCTGGATGATCTTGTCGTGCGGTGTGGCGACGACGCTCTGCCCGTTGATTTCAATGATGCGGTGCCCAACGCGAATCCCTCCTCTCTCTGCTATACCGCCCCGCATCAGACTACAGATCTGCAACAGACATTTTTACATTTCGGGACAAAAAGATGTGTGAGCCACAGTTGAAAAGCACCTCAAAATGTGAGTAGGCAGAGCTTGTGTTAAGGTTTTTTGGTGAAAGAAGTGAAGAAATACTCAAGTCCAAACCTGACAGAAAATATGGCTGTTGACTTACAATGCCATCCTCCACGCTGAAGCCCAGCTGAAACTTAGGATCTGGCCTCCTGATAATCGCCATGGTGACTGGCGGGCAGTGGACGATGCTGAGCTTCACATACTTTTGGCTCTTTAAGTCCTGAGATAGAAACAAAATGTGAATAAGAACAACAGATGCAGACTGTTGTTTAGTTGGCATTCAAGTTTACATGGTCACTCTCACTGGCTGATGCCATGCAGTGCAACAATGTGATTAACTGCGGCGTCACAGATTACCGTAAAGTTGACTGACACATTCTCAAAACTTTAATAAACAGAATGAAAACTGCACCAAATGCTTTATAGAAGCTGATGGATACTGATGTCGGCCCTTTAAACACCAATGAACCCACTATCAAATCAGTACTTGTGTTGGTGCACTGACACTGCACAGACATACAGTGCCCCCTAGTGCATCCTGAGGATAGTACATTTGTACAAGATCAGCTGAGCAGACAGTGTTTACATTTTAGGTATGAAAACAGTTGTTGAAATCACTATGATTGTAAGTTAGCCCCCCGTGTTCCCTTCTTACCCGGATGATGTTCTGGCAGGTGGCGATCGGCAGACCCACCATGCTGGTGCTGTTGACGGACATGATGCGGTCACCGATGCTGAGCTCGCCACAGCGCTCAGCAGGACCTCCGTGAAGGAGGTTGGCCACCACCACTGTGGGCAGGATGGAGCCCCAGCCTGACTCCACCACCGCAAGACCCAAGATCTCTCCGGGAGCCTTGGTGATGATTACCTGAAAAACAGACACACAGCAATGAAAATGTTTTCATCTAGTGAACCAATGAATTCCATACAAAGCGAGTCGGCTTCGCAGATGCTTGATGGCCATGCACATGCATAACGGATAATTTGACCTTTAAACATGTCAGTCACCCCCGAGGGAAGGTGATTTTTGGTCTTGGGACCAGTACAGGGTCTACAATGTGGAATACTGAATGGGACGATGTGGAAAGTTGACTTATCTTTTCTATTAGACTGTTTTCAAAGTAAGAAAACATCTGACACTTTCAGATTATTGGGTGGTCTGTGCCTTTAAAATGAGTCAGGTACAGGCCAAGATGCTGTATGAGAGTAACAAATCTGCCAACCTCCTTGGCATGTTGATAATGATTTTGGTTGTGATACGCATTATGTGAGTGTGTTTGAGCAGAAATGACAGTCTGCTGATGCTGTTGTGTGTCTGTCTGTGTTGCTCTATAATACTTTGTTGGTATTGTATAAGATGTCATTGGATGCCCTTAATGACATCTTAATGACTTCTATTCATGGACACATTCTGCAACAAATGACTGAAAATAAAACAAGTATGTACGAATGACTCAAAAATAACAGAACAGCTGGAGTTTGTGTTAAGATCTGCAGCCACAATCACTGCTTACATCTCGGATGTTCTGGGAGTCAGAGAAGTGGGCCAGGTCTCCGTTGTAGAGCTCCTGAGTTTCCAGGTAGTTACTGTAATCGCCAGGCCTCAGGTCGCTGACCTTGATGCCGCTGGCCTGAAGAAACTGCTGGTAGGCCACTCCGAACGCCTGACCGATGGCCTGGGCTATGACCTGAGCCTGGATGGAGAGACAGGGTGGAGGAGAGAAAACTGACTCAGGTTTCCACATTGTTGTTAAAAGAAATATTCCTCCAACACTTTTTTTTACCCTCCATTTTTCTTTCCAATACACTCAACAGAACATCCAAAACATGAGAAGAGTTAAGCTGGGAAAAACTAGCAGCAGACATAGTGGTCTCATGGCCTTCAGTATCCCACAGCTAATTGGTTTCTAAAAAGAAACTCTTCCTCCTCCTATTCTGACTTGCCAACAGTGGGAAACTGGGACGACAGCCAGACTGTTTTTACATTCAGGAGGACTCGCGGGCTGTCTGGGGGGAGGAAACCAGGCCAAGCTGAAGCTGAAACTGTTGTCCAGTGAAAAACAGCACATTTAATCTAAGATACAACATTGAAAGGAGCAAAAGACACTTTAACTGAATTGTGAGCCCATTCGTGGGTTTTGCAGGTTAAAGAATATGGATGAAACGACACAATGAAACTGTTTCTTATCTTATAAACTATTGGAGTCCAACAGCTGCTGGGGTTCGAAATATGAGTGTTAATACGTGAAACGGCCATTATCCCATTTCACAAAAAAAAAATACGTGTTGTGCCAGTATAAGATCCTTCAGTTGACTAACTCACATCATCAGAGGAGAAGACGTGGCAGATCATTAAGCACTTCTTCTGAGGCCCGGAGGAGGATGAAGAGGGAGAGTCAGAGGTCGGGTCATCTTGCCCTTTGCGTTTCCTTCGTGCCATCAGGACCACAATATCACCAATGTCTGCAATGTAAGAGATCATCTGCAGAGCGTGATCCATCATGGCTTCCTGAGTCGAAACAAGACACGAGGGTGTTATTAATATTAGAAAGGGAGAGAAGACAGGAAGGTTTTAAGTGAAAAAGTAAATTTCAAACTAATACGAGATACAAAAAGTTAAATTAAAACTATGTGGCTCAAATTGTCAACAATATTATTTCTAATTGTTTAACTGAAACCACAACATAAAAGAGTGATGATTTTTATATCCATAAGTACGGTGCAATGAGGAGCAGCCAGCCATGCAAAGAGGGGGCTGACAGCACATGACCCACTTTGACTCGCCTGACAATTCATCCACACAGCGGAAGAAAATAGACTCTACTGTAACTGCAACATTACTGCAGAGCTCTCATATTAAATCACCATCCAGTTCTATATAAACGATTTTGCTGCGGGGGCTCAGCTCGAAGGTGACAATTTAAAAGCTGCTTTATGAAAGAAAAGTTCACTAAAGTGTGTCTTTACAACATAAATCAAACCCTATCTAGTTACAATGAGGGCATTTAAGTCATGCTCATGATGAGAGAGCAAGTAGGGATGCTTTGAATGAATAACATACACACTGCCAATGGCAGACATCTCAGCAGCACAGGGTACATACTGTACAGTATTTTAGTATTTTAACTACGCAAGCTTTCAATAACTCCTCCAATCAAACTTCTTTCTTTCTTTCTTTCTTTCTTTCTTTCTTTCTTCATAACACACACAGTGAAAATAGTCCCATGCTGTTAAGATAAAATTAAAGTTTACTCAACAACCTGAAAACCATCATCAGCATTTTTTGGCTAAAAACCAGACAACCTGTGGTAGTATCAACACTTCAGTGACGCAGTAGTAAAGTGTTAATAGTGACACTACGAATAGCACTGAAACCATTTTTGGTTTGAGAGCAAAACTTCAGTTTCAGTGCTACAAGGAAATGGTAAGGCAGATATAAATGTGGGGAGAAGAAAATAAACTATGGGGTGAAGACATTCACACGCCTTCCTCTGTGCAGCTAACAGAACATACCTGTGTGTCAGCAGTGAGCACTTTGATTCGCTGGGTTGAGATGAACAGATCCACCTCGGTCATTGGTTGAGTCTCTCCCTCCGGAGCCTGAAAGAAACACAGCTACGCTGACATCATGTGTATTTCTATCCTGATGACGACATCTCAACCAGCTCATAATAGAGCTATAACACACAGAAGGACGATGAAGCGACGTAGCACGCAGCCTTGATGTTACAGGCTGGTGCGCAGCGCTGTCCGCTGTGAACATCTCTTATTTGAGCTCACCTTAATGCGGTCCACAGCCTCCTGAGCCTGGGACATACGGGCGTTTGTAGACGGGTTCTTCTCTGATTTGAGCTGAGTGGAACCAAGGTACTTGGCACCGAATACTACTCCATCCAGCAGATCTTCAGGGTCACATGGGCCAGGCACTTAGGAGTAAAACACATTAACATTAAGACAATTCTTTTCTTTATAAAATCTCACACAGAAAACAAAAGAAAACCCAGCTGAGCTGAAGTGACTCACCGTCTTTATATGAAGGATGATCAGCACTCTGCAGTGACAGTGAAGAGAGAAATTAATGATCTGCCAGGACTGAACTGAATTAAAAGTCCAATAATAAATCAGTTGAGGAGAAATTTAAAGGATAATAATTCCCAAAATGGGCAATGATAACTTGTGATGGTCATCTGTCATTGATTTCATTTCAATTCAATTTTTCCATTTTGTCGAATGATTAATTGATTAAACAAAAAAAGCAACTAAAAGATGAATCAGCTGAAAACATCTGTTAGTTTCAATGAGAAACTTCTATTAAATACTGTCATTATTCAAACTTCAACATCTCTGATGATTCATCTAGTTTGCTTTAAGTCTAACCTTTGTGGAGTTTTCCTTTAAACTGACACAATTCTTTTTCATTCTACTTTAACCCACCTGCTCACTCTCTGCAGCAGCCTGCACTTCCTCTGGAGGCTCCTCGCCCAGCTTCATCCACACTGGCTCAGGATACTCGTCATCAGGCAGGGAGGCAAGAGAGTCATCTCTGTGCCGCTGCTGCTGACCATTCGAATAATGCCCCCAGAACCTTTGAGCGTCCTCCTGGCTGTAGGAAACTGACACTACAGCATCCACCTCTCCTCTGCGGGGCAGACAGGTGGGATGGGGGGTCGCACTGATCTCTGTGAACTGCAGCAGCCCCAGCAGGTCTCTCTGGTGGCTTTCAGAGAACAGCAGCCCTGTTGTTTCAGTGCTGTTGTCTGTTATTAGGGAAGGAGTGCACACTTGATGCTGGGCAGGGTGAGGTGGTGTCTGGAGGCTGGGATGAGGCTCTTCCCCCATCAGCTGGAGCTGGCTGAGCAGGCTGTGGATGCGGCTGTGGTCTTCATCACCTGATCTCCTATTAGCAAGCTCAACCTCCACTTCTCTGCTCTCCACATCACATATGGTTACCTCTTCCTGGTATTCCTCAGCACCTTGCACGCCCTCAACACTCACCCCTTCATCGTCTTCAACTGCTTCATCTTCTTTATCCTGGACTGGCTCTGAAATATTTCCCACGAGCTCCTGCTGGTTCACGTCGAGTGAAGCCAAGGTGGCACTCATATTCAAAGGTAGTAATACTGGCTCGCCCGGACTGGCCTTGTCCAGATTTTCAACAGAGGGAGGGAAGCTGGGGTCATCCAGATCTTCTGCTGAGCCCGCCTCACTAGAGGAGTCAGACCGCCAGTCCAACGGAGGAGGCTCGATCAGGTTGTAGGATTCCAGATCCTCTACCACTGAACGTGGCAGAGGTGCCACAGTCTGTCCGGTGTCAACGACAGAGGCTCCATCGACAGCAATGGTGGCAGAACACGAGGAGTCTGAGCGTGCAGAGGCTGACTGATCAGCAGGGCAGACGTCTGAGTCCATACTGAAAGAAAGCCCGTCAGACGAGATGTGACGTTACGGTGCAGCAGTTTCATTTAAGATGTCATCAGGAATTGGGTTCACTAGGTTTCTGACCACGTGAATGGCAAAACACATAATGGCTTTAATGTTGCTACACTGGTGAACCAGCACTATCTCCAGTCCAATCACACAGCCCCTCGTCCTCATTGCCCCATGACCATCAAGATAGAAGAGGCAGCCTGAAGCTCAAAGTACATGGACAACATGCATATGTGCAACTATCAAACAGACCCTCAGAGAACAGTCATTCAGCTGCCATTACATACTGTGTATGTCAATGAATCATAAAATCAACTGCCTGGGGAACGAGGCTGCTTGGGAAATCTGTTCCACCGTGGTGGAGATTAGAGCATACTAAACTTCATTTAAAAATTCGCAATTTTCCAAAGCAGTCTTAATTGATAAATATTACAGACGCCTCACAAGACTGAAGAGCAACTTTACAAATCAGACAGGTCTTCTGCTAAATTCGGCATCCAAATGATCCACAAAGAAACGCAAATTTTCATAAACAAGCTGTATCTGTATCTATCAATCGAGTATCTGTCCATACTCGATCAAACCACTAGCAGTAATATGCATTTCAGAGAAGAAAAATCCCCAAAAGCAAAAACAAAAGATTCATGAGACAGACAAGACAGACAAACACTGCGTGGAATGTAACGATAGCGTTAACGGTGAAGAGTCGTCCGTTATTCAGAAAAAGGTCGTATATGTGACTTTATTATGTTAATGTCTTGAACAGTAAAACTTAAAGTGGGCGAAGTGTTACTGGAAAACCCAAGAATCCAACAGTAACGTTATAACTTTTTCACTGCGGGTCGAATAACGTTACAGCTCAGTGTAGCTAACAGTTAGCTGATGAAACTAGCTCAATGCTAACTAGTTAGCTAATTACAAAACGCCGCATCTCAGAGGGAGCTTATTTAGGTGTCATTTCTGTGTGAAAGCACTGCGTTTTAAGATGTGAAAAAAGCAGCTCTCACCTGTTTTAGGTCTTTCTCGGTTTCTTTGTGCCCAGATACTCCTGAGGCTGCCAGGACGGAGAAGTTGACGTGGTTTGGGATTTGAGTCTTCTCCAAAACTTTGGCTTCGTATTATTCGTCATACTAAGAACAGCAGCACAGCTAAATATAACAAATTCACATAGTCTAAGGGTAAAAAAATCGCGCTATAAAATAGAGTTCTCCTTTCATTTCTGTAATGTTGTCGTCTAGACAGCTTTTACTCGCTGACTCTGTAGCTGTGCTGCGTTCACGTGCTCTTCTGGCGACACGGAGTCCTTACTGTGCGTTCAGACCAAAAGAGGCAAAAGAGGCAAGGACGCCCGAGGCTGCGCGAGAAACAGGACAGCTTCCAAAGCGGCAAAATATTTTAGCCGCTTTGGTCGCTCTTCACGTGACTGACGTCAAAGTTAAATCGCGCTAGTCATTTAAAGGAGCCGCAAAGCAGACTTCTTGACAGCGGCATAGTGCTGCTTGCTGTTGTTCACCTTCAGTTTAAAGCATGCCTAGTTGCATGGGAGGTTTTGTGTGTCATTAAATACAGAAGAAAAAAAAAATCTCTGAGCATGAACATAAATCAAAATCACCATCTAGTCACGAGCGGATTGACGTATTGAGGAGGAAGCAATTAATTAATTAATTAACACACACACACACACACACATTTGTGTTAATTAATTAACACACACACACACACACGCACACACACACGGGTGCAAATGCGCGCTCCTTACGTCTCAGCTGCAGCATCTCTGTGCACAATTACGCATGTGGTGTTGTCTGCTTGTCTTTCGTTTGGTGTCATACAAGTTCGTCAAGTTCGTGTGTGTGTGTGTGTGTGTGTGTGTGTGTGTGTGTGTGTGTGTGTGTGTGGCCAAAGAGTGTTCCTTTTTTGGAAGAACGGGGAAAATGGGGTGAGGCCGTTAGCGAATTAAATTAACTCCCGCTCATAATTGTTATTATTGTATCATCAATATGGTCTGCGACGACTATAAATATGCGCGTTTAACCCTCAAAATCATATCGACTCATCATGGATTTGGATGACATCGCTGTGATGTGTGCTGTGCCCGCACACAAGTGATCAATTTCTCGGCATCCATGACGGAACTAGGAAACAAAGTTACATGCGTTGTTCTTTGGGGCTCGCTCGAGCGAAGGACACCTCTACTCTGATTGGTTGCCGCCGGTTGCCGCTGAACCGCGTCATAGCTAATTACCATAAAGTTAACCGAATTTCAACTTTTCATCTGGTGCCGCTTTGGACGCTTTAGCCGCTTTGGACGCTCTAGACGCGCGGCTGACGGCGGCTACGCTTTGGCCGCTCAGGACGCCGGGCTCTCATTGAAAATGTATTAACTTCCGGCGTCCTTGCCTCTTTTGCCTCTTTTGCCTCTTTTGGTGTGAACGCACAGTTACTCTTCGCTGCGTTTGCACGCCTTACACACGACTTAACCACAGAATCTATGGAGTTTAACACATTTTCAAATGCTGAGTTACAAACAAACCTCGTATTTCATTGACAAGATATGTCTGGAACATTTCTGATTCTGATTTTATGATTTATAATTAAATGCAGCTGTATTTATAACTGTAATTAATGAAGATGAAAACATTCCAGGTGGTAAGCCTGCTCTTTCAGAATGAAAAAGGTTATCTGGGTCCCAGATAACAGATTCATTCTGAAAGAACGCAAACAATCAAACAGAATCTGGGATGAGTTTGATTAGTTGCTCAATCGGATATTTTCTCAATTACGATCCATCGGTCATCACTCGAAGACAACGGTTACACACGTCATGTAGAGTCTTTCAGACCTGCTCAATCAAACGTCATTCAGACAATCCAAGAGATGACAGACAATTCATTTTAAAAGTTCATTCGTTTATAAAGTCTAAAATAAATTTACATTAAAAGCAGGTTCTGACCAGTAGCACAGACTTTTTTCATACACAGTAAGACTTAATTAGTGTTGTCTGTGGGCAAACAATGCAAGACTGAAATTGGGTGTACTGAGTGTGTATTCAAGGCAACAATTTAACATTCTTTGCTCAGTGTCTTTGCATTCTTCTTAAAATAATCACACAGCTTTAATTTCTAAACGCAACCATGATCATCCCTGTTTCAGCTAGTTGTGCATTAACCTTCTTGGGCGATTGACTGAGCAGGTAGAGGTTTAGTGTCCCTTTGTGTCCTGTCAGGTACAGGTAAAAAATCACACTTTGCATACTGACTAAGACGGATGCACACTGTAAGGAGACTTGTACTCTTCAGGCAAACAGTTGTCATCTCAGCTAAAGTTGTATTTCGGAACTGCAATAAAACTCTTAGTCTCAGAGAACAAAAAAGTAGGAGGCATTATTTGCTGAATAGAAAGAAGATTTACCCCAAGAGCTGCCTCTACTTAAATATGTATTTCGGACTTTCTTGTTCTTGTTCTTCTGCTTTCTGAAAACCGCTCCACTTTGCTAACATGCCATGTACAGAAAATACTTTCATCTGCATGTAATGGCACATAAATTCTCAAGAGATTTCACATTTGTGCGACTGTGATGCTGCAGCAGTTTGCTGAGAAATTAAGAGCTAAGTAAAAGAACACTTGATTGATTGATCTTGTCATCAAATACTGCCTGTTACTATCTGAGGATTGAAGTGTCCAAAGGTTTCAAAATCCAAGATGTTTCACCACTTCTTCCAAAGGCTTTCAGTCACATCTGATTCATCACTTCAATGATTAGCTAGAAGACTTCTACATTTTACCCACTAAAAAAACTGAAATGAATCTCCACAGACAGTCTGACTGAAGTCTGATCACATTAAAGATCTGCTACACATCCTTTCACTTGGCATTTTCCACCATTAAAAATCACTCGCTCCGTCATCATAGATTATGTTCTATTCCTCACTGTGAAGTGAAGACTATGTGCTGTCTGTCGCGTCGCTGTCTCCTGCACTCATCTGGATCAAACCAATCAGGGATGAGGTGGTACCCATCAGCCCCACCAGCCAGTTTGGGAATCGTCCTGCCCACAGGAAGCCCGGTGGCATCCAATGAATGGCATTACTGAGGTCAGCCATGCCGCTGAGGACAGAGAGAGCCTCCCCTTGCATCTGTCTGCGGAGCTGAGAGCGACTGCAGGAGAAACACACGCTGGTTTATCAGGACATGCAGTTCTCCATTACAGAACAACGTCTCACAGAGCGAGAATCTCTCTGTGCATGAACTGCAAAGAAAACACAGCACAGCACCTGATGCCACCTCCGTCCCTCTCGCGTCTCTTCAGCTTCTTCTTCAGTATTAACAGAACTCGAAGTGATCTAAGGAGCAAAAGATTCACAGGACACTTCAACTCCATCAGCACGTAAAGCAAGTGACTGTCAGTGTTTGGTCCTGCAGAGTGTCTCATGAGTTATTCTGTTAACTTTTAAACATGATCCGCTTTTTCAAGTGAGGATTTGATGGAAAAAATAGAGGATGTAAGAAAATAAACGGTTAAAATGAATCCACTTTCGATGTATTTTGACTGATTTGAGGTAAGGACAAACAAAAATACAATTTATTTAATTTGCTTAAAGGATAAGGCTGCCATTATTCTACATTATTCTTACGGTCTTACACACATTTGAATCATCCAGTGACATTTGTCACTGTGGCACAGACCTGAGTATTCCCAGCAGTAGCGAGGTTCCCCACAGCGCTGTGCACAACAGCCACCACTTATCAGACTTCACTTTGATGAGCTCGGCGTCAGCAGCCCATGCAATGTGTTCACAGGGGTAGTACAGCTGGTCGGCTATGTTGGTCAGCACCGATATCCAGCGCACGCCTGCGTCTTCCTCCTGTGAACGACAGCACAGACTGAAACTGGACTGATGCATCACTACACCATGTCTTTTCCACAACTCATTTTCATAACTAGGGTTGAGCAGAGTTGCTGTTGTGTGGCTCACCCCAGCTCCCATCCCATAGCTGTGGGAGTAAGCCAGCATGGACAGGTCATCAAACAGCCTCAGCACCGTCCGGCAGTGGCTGAGCTGAGCAGAAAACAGCAGCAGACTTTTCCCGAGCCGCTGGGATGAAACGTCTGTTTCCGCCTTCTGGGAAAGAACTCCTCCAACCAGCTGGGAGCCATAACAGACCGTCCTGATCTGAGCAGACAGACAGAGGAAGAAAAGCGTGGTGGTGCTTTAAGATGTTTAATGTTAATGTACAACCGCAGAACTGATGGACTGTAAAGTGAGAATTTTCCTTCACAAAGCAGCAACTCGGAATGTGACTTTATTTCACATTCATTACTGATTCATGAAGGTCTCATTTTAGAAAAAAAAAAGACCTAAAGCATAAATTACTTATCAAACTAGATGCTGACTAACATTCCCGAGTGACTAGTGATTAACAGACAATTTGGTTAAAAGTCTTAATGCAGTCTTTTCAACGTTTCTGAAGTAATGTCACACAGCACACTGATGCAGGAATAAGAAAGCAGAATATTTACAGGACTAGTATGTAATCTTTACATTTCAGCACCCCTCTCTTATGAGCGCCGCTTTACTAAGGCTTGACAGTGGAGGAGCTGTAGCTCAATGCAGCTGGCATGAGGCCATGCTGAAACTAAAAGCTAAACGTTCACTGAAGCCGGAACATAGAAAGTACAGGAGTACTTACAACTTTATCTCTTCCTCTGTATGTCTCGAGCACTCGTACCAGAGCCTCCACAGACTGCTGCATGTCCGCCAGCTGACCAAACACTCACAACAACACAAGTCCTCAGCTGGACTTTGAAACAGGAAGTACCTCAGACTCAAGTAGACAATCACCGATTCAATGGAACTTCTTCTTCTTCTTCTTCTTCTTCTTCTTCTTCTTCTTCTTCTTCTTCTTCTTCTTCTTCTTCTTCTTCTTCTTCTTCTTCATTGCTGCCCTCCTCTGTTTGCTAACGTAACAACAAACAGTAAACGTATTATAGAAAATAACGCTTGCTGATTTGTCTAACATAAGACATGGAATTTTTCTTCACAAATCAATATTTAGTAATTAAAAAAAAACAAAAAATAAAAAGTTTCTCCAGGTTGTGAAAAATTTTTTTATAACTTGGTTTCTTTACTCTGATGTTTTCCTACCAGAAGGTTTAGGTGAGTGTCTCCTACATATTCATAACAAAATATATAAAAAATCACTTAGATTTATTTTTTAAATGTACACATGTATCTCAGTTAACCCTGATAATGTAAATATTTTTACTTTTTCAATGTTAGTTCCATACATGAAAAAAACCTAATTTGGAAATTTCTTGTCTATAACTAAACTTCTTTAAAAAACAAGTCTTACATTCATTTTTAATTCATTTCTGGTCCATCAAACCTGACTGTTGTGGCCTGACTCACCAGAGTCTGACCTTTAAACCTCTCCTCCTTCATTTGACCCAAAAGCATTAGGGGAAAGCCTGAGTGCATGGAGGTGGGAGAGGAGGCACTTCTGTCTCCAAAGCCCAGCCTAAAGATGAGATCACCTTGTGCAAATGAGGGTCACTTTGCAGATGATAAGTCTGATCCAGCAGGTGTAAACCACAAGCACTTGCAGCACTGGTATGGCCCAGACTATATGAACTTAAAGAGGATATGCATGAATATATGACACAGTGGCACACACTGTGTATGGAGAAACAACATGTCCATATGCTGTTTTTTTTTTTTATGCTACAGGACATATGTGTCAAAGTCAAACCCAAGTTCCCATTACCAAAAAAGCTCAGCTGTACTTATTCTAGTTCCTGACTTATGATTTTGTTGTGTAGTTCAGCTCACAGGTAATTTTAATGCGTCTCAGAGATATTCTGAATATATTGTTGCTGTTTTTCCTGATTAATTTCTTCTGCCTGGTTTCCACAGGGCTTCATCATTGGCAGATAGGTAGAGTCCATATTCCTCCTCCACTTTACTAAACATAACACTTCCAGGGGTTAAGCATGTTTCTTTTTTATCAAAAAAAAAAAGAAAGAAAGAAAGAAAAAGAAAGATAAGTTCATTATAACTGGAACAAAATTACCAGAAAAACACTTTATTCATTTATTTTACATTATCTCAGAGGTCGAGCAAAACACAAAGCTACAATAATAGTGTATTCATCTTCTATACAAGCAGTTTGACAAACAGTGAAATGACAAGTTTGTTATTCTCAGCACAGGATTTGTACGGAGTTTGTGTGTGTGTGTGTGTGTGTGTGTGTGTGTGTGTGTGAGTGTATATCCATCTGTCATTTTAGTTTTGTATAAGCTAGTTTGTATAAGCTAGTTTGTTTGTTTGTTTGTTTGTTTGTGAGCCACACAGCTGTTGTCTTTTCCTGCTTTTCTCAGCTGTATCAGGAAGCCTGACAGTGCAGCGAAGGTCGTGTTTGAAACCTGTTTAACTGAAGGCAACTGGTGGAGTGAAACAAAGCAAAAATGTGTGTTCAGGTGGAGAGTTATATAGTTTTACACAGCTTCAGTTTTTACCTTTTAATTTCAATGTAGTTTCTTTCTTTTGTCTCTCTGTGTGTGTGTGTGTGTGTGTGTGTGTGTGTGTGTGTGTGTGTGTGTGGGTGGGTGTTTAGTTTGACATGTTTTAATAATCGGTGTGTGGAGAGTCGTTGTCGTAGATGTCTGAAATGAAGAAAAGAAAAAAATAATTAAAAAGTACATTTAAAAGTCAGTCTTACAGATTCCACTGGAAATGACAGGAGCACAGTTTGCAGGGCATTTAATACAGAACATGAAGCTCAAAGAGAACTCACCGCCTCCATAGTCGACATCGTCATAAATGTCTCCTTCCCTGCAAAGATAGAAATGATTCCTATTGATATTTCTGTGCAAAGTCTAGACCTGGAACTTGTTAAAATGGAGTCAAAATGTTCTGAACTTTGTCTTCTGTAACTCTGGATGAGAACAAAATGCATCATATCTAAGCATGGATGAAGTGGATCTATAAAATGGGCGTATCCAGTACAATATATATGTAAGTTTGACAGATCTGGTGATAGCATATCTTCATGCAGTGTAATATACAGCAAGTATATGTGTGTACATAATGTATGCTTGTATAATATAAATTACCCATTTAAATTACACTATCAAAATGAACAGTAACTAAAATTGCTATTAAACAGTCAAAGTCAAAGATCAGCTGTTACCATACCAATAAAAAAAAGAAAGGCTATTCACCATAATTTGTTTATGGTGTAATGAGACAAATTCAAAGTAATGCTCATGGAGAAACATGATGAAGATTCACTTACATTTGAAGAAGAAGAGATCTGGACACATAACCATCTGTGACAGGTGAGACAAAAGAAAGCTTTATGTAAAACAGTCACATTGAATAAGGAAAATAAAACTGTTGCTGAATTTATTTTACCATCCAGGCTGACTGCTTTGTTAATGTACAACAGGTAGAATTAAAAACAAGGCCTTTGCCAATTAAGTTAAAACTGTAAGCACAGACAAAAGATTGTGCGAGTACATACATATTGCATCTCAATCCATACATACATGTTTTCATTACTATTAACTGTGACACAGCGTGTTCTCATTGAGTAGTTTGGTCTGACCAAATACCTGCAAAGCTAATCACATTAAGATCAATACAGCTGTACTTTCTGTTTACTCCTAATTACCAAATGTTAGCATGCTAACATGCTAAACTATCATGGTGATAGAATGTTATATTATAAACACCAGCAAGTTTGCAGTCTCATTATGATTAGCATGCTAATATTAGCATTTAGCTCAAAGCACATCTGCACCTCAGTACAGCTACAACATCATTTCTCAAGTTTGTGCCTCATCTGCTCTTCACTTCAGTCTGTTGACTTCAAAGCTCTTCAGTCTGGTCCCTGGTGAGCGGGCTGCATGAGAAGCTAAAGTTAAATTCTGATATGTAATATAGTGAGTGTTAATCCACTACTTCCCTCAAGGTAAACTATGCAACATTTGTCAATGCTTTGCTTATTTACACTCTCACAGGCCAAGTCACTGAGCATCACGTATACCTTACACCATTACAAACCAGTCGACTCTTACTCTTACTTGTGTGGCCACCACCTCCACAAGCTGCTGATGTATAAAGTACTGCAGATTAAAATTACAATCAAAGAGGGAAGTGACGTGTTTACGTACATCTTCCAAACCGGTTGCGACACAGAGCTTTCTTGCTGTTGGTGAGCTGGATGACGTCCAGGACTTCTCCAGCAGTCACATGCAGATCCTTTCCTCCTGGCTTCTTTATGATGCTGTTAGGATTCACCATCATGGTGTGCAGCACCCCGAGAGGCCCCTCATACTGCGAAACAACAGGAACAGTGATCCATTTGCACCATCTTCTACATTTCAGTATTTGTCTCAGTGTAGGCGCTGTAACATGTTTATGTTATACGCATCAAGAGGAAATTATTCGTCACATCATTGTGGGCAGGATCTATCCTGTTCTTTTCTTTCTATATGTTTCTCCCTTTGGACAAACAATTCAGTGACATATAATGAGCATTCAACATAAAGATTTCTTTTCACTGCTATGCTGATGACACTTTGCTTTATATACCACTAAAAGCAAATAATCTGATATAAATGTGTGAAAACAATTTACCTTAAATTTCTTTTTTAGCTCCTTCTCTATTTTGGGATCTATGCTGAAAAAAAAAGATGATTCAACAGTGAATGAAAAAGCATATATTTGTGAAATTTATCACCTACATGTTTTCTCAGACTTTCTCCAGCAGATGAATAATAACAAAAAAACTCGAGGCAGATCTCACCTCCTCCTATCACTTACCAGATCTACACAAATAAAGTTACACTGATGATGGAGCTGCATTGACATGTCAATGTCACACTCTCATTTCCTGTTCCCTTTCAGGGAGCCAGTTGTAATACATACCTGACTTCAGGCGGTGGAGGGGGAAACTCCCCAGTTAGTGGTTGAACATCATCATACTCATCTGAGGATGGAAGAAAAGTAAAGTAAAACTAAAATGATCATGTCTTCTTATGAATAAAACTTGAGAAGTCAAAGATAAAATAAAGTACAACTAATATGACCCACAGTATGAGTTGGCCAGGTAGATTACTGAAATCAAGTTGGTCCTCTTTGTTACGCTTCAAGTTGTCAAATATCCTACTGACCTTTAGCAAACTGTGACTATGAACAATGACGAAGTTAAATTGAAAACTGTGAGATTTTCCCTCAGAAATGTTTACGTGCGGTGTCACTTACCATCATCTTCAAGCATGCTGCAGATTAGAGGAAACACAACATGTTAGTTGGAACAGACGTGGGTGAAACTGAGAAAGCAATGCAACCAAACAATTAGCTGAGTCTACAGGTGGAATTACAGAGAAACTAATCATTGATTTAAAAAAATATGAAATCAAATCAGTGGGATTAACATGATGCACTGTACCTGTCTCTGTGATTGGACTCCACATTTAACATCTGTGGGGGGTCTGGAGGTGGTGGAGGCAGCGGTGATGTGTCTATTTTTCTGGACTGGAGCACTTTACGCTTCACTGCCTCATAGTCGACATCCACACATGTGTTACTGATGTATCCGTCTGCAAGGTAACACAACATGAAGATGATGAACTTTATTAGGACAATTCAGTGTGTGAGTCAACACAAACCCCTCGAATGCAAAGAATCAATATTATCACTTGGCGTATCTATATGAAACCACATAAAATAATTTGGTAAACTGGTAATCTATCAAAAGGTTTTTGTTGTTAAAGTTTCATCTCCATTAGCCAAATCAATGTGCAATATCTATTCATATGTACATCACACATTGACAGCGTTAGCATACAAGGCACTTGTTTCTTAATTCCAGTTGACAGTATCTCCACTGTCATGTTTAAACAATGTGGAAGGTACTGTATTTAACCTGACATACCTATAGCAACAATACTTTCATCCTACATTGCCAGTCAGCTTACTGGAGAAACCAACACAACCATGAACTGAAGGGACTCCAAACTTGTCTCAACTCTTGACACAGGCTCACTGTCTCAGTGGAAAAAACGTTACTCCGCTTTGCTTTATGACATTCTTCATCGTCCTCTGCCTGTCCATCATTTTTGTTATATTGGGACATCTTGTCCCCTGTGATTGCTTACATATCTGACATTAATGAAATGTTAATCAGACACTAGAGGAAGTGTGATATAACACTGGGAGATAGAGATCTGCACAATGTTATAGATGATATCTTTATATACAATACACAGCGTCTTCACCAAACAAGGATGTGAAAAATGTCTTCAGTCTGACGCTCTAAACTCACACACACACACACACACACACACACAGAGTTGTATATTCATACCCTAACCATAACCAAAACCACTGCTTGCCTAACCCTAACCTTACCCTAACCTTAACCCCAGTCTTCACCCTAAAATGTAATGATCTACATTGTGTGGACATGTATTTTGTCCCCTTTAGGAAGGTGAGCCTCCACAACGTGACTAAGGAAGGAATACATGGCACACAAACACTTTAAATAAATAACTTTTAGATGTCTAGCCTTCATATCAACTGAGGGCTTTGGTTGATGTAGGTGAGTTTGCTGAAAGTGCTGCGTTATGCTAAACTCAGAGGTCTAACTTAATGGCACTAAGGACAGTTCAAACTGGAAGGTTTTCTATGTGCGCTTTATGAAATTTAAAGTGAAACTCACAGTTTCCACTCATAGAGCGAGCCAACCATTTGCCTCCTGGATTATTCTTCACTCGAAGGATCTCCACACTCTCGCCCTGTTGGACACTGAGCTCCAGTTTTCCTCCTCCGTGCCAGTCATGTCGGACCCTGGCGGTATGAAGAACCTCCACCTCCCCTTGCAACTACACAAGAACAGAAATAAAGTGGTGAAAGTTAACAATGAACAGAAATGAATGAGATTTGGATGGAGATGGAGGGAGGATTTGAACAAACCTCATTGTTTTTGGATGTAACCTAAGATGCAAACTTGTGTTTCAAACAGTAAAAATATATATTTCAATGTGTATTTTTGATTGAACAAAACAAAACGTTCAGGAAGTTAGAAGGTCAGCAGGTTAGCTAAGTGCTGCAGCTAACCTTGATAACTGAAGGAAATATGAGTAGATTATATCTTTCCAGTCAGCACAATATTCTTACTCTTTGCCTTTTAACTTTGGCTTCAAAGTTATATCAATTAAAAAAAGTTGTTCTTCGGCTTGACCCACTTTCAGATGTTTGAACTACAAAACATCCAATCTGCAAATAGCAATTTTATTGTGGTGCTTTTTCTTGGAGGACAAATGTTGTTGGTTTCTCACCTGAAAGTTCTTCCTCAACTCATTTTCTTTTTTCTGACGCTCCATCTGCTCTTTCTTCTCCTGTTCCTGTTTCTTCTTTGCTTCTTTTTTCTTTTTCTTCTCAGCATTTACCCGGTTTACCTCCACCTGGTCCCTATAAGGGCACAATCAAAATGAGTTTTGAGCATCTTTCTTCAGCCTCTCTACTGTCAAGTCTTAGAAATCTTGGTGTTATATTTGATCAGACTATGTACTTGTCATTTCACTGAGCTGTACATGTCTCTTCCATTTAAGAAACATTGCCAGGTCTGCTGCATCACAACTTCAAGCACAGATGATCGTTCGTGCTTTTACGTCATCCCAGCAAAACTGCTATTATTCCCTTTTCAGCTGCCTCAGCAAGTCGTCTTTGCCCTGCTGTGTCCTTACATCACCAGTAGGTCACTTAGGTCTTCTGACCAGATCTTACTTGTTGTCCCTCAAGCTCAACTGAAAGCAAAAAGGTGATTGTGCCTTTAAAGTCACTCGCTCCGACACCGTGGAGCGCTCTTCTTCCTGTAGACTTAAATTCAGCAGTCTCTGTTAAAAAGGAGCTAAAAACTCTTTTATTCAAACTGGTCTTTGCCTGATGCTTTCTAGTGTGTAATTTTGCATTTTTGGTCTTATTTTTTCTTGTGAAGAACTCTGTGACCTTGCTCTGAGAAGGAGCTGGACTGAATAAACTTGCCTTACTTAAACTTTGAAGTTTGCCATAAACCAAAGCACTGGGAAAATCCAGAGGATTAAAATCAATCTCGATGGTAACTTGAACATGTGTTCCATATTTAGTTGAGATGTTTCACTCAAAACCGCTAATGTGAACCTCATGGTGGTGCGAAAAGTCAGTGGATCTTCAAAGACTCTTTTATCCCAAGAGATACTTTTTAATTCTCTTACAGATTTCTCTCAGTAGTCCCATTACTTTGATTCTGTGGAAACTGGTCTATATTTATTGTGAACTCAGAAATAAAAAATTACAGTACCAACTGTAGGATCCTACAAACCTCACTGTCTTTCACTTGTCATTTTTTTCCAATCTGCCCACATTTCAACAGCCCCCCCCCCCCAACCTCCTGTGTTTTGTCACTATAATCTGCTTTAACAGGAAATATGTTGATTCACAGACACGACTTATAATCATAAAGAAATATCATCACACACAGAGACATTTTGTCCGGTCACACAGGAACTAAACTCACATCAAAATGCAGATTCTTTGTCATTTTTAACGTAAAGGAGCACACGTTGTTCTCAGTTTAGGATAATTTGAAGCATAAACAAAAAAAAATTAAAAAAAACCAACAACCTATCAGTGATATAAGTGAGAAAACTTTATAGTAATAATAGTTACTGTACTGGTTGGTGCACTAGTGGCTGCTTCAGCAGCAACAGCGGTAAGTTCAAAAATAACAGTGGCACCAGCAGATATTATTGAAATGCTGTCCCCCCCGTTCATGCAGCTGCAACCATTTTCTACTTTTGGCAGTAGAGTGCTTAACATATGCAGACACAGTGGTCTAATGTTAAAAGCAGAAATGTATACTCACTCATCAATAGACTCATACACGTCTTCGTCATCCTGCAAGAGAAAAGGTTTTATTCGCACTTTTAAATAACAAACGAAAATTTTCTGATTCAGGAATAATTTGATGACAGGGGAACGACATCTATCCTAACTAAATCAAATGATCAAGGAATCAAAGAAGAGTTTTGAATGTAAAATCAGTGTCTGCTCAACTGATAACGAGTTTAACTGTCATTCGTCTCACCAACGTGAAATATGAACAAGTGCCAACTGGAATTTAGAGCTCATTCTAATCTTAGTTTTAGGGAAGAGTGCAGTCTGTTCTCACAAGAGAAGCCACCTGGTTTTCATCTTTTAAAATAGATGCCACTCTCACTTTACAGTAAGTTACATTTCAGTCTCAGTTTTCCGTCCTTACCCCGTCCATGCACTGTGAGCTGTTGTCACTCCAGGACTCTGTGAAGTCACACAATACAGAGACATTAAAACAGTGTCTTACATTTGATAAAGTGTCACATTCTCTGACAAAATGCTTAATAATATTAAAATTTATAATAATACAAGGAGATTATGTGTCATAACGATTCAAGAGCAGAAGGAGGTGAACTGATGCACCAACAAACAAGCTGCATTCGTTACCGTTCTTCTCAAAGCTTGCAATATCATCATACGTGTCCTGGTTATCCTCAATGTCCCTGCAATCAATAAACAAACATGAGGCATGTTGATTTTTTTATCTTTACTTATGTGTACTTTTTATCTTTACATTATTATTATGATTATGTATTATAATTGTAATTCTGTATCAATCAGACAATCTGAACAGCTCAACCCGGTCTCCTAAAATGTTAATCAAACCATCATCTGGGCAGCATTACATTTATTTCAAGTTTCAAAATTAGTTGTGCATGAACTTAACTTTAGGGAGACAGGGTTTATTATGGCGCTCCTTTTGTGGTTTTCACTCTGCAGTGCTCACTGCTACATTTCATCATCATCATTTCTCAGCTTCAAAATCAAGGCATTTGTAAACCAAAAGTAACAAACTGGGGCAGCAGAAACAAGTTGTGGGCACAGCACACCGACATATCGTCATCTTTTAGTCGATATGGGAACTTGTTAGCACCACCACCACCACTGTCTTTTAGATCTGTTTTTGGTCTCAACCAAATAAGAGTATTTGGCCTTCATTAGATAGCTCAAAGTAAAGCGTGTCAGGTGACTATATATAGAAAGAGATGATGTGCAGGGAAAGTCTCTGGTCTCAAACCAGTAACATCATGGTTACGTGACACATATCTTAGACCACTTGTTGGTGCAAACTGTAAAAGTTTAGAAAAATATGCCCACATTTTTCTTATTTTCTAGTATTTTTAAAAACTCTAAATTAGTCTCTGCCATGATTTATTCTCCTTAAAGTGCCTTACATTTGACAGTCCTCAAGTGTTACTCATGATAGTTGTTGATGTTCCTGCCTGCCATCTTTACTGTACATCATATTAAATACTCACATGGAGGCTACTTGGCGCGGTAGACTGCTGGGTTTGCTGGCTCGTTGAGGTGGTTTTGGAGGACCAATGACTGCAGGTAAAGACATCTTTCTGCCTGCTGAACTGGGGGAAGGTGCTGGGAGAACCAGAGAGAACGCCTTAATGAGCAGACAACCAGCAACGAATTGTCACATCTACTCACTCAAATGGGCAAAAACGAAGGACAAAGAGGCTGAAACATTCTCCTTTTTTTATTTTTCTTTTTTATTCTACTGAGCTTTACTACTGTTGCTCACCACATTTCCACTTTTAATATTTGATGCTCTGTCAGCAAGATTTAGATTTGACAATGTTCGATTTAATGGACTTAACTTTCCATCAAAGGGTTCATTTCAGAGATATTTCAAAAATATCACGAGCAAACAATAGTTGTTTCTGATCTTTTTTTCAATTCAATAAAAGAATAAGAATAGCATGTACACCTTATATAAACCTGTGTTTTTTTTCTTGTGCGACAAGTTAAAATATCCTCTGTACAAGAGGCAGAAATGTCAGCAGGCAGGAAATTGACGAGTGTGTCCTTGTGCTCTATTGACTGATCATCCAAAGCCAGAACTGTCATGATTTTGCCAGGTTAATTATTTTCAAACAGAATCAACCTTGACTGTCTGCTTTTCACCTGGGAAGGAGCAACCTTTTACAAACATTAATCCAGAGAGATACAAGCACAGAATAGACACCGGGAATATCTAGAGTATCCTCAGTTGTACAAATCTGTGAGCGAATAAGACTGAGACTCACCGCTTTGCTTTCTTGGGCCAGGAAGGACGGGTCTTTGGTTGAACCTCATAAAGGGCTCCAGGTTGACATGAGGAGGCCGTTTGGGTTTCAAAGGCAGAGGTCCTTCAGGGGGCAGGGGCCTTCTCAGCGGGGTCACATCCCCTGCGCTCCTCTGCCGAGGCTGCTGTCGGAGTGGTAGAGGGGTGGAGGGGGGAGCTGGTGCAGGGGCCTGAACTGGAGCCGCAGCCGGGACTGGTTTGGTGCCTGGAGGCCTCTGGTGCCTCAGCATTATGTTCTGTAGCATCTCACCTGTCTGTTTGACTTTGCTGTTGTCTGCCGGAGGGATGGAAGCTCTGACTCCAGGGTTGGGAGGCAGTCGAGGGAAGGAAACAGGTCTGGAGGGCACAGAGGCTGCCATTGGCTCCGCCCTGGGGAACCTCATCAGACCCTGGCCGGACATCAGAGGAGGAGGAACAGAAGGAGACAGTCTGTGATGGGCCAAATCACTCTCTGACACTGGCAGGATCGCCCTCCCAAACCCGGGTCGTGGAGATTTCGGCGAGCCGCTGTCTCGGCTGCTGGTGTCCGAGGTGCTGGACTTGCTGTTGAACTTGGCCCTCAGAGCCTTGACATCCACACTCTCCCCCTGACAACAAGACAGAAGCACAAACTCAACTGCAGCAGCTCTGTTTCTAAAGCAGGAAGTTAGCAGCACAGCAAGGCATGCCCCCTACGCACACAATCACACATGAGTGAGACTGCACCGTGCAGCAACTCGTTTCCTGGTTGTTTTGATCTTTACAGAGCTGATAAGTCTCCTTCAGCTCTGCTGCAGACAAAACTTGCAGGCTGAACAGTAAAATATTCAAGGCAGCAAATCATAAATCCTAAAATCAAATATTGTGAGCATTTCTTTATAAACAAATTTAATTGTCAAATGGACAGTCGCTGTAACTACATTTAACATATAGCCCAGTTTATGCTGTAACTGTGTGTTTGAAGCAGTTCAGGGGGGTCCTGATGATGAGATTTCATGAGTTCTGCCTCCAGAGGTTTTTTGTTGTATGAAGAGGTATGTTTCATCATCACAATGACAATAACATATACGCGTTTGCTATCCAGCTCTTACTGCTACTGTTTACATTTAGTTTCTTTTCTCGGTACTGTATTTTCTGTGTGAAACTTCTCGTACCTCTGGTTTACTTCCAGACTGTCTTATTGGCATTAACTTTATTTTTGCATCATGAACTCATCTGCTTTCAGATGGTGATCAGACATCTCTTTATTTTTGATTCAAATGGAAGATCAGGGGTCATTTCCTGTGTGACCTCTTACAGGTAGAACAGCACAATGTTGCTGCTGACTGGACCTCCTGCTGTCTGTTGTGAAACGATAACCATCATGCAGTGGGTCACCATCGGCACTGTTTTAGGCCACAAATTCTACCTTTACAATGATCATAATTTTTTTATTGACGCTGTCAGAAAGTTTCCGATTTTACTTCATGTTTAGTCGATTGCATAACAATACGAGGTGTTTCTAATGTTTTGTCCAACCTATTCACAAACTCACCAGTAACTTTGATGTCAGTAATAAACATATATTTGAATTAACACCTCTCTGACAACGTCACCAATAATAACAATGACTGAACATTACAACCTTCATTAATGTAGAATTTGTGGAAGATCTGCTGTACTGGATGTCATTATATTGCTGTCTATTTACTGTGGAGTGTTTTGGAAAATGGTCTCAACAGAAAGCAATTTTCCTCTCATTAGCGTCGACATGAGTCTCAGTCATCTTCTCTCAGTTTTACGAGTCTCTGTGACATAGTTTTGGACTTGAGCGTTGGCGTTTTCACCTGCAAAAATGAACCAAACAAAAGGAGGGAAGTGCTCGGAACAGTTTAAAAAAAGCTGCGATAGAGATACAGAAATAATCCCTCATATCATTGGTTGGCTGCGATAGGTGGAGTCAGAGAACTGTTTTAACAGAGCAATGGTTAGCTAATGATCAGCAAGGAGGGACACATGGTGGAAATAAAAGCAAATTCTGTTATGAATGAATGCGCCTTGATCTCTGCTCTGTGGACAAAATGAAAACATGATGAAAATAAAAGAATCACACCATCTATTGTTCAAGCGCCTAAAGTAGCAGCAGAGGGTGTGAAGGAGAGCAGGAAGTGCTCATGACCACACACCTCTGTACCTTAGCCAGCATCCTGCT
This sequence comes from Chaetodon auriga, assembly GCF_051107435.1. Classification (NCBI taxonomy): domain Eukaryota; kingdom Metazoa; phylum Chordata; class Actinopteri; order Chaetodontiformes; family Chaetodontidae; genus Chaetodon; species Chaetodon auriga. The sequence goes on from NC_135076.1 coordinate 13,656,688, forward strand.
GCTGTTACCATGGAGACGCCCCCCCGCTGGAGCTCCTGCACCAATAAGCTGCAAGCTCTGCTCGGCCGTCTCTCTTGTTTCAAGGAACAAAGGAAACAGACAAAAACCTTTTCTCTCCACCACAAAACACACTCACACTGCGTGTGGGGTTCCACTTTCAGTCAGCGAGCGTCTGCAGCAGAAAGACTGCGTGTGTGCATCGATATGTATCTGTGTGAGTTTGCGTGTGCTGCTCCTTTGGCAATGAAAAATTATTGCAGGTGCTTTAAAAGGTCTTGCCGCAGACGGGAGCAGTGCAGCTGCAGCGCATAAACATGAGCACTAAGTGACAAAATGAAGTTTAGTAAAATATGACTTAATTAAAGTCGGAACTCATATTTTGCTTCTTTAAATTATTTTCTGTGGCTTGAAAAAAAAGTGATTTTCTGGTATATTGATGAACTTTATCAATGTCTCCTTTTGACGTTGAAACTTAACATATTGTCAGTAAAACACTTGCACTGTGTTACAATCAGCTTGCCAGTAGTTTATGAAGCAGTTTGACTAACCTGTATGAAAGGGGCTGTGCAAATCAAAGCAAAGTTTGATTGAATATATTCAGGTAATACTAGTCTTTCATCACATATTAGCTTCCAGCCAGTCTCTGCTCCAGAAAACAGACTTTTGATGTAGCTGATGAATATATTTGATTGTGTAGTTGTATTTTGTTGTAACTGCTGATGAAATGAATGTAATTAAAGTCTGATTTCAGTGGAGTCTTGATGATCTAAAGTCTTTGAACTCACTAGTATGGAAAAAAAACCTGGAGCAAGAACAGGATCCTTCACTAAATATCAACCGTCATTGACCTTTTCTGCATATAAAATAGTATTAAAATACAATTAACATGTAATTCAACTGAAATTGGTAAGACAGTAAGATAGACAAGTGAAAGTAAAGAATTGCTGTGTATACTGTGAATCATTAACCAGTGATAGCTGAGTATAATAAAGCTTTCTTTTAAAATCCAGCTTCCCCTTTTAGTGTAAACAGTATGTTAATACTGGACAGGAAAGGAAACAGCAGCAGCTGCGCACATTAACATTTTACAGCATTAAACAGAGTTATCAACAGATCACGCATTTGAAGGATTGTAGAACAAGCTAAAAGTTCCAACAAGGTGATTTGGTGAGTGCCTAATTATATGACAGAGAGAAACTGAGTTTTTAGCCACAGTGTAACAATAATATCTGCTGAGGGTCTTTGAGTCAGGTTATTCATAGACAGCTTGATGGTTGGGAGGAAATAGCCAGGACTTAACAGCCAACACATAGTGTGAAAGGTGCTGTGGAGGAGTTCTTGGTCACTCCACTGATTAATAAACAAAGAAAAATCCTTCTAAATAAGATTTTAAAAACAACTTCTTACCATATTTGCCTTTAGTGATGGTTTAGTGGTGGATAAAGTACTCCATATCCAGCAGGGAATCCAGGCTGATGCTACTGTACAGACTGCTACATGACACTAAACTTACTGCAAATGAGGAAATGCTCAACGTGGGCAACAGGGTGACAGCGACACAACATGGGATTAACAGGAGAGAAACTTTAACATCCTGCAAGCTAGTTTGTTTCATTTCTGCTTAAAAGGTCAGGTTTTTCATTATGTGTTATGACAATGCATGGTAATATGAATTTGGGGCACTGTGAGGACATTTCAAGTACAGCATTGTTATCTGTGTTGGTTTTCTTTCTGGCAGCACGAGTTTATATGTTCTCTCTCTTCTATCTAAAAAAAGCAAAAAGCCAAACAGAAAATTGTAATTTCAGTTAAAAATAAACAAAAAAGCCTCACAAGATAAAGTGACGTGCTGTCGTCTGAAACAACAAAACAAAGTAAAGTATTTTACTGATGTTAGCATTTTTCTGTATTTTATTCTGCATCTCCTATAGAGCAAACCTGAAGAAAACATTAAAAAAGACAAACGGTTGGTGTTAATTTGATACACAAAAAGCAAAGTGACATGTAGAAACCAAAGAAAGGAAAAGTCAAAAACAGACACTGTATTCTGTCTATGAGCTGAAGATATTAACTATGATGAGTATCAATTGTTGCCATATTAATGACTGTAATATCAACTATCGATTCTCTTAATGAGAGTGAAGAGCTGCATGTGTTTTTGATGAAACAATTGGATTCTCCAGTGTAAATGTCCTGAATGCCTCATACTGTCACTCTGAATCACGTGTTTGATTATTCTAATTTTCCAGTTTTTTTGAATGGCAGCACAAATGTTTGATTATGTATACAAATAGAGGAAAGAGTCCAGATTCACACGAATAGAGAAGACACTTTGAAATTAAATCTGTCAGATTTTTAATATGCAGCTATCTCCTTTTTTGTTGTTATTGTTGGTGCTGGTGGTTACACAAATAACACTTGCTGCAAGGTCTTGAGCTAAGCCTCACTGCTGCTGTCTTAAGAGTACTACTACTACTGCATTCATTTAGAACTGAAAACAAACACCTGAATCGTAGGCATCTGGTTATATTGTCTACTTGCTACAGCAGCAAAATCGTCTTTGGACTCATGAAAATGAAATAAGAATTGCACAAATTAATCAATCAAATCAAAAGTCATCAGGCCATGCTATTTTTTCCCTATAATCCAAAACACACAGACTATTTCCCCATCTAAGAAGTCCATCACAGGAGGAGATGGTCCAAGGCTGGGGACGCTGACTGCAGCGGTCCTGTTGCTCCAGCGGGGGCACAGAGGGAGTCTAAGGAGATGAGGCCCCCGTTGACAGCGGTGGGTGAAGCAGGTGTGCTTCCTCCCCTGGTGACTCCTGGCAGAGAGCTGTAGGCCTGAATCTGGCCACCTGCAGGGGGCGCTACAGTGCCTGCTGGGGCCCATGCTGCCATATTGCCGGGCACTGTGGGCCAGGGCGCTACAGCTGGACCTGCCCACTGATTTGCCAGAGGGCCCTGCTGGCCCCAGGGCATGGTGGTGGGAGAATATGGAGGAGAGGAACATGGAGAGCCCCCTACTGGCTGCATGGGGAACATGGAGAGGATCTGAGAGCTAGGGAGTGTTGTCTGTGGAGACTCTGAGAGAAAAGAAAAAGATAAAGGAAGTGTTAAAATTGTTTAGTCTATCAAGAAATGAATGGAGTACTTGTGGAGTCTCTGCTCGTTGCTATCAACCTCACAGTCAACAGGCGCCTTGAGGGCGGATGAAGAAGGATGGCATCTCCCCAAAATGACCAAACTGCATCCCTTTTCATATTTCAGTTTATGCATGCATATGTTTTGATTAGTGACTGTTAGCGACAGGACCAGGCTAGCTCCTTCCACCTGTTTCTAGTCTCTATGCTAAGCTAAGCTAATCAAGCTCTGGCTTCATACAGACACACATGCAACAATTATAAAAGTAGCATTGATCATCTGAAATGAATAAGTCTAGTTTCCAGAATGCTGAACTGTTCCTTCGAGTTATCTATCAAGCAGAAGTGCCAAACAGTTCTTTAACTGTGAGGACTTGCTGCTTTCTCTGTTTTATATATTGTAAATTGAATATCTTTGGACTGATTGCACTATAAGCAATTCAAAGTAGTCACCTTGGGCTCTGGGACATTGTGATGGACATTTTTTAAACATTGTTTTTTTCAGTATTTTATGATACTTTGCAAACTTGACAATTTATTAATGACTCTAAAAAAATATACACAAGAAATTAATAATTCATTGCTGCCCTAGTTTAAATTGGATGAAGCCCTGGACTATTGGCTGGTTATTCTGATAATAACCATACAGTAATGAATGTCAATGTGTGGTTCATGTAGGTATGTAAAACCGCTTAAGGTCAGGGAAAGGTTACCATCACTGTGAAGTAATAATGAAGGACCAGGATGACAGAGACAGGATGTAAACACGAGTCTCTACTGTTGAAGGCTTTCATTACATCATCACACTTTAAACTTTTGCTGCACTGCGTGAACAGACAAGCTTCAACAAACATATCTGTATTCTCCTAAAAATCTTGTTCACCGTTTATTGTATTGTAATTCCATACATGGTGTGATCTGTTCTTTTTTCACTATCAGCAGAGACAGAGGAGGAGGCTGACATGACTGAATCTGCCAGTGTGGGAACATGAGCATGTGTTGAGAGAAGCAAAGTAAATCTGTGACATAACTTCACCATTTCATCATTTATACACAGTGAACACATTCCTCTGTCTGTCATGTTAAAATATAACTGAAACTTGTCTATTTATTGGCTGTGCCATGGGAATTATGTTATTCTGGCAGAGTACATATTAAAAATGCCATGAACAGGGAACTCATGGGAAAATATTGTGTGCACGGCTCGTGCACCTCCGAGTCAGTGGTTAGAGGTAGCTGAAGAGAATCTGTGTACAGCTGCAGATTTCTGCCTGATCTCTTGATGTTTAGTATAATAGTGAGATAGTTGGCGCTTTGTTTTAACCTGCTGCAGACTGAAATACTTGTTCAACCACAGTTTCATACTGCAGCGTGATGTGTGTTAACCCATTACAGAGGTGTTCATGCTAATTCAGTAAGATGAAAGGGAGATGCATTGAAATCTAGAGGAGGCAGCTATGTTTGTCTGATCGTCATGCAGTTTTATGACAGAACAGTCTGATGGTTTTAAGTATTTGCATGACAGAATACCAGACTGATGAACTAGAGCTCTGTGTGAACCCTCCCAGCGGTATGATGGCGGACAGGACTGCACCAACAATATAGTTTGTGCCTTCGCTATTTTTGTGTCCACGCAGGTTAATCACAACCCAATCAAGCCTACAAACAAAACTCTTGCCCCAGCTATCTCTAAAATAAGTTAATTAATTAGTTTCACAAATATGAATCAGCTTCCCTTTTATATTTAGACAGTGATTGTTTCAGAATATTTGCTATGAAGAAGAAAAATACACTTTTCAATCCAGTTGAACACAATTTATGTCAAGTAACTGGGAAAAGGTTGGAAAGTGGTGTACAAGACCCCCTTATGACAGTTCAGTGATGGCGTGAAGTCAGCAAAAGAGCCTCTGAGACACTAAGAGACTCAGGACAGGGCAAAAACATCCCGTGTCAGCCTCATGTTGTAACTAACCTGGCTGACTGGAACATGAGCTCTGGTTGGGCACCAGTGGCTCCTCCAACTGGATGGAGAAGACTTCCATCAGCTCATTACGGGAAAAGGCCTGTAGACAGAGAGGCAGAAAACTGTCTGTGTGTGATAACAGTACAATGAATTTCAGTTTCTCAATCACCTACAGTATTTAGACCAGCAGGAAGGTGTCAGACTGGTCTTTCAGAGCTGGGGGAGACACATGATAACAGACCAGCAGACGTGAATGGATATAATGACATATCATGTAAATCAAATTTAAAATATAAATACTGTGCCAACTCCTTAAGTTGAACTTGAAAGGTCAGCTACAGTCATGAGTACATGTACTCCAGGAGGTACTTCTGCAGTTACCGAGGGTACTTGGAAAGCTTGAAGAGGAGCTCAACTGATTTGTGTGTCAGCTGTGACACCTGAACTCTGAATAGCTCGCAAGCATGCAGAAAATTATTATCTAGAACTTTTTATAGCAATACTTCAGTAGATCAATAGATTTAACTAGATAGCTAGAAGCAATTGACAAACAGGTTAAATTTTTAGCTCAAAGTAATGCATAAACAGCTGAAATAGTTTGCTAAAAGCACTAAATGTTAGTAATAAATGGTTAAAACAGGTTTCTTTGGTGATTAATAAACTGTTGAAATAGCTGGCTATAAGTAATAAATGGTCGAAAGTCCAGTTTCTGTCACCCCCAAGATGGATTAGAGCGAAAGCAAACCTTTCCAAAAACATCCAGTTTAAAATCAATGCAAATGAACACATTTAGACATGACAGGTGGTGTCTATGAAGGCGTAGGCCTACTTTAGTTCATCTGATGGGGCTGTGTGGGTACACAAGGAAAAAAGGCTGAGGCTGGGAACCACCGCGCCACTCTGTTTGATATTTGCCATTTGATCCTGCCCTCTTATCTCTAAGGAATAATGATGTAAGACCCTGATTCCAAAAAAAGTCAGGACGCCGTGTAAAACATAAAAACAGAATGCAGTCACAAACTGTGTTTACTGACAACGGTTTTATTAAGTGGGGTCAAATGTGCTCATTTTTATTTGAGTTAAAGAATTTCTGAAATGTCAAATGATTTATGTTTCGGTTTATGTGTTTTTTTGTGGCTAGATTCACTGTCAGACTGCTGCTAGTAAAAATGCTGAGAAACCCTCGTAGTTCTGTGAAGCATGGTGGATTAAAACATTCCCATTTTGTGTTTCTGCTCATTTTACCTGGTTTGATGGTCCTGTTGAAGAGTTTGGCTGTGGACTGAAGATGTCCTGTAAAGCTGGTCCCTGGAAATAAGAGGTTTATTTCCACATGTGACCTCCATAATTTGGAAAAAAAAAAACAAAACTAATGATACAGAGATGTTCATTGATAAACTTAAGAAAAAGATTTGAGAATAAAACTGCTCCTTCTTATTCTTTCATTTACCTCAGCTGGAGGTGCTGAACTGTCATTTTGAGGCAATGAGTAATTGGTCTGGAAAAAACAAACAACCAGCGGGAAACAACATTAAACACAGTCTTGACACACACACACACACACACACACACACACACACACACAAACAAACCCCACCGATAAACAAAAAAAATAAAGATTCTCTCTGACTTGTGTTGGTGTCTCTGCAGCTTCCTGTGGTGCCTCTTGATCCACAACCTGACAAACCTCCATGATGTCAGCCAGGACCGGACCTGCCTGATGGGACACATAGAGAGCATCAAACTGTGGAGCACCATCTGCTATTTATATGTTCTTAAACCATCTCGTATGTTTCCCCTTCAGTACTGTGTGTTGTTACCAGGTTGGCCGTCTTGATGTAGAAGAGGACGTAGGTGTCTTGGTATTGGTAGATGTAGGCCAGAGCTCTGGCATCAAACTCATCTTTCTGCAGTGAACTGATTCTGCTCCTGTCGTGGTCATAAATTACAGCCTGAAAAACAAATAATAGAGGATTTGTGCTTTTAGTTACGTCGCAACATATCTAAGCACGACACCATTCAGCCATTAGAAATAAAAAATAAGGGAACAGAAAACTACCATTAGTGCAAGAAAAAGCGGAAATTAAGATATAATAACCAGAGAATGTAGACAGATTTAAGTTATTTTGTCTGGTTTGACACCTCAAAGTTTCTCTTTCTCTGGCTTTGGTGGTGGAGCTTTTCTGAATCGTTCATTATTAACATGATAACAAGAGATAAAGACTGGAATCCAAGTCTTAAACTGGGTCACTAGACTCCCTAAACAAAGTATTGGAGAACAGTTTTATGGCATTGATCCATGTGGGTTGTGTAAATATTCTACTAATTATCTGGCAATAATTTAATAATTAAGCCGGAAACAAGTTTTTTAATCCACAGGAATACCACACATTTTCAAGATGAACCACCATCCTGAGGGGGGTGCTACTGCCACAGCACAACACGAGGAGGAGAGAGATGTGGGAGAGGTTTGTCATGCTCACCCCAGTCCTCTCATCCACGATTTTCAGGCCGTTGAGGGAAATTTTCAGCCAAACTCTCTGCTTGTGTTTCCCCTGACTCCTTGCTGCTGCCTCAAAGCCCTGACATGACACAGATGGAGCAAAGAAAAACTTTTCATCTTGTAGCAGCATCATCAGGTCAAATTTGAATTTGTCGACTAATGTCAGCATGCTAATACACTACACTAAGATGAACATTATACCTGCTAATCATCAGCATGTTGGTGTTGTCATTGTGAGCATGTTAGCATGCTGATGTTAGCAATTGAAGTACAGAGTCCACGTACAGCCACATCAAATCTAATAATACGAAAGCATGGGAACTTTACTCTTGAGTGAGATACCAGATAACATATATCTTTCATTCAGTAGACTTTCATTCAGTAGACGCCTCTGAAAATGACTCCCACACCAGGCCACGTCATGAGAATCGCTGACAGCACATTCTAATCTGACTCGTCATATGATATCAGACATGTCATGTTTATTTAATATTGTCTTCCTGATAAAGTGACTGCGGTTAACAGACAGTCAACCAGCTTTAATTAAGAGAAGACAAAGGTAAGTTGATGTTGGGTGTACCTTTAGTTTCATCATAGAATCCCGGCACATCTTGTCCCCCTGGGCGTCGGGTACTGGGTCCATGCCAATCAGCTTGGCTTTGTAGCGAACCCCGTCTCCATTGAAGCGGGATGTTGTGTCACTGGGTGTTCTGGGCGCTCCTGGGAAACATGAGGAGACGAGATAAAGGGTCAAACTGTGAGGACAACTCTGTGCGAGAGCAACGAAATGCGTGTCTGTGTATATTTGTGTAATTTAGTTGTGTCTTACTCATGTTTGCAAGGCGTAATTTAATCAAAGTGTGTATGTTTGTCTTTTTAATATGTTTGCACTTCTCTGTCTTTTACTGTAATGCCTCTGTGTGTGTGTGTGTGTGTGTGTGTGTGTGTCTCAGTGGAGAGTATAGTACACGTGTTTGGTGTGTATTTGTGAGTATATCAAGCATTTGAGTGTATTTGTAATTGGATAATCTGTGGTGTGACGTTTATGTGTTCGTGATGTACTTTGCGTGTGTGTGTGTGTATGTGTGTTTAAGCAAATTGCTGAGCGAGCATTCGACTGATCCATGGTCAATGTTTCATCTCACTTCCTGCAATGAAAACAGTCATTTAGTGATTATGGAGATGCTACCATGTGTTCTTGTAACAAAGGTCGCCTCTTAAACAGCTTCACTCATGTTATGACACATTTTACTGCCTTTTAGTCACTGTTTAGTTTAATATTCAGCACAAACACATGTCTGCACTTCACAGTCGTGTACAAACCAGTAGTCAGTCAGTGACCTGAGCTGGTGCCAAATATCCAATAAAATGTCCAAAGAAATGTTTCCCTTGTTGAAACTGTTGCTTGTTTGATGACAGTACACTGGGAGTCTGCCAATAAATTCACTGCATTATATTTTCAGTCACGCATGAACAAATAAATATGGCCATTAGGCATCTGTCATCAGGTGTAAACCTGGAGGGGATCATGTCTGTGGTTGTGTGTGTCCTGTCCACAGCTAATCTTGCATACTACTGCACCCATCACCTAATATTTTTTGTGCATATTTATGACTGCTTGCTCAAGGTTGTGGTGATTCACAATTTTTGAAAAGCCTGAGAATTATTAGATTTTGACTTCGCATTTCTACTTTTCTAATCTTTAAGATATTAAAGCACTGGTTTAGTGGCCCAGGAAACACACAGACCAATTGTATGTGTTGTCAGTCATTTCACGTGAGGCTGCTCAGCTAGTCAAATCTGCACTTTCCGATAAGTATTGGGAATCGAGTCGGTGAGAGAAACACGCCACAGGAGAGATTAGAGACAACAGTTGAAAGAATAAGTGAGCCAGAGAAAGTGAATTTCAAGCTTTAAAAGGAGAAAAGTAGACAGTGAAAACAGAGTTTTTAATCAAGAATGGACAGACTCTTGCATGTTTTTACTTCCTGTGAGCAGTTCAAAATCAGCATGTCTCATATGTCCTGAGATCGTGGCCTTTATTAAAAGCGACACGGTGAAGTGTCACTAAAAGTAAACGCTGTTAAAGCTGTTCAGTTGTTAAGTTGTATTGAGATTGTTCAATTGGTTGAGACTGTTGAGATGTGAAATGGAGCTGGAACACGTGACTAATATTTACATTCTTGAATGACGTGTGAGTACTTACTTTAGCCCCATGGGGATAATCCAACGAACTCTGGACTAACCCTGCTCTGGAGTAAGGCCAGCAAGAACTAAGCCAAAGTCAGGGTTAGCCCACTTTGGAATGTTGCGGGATAGTGTCAGTATGAAAGCTCTCTTAGCCTGGGCTAACTGTTTTCTTAGTCTGGGGCTAACTGTTCTCTTAGCATGAGGCTAACAGTCCTCCTCACCTGTGGTAACAGTTCTCTTACCTTGGGGTGAACCGTTCTCTTAGAAAGCTCTGATAATGCTGTTTTTTGCTGCATGCAGTGTCAAAAACCTTACTGAGGTGCAGACTGCAGATTGTACCTCTGAGGTTACAAACTCTTAAACAATTTCTCAATGAGATTTAAAAGCAACGTAAAACCCACCGCTTCACACTTGCTTTTGCTGACTTTTCCGCTCTTATTTTCTGTCAGTTCATCGATTCTTCTATGGCAATTGTGATGTCATTTGTAGAAACATGCCATGCATACAAATAAATCTGACTTTCTTATTTACCTATGACCTTCATTTACCTATGAACTAAAAAACCAACCAAAGTAAGGTGAAGACACAGCATCTGATGTCAGAATGCTTTATTAGCTTTTACAGTCCTTGTTTTATCATCAATGCATGACTACTGCAGGCTTACTACTGTTTTTATAGGTACAGAATTGAAATATAGTCTCACCCAAAGTGATCAAATTCTCATAAAACCATTATTGCTCATGATGGCTAATGGTTAACATATCCGAGAAGTGTGAAAAACAGACTATGGAACATTTCTATTTTTAAAGCTTACAGAGACAAAAGGATAAAGCTTTGTTGGCAAACCAGGTTTAAACAAATGGAAAATCTGAAAATATGGCGGATTTGCAGCAATATGAACTATAATTCACACCGGACAAACACACATTATCCACTTGATGCGAAAGCTTCGCTGAGTTGGAAATGTGTTTATGAACTTCCAGCAAGACAGTACTGTATACTGTAACTCAACAAGTGACATCAACAGTGTTTCTCAAACAGCTGGAACAGCTGGACACCCTCCAGAGGTGCATGAAGGACGAACAAGGAAGAAGAACAAAACAAACTGTTACCTGAAAATGCTCCCATTTCCCATCAGATATTGACAAACTCAACGTCACAGGTCAGACAGGGGACATACTGCACTTGTAAGCATCGAGAAACGCATCGAGAAACGTGTGCAGACCGCTGAATTTCAAAATGATATATCCAATAGCCATTTGCCATGAGGTGTCATTTGTTGTCACCAAACTAAAGAAAATGGAAAGGACTCTGGGATGATGTTGTACCCACAAGAATTGAAGGAATTAAAGTAACTTGACAAACTGTGACCAAGGAAGAGGTACAAAACTGTGCATTCAGCAGATTTTGAAAGGTTTTTCATTCTTTTCTTAGGTTACAGACTCTGACAAAACTGTGAGCTGATTTTTTATCTGAGAACCAGGCCTGACAGTCAACAGTAGCTGAGCTCTCGTACCTCTTGTGCTGGAGGACAACCAGGTCCTGACAGCAGTTTGGCCCGGGGCAGGACAACTCCCAGCTTTCTGGTCCGTATCCATCATGACGAGGTGAGTGTGGAAATTCAAGGTTGGATTGCTCAGGACAATGAAAACAATGTGGCTGTCACACTTGTTTGCTGCAGAAGAGCACGCCAAAGTAAAATCAAAGAATGTCAGACATTTAAAACTGTCAAAACACAAAGTTATGGGATCAATCTGTGGAGAAGAGAAATTCTTTGATTCATCTCACCTTCTGTGAGTGTGTCTCTGCTCTGTCCTCCGTCTTGGCTCGACTTGCCGCTGAATCTTCTCAGAGTCAAAGGTCAGGCTGCAGACTCACTGGTGATATATTAACATCCGCTGGGAGGACAAAATACGTGGGAACTCAAGAGGCTCTAATTGGGCGGACAGTCAGTATGTGGAGCTGTCCCTCTCAGGGGATGAGTGAGAGGTCATGTGTTTTCTTCAAGGACAGACTTTGGGTGGTAGTATCTTAAAATAACAGCTGAACTCATGGTGAATGTGTCTGGTGGTCAAACAAATATCGAGCTTTCTGAAATTCTCTGCAGGAAGGGTGGTTGACAGACACCAGGAAACAAAGCAAATGCTAAAAAAAAAAAAAAAAAGTGCTCTTAAAAAAAGCTGTTAAATTTAATGGTAGAGCTTGAACAGATTTTGATGGTTAACAGATCATGAACCCATCAAAGAGAGACAGTGCAGCTTGTCCTGTTACAATTGCCCTTGATGATGTTATGTAATCCTTCATGTACACACACATTCAAATGCAAATGTTGGTTGCTTTGTGGCAAGCTGTAGCATTTTACATGTCATTATTCATGTATCAATGCATTTTTAGGGGTAGTCAGTGATTTGGTATTGCATTTCCAAAAGTTTTGGAACAGGACTGAGTATACAGTCATGCTATCAGCTTAGTGAGGCTGTGCTAAAGGACAGCGCTACTTGGAGACAAATGCTAACATGCTTGTGGTGAAAGCTTACATGTTATTTGCTTATATTTAGCTTATTTGCACAAAGTGAGGACATATTGGACAAAATACTAGACAAAATACTATGAATTTTGACCTCATGATGGCGTTAGATGAAAAGTCAGAAAATCGCCAAAGTAGGTGGCTAGCAGCTACCTGCTGGTTTGGTTAAAAAGAGCAGCCAAAATTGAAGCAGCAGGATTGTCCTGACTTTTGATACTTCAATATTTTTAGGCCGAGATAATCCTGATGGCATCGCTGTGACATCATCATGCTTATTCTGTCAGACTTGATGAATCTCCAAAGAAACACAGGACATTACACAACTGAGTTCACAGGCTTGTGTTATTACTCGTGATGAGTCATCTGAACATGGCGTGTAAAACATGTGCAGTGCTCCTTAAAAGCAGCTTAAAAATAAACACATTCACTTTTAAAAACTTACAAACTGTTTATGTGCGTGGACACAAAGTATTTTCAAGCAAAATAAACCACAGTTCATTTCCTTTAATTTAGGCATTCATAGCCTCAGGAACACCGCTGCTGGAGTTTGTCTCCATTCAGATTGTTTCAGCCTGACGGTCGACTCAGTTCAGTTTGGAGAAAGTACTTTTCATACAATTAACAATCATTATTTTTCAACCATTAAAAGTTTGCATAAGACAATATCTTTGGTCTTTAACCCTCAGGAACTCCCCAGAGTATAGAATATGTTCTAATACACTGGATCAAGTGGAATATCTATGTTCATTATTTTTTCATCTCCTCTTTTATGTTCTGCCAAAATCCCTGTGGTACTATGGAACATGAAGTTATAAATATTGATTTTATTTATTTATTTATTTATTAAATATTGTAGACTGAGGTGGGAGGAAACATTTGACTCATAAATGAACACCTAACATCTTAATCAGAGAGCTTCGGAGGTGTTGGTAGGCATATTTCTTAACTTTTGACAAAATTAAAAAGCTATTAAAAAAAAATCCAAAAATATCAAACCATTATTATTAAATGATCTAAATTCTTCTTCCACCAACACCTTTTTTCTTTGTCACAAATGAGAAATCTTAACAGGGATCTAAATGCGACTGAGGCACTCGAATAAACATTTACAAAGCAGATGATGGGAGGTGATGTTTAGGTTAGCAAAGAGGCGTCTAGAAACAGTTTCTCAGGAAGCAAAGCTAATTTCTTGAAAACCCCCTGAAACAGGAAGTGTTTTAGATCAGATTAGGCACGGCTTTGCCCAAAATCTCATCTAAATGAGAGAGATTCTTTTTAAGACACAATAATACACAAAAACAGAATATTTAGGTCAGATAGAAAGAGGAGACCAGCAACCTGAGGACAGGAAATACCAGATTTAATACACTTTACCAGTCAATCTATGGTAAACACCAAAGGCAGGAAAAGGTCATGTAGATTACTGTCATCACTGCACTGGGGGGAGTTTTAAGTTTCCTTTTTCAGAAGATTAGATGCGGGTTAACAGTCACAGCCGCATTTCCCAACAGTGACAGTGAAGAAATCAAAAGACGTGTCTTTCACAGGCTGAGCTGGGAGGATCCACCACCCTGCGCTGTAACGAACTTGTGTGTTTTCATTCAAGTTGTCATCCGAGTTCTTAACTGTAGAGCCAACCTTTGCGAAGACCCACAAATTCACAAGGAAAAATATACAGAAGACGTGACCTCAGTTTCTTTAGTGGTAGTTACGGCCCGGGTGACTCGCTCCAATAGAAGCCTCAGTGCCCGGTTGCTGAACTCCCGTGAGGATTGTGATGAATGGTTCTCCAGAATAGTCTAATAATGACCTCAGATTAGCCTGAATGCTGTTAACTGGAGCTGATTCTCAGGCTAAATCGCACAAGTCCACAAACCTTAAAAAGTAGCAGAGTCTAACAGTCAGATTTGGTCTATCTGATGCTGAAACAGCCGAATGCACCAACCATGCGAGTCAGACTCAAGTGGTCACTTTGGGCTATTTTGTCTGCTGAAGTTTATACATAATTCTTGTGCCATGTTGAAAATCTGCTTTTAATCTTATTGGCCATCATTTCATTTTATTTGACTGCTTTAGAAATTTGATCTTAAACCTCCCGACCTCGACTTGTAATTGTCTTATTTCATATCTTAATTATTTCTATCTAATTGGAAGGTTTTAAAGGCTTTTTTTAAACTATGATTTTCGAATGGTATTGCCTCTTTTAGTAAAGCTCTTTGTTGTTATTTTCCCCTTTTCCTTGTTTTTGTAATTGGCTCAATGCCATTGTTAATGACGGTCAATCTTCAATGATCTCTTGAGTATAAATAGAGGTTGAATGAATGAATCTACACTCATTCTGTTGATTTAAAATCATCATGAGTTTCAGTAAATACCTGCAATGTTACCTAAAACATAAGATAATGATCATCATAAATACAGTTAATGCAGGACTTTACACATTCATTATTTCCCACCTAATCAACCTAAACATGACCACATACACGCACTCATGCACTATAATCAAATACGTCAGCAGCTCTCCAACATGTTGATCTGAATGAGTCTCAGTCAGTTTATTCTGACGAATGCGGTCAAGTGTTTCCCATGTCTGACATCATTTGACGAGGGAGAGCAAATCTGCTGTTGTGTGAGAGCCTCCTAACCCCAGTTTTGGGGATGTTCATGATCAAACTTAAACTGGAGGATTACATGTTCTGCGAGTGGTGGAAACTGTGTGACCTCTTGGTTTCATAAGAAGATCCAAAACCTCACTGGAAAATGTTCTGAAATGGTTCTGTCAGTTTGTACACAGTCACATTTTTGATTTTGATTTGAAAAAAGACAGTTTTTTTTTTTTTTTTTTTCCAGGCTACTGGTGTTTAGTGTTGCCTTTGAATGTTTTTACATTTAATGCATTTTGTTCTGAACATGCTTCTAACACCACAAAGGCTGTTTCACTTAATGCCTGTTTCACATTTTTTATTACTGACTGCAGTAAAACACAGGAAAATTATGTTGATTAGCTGCACCTGATATGACCGACTGCCTGCAAAGTTTTATCATTTTAACTGGTGAAAGTGACAGTTAGAGCCGGCTAAATGCTAAACTTCTACCTGAGTAGTTTCCACTCTGCTATTTGCTAAGACAGGAAACAGATCTGCTGCTGTTGTAGCTCATTGAATTCATGTGGTTTGTCAATTTAGGTTTCAGAACAGAGTCAACCACCAGTGTGAATAATCTGCTTTATCTGAGCCAACACCAATCGACAAAAATATGCCCGGATCACCTCCTACAGCTTGTTTGCACATGACATCAAGTCACTCTTATGATGTGGCACAAACTGCAGATGGAGGGCAGAAGTGATTTTCTGCATAGGAAACACTATAACACACACTCAAAATGCCGATGTTTTGCACTGTTTACGGTTGCTCAAATCAATCAGACGGAGAAACCACAAGGAGCTTTCATCATGTAACAAAAGCTGTTGTTCGGCAGGGTGAAAAGTGCAAGAAATTGCCAGTGAAAAACGCTGGAAAAAATGGCTTGTGTGGTCTGGAGGGGCTGAGCCGGATAGCGGTGGAAATGGTCGAACATTAGGTGTTGTTTGAACATTGTTGAACCATTTTGTGGCACCAGTTATCCAAGATGACCAGTTTCAGGCTTCAGGTCACCCCAAGGAAACCTGAATAGGTTGAACTTGCTTACTGATACAAGGCCCAGCTGACAGTTACAACTAGGGCAACTTTGAATTATGGCAACAATATGCCTTAGTCCAAGACTTGCTTAAATGTAGTGAACAACCTCCATATAGACTGCAAAGATTTCAACTATTTAAGTTTAAAAATGCTAAAATGGAGCAATGGGAGGCATCATGCTCAGTGGCTACAATATTTTGTGTGATAAATAATTAAACAAAAGTTCAGTGATTAGTATAATGCAGGGTCAGAGCACTGACTAATATCAGATCCTGCTCTGTCAGCTCAGTTTTCTCTAGCCTTGATTAAACGCTTCCATCATGCAGTATTTGGACTCCTGTCAGGCTGCAGTTTCAGGGCCAATATCGATCATGTACTCCAACCTGCTTACTGAGAAGTACAGTTTATACACAGCACGAGTGTTTATTTAATTTTATGAACAGTTTACGTTCACACTATAGTAGCAAGGTTAAACAGAACAAATAGAATACCGTCTTGCAACACAGTCTCCTCACATATCACGTAATAAACCTTTAATCAAATTCAAAACAATGACTGGTGAACGTGCAAACACAGCGATTAAGCTGTTCCACTGTCAGAGCTGATTAATCGATGTGGATGAAAAAACAAGACAAACAGTTCCAGAATCTGTTGTCCAGATAGATCTGAGTCAAATATCCAAACAACTACTGGATGGGTTGCTGTGAAATTTTGATGGCTATACGACATATAGAATAAACAGCAGTAGTCTGACATAAATAGAATGAATACATATACAGTATTGACAGTACTGTAAATATGAATATACCATAGTATATGTTAAGCAGTATTTAGAGCTGCACTGACATAAACAAAATGAAATCAGGGTTGATGTAAGGCAGACTGCTGGTCCCTGGAGGTGGGAATCAGTTGGGGGGTTATGTGCAGGAACGTGACATACAGCATGAATTATTTTAGTGAGACAGTATGTCTGTAACACATACAAACAGCGTGAGTGGAAAACAAGAGAGCAGCATTAAATTTACTCTTCAGAGATTTAGCTACAGCGCTTATCCTTATCTTGTCATCTACATGCAAAAACACCATCACATAGTCACGCTCTGGTTATAACCAACAAGTAACGGTGAAAGAGGAGGTTATTGTCCAGAAATGCTGTCATCAAACACAATGAAATATTGGTTGTATGCCTGCTGGGTGCTGTAGAAAGCAGGATTCGAGAGAACAGAGGAGCAGGATGTTGGAAACTTTTCTCAAAGGTCTGAAGTCTTTCAGGCTTTGGCTAAAGATGAGAAGACTTTCAGTAGGGCTACAGTGTTGTTTGTTTACTGTGTCTGTTTGGTTTGGCGTGAGTGAGCATCCTGAGATTCAACTTCATATTCCTTGGAAATCATTTTAGATTTTGGCAAATTGGCTTCATTTTTATTCTGATACTTCAACAAGACCTGTTTTTACTTCTTCTAACTTTAGATGCCGATTTTCGATTGTCCAACATTTAAAATGCAGACTTACAACAAGCTTTCCGACAGTGAGAATGTTACAATGACATATCAGGCCAAAATGCTTTGTTTTTCAGGGGAATCAAAGAACAAATAGTTAATGATTCATTGAATCAATGCTATACAAATAGGACAGAAAACATGACTGAAGCCACAGACCTTAAAATGTCAAGGATCTGTCACAGAGAAGAGCCTTATTGTTTCTGATGTAATGATTCCTCAATCACAGCTTTAGTCCCTACATTGGGCTGAGACAGACTCCACTAAATAACTCACATTATGCTACTTGTATTTACAGTTAAAGTTAAAATTCCAGCTGCACTAAAGTGAAAGCTCATTTCACTGTGTAGAATGAATAATAATAATGAAGAAATGTTAAATCTGACAAGCTGCAAAAATGTTGTTTTTTTCTCATATAAGTAAAACAGTCACTGACAGCATATTTCATTTGTTTTCTCAGAATATCTGATTTTACGATACAATATCATCTCGCAGTGATTGAAGATTTTTGCAGTTATGTTTAGACAATCAGGGCACTTGGTTAAAGTTTGGGAAAGATGGTGATTTAGGTTGAATACAATGAGTTTGATCACGAAACACAATGTGCTTTTTAACATTTAACCGTAACAACAATCTTCCCGAAGCACAGAGCAGAATTTTAATGTGAACCCTGTGCTCTAGTGTCAAAGTCCTGCACCCTGCACCACATCCATCCCAACCAGTTCCTGTCAACTCCCCCGCATCTAAATGCAGCGCTTTATTTGCTCAGAAAAAGGATGCATGTGAATATAATTCAGGCAGCAGTTATGTTTGTCAGCACTGGGTAATACTTGCTTTCAGATTGAATGGTGCTAAACAAAATACATGTGACTAAACAAAATCTCAGGTACACCAACACCACAATACAGAATAATAAAAACATATTTCACATGGCTGGCTGAAATTAAATCCAAATGGAAACTACAATCTCCCTTACCATCCCTTAGAGTAACATTACACAATTATCTGACCTGAAAATAGCAGCTTCAGAACCACTGAACTGTCTAACTTTCTAAGCCCCACTGAGCCTGTTGCACTGTACGCCTGTTCTTGCACTATGTAACTTGGACTGAGTTGGTTTAGGCAAGGTTTGCTTAAGTGACAGTGGTGTAAAAGTGAATTGCACTCCAAAATTGCAGCGACGGCAAGTTTAAAAAAAATCCCAAATCATTCATTAATTCGCATAATGCTGATTTCAGAGTTGTAAAAGGATTCAACCACCACCTGCTGCTGTTTGATTATCACCTCACAGAGATTCAGCATTACGCCTGCCATCTGGACTCCCTGCCCATACTGTATGTATTAAGTGGCACACCTGCAGAGCTGAAACAGAGCACAGCTTGCTGTACAACAACCAGCAATGATGTCACACTGTACTGACACACCCTGGAGTGCACATTTACATCACTGCAGGACAGTTAGTAAAAACATTTTGAGCAGATGTGAAGAGGCTCTTTAATATTGCTGACAGGTCAGCTTCACTCTTTCAGATCTGATAACGTATTTTAATTTCCTGTTTCTTAATATATAATGTTATATATAACATATAATATAATAAAAGCCCCTTCCTCCATCATTTAAGAGTCTAAGATGGTTTGTTGGCTCTGCTCGCTGAAGTTTATTGACTTTCTTGTGATGTTTCTTTTCGTGACTGTAATCTAGACACCCTTATCTCTTTTTCATATGCTGATTGGACTCTGTTGTAGTCGTGACTAACATCTGGCTCACACTTGACTTTAGATTCCCTGGAGCTTTTATTATACGCAGGAGATCATCTTGTCTCACTTCCAGGAAAAAGCAGTGTGCTTCCCTCCTTTCACAAATCCCTGAGCTCCTTTTACACTGAATACCTTTATTCTGCATGTAGCAAAACAAATAAATCATATCAAACGTATGACTTTATACTGGGCTTCTGCTGAGTCTCAAGCGACCACGTGATTGGGTTTCACTTCTCTTCTCACGTTTGATTTTATCAGCGAGAAAACTGCGACTGCGACTGCACACAACAAAAATACAAGAGGAATATGATGCTGAGCTGTGCAGCATGAAGTCATGTGAGCGGCTCGATGAGGGCAGAATGTTTGTTGTGTAAGACGTTTACAGCAGTGTTTAACGGGCAGTCCCCCAGTGTGGTCCACGAAGAATTTGTGCTCGCCCTGTGGTCAAATGTAATATTTCTTTGCATGTTTTGAAACCTCACTATTACTGGATGTTGAATGGCCGTGGACAGCTTTAAGGGGGATGCTAAACAAGCAGGAGTCTATGTAAAAAAAAAAGTGAATGAATGAATTCTGCTGCCACCCAACCTCTGCCTTCTCAGCCTCACCTAACTGGACCCTACCACCTGTTCAGGTGAGCATAGAGGAGCCAAACAGATACAAGGCATCAAACAATACAAAACTATTTATCTTTAGATGTCTTAGTTACAGCTGACACCACATTTTACCTGAGGGCACCAACTTTAACAGAGTTTCACTTACTGAAGAGCAGCTTCATCCATCCTCCCACCAGCTCCTCTCTGCTGAGGTGATCTGTCCACACACATCTGTTTCCACTAATGCTGATTGAACAGCTGATTAAAATGACTCAAGTTTAACACGCTTGTGCTCTGTTAAGTCTCTATCCTGATTGATAAATGAACAGATGAAATGAAAAGTTGAACTGACGGTAAACAGACTTGTTAACGACAGATTTTAGTGAACCAGGAGAAAAGCAGCTTTGTCACAATCACAAATAAAACCTCTAATACAGAAACAATAAGTCGATTGTTTTTATAATTTATCAAGCAAAAAAGGCCAACTATTTGTTCTTTCAGTCTGCTCGTATGTGAGGATTGGCTGCTTTTCTTTGTTTAATATCACATTAAATCCGCCTCCACATGTTCAAATGAAAGGACACACGCTCAGATAACGTGGTGTAGCAAAACGAACCAAGTGCTGCTGAATTCTGATCAAGATCTTTGAATATATTTGGCTTTTGGACTGTTGGTTGGAAAAAACAAGGAATTTATTGATGTCTATGTGTTCTTCTACCACTATCATCTGACAGTTTTAGATACTAAATGACTAATCGATAATGAAAATAATCATTGTTTGTCTTAAGCAGTGGATCTCAGTCCATCCTCAGTGTTCTTACATTAGATTAAATTTTATTGTTATTATGAAAACAGTACAGCAGACATTAAAAGTTGTATTTAGAGCTGTACTGAAATCACCAAATGGAGAGCAGAGCTGAAGTGACCACTTAAGACTCAGTATTTAACTGGACGTCAATGTGTAAAGATTGTTAATCAAATAAAAATGTTCTCCGTGTTTTAACATTATTGTTTCGAGAATAGTGAGCAAAAAGGTTCTTTCCATTTGCTGCCGACTAAACGTGCTGATTCATCCGTTAAGAGGGTTTACAGTCATAGAAATCCTTTATTATGACCTTTTAGGGGTATATTTGTTGTGCAGTTTCGTCACAAACTAAAATCTACGTACACTTTTATAGCCCTCTGCAGAGACCACAGACAGAGATAATACATTTTAAGTACAATTGCAATAAATGAATTACCTTTCAAAATACTATAAACCTCTCTGGAACGGCTTGTACCTCCAGTGACTCAGTGAACTGAGGCACATTCCAGTCGGCGTTGGAGTTTCCAAGCCTTGGCATCACTTAAGTGCTTTATTCTTTTTAGAGTCTGCCAGCTCCCTTTTGTCTGCAGCAGGGATGAGCAGCGGTGGTTTACCTCTCAGAGAGGTGTCGTGTTTTGTCTTTTAAGGTCGGCTGCAGACAGAGACCCCTCGCTGCTGCTCCTCACTGTAAACATAAGTCACGCTGTAATGAATGTGCGATGGCTGGAGAGCAGGAGCAGACTAAGTGCACTGACGTGGCTTGTGTTCAGGGCTGTCCATCAGCCATCTGTTGTTCCTCACAACCATTTACAGTCATCTGTGTTTGGGACAAAGCTGTGCGCTGCAATGTGGACACAGAGGAAAATACCAACCACAATAACACACTTGAGGACATTTTTCCAACCATGTATTTATGAGTTTGATGAAATATTCTGCAGCCTTTTCACTGACACCAGTCCTTTGGTCAGTGCATAAAGATTTTCCACTTGCTGATTAGCACACTGATTGAAGAGCAACATACAGAAACTCAAATTTCATGAAAAGGTGAACCAAAATCAAAACCAGAAGTAAACTAAATGAGGAGCGACTCTGATCTGTAACTCATTTGTTTTGGATTTGTACGTTTTGATGCTGTTTATTAGCTACAGTCATCACTGGTTTTATCACAGTAGGTTGGTTGTGTGTCAGTGTTGTTGACTCCCACCCTGACAAACACTGCAATTAAATTGCCAAATTGTTCTGGAAACGGAAATCCCTCTGCTTCTAGTGAAAACCTCAGAGTTTTCACAAGAAGCAGGAAAAATGTGCACAGGAAATTGAAAACTCACGAAAGTCCAGTCCATGCTATTGGTTTGTATACAATTATTGATGATAAGCAGGGGTTTGAACAAATCAATTCAGCTGTTCATTGGATAATTTTGCAGCTTTTATTCAGTTCTGTGTGTCACTGCAAAGAATAACAGGTAACAAACTCTGAATTTCACACACAGCAGCACATACTCAGCAGCAGTGGAGAGACATATGTGTGTGCATGTTAACTATTGTGAGAAAATAACTACGTCTTAGCTCATGCTCAAAATTCACAAACAGGTATTAAAGCTATTCCAATGGAAAGTTTTTATTCACCATCACGTAACTGGGGCAAATACAGCCAAAGCTATCTGTGTGATTAGATTAATGTTTTATTTGTCTACTTGTAATTTGGGTGAAATGACCCTTTAAAAAGAGGCGAGCCCTCCCAAACATAACAGTGTCATTGGATGAAAACACACGCTTTTTAGCATCCTGGAACCTAATTTATATTTCACTGGACTAGTTGTGATTTGATTTTCTGCCACATGCTGAATTGATCAAACTGGACCTTCAAACCTTCTGCATCTAAATATGAGTCATGTCGAACTTGTTGAGAAACGTCTCCTGAGGCCACTTCACTCTCTGTATCCTCTATCACAGTGTTTGTGCGCTACATATTTACTCATTAGCTGTCAGGTTGACCTCTTGACAGCCTGCCACAGGAATTACGCAGCGCAGCGATGACGCCAACATGGGCAGATGAGGCATGGATCGGAAATTGAAAGAAACAAAAACGTATATTTTCCCGTCCGTCTCAGAGAATTCATCCCACCGTCCCCTGGCACGCTGCTTTATGGCTCGGTATTTTAGAGACGACCCGCCCCTCAGCTCGCAGCTGTGCGCACGACCTCTGTGTTGAACTGCAACTGGATTACTGGGAAGAAGCAGAAGGGATGAGACTACCAGAGAATATACCCCTGTTGGCTCCTTATATGTTCCAGGGAACTGAAAGGGAAATGCATTCTGAAATAAACGTCAGACCAAAGGAAATATCACTAATAAACGCCAGCCTACGGGTGTATTCGGCCATGGAGAACCTCAACTTTACGCACGAATCTTTCTCCATAAACGAGACGCTGGTTCAGCATTCGCAAGTGAGCAGCATCGAGACAAAAATCGCTTTACCTATTTTTATGTTTGCTGGAGGCGCCATCGGTAATTTAATTGCGATAATCGTTCTTTCGGTATCAAGACAGGAGAGGAAGTCTTCAGCTTTCTACACGCTGGTTTGCGGTCTGGCAGTGACGGACCTGTTGGGCACCTGCCTGGCCAGTCCGCTCACCATAGCCAACTACCTGGACCAGCACGTACTGAAAGACCAACATGTCTGTGAGTTTTACTCCTTTTTGCTGCTGTTTTTCGGTGTGACGGGACTGAGCATCATATGCGCCATGGCAGCGGAGCGGTACCTGGCTATCTGCTGCCCGTACACCTACCAGCGGTGGAGGGTGGGCCGACGCTTTGCGCAAAGGTTCCTGTTCTTCATTTACATGAGTAACATCTTCTTCTGCTGCCTCCCGATGATGGGCATGTCGAGGAGCGAGCTGCAGCGGTCCGGCACCTGGTGCTTCATCGACTGGAGGACGGACGAGCCTGTGGCCGCCGCTTACTCCGTCCTGTACGGCGTCGTCAGCCTGCTGCTCATCCTGGGCACCATCGTGCTGAACCTGATGGTGTGCGGAGCGCTGCTTTTGATGCGGCAGAGGACCGTGCAGCGGCCCGTCACCAGAGCCAGCGTCCGGGAAAGGTGGAGGGCTCTGTCCTCGGCCGCAGAGACGCAGATGATCGCGGTGCTGGTGATGACCTCCGTGGTCGTTCTGGCCTGTTCAGCCCCGCTCGCGGTGAGTCAGTGCGGGACTGTAAGTAATGCAGTCACTGGTTTGCATTGGTTATTGGTTTGCATCCAATCCACTTTGACCATACAAATGTGCAGTATGGATCAGCAGAACACGAGGAGAGGCTTTTTAAGTTTCAGAGGCTAAAAATGTGAATAAAAATCAGGGAAGGGAGGAAGTATTCAGATCCTTTACGGAAATAAGGTTGCAATACTTCAAAGTACAAATATCTCAATACAGGTAAAACTCCTGCATTCAAATCAAGTAGAATTACAGCAAGATTCTTCTTGAAATATATATCTTACTAGTTACTGATATTACTTATATTATTACTGATGCATTATTGTTTATGCAGCTTTTTAATGTCAATGAATTGCTTAATGAATACATTTTACCTTTGCTGCCCCACACTAAGCAATATAAAGTAGCATTAAAACTTAAAAAAAGCACAAGTATCTCAAAACTGTGAGTGCAGTGAGTACATGAAGGCTCATTGCTGATAATCAGGAATACTTTTGTATCATTGGACTGACCTGTAGCTGCATTATTACTGTAATCATTTGGATATAATTAACATAAATAAAGATTGTAATCATTAGCTTCATTACACCAATATTTCTAACAGTCCAAGCAGGAACTCAATAAAGTGAACAGAAGGATGACACGAGATTAATTTAAACCTTGGAACTAAGTACCTGCTGAAGTCTGCAGCCAGTGTTTCACTGCAGCACATTTATGACCAAAGTGAGTTCATGGGGGTATTTTCACCTAATGAGCTCTCTCTATTGTTCTGATACAGGGATTTATAGTTTACCAAGACATATCATGTTGGTTCTCAACCTGTGGGTTGGGATAAACCAAAGGAGCGAAATTGTTTTAAGGGATTATAAGTCAAAAAGGCTGTAAACCAGGGACATTTTATCATGGGGTTAATGGAGTTCTTACTAATTTTTAATAAGAAATTCAGGAATGATACATTTGAGTAAATCTGAGTTGGGAGACAGAAAATAATGAAAAGAAAACATGTTTCAGTGTATATTTAAAGACATTATAGCATTCACTTTCTCTTATTCACCGCATGAAGATCTGACCTGTCGTGACTTCTTTTTCTCTTACAGGTCCGAGTGTTTGCCAACTACTTCATGCTGAAAGACAACCCCAAAGCTGACCTGGCTGCCATCCGCATAGCCTCTGTGAACCCCATCCTTGACCCCTGGATCTACATCCTCCTCAGGAGGTCTCTGTTTCGTCGGTTACTCAGTTTATCCGGACGAGGCAGCTCTGGCAGGAGTTTGGCTCCGACACCACAAAGGAACCTGCTTTATCCTGAACTCATGCCAGACAGCCATGTGTTCACCCAGCTGATGTGCAACGCAAACGTCATCACTCAGCTGCCTGCCACCGTGAAATTCACTCCGTATGACACAGAGAGCCCCCGTCAGACTTAAAACAGACTGCAGACATGCTGGATCTATGGATGTTTGGAGCGCTCTCATGCTGCAGACAGCTCGATGCAGGGCCACAGGCCTGTTGTTGGTGGGATGGAAGACTGTGGAGCTCACAGCTGGGCGGGATCCTCAGAGCTCCTGTAGGATTATTTATTGAATAAAAACAGAGGGCTGCTCTGGTTGCATCTATATAGACGTCTCCTGCAGTGACACAGGACAGATGAGAAAAAAACTGTTTGGCCTTTACTTTGTGCCTTTCACTGTCATCCAGCCTCTCATCAGCTCACCACCAGCTGCCCCTCTCACCAGATCAGCCAGCCCTCCAGAATGAATCAGCTGCAGGATCAGCGCACTGCTCCTGTAGACCTGTAGCTCATTTCACCTGGAGGCAGTGTTTAATCGACCGCTGGCTCTTTGAAGATCCACGGTTAAAGTCATTTAACAGAAATAGCTTTGTAAGAATCTGCTTTTAGTTCCTTCCCTCACATTGGAAGTTTGCCTCAGGAGTTACTTTTCATCAGGAGAGACTTTTGAAACACTGACATGATGAAGCACTGACTGAATGCTACTGATGCTGATGTTTGCATTAAAGATCTTGAGCCTTGTTGTCCTTTGTCTCGACTGTCTGACTCTTTCAGTCTGGAATAGATCTCATGTTGCCATGGTCGCCAGTGATGGAGGGTGATGGATGAAACTGATTTAGTCAAGTACTGTACTTAAGTACCTTTTTGAGGTACATGTACTTTGAGTATTTCCATTTTATGCTACTTTATACTTTTAATCGACTACATTAAGAGGGACATTTCAGTCTGCTATATTTATTTGACAGATTTAGTAACTGGTTACTTTCAAATTAAGATTTTACATTAAAAAAAAAACATGGATGCATTTGTGCTCTTCATTTCATTTAATTACTAATAAAATTAACAAAGATTTGACAGAAAAGGACAAAAATGAAAACAGATTTGTGTTTTTCCACCTTTTCACTGCATTAATTATCTTGTGACCCTTCAGATTTATATTGTGGCCCTTTGGAAGGGCCCAACCCATAGTTTGGGAACCACTGGACTAAACTACCCTGCTTTAATTTATAGTATGATTTTGAATGAAGGACTTTTGCTTGTAATGGGGTAGAAATTCTTCTGTAACCGCTGCTGATCCCAGCTGGTGTTGGAGCTTCAGTGTTATCTTGTACCACAATGACTCATTTGAACTCAGCCACAGTGGCCCTCACAATGGCAGTGACTAGTCACTGATTACATTTTTCTCAGTATCTCTACAGTTTTCTGAAAGCGGTCAGAAAGTATGAACTGTTAAAACTAACTGGTTTCAAGTTTATAAATGCTGCCAACCAAAAACACAGCCCTCTGTGACACAGACAGACTGAACTCTACAGGGTGATGCATTATTGATTCAGGATTACTCATCACTTGTGATACAAATGTGATCAGATTCACATGCAATCCTTTATAGCTTTACATTCATTTTGGCTTCTCTGATCTCAGGGAAGCTCAAATTGATGCTGTTAAATGATTTTTGGCCACCAGGGGGCAGAAAGACACCAAAACAAACTGATGATTACAACTAACACATCCATAATCTGATTGTAGTCTGGCTTTTTAAAGCCTGGTGGATAGAAATCCATTACTCAGAAGACGGCCGTCGCCTCCTTCAGCCCCTGAGAAAAAGATCTGGTCTTGAGCTCTGCAGATGCTCAACTATGTACACAAACCTCTGTTACTAAATTCATGTGCGAGCTTTCGTTCAGGCTGAAAAAAATCAGTGTTTACTCTGCATGCAGACATTTGCCTCCACTTGTCCCTCTTATGTCTTGGCCGATAGTCGCTGAGATAAAAAATGTTTCAGCTTGAGGTGAACCAGTTTAAACTGGAACAAACTGGGCTTCGCTTTCTTGAGGTCAACAGGGACAAAAGAGCAAAATCTAATGCAGTTTGCTGAACGTGAAGTTTTCAGGTACCACATTTAACACCCATTGCCCTTAAATTCCACACAACATGTGATGCTGGTGCAATATCTAAAGTGATTACTTTGTTAGAAAAACTACTATAGAAGTGTGACTGAAAAACAATATTTTCTGCATTCAAAGCTTAATAAAATGTCTATATATTGATATAATCTGCTATTAATAAAAGTCAAGGCATTCAATATGCTCAGTAATCCATAATGCATTTATTTCCCCCCCGACATTTAAAAATAGCATTTACTAAACATAAGCAGACGAGACTGTGCATAGCTGCACTTCTGTACAACATTTTTGTACCTTGACACCATAAATAAAAATCTATAAACATCGGTTAAGTAAAAATTCTGTCTCAAGATCCATTGAGGACGCACAAAAATAATAATTATACAAGTTTTACAAAGTAACCTCCCCCTTCCTCCGCTCATTTACATTTACATCCCAGTTAAAAGCTTTACAGGAGAGAGCCACCATCCAAACCAACAGTTCTCCCACTTCGCTCACTGTACACAAACAAACAGCCAGCAGGACACTGAAAAACAGAATCAGAGGAAACCTCCTACCCTGCAACATGTGTCTGACATGTTAGCAGTTTTTACATCGTCCATCCTGCGGTGCATTAGCATCAGAAAGATTACAGGTACTCTGCTTTTGGCAACATGAGGAGAGACGTGAAGAAAACCATGAAGGACATAAAAGCAGCAGCTGCAGCAGTGGACAGAGAGATTCAAAACAAAAAGGGACAAATGGGACTCCTCCCAATGCATGCACATGCTGATTGTTACTGTGCATGTGAGGATTACATTCTTACACTACTGAAAAGAAACGATGGGTCATTTCTTTCTGGAGCAGTGTTGGTCTGTCGATATCACACAGCTGTTAGCGTGTAATCACATTTCTAAATTGATATGAATATGTGTGATATGAGGTGTGCATTTTATTTTAGCCATAAAAGTTGTCTTGTTTGTGTTGAAATAAATCAATTACCAGCTGATCTTGATTTGTTTCTAAAAGCATTTGTGATGATTTCTGTTTTTTTACACGAGGCAACAGTGTGACAGTCAGCTTTCTCAGTCATCGGGGAGCAAGAACAAATACGCTTGAAGTATGTTGTGTAATCATTTCTGATTTTGGGTTGAAGTTGCGTGTGTGCACCTCCTCCACTGATTGGTGCTTAGTGTTTAGCAGTTTATCTGGGCAGGTGCTGATAAAGCAGTACTTTCAGACATCGGGATCTCCCTGGAACAGCAGTAGAAATGAGGAAGATGTCAGTGAAATAATAAATATCTATAGAGGTTTCTGGCCGTCTGACGAGTGGCATCCACTCCTCATTAAGCTTTGTTCTGGACTCCACCAACTCCTTACGTATATGTGGTTCTTTAGTTGTTCTCCAGACAGTGTTTTCTGGTCAATCAGTGTAAAACAACTAACTTTATACCCTTTGTTATTTGTTATCTACCAAAGTGGTGCTGGTTTCTCTCCCTGTCAGGGATAAACTGAGCAGCTTTGGGTTCCCAAGATCCTCCAAACTATCAGCAAAAGAAATGGACGATTATTGGCATTAGTTTGTCTCTGCAATGACCCCACAGAGCTTTTTTGTGGTTGTCCTCCAGACTAAATAATGTGACAGTGTTTTAAATTCGTCAAAGAAGGCAAACATAGTACACTTTTAAAAAAAAAAAAGAACAAGCCATATTAACCAAACTGTCGCCTAACCCATGTATTCCAGGGACTACAGCTGAAAAACAAGCTCACAGGCTACAACTGACACTTTTACAAAAATTCAATTAACGTGCGTTGTAGCTATAAAATAAACGAGCAGAAACACAACGTTGCTTTCAGACGCAAACACATCTGAACCACAAAAAGAAAGCACATCAAATCTTTATATTGCTGCAGTGAGATGCTCAGGGTGCATCAGAGATAACAAAAGCAAAACGTTTCTGAAATCAAACAGTTCTTTGAGCAGTAAAAAAGGTTTTCATTATTCGATGATTATTACCATTAACAAGTTAATATGCTGACACTGTAATCAGTTCCAGCTGAATGATTAATTGCACAAATCAAACCTCTGATGTTAAACAAATGCTTCAGGTTAAACACCAGAACTGTAAAGTCTCAGCTGACTGACTGTTAAAATCTGCATAACACATTCTGTGGTTTCATGATGTGCAAACTCAAGCTGGGCCCCTGTTTATAAACCATAAACATGACAGAGCAGCTTTGGTTCAGGCTGTAAAATGGCCTGACAGGAGAGAAAGTCTCACTCTGCCTGAGAAGCTTCGCAGATCAATAAATAGCAATAATCAATACAAATAAAACCGATGCAGCTTTAAATTGATTCTTCAGCTCTGAACAGCGACAGCAAAACAATGGATTTTTACATGATTTGAGTCCCCAAGAAAGATGAAACATGAGCGTCCTGACAGTATGCAGAATGAAAGGACGCTCTGTTTTCTCAACCTAATTCTCCCAAATCTAATTTATTAATCTAATTTATTAATGTTCCATGATAACAAACGGGGGATCTTTTTCTGTGGGAGGTCACTGACTGTTCTGGGTACCAGGACTGGTCTCACTCTTCGTTTTCACGAACAAAGACGAAGGTTTTGTGTGTTCTTTGACGGAGGCAGTGAAAAATACCTGCTGGCAGTAAGTGTGACTGAAATCTTATCGATGTGTGTGGAACAAGCTTGCGAGCATCAGCTTCTTGCAGACACAATGAATGGACTTTTTTCCTTCTTTCTTCATCAGGCATGTGTAATTTTGACCCACTTTGGAAAGTGCAGTACTTTTCATACTGTATCTACATCTAGAATCTCTTGTATGTACACTGAAGCCTCACAGTCATTCGCCATGCTAGCAGCTCTGTGAGGCTGTACTCAGACACAGCAGTGCTTCCTCACTAACATGCTCACAATGACGATGCAAACGTGCGGATATTTATCAGGTATGCTGTTCATTGTGTTAGTATAGCATGCTAGTACGCTAACATTAATCAGCACTAAACCCAACGTAAAGCTGAAGCTGATGGGAATGTCATTAGTTTTGCAGGAATTCAGTAATAAATGGCCAAATTAAGTTTTTCATCTGATGATGGAGCGAGATGCAAAGTCAAAGGATCACCAGAGCGACAGCGTACGTCTGCCCTCAGAGCAGAACGACAAAAACCCAAATTTCCCAGCAATGTTTTCAACCCTCGACCTGCTTCAAGTTTTTTATAGTCTAAGATGTATTAATGAAGGACAATGATTCAAAGAGGCTGTTTCTACTCACGTCATTACAGGTGCCTCATGAAGAAAAGTAACAACCTTAACATGAAATTCCTAAACCCAAAATATGTGTAAGGACCAGTGTGTTGGATTTAGGGTGATCTATGGACTCAACAGTGGCATCAAAAGTTTGGGGAAATGTCCGTTACAGTGAGTTGTTAAGTGAGTAGAAGATGACCTGATCTCCAAATGTCAAAAAAAGTGAAAGGTGAAATATCTTTTCCAACATTTTAAGCAAGATTGGTGCATAATTTTTGATTTGTATAATTTTAAAGAGAATAAAAGGGAAAGAAGCACCATGCAAAAGTTTGGGCACCCGAAGAGATTAGAGCTCTCAGATAACTTTTACTAAAGGTCTCACACCAGCTTATATTGCAGCCAGTGGCACGGGGAACGTGTCACTGGTAGAGGAAAGAATACTCAATTAAATACCAGCAAATTCTGTAATCGTGCATCACACCATCTGTAAAAATAGATGAGGATGACATTGAATAATGTTCCTAAACACACTCAAAATCCTCAATGGACTGCCTCAAGAGGCACAAGCTGAAGGTTTTCCGGTGGCCTTTACGGTCCCATGACCCAAACATCAGAGAATCTGTGGCTCAACCTCAAAAGAGCAGCCCAAGAATGTCACAGAGCTAGAAGCCTTGAGCAAGGAAGAAGGGATGAAAATGCCCAAAAGAAGAACCGAAAGACTCTTTGGTGGTTACACAATGCATTTACAAGCTCTGATACTTGCCAAAGGGTGTGTTACTCTGCACTGACTGTGATGGGGCCCTTTTCCTTTTGTTTGTTAATGTGCGACTTTCACTTTATGCCATTTGGAAATTGGGTCATCTTTTACTTGCTTTGCGAGTCAAAGTTAAACTTTGACCAGGTGTGCTCAAACCGTGATATTCAGAATGAACCGTGTGTTTGTTACCTTAGAATGAGCTCTTTATATCTACAGAGCGAGCGGCCCCCCTTCCATGCAGTCTGCCATGTTTCTACAGAAGCCCAGAATGGACAAACCAAACACTGGCCTTAAAGCAGTCTTCTGCTTTTTTTTTTTTTTTTTTAAACATAACGTGAACATCGTAGGGGAGGGGTATTCAGGTGGTTGTAATGTGCAGCCTCACTGCTAGATGCCACTAACTGCTGCACACTGGACCTTTAAGGTCTTCCGCTGAGCTTTGTGACAAAATATAACATGACAGACTCTTGTTTTGGTGCAACTCACACTAAAAATTACAGCTGACAGCCCTTCCTCTGAAAGTGAACAAAACAACCCAAAATAAGTTAGGGTTGGTTGTGAGAACAAAACCCGGACGTTTCCAGACAGTAAGGCGCGAATCATTTAACATAAAACTACTTTTACACAGCCACCTGCTGGGGCACATTTCTGAGTCTGGAAAGCATGCCTGAATCCATCACCAAAATGTCTGAAAACAAGTGATTTAAGTTTTGTTTTCCCTCAACCATCACATACAGTTGGTACCAAAGTAATAAATAAACAACGACATACAGCAAAGCTGTCAGAAAGTGAAGTTTCGACAGGGAGGAGCGTGGGAGACGTCACGTCACTGGCCCATCATGACCAACTCATCTCATTCCTCTATCCAGAACAAACAGCACTTGCCTTCAGTCTCGAGTGTGGGGCTGTAAAGACCTACTTCTGGGAGGGCTGCTACACACAGTAACGTCTATGACAGCGACCCAGAGCGAGGACAGACTCCTCCTTACACCACATACTGGTGATTGCTGTTGTAGTTTGTCGTGTAGGCCTGCCGGCTGTACTGGAAGTGGTCGGTCAGCACGTTGTTCCAGCTGTGCTGCTGCTCTGAGCCGTGGGAGAAAGGCACTGACCCGTTGGTCTGGATCCTCTCCAGCGCCGGGTTGTCAAAGGACATCAGGTCCTCCTTGGTGCTGGGCAGCAGCTTCTTCTCCTTGTTAGCATCATACTTGGCCTGTTGGCAGAGGAGAAGGACAAATGGATTTTAAATGACTGGGTGTCTTGGTAGTTGGTTCACTGGCACTGCACTGTGGCTGCCCACTGGTCCTAAATAGTTTGGGTGGGTCAAACTTCTACCCCACAGGATGAGTTAAGTGTAATTTAACATTACTATTTACAGGACGGAGTGTCACAGAAGTTGCGTTTAGGCAAAGCGCCAAGCAGTTTACTTGTCACATGTACATCGGCGCTGGTGTAGAGTGCATATGTTTTCAACTAAAGGAACAACAGAAAATACATTTACTTTTCCCCTTAAACTCGTTTCTCTGACTCCTTCTCGCTATCTTAATTCATGCTTTGTTTCCAAATTTCCTTCCTCTTTCCCTCTTTTGCTCCCCTCCTCCCTCCCAGTGGTCGGATTGACTCACCTTGTTGTAAAGGAAGACACCGACTATGGCTGTCATCATGCCCAGGACGTTTGTGAGGGTGACTGGGTTGCGGAGCATTAGCAGTGAGATGCTAATGACCATGATCCTCTTGGTGGCGTTGGCGACGGCGTAGCTGAGCGGGCTGACGAGGTTGAGGACACTGAAGGCAATGACATTCTGAGCGAAGTTGCAGAAGCCGCTGATGAGCAGGAGGACAAAGGTACCCGACGATCCTGTGATGTCCGACTGTGAGGAAAGCAGTATGGTCGCTTTACATTCAGGGACATGAAAAACGCAGATGCTGCTGAACCACCTGTCGCGGCGTTTGGTAAACTGTTAAATAGCTGTTAGAGCCACTCACCAGGTCTCCATTAACAAGAAACACAGAGAGGTCCACAAGAACCCAAGTGGGCAGCATGAAGATGACAGCATTAAAGCCCAGGGTGTTGAGCAGCCTCAAGTGGTGGATCCTTGTGTCACGCAACACCTTTCAAAAAATATATCAATTAAAAAAAAGGTACTGTAAAAATAAGAGCCACAACTAGATAGTGATGTAGAGTCTTCAGTCTTTACCTGTTTGGACCATTTCTGTTGTCCACTACAGACTTACTGAACATGAAATCAGGTCCAAAAAAGAGCAATTTTAAATGATATCACAGAACCTGATTCTTTGGCCAGTAAAGACCTGGACACTGCACCTCACATTCACAGCAGCAAAACTTTAGAGAGCTTCAAAGATATCGAAAATTGGACTCTAAAGGACCTATCCACTGCCACGTCCCATTTTCCAATCATCCTTAGAAGCCCATTTTTGTTGTTACAGTGGGCGGACAACTCCACAAACCAGAACGTCAGGTTCAGGCATTTCACAGCAAACCTAGAAGCAACATTCTTCAATAACCTCTTTCTCCCACCCTCTCCATGCAGGGATCATGTGACACAAACCAGGCAGAGAACAAGTTACCTTTTTGGAGAAGATGTTCTGCAGAGAGAAGCAGAGTGTGGCAGCCAGAGCGCTGATTAGTCCTGAGACATCAAAGGACAGCTCAGTCACTGTGGCCAGCAGCACTCCACCAATGATGGGGATGAGCGATATGTACACCTATGAAAAGGGCCGCACAGAGACAGGAGGCAGAGTCAGCAGAGGGTAAATAAGCTGCATCCGGGAGTGTTTCCTCAGTCTGAAAAAGAAGCTTATCTGCATATCAGCCGATAATGAAGGCAATTGTTCATTGCATAAATCCTATGAATAAAAGCATATGAGTGGCCTGTTGCCACCTAGTATTTGCTTCGTGATATCTCAACAACAATAATTGGAAAACATGCAGTGC
Organism: Chaetodon auriga; assembly: GCF_051107435.1. NCBI lineage: Eukaryota > Metazoa > Chordata > Actinopteri > Chaetodontiformes > Chaetodontidae > Chaetodon > Chaetodon auriga. The sequence continues at coordinate 13,690,928 of NC_135076.1, forward strand.
TGTAATGTCAACAAATCATTATCACAGTAACTTTGATAGGCTAATAGAAGAACAAAGTGTGTGGTGTTATTTCAGGCTGGGTACCATTCACTTTTTGCACAGAAAATGGATATTTACAACATTCCTCTGAGCTTAAAATCCAAAGCACAGCCACATTTTAACCTTCTGAAGAAATGTGAAACCCCAGAAAAATAGCTTTACAAAAACTCTGCAGTATACAAAGTACAGCAGGAACACTCAAAATCTATCCAAACACGTGTTAAGAGGGAGAGACAACACCTGCTAACGCGACTTTAGAGGCTGCAGCTGGACATACCAACCCCTCTATCCTGGACCACACACATGGGGACATCACCTCATGGGTTAAAACTACCATAACATCTACAACAAGATTTATTTGCATGTTGAAAATATTAGATCATGAGATACGATCCGAGACCTGCAGTTGTTATGAAACCCACTGGTGCACACACTCACCCAACCACACAGAGTGAGACTGAGAAAACACTGCACTGAGAACTTGTTGGCCAGTTCCACCACTTTAGTCATCAAACAATACACATACCCACAGATTTATTGTCCAAGTAAGTTGTCTCAAGCATGCAGATTATTCACACAAACATGAGCAAAGCTAATCAACAAGAAAGCCCTTATCTATTGTAAAAGGACAATAGAAAAGGCTGTAAAAGAAAAGAAAAAACTGGTTTGGAGCTTGTTCTAGCCAGACATTGGTCCCAAGGCAGAAAATGTGGACTCCACAGGCTCTACAACAAGACTGTCGAGCGTGCCTTTAAAACAGCTCTCGTAATTTACTGGTTGATGATTAAACACTCTCAACAGGATACACTACAAGGAAGCAGAGCAGCTCTGGGGAACAATTTGTTCAATACAATCAGGATGAAAAATGAACAAAATTATCTCTTGTTTATTATCTCTTATCTCAACACACTGAACATGCTGATATATGACAATAAGTGCCGATCTAGTTGTACTTTTAATACAAGTACAGTCTTGGAAAGTGGCTGCTTCAGAGAGGCCGCGTCTATTTTGGCAGAGGCCTAGATTTCTGCCCCATTTTTCAGGTGTCCCGACTTATTTGGAGAATTCATCCTGAAGGCTTTCTGCACTCCAAACGTAAAGTTGCAGACTACACACATGCATCTGAGGAGTCATATGTACATGCAACATCTACACTCAGTGTCTACTTTGTTAGGTACACCTGTACAGTCTAATGCAATCCAGTGCAACTGTTGTGCCATAAAGTCTACTTTTATGGTGCACTGACGCCATTCTCAGTGGTGGTGTTGGCCTCAGCTGCGTTATATTCAGAGGTATTTCGACCTCAGTTATAAACATACTGAATGTACACATTTCTGACAATGTTAACAAAAACTGAACATTATGAGCTAAAGATAGACGTTAAGGCAGGGCTGTTGTATTGGACTGCATTCCATTGTACAGGTGTACCTAATAAAGTGGCCAGCCCCTATTTTGTAGTCTATTTTTGTCATATTTGAACAAAGCTGAGTCAAGGAGAAACATTAAACTGAGTTACATTATGTTGAGTGCTTATTCAGGCTCACAGCTGTTCGAACGGGTTTCATACAACTCAAGGTCTCTCAGCAGAGGACAGCGGGGCTGCTGCTCCTCAAACAGGATTTCTACACACACAGTAACACGTCAGACACCTACGCTCCCTGTCTCTGAATGCAGCCTGTCTGAATACTGCCGACTGTAAAGTAAACATGACAAGTTGATGTTAGAGCCAGAAGTCTCCTTCTTCACATTGAGCAAACATTGGTTGTAAAATGTTCCACCCTCAGGACGGATATTTAAACGGCATTACAGATCGAAAATTGTGAACTTCAATGCTCCGTAGAGGCAGATACTGAAGTTCTTCTTTTCCCACTGAGATCTGATTTTAGAGATCTGAATTTGTTTTCATAATACATTACGGTTAGTAAAGCCAACATAATTTAACAGTTTGACAGGTAAATGCAGAAGCTGTACATGAAGAATACAGCCAGCAGAGTCATCATTAGCATAGTTGTAGTGTAGTGATGTGATGTTTCCACTTGAAAAAACTTGTGTTGTTCAAATGGTGCTTAACAGAATGACTTACTGAAGGTTTCACTTTATATGTGAAGAACTTCTGTCTAATATAATGCTGACATAACACTTGCAGTGAGATACACTCGATGATATACTTAACTACATCAAGTCAGTGCCGTCTACCCGTCTGTGCAGTCAAAATAAAACTCTGCCCCCAGGTCTGGAAATATTCAACCACCTGTCTGAAGCCTTTCCACCATCTGCTACTTTGCAATCCAAAACACCTTGCATGAAAGAAAACAGCTTTTCAAAGACACGCATAAACACAAACCCAGTTAGCCCATTTAATATGAAAAGTAGTGGGTATATTTGGGGATGCAACAGGTCGACGTGGTCGGCTGAGGGAAATAAAAAGCTTGCCTCCCTAACCGCCATCCTCTCACAGATGATCTGATCAAGTTCAGGGACAAAAGCCCCCGCAGATGGCCGTAATATGAGAAGTGGTACAAGTGCAGTGCGGTGCCACATCACCACTGCCGAGCGTCAAAGAAACGGGCTGAAACAGAGTGGGCCTTGTGCCTTGTTAGCTGTGTTGGACCGACTCACCTTTGTGGTTTGCTTCTCTCTCATGATAATTCTTGATAACAGCACAACCCATATTGGCATTGTAGCTTTGACTGTAAAAAAAAAAAAAAAAAAAAAGACAGAAAGGGGACAATGTCAGCTGGGAAAGTAAAACAATCATTTTGTGCAAACAAAAACATGTAACGCCATTTAACTAAAGCAGGTAGAGCACAAACATGGTTAAGTTTGGGCTATTAAATGAGGTGCGACGCTTATTCGTAATGCTCTTATCAGTGTCAGGCCCACGCCTCCATCCAACACTGAACTCATGTAATTCAGATTTTCACTGCACTGAATCACCAACTGACGCACTATTAGGTTTATCCTGGCGTGTCATTAACAATGACACTTTAACTCAAGAGGGGCGGCACCTGATCAGTAATTCAAGGCACTAAAATTATCAACACATATTTTCAGATGGTGTTGTTCACTTTGATTTGAAATTTAATTGACATGGCAGCTGCGACTCGCAAATTGTCTCCAGAGACCATGGTTTCTTGAAATAGTTTAGAGGAGGTCAAAACGGGTGAAGAATGGTTTCTTTTGAAGTCTACCAACTTAGAGTTGAAGTCAGGACAAACTTTTCAAAGTTCGGACAATTTTATTCATAGGATTTACTGTGCACTCAGTTGCCTGTTTATGAGGTTCACTAAACTAAAATTACTGCAGTACATATGACGGGTATAATGCTTTTATGTCTGAGAGCTGTTGATTCAATTTTATGATCATTTTGAAGGCTGCACAGAGAGTGAGATTCTGTTAAACTCTATTGCATTACACTGAGAAGTCTCTGATGTTTTGTGCAGCCCATTTACATCAATAAATTAAACAAGTAATTAAAACGAGAAACACCTCTCACAATAATGCAATACAGGTTGACAGCACAACAAACTGCAGCCTCCAAAATGATCATTAAGTCTAATGAACACAAAATAGCTTAAACAAAAAGTCTACTAGCTCTGTGTGGCTAAACAAGTACTGATGGAATTAGTTAGTTTAACATGGAACCTGTCATCCATGAATGGTTAGGGTTTACTGACATGGCAGCAATGACTACCAAACTGGGTGCAAGGCTGTATCAAAAGGGCTGTCCTATCGGGCGGAGTTAGCTTTAGCATGAACTGCACGCTGTTAGCTAAGTGTACCTAATGAAGTGGCAACTGAGTAGCTTCATACAAGCAGACAGTTGGCGTTACTGAACACCGATGCAGGTAACCTCATGATATTTCACACTGGATTTCTGAGGGAAAACTCAAAATCATGAAGAGCAGCGATCTGATCTTCGTCTGACGGTCTGAGATCAAAGTTAGAGAAGCACACTGCAATACAGAACAGGTTCAGTAATGGACCCTCCCCCCTGACGTGGTCTATCAGCGCTAATTAAGTTGGCTAGCTAGCTAACAGCAGGCAGTTAGTTATAATTGAAGGGGGTCTAAAGCTGGGAAATGTGTCGTTAGTAAGCTTACGGTGAGGTAATTCATCTCAAAGAAGCCTGTTTGTTCACGACCCCTAGGACGTCACACTGCACCGGGGCCCACAAGCTCGTTAAATGTCGCTGTCGCCGAGTTGCCGAGCGTTAGCCACGAAGCTAACATCAGCTGACGATACGGACCATGGCAGACACATCATCAAGTTATCGTGGCTGACACGCGCCAGGTGGCTTCGCATTATTACCCAAATGAACACAGATCTGTACTCACCAGTGTGTGCATATGAAACGGGCACTTTCCATATGCTGAAGTGAGCCGACACTGATGCAAAGTATTTTCCGAAAGCTAAAGGCAGGATGTACCACCGGTAGTACCTGCTAGGCAGTTCTGTTTTGGGGACTCCCCATGCCCGCAACAACGGCGGGAGGAAGACGACGATAGAAATAATATGAAAGAGAGAAACTGTGACCGGGTACGGGAATCCATTGAGGATGATTTTGTTGACGATGTTGCCCCCAGAGCTAACCGTGTACCAGCCCACACACAGTAAAAATATCCGGATCCCTTCCCTGACCGGGGGCCGGCCAGCTGCAGCCATCTTCCAGCACGGAGTGACGAGTCACTTCGCGGTGTGTGTGTGTGTGTGTCTGACTGCGTCGGGGGAGGGCAGCGATGATCAACAGTGAGACTACCAGCAATGAGGGAAACGTGTGACGTCCGGCCGCAGTTTTCAAAATAAGAGCCATTTAGGGACAAACCTTTATAAAAAGGAACTGATGTGAGCCGCGTTTAAAAACGGAAGATTTTGGAGTCTGAATCCCAAACCGTGAAACCTACCATCTTAAACAGTAATTAAAATAAGTTAATAAAAACTTGTGTCGCCACAGCAAGCATAAAGCATAGCACAAAAGCATTAGCATAAAAAGACAAGTTCTATTTGAGGTGTCCCATTTACTAAACATGACAATCCCTTAATATTTGGCGACCCAGCTAATAAAAACATATTGTGAAATAACTACTATAATTGGAAAAGTGTGTGTGTGTGTGTGTGTGTGTGTGTGTGTGTGTGTGTGTGTGTATGCAAGTGCGTAAATATAAAACCCAATACATTTTCAACAATATGTATAATTTATTGCAGGTTTATGTAATTTCAATAGTTCATTTCAAAATGTAATTCTTAGTTCTTATCGCTCAATCAAGGCAAACAGGGCAGACCCAGTTAAGTGATTTCTGAATCCTCAGTGGCAGTTAAAATGGACACTGAACACACCTCCATACCCATCCCCTGAGCTTGCAACATGATTCATGAAATTCTCATACAGTAGTGTTAATATCCTTCATACAATCATGTGTTCACAAAGTGGTGAACCTCGCTCCATCCTTGCTTGTGAGCGACTGAGTCTTTCCAGGATGCCCCATTCATACCCAATCATGATACTATCACCTGTTACCAATGAACCTGTTTACCTGTGGAATGTTTTCCAGTCCCCACTCTCCCAGACTTTGGTTTTCCCATTACAACTTCTTTGATGATTAAAGTTGCTAATTATTTTCTATTGAATTACTTGATTCATTGAATCAGTTCCAACTGCATTTACAGAGGAGCAATTCAGGAGGAGTGCTCAATTTCTCATTAGCATGGGAATGTTGTTTCCAAAACTTCTGATTATCAAGGGAATTAATGAAAATTCAGCACAGATCCGGCACTGTGGGATTTCATTTGTCCATTTGACTAATACCAGTAATTGCAAAGTGCCAGTAATAAACACTCAAAGACAATCACAATTCCTTCAGGTTTTTTTTATTAACACATATCAACATGTCCCTTAAAGGACGAAGTAGCAAATATGTTCTCTTCTGCATTCGACTGAACACAAAAGGCCAGTTTCTGTACATTCACTAAGGCTCTGTCTTTAGGGAAAACAGAGGTTTCCATAAGGCAAACAACATCTAAAGGAATGATATTAAGTACTTTATCCAGCATGTCAATTTAATTCTGAGTTCCTTCCGGCAGTACGATGTAAGCTAGTCGCCTAATCTGCTCTGCCAATTCAGTTCATATCTTACAACCTAAATACACAATAAAGGGAAAAGGCAAGTATAAAATAAAATTAGTTCACATTTTCAAAATGTGTCATCTTGGAGAGTTTCCCTGTGTAAGGTAGATTGGTGTTTCAACAGGAAATGTTTAGAAAGTCTCTGCTGCATCGCTTTTCCAATTTTGAATAAAGAAATCGATGACTTTGTGTAGTCTGAACATGTATCTTAAAATGAATATGTCAATAAATATCATACATGGCAGCCACATTTCTTGATCAGCATGTACTGTTCCAGCCCAACAGAAGCCTTTCGTTCTCTCACCTCAAACTGCACAGGCCCATCTGGCAGTTTCATGTCACTTTATTTAACAGCATTCAACCCTCACAACACAAGAGGAATATTCAAATGTGTTCAAACTGATCTGTCAGGTGTTCCTTCGAGTCAAAGTTGTGCAGTGGTGGAACAGCGGTTGAAAGGTGCAATGATAAAGGTTTTTCACAGCACAAACAGTTGATAGTTGTTAATACTGGTAATAAGCTTAGATACTTGAAGACAGCATTCGTTTTAGCTCTAATGGCTACACAGGCTTGTTCAAGACGCGTGAGCAAAGTGCCAACAAAAACCTCAATCTGTTGGATGTCTGCTCCACTTACATAGCTTACTACTCTCTACTGAAAAGTGATAAAGTTGACTGAGTCACAGGTCTTTTAAACATAAAATTGGACTAAACTTTAAATGGAAAAATATTACACGATGGACTTAATGTGAGTGGATGCAAAAAATTCAGTAAAGTCACATTCCACGAGGCATGTGGATAACATAAGACAAATAAAATGTAGCTGTGCAGTTTAACGTCACGTCCTCTCGCATACAAAGAATGGCAGGTATTGGACACTCAGTCTGTAGAGTTACTGAACATCAACAACTAAATGGTCAGATGATGCATAGCCTTTTTTCTTCACGCTGTCCTCACTGTTAAAAAAAAAAAAAAAAACCTCATAAAAACACTTATTACACCCCCTGTGCTCTACACACACCCAAGCAGACAGCAAACATTGACTCCACTTTCATCAATGGTGCAAAACAGCAGCATACTTTTAATGAAGTGCCTTCACACATGCGAAGCTGCTCCGCTGTACAATGAAGGCAGTTTATGAGTAATTCAGAAACTCGACCTCAGTTTCAGTCCAGGCAGACGTACGGCAATATGTTCAACCTGCTCTCATCTCCGTGCAGGTCTAAGGAAATGCACTCCGTCCAGTCAAACCAATTACCTTTTGTGTCGTAGCAACCGTTAACCCCAGACCAGTGCTGTGTGTGTAATCTGTTCAGGTCTTCACTGATGACCTCTCTGCTAATCCCCGGTAATTCTCTGGCTGGGAGTTCTGTTGCCAAAGTGTGTGTATCCTTTGCATCTTTACTTTGGTGTTCCTCCTTTTTCAAGAACTCGGTCATGAAAAAGTGTGCACCGGGGGTGTGGGCGCCCGACGATGTCAGCACGTTGCTTTGCTGGCTAAGGTACGACTGGATGATTTCGCTCCTTGACAGCTCTTTCCAGTCCGTCTGCTGGAAGGGGCTGGGAGGAACCGGTGGACTCTGCTTCGACTGTTCTGACCACTGAGATTCAGGTTTGTGGCCCAGTGTAATGCCCCCCTCCTGGCAAGGCTCCTTATGAAAGGAGGATTTGATCTGTCCCGTTACAGGATCAAATACCAGTCTCCTGTCTTTTAACCTGACTGGTTTAGTGCTGTCTTCTACATCCTGTCCTTCTAGCTTGACCACATAGTCCTTCGGCTTGTATTTCTGTCCTTTCCTTTTCCCTGTATTGCTAACAGCACCATCATCTTCCATACTTGCCCCATCTCTGCAGGTGGAGGCATAGGAGTTGTGAAGCGATGTATTGGGAGGCCTGTTTTTAGAGTCCATATCTGCAGACCATGAACCGTCAGTGTGCAAACCCTGAACACATACATTGAAAGGCTGAGGGGAAGGCCCCAGTCCAGAGGTCTCCACAGACCCAGGCCACACAGTGGGGCTAGAAAGACTCTGTGCTTGTGAAGCAGTTTGTTTAACACCAGTTTCCTGCTTTGGAGTGCGAGGACTGTGCACTGAACCGCGTGGGCTTCTGGGTCGATACTGCCCCCCAGAGGCAGCTTGCTCCTGTCTGGCTTGCTGCTGCAGAACTGATGCTTTCAGCAAAGAAGAAGTGCTCGGAGGCTTGCTGTATCCCGGGGCACTTGGATGAGGTTTTACAGCATTGACAGGGATTTTATTTAGCCTGTCACTGTCCAACGGCTCAGAAATCTCCCTGTCTAAAGGCTGATGTGCACGAGTATCTGTAAAAATTTCAGAGCTACCGGCAATTCTATTGGATGGCAGCTGTTTGGAGTTTTGTACTTTATCATTAAGTGTTGTTTTGGATATCTTGGCGGGTAAGAGCTGTCCTTCCTTCTGGTCACCCTTACGTTTCCTGCTGTTCAGTTTTTCCAGCCTTGGGGAGGAGCAGTTGTTGAAGTCATTTCTGTTCTTCAACTCTGGACCTAATTTACCTGATGGTGTGGCGACAGCTGGAGTGGAGATACAGGCATGAGCCCCACCGTTGGAAGACCATGATGCACTGGTGAGCCCTTTGGACAACACCTCTCCCTTCCCTGGCTCAATTAGCTTCTGCCAGTTTCGCAGGAGCTTTTTTGCCCGTCTTGCAAGGTCCTCGTTCTTGGTTTTCTTCCGGACATCATTGATGAGCTTGCCAAGACGGGTTTCCTTTAAGGAGATGAGACTAGTGTTAAACAGTGGCTACGATATGACTGGATTTAACTGCATTTTACTATGAATACACATACAGTAGGTCTGAATATAACCCACCTCCAGGGCCTCTTTGGTGATAGGATATTTCTCTAAATGGGAGATCACCTCCATAACAACCACCATGTTGCATATCTGCTGAAAAGACACAGGTTTATATGTATCACAATCCTGACATCACAATGTTAGCATTACAACAAAAACATGCGAGTAGTTTGTAAGTAGATGTCGTTTGTAGGTAGATGTTACAATGTGTGATTCAGAACCTTACAGGCCCAATATACATACATTCCATAGAGTGGGAGTCAGATAAATAAAGACTGTTGCAGGGTCAAGCCATAATTTGAATAGACTTTCACATGTGCACCTGTATGTCAAGACAAAATGTACTCGTACTGGTTTCAGGCTCACTATGACAAACTGAGACTGCATGCAAATGAGCCATTTTCTCCCACAAGAAGACCAAATCAGGCCTGCAAGTAATTTAGGGACTATATGACGACATATACGACAAAATGAAAGAAATTTATCCACCATTAGACATTTTACCTACCCCCTCTATTTTGGTAGCAACCTCTGGTCGTGACTGTACTGCAATAAATGAAGACTGCTTTATGACAATACTGATTTTTCTTTATCTCTCTCTGCACTGATGTAATGAAGTACCCAAATTTGTCAGGACATTCTTGTGTGGTTCGTAATACATATAAGTAATACCAGCTGAGAGAGGTGTTTGCATGATCAAAGCTGTACAGACCAAATACATTAACAATCTTAAGCCTTTGAACATGGCAGTACAGTATACAGCATACTGCAATGGTCATACTTAGGTCTCAAGTTGACTTCAATTAATCATGCATATGAGACTGCCATGGTATTTTAACAATACCTTTCAATGACCAGTAATGTCATGCCAGTGTTTGAATAGTGTTGCAACATACTATGCTAATCTCCCCATCTGTACAAGATAAGGTTAAAGCTGTCATTTTAAACTCCAATCAACCAAAGTCTGTTACTTCCTACCTTGCAGCTCAGTTAAGCAGATCTTCAGTCCTCAAGCCCTGTGCACTTCAGTGTACACACATTAGCTAACTTGGCTACATCAGTATTAGCCAGTGGCAGTCAGTTAGCCTCGATCTGGAATGCCTGCCAACACTTACTTTCTCTAACTAGTGATGTTAGCCAGTTAATTAGCAGGCAAATAACAAGTCGCCATACTTTGACTGGCCCCACTTTGTCAACCCTGTGTGAGGAGCCGGGGTCGGCTCGGCCTTGTTGTCAGCCTTTCTGCGCCCAGTTCGTCCTTTGGAAACCAGCGGATGTACTCACATTGCTCTGGCCGTCGATGGCCTGTAGCAGCCGGTCTCTCATCACCTGCGGAGTGGCTGTAGCCGCTGTCATCGCGGGTCAGGACGGACTCAGACGGCAGAATCCCCCGAAGAGGCGGCGGTTAGGAGCCTGCCGACACTCACAGGCCCGACGGAAGCTCTTCTGTGGGCCTCGGCATCATGTTTTATGATGCTTTTATCTTTGTTTTCATTCGCCGCCGTCACGGTTTGATCATTCGGGACGACGAGAACGAAAAATCCTCTCCGGGAATCGGCTACCCCCCTCGGCTGGTAGCCTCCTCCTCTTCGGTCTTCTCATCGGGCTTTTTGTGAAGTGCTCGCGCATGGCATGATGGGAGATTTTACGTAACCGATTGTTCACGTCCGCGAGGCTGTTCTATGGGAGATGGAGCGTGCAGTTGGACAATGGTGCGCTGTGTCACAGCAAAGGTGTTTCATATTCTTACCTATATATTCATATCCATTCTTTTGATTTGATTAATACCCTTTATAGCGTGAAATATTTTCCTTCAGAGGTTAAAAAAATTATGTCTGAAATGAAACTGTTTTTATTTATTTTGGACGCGTAGAAAGGGTTTAGTCGTCGACTTTAGAAATTTATGACGATAATGACTTAATATTCATAGTTGGAAATATGATGCAAAGCCTTTCCTTCAATGTTTCATTTAGAAATCAAATTCGCAAATAAAAATAACAATAATAATAATAAACATTCTTAATAACATTTTGAAGGAAACTGAGCACTTGCAACTATCTCACCCTCATTCAATAAAGATCTGTCAAAATCTTGTTTGTAATCTTTGCTTCGGATGACAATGCTCTCTGCGTTTTTTTTTCTATGTATGACCAAACGTGCCTATTCTATTTCTTAGGTGTATCCTTTCTCACATTGTCACTTCATGGCACTATTGCCTTGTTGCACTCATGTTGGAAGAAAAACATTGACGGTACAGAGTGAGAATCAATAGAAAGCTGAGACCCTTAAAGAGTAAGAGGACACAGTAATCACCTCCAACGACCTCTAGAGCAGTGGTTCTCAGCAGGTCTTACCTCAGGATCCAAGCCATCAGATCCCAGTCCACATATAGAAACTTCATGCTTCATGAGTCATGCTCAGTTCATTCCCATCCATACATGACATTCCACCTGCAGTGGACTCAAACCCATGACCTTTTTACAGTGAAGCGACAATAACCACAAAAGCCTTCAATTTTAGGTGGCAAAATTAAAACTACAAAACCAAAAACGCAACTGGGGCTTAAAACCCAATGCAATAAGAGGCACTGCAGCAACAGCGTGCCAGCAACATTTAAAAAAGACTTTTAATAGCAGCTACAACCAATTCATGTCTTTTTCAGGCTACAGAAAGTTTAGAGGATAGCATGAAAAGGCCTGAACAAGGAACAAGAACAGGACAATAAAATAACAGCAGTGCTAAAAATGTCACAGAGGACAAAGTAATTTTCACACCAGGCCATCACTTTTGCATGCTGTGTTATCATTAGGAGTAAATATCATGCCATCATCTCATCATGGCTAATGACATTGACAAAGGATCTCTATTTCTGTTGAGCCAACAGTCACAACCATTCAAATCAATTTAACAGACAGTGAATAAGAAAACTGTACTTTTATTAAGAATAAGGACACATTTACATTATGGTGCATATACATTTACTTACAGCACATGTGCCCCATAGCAAAGGAAAATTGATTTTTTGTTTTTTATCTGAGAGGCGCATTAAAATATTCTTCCAACAGAGATGTAGCGTCCTTCAGTGACAGCGAGCATTTTGACTCCTGTGTTGAATTCAGCTCTGACAGCTGCGTTAGTAAAATGGATATCAGGATGTTTAAGCAAGATGAGATGTGAGGTTTTAGGTCTGACCAGAACCCTTAAATGATGAGATGCAGATAACAGGCCACAGAAAGACATTTTCAACCCTATTAGTGAGGACTGTCTGTCATTTTTAACCCTGGTGTTTCTTTAACAAGCAAACTGACATGCTGGGGGAAAAAAATTAATGTTCTATAAAGAAGCACGAGGGCACAAGACAGCAAATATCCAGCAAAGTCAGGGGTGCTGGTGCAGTTACAGCTTAAACAGTAGGGTAAAAATGTAACAACTTCTGTAAGACAAAATAAATACAGCAATTCATAAATTCCTGTACAGCCAAAAGCAGGTTTATGGTTTGGGGTTGCACAGAAAATGTAGCATAATTACAATTAAAAGCACCCAGAGAACAGCAAAGTCCTATTAAGGAGAAGTTTGTAGCATCCGTCTGGTAAAATCAGCATCCCGGTGGAAGTCCAGTCACTCAAATGTTGATCATGATCCAAACAATCTGCGAGCATAGAAAACATTCAGCCAGTTAGAAAAGCATGTTTTGATTTAACAGTGTCAAAAAGTCAACAGTGAGATTATTCTTTAAAGGATCAGGCCGGTGTTATCATATTTTTTCCATTTTGTCAAGAAAATCCCGCAAAATAACCAAAACAGAGCATTAGTATTCCCTTCCCTTCCCTGTTTGTAGCACTCAACTCCAAGCCCATTAGTTAATACTGAAGATGCAAAGCTTCAAAAATGACATCAGCTAGTGCAACAGTGTGGCTCATCAATGTGTTTTTAGCTGTGTCTTTAGCTATGAAGCTGTGTCTAAAATGAATAAAATACATCAGTCTTAAGCTTCACAAACACTACTGATTGGTAGGATAGTTCATCGTTGGCTATGTTCCTTTCATGGGATTTGTTGACAGTAAAAAGTATAAAAAAAATTGCCAGATTTATTCTTTTAAGTAATATTTCGGGACAGAAACTGCCATAACCACATTAGCACAAAAGTTTAAGTGTTTCTCCAGATGTTACAGCTTGTTCAACATCACATCCGACTTTTACTTGTCTAAAGCTACATGACCAGCATCAGCTAAAAGGCAGTGACTCACAGGATCATGCAGAACATGATGAAGATGTTCCACAGAGCGATGAAGATCCGAAAGTATCGCAGGCTGAGCAGAAACTCTCTTATGTTGTCACCTGAAAGACAGGCTGATTATTCATCTGGCAATGCTTTGAGAACTATAGACACCTGTGAAACAGTTTTTCTTGAACTAGCACAGACAGACAGACAGACGTACGTGTGTACACACACACACACACACACACACACACACACACACACACACACACACCTGTTGTCGGTCCTCTGGACTCATCTCCAAATCCTTGAGACTCCTTCCTTTTCCTGTAAAACATCCACCATTAGCCAACTAAACTTTCATTTTGTCTTGTTGTAGCTCTGATGGGTGCTTTTAACAGGGTGATTCATGACTTTGACCGTAACGTTAATACTCACAGCTTGAAATTCAGCACAGCCCCTGCATTCACCAGCAAGGTCCTAGAGGGGACAGAGACACAACTGTTTGTTGACAGGTAGATCATAGTGTTATCTACCTGCTGAGCTAACGTTAGCTGGTGAGCTGGCACTAGCGCGGAGCTAGCTTGTTATTTAGCTTGATACGCCGCTATCTAACTGACAATACAATGCACATTAACACACACACACAGAGAGAAGATTTTGATTACATATAACTGTACCAGTAGGTGAAATGTGCCAAAAACCGAACAAGTTACCCGAATATCAACAAATCTCCGATCATTTTGGTCAGATCACATCACAGAGACGCCTCACTTCCGTGTTCAGCAACGCAATCGGGAATGTGACCAATAACGCATCAGTACCCCGAGGAGTATTTGGGTATAATTCATCCTCTTGTTCGACTGTCAGGCTTTGGCAGACTGCGTAACCCTGACGTTTCCGGCAAATCAAAAGGCCACAATTTAGTTTCAGCCACAGCAGAAATAGATGGTATAGGTTGAGGTCAGAGACACTGTTGGTGAATGAGACGGAAGATGTAAAGAAGGCAGAAAAGTCTGTCTGAAAGTCTAAACTTAGGAAATAGAGATACCACTATAATACCGTACCCGGGTAACGTGCGCCACCTGCTGACAAGAAACGTAATAGCAGGTTCAGACCTGCAGAACTTCATTTACTATTTGTTATACTTGTTTGCTTGTTTTTAAATGCACAGAAATAAAATATAGAAGATAAATAATATAAAACAAATTTGCAAAAAAGTTCAAATTTCAAAACACATCCAAGATGGGAGTATTGATAAGATATATAGTCACAGAGAGCACATGGTTGCTGTTAGCACAATTGACAGAAAAATTCAATTAGGTCGGACAAGACATCTCCAACTTTTATGATACTAAAAAAGAAAAAAAAGAAAAAAAAATCAACAATCAATAAACTTTATTTTAATGTATCTATTTATTTCAGGCGGACACCAAACTTTAAGTATCTGAAATTCATCTCAAAACATTTTGAATAATGTCAAAAAATGAGCCGAATAAGGACAAAAATATCAAGAAAGAGTAAGACTTTCACAGACACAGATGCATTTAAAACAAGCATTAATCTTAACTGCATCCATGAATGGAGGAGCTGAAAATAAGGGTGTAAAGGATGTGAATTCAGATGGCAAAAAGGACATTCTTCTTTCAGCTCCTGAAAATCATTTCAGGACACACGGTTGTCAATGTTGTGGTTTTGGGGCCCCCTGGTGGTGGTGGAGGTCATTGCTCTGATTATTCTCCTCAAGAATTCAACGCAACATAATAAAATACATCAATCAAATCAATTTCAAAATATGTAAAATCGGGCGGCTGTGTATTTACGTAGGTTTGGCGTTACTGCGCCTTTAATAGCAACATCTGTGCGTCATCTGGATGAATGTAAACAGCCGCTGATATCACCACATGCTGCCGCGCTGTTTGGGATTAGAGTCGGTCATTGGGCTGTGAGGCAGCCTTGGTGCAGGATCTGATCCGGATTGTGGGATATTACTTATGAAAGGGTGAATGAATCTTTGTCCGTATTAAACGTGGACACTTGTCTCGTGCCTCTTGTGTTTCCAGGCTACAATCTAACCTCTGCTAGCGTCTTGTGGACCAGTAGAATAATAATGATGACATCGATGGTGAGCACAGGAGGACAGCAAGCCTTTTGTTTTTAAATTTCAAGCAGCTGACATGCAAAACCTCCTGTCGCCTGAAAAGCGGAGCAGCTGGCACGGAGCGCAGACGATGATGACGATGATGATGCTGAGGCTGTAGAGATGAGTGGTATTAATAGGAGGGCTTGAGTGTCACAGGCTTTCACTGTCGAGACCGGGGGGCTTGGTGGAGAATCGGTGGACTGGGTTGGGGGGGCTTTCTGATCCACACTGCGCAGTTGGACTAAACAAACACAAGGATTCACTGGTTAGCAGGCAACATGGAAGTGCTGGCAGCTCTTAATTTGGGCGATTTTGCCCAAATTTTCTCCAAAATGGGAATGTTTCCTGTGTTTGATGTCGCTTATTACATCGTGTCCATCCTCTACCTCAAGTATGAGCCAGGTGAGTGTGTTTGACACTTGCTGTTTGCCTGAAGTGAGCGGTGTTTTTTCACATTAAATGTGTGGTTCCATACTTGATTATTTCTGAGCCTTTGTGCTTGTTATTTTGGCAACTCCACTCTCACCATAACCTGTGCCTAAACATACGCTTACTGACAACAGCGCAAAGTAGAAATATGTTCATAATGACCCGGGAATTCAATATTTAAACCCTTAAAAACTCACATTTGATATCCATACAAGAAACTGAATGTGCATCTCATCTAATCTAAAGCTGTTTTTCTGTGATATAACTGCACATTGCTGTGAAGTCCCTATAGGAACTTTCTGTGGCTGTTATCTGTACAGCACCATATCCTTATAAAGCATGACCTGTTACATAAAGTGTAGCAGGGGCACTTGCAGCTCTGCTTGCTGTGAGGGAATGTCTGCTGCTGCAGCAGTCTGACCTCATTCACACTGAGAAAATCACTGAAGTAGATTAAACCACTCAGCCTTAGGTAAAGTCCGATATTTTTCCAGGATTTAACTTCTTTGAGCAACAGAGGCTGAGGAGGATGAAACCTGAGAGAAGATCTGTGCATACCAGAAGCTTAGGCAATAAATAGAAGATCCAGAAATAGACAGTGTCAGTGGGTCTCTGAAGCCCCTCTGCTGCACACCTAGTTATTTACACTGAATGAAAAAATTACATGAAATAAGTTGGTGAACAGTCTAGCATGAGCTTATTGTTCCAGAGGGTGTGCAGCTTTTACAGTAACTTGTTTTCCTCGCCCTAAAGACAAAATTCACTCTGTCATGAAAGTTCAGTCATCGTGATCTTGTCAGCTGAAGCTTCAGTGAAGATTTTCAGAGCACCAAACACGTCTAAAGACGATCATCTAAAAGTTTTCCGTTTTTTTTAAAGCATCAAAGGAGCCAAAGATATCCATCCAAATCCTTCCTAAACAGCTTCTTCAGCATCCATTTCATTTCTCTCATATTTTCCGCAGTGAAGCTCCAGTAAATCCAGGGAGAGAGGAGCTACTGGTCAGATGAATAAACTTTTGGGCCCCCACATTTTAATCATTTGGCTTTTGGAAAGTTGTTTTACACTACATAAGCCACCTGGAGAAAGATAAAAGATAAATAGAATATCTTTTTCTCGCCTTTCTGCAAATCTACATCTTTGTAGCTACATTAGTTTGTTAGTTAATGTTAGTTGTAACTATGAGGGAGAAGTCAAGATGTTTGGTGTCTTACCAAATTAAATTAAACTGAGTGAAAAACTAAGGAACCATTGATATTAGGTAGTCGCTTTTAAAGGTGATCAGAGTCTTTTTACAGGTTTTGGGGAGGCACTGTGAGCTGCGCGATGTCTGATAAACTGCCTCGAGTGATGTCACTTGAGTCACATGAATCTGAACACTACAAGTTAGAAAATGGTAGAAAAAAAGCCTTGAGGTGTAGAGTGAGTAAGAAGTGAGCTTACCAGACCTCTGTGGCCTGCTCCGCATCCCTGCTTGAGGCTAGCAGCTTGAGGCTACGTTAGCCGCTACTATAACAAACTCAAATCACAGAATGACCGTTTGGTGGTCAAGTTGCACTGTGGGTAATGTAGGCACCACGTCTTGACAAGGAGAAAGAGTGTGTGGAAAAAATGAATCAAATTAAAGCAGTAGAGTACTACTTTTAACAGTCCCAAGTGATGTAATTAGCTAACATTAAGCTAAGCTA
The DNA here is from genome assembly GCF_051107435.1 of Chaetodon auriga. Taxonomy (NCBI): domain Eukaryota; kingdom Metazoa; phylum Chordata; class Actinopteri; order Chaetodontiformes; family Chaetodontidae; genus Chaetodon; species Chaetodon auriga. The sequence goes on from NC_135076.1 coordinate 13,708,403, forward strand.
ACCCTATGCTGGCTCTCACATTCCTCAGAGAAGCTGAGGTAAAGGGCTTTGCCTCGCTTTCCTTTTGGCACATTTGTTGTGTTTTGTATTAAATGAAAAGAAAAAGAAGTCAAACCACTGTTGCTTGTTTTCAATGTCAATGATCAGCATTCATGTGTGTCTTAGAGAAAAATCAAACCTCGGGCTAACTGCAACATGCGGCTCCCAAAGCTGACTTCATGGCTGTAACCATATACCTTCATCTTATTTCATATCTACAGTCCAATGTGTCACCATTCTGTGCATGTGTTTGAGTGGAGGGTCGTAACATCTATGTACATGTTAGAGGAGCACACGAATGAGTTTTGGGGGTCAACATGGGCGTGCCGGGAGAGACAAGTGCAGGGGGTCAAAGGTTAAGACAGGCCTGACAGTTGCAAGGCAGGAGAAGCAGTTGAGCACATTATATTTATAGGGCGACATTTCTCAGGATCAGATTGCTTTCGAACTGAGCGCCTGTCGCACCACGACACCCTCACCCACCTGTTGTTGGAGATTCGTACAGTGAAGCAGCCGCGCTCTGTTCACGTCTCCATTTACTGAGTAGATTTAATCAAACACATGACATTCTTGAGGCACTTCATGTAAGCATTTCCTTTTTAGGCTAAGAACTTCATAGTTCTTTTCCACTTCCAAGGGAAATACTCTAATTTTTCACGGGTTGTCACAAATTTGCCTCAAGGTGCTTTACACTCTATTCAGTATAAACCTTCTATAGACCCTCGATTCAGATGAGGAAATACTCCTCCCCCCAAAAATCTGACGTCCTCTCCACCATGGACACCTGGAAAGAGGACACAGTACACAAACACACAAAAGGCAATGCTCGAACACACCATGAGGAGAAAAGAAACACAAACACAGGGAGAGAGACAAGGACAACATTCACACAAGGGAGAGAGAGAGAGAGAGAGACAGAGACAGAAGAGGTGATGCAGAATCCTGCAGGATGAAGATCCAGATCCAAAGCATCTGGAACAAAGCACCAACAGCCAGGAGAGAAAGGCCCCAGGAGGGCTGACAGTCCAGGACAGAGAGTCTGAATGAAAAGAGAGGACAAGCAGGAGAATACAGGGACAACAGCGGGAGAAAGAGTGCTAGACACACAGTCTGGACATCATGTCTTTGTGGAACAACAAACAAAAAGAGGGCTGGAGAGATGCAGTGAAATATAGGTATGAGGCTTAGCAGATTGATTGAGACTGAGACTGACCTGCCAGAAGGATAATTGTAACAGGTACAAGGCCTGAAGTTATCAAAGAATAAGAAGCCTGTGTTTGGTAGAAATGTCATGGTATGATGTATACTGACATGGTGTGAATATTAGGAATATAATCAAATCTATTGCATGGAATATAATCTATAAATTCACATGGAAACTCCAAATGTTTTCTTTATAACATGCCCTATATACAAAAAGAAATCATATGCAAAGCATACAGTCAGTTTCTGAATTATAAAGTGCTGTCTGTTCTGCTTCTTTGGTAAACTGTCGACTCATAAATGACTGCAGAGGTCAATATTAGGTTATGATAAAGAGGCAGATTATCAGGGCGGGAACTGAAAGGCTTAACTGGGCGTGGACAAAGATACAGCACATGGACGCACAAGGAACCTGCTGATAATGACTTTTGAAAGTCAGCGCGAACAGTTTTGCTCTGTAGGAACTGACAGAAAGTTTGAAAAATAAATGTTTATTTGTGATTACCAAAAAAGAACAAAGTTACTGCAGACATTTTCTGTGGAAAAGCCTCTAAAACAGCACATGGACCATTAGGATTCAGGAGGTCATTCTTTCACTGGTGAAACACAACTGATTTTTTTTTTTTTAATTGATACATTTCGAAAACACATGATTCAAATTCAAATTAAGGACAAATTCATTATTTTAAAATTAATTTGTGGCATGCATTTCTGGATTCTACCACTGGGAGTCACCAAAAGCAGAAAATGTAAAATCAGAATCATTTTTATACCCTGTTTGGTAAATAAATCTGTTTGATGGTTGATTCATAACTAAAAAAGCTTTAAATTAATCAGTATCAATCAATACCTCTGCTTCTTACAGCAGAGAAAATGTGCAAAGAAAACTGGATTCTCAGCTTTTCACGTTATCTGTGTGTGCTGGGAACAGTCCCTGACGGCTCCTCCTCTGTCTTGCAGGCTCAGTGGAGGTTTCTCGCAGGAGTCCCGTGGCCTCCTGGCTCTCTGCCATGCTCTACTGCTTTAGTAGTTACATTCTGGCAGACATCATGCTTGGAAGCAGCCCCATCGACTATTTCCAATACAACAGCCACATCCTGCTGGCTTCAGCTGTCTGGTGAGAAAAACCTCAGATGGACTTTACCCTTCACCGGGGGAGAGAGTGTGTTTGAAGGTCACGTGGATGGGACTATCAGATCTGACTTTCTTGAATCAGGCTTTTCATCAAACTTTTAAGACTGTGTATGCAATCAATTTATCCCCTGCCAGACACTGTTTGGAGGTCATTCCCTTCAGAAAACAGATTTTTTTCCCCTGCTTTTCAAAAATCACTTCAGCTGAAAAGATCTTTTCTCCTACACATCTGCAGATTGCTTTGGTTTTATGGTTTTAAATATCATAATAGATGCATGGAATTTGGTTTGCAGAGAAACTCAAAATACAGTGTAAGTCCCAGTCACTGAAACAGACCTCAGTGACACCAGTTTGTATTGGAAACATTTCTACCAAAAGTTAGAGAGAGAGAGAGAGAGAGAGAGAGAGAGAGAGAGAGAGAGAGAGAGAGAGGGAGACGTCCACTGTAAGGTCTCTGCAGTATTTCGAAGAATCTCTATTTTTAGCACCCTTCAAACACAGAGGCATTTCTAAGTGTTTCAGTGTTTTACATAATGAGGAGAAATGCACTACAGCTACATTTAAAGACACAATAACAGAAAGATAAAAATGAAATAGAACATAACAAAGTGACACTTGGAGATTTTGAAAGAAAAAGACGTGTTGGGATGATCTCAGCAGTGGATTTCTCAAACCTTTGTCAAACAGAACTTATCTTAATGGCCAGAAGGCCAGTGGGAAGAGTTGTGTTTTTGTCATGTGGGTGACCATCGAAGCTGAATATTTGATTTTTACCACCTCCTTCCATGACTCTAACATCCTCTCTTTCTCTGTCACATACAAGGTATCTCCTCTTTTACTGTCCACTGAACCTCTTCTATAAATGTGTGGCTTTCCTGCCCGTCAAGCTGGTGTTGGTCGCCATGAAAGAGGTCGTCCGCACTCGCAAGATCGCCGCCGGTGTTCACCATGCCCACCACGCCTACCACCACGGCTTCTTCATCATGGTCATCGTCGGATACGTCAAAGGTCGGTATCTGGTGATTTCACTGCGACTTGCTTCCAGTCACCGCTCACCAACCAACTGATTCACTGACTAATCGTTTCAGCTTTAGAGGAAAGTCTTGAATGCAGCTTGGTGAGCCTGCAGTCTCAGCTCTCCATGTTTGACAGCTGCGTTCAGTGAATGACAGAAACACCTTCAGGAATCTACACAGCTGCTGCATTTGAACATGAATGAACAACACGTGCATGACAGTGTGCCCACGTGCTGTTCATTCATGTTGGAGTGAGACAGTGTTCACAGTGAAGAGGTTACTCAGAGAAACCAGGTTACGTGAGAATGACCAGTCACTGAAGTTACATTCGATCCATCTGAAAATGATAAAAATGTCAGGTATGAAGTTAGAGTCACTTCAGCTTAATTTGAGTTCTTGAAATGAAAGAAAAATGTCTCTATGACCAGTGTTTGAATCCAGAAGTCATGAGGTCATGCCTGATCTGTAAGTTGTGTTAAAATCGTGTTGCAGACCTAAGCCTCATAATTCATGTGCTTTGTTACTGTAAAACTGTCCAACAGCAGAGAAATGTCCAAAGGAATAGATATAAGGGGTTGTCCTGATCCTGAGCCCCCCCACTGTTTCTGCTTCAGTGGTGATGCCCTGCAGGCGTCCATGCTGAAAACGAAAGAAAAGCTGAAGCCAGAGAAAAGCAGTCTCATAGACTTTTTTGTCCTCATTTTTCCCACTGTCTATTTTTATCTTCGCAGGCTCTGGAGTGGCTCTCATTTCCATTTTTGAGCAGCTGCTGCGTGGTGTGTGGAGGCCCGACAGCAACGAGATCCTCAACATGTCATTGTAAGTCTGTGCTTCCTGCTGCTGATGTGAAAATAAACTCATCTCTGCCTCCTCAACGTGTAGGTGTTTCCAACCAAACTTCTGAGACACAAGTAGGACTTAAAGGTCACTGTGACTAAGACTGGACAAAAACACAGCCGGCCTGTTTGAGAGGCGCTGCAGATTTGCTGAAGTTACTGTGTAGAAAGTGCAGAATTTTACATTTTCTGACATTCGCGCCCCCTGGTGGTAGTATAGAAAACTTACTTTGGCAGACTACGGTGTTTGACTTAAAGGTCTATTGTGTAGGATTTAGTGGCATCTAGTGGTGAGGTTACAGATCGCAGCCCAGCGCTTTACCCTCCCTCATGTTGGCCACTAAAATCACAAGAGAGAGCCAGTGTTTGGTTTGTCTGTAACAGTAATAACAGTAAAATCATCATCAATTTTCACACTTCATAAATTCGAAACAATGAATGCTTTTATCTCCCACTCTGCCTTTGATTCTAATTGTCACCTCATTTTGATCCCTGCGGACGTTTTGCTGACCGTTTTGTCTTTCGTCTCTGCAGCCCGACCAAAGCCAGTCTGTACGGAGCCATCCTCTTCACCCTGCAGGAGAGCCACTGGCTGCCAGTGTCAAAGAGCACCCTCATCCTCGCCTTCACCCTCTTCATGGCCACAAGCAAGGTAAGATCAGTGTTTCTGTGGGAGGTGTAGCTGACAGTGTGGCTGTTCTGTTCTGTTTTAAGCCTGAACTCTTGCTTCTGTGCTGTGTTGCGTACAAGAGATTCTTACAGAAAAGAAACGCACCACTTTTGTGTCAGACAAAGAGTAGTTAGCGGCCACCCCAGTAAAAGCTGTCATATGAGCTGATAAATCAGACCTTTGTTATTTAGTTATCATAAAATCAGGCTGATCTCCCCTGACTGACACCATCTTCCCTCAGGTGGTGATGACCGCCCGACACTCTCACGGCTCCCCCTTCGCCCTCATCGAGTCCTGGGTTTGCCACCTGCTGTTCGGCTCCCCTCTGGGTGGATCTGAGGAGGACCACCATCATCCTCCCGCTGCTGCCCCATCTTCACCTCTCAAAACCAAGGAGGAGCTGAGCGAAGGAGCTCGCAAGAGGAAGGCCAAGAAAGCCGAGTAGGATGCCACGCCGCTCCAGAGAAACTGCATCTGACTCGCCCCCATCGTGGCCTCCACATGATGGGACTTCCCATTCCTTTCCAGGGAAAGGGGCAGTTTGATGTTTTACCAAATGAGACCCTTTCTGCTTGAGCAAAATGGTGCTTTCTGCATTTTACACAGCAGGAGGACTCTGTAAATACCACAGCAAATGTTTCAACCCAACCAGGACATTTTAAACCTATTTATTTGTGTATTTGTGAGCATCTGCATCTGTGCTCAGCACTGTGTGGTGATCCCCGCGTAGGAGCTGCATGGGCCTCTGTTCCACATCGGCAGTTGTGTTAACGGGTGTCAGTGGTTTTCTTAAAGTCCACCAAACCTTATTTTAGTTACGAAAGAAATGGAAAACACAAATTCATCGGACTCTCAATCAAAAATTCAAATGTGAATAAAGCATTATGTGGCAGAACATTGCTGCTTTTTGCATTGAGGACAAGTTCATGACTTTAAATAAAATCGAGAGAAATGTTATGTTGTGGTGGTTTTTAATTCCCTTTTCTCATTAACATTTATTTCTATGCTGACATTTCAATAGTAATAAATGGTCATAACAGAGTCTAGAAACCTGGATGAAGAACATGTCCTTTTTAAGGTTTTCAGTGGCTTTTAGTTTTCTACAAAGGACTCTACAGCACACTTGTGTCTTTAAGTCGCTTCAGTCTGCTGATGTGAATCGAATGTTTAATAAAATGTACATATGTTTTATTGTTTCTTGATTTCTGAAACAACACGCAGGTCAACCTAATGCTGAGATGATTCACTCTGAAAGTTTCCAGTTGGGGTTGAAAGAGTATTCAAGTACTGTGGTAACTTTCATAGTGTTAGATGTATCACAGGATTACTTTTGTGTTCATGTGTGAGCAGCATTTCTCTTGTAGTTGGTTGAGATGGAGTTGATTTTGAGTACTTTATAAAGAGCTGGGATGTAAATCTGCAGAACCCTCAATCTGATAAAGTCATTTCTGGCAGTACTTGAGCTCTATAAACCTCATGTGGAAGAACTTCATGAATATTTAATAATTATTATTTATTTTTCAATTTAAACCACTTCCTTAGGAAAATTTAGTGAAGAGAGCCTGCATCTTGAAACAGCAATGAATAACACTGCTGCACCAGAATTATGAAAAAAGTTGGTTTTAGAAAATTATTATTCTGCATTTCCAAAATATCTTTTTCATGTTGGAAAGTGTGAAGCCTCTTTCTCTGAGTTGTACTGCAGCCATCTGCCAGTGACTCCTCACTGGGTTATAAACCATCACTCTGGAGCTGAGAGTACTTTCTAACTCTTAGCAGTGTTTATGCATTGCACTTATTCTTAACTGTAAAAATTTAGTGGTAAAACTTGAGCATTTAAGAGTCCTCTAGGACTGACACTGGCCCAGCAATCAGTCTGCAGTCAGGAGTATGTATATCTTCATCACCCCTCTGTTATGTAACTCTGAGGCTGTTGAGAGGTGACAGGAAAGGTCTGAGGTCAACCTGAGGTCATGTCCTGAGAAACCTGGACGCCCCCACCGAGCTACAAACTGTTGTAGCACAGGCAATAAAGCATCACTAATGAACTTTGCAGGAGGTTGTTACACTCGACCTTTAACCCTCACATTCCTCACAGCAGCAGAGAAGATCAGGGAGGTAGAAAGTCTGCTGGCTACGTTTGTTGTTCTGCTGGGGCTCACACACGGAAACCATCTCTGAAGCTTCACTTCTGCCGGATGCGGGACGCTATCCAAATGTTTACTTTATCCTCTTTGGTGACTTTGCTTTCAATTTTCAGTATGACATAAAACTTTATTGATACTTTAGAGAAGACTGGGTAGTTTCTGCAGATGATGCATATGAGGGACAGCTAGAACTGAAATAGCTCAACATAATGAATCACAGAACACAAAAACACTTTCATTACCCACAACTCAATCAGTAGGTGTTCGGGTGGAGATTCATGTGTTATGTTAGTAGTGGCTAATGTAGCCTTGACCTGCCAACCTCAAGCACAGATGGGGAGCAGACTATAGAGGTCTGGTAAACTCCACTGTTTCCAAATCCACACCTCAAGATTTATTTATTTATTTTTTCACTTTTTTCTTTTTTACTTGCATTCTGTTTGCACTGGACATTTAAACTCTGGACATCTCCTTTAAACTCATTTAAACACTGGACATTTGAACTTGCATTGTGTTGCAGTGAACACTTTTATTTCTAATTCTGTTTGCACTCGACATTTGGACATTTTTATTTCTAACTTTTAATTCTTTGCTTGCCGTGCTTTTGGATTATTTATTGCGTGCCTTTTACTTTAAATTTGTGGAATATGCTGGAATTTGTGAATTTCCCTTGGGGATGAGTAAAGTATCTATCTATCTATTTTCAAACTTGTAGTTTTCAGCTCCAACTGATGTTTATCAGATTTCATGCAGCTCCCTCTGGAGCAACAAAAAACTCTTTACAGGCCTTTTTCCCATACGCAGTAGCACTCCACAAGGCCTGCATCAGTGGAGTTCCCCTTCAACAGGCAGCAGCTTGCCAGGTGGGTCAGTCAGCTCAAACTCACTCTGTGCAGCCAAGCAGCGTTCAAACTTCAAGAACTTTATTTTCAATTGTCAAGGACATCTCAAAGTTTCCAAAGATACCAAATATGTCAGGCTAAATTTGGGGAAAATGGGTCTAGAACTATGCAAAAGACAGAGAACAGCGTGCGACTTAAAGAGCCTTGTCTTTAAATATAAGCATCATATAGTTTTGATGACAAGCTGGAATAAGATGACATAACTTGCTACTGTCAGACAGCGAAGAACAGCATTAAAGCTATTCAAAGGTCAGAGAAGTGTAAAACTCCATGTGAAGAGATTTCAGTCAATTAACGTCTCATTCCATCCTTTGATCCAGCACATTAACGTTCATTTCCTGCTGCTTAAAGACAGAGCTCAGAGACGCTGTCATTTCTTCCACCTCAGAGTAAAGCATCCAGGTCTCCAGCATGACGACAGAAAGGAGCTGCTCTGTTTGTTTTTCCGGTGGAGAGTCGCAGTGAGACTTCCCTGCTCCTTTGGGCAAGGCAGCGAGCAGGCAGGGACAGAGGGACGCAGAGAGAGGAGGTGGTGAGAGCTTATCAAGGTGATGTGGACCAAAAACCTTAAAACCTTCACTGCCAGGAATGTAACCAACATCTGTTGATCCCATTACTGACACACACATACACACACACTCACTTTGTAGAATCTAATGTAATCATGAGGGTAAACATGGGTGTGCAGTAAAATCTGGACTGGATCTGAAGCCTGTTTTCACATTTTCTATAAAATGTGAGTTGTGCTTTTTGTGTATTTCCTCATTCTTCATTCGGATGTTAGAGGACAATTAACAGGAAAAATCGTATTTTTGTAAATCTGTTGTGGAGCCATTTTCACTGATAATCAGGCAGTGTGACTGTGGCTTTGGACTGACTTAAAAATAATAAACATAGTGTAATACAGAGTTTCATTGTGGCCCAAAATGTAAATATAGACACAATTTTAGTTTTTAAAAGGACCAACTTACTAACATGGCAGCAAATGAATCAAGCAGACAACCTGAGAGAACAAACAAAAAAGGCCATAGACCTTCTTACCTGAACGCCAACCAACAGATACATCAGCTGATACATGTATGATATGTGGGTGTTTTATGTGTTGTGCAATCAAACTCCTATTCTGGCTTCTTGGATGTCTAGAAAGAGTGTTTTGCAGAGGAGTTTTAGGGGAAAGCTGGGGGATGTAAGCCAGGGAGGGGGCAGTGGAGTGGGGGGTATAAAAACCAAAGAGAAAAGACGGCTGGAGGAGCGTTGAGTCTGAGCAGAAGGCAGAAGAGCGAGAGGAGGCGAAGCTGAACGGTAGAACAGGTTCAACCATGCTGTGGTTTCTGGTGCTGAGCTGTGCGCTCGGCATGGGAGGACACGCTGCGGCAGGACAGAGAGGTGAGAAATAAAAGGTTTTGTATGTTGGAGTCAATGTTTTTGGGTTTTTGGACTGTGCAGGTGGAAAAAAATGCAACGGAACATGATTGATCTCTCCTGAGAAATTAGATATTTGCCAGAGAAGTACTGATCAATAAAAGTGCTGCTGGCATTTCAAACTATGAACATGAATTTATGTGAATTATGAAGAATTCCACAAACGACTTTATGTGTACTGTATTTTATGCAATTTTATACTTCTACTGCACTGCATTTCTGAAGTAAATATTGTACTTCACCACATTTTTTGTGACAGCTTCAGCTACTTTCTTATTTTTCATGTCCTTCCTGCCCACTGAAAACCACGTATCTCCTGATTTGGCCATTTTAGATGTTAAAATTTCTCCTACGTCTTAAAATAAATAAACTTTCTGAGCTCATGAAAAATGTACTGTTTAGAGTTACGTGGTCCTCACAGGACAGCGACGCGACAAATGTATGATGATCTTATGGAACATGATGCATTACTGTAGATGAAACTAACCAACAGTAAATAAAGTCGTTAAAATTAGCTCATCAGTGAACATCAGCAGTAAAATCCAACATACACATTAATGCAACAGTAATGTTAATCCATAAACATCATATAGAATAATAAAACAGGAGTTAGGAGTCGTTTTACTCTTTAATGAATACTTTTGCTTTTCATGATTGAAGTACATTTTGCTGATAATACTTTAACTTTGGATTTATTTTTGTTAAGAAAATCTGTTTGCGTTCTGTAACTGTCCTCTTTTTTTCATCAGTATCTCAAAATGTAAATGAGCAAATTTCCAAGAATGAGTTTTCTGTGCAAAGGTTTCCTGAGTTCACAGCTGCACTTGCACACTATAAGGAAAAACAATCAAAGGTCTCATTTACTTGTCTATTAGCGGTGAGAGTGATTTATTTCCGCTATCTTTTCTCTCTGCTGTGGAATCCATTCAGTAAACAGAGTTTCTGCTAATGGGAAGACCACGTTTCTTGCGCTTTACGCTCAGGAGATTTCTGCCCTTGTACGGCTCCTCTGGGGGAAGGGGTGGCAGTTGGGGGGCTGATGGGGGTCTTTGGGTCAATTAATACAAGAGGCATGGTGCCTCAGGATCTGACCCACCTGAAAATCCTACAGTATCCAATCCTGAATGAATCCACAGAATCTGTTATTTTATTTTCATCGCAAATGAAGAGGAAACAATAAAACAGCTGATTTATAGTAAAAACCGCACATTATTGGCTCAGCACCAAATAGCTGACAGATGCAGTTACAGACGAATGTTGTGTTGTTTGCAGTTTCTTCTTCTTTCTTCTTCCCACTTAAACACACACTGAAATGGCTTTATTTTCTTCTGAACTGAATTAATCAGCTTCTCAACAGTTAGATAAAGTGCTTTTGGTGCAAATGGAGCTTCACTAGCTGAGAATCACTCCCTCATCCCATCCTTTCTAATCATCATCATCACTTTGTGTCATCGCTGGCAGCTGCAGAGGCATTAAATGTAGCATATTGCATTGTGGGATTGTTAGCAGAAAAGTGTCCTTACAATGGATACTACCTTTTGTTCCACTGTGGGAATTGCTAAATTGTCTTTTCTAAGAGGAAAATTAATTTGTTTATTAGTTCAAAAGCTGCAGTCTCCTTCCAAAGACAGTCTTTTTAACATTTCTGCATGTCCCGTATTGCAGGGCAGTTATTGCTTGATAGTTGAGAGATGTTTGACAGAGGACGATCTGCATGGTAAATCCTGCTTACTGTATTACACTGTAGAAACATAAAGATGCCTGCAGAGGTTACTTCTTGTAAGCTTGAAATACGTATCTCTCAGAAAATCTTGTATCATTCCATTTCTGGAAAATCCATTCTGCAGCTGCAATCAGAGCATCACTGATTCCAGTGAATGCGTGGGCAGTGGATACAAATGAGGCCTGCGGTGGCTGAGGAACGTCTGTGGTATCTGGTGTGGGGGGTGGGGGGGAGTCATGTTGTGCACAGTGTGTGTGTGTTGTACCCCCCGACTCTCTGACTCTCCTAAGTGGGCTTCTGGTCCCAGATGTTTGGCCAGCAGGAAGACTGACAAGCCTGGAGAAAAGACGTGGAACTAAACTCAACATCAGTTTGTTTTGGTGTTTGATTGTACAGACACACAGACACACATAGACACACACACACAGACACACACACACACACAGACACACACACAGACACACACAGACACACACACAGACACACACACGCACACACACACACACACACAGACACACACACACAGACACACACAGACACACACACACAGACACACAGAGACACACACACACACACACACACACACACACACACACACACAGATACACACACACAGACACACAGACACACAGACACACACACACACACACACACACACACACACACACACACAATTAGTATTTCTATTTTTCTGCTACTTCACATGTCTGCTCCATTCAGAGACAAATATTGGGGCCACTCTGGATCAGATGGTTGTTCTTCTCTGCGTCTCCTGAAATGATTTTTTTTTCTTTTCAGATGGAGAAATTATCAGTCAGATTAAAATGACGAACCTCGCGCTGGCTGAGATCAAAGAGCTTCTGAAACAACAGGTAAAAAACACACGAAACATTTAGACAGGAGGCATGAAGTTGATATGTATCTGTATTTTGTGAAACTAATAACCTTCATCATTTGACTGCTTGTACTTTCCAGATAAAAGAGATAGTCTTCCTGAAGAACACAGTCATGGAGTGTGAAGCCTGCGGTGAGTTGACCGGCTGAACAGAAACCCTGATCAGTGCTTTATTTACACGATTGTGTACCCAAAACACACATTCGTCTATTTCCATATTTGGTGTTTTGACATCGCTTCGATTTTTCAGTTGAATTTGACGCTTTTGTTGTTGTCCAAATGATTTAATGCTGATGATAACAACTGATTTTCATACACTATTTTTAGCAGTTCCTGAACTTTTGAAGGTGCAACTCACACTTTCAAGACCTGCACAGGAACCTTTGTGCAGAAACAATATGGAGAAACAGTGGAGACATGTTTATATATGTTGATGGGCTTTCACATAAAGCTAATATACGACAAACTCAGCAGGACGAACTGCATCGGAACATTTCAATGAGCTGTAATGTAGGATAGTTGAACTTCTCTCACATCAGGGATGGGAGGAATGCAGCCCCGTCCCTCCTGTGTGCCCAACCCCTGCCACCCAGGAGTGAGGTGTATGGAGACACCTCAGGGTATAAAGTGTGGACCCTGTCCTGACGGCATGGAGGGAAATGGCACTCACTGCACTGACGTGGATGAGGTATGCAGAGATGTGATGTGATAGCTTACATCACAAGACAATGCATTGACATGATCAGCCTGAGTAAGTGAAACACCTGTGTGGGAGTACAGGGTATCATCTCTATACCTACAATAAATTCTAAATGAGTTTAGGGAGCCTTCAGTCATGAAATGTGTTTTATGAATAAACTTGACTTCGTATCAAAACTAACTGTCATTCATGAACTCTCACATGTTCATGAAAATCAAAACACACGTGAACGCACAGCAATCATCATCTCAGTAAACTGGTGTAACAGAAGCACATTTGGATTCATGATGAACGCCTTGATGAGTGTTTCTGTGTCTCTGCTGTCGGCAGTGCACTGTGATGCCGTGTCACATGGGTGTGCGCTGTATAAACACCTCCCCGGGTTTCCGTTGTGGTTCCTGTCCTGCTGGATACACGGGCCCCCAGGTGCAGGGCGTCGGACTCGCCTACGCCACCGCCAACAAACAGGTAAGCTTCGGTGAACACACGCTGAGCAGATCCTGTTGATCCTCAAGTTCTTTTTGTCATGGATGATTAACTGATTGCCTCTAAATTTTACAACTGAATAATCTAGTCAGTTGCAATTGCTAATGATGCAATAAAAAGTAAAGAGATGCTGAATTACTGAAAAATTCAGCACTCAAAAACATCTTTTTGGTGAAACAGCAACACGTGTGTTTTTGCTTTCTCACCTCCTTCTTTCTACACCCATCAAAAACACCTCCTCACTCTGTTCTGTACGCATGGTGTGTCAAACAGCGTGCACTGCTCTGTTTCAGCACCACCTGAATCCTCAATGCTCGACTGTCTTCACTCTGCTGCACTTCATCATTTACCTCCTCCTGCTCCAGTCTCGCTGCAGAGGCCCACTAAAGTCACTGAATGTTCTTTCTATTTCTATCAAGGTGTGCAAAGATATCAATGAGTGTGAAGGCTCCAACAATGGCGGCTGTGTGGTGAACTCCGTCTGTATGAACACCCCTGTGAGTATAAACACTATTTAAGATCAATTCCTCTCACCTTTGTGGGAAAGCTGCTGATAATATCGTTTCCTGTAGACCATAAAAAATGACTTTGGTGAACTTGTTGACTGGGTTGCACCAACAAAGAAGTCTAAGATCAGTTTTTATCAGAATTGAGCAAAAAAGTAAAAGTAAATCCAGATTTAGAATTAAGCAGAGCTCTGTTGCACAATTAAAAACAAATCTCTCTTCAGTAAATCCAAGTTTACTAATATCAATTTTAATTATATAGATGTCATGTGTGACAGTTGGTCCAGTCGTCCGTTCAGCTCCATAACAGTTCCCTTGCTGAACTGGCACCTTGACAGAAATTCAGCTGCAACTAGGCTGAGTCTGTCCCTTAACTTTATTTGAGCAACTGGATTATTTTGCTCAATCCATCTCAAAAAAGCAGCTATTTTAAAAGTTAAACCTCATGATTTGAAAATGCAGCAAACGAAAACACAGGCTTTAACCACACAGCTGTTCAACATGGATGATATGCTGCAGGGAAATCGGGTTGGTGTAACCCATGTAAAATCCAAAATGGTGCATATTTTCTCCCTCTTGCTGCTAAGTGCAGTCTTTGGAAGTTCTCTTGCAACAATACTAATATAGGAACATGGACCGATGCTTGCCCTGATCAGTGATATGATCGGTCTGCTTCCTCTGTGTCATCAGGGCTCATTCAGGTGTGGTCCCTGTAAGACGGGCTACGTTGGAGATCAGCGACATGGCTGTAAGCCGGAGAGAGCCTGTGGGAACGGCCAACCCAACCCCTGCCACGCTAGCGCTGAGTGCATTGTCCACCGAGAGGGTGTAATTGAGTGTCAGGTGAATAGCATGAACTCCCTTTTTCTTGTTCTGAGCCCATATTTCTCAGAGCAAAAGTGAGCAGTTTCACTCTTTTGCAGCCTCAAGTAGGAGTGAAGGATTTGACTCATGATTTCAAAGTATGCAGATCTTCATTATCTACTTATTTGTATTTCAGCAGTTTGGTCTGTGTTCAGAAAGTCTCTCAACAGGGACTAATGCCAATGGAGGCTGATTTGGGCTAATGGGAAGTCGAGATGGTGCAGGTTTTTTACGTACTGTCACATAATAAATAGCTTTAGAAAAGGTTATTCTCTATCACTATCAATGCAATCAAGTTTGCATAAAGCTTTTTTTTTTTTTTTTACATATTACAAAACCATTTAAATATTTTTGACCCAATCCTTTGAAATATATATTGTTAAGTACTTTTGCCAGATGTTGTGAAATCAAAGGTCTGTTTGAGCACTTTAGGCCATCTGATACTGCATGCCGTACACAACAGGGGCAGTGGAAACAGTCTGTACAGTACATAAAACATTATCCATCCTCACAGTGTGGAGTCGGATGGGCTGGCAACGGCTACATCTGTGGGCCTGACATCGACATTGATGGTTTCCCTGATGAGAAACTGAGCTGTCCTGAGAGAAACTGCAACAAGGTGAGTCTCTTTTATACCCAGGATGAAGTGTCTGAGAATTACTGGCACAAAAACACAAGCACAAATGATCACATACACGACTCAGTCATCTGCAAAGAATCAAATACTCACAGGTCTTATGTAGATGTGGTGATAGATATACTGTATGATGTGATACCTGGTCAGAAATTGTATATAAAGATAATTGTATTGAATGGTACTGTCTCAGGTCTGTTATACAGCTGTGGTTTGAGGTCTGAATTGCATTAGAAACAACAATTTGACCAACAGAGGACACCAAAATTCAAAACTTAGACATTTACTTTTAGCAGTTCTTGCATTAAAGCACATTCTCCACATCACGAGAAAATGATCCATAATACTGTATATCAAACACTGTTAGTAGCTTCATTTCACTTTTCCCTCCTGTAGTCTCCTTTAATAGTGAGTGTTCTTCCTTTCAGGACAATTGTCTCACTGTGCCCAACTCTGGTCAAGAAGACGCTGACGGTGATGGAAGTGGAGACGCCTGTGATGATGATGCAGATGGGGATGGGATCCTCAACACACAGGTTCATGCATAAAAGACAGTGATGAGATATAAAAAGAACTTAAAAGACATAAAATCAATGAAAAGCCTATGTACATCTAAGTTTTTCTGTTCCTCCATGAACTACAACATTTTTTTGACAGGATAACTGTGTGCTGGTGCCGAATGTGGACCAGAGGAACATTGATGAGGATGACTTTGGAGACGCCTGTGACAACTGCCGCGCCGTCAAAAACAACGACCAAAAAGACACGGATGTGGATAAATTCGGCGATGAGTGTGATGAAGACATTGATGGGGATGGTTAGAATTCAAAATGTTTTCTACGAACACACTCACTTCAATATGGATTTCTCAAGTCATTAAGCATTGGTGTTTTGAGTGATGAACAATAAGATAATCACTTTCAAAGTGGATTAAGAGTAAGTTTAAAGCTGCAAGATTTGATTAATCATTCGTACACATTGACATAAGAGAAGCCTGCAATGTCAATTATGTTTTTTAAGATGAGGGCAGGGGAGTGCTGTAAGTTAGGAGAACATTCACTGATGCACACTTTAATCTCAGGAATCCTCAATCATCTGGATAACTGCAAAAGGGTTCCCAACGCTGACCAGAAAGATCGTGATGGGGACAAAGTGGGAGATGCATGCGACAGCTGTCCTTACATTCCAAACCCCGACCAGGTCAGAAGGCCCCTTTTCTTCTGGTACTCATCGAATATTGGATTGACAGTAGCCTATAATACAGGAAAAGAAGAGATTTTTATTCTTGGTTTGAAAAGCTGACATTGGCCCCACCAAAACACAGATATGGAAATCTCTGTTAATAAAGTTGTTTTTTGGGACCTTTAACGGCAAAAAGCAAAGAATTTCCACAAGACAGAGTTTTCATCACCACGAACACTGGCCAATGACATCTGCACAAAAAGCCTAAAAAACAGAAAAAAAAACAGCAACAGAAAATTGTATTTCTTCATAACCTATAAGCTTATTCAGTTTCATACCATTAATAATTAATTTCACCTTTCTCAGACGGATATGGACAACGACCTGATTGGAGACCCCTGTGACACCAATAAGGACAGGTATTGTGTGACCTCACATCACATCAGTTTATTCTTAACCACCTGTGTAATGAGTGTCAGTGAAAGTCTCTGTGTTCCAGTGACGGTGACGGTCACCAAGACTCTCGGGACAACTGTCCAGCCGTCATCAACAGCTCCCAGCTGGACACGGACAAGGACGGCAAGGGAGACGAGTGTGATGATGACGATGATAATGACGGCATCCCAGACCTGCTGCCACCCGGTCCTGATAACTGTCGTCTGATCCCCAACCCTCTGCAGGAGGACTCTAACGGTGGGTAATCACCCTGACTGACTACAGCAGAAATACATTCTTCTTACATCAATAACAATCAAAGAAAAAGTTTTGTTCCTCCAACTCTCTATCTACTCAGGTGATGGTGTGGGTAATGTATGTGAGAAGGATTTTGACAATGACACCATCGTGGACACCATCGACGTTTGTCCAGAAAACGCTGAGGTCACCCTCACCGACTTCAGGGAGTACCAGACCGTCGTATTAGATCCGGAGGGAGATGCACAGATTGACCCCAACTGGGTGGTGCTGAACCAGGTTAAGTCACTTGTTGGTTTGTTCGTGTCCCACACTACTGAACGTCATATTAATCAAATAAACTTCTCTTAAATCCACTGTTTTGTCTGTGCAGGGAAGAGAGATTGTCCAGACTATGAACAGTGACCCTGGATTGGCTGTTGGTAAGAGCATTAAATGTGATATTTAAAGGAATAGTTCAACTTTTTGGGAAATTGGGGAACACTCAGGTTCACATATTCTTTATTAATTAGTTGCTTATTAACATGGGCCATTAACTAAGAGTTTTCCTCAATAACCTCCTAAATACTGCTTATTGATAGTAAGTAAGGAAGTCATCGTCCATGATTTCCAAAAAGAATTTCACATTTTGACTCGTCAGGCCACAGACAGTTTTCCACTTCATCTCAGTTCGTCTTAAATGAGCTCAGTACCAGAAAAGTCTCCTCCTTGCATTGTAGAGCTTCAGCCTGCATTTGTGGCTGTAGCGATGAACTGAGTTCACAGACAGTGGTTTTTGGAGATGTTTCTGAGCCCATGCTGTGACGTCCACTACAGAGTTGTGTCTGTTTTCAATGCAGGGCCATCTGAAGGCCCAAACGTCACGACCATCCAATACTGGTTTTCAGCCTCGTCCCTTCAGACTCTCTTTTAATGACATTTTGTACTGTAGACAATGAAATCGCCAATTTCTTAGCAATTTTTCATTAAGAAATATTATTCTTAGATTGCTTCACTATTGGCCATCACAGTCTGTCACAGAGTGGTGAACCCCTCCCCATCCTTACTTCAGGCAGACTTTTTATACCCAACCATGTGACTCACCTGTTGCCAGTTAACCTAATTAACTGAGACGTTCCACCAGCTGTTTGAATGAGGATATAATTTTCAAAAACAATGAAATTTCTCAGTTCTCAACATTTGATGTGTAGTTTTCGTGCTATTTTCATTCACTTTTTTTTTTTTTTTTTTTTTTTTTCACATTTTACACAGCATCCCAATTTCTTTTGTAATGTGCATGACAATAAGCAGCTAGTTAAAGGTGAATATGTGTACCTTAATGTAACTATTTCAAATTGCCATCAGCTCTTTTGCTGAAGAGTTAGATGAGAAGATCGATGAGAAGATTTGTATGGAGGTCCATAAATTCTACTTCATATTTGAAGCAGGACGTGTTGGTTTTTAAAGACACTCAGTAACAGCTGCGTCTCCACCAGGTTACACTGCCTTCAGCGGTGTGGATTTTGAAGGGACGTTTCACGTAAACACGGTAACGGATGACGACTACGCGGGATTTATTTTTGGGTACCAGGACAGCTCCAGTTTCTACGTGGTCATGTGGAAACAGGTTGAACAGATCTACTGGCAGGCAAACCCGTTCAGAGCCGTGGCAGAACCAGGCATCCAGCTGAAGGTAGTCTCCCCTTTTGTCATGGAGGGAAAAAATAACACTGAGGTATATTAACATTTTAGATTGTTAGCTGGTCGTGTCCTCCTGTGGATAGAGAAGTACTGGTTTACTCAGGGGCACCTTAAACTATAAACATGGCTGTCACTAGATACACATCATCATTAAAGAGCTAAAAACAAAATCATGCTGAAAGAGTTATTTTCACAACCTGGTAACACAGAGTTCAGCGACTCAGACTTTTTGTCCTTTGTGGTTTTGAAAGGCTGTCAAGTCGAACACGGGTCCAGGTGAAAACCTGAGGAACGCCCTCTGGCACACCGGTGACACCAGCGACCAGGTCAAACTCCTGTGGAAAGATGCCCGCAACGTTGGCTGGAAGGACAAGACTTCTTACCGCTGGTTCCTCCAACACCGCCCCGCTGACGGCTACATCAGGTACCAACCGATTTAAAGGTGCACTCAGTTTGGTCCCTGTCATGTTTAGCTTAGCTTAGCTTAGCAAGAAAGACCTGAAGGTGGGACAAACTATGATACCATCCAGCTGCTTTCAAACAAACCTACAAATCATGAATCCATTTGCTGATGTGCGATGCTGTTACCTGCTTTCTGTTGGTGCGCAGAGTTCGTTTCTACGAGGGTCCTCAGATGGTGGCAGACACAGGCGTCATCATAGACGCCACAATGAGAGGAGGTCGACTCGGAGTCTTCTGCTTCTCCCAGGAGAACATCATCTGGGCCAACCTGCGTTATCGCTGCAACGGTGAGTCACGTTTCTGGTTTGAGAGACAGGACTGCTGCCAAAAGCACATGAACAAGCCAGATTTTAACTATGTGTTAATGTGTTTTCAGCAATTTCCAAAAAATGAACAATAGAATACCTCAGTTAAATTTTTGTGGTAAAAAAAAAAAAGAAAAAGAAAAGAGCATTCTGATCAATTTGGATGTATAAGCTGGCTTTGTGCTTGCAGGAAATAGTCAAATATAAATGCAAAATAGAGATTTGAATGCAGCTGTAAATGTCAAACACTCAAACTGTGAAGCAGGCAGTGATTTCACTTCCTGTCATCTGCAGACACTCTTCCCGAGGACTTTGACACCTACAGAGCCCAGCAGGTCCAGCTGGTGGCCTGATGACAACAACAAACAGGCCCAGGGAATCCTGGGAACACGATCCAATGACGCCTGGGATCAGAGATAAAATCATCACTTTGCAAACATTTATTTTCCCCAGAAAAACGGATCGACTACACTTTAAACTCCTGACAGAAGAAGAAACTCCACAGCAGTAAAACCCATTTATAATAACAAACGTTGTGTGATTTGTTTGTTACCAAACAGAAATTTTCCATCGTAAATATATTTTTCTATATTTTCCACTGTTTATTTACATTTCAGGTTACAATTTTGAAAGAACTATTGCAAAGATTTATCTGTCACTAATGAATAAATGTGGATTTTGGTAAATTATCTGCACTGACTGGATAAATTGGACTGCCTGCTAAATGTGATGTGACCTTTTACTATGGCTGCACAGTTGATTCTAGTCTATAATCAATAATGACAGAATATTAACTTATCAGTAATGATGAAATATTTAATTTGAGCAGTAGTTTGAAATTGCAAATGTGTCAGATGAATTCCTGGGACTGGGAATAATATTTTTTTAGTCTTATCTTAAAGCATCTTTAAATATATGGAAAAGCATTCAATATATGAAATGTATTAATGCTGAAATCATATAATAGCTACACTGCAAGAGAGGTGAAACCTTTGATTTTAAGTAACAGACATGACTTTTTTCAAACTCAACAGCTTTTAGTGGAAATCAACATTCTGAACATTTCACAAGCATGCACATATCCAAAATAATCTTTTAGATTTTGCATTTGGAAATACAGATTACAAAATAGAAACGATAGCAAAGACAATATACAACAGGATTGAAACACCATGCATGTCCACAGCAACACGCTGCGATGTTGTAAAATGACATCGGACAGTTTTTTTTAATCAGCATATTCTGCAAATCAAGACTGTGCAGAGAAAAATCTGTCTTCCACATTCAATTTAATTGACATTTTTCTTTCATCTTATAAACAAATGGTCACATAAGGAGAATCACATGGCAACAAATAAATAGCTACAGATCTTTTACTACGACTTACAGGACAACAGTGATATAATGCTATTCTCACTATAAGCTTTAAGTGGAACTTAAACTGTTTTTCCAGAGAGAGCTGTAGAGTCATTTAGAAAATGCCGTGTTATTAAAGGGAGATTTTAGTCGAACCTAAAACACTCTGGGAACAAGCAGTAAAGACCGAGCAACTCCTTGCTTTCATTCTGGGACTTAAAGGTACACTGTGCAGGATTTTCCTCAAACAATGTACAGACTCAGGCATCACCCATGACCCACTACAGGTGTGTGGCGGTGTATTTATCTGCAGGGACGCTGCCCCCTGCAGTTATATTCTTATTTTTTCCTTGTTTTGCTTCTGTGCGTCAACTTCCGTTCAGCTGATGTGTAGCCAATAATGGCACAAGGGTGAGGTCTAAGCAACAGACATTTAAGAGAAAGCCACAAAAATGGCAGACAGCGCAGAAAAAGTGCAAATGTCGGAGGCAAAGCGGACAAAGCTCGTTCCACAACGAGATCAAATCAGGGGTTTGCTTTCATCTGCCGGCGAGCACTGACGGAGAGGATGGGGGTGAAAAGGGACGTGGAGTTGGCCCGTTTTCTGTTAGACAGATAGGTGCCGGCGGTTAGCTTAGTTAGCATGCTGAACTATCATCTTTTCCATTAAAACAGATGTAACGCTCCTACAATAGTAGCCTGCAGTGTATGAATAAGCAGCGCGCCTCAGATGGCGAGTTTGAGAAACAAACTGACACTTCCTGCAGAGTGTACCTTTAAGAGACACCTTTAAACACAGGACTCCTATTTGAGCTTCACTCGTCTGCTTTTTCAGTTAGGGACAAGATTGAGCTTCACTGCTTTCTGACACAACATGAACAGCAGCTGTGCGGACGGATAATGTGAGTAACTGGTGTCTGAGACTAAAACAAGTAGATGAGGCAAAACAAGAGTTTACAAGACGTAGAAAATATACTTAGAGGTGATTTGTTCATCTTGTCCATTTGGAAAATGGTGTTTGCTTTCCGTATGTCAGTGTTTAGCATCAGACTCAGTAGATGTTTGTGAAATTAGCACAAAGTCTACGAATGCAAATTCATGCTTTACGTGTGACAAATGTTTTCCCACAAAGGATCGGGCAGAGACGAGTAACATCAACTCTGCTGACCAAAGCTGACTTATTTTACCCCAATAATCTCTCTATTACCTCACTTTAATCAAAGGTGTATTAGCTGCCTAAGTTGAGCTCAAACCTTATCAGTGTTAGTGTTGCTGTTAGCAAATCTGTCACAATTGAAAAAGGCATCGAATTCTATCATCACGTAAGTTGTTACTCGATTAATACATTTCTAACTTGGAGAAAGCACACCAGACCAATGTGACCACTCTCTAGTATAACACGCAACATCTACCAAATGTTTTCTTTCTAATCGACCAGCAGGTAGATGCTCGCAGCAGCTGGAAACGTTTGGTAAAAGCACGTTTTACCGGGGGAGGAGTCGTTAAGACATGCTTTGATTTTGATGGACTCACATTCTTCACGTCCAGAACATGTAACCTGCATTTCAGAGTTCTAGCTAACTTCATGAAGTGAGAGAGACTTGTGTTGCAGCACCATACAGTACTCTGACAGTGGCAGTATGTGTGGTCAAAGTCAAGCTGCAGACTACTTCACTTGAGTATTATTGAGGTTGCAACTGACGACTAAAACCGCGACTCACTCAAACTTGATCTGAGTTTCATGTGGGGGTAAAATGGCCGACAAAGAAATACATTCGGAGCGCCGTTCCTTTCCAACATGAGAGCCCAAGCTGCACTGGAGTAAGCCCTTTCTAGTTTTGCATCCCCTAAAATCTTCACAGATAAAAAAAAAACAAGACAAGCCAAAATATAGTTTACAAAGGAAAATAGAGAATTCATCTTTTCTTTGACATGAAAATATCTCCGGAGTTTACATCTGGAGCGAAACAGTCAGCATTCACATCGGGCAGAACAGTCCCTGCTCAAAAGCCAGGAAGTCACAAATAAAGTGCGAAGCAACTAGTGGACTAAACATTGCACAAAAAACCTGAAAGAAATAAAAAAAAGAAAAGAAAACAGAGTTGCACTTTACCCAGTCCAAAAACCTGACATGATAGGCAACAGCATAAAACAATATCTGATGTCATAGCTAGATCAAACTCCTCTATATAACATGGCATAAGGATCAGCTCAACGTGTCCATCGTGTCATGCAGTTGACTGCGTCCACATATGCAAACGATCAGTGCATGAGCCGATCTGCAAGACACAACCTGCTTCCATCTTCTCAAGAAAGCCAAAAGACAAGGGGCCAGATCGACTGCGGGTTTCTTTCTGCGCAAGTTTACTCTCGTACACGGTGAGATGCTACAGTAGGGAGAGGGAGAGAGGGAGGGAGAGAGAGCAGAACAAGCAACAGTTTGATTCCTCAGAGGAGAAAAGAGTGACGACTAAGGAGCAGAGAGCGAGAGAGGAGTCTGGTCCGACTGCGACGGGACCAGAAACTCCAAACGTCACGTCATTTGGCAAAAAAACGAGGACACTGCCACAGAAAATACATTCTCTCATCATTCGTGAAGTAGCATTATACAGAGATGGAGGTAACTAGAGTCACTTAACAGGAAACTGAGTTAACTGTTTCACAGGAGAAACCCATACATGCATCCCTTTAGACTTTGTGATAGCGTTACGTTACACAAATCAAACCTGCAGAGCTATAGAAGGCCTTCATTTAGAGGTTTTGACTGTCGGTTTGGTCATGCATTTTGTTTCAGCTATAGCGTATATGTACAAGGTCAGTGTGAAGGACTAGTATTCAGCAGGATGACAGGAAGGAAAAGACAGGAAAGCTCAAAGTCACCGGCATCACAACCGTGACGTTTGGCTCAAACACAATGCTTTTTTTTCTTTGCTTTTTTTTCCTTTTTTTTTTTTTTGAGGAGTAAATATACATTTGTTTCAGTGACTTAAAGGAAAAATCCAACTTAGGGTAAATAAAAACAGCATCTGGTAAAATGCCACTTGTAGGCCATTTTTAGTGGTTTATTTTTCCTCCTCCTACGTGTTACTGGCCCATGACAAGCGTCCAGATGTTTCATGCGACCACACTGAAGTCTTTTATTGATCTACAACAGGTTTGGCATCAGTTCTGGAGGATTAAGGAGAATCTTTGTAGACAACAGTCGCACAGGAAGAAAGAGGAGTTCTGGACAGTTTGAAGCAGAAGACATGGCAGGCTTAGAGATTTACAAAAAAAAGAGTTACTTGTTTTTAAAGTAAAGCTGGATTTATGCTTCTCCATCGAGATGTTCCTCTGATGAACAGATAATCTCTACTCCAACGCACAATGTCACTCGTTGATTGTCATAGCACCACTTCAGCGCTCGACGGACGCCTCGCGCTCGTTGTTTACTCAAACTGGTTGAGTTTACGTTTTTCTTCACTTTCTAATACAGTGATGACGTGAAGCTTTATCTTAAATGACACATTAGTCCATCTTCTGGGACTTCAGGGACTCTGTTTTACACAGGAATAATAATGAGACGACTGTGATGTGTTCTGGAAATAGACTTGGAGAAGACAGCCTAAGCAGGCCATGAAAGGGGCATTTCACTGCTGGAAACACGGCCTTTTCTCAAAACTGGGCTGTCTATGCAGCAGAAAGACACAAAGGCTTTTGGAAATTGGTGATACATGACAAGAGGAAAAGGGGCTGTGGTATACCCTTTTGGTGAAACAGGTAGAAAATCTACAACGACAGACAGCTAACTGCTCCCGCGAGTTGGGTGGTGCTTGGTTTTGGCTCGTCTTTTATTACAGCTTAACAGTCCACTAAAACGTGTTTCTGAGAACATCTGAGGTGAGAAATGGACAACGCAGAAACAGAATCTTGCTTCATATTAGATCTGAGTTTCGTGTGGGGACCCACCCGCCTCTCGATCCCACGTCTATACTGTGTCCGCTGAGCCGGGTGTACAAAAACAGTCCTATAGCCGGTAAACTGGCGTGGAGCCGGGGTACAGGCAACATGGAGGGAAGCTAAGCATCGGCCATTTCTTTGTTCATCTCAGTGAGTCTGACGTGCAGCTTTTTTCTGCCTATTCTCAGCCTCCATTACGGTAACATTTGAGAAGAATAAATCCAGCTTAACTCCTGCTAAACAATAAAACATCAGAGGTGGATTTTTCCTTTAAGGGTTGTTTTTTGTTTCATTTGCATAGGAATCACAGATTTGTTGAAGGCAAACAAAACATTTGATGGAGGATTACAGCAGACAATAAACACTTCAACTGAAACAAACAGTTCAACTGTAGAGGTGTGCAGTAAACCAAATGTGATTCCTTTTTGGGAGGGGGGTGGGGGGTCGGGGTGGGGGTGGGGGGTTGGAAAGTCTTCCCAACAGCGCTTTAGGTGAGTAAATGATTAGCATGTCTGTACATGGACATTACAATATACCAAACGTGATCCCACAGACCAACACACACCTCTCAGGGAAACTCTGACAAAAGGCCAACGCAGACTGAACGCCCAAGTGACTTTCAGAACGTCTTCGACACATTTTGGCAAGCGAGATCGCGTCATGGGTCCGAGATGATATCAACATGTACGTTTTCAGGCGAAACTTGTGTAAACATTTTTTTTTTTTTCAGTTTGAAATGCCGTAAACAGTTTTAGACTCCACTACATCCCTGATCGTTTTTGTTGTCTGTAACACTGAATGGAACGGGGCCGATCTCGCTGCTGCCCAAAAATTGCATACAATATATAAATACACTCATATTCTACTTTTTTTTAACACTTCGTTCAGTTTACTAAATGGAGTAAACAGACCTTCTAGAATAAAAATATTCTTATATTCATAAACTCTGAAATTGCAAGTTTGCATCTTATGAAAACAATCATTTGGAGGCTTCAACGCTGCCAAATATCCAACAATCAACCGTGAAAATCTCCATACTTTGGATGGTGCTTCTGTTGTCGATGACCTCCGTGGCAAAGGTCATTAGCGTTTTTGTTAGAGCTTCCCTGTCCAGGAGCAAAAAGCCTCCCCATAATTGCACTCCTTCTCAAAAACCTCAAACCCATCCTTTGATTTTTTTTCGTTTTGTTTTTTAGCCCCACTTTAAAAAACATCCACAATTTGGCTATAAACTGTACCGATACAAAATACAGTACATTGATTTGTCAAACCTTACACAACAGAACCACAAATATCACTGACCAAAAGTTAAGTTCCTCTCAAATACAAGAAAATGTTACAATAAGTTACGAAAATACGCTGTCACATTAGACACTTAAGTAGAACAGTAGAATACTCATGTAAGGCAAAATCAGGTGATTTCACAGTGACGACTTAAAAAGATTTAAGATTTTAGTGTTTAAAAACAGACGGCTTCCTTCACTGCAAAGAAGTTCAGTCTGGATATATATATATGTATATGTATATATTGGCTTTTCACTGGCAGAAAGTTAATTTGGATGTGTTTTTCTCGCTTTCTAGTTTAATAGAAATACCTGATAATTTTCTCAGAAAAAGTTAATTCAAGTGGCGTAAAACCAACCCATTTCTGGAGCACGCAGCAGTTTCTGGAGCTGTGCTAAAAACTAGGATATTCTGATTTGACCGTTGGGCTGCAGCATGGCAACGTCTAGCACGTCCTACGTCAGAGAATGGCACATCGAACACCAAAGAGCAACTATGGGGAGGTTTTGCACTCCTTCATTAACCAAGTAGCTTAACAAACACATATATAAATATGTTAGTAATCAATAAATAGACACAAATTACATCAGTGCAATTTTACACTATGCCTACAGAGAGCATTTTGGCATCAAATTTAAATTATGAAATGGAATATAAAATCTTGAACCAAATAAATAAATACAACATATAAATACATAAAGCATCAAAACATACAGTACATGATGAAAATAACATTTAGTTGTCAAAAATAAAGCTTTGAGTGTGACATAGAAAGCCGTTACGGCATGATGGGAAAACCGATTCATCTGACTGCAGGGTCCAAGCAAACCGGCCGCGCTGCCTTTCTCTTTTTTTTCCCTTGTTTTTTAACCCAGCTGTTACAATGGGTACGGTTTAGCCCAATGTCCTAGCAGCTTCCTGCTATGAGAAAATACCACCAAAACAAATATTAGAGTGGATATGAAAAGGAAAAAAAAAAAAAAAGTCAAATGTGCGTTTTTTTTGGAATATATGTGGCATGTAATGGTACACTGTAAACACAGCAGGCTAGCGAAAGCGCTGAGCGACCAATCTCATTCAAAACGATAGCGAGGCCATTCCCCGGCAAGCCACTGGATGTCTTTTTCCCTGTTGTCTTTTGGTGGCGCATCGTTTCAAAGGGCTTCACGGAGTCGAGGGCAAGGTCGGACAGCTGGACGGCCATGCAACGAGGGAGAGGGTTCGTCCCGCCCTTTGTTTCTCTCCATTCATGAGTTAGTGTGGTTTTTTTCTTCTTGTTCTCGGCCATAGTCAGCTTCTCCTGTTACAGCCTGTCCATCCTGAACGTGTCCTCGGTGGCGGGGTCTGCCAGCACCATGTCGGGGTCATTGAGCATGTGCAGTCCGTCCAGGGTGAGCGGGTCGATCTTCAGCTCATCCAGAGGAAACTGAGAGTCTGCGTCGAAGCTGACATCACCAACACCCGCCAGAGAGTTGGTCAGCTCTTTGGAGAGGCTCGGCGGAGACTCGCCTGTGACTGAGACGCGTGACATCAGAGAGAGACAGCATCGTTAACACTTTACACAGCTTCAAAGTGCTTTAAAGAAGTAATGTGCACTTTGTAATTTGCAAAAGAAGTAACTACCTGTTAGGATGATGTTGGGGATGTTGGTGTGGTTACTGTAGCCGAGTTGCTGCGAGTCCTGTAGGCTGCTCCCAGTGAGGCCCATCATGGCTGCTTGTGTGTAGTTGAGGGTGGAGCACTGGTTGTAAAGGCTGGTGGAGCTGATGGGGTTCTCGATCATGTTGAACTGCTCCAGCTGAAAAGGTACAGAGGTGTGAACAAGCATCAGGTCAGAGACTGTCGGAGGAAAACATGTCTGTCATTGCTGCGTGCTGACTGCGCTCTGCGTCACCTGGTGAGAGAGGGCATTGGTCTGCCTCAACGCCAACTGCTGATCATAGAAGGAGTCACCGAATATGCTGCCCACCACAGGAATGTGCTGGAGGAAGAGAGGCAAGCCACAAAATTCAGAACAAATGTCAAGAAAGCAGCTACTGTTAAAAAACTGAAACAGCCAGAAGGAAAGTTATCTGGGCCCAGAGGCAGACTTTTCAGCAATGGAACGACAGATAAAACAAGCAGAACACAAAAAGTCACACAGCTGCCACACTGAGCAGTGACCAAAGCAAATGGTTTTCATGACTACGGCTGCAGCGAAGAGAGGAAGGCTCATGAAACATCAGAGAAAGTTTTTAAAAGACGAAACTGAATAATTTTAACATGACAAAAAACTGTAATGCATGGAATGGAGGCATGGCCGTGATGTGGTTGTGTGTCCTGTGCCTGTGGACAGGAGACACAACCGTGCAGTGACGTGTCGACTGCAGCAGCCCTGTTCACCATGACACAGAAACAGACCAACTTGATAAAAGGGAAATTCTGGCATTCGTCAACCTGAGAGTTTTCTGACATTCTCCCCCATTACAACCATTCGTCGAGTAACTCCAGCGTGAGCTTCAACTGAGCAGAAATCACACTTTATAATTATTTCTTTTGAAAGTTGCAGGAGCTCAAACCTGAATCAATCTGTGGGGAGTAATATGTCATTTTACAGGTAGTCCCGATTCACAAAAAGACAAAAACACTGTCCAGGTTGACAAATACCAGAACTTTGCTTGAATGAGAAGAGCACCCACACTGTGTGACTGGCATGTTTTTAGTGGTGGAGTCCCAGTCGTACCGTTTCTAACTTTTCAGTCACTGAAGCAGCAGGGGTGACTTACTCAGCGCACAAAGCCCAGAATTTAGATCGATCTAAATCGACCTGTACCTGCAAAAATGTATTTTCTCCTCTTTTTCAATATCTACCACGCTACACCTCACTCTGACACATCTGGAAAGGCAGAACACCTACGCCAGGATCCTCTTCATCGACTACAGCTCAGCATTTAACACCATCGTAGCACGACAGCTGGCGAAGAACCTGAGGCTGGTGGAGGTGGACAATGGCTCCTGTAACTAGGCTCGACGTCCTGACGCAGAGGCAGCAGCAGGTCAGGGAGCGCAGGCTCACCCCAAAGCTGCGTCCTGATCCCACTGTTGTTCTCATCTAATGGTGTGTTCACACAGAAAACAAGGCAAATGTTTCTCTGTCCATGTTGACTGCCCACTGGAAGGGAAAGGTACTGTACTGCTGCGAAAACAGGCTGCAATGTAATCCCTGTGCACCGTCAGTGTACATCCACTGACACTATTTGTTTTTGCCACTGGTGGGTTCAGACATTGAGAGAAGGATCCCTACAGACAGACCTTTTTTAGTTAAAGAGGAAGATCCTTTTTGTTTCACCAGAAATTACAACTATGTCGCTCTTGCCAAAGCCACCAGACTCCGTTTACAGAAACAGTAATTTTATCATGATCAAACAAACTTCATTCAAATATAACACAAGCAAAATAAAACTCACCATAACTGACTGGTTTCGTCTTATTAAAGATTTCATTATATCCGACTCAAACAGATTTTTCTGGTAAAAGACGGTAATTACCGGATAATGGAAACAGTTTGTGTGACTCCTGTTTGTCGTTAAGTCCATGTGGTGAAGCGGTTCAGGCCCACGAGAGAACAGCTGCCAAGGTAATGCTGCTTTTTCCCCACAATTGAATATGAATTTTCACAACTGAATGTCATTTTTTAAACAATTCATCATTATTTTTATGCATTTAGAATATTTGTTGACAGCCATACGAGACACACACCCCAGGCGCTGCTTGTTAGCTCGTGGCTAATGTAATGTAAACGGATAATGGCTGTTCCCGTGGTTGAACTTTTGCGAATAACGCTTTCTGTGTGAACACACCTTAACCCCGACAACATCATCAAGTTTGCAGATGATACAACAATTGTGATTCTCATCAGCAACAATGATGAATCTGCACAAAGGATGGAGGTGGAGCTGCTAACAGTGTGGTGCGTCTCCCTTTGCCGGTTCTCACTTTAAAAGGTTATTCACATCTAGTAGGATTGTGGAACAGGTTTTTATTATATTTATCTCATGCAGCGTGACATACTTTGCTGCCAATGGCATCACATTATTCCACTTATCTGCAGGTGGTGGTAACACACCAAGATGTGCAGCACTGCGCCAACAAAGGCAGTGAGGAAGAAAACTCGTACCTCTTAAGCATTGATGTAAATAATGCTTTGTTTGCCTTTCTGCCAAATGTTTTCCTCAAGATGGGGTAAGTAGAGAGTGATGTGTTTTGTTCGTGTGTGTATGAATAGCAGATGTAAACTGAGGCACAGTTAAGCTCCAGTGAGCAGCAAACGGCTCATGTCACCATGAAGTCTGACTGATGATAATAAAGTCTCAGAGTCACCCAAAATAGGAGGGAGAATGATGCTTAAGTGTGACAGTTTATAGGCAAGGGCAAATTACCAATTTGTCAAAAAGTGTGTGAGAGCAGAGCTGAAAATTCAACCATCAAATGGCTAAAATGCTTCATAATTTACCCTGCCAAGTCCTGTGAAGCGGCATGTCTAAATACATTCGCTTTAATCAAGACAAACAACGTTATTGTTGGTCTATTTGTTTATCCGTGTGAGGAGCAAAAAACAGGCGAACGATCTTAGACCTCATAATCAGAAAAGTATGTCAAACATGTGAGGTGCACGCTGAAAAGACTCGATTTTTCCAGGCTGAAAGCTTAACAAGACCTACAACTGGTCAGGGCCTCCATCAACAAATTATCGCCATGTTGTCATGCACACAGTGAACAGTGACAGTGGTGATGAAGAAATGAGTTATGCAGCTGTTGACACCATGAGTGGTTAACTACTGAAACAGAGAATGAAGAGCAGCCTAACTCATCTACAGTTAGCTTTCCCCCAGGCACAAAGCCCTTCCCCAAACAGCAGCCAGCTTGGTGGGTGGGCCCTTACTTGAGGCGAGCCGCCGGGGGAGAAGCCTTGATTGGAGACTGGGGAGGTTGGAGACTGAGTGGCTGGTGAGCCAGTCTGATTGCGGTACTGTTGGAGGGAAGAGGGTTAGCTAGCACTAAGCTTCATGCCTGTCACACACAAATCTCAAAGGACGGGATTGGAAAGGGCATCAGCCTTGGATCTGCTCATCATGGTTAACGTGTACAGGTGGGAAATATTACCAATTATCACCAGATAAATTGTGGGACATATGGGGGTCATCAGCTTTTCTACACTTCTACAAAATATGAACCTCTGGGGCTGGTCTAATTAAATGGTGAAGTAAAAGTGGTTGCAGAATAATTTCTCTATCTTACAAGCTTACATCTGCCAATTTCTGGCTTCAACAGTGCACACAAATTCAACCAACTTCATCCAAAAATGCCTTAACCCACACAAAAGCTGGGAAAATGCTGAGTGCCAAATGGTGGGAAGAATTTGTCAGCTTTAGAAAGACCTGCAAGCATCTTCCTGATCAAAAATGTGAACATAAGACAAGCAATAACTTTACTTTGAAGGAGTGGAAAGGCATAATTATCTGGTAGTCAAGAGTAAAGATGTTTCTCCTAATACAGTGAGTTATTCTACAAAATGCCAAGCAGCATAAAAAAGTATTCTGGGCTGCTGCAGAACTTTCAGAACAACTGGCTGGCAAAACAAATAGAAGCTTAAGAATAAGCCAAACTGTCCCTGTCATTTCATCAAATTAGCTGTTAGCTCTGCTTTCGCTTTCTGACTCGACTTCCTGGTTTCTTACCGAGCTGACACTGATGCTGGCGGTGGTCTGGCTCTGACTGTCTGGGGAGGGGCTGCTGGCAGTGGCTGTACCAGGGGAGGCCAGAGTTGGCAAGGTGATGAGCTGGATGCCCTGTGACAGGGCCTGCTGCTGCTTCTGGAGGTCGCTGAGCAGCTGAGCCTGGGCCTGAGCCGTCAGCTGGTTGAACAGGGGGTACTGGGCGAGCTGCTGCTCCAGGGTCAGCGACTCGGTTGGCACGGCCTGAGAAAAGATGCACATGGACTCTAGACTAGTCCCAGAAAATGTGATATATATGATGGGTTTATTTCTGTAAAAATACCTATTTGATGACACTCACACAGTCAGCTGTATGGGGCCCAAACCACTTACTGTAATGAGTAAAGCAAAACTTGAGGCCATAACTTAAAGTTAGTAAAGGTGAGCCTTACCTGTGTGATGTTAACAGGTGAGGAGAGGGTGGGTGAAAGCTGCTGTGGGGACTGTTGGAGATGGAGGTCAGAGGTGAGAGTGAGCGGCACCACGGGTAGTTGCCGGCGCTGTGCCGTTGCAGTCATGGTGGGCTGAGAGGAAGTGGGGATCCCTGATGAGGAAGCAAATAAGAGGTCACATGAAGGTGTCTATCATCCATGTCTGACGCACATTCAGGTGTGCCAACGTTTTCAAGTTATTACCATGGCTGGCAGCGCTGATGCCCAGGTGAATGAGGTTGGTGGTCAGGCTGCCCGTGCTGTTGGACGAGCTGAGGGAGGGGAAGGCCACGGTGTCCTCCGGGTCCAGCGGGGTGGAGAGCGGAGGGGGGAACTGGATGTTGGTCAGATCAGGAAGTGAACCACCGGTGTTGTGTGCAGCTGGGAGCACAGATGGGTTCAGCTCCTGGTCTGGTGATGGGAATATACTAAAAGACACAAATTGTGTCAGACATGAGGAAAGCTGCTCTCATATGACCAAACTGTCCAGTTCTCACATGACTTCCTGTGAGCGCTAGGTTTCAACCCATCAATCTATATACAACTGAACTGATGAAGTGACTGATTTGTGAACTAAATTTGAGCGATGCTGAAAAGGAACAATAACAGAGGACATGAATGCAACACACAGGTCAGTTCATGCAATCTATTTGTCTTCTTTCCTTTCCAATCACAGGTGAAAAAGCAGTTTCTCTCATCATGTTTATATACAACATAAAGGTGTCTGGGGCCCGTATAACAGGCCTTTGGTTTTTACTGGGATGTTCATCAATTGTGGTATTACAACCAATGACTAGCTCCTGTAGGAGGTAACACGTTTTAGTTCCTTTAGAGCACTTTTCCAGTGTACCTAGACCAACTGTCGTCCATCAGCGCACTTACTGTATGACTTATTTGTGTGACTGACAGGCTGCTGTACTCCAGTGGTGTTTCACTGGAAAGAATATTAAAAATAATGATAATAAAACAATATATTTGACCCACTCACTTGATTCCTGGGACATCACACGTGTTGGGGTTTGATGAATCATCCTAAGGAGAAAACAGAACCGTGAGCCACAAATCTGCAGTGGTTGACATGTATCATAACAAGTGTACAAGTGCAGCCCTTCCCTTTTCCCCATCAATACCTTCTTGTCATCCCACAACTGTTCCTGCACATCCTTGTCTGCATTTGACTCTGAATTCTCCGTTCCAGGCACTGTTAGCAGCAGTACTAATTAGTGAAACAGCAAGACACAGTTGCTTGCTATGGCAAAATACATAACAATTCAAATCAGTGCAAGAAATGAGTCATCAATATCCCAGACAGCCAAGCAGGATATAGTGCTGTGCACTAGATTTCCTGAGAGTCTAAAAATAGCAAGGTGACCAGCAGACAGACTGACTGAGTAGATGCCAGCCAATCTTGGCATCATTATATCAGAGCCTCACACATAAAAGACATAATCCATGGATAATCAGTGAATTATTGATCATCTTCTCTAGATCATCCTGAGTCAGCTCCATTCTCAGAGGTTACTTCTCCACAGCCGGCTAAATACCGTACCAGCATGCTGAAGCAGTTCTTTGACAGAGATCAGTGTCCATTTACTCGATAAACACTTTATTAAAAGTCTACATCTACTTCTTTGTGACATCAACCAACACGTTTGTCATTCAAGGTTTGCCGGCTGCATTAGTACATTGCACAATAATAAATGAAAAAGGGGGCTCTGAGTCTTTGTAACTGGATCTTTCATTACCTCGTTTAGGCTGCAGCTCCTGTGATCCCCCTGCAAACACCTCCTGGGGCTTTGGATTCATGGCGCTCTGGTGTAAGGCAGAGTCTGAATTTGTCCTGTATGTGTCAGAAACATGAGATGTCAGCAAAATCATGGCCAAATCCCCGATGCAGGCAGAGATCCAATTCTACAGCATCACATCCACCAAGAGCCACATTCTGTTATAGCCCAACATGCAGCCTTCTTTGTACTGGTTGAGTTTGGCAATTCCGTACCTACACGGACGCACAGAGTCCGGTTGTGCGTCTTACTTATTGTTTTGGTAAATGCAGAAGCGGAGGTGACTTACCTTCTCCAGCTGGTGTCTGGTGGTGGGGAGAGGTAAACTGAGCTGTAAGGACAGCTGTCAATGTGAATTTAGTTAAGGCTAATGAAGCAGAGGGGATGAAAAATGGATCTCATCTAATCCATAGTTTCATGCCTGTTGGGTGATTCAACTGAAGAGACCTGATACAAAATAAATGACCACACACAAGTGTTATTGGGATCCAATTACTTTGAATGGCTTCAGTCAGCGTCTTGTTATCTAATGGTGAAACATACTTCTAAGAATAATGCCAACAGGAGTGCTAACAATACACTGTATTGATTTGTATAATTCAATATCAGGCTCTCAATAAATGTAGTGATACAAACGATTCACATCACCCTTTGTTCAAAATCTGCTGAACAATGCAGAGCCTTCTCTTTCTGTCACAACATCTCATGCTTTTTGCTTTGTGCTGTATATGAATTAGATGAATGCAGTCAGAACATCCTCAACACTTCCTGCTTCAGACACAAAAAAAAAGGATATCTGCCGCCCATGTTTGTCCACTGACAGCGGCCGGCGGTGAGGAGACGTGATGCGGTTACGGTCACGGTAAACACGCTCAACCAGCCCGTGGTGCCTGGTTGTCCGGCTGGTATCCAGCACCGAGTTCTAGAGTGAACATACCAGGTGAATGAGGCCAGCAAAACAGCTCACTTACACTACAAAACTATGCTTCAGGATAATGTTTTAGGATTAATGGTGCAAATGTGTTCATTTCAAAATGAGTCAAGCCATGGGCCCCCCATACTGATGCTCGAGTTGGCAAATGTATTTCAAGATGGAAAGCCATGACAAGCAATGATATACTTTAAAATTTTGGAAACAAATTACACTGCAGGGTAGAGCTGGCATACCTTGTATTACACACATCTGACTTCCTTTTGCTCCTGACCCATGACAAAACCTGGTAGGACCATGTGGCTCTGAGCGGGTAGGTCATATCTGAACATTTTACTGCCTTCATAACCCGAACTAAGCCTGCAGACTTTCTTAAATTAATATATTTTCTTAAAATCGTCTGTTTTGAGCCAATTTTTCACCAACATCACAGGTAACTGCAACCTTTGTATGTCCAATATCATCACCAACAGCTAAGAAAGGTACACCTGACGAAAACAAACCATTGATTTACCAGCCGAGAGAGGCTAAGGGCTCACCTGAAAAGGCAGGTCAATGTTGCCATTTCCAATCTGATTGACATTGGGCAGTGAGCCTCCATAGTACTGTCCACGATTCTGCCCTAGTTGCAAATACTGGGTCTTCTGTAACTGCAACTGTGCAAAGTAAAATTGCATGAAAGCATGAGTGAATGACTGATCTGGTTCACAAAAAAAGTGATGCTAAAAGTGAACGATGCCTGCCAGTCCACAGTGGTGACATGAAAGATGGATGAATCCGTTAATTGACAGATGAAACATGATGACACAGGCAGATTGGCTGCTTCATGAACAATTACAAGGCAGACAACATCTTTCATAGCCAAGAGGAATCACATCAGCTGATGTGAATGACACCTGACTGACAGCTGGTGTAATTACAGTCTACCCATGTAACACACCTGGTGATTACATTAGCCACGTGTCTTCATACGAAACCAGTCACAAAAGCAATGCGTGTTATTACAGAAACACAGTAATGGAAGTCCTCTTTGACAAAAAATGAACTGAAGATTGATGATGATCTGATGAGTGATGACTGGATGGCAACAGATAGAAATCTGGCAGTGACCACAAAACTGACCAATTAATTACTTTTCCCTGCGGTGAATGACAGTACAGCTCAGGTTTACACTGATGCAGCATGTGGTAAGTGGGCATCATTTCCAGCAATAGGGCCAACAATTAGCCTGGACATTTACTGGCAACAAAATGTTATTTTTTTTTGTTTTGGTTCAAAGAGCTGAAACAATATGTTGATCAATTGATTCGTTGATCACCTGAAAATGAATTGTCAATATTTTTGATTACCGGAAGTCATTTTTCAAGTAAAAACTCCAAACATTCCTCTAAGATTTGCTGCTTTACTCTGTTTTATGATTGTTCACTGGATGTCTTGTTATTGAAAAGTAAGAACAGTAGTAATAATTGTAGTAGTATTCTCTTAACAGTACTTCACAGTAACTATAATAGTTCTTTTGTCTAGAACGAAATATGAATTTAACTATATCACATCACAATGAAACATATTGATCACAATGACTCAGAACCCTTAAATTTCTTGTTTTGTTCATCCAATAATCGCAAAGCCAAAAAGGCTCATTTTAAATTACACACAACAGAGAAATGCAGCAAATCCCTGAAACAAATCCCAAAATGTTTGGCACTTTAACACATCAATACATGACTTCAGCGACTAATTTCCTAAATCATTCATTGGTTTCTTTTAATAGATTAATCAACTAATTAACTAATCATTTCAGCTCTAGACTAAATAACTGATTGCAATAATAATCGGCAGCTTAGTCGATGATGAAAACAATCATTAGCTTCTTGCTACTTGTTTAACGCGTCCATTTACCATTGTTGCGAGTTGTCAAGTTGTCAAAGTTAGCCTGACTTAGCGTTAACATACGCTGACAAATTTAAATGTTTGAGATAGATCTTGTAAAACC
Organism: Chaetodon auriga; assembly: GCF_051107435.1. NCBI lineage: Eukaryota > Metazoa > Chordata > Actinopteri > Chaetodontiformes > Chaetodontidae > Chaetodon > Chaetodon auriga. The sequence continues at coordinate 13,745,373 of NC_135076.1, forward strand.
GAGGCATGTGGGCTGTTTAGAGATGCACTTATTGTGCAAAAGTCAGGTGATTGCTTATTGTTAAGAAAAAAAAAAAAAAAAGGCAATATGCTGCCGAGCTAATGTAAGGGGTAACGGTAACAGTGGATAGGTAACAGGGGCAAACCAACCGGGAAGGTTGGTTAACATCTGACGGGCTAATTAGCAAATGCTAACTTAGCCCTCTCAGAGACATTAACGTTACTCAACTTTAGTTTCGAGCAACACTTTCCTATGATGTTGTTATCCAGCGATTTACATCTCAGACAATTTGTTTGCTCGTGAAATGACAGCAGTGGCTGCTTTAACCAGCCACAGACAGAGCACAGGTGCACATTATTCACAGCTCCTGCAACCTAGCTAAGATAGTGAACGCAGCACGGCAGTAGCTTGTTGTGTCTGAGTAACGCTAGCACGTTTTTTTTTTTTTTTTTTAACAGGCAGAGTGAAAATATAATTTGGTGTGGTTTAACGGATGCAGCTGAGGATGTTCATATTAACTTTAGCTATTTAACATCCCAACGTTCAGATTTGTATCCGCAGCGTTCGTTAGCTGCCAAACAGCGATGCAACAACATGTAAACAGCCTGGGTGCGGAAGTCTTACCCGTGCAGCTCTGGTGATGTTCAGGTCTTTCATCACCTCTTCAAACGCCGCAGTCTCCTCCGCCTGTTTCTGATTATGCAAAGCGATTTTTTCGCTAAATTTGCGAGGATTGTTAGAGGACGCCATCTTTCCCTCTTCTTCTCAATGAAATGATACGTTACACACTACGCTCGGGCCTTGTGGTGTCGTCATCACGTAGAGTTAACGTCACGAAAGCGGCGAGTCGATGATGTTGGCAGTAACGCTGGCTTTGAGGCAGGTTGAGTTTCATATCAAATAAGGTTATACATGTTTTTTAAATTAGATTTTTCATTGTAAATCTTACTTACTTCTTCTTTATTCAGTTTTATTTGTTTCTCTTCCTGTGTTTCTAGTTAGGCTCCAAAATATTGTGCATATAGATGAAAATAAAGTATAACTGCATGAAAAAATGAAATAGAAAAAAAGTACAAATGTACAAAAAAAGAATGCATTGAGTAATGAAAGTGCAGGATACCGGTTACAATGGTTCAAAATACAAGCAATGTATAAACTGTGCAAACGTGTTTCTGTATTTCCATGTTTCAAATTTTGAGAAAGTTTGAGGTAACTTGCTAATAATCAGTGTCCAACAGGGACAGAGGAGATGTGCACGCTAATGGCCACTGGGAGGAATATTCTCTGGAGGTGCTCAGTGGCATTAAATTGATGGTATTAGTCTGTTGCTGAAGGTGTCCCTGTGCTCATCCCGAAATGCATGGAAGGGGGTGAGGTTCAGTCAGTCAAATCCCACTTCAACAGGATCCATCTAACTCCCATTATATTTGAAAATTCTTGTTATACACACTAAAATCACCTCAAATTTATTTTTTAGGACATCTAGGTTGTAGTATAAAAGCTTAATTCTTTGACTGTTTCTGAAACAGCAACATTGGCCTTTCTTACTTTGGCAAAGTGTTGGAAAATTCATGTAACACTGATCAAGAGAAAGTAATGATCTAAAAAATAGCACTTGCTCATACATACTTAATACTGCCTTTTGAAAAGCGCCAAACTGCCACTGGATGCACTGATCAAATTCCTCGAGCACATATTTTATTTAAAGGACAGAAGCTCGTGGAGCTGTAGAGTCTGCCGCGTCCTGGTGGTTTGTGCACACATCAGATTAGTTCAGTTCTGACCAGCGAACTCTTTCTTTTCTCTCCCCTTGTTTCCTGTCTGTCTCTCACAGTCAATATCTGATAGAGGCAGCTGCTAACTAAACAAATAATTGCAAATTCATTCAATCTCACTGGTGATATAGTGTAGGTGTAATATGGTGATAATGGCAAAGGAAAGGCAATTGCATTACAGTGCAAGGCAGTGCTTCAGTCGGCTTCTTAAGGAAACACACCATCCTGTCAAAATAAAAATATAAAAAACACCTGAAGAGTACTTTTAAAACATGATCCACCTTTAATAAAGGATGCACATAAAGCTACACAAATGTCTACATTCCCCTTTGACTACAGCAGTTTACTTTATATTGCACTTCAACAAGATTATCGTGTGCTTTTACTGTTACAGGTAAAAGAATACAAACACACACTAAGGCAAACAGGAGACAGTATTAACATGGACACCGCTCACCATCATGTACTCATCATGGTCACATTTAAAAGGACAAAAACAAGAACACTGAGCTTGCTCCTTCCTTATACACACACGAAGTGCATCAATAACTTCAGCAGCAGAATCAGACGTCTGATAAATCGTGCTTTGCAAAGTGCAGGAAAACAGTTGAAATGAAAACACGAGCCGGTATCAAACATGGCAACTGGACAGTCTGAATAGTTTTTCTTGGGGCAATTTGATTTGGATATTACATTTAAATTAATATTATCACTTTTCAGAATTAATCAATATCACTTGCATCCCCTTACTGTGTTCGGCAAGGGACAAGAGCATGTGTGGTACACAGGATGTAGCACTTGTCTGACATAAAGAGCAGCACACACTGACATTCCAACACACACACACACAAAGGATTTCTGTAGCTGCCATTAGAGACACACACTGGTTTGTTATGTTGACTCACAGAACGGTTAGTGTGTCAGTGGGGGTTTCAGCTTAGGAAACAGAAGGGCAGCATCAATAAAAAAGAAAATAATAAATAAATAAACATGAACACCCACACGGAATAACTGATTCCAAGTTGAAACACGAGCACTACTCGCGTTCATTTGTGCAGTCATCGCTGCGCATCGATATGTGGTTTGTTGATTAGTAAGTGTGAGGAGACGCACAGCAGTGATATTTTCAGTTATCTTGGTTTCAATAATAAAATGTTACCAGATGAAACGAAACACACAAATAATAAAACATTCACAACTGTACAATCAGAATGTCTAACATTACAAAGGTTGAGTCAAACGAACATGAAATGTGACTTCACACGAGACTTCCAGAGACTATTTGTGCTGTCTGTAACTGAAGCCCTTGAACACTTTAAACTGACTTATGATTATTCTTCAAGAAGTGTTAGAAATGTAGCTGTTCAGGAGGAGACTGTATATATTCACAGTCGTTTGGAGATAATATACCAATCAATTATCATACAATTCAAACAGGAACTTATTCAAAGGTAAAAATGTGTTGGTCGAATACTGACAAATGGTCGATCAAAAACTTGTATCAGTACGATAAAAGTGTCTGAACATTAAGATCTTTCAGAGATTGCACAGAAAAGAAATTTCAAGTCAAAAATTGCACCATTAATGAAGGTGTGCCTGTCAATTAGACATATCTTACCCAAAATATATACTGTTTTTGTTGCTTTTCAGCTCATTCCCTCAAAGCAGACAGACAGACAGACAGACAGACAGACACACACACACACACACACACACACACACACAGAGTAGCTTACATAACGTTCACACCTTGTGTTGACGCAGTGGTCGGCAGAAAGAGCACATGGAATAAAATCTTCACAGTCACAGGTCAGATGGTTAGCGTTGTGTGGTGTTTTGTGGAATTATAATCGGTGTACAAGCGATGCCAGCGAAGGATTCTGGGAAGTGCAAATCCCTCTCCCACTCATCTGTCTCTGTGTTGTACACCTGCACAATGCTCGTGACATTGTTCAGGTGCCAGTTGTAGCCCCCGATGATGTAGATCTTCCTGTCCAGTAAACAGCAGCCTGCCTCAGACTGCCCTGCTCTCATGGGACTGACGGTGGTCCACTGGTCGTTCTCTGGAATGTAATACTCGACCGCCAGCACGTCGAAACAACGGTCCACGTGATCCATGCGACCGCCCAGAGCATAAACCCGGTCCCTGGTGCTGATCATGGCATGCAGCACTCTGGGTTCGTTCATGGGAGCTCTGAAGTCCCATTGGTCTGACGCTGGGTCGTAGCAGTGGAGAGTCTTCTTGTCATCCAACGAGACGCCATAACCCCCTGAGATATACAGCTTCTCTCCACAGGGAGTCCCTGCATGACCCCAAATCCTGCGTTTTAACGGCTCCACATAAGTCCACTCGTTCTTCTTCGGGCAGTAACACTCTACAGATGACAGACTGCCAGATCGATTGCGCCCTCCAGTGGCGTATAGCTGTCCATGCAGCACGTTGAGCTGAAACTGGATACGAGCCTCCTGCATGGGTTGGATGCGCAGCCACTGGCTCAGATGCGGGTCGTAGCGATAGCAGCTGTCTACTGCCCCCTCGCCACTGCGGTACTGCAAGTGCTGTCCACCAACGACATACACAAAATTATCAAGTACGGCCACACAAGCGTGGCTGCACCCCGCCTCCATCTCTGTCAGCTCTTTGAACTGGCGGGAAGCGATGTCAGGGAGATGGTACACCTTGGTGCTCACCGTGCGGTCGTTGTCAGTGTATGGAGTCCCGCCAAAGGTGATGAGTGACATGACGTCAGAACGTATGGCTGTCCGCGAAGACTGCATCTCATGCTGTCGGAAGGGAAGAATCTGGTAGTTGAAGGCCTCAAGGAGGTATTGGCGGCACAGCACGTCTTCCACCATGATGTCCACTGTCTGAACGCTGTCCACCAGCTCTGAGGAGCGCATGAGTGGGAAGCGCACATGGCACAGGACACTGCTGGCTTGAGCCCGGCGAGACTCGTCATACTGCAGCCACCTGATGGCAGCATGGAAGAGGTCGATCTCATTACAGTTCTTCAGTTTGTTGCTCTGCAGGAAGAAGATGAGGCGCTCCATGGGGATGTGCAGAAAGTCCTCCTCCTCTGCAATTTGGAGGAAGTGACGGAAGGTGAAGGCATCCACCGACTCCTTGAGGGAAGACAGGCTGAAGGTGGTGGCCATCTGGCCGATGTGCAGGCAGGTCTCCACACTCATCGCTGACTTGAGGAACTCCTCGCAGAGCTCCACAACTGGAACCATCTGGAGAAACACAGCTGCACCAAGGACATCTTGAATACAGTCCAAGTCTAAAGTGACTTCTGCACTGTAGGCAAAGTCAATGATATGTTTCAGGCCGCGGGCGGACAAGCCCTTAAGCTCAATGGTATCTTGATTTGACTCCCTCATGCCACCGGTAAACATTGCTCTGTAACACAAGAACGAGTCAGTAAATTACAAAAAACTAAAAAAAAAAACATTTTAACGAGAAAAGTGCGTAAATTTTTATTTCACCCATTTGTATATCATCTAATTTATGTTTAAAAAAATATGACATTAAAACTTTCCATTCTGCAATACATTTTTATACAGAGCAAACACTGTAAATATACATTCAATCAAGTATGATGGCTTATAACAAAAACAAAATGAAAGAAAACAAGTGTGAGTGAGTGCATCATTTTGCATCTCATTTCACACTGATCCCTCCTTTACCTTCCTCTCCCAACTGAACTGCTTTATATAGTTGATGTGGGAACTGCAGCTTACTCTAACAGTGAAAAGTGCTTGGGTTGAGAGCATCGGCTAAGTGCTTCTAATCTAAAATGTAAATGGACAGTGAGACGTCTTGTGATTCAGACTGACCTGAAGTAATCACTACAAGCGGCCAGCACAGCTCTGTGGACCTGGAAACGCTCCTCATTGATGGCCAGCACAACGTCAAGTAGTTGGCCCTGAGCTCGCAAGACCGACAGGCCCTGGAGGAGGGTGGTGCTGTGGGTTGGGGCTGAGAATGTGCAGCGCAGGGTGCTATTCTTGTTAGCCATACTGGAAAGAAAAAGAAAGGCCTTGTCACAAATCAGTGAATCAAGAGAGTATCGTTTTCTTCCAATAAAACTAATAAAATAATAAAAATAAAAACTTTTTTTTCCCAGTGTTAAAACTCTCCAATGAATTTGAAGATTTTTTTTTTTTTTTTAATATAATGTATATAATGTATACGGCTAGACGCTGTAATATTCTGACCAAGCAAGGTGTAAAGCTCAAAGATATTAAAACGTGATATCATATTTGGTGTTTACTCAGGGCGTAACACACAGCAAGACTGTGGTGGAAATTTAATCTGCTACATTGAGGGGAGGGAGTGAGAAGACAATAATAAAAGATAGAAACGTAACTAAGACTAAAAGTAGAAACTTAACCTGATAGTACTGAGGTCTTCCTGATGTCACTTTCCATGACCGTGCAGAAATTAGGTCATGAAATAGATCATTAAATCAGTGAACGAAAGCACTGAAGCAGGCCATCTACGTCAGATGTTTCCTTCTCCTCACCTTAATTGTTCATTTTATTGCAACATGAGCAATAAGTGTTTTTCTCATTAAAATCAAAATTGGACTTTAACACTAACTTTTGGAAAAGAAAATACCTGAGTGTGATGTTTAAAGAAGCTGATTGAAATCTGCATGTTATCCAATAAGTGCCAAAAATAATGTCTGCAGTGAATTAGGAAAAATAACTCTCTTAACTGTCTTGTAATTGCATAAGGTAACGGCCTGCAGATACAACGATATCTTAGTGATTATGGCGTTTCAGAAAGTGGTTAATATATCTTAGGAGTAGATATTTGCATGTTGAAAACAAGATGTTTCTGAAGGGAGCAAGTTCTGGTCCCTGTGCTGCAGAGTGAGCCTCTTACAGTAAAGAAGTGTTGCATTTTGGGCTGTTTGTAGCCTTATGGTTGCTAAGCTAGTGAGTTTCTTCAGCCTTCTGGAAAAAAAAAAGGCTTTAGGAAGGTGAGATTAACCTACATGTGATTACAGCTGGGACATGTCTACTATGGAAAAACAGTTTTGTGTTCTGCATTTATATAAAAAAACGACTATCAGCTCATATAATGTTGATTTGTCCACTCTCAAATATCGGTATAGGTGCCAGGCTGAAAAATCCAGTATCGGTCGGGCTATATATCAGTCAAGGTGCGGCATCTGATTTCATTCAAAATATGGCAGAAGTGGAAAAGAGGCAGTCTGGTCGACCATTTCACTTTACGGTGTCTGTTCACAATGTGCAGCTTTGCTTTTCGTAGTTGTCTGCAGCTAACTTTGAGTGTGTTTTGTTGGTTTACTGCTGCAGTTAAAGCGAGCTAATCATAGCAGTGACATTATTAACGAGGGCTGCGTTAAGGCGTCAATGTCACGCATCAACACTGTCAAAAAGTACTGAAAGTACAGCCGTTAAAATAAGAGACAAACGCTTTACTAAATACTTAACATCCGTGTTAAAGTGCACTTCCTACAACAGTAGACAAAGTTAGGTGAGTTTACTCCTCTGTGCGGACAATACTGACATCCTCACTTTATTTACACTGCTGAATCATCGATATAAACCACCGACAGTGTGGATGTCTGGAGGCCCGGGCAACTCCTCGGTGTTTCTTGAAATTAAGCCGCGACGTTGGGACTCTCCAGCTCGCTCGAACCGGGCTGCAGTCCCGGAGCCGCGGAGGTGTCCTACAAGCTAAAACCACTCCAGCACCGTGGCCACAGCGCATCCTCACCCAGCCCCTCTCACCTGCTCTGTGGATGTTTCGAAGCGAAATCCCCGCCATCCGACTCCGCCATCTTCTAGCACAGAGCAACACGCATATGGCATCTTCATGAATGTTAGCAGGATATCAATGGCACGAAGGGCCTGTTCATGTTAAAAGACGACAGGAAAGGCCTGTTATTCAGCCACAGACAGGCGACAGCCGTCTGTCTGAGGTCCACTGTTAGAGACGATGATGACCTCTGGCTGTTTCCTCCACCTCCTCCCTCTGCACTGACACCTTCTGACCACTGGGGGGCGCCACTGTTACATGTTTACAGGTGGACTGGTTTCTATGGGTCCCCAACCACAGCACACTACTACAAGTAAAAGTCCTGCATGCAACCTCTTCCTGGAGTAATAGTACAAAATTATAAAAGTAAAAACAATTATTTCTTTTGACAACTTGCCCATTTATTGATTTAAATAAATTATATGTATGATTGAAATGAGTGTTTTATTATTACATATTATTAGATTATCATTAATGATACATTAATGTGTAGCATTTTACTGTTGAAGAGGTTTTCGTCAATGATCTGCAGTAAATCTAAGTTACTCGTCGTCCTTTCCACTGCTCCTCTTCTACATGTCATCAGTGATTTGGTATGAAACTTGTAGAAATGGGAAATGTGAAAAGAATGAGGATGTAGAACAGGGGAGGAGCTGTGGGAGACCCAGGACCACGACACGAGCTGGAAGTGTAGTTTGTTATTAGATAATGCAGTTTCAAGTAGTTTTGTGTCCTCTTGCCAGTTTGTAACAGATTACAAACATTCACATGCACAGTTGCCCCAAAAATGGTACATTGTTACTGACCTTTTATGACTTTCTCTGTTTGTGTTTTTTGATTTTAAGGCTTTGGAAAAGAGGAGGAGGAGGACTTTTACTGAATACAAATGACATAAATCAACATATAGAAGTGCATCAGGAACACTGGTGTATCTTATCAAGATATATGTTTGATATTAACTCTGTATCAAATGACACTAATTAAAAGGCCACTATCCTGCAAAACCCACTGAGAATCAACATTCAACTCTGCAACTGTGCAACACGACTGTACACCAGTGCACAAAGCAAGGTCTATAAAGACAAGGATGAGAGAGTTTGGTATGGATGAACTTGACTGGCCTGCACAGAGACCTGACCTCAACCCTATGGAAGACCTTTGGGATGAAATGGAGCGGAGACTTAGAGCCAAGCCTTCTTGTCCAACATCGGTGTGTGACCTCACAAATGCGCTTTTGGAAGAATGGTCTAAAATTCCCATAAACACACTCCTAAACCTTGTGGAAAGCCTTCCCAGACGAGTTGAAGCTGTTAGAGCTGCAAAGGGTGGACCGAGGTCATGTTAAACCCTATGGATTAAAAATGGGATGTCACTAGTTCATATGCCAGTCAAGGCAGGCGAGCCAATACTTTTGCCAATACAGTGCATACACTGCTGTCTTCTTATTCTCCTCCCGCTCCAAACCTCTTGGCCGACTTCCCTCTTTTACCATGATGGTGAACTTAGAAACACTGACGTAGGTGTCTGTACTCTGTCTGATGTAGTTTGCAGAGTTTCCTTCAGTTTCTCTTTGACAAGCAGCATGAAGAGAACAAAAACAGTTAAAGGGAAATGGACTTAAAAAGAAAAAAAAGACTTCAAAGAGTTGTTGCTTTCAGGATGGCTGTTGTGTCTGTCTGCTGATGTGTCAAGCGTAACCTCACCCCGCCCCTGACACTGCTGTTGCAGGTCATGAAACCTGAGACAAGTGAAACTTCTCTGACATTTACGAGAAAGACAACTGAGTTTTATGAAGTCAGGTAGAATACATGGACTCTCACATGCTGAAGAATGATCCTTCCACACTTTCTACTGCACCTCATGGAAACTTGGTGTTCACCGCATCGATCTGTTGTTGTGTTTATGCTCCTTACAACGATCAGCAGAGGTAAATCAACCTGTTTTTACTTCACTTAAGTAACCTCATGGTAGCTTTTGCTTTATTCCTGCTTCTATCCGGTCACATCAAGACACGGTGAAAAATCTTCGTCAGACATGTGAAAGTGAGAATTCCTTGGCAGTATAAGTCAAACATCTACTGCAAGACATTGGTTAGCTTATCAGCATTATGTGGTTTCCGCTAGCAGTTGGTATCCACTCTACATCGCTCTGTGCAGCCCTGTTGAAGCGCCTGCCTTCATAGTTTGCTCAGCACATTTGATATGCTGCTTTAAAAATAAATCTATTAAGTTGTCTTGCTGTATTTGGTTTGTTGCTAAAGCTGTGTTCTTTCAGTTATTATTATTATTATTCATTTCTGGAACAACTTAGTAAATGAAATGTTAAAATCAACGTGTTTTGATCATTTTGAAATGTGCTTCTTCTCAGGGTCGACATGCGAGGCTCCTTCCAGTCCTCAGTGCTTCAGAAGAAGAACGGATGAGTCTGTGTACCTGTGTGAATGGAGCATGAACACGACTGAGAGCAATGTGATGTTTGACCTTTACTTTAAGTGAGTATTGTTCAGTGTTTGAGCTTTCAAATCTGCTCAGCCAAGAACTTGTTTTGTTTTTGTTTGTTTTTTTTGCTTTTCTCTTAGTATGTTATGAATCTGCATTGCTGAGACTTTGTTCAAACCCACATGACTTTACTCTAAAGCCTAGAGGAGATCACAAAGTTTCCAAAGATAAAAAATATGTTATGCTGAATTTTTGAGGGATGTGTCTTAAATGATGGAAAGGGCATTTGGAATAGCAGCAGAATCTTACGTTTTGAGTAATTCTCTCAATTTTTATTCATTGTTAAAATCTAATGAAGAATTGGAACAAGATTAAGTCAAAAATATGAGACACAGTCTGCGAGTTTGTGTGGAAAAAGATGATTTTAAAGGAAAACATTTAGTGAAATGAAATTAGAGTTATATGAGAAGATTGATACCACTCTCATGTCTTGATCAGGTAATCTTAAAGCAACCTAATAAACTAATGTAGAAAACTGTATGCAAAGAGGTTAACACGTGCCTTCAGTCCAATGTTGCACTTAAAGCTCTGCATATTCGTCTGTAGTGGAATAAAATTTGGGGGCATTAAGAAGACCTGGTCTCTGTTCAACGAGGAACAGCTTATCATATATCGTCCAGTTGACATTTGGGTGGAAGCTCGCGCAGGAAACTCCAGCTGCATGTCAACCAGGAGGTCTGTTGTGCTCGGGCAGACAGGTAATGCACACTCTTCTCATTTCACCCAACAAGCAAGCAAGTTAACTGTGACAGTGACAGCCGGTTTAGCTTTCACTGTAATGTCACCACAGGGAAAGCACAGAAGTATAATTAGTCAACGAATGTAAAAACATACTCAAAATGCTTTGCTTTTGCTCAACAGTTAAGTATGAAGCACCACAGAATATTTCCATGTCCTGGTTAAAAAAAAACCTGAAGTTGAGCTGGAAAGCAGCAGAGAAGCATCCAGCTTTAGCCGAGGTCCGGCTCCGACGACATGAACACCCCACAGAATCATGGGAGAAAGTGAGGCAGAGCTTGTTACCAATGTTAATGCATCTGAAGCTGTTTTCCTTCTGTAACGACCATAATTGACCTTTTATCTGTATTATTCTTACAGAGAACACGACAGATTGCCAACGAGACCTTTATGTGTGAGTAGCCTTGTGTTTTATGTCTTTGGAATTCAAGTCTTTTGAATGAAAAGTTCACTCAACTTCATTTTCTGTTTGTCGTATTTCTTTTGTGCTTCTTGTTTATGCCAATCATGTTCAAAGAGCACAATAATATAGCTGGCTGGTGTAATCTTTTGCAAACGTTACTACAAACTAGTGAATTTGCTGGGGACTGTTTTCAGTGGGGGCTGGTGAATATTAATGGCAGCAGGACAGTGAACGTCTCAAAATGAGCTGCAGTGCTCCAGTTCATGGTAATGACTGAACAGTGTGACTCACTGGTTTTAAGGGCTGAATTCATTGTTAGCGTTGGTGTTGACAATAGGAAAAACGTGATTTCTAAATAGCTATAGAAACAACTATGACATTTTTTTAAACGTTTCTCTTTCGTCCTTGAATCTGAACAGACCGGGTGATTGTTGAGAATCTGCTGAAGGACACAGCTTACCAGGTTCAAATCAGACATCGGTCCAATCAGGTCCTGAACCCACTGTGGAGCGACTGGTCTCCAGTTGTGATTGTTCCTGCAGGTGAAGTCATAGATTTCATGGTGTGTCGCTGAACACTTTGTACTTTAAAAATCCATTCTTCTGACTTTGTGTCTAATGATTAATATAATCAGGCACAGAAATGTAAATGCTTAGTCGTTTTAAAGCTGCTCTAGGCCTGCTGTGAAAGTCCCATTCATTTACAAACCTGAAGAGTCAGTGCAGCAGAGAAGAGCATTAAATTCCCATTGAGTGATATCTGTAACCGACTCTGCCCCCTCTAAACTGTGGTTTCAGGTATGATTAATGACCTGAAATGATTTGTGCACGCTGTGTATCATAATCCGAAACTCAAATATGAAATGTAGCATCGTACACTATCATCATTATTATTGTTTGTGGGGTTTTAATTCTGCAAAATGTTTCCAGGTTTGAGATAGTAAGCTGTGAGCAGATGCAGCTTTACTGAAGATCTCTTTGACACAAAAACACGTTTCTTTTGTTGTAAAAGTGAAACAAAGAGCCTAAAACTAGGTTAAAAATAACATGAATTGTCTCCTTGCTGATGTCTTTTTACTGCAGAGCTGGAGCAAAACCCTCAGGTCACCATGACAGAAACACTTGTAAATAGAACTCGAAAGGTGACGCTAACGTGGAAGGTAAGAGAAGAGTGAAGAGAAAACAGCACCAAACAGTCACACTTGCGGTGTGCAGTTGTTACTTTTCACCAACACCATTGATTTTGTCCCATATTGTGCAATAATGTACTGTGGTGAATACAAACAGGGCACAGCTCAGAAATGGGTGTGAGAGTGTTTTTATTCCTCTCTCTATCATGTGCAACCATAAATTTCTCATGTTCACAATGTTCCCAATGAAACTTTTTATACAACAGAGAAAAATATGATAATTATATAATAAATACATCGCAAAATCTGATGAAACTGGACCTTTGATGTCCACTTCGCACTACAACACACAAACTTTAGCTACAGGTTTCTTTGACAGGTTTGTTGAACAGGCACATAATAGATAAAGACTATATTTGAAAAGTTCAAGAAAGTGTGAAAAAACATAATCCAACGATCTGACACATATTAATATGTAATGATTTTAAACTGAACATCATAACCAGATGATCAGTGCTTTATGATCTGCTTCGAATAGAGAGGATCAGAAGGTCTGAGGCGTGTGGTTCTGTTACTGTGTTCACCATGTTGTCTGATAACAGTTGCTTCAGTGAGCTACTTATTATTATCAGTTGTTCTAGATAAAAGCATATAAATGCCAGAAATGTAGGGATTTACTTCTTTTCCAAACACTGTACTGGTACATGACAGTTTATCACAGCAGAAATAATAATTACCACTCCTTCTACAGAGCTACTATTACTACGTGCACTGCTGCTTCTACAAATAATAATAAGACCAATAAGGAGGATGATTAAATAGATGAAAATCTTCAAAATCAGGCAGGCTCACTGCTAACTAGCACAACTAAGAAGTTGTTTTTAACAATTTGTTTTATCTTAAATTGTATGATAAAATCTGTCTTAAAGCAAGCATATCACTAAAACCTGCAGGTGGAGTTTGAGTAATATGCAATACTGTATTTTCTATTATCTTAAAGTATGCCCGATTATGCAACCAGTTTGAAAATGATGCACTTTGATTCAAGGTAATTGTATGTGAAATGTTGAATTGCACTGGAAGAGGCACGCACACCTTTTCAACGTTCAAATTTAACAGAAAATCTTGGCTCTCACCGCTGACTCACAGCATTTTTACCTGCACATTGATCATTAGCTCAGCATTAGCTCAAGTGACTCTGACATGTTAGTGTTTCTGTCTTGGACTTTCCTTTTCACTGATTTACCTCCATTGCCCTCGGGCTCCTTCAGTTGGTTCAGTTTGCTGTGTTTGTCTGAACTGAGCTCTCCTCTGCTCCTCAGCCGATGCCTCATGCAGCAGCAGTCACAGAGGTGACGTACAGCCTGAGGGACACACAGTCTTCTCTTGGATGTCCGTGTCAGAGCAGGACACATCCCGTCAAATCACATAAACACACTACCTATGTCTCGTACTCTGCTGTCAACATCTCTGTTATTGCCACAAACGCAGCAGGACCTTCTCCTCCAGCAATCATACCAGTCCCAGTCCAACCTGCTGCAGATTTAGAAAGTATGTGTGTGTGTGTGTGTGTCTGTGTGTGTGTGCTTCAGTGTGTCGCATATCATGTATACTCATCCTTAAGCAGACCTTACAAGCTACTGTTTCTTTTCTCCTCCGATAGTTTGTACCACAACGTTACTGGATGGAAAATTAAATAAGATGACTTGCCTTGAGTTGTACGAGCTTCAAGATGAAGATTTGAGGCCAAAAAATGTCATCATTTTGACAGCGAAGAAGAGAAAAGCAGAAAGGGAGCAAATAAGAAAGAGTGAGTTGTATTGAAAGTGCTTTTAACCACACAGCTTCATCTCTTCTGCTCTACAGAGGGAACATAGAGTCCTAATTTAGCACCAAATTCAACTGATGGTGCAAAACATTATTTTCACTCTCATTCATTTACCAGCATTACAAAAATAATAAAATAGGTCACATTATAGGTCAGATGCAGTGGAAATTCAACCAAGCACATCCGTTAGTCTCCAGCGTCAGTTGTTTGTGTCATTAACTCACATTCAACCTATTTTCTGTGTACAGAAAAGTCTAAACCAGTTTGGTTCTCTTTCTGTTTCTGTTGCAGCCGTCAAGGATTATGTTCGCTACCTTTACTTTGAACACAGATGTGATGGTAGGAAACCACAGACCGTTAACATGTGCCTCTTTTATCAGAAAGAGGGTGGTAAGTGTCTTTACATTGGAGTTCAATACATTGAGACACACAGCGTCTGCTAGCAGAAAGTGCTGCCAAATGAAGCAGCAAAGGACGCTATTTTGTTGTTGTTGCTCTGCAGGATGGGAACATGGAAGACGTAACATTTGATTGAGGTTTGCTTCCTTTTCGGCACAGAAATGAAGCAGATATTTGTTGACCCATCCAACCACCTGAGCCACCTCCCTCAGTGGACCTTGTGGCTCCAAATGATGTCATATTATTCCTTCCTTTACTCTCAACAGAGTCATACTTACCACGGCCGCTAGCGAGCTTTGACACTCAGCTTGAACGTGAACATTATGTCATTTTTGGGCAAAAACTGCAGCAGTAATCTCATAAGTGTACTTTGTTTGCAGTGTGTGCATGTAGGAGATGCCCCTTTTTACTGCAGAAACTCCACTTTTCTCTTTCCAATTCTGAAACATAATTCAGGTATTGACCAATAGGAAGCTCCTCCTGTTAGCTGTGCTACCTGTGTAGCTGCGTGGGTGGCCGGTCTGTCGCTCCACCACTTTGGTCCAGATTGAAATATCTCCACATGTGTCACATGGATTGCCCTGAAATGTTGTGCAGACGTTCATGGACAAAATGTTCATGTACATTTTTTTTTTTAATTTTTTCTTCAGTTCCACGCAGAGCACCTCAGGACTTCATTTCTTTTAGTGAAACACACAACTCTGTTCACCTGTCTTGGAAAGCTATTCCCCCTGCAGACCAGCAAGGTTTCCTCACTCACTACAGCCTCTGCAGCGTGAAAATCAGCTCACAGGATGAGCCCAAAGGTGTGAAGTCACTTTTTCACTCGTTGGTAGCTTTTTGCAAAACCAACCAATAACACATTTGCTCATCTCATTTCCTCAGTGTGCCAGAACATTTCAGCCTCACTGACGAAACACCTTCTGGAAAACTTGACTCCAGGAACGAAGTACAACATCAGCCTGGCTGGAGTGACACGGATGGGAGAAGGACCTAAAGCCACAGTGCCGATCCACACGCCGCCGGAGACGCGTGTGAATGGTATCAGACGCACAGAATCAAGTGTCATCTTGAAACAGCTGTCTGTAAAGTTAAAAAACCAGTCAGCAGAGCAGTTTTTCCACATGTACCATAAGTAGGTTCTAACAAATTTCCCCCGTCTTTGTTTTTTTTTTTTTACCTTAAATTAGTGTTATGGAGTTTCAGCTTGCTGCTTTTGTTCTTTTTCATCACAACATCGTGCACCTGTATCCTGAAGAGGTAGGTACATTTTGAAATAAATGTATTTTTAGAAACTCAGCAAAATACAGTATGTACGAGGAGTGAAAGCTCTGTCCCGTCCGATTCACAGTGACACTAATGACAGCACGTGCCATCTTTCAATCAGCTGTTCGTCTTGGATGGCTCTTTTTTTCTAACAGTTTCTGTTCTAACACTTAGAATCAAAAACAAGATCTTCCCTCCTGTGCCGACACCTGTTATTCCAGATTTCACCTGTTATGAGAGTCAGGTAAGAGGCTTTGCCAGCGTCAGCCTTTTAAGCACGTGTGACTTTTTTTTTTTTTCTCTCTTCCTGAAACTCTTAGTCATTTATACACTGTAGAAATTCACTGTTAGGTCACAAGTGCTAATGACGTCACTCTTTTCACACTGATGTGAACCACAAAATGTTTTTGTCCACAGTGGTGGGAATTTTCTTTGACTTCAACCACAGCTTGTCAGTTAGTTTGAGTGCAAAAGAGCATAAAGAAAGTTTTAAAAAAGTTGGTAAAATATAAAACTTCAAGTGGAATCTAGTAATAAAACAGCAGTATTTTAGGTTTAGGATTCAAGTTACAGTGGCAATAAAGAATAAATAAAAGAAATGACTGAAACGTGCCACATTTCATCATATTGAACAAACAACACCTGCAGAATTACATGCATGTGTAGGGGAATTAGTTATTAAACCTCTAAATTAATGGTGCATTCGTTAATAACATATTCATGAAATGAATATGAATCATGGATAATACGACAGATTACATGGATGATATGGAGTAACACAAACTCTTATGGCAAGAGCATGGCAGAATGAGTTTGGCGATAGTGAGAAGTAGGTTTTAAGGGAAAAATGGGGACGCGAATATGTAGTTAATTTGCTGAATGAACGGTTTAGAGAATTTAAACAAATTGACAGTATCTCAACCTCACGGACCAACCCTCATTCAAAACCGCTTAAGCATGCCTCCTCTGTCAGCGACGCTCCTGTCGATGCTCCGGTCTGCCGGACGAATCAAGCAAACCACGGTTGAGAGCCGGTGTTGGACAGGGATGTCTCGGGAGCTGAGGATCTTCGGTGTCGGCTACAGACGAGGAACGGCTTCCGATGGTTATTTAACCCGAACCAACGGGTCAGTAGCTGGCTGCAGGTCTTCGGTGTGGTCAGTTGGTTGGCGACCGTTTGGCAAGGCTTTTGACTACTAATAATAACACTGAGAAACTCTTCGATGGCCGGTCGAAAATGTCTTCAAAATTATTATTACGTGACTAGACTCTAACAACAAAAATATGACTTATGCGGCTTGGCGTGACGAGTAAAAATGAAAGTTTCAAGAAGAAAAGTAGAAAAGTACGTTTTCTGCAGAATTAAATCAAGCTACTCTGTGTGGTTGTGAGCAAAAATAACTGAAAAAGACTAAAGACAAAGGACTGAAAGAAACATCAAGGCACAAACCAACTAAAAACAACTTAACTGAGTGTCCACTACATGCTGCAGCTGATATACCTGCTCCAGCGCGTGTCTCATCAATAGGCCGTCACGCACGTGGGATGGTTCCACGTGACTTCACCTCAAAGAGCGAGGATTAATTAATGATTCATACGAGGGGCTCATCTGCTTCTCACCATGGTCAATCGAATATATTTTAAATGATCAATTTTCAATGGCATTTCAACATTGTTCACAGCATGCGTCAGACACCTTGGATGAATAATGACAACATTCAACAATGAACATCACATTTCCTATTACTCATCCTAATAAACATGATTATTTGTTCATGTTTGAAGGATTTACAGTTTACCTTTAACAGCAGAGAAATGGTAGAAATATGAGAAACGATCAGCAGCATCCTGAGTTTCACGGTGGCAGTGAGGAAGCACTTCAGTTGTATGTTTGTGTTTTTATGTGTGAGTTTGTGTCAGGTGTGTGGAGGAATAAGGAATTAAAAGACAGAAAAAGGGAGGCAGCTGGGAAGGGAAGTAGATGAAACTGAGGAAAGTCCCTATTGAGCCCGTTGAAAGATTATGTGGGAGAACCACAAACCTTTAATTTGACCAGAAAGCAGAACACAGTAGAGAGAGTGTACAGTAAATGTTGTGATGCAAATAGTGAACCATTATGTGAAAACCATGTAACTACTTCTTTGGTTGTCACATGTCTGCTGAAACTAAACTCACAGAGTAGATGTAAAAAGTCTTAAGAGGGTGGTCGCAGCCTGGTGTGGGCACCTGAGTCGCCTCTCAAAGTCCGCATCAGCTGCCAGTCTCTTGCAGGGGTCAGTGTTCCTGCTGTGAGGAGGTCCCAAAGTTTGGAATCTTGAATCTGACTTCCCTCTGCTAATTTGATTTACAACAGGAGATGCTGGAGAGAAAGGAGGAGGTGCATGAGCTGACGCTGCACCAGCTACACCCAGAGGGCAAGCATGTCCCCAGAGACGCAGAGGAGACCACCATCCTCAGAGGAGAGTGGGACGATGGCACCGACGAGGAGGTGGAGAACGAGAGGGGTGATTCGAAGATGTCAGGAGGAACCAGCGATGAGTGTTTGAGCCCCGGCTCCACAGAACAGGCGCTGAGGAGCTCCAGGGGAGGAGAAGTGACAGATCTGGAGCAGGTGGACAATGAGATTGCAATGCTGATATACAGGAATGGTTTGGTCCTTGATGGCAAGACAGACTCGACTTAAAATGGACTTAACTTATGGTTTTACCGCACAAAACTGCACAAACATATCAAGGGCTGACATTTTTGTTGACTGAAACTTAAGACCAGACGAATACCTTTCCTGTTCTAGTTCTGTCTTTTTGAAGATTTGTTGTGTTTTTCTAATGCCGGATGACAAAGACTCTTTGAAATCATCTTTTAATGAGGAAAGTATTTGTTTAATTTTTCCTGCTGAATTTTGCCAGTGACATTTTTTACATGCACATGAAAGCAGGAGGGTTAACCACTGGCAGTCAACGCACGTTGTCAGTAAACTGATTATAGCAAATCCTGGTCCAGGCTTTCATGAGTTTTGCTAGTTTTAGGTGCTTCCACACAAAGAAACTCTGATCACAGACAAAGTTAGAGACTTTTCATCTCACGCCATCATCAGTTCAAACTTTCTTTTTGTGCGCTGCTTTGCATGTTAGCAAATGTTAACAAGCTAACGCTCTAAGAGGAAATACTGAATTAATAACTACACAATTAAAATAAATAAAAAGAGGGAATATCTTTCACACCTGGCCTGAACAGTGTCATAGTAGGTGTTCTCATTTGAAAGTTATCTGAGTCGCTTTTTTGTAATTTATTATTTTTTCTATTTAAACATCACTAATTATTATATATCTTTATGTTACAAATATCAGATGGGGTTCACCTTTAATAGTCTGATTTTCTCTACAATAAGCAATACAGCCTCACAGACTGAAACTCAACAAAATACAGTAAAATAATATGACTAATATAAAATAATATAAATAATGGAACCATAAAGTGTTTACCTCAGATAAGAGATGTCCAAATAAAAATAAAATACCTGCTTTTCTGCAAAAAGTCTGGCCCATTGTTTGGCCATAACCAAAGGAATAGTAGCACAACGTGAGGCTGTCAAGAGATGAACATCTGACAGGAAGTGGTCAGACCAAAAAACAAAAAAAAAAGGTAGCACATGCAAGGTGAAAGCCTCCATTACTCATAGCCAAAGAGACTTCTGCAGAGTTTCGATCTACCTGGTTCAAACTAGAGCACACCCTGTCGATTTGTAAGCGATGACAGACTTGCAGCACTTTCCCACCAAACTGCAGGCTGATTTCTCAACAGAAAAAAAGCGACTTTAACCCTAACCCCAGATTCCAGGAACAACACAGTGTTCGGTTCTCTTCTTGAAGAGAATGAATCCAGCGAGAACGTCAGTCTGTTGTTTTACAAATGACACTTTCACCACATCGAGATCATAATCATCAGTCACGACCACAGACAGCAGGCTAACACCTGATCAACATGATGTGTGGTGAGGAAAAACAGATACCACAGTGTTTTTTCTGTCTCTCTATGTCGAAGTAATATGCTGTATCTATATTAAAGACAGTACGAGCATGTATTTAGAGGACATACAGACTTGAGTTTCCAGACCTGACTTTATCAACATTTAGTCATATACCAATATTTAACTGTTAAGCCTATATGGGAGATTTTGGAGGAATGTAAGTAAGTACATTTCCTCAAGTACCGTACTTCACAAATTCAAGGGACTTGTATTTTACTTGAGTAATTCCATTTTATGCAACTTTATACTTCTAAGATAAAACATTGCAAGACGGTAAATATCAGTTTTAGATTCATTTACTGTTTGAAAAATCCTCCTTTTCTCATTTCTCATTGTGCAATGATAACCTTCTCTGATAGATCAAATGAAGCAGGGAGTTGATGTGTACTTTTTTTTTTTTTTTTTTGGCTGTAGCTCTTTGACAGCACTGCCCTGGTCACTGGCCATGAACTCAGGCTAAAGTTTCATCAGATTCATTGTCTTCATGAATGAAGATTGACAGCTATAAGGTCCCACAGTTGGAATAACTACAAATAAAAACTTTTATCTGGGTAAAAGCTAAAAAAAAACATTTGTCGAGCTTCCAAGATTAAATTCTGCAATAACTGAAGAAATGGAAAGAAAAGCCACTGCTGGTGCCAGTGGACCGATGATTATTATTTTTCACTTGTCAGTATTTCATTTCAGGATATTTTCAGTTCATTTGGTTTGAGGAGTATGAGGTAAGATTGTCTGTAATCAGTATAGAATAAGAAGAAATGACATGTTGTCGTATACTGTATGACCCAAAGCAAATGATGTCTGTCTTCATACTATTAGCTGTCCAGACGAATGGGATTCAGTCCTATCAGTAAACATACAGTATTTAATCAACAAAATTAGGACTTTTACTTTAATCATTTTTGCCACACAAGAAAATAAGATGCACTTTATACTTGTACATCTAAACAAATCAAACTGACACAGTGTTTGCCCCCCTCGTTATCCATGATTACACTGCCATCCTTCAACGCTTTGCTCTAAGTTACATGTTGTATCACAGATTGTCCAGCAGAGGACAGGATAGATGCTGATTTTATTTTATTTTATTTATTATTATTATTATTATTATTTGAGGTCGGATAATTCTGAGCTAGAATTATCCGACCATAGCTTTTGGTTTTTAAAAAACTGACTCATGATCAAAAATAAAACCAACATTCTGGACTGTAAATCAGTGTTTTACATGTTTTTGATGAACATTAAAAAAGTTGAACATTTGGATGCATTTGGAGATTTCTCATGTCTAAATGCACAAGCCTACATCTGATGGTAATAGTGATATTGATCTAGATCTTTTCTTCTTTTCTCAGTTTGTAATGTGTGTGCGTCTTACCTATATGATACATGTACGACCTCGATTCCAGAAGCGTTGGGACGCTGTGTAAAAAGTAAATTAAAAACATAATCATTTGCAAACAAACTGATTTATTCATGAAACTTCACAAATCCTGTAGTGCCTCATGAGGGAAATTCGGCTAATTAACAGCCACCATTGTTGGTGAACATGAATCGTTGTGCTCCATCATGAGTGAGCAGCAATAGTAAACAAAAGATCAGCTTTCTAGCTATTTCACCGACTTCCTTCCTCACTGTGCGGTATTATCTGGTATATCTGGTTTCCAGGAAAACAAAACAACTAGAGGGGGTAAAGAGGATATGATGCTGTTAACAGGTGACAAAATGAAACACACTGTTACCTTCTGTAAAACAGTTTTTTTTTTTGGGGGGGGGGGGGGTTTTGAACCGTGTTGGAAACATTTGGGATAATGTAAATACACAACTCGACAACATATATAAGTGTTGTCCTTTTTAGACATGAACATTAGTCTTGTGACATTTATCTCCCCTTTGTCTCCCCTCTTAAGTGGAAGACTCTTCATTGTCCCATATAATCCTACTCATCCCTGAGGAGCGGTGGAATAGAAGAGACAGTTGGATCCCCAACAGGATGGGCAAAATGGCAACAACACAGACCCGCAACCAATTGGTCACAATGCAGTGAGAGGGAGTTTGCAGAGCAGCGCACAGGTGCGCTGCTCTGCAATCACCCCACAAAGCCCAGAACCTCCAAGAACTTCAACCCCCTGCACTTGACGCAGCATCTCAGAGAAGGAAGATCAGATCACCCACAGCCAATAAACAGAGCGAGTGGCGGCAGTTTGCAGAGGACGTCTGCAGCATCACACAGACTCTGGAATCCCTGGGGCCCCCACCCCATCCTTGCACGCTGCAAAAATTTGTTTTTTGCACACATAAATGCACAATTTCTGGGACATTTGAGATGAATACTCAAAAAATAGATTAGTGGTTCTCAAAGTGAGGTCCAGGGACCAACAGAGGTCCCTGAAAGCCCAGGCCTATCAATAATCGTTGTTGAAAATAAGTGCCCGGGGTCCCCCTAGTGGCCAGGGGCTCCAAGCAACTGCCTGGCTTGCCTGTCCACAAGCCCCGCCCCTGTCTGTAGTGGGCGTCTCCCTGCTGCTCCCAGCACCAATCAGCCACCACAGTTTTTACTGACAGTGGAGTTTGTACATGTTGATTGAACTTAAAGTTGCAGAACCATAAAATGAATAAATTTATTGTTTTTATTTTTATTATTTTATTTTATTTTGATGGTAATGAAAAGTCAGAATGAAGAAGTCCACTTAGGTGTCGCTGCTGGATGTGGATTGCTGTTGCATCTTCTTCTTTTTCTTCTCCAAACCAAGAAAAAGGCACAGCTCTTTCCCAGAACAGACGGCCTCTTCTTTGTCTTGACATCCTTCTCCTCAAAGATTTCATCCCATTTTTTTTAAATCAAGTACGTTGCAGACACAATAATTAAGTCTCACCATACCAACAAATTATTGTTGAGAAAAATAGGAACATGTTCTGTAAAATTCAGGCTCACTGTGGGAAATAAATAAGATTATGCCAAAGGTGATCTCCATTCTAAGACACTCCATGAAAAATTGTCCCTCTTTTGAATTAATAATAGTAGTCGTCTACTTTAAGAGACAAAAGAGTGCCATGCTGCCACCTTCAGGGTTAATTAGAAATTTATGCTTCCCCATCTGTACTGTGACTCGTGGCCACCAGAGGGCAGTGTCAGCCGGCGTTTGGGTTGCTTTTGCTCCTCATTAGAGAAGTCAGGCCAGTGGTCCAGAGGTAGAGAGGCTGATGTTGGAAAGTGAGTGTGTAGAAATAAATATATTTAAATATACTGTAGATAGAGATTATGTGTAATTAGGAAAGGATGAGTGAAAAAAAATGTGTCACAGTTTCAATTACCCTCAGAATGTAGATAGCAGAATTTTCCTAAAACAGACAAACAATGTACTCATACAAAATCATCTTTCAGTCATAACTTGTGACCTCCTATAAATGTGTGGCACTGTCAGTATCTGCAGAGACTTTTCCCCCTGCCTGTATTTTGGGATGTTTCTGGACTTCTGGACAGTGGGTGTGTAGCCCAGAGCTGATAAAAGTGCGCAGGTGAGGATTTATAAGCAGACAGACAGTTAGATGCATTAAATTCACAATGAAAGCTGCAGGCTACTGCAGGGAGTTATTAACACAACCAGAGAGAGGAAAGCTTCTGGGGGGAAAACAGATGTAGAGAGCAGCAGCAGCAGCAGTATTAACATTAACTCGTGTCATGGTGGCTGTCCTGCACAGTGAGGGAGTCGGCCTTTAACTGGAAGGTAACTGGTTTGACTGTTTGAGTTCTGGAGATCTAAGAAAAGGTTACAGAGTGACTATCAGACTGAAGATAAATAAAGTAGGACTCTATTGTTCCCACACAGGGGAAATTTAGTCATTACAGCCAGCAAGTTTTACAAAGAGCAAGCACAGTGGCATAAAGAGGTCAAAATAAGAAAATACAAGTATACAAGGTCGATGCATATGAACATTTGTACAAATTATTAAAAAATAGTTGATGCCAAAGAATCCTACTGCCATAAAAAAAATTACTGTTGCTAGTCTTATGAGAAAATTAACTACTGACATGACACGTATTGTATTGCACTTGAGAAATACTAGGCCTATGCATATATGCACAATA
This sequence comes from Chaetodon auriga, assembly GCF_051107435.1. Lineage (NCBI taxonomy): Eukaryota > Metazoa > Chordata > Actinopteri > Chaetodontiformes > Chaetodontidae > Chaetodon > Chaetodon auriga. Next base: position 13,769,317 of record NC_135076.1, read on the forward strand.
TATACAGTTTATAAAAAAAACTCTTGCCAGTATGGATAATAAACAGTGTTACTGCACAATTGAGAGAAATATACAACCTAGAAATTGCACCAGGTGAAATGGATAAATGTGAGCATATATTAGCATTGATAACAGAAGTGCAAAGCAAAAGTGGGTTTATGACGTAGAATTGAGAAAGAAGTATAATTTTTGCTTTCTCTTCATTTCTATTTTTAAAAAATCTGAGCTGTGTGCAGCAATTCAGAGAGTTAACTCCTCTGCAAAAATCTAAATATCAAATGGGAATCTGTGAGACAGGACTCAGTGTGTTTTCACTGTGCTTTGAAAACACTTTATGAACGCATGCTGTTCTTTGTTTGCATGGTAACGAACATCACATCAAACACATCTGGCTATTAGCTGTGAAGGAACATTATGCCTCATGGAATATGATGAATGCTTCAGCCTCAGCGTACACTCATTGACGGCATATGCAATCCGACGTTATTAGAAATAAAATGTCATCCCTTAAGAAGGAACTATTCAGTCATCACAAAGAGGAGGACGTTCACTGTTCGCGCTGCAAATTGGGCATTTTGATTGTCCCGGGCGTGCTGATACTTTGCTACTCTGAAGCATGTCGTGACTGATTTTTGGAGTTGTTTCCACAGCAGACATGTTGACTTGTCGAACACAGGTGGAACTCATAACATTGTCAATCCAGGAAATACTAATAAAAAAAAAACATGTATTTTAAAGTGTCTCTGAAGTCTGGAAAGAAAACACAGATGCAGGATTTGCATGTAAGGATGCAAGGTGTCCTTCCAACCGCTGAAACGACAGTGATCAGTCACTACTACTGTTCATCCGACCGCTTTCATACGTCAGGTGTGCATGTGAGCTGTCTCTGAAGGTGAAATGAGATTTGGGGACAGTAAGGGGAAAATCGTAGCAAATGGTGTGAAATTTCTCCCCTGACTTCTGAAACCTTCCATTTTTAGCTTCAAAGCAGAGCTTGTTGCTCTTTCTGCTGGTGTCAAGTGGAAAACAGCATCTATGTCGACTTCACACCTTCAGGTCATCAGCACTGCGGAGCTGATTATCAACACACGCAAACAGATGTTATTTCCGCAAAACTGCTAAAAAGCTTTGAAGATATATCGCTTGTTTAAACTGTTCACCTAATGATTTACTGTGAATATGTCAGCGAACGGCAGCTAATAAACACACACACACAACAATCTATTCATCTTTTCTGTGAGGGACCACATAAATGTTACCATTTCATGCATTTCATGTAGGCTAACTCTGGTCCAGCAGAGCTACCTTAAAGCTCATTTTGCAGTCGAAACACAGTGGCAGAGCAGCACTAAACAAACTAGACCAACAGGACACAAATTTACACACACAGCAGATCACACACTGTGTCTGCAGCAAGTGTTTGTTAGAAAAATTAAAAGTATTTTATACAAGGTAAAACCAATAAAATGCAGTCAGTGGGTGCAGAGCTGAGTAGTCTTCAGTGGACTTTTCAATTTGATTTTAAATCCTTTAATAGAAAATGTAACCTTTTATGTCATCTGGTACCTGCAATTTGAAAATTCAGTTCAAGATAAGAATCATATTAATAATAATGAGGAGAAACACTGTAAGAGTGGAGAAATTGCCGGTCTTAAACAAGTTTAGTTGTTGTTTATTGAATGAAAATGACGGATGTGTGCAATAGCTCAGTGAAACAAGGACTCAAATAAGACAAAACAGGCAGAATCCAAAGGGGCAGAGAACAAGAAGTCTGAAACACAACTGGCTCCCAAACTCCAGACCCCCCCAAGGTTTGCAAAGGTAAATGTTAGTGGTTGAAAGATGACTACAGGTATAAAGTGATTATTAAATGTATTTTTTTTTTTTACACACGTGTTTATTTTTCTATAGTTGCTTTTTCCAATGCAATATTGGTTGCTGCCACTGCTTCAGGCCTCTGAAAATAGTAAAACTGGAACCCTCTTTATCTGACCTTTGCTTGTCATTGTCAGCATTCATCATTTAAATGCTGCTGTCAGAAGATGCAACTGCTCGTAGCAGAGTGATGGAAAGTGAGGTTTGTTTATGAGAAACCTCGGTACGGTAGAGGTGGGTGTTATTTTGTGCAAAGTGCACAGACATTATTTGCTCTGCAGGTAGCAGCAATAGATGCACACACATGCACAAACACACAGAAACGAAACAATAAAAACTATGAAGTCCAGCTTCACCGTGAAGACGTGTGAGCCAGCAACAGCAACAGTTGCTGAATAGGCTGATGAAGACGACTCTGGAGGCGCCAGAGTTGGTTGCTGCGAAGAGGATGTGGCACAAACTGCTCTACATAATGGACACTTCACATCCCCTGCATGACCTACTAATCAGACAGCAGAGTGTTTTCAGTTGGAGGCGTCTTCAGCTGTCAGGACCGCTACAGAGTGTCAATCCTACCCACTGCAACAATGTTGTACAATGACGAGGAGAGGAGACTCATCATCTGAGGGACTTTGCACATTCAACTTGAATTTGCACCGTGAGAGCTCTAGCATATCTTAATTCTAACCTATTTTTATACTCTTTATTTTTTATTTTATCTAATTGAAAATAGATCTCTCAGTTCACTTGAGTGATTCTCTTCTGGGCTCCTATCAGTTTTAAAAAAAATCTGCTTTTTAGATGGCATCTAAATTATATAGTGTATATACTATTGTTTCTGTGATCAGGGCCATCATCAGGCAAAAATATGATGGCTCATACCGACCCTTTGGTTCCTCCCAGTCTCTGGGCATTGTGTATGTGCTGTGTTGCTGTCCAGTACCTCTCAGGCACTGAGCACACAGCAGACTGCCCTGTGTACTCCAGCCTGGTTATGCTTTGCCTTGAGGCCATGAACCCCAGCAGTATTTCCTTAGTTCCCCAGTTTGCTGTGTGTCATTAAGTCCTTATTATGTTGTAATTTGACTGGAAGAAATCATTGAGGAATATGCATGAGGTAAACATAACCTCAGCTGAAATCATAAGTAATCACTTCAGCTAATACTATAGAGTAGTTGTGCATGTTCCCCAACAGCTTTCTAACTAACCTGGTCTGGGACCCTGCTTTGCCCAGTTGGTGATCCATCATGCTCTGTGATTACGTAAAATGTTCTAACTTACATGACTTTTTGTTTCCACTGTCAGATGACTATAAGAACTATCAAAGTGAAGGAAACTGATGAATTTTACGGGGCTTACCCTCTTCTACATGCCTGGGCTGTGAGAGAAATTGGCTGGCCATTCATTTAGTTATCTCTCTTGCTTTTCCTTATGTGGGGTGCTTATCCAGTTTTATCACGAAATGAAACTGTCTTTACAACTCTGCAAGCTATTACAGATGAGGTAAAGACTTTGTTTAATGTGAATTAATCATTATCACTTCTCAATCGGTCCCAGCAGGGTTGCACTTTGTGTTAACTTGACATCTGTGCTAATAGAGTGCCTAATTTGAAGGCACCCTACTACATGAGTCTACTGTGACAAGCCCAGGTATAAGATACAATATTAGGATATGCTTCACCTCCTCTGTCTTTCAAGGTCTTCATACTTAATCCACGCTTTTTCCCTTCTGAATGAACATTGACAAGTAACATCTGCATAAGAAAGAGCAGCACAGTCATTTATCTTAAATGTATTCTACCGATCCATGATGCCTTTATGTACTCTGTAAAAATTTAGTCTCAATAAATTTCTAATATTTGTGGTTATGGTAATCCCTAAGTACAAAATCCTGAGGTAGACCAGGAAAACAGAAAATCAGGCAGGTTTGGTAAATTCATAACATATGAAACTGGCACAGCCATTCATCAAAGTTAATCTTATATCCCAACAGGGACCCAAAGGTCAAAGGTCTGGTATGGCTGGTGATAAACAGCAAAACATCATCAACATATAAAGCAATCTTATCTGATAACCTGCTATATTGCTGTGACTTCTAATGGCCTCTGGTGCTTTCCATGGCCAGTGCAAAAGTGGGAATATAGGGGCCCCTTGGTGAGTAGATCTATGTAGATAATATATTAAAATAATGAAGTTAACAAAACCTTCCCTAAGGCCTGAATTGAGTTGCTCTCTCAGAGCTCCCCGTTTCCTGGCTGTACTATGAGAAATTATGGTTCCCTTCATGTAGGCTTTGAGTGTATCCCAAAGTGTTGATAGATTTGTGTCTTCATTATCATTGCTTGACAGAAAAAGTTCAATTTGGTCTTTCATAAAGGTCACAAATGAATGATTATTTAAAAATGAAGGATTTAGATGCCAGTGGCATGAGATGGTCTGAGGGTGGGGAAACTGTGATATAAGTGTCTGCATGGTCACATAGAAGTGTTGGTTTTGATCTAACTCTGTCTCATTTGCCTTGAGCCATCAAAGGAAAACACATTTCTTTGTGTGTTTTACTTACATGAGACTCACAGATCAAACACTGATAAACAAAATACATTATTTACACACAAGACATAAAGTTTATTGCAGTATTTTGACATTAATTTCAAAATAATATATGCGCTCAAGAAACAGGTCAGTAGTATGTAAAATGACAACACGTGGCAGGGAAAGAGCCCTGGTAGGCTGGCAGATTTCAAAACTGACTTTTGCTATTTTATCAATAAGGTTTTCAGAGCAGAGAAGAAACATAGATTCTGTGTATGATTGTGTGCCATTGTGGGCACCCACTGAAAAAAACACACATCATCATTTGCTATCATGGCTTGTTATTTTCCTTCCTGGGTAATAACCAAAATCCACACTGAATAACTAGCCTGTTTGTCTGCCACTGATATGTGGGTGAGTTTAATTCTATATAATACATGAATAACACACATTGAAAATATCAATACGTGGGATTGAGAACATCAATCAATACTTTGTCTGACAAATCTATCAAAACATCAGAAAGCACCTGCCAGAAGAGAACTTCAGAGGCCTTGCAGGGGAAAATGGCAGTGAGATAGTGTCAGATTGTGACTGTTTGTGTAAAATGGGTGCAACAGTGTCAAAGTATCAGTATACAGTAAATGGAAAGTCACGTCTGTGATCTGTGGATATACAGTACTGTTGAGCTGGTAACGGATCTCTATAAATAAAAATGTCAAATGTGTCATCTCACTAATGATTCTTAGTTTTGTTTACTTTGAGATAGGAAAGGCGATGAGTCAGAACTATGATAAACGCAAAGATGAAAAACAGATGAAAATGACTAAAATTGAAACTCAATGGGAGCGTGTAAAGCCATCACACCTACTCGCTGAAGGTAAAAATATTCATTAAAAAGGCTTAAAGGACGAGGCTGGCCTTATTCTGTATTTTTCTTATTATTAACAAATGAAAAGACCAAAACATTCAGAGTTAATCTGTCTCTCAGCACTTTCAGACTTCCCTACCCTGTCTGTTGCACTCGACCCCGAGCAGCTGGACACTGTCGAATGCAGTGAATGCTACTCAAACAGGAATAAATTGTGCATTTTGGGGGGTACCACTTTTAGTCGAGCATTTGGGTCTCCGGTATGTATTTACAACAGCAGGATGGTGAATGTGCAACTCAAATTAAACTGCAGAGCCCATGTTCATCATAATGAAGTTCCCCAGTGCAACAGTGTGGCTGGTTGATGTGCAGTGGAGGTCTACAGACACAGAGGAATAAGATATGCCACTTTGGATACACAGGAGTCACTTTTTAGTCGGATGAATTTGTTGTTGGTTTTAGTCTTTTTATGGCAGTTGTTAACGCTAAGAGAAGTACATAATTTCACTAGGCTTTTCTTTAAATTTCTGAAAGAAATAAAGAGAAAACAAAAACCAAAACAAGTCAAGAAGTTCTTACTGTAACATCATGTGTGCTGTTTTGTGGTATGCCGCAGCAGCTGTCAACATTTCAAACCTTGAGACCACTGAGAACAAAGTGACACCTACATACTTGCAGCCCATGCAGAACAGTGATTCTCCTCCACACTCATGTTTGTTATTGCAAGGAGCCCTCAGGCTGGAAGGATTCAGCATTGTTTTATAAAAGATGTTCATCACACTTACTAGATCTGTATTTTTAGATTATATCAGCCACCTAGCATACCTTTACTCAAAGAAAGAAAGATCAGCTGCTTTACATTCAACTGTGCGTCACACTTATCTTTTCTGGGAGATGACAGACTGCATGGGACTGACAGCAGCATACTCTGTATCACTTGGATTAACCTTCAAATCTTCCAGAGGTCTCTTGGGAAAGTCCAGGACACTGTAGATCAGTGAGGATGCAGGCACATCTTCAGATGTCTCAGCTCTTTCCTGCAAAGACTGTCAGGCCGAAGAATTTCTGTAGATGTTTTAAATATTTGCTTTGACATTTATATCTTTAAAGATGAGATAAGTGTTCTTACTTTGACTGTGGGATGAGAGCTTTGTTGTTGTTGTGGTGGTTGTCGTTGTTCATCTGCATAGGAAGCAAAGCAGGTCAAATATTGAATCAGTCAAGCAAATAATCATCTTAACTAGTGCAAGATGTGGATTTGAATTTTTACCACAGATCAACATTGTTGATTTATTATAAGGTCTGAAAATTTAAAGTTAGTCAAAGGGAAAGAGGATCAATTTCGCAATAATTCCTGGATTCAATGTGTGTTTGCCAGGTTTGTTATCAACATGCATCTATAAAGATCTTTGCTAAAACCTCTGCTGAGCGACCATATCTGTCAACATATCGCTGGAGACACTGCAAAGAAGTACTGGCCAAACAGATACTGTAGTTTGTCCAGCACATACTGTAAATAGTACCAGCATGTAATTTCCATAACACCACAAATTATTGTTTTTTTTATTACAAAACAAAGAGTTACAGCGTGGTAATGGTAGGTAGATTTTTCTATTTTGGACACAGCCAGGCTAGCTGTTTCCACATCCTTCCAGTCTTTATGCTAAGATAAGCTAATTGTCTCCTGACTCCAAGTCTAAATAAGAAAAATGCTAACACTAGTCAAGGTATTCATGCATTAACCGGTGCTCAGGTAAATGGATTAACGGCCATTGCAGTAGAAATGCTGAACGATAAGCAGCAAACATTTCTGTGTTGAATTAGGCTGTGATCAGATAAAGGACAGTTTATGCACATCTGGGAGCGTCACACACAGACGCACATGATGCCTGCAGGCGTGCTGGAGTGCAAACTGCATTACGTCATTATGTGATTTGCCGTCCTTCCAGCTGACATGAATCACAGTAGGCTGTTAACACAAATGGACAAGAGAAAGTTTGCATTTGCTCTTGTTTCCCTTCAAGAGGAGGAGGAGGAACCCTTTCCAAAATGCAGGATGTGGGTACATGATATTCTCCTTGGGAAACCTGACCATGGAGAGTTTTATCACTTTGTCTCAGAGCTCCATCTGGATAGCGCCTGTTTCAAAGGCTATTGTCTCTTTACAGTTGAGCAGTTTGACTGGCTTGTGGAGCTTGTGAAACCGATGATTTATACGCAGACAGATGCAGGGACTTTTCCACACAAGATAAATTAGTTGTTCCTCCATCTTGCCCAGATTCAGAAACACCACTTTCTACCGCTCAGATTTTAGTCCCTCCCTTCCGGCAATTTCATTGGCTGTTGATCACAGAGGGACAGTTGACATGCAGTTCACTCTGCCAAAAGTAGCTACAATTTCGACTTGGTGCACACTGTTGTGTTTTAGTGTCGTTCCACATTTTACATGACCCCTCAGCAGGACTTTCAAAACTAATAGGGATGAATGTACTATAAAGAGCATGAAGGTCCATGTATAGAGGTGGCCTTCATGAGCTGGCAGTGCATATAAGGTAAACAGAAGAGCAGAGAACTCTTCTGCAGAAGAGTACATTTTATGTGCACCATCTGTCACTTTGCTGAGTTGTTCATGGGCCTGTTTGAGGAGTGCTGTTTGCGGATAACGGTTGGACGAGGTTAGCATGACATGATACAGCAGTGCACAGTCAGCAAAAGCCTGCATTTGTGTTTCTTGTCTTCATTCCCGTACGTGTACGAGAAATCATGAAGTGTGGTATCTGAGGTCACAGTGGATATCAAAATATTTCAAAGAGGCAATGTTCCTACTCAAAGTAGGCCAGAAAGTTTGTCTCTGAAGTGAAAGTGCCTTGGAGATAGTGAACAAATAATGCACTTTTTTTCCTCCCACCCCTCCATGATAGTAGGCTCACGCATTTGCGTGCATGGAAGGAGGACTTCTTTTAAAAAGCTGTGAGTCATCAGCTGTATCAAAAGGATGTGAAACTGCAGTCTAGTTTGCATTTTTTGAGCATCTAACCACAACAACTGCACATTTTTTTTCCATACAATAACACTTACTCTTCGCACCTTCACTTTGTTAGCTTGAAAAAATGTAAAAAACACAAAAAAAACCTGAAAAACAATCTACTGAGCGTAGCCCAAAACAGATAAAATAACACTGGCCTGTCTCTGGGTTTAAATTAATCCCAGTGATAATTTATATCCGATATTGGATTAAAGTTCATTGGTCTATCTGGTCAAACATTATTATATATTTAGATTTCAAAGAACAGAAAGTACAGAAATAAACTTAAATTCTTATTTTAACTATATTAGACACAACACAATATCCCCAAGAACCATGATTTATCAGTTGTGGCAGAGTATATTTGAGTCCTTACCTTTGGTTCTCACAAGACACCAGATCAAACATGTAAGAAACACAGTCAACAGCACTGCAGGTGAAACCACAAGGACAGTGACGATGTAAGAGGAACTTCCACTGCCTTCAGGTACTGGGACGGTACTCTGCATGGGAGGAACTGTAGGAGTCAAAGGAATTTATGAAAATATACACTCAGTGTCGCCATTGTTACCACAGAATTTCTTTATATCTCAAAGTATGTCTCAAAGTAGACGATGAAGTTAAAGCACAGACACCTTTGACTAACCACCTTAGCAGCAGGCATATGAGTCTATAACCAGCACAGGCACTGACTCACAGCTGAGTGTCATAAAGGCAGCTTTAACTTAAGCTTTAATTAATTGTTATTCTATAGTTTTCTTATTGTCAACAGTTTCCATCAATAGACAAAGAATAACAATGCATTCATCCATCTCTCATTACTGTCTGACTTCCCTTTGGACGCCCATTCCCTCACCCTGAAGATGTAAATCCCTTAAGATGGTCACAAAAATACTTGCTGGTCTCAGCTGGGTACCATAGCATGAATCCATGGATGGCAATGTCATTTTGTTAGTTGGTCAGTCCACCACTTTTGCCCAGACAGAAGCCAAGATGACAAATCTGTCCGACTGGCGATCCCCTGACTTTTCCTGTTTCACTGCTGTGAGGTTGACACTTGTGGTTTTGAGTGAAATTCATAAACCTCCAAAAATAATGAGATCCCCACAGCCTCAGTTGTATTTTGTATTTAGTACTAAGTGGCAAATATAGCTTGTCAGGTATTTCATTTGTTGCAACAAACAGAACAGGTTGTCCATTAATCACAGGTTTGGTGGTTTGATCTCCAGCTCATCCTGAGTGTCCGTGCAAGGCAGCTCTATCAGTGTGTGAGTGTGTGTGTGAATGGGTGAATGAGAGCTAATGTTAACCACTTTGCCCTGCTGAGGTAGAAAACCACTATAAGTGCAGTCCATTCATAACATCTTGATATATATTAATATAGCAATATAATATTATGTATGCCATGATAGAATGAAGCTATATCATACACAGGAAATACTTGTAAGCAGGCTCAATACATTGATGGTTCTGGTCTTTTTGTTGGATTTGTTGACAATAAGAAAAAAAAAAGAGAACACTACCCACCTCATCCTTTAAAAGATTTTGAGCGTGGTCTGGTAAATCATAGGACAGGTAAATATTTACTTTGAAAATGAGACAAAAAGTGGGACAAACAAACAAACAGGGCTTTTTCTCTGTTTGCATATGAAGTGAAGGAGGTGGGCGATTTGTAACTGTGTGATCTGCAGCAAACGAGTACATGTCAGCTAAATTTAGCTAATGTATATGTATAAATCCAACCACTATAATAAAAATGGGATGTCTTTGCAGTCTCAAAAGGTTAGTGTTCTCATGCTGCAGACTTCAAACTGTCCTCCTTTAGTATTGATCTGTACTGGTGTCATTTCCTGGAAGTGTAGCCAATCATAGAGTACCTGTGCTGCTCCTGTCCTCCTCTTGAACGATCAGCTGCACCTTGTTGCTTTCTTGGGGCAGGCCTGACTCGATGAACAAAGTGGCCCAGTACCTTCCACTGTCATTTAGCTTGAGATTTTTAATGTGCCAAAATACAGAACTATTTGTAGGGTAAATGTCAAAAATGCCTCTTTCTTTGCCCTCTATATACTGAGCAATCTTTTTCTGGTCTGTTGCATAAACTCCGAAGTGACTTTTTTTCGTCAGGCTGACGTTAAATGTGAATTGAAGGCTGATGTTGGCACCGACAATCCCAGTGACCTCCGCTCGGCTGGGGACTGTATGGAGACAAAACAAGAGATGAGTCAGAGAATGCAAAAGCAGCATCTAGTAATTACAAAACAGGGCTAAAAAAAACAAGCTAAACTGCAGTGAATGCACACTAGCTGGTGAGATAGCCACTAGCCTACTAGCTTTCTAAAGGTATAAACTTCTTACTGGTTTCAAGCTGTTATCTGGAGTTGATAATATGAAGTTTCATCAACATTGTGGTAAAACAGATTGCTATCATATCTAAATGAGGAAGTGGCTAAATTCATAACAGAGATTAAAAACCTCTCTAAACTCCCATTAAAGCTAACGTAACATTAGCTAAGTGGTGTAACTGCCATTTCAGCTTTTGACTTTAGTAGAATGAATGTGATTTGGTGAGATTAAACCACCTTTAAATGACATTATAGTGTAATAATCATAATAATAAATATAAGTGATGTATTACATGTATTTCAGTGTAAATATTAGCGGCGGCCTAGATGCACAGACACCTACTGTAGCTAAACAGACATTATGAAATGTGAACAGTAAGTGATCAAATGAAGGTTTGTTTTCTTAAACGTAACAACGTAATCAACCTAAAACAGTCATTCCACTGCATGTGAGGACGTACGTCACGGATGTCAGTATGTGCTGTTAAAATGTTAAAAAGTAATGCTCTCACTAACCATGTACACTGTCCTGTCTATAGTTTACTTTTTATGAGCCGGAATTTGTTTTATTTAAAACTGAAGGAGTTAAAGCTATAATTTAAACTACCAGACTTTTCACAGTGTTTCAAACACCTGAAAAAAAGCAATCAAAATAATTTTTCTGTATTACCTGATTTCACATCTCAGTGAGTTTTAATGTAAACGTTTAATAAAATTTCACAAAATGATTGTCGCCTCAATGCAATTATCTCAAACACAAGCATCCAGTTTTAGGAGGAAGACGCTACAAATTAGTGCACTGGACATGTGTTAAGTGCATTTCCCCCATTTTAATTTCCTTTCACACTGGCAAACCAATAACAGACTCCAAAGTCAAACTGAGACCACATCACCTCAGAGAAGACTGACTGTGTGGAACTCCTCAATACCATTCAGTACAGGTAATTCATTAATTGCAGTGGGAAGATTGAGATATCATTAGCGGCATAATAACAAGAACAGACAATATAATTCTAACAGAACAACGAAGAAACACAAAAACAAGTTCAAGAAAACAGTAAAAATAAACCACCAGCAGGTGAAAACCAACAAAACCTCACGTGTCAGAGAGAAAAAAAAAAAAAACAACAGAAGATATCTTACCATTGAATACCATGTGAGCTGCGACGATCAACATTAACTCGACAGGCTTTGTGACGATGTTGTCAATCATGATAGAAGAGCTGTGTTGCTTCAGGCCTGGCGAGCCGGCCCTTGAGTCCTCGAATTTTCTGATTTTTATGAGTCGCCTCGGTAAGCTGAAAGCTCTTTCTACTGAAGTAGCAGTTCGTGTGCCTGAGAAGAGGAAACTGCAGACAGGAACTCAAAAAAACACCGATTTATCTGCTTATAGCATCACAAGCACCTCCTGTAAAGGAAGACTTCGAAGAGGTTCATGGACATGTGGTTCAGACTGAGTAACTCAGCTGAGGAGGCTGTCACTCACATGATGTGTGTAAAGAGCAGATGGTTTCCCTCCTACTTTACTTCGTATTTGTTTGTTAGGAAAGCGAGAGTTGTACGTGTTCTTTCACCAACAGATCGTAGTTGAACTATACAGCAAATCATTCTACTTTATTTTTCTTTTTGAGGTTTGTTTCACATAAATTACGAACAAAAACACATACTTTTCCACATATGCTTAGACGTGTAAATAGTTCCGGTTTTGAGTTTTGAGATATCCGTAAGATTTTTTGGTGACACCCCCGTCAGGTTCAACTTTATCTTTTGTTCTTTAATGAAACCAAGGAAATGGTCACATTGAAAGCAGTGGACTGCAAGCTTTCATTCACATTTCAGTTGTAAGAAGGATAGATAGATAGATAGATAGATGGATAGGCTGGCCCACATGCTAGTAAATCTGTAGTGTTCAGTAGTTTAATGGTCCGCCACTGTTTACCATAAGCCTACGGCAGCAAAGCTCTGAAAGCATTAGTCAGAGCTTCCAGCAGGTTGCCCCTTGAAGCATCAACCAGCTATCAGCGGTCAGTTTATGAGTAGATTTTTGTTTTTTAATAAAACTGCATTTATATCGTTGAAAAAAATTCTAGTTTTTGATGCTGCTGTGAGTCAGTCACACACGTGAGCAACACTTCAACCACAGGAAAGGAAGCCGGCAGCTTTGAAATCTCAATTTGCTGACTTTTAGGCCAAACATTGTCAGCATGTATCATGGGGGGATTTGGTGGGTGGGATGTTTGGTTTCGGTGGTTGATGGAGTTGGTCATTTCTTTGCAGCTCCTGCTCTCGGCCCTCCCACAGTATCACCACATCAAACTCAGTCTGACTTTGTGCAGAGGAAGACCCCAGATCTTAAACCACTAAAGCTGATGCCTCAGCATCTGTCAGTCACAGCCGTGCTGGCAGGCTTCGGCTTCTGGGACAAATCTCTTAACAGCTGAATGTGTCTCAGTTGATTATTTTGTAAATCAGGACCCCTGTGGCTTACGTAGCCAGTTGTTGGTTTTTCAGAACAAAGGACATGTAATATTCTTCTTCTTAAGACTCTTATTTTGACAAGTGATACAAAAGCACTTTGAACCTCATGTGCCACCATAGCTTTGTTTTTATCTCTTCTGCAGGCTTTCTGTACAGCTTGAGCTAACGGCTTTGTTTTCATACACACTACTAGCAGGGTAAAATGTTATCTGCTTATCTGAGATTCTTCACCAGATGAGTTGGAGGTGCAGAAAGTCTTCATCTAAGCAGCTGACTGTGACTGCTCTGTTCAACCATAAGCACTTTGCAATATCAAAAACTGGTTTGAAACAAAAATGCACAGAACAGATAGCTGTTGGTAATAACCTCTGTGACAAAGATGGCTGCATTTCCTGCTTTTTCTTCACAATACAAGCAGTGGTCTACCAGTGGAGAGCTTTTCAGTTAAAGCAGCATCAGCAGGAAAACTGGTTCATGTCAGAAGTTGCTTAACATGTGTGTTTTTTTTTTTTTCTGTGAGAGCGCAGGGAGATGCAGCCAAACATACTTACAGTGTGTTATACCATGTTCATGAAACAGCAGCATTGTTCTCCTCATGTGCAGCTCTCAGCTGTGCAGCACCTGAATTGAAACCCGCTTGTCCATAGGAGGACGGTGCTCATAGGAAAGAGCTTCTTCTCACTTTGAAGTTGTTGTGTGTCTGTTTGTCTTAGTTTAGAGGTAGATTCCCACATTGCGTGCACCCCATCTCTTGTTCTTCCCACTTTGTTCACACGCTATTGTCCGCAGCCTCTCAAGTCCATTTTGAGGGATGTACCAACAAATAAGACTCATCCAAAAGCTCGACTGAACTGTCTTATTTGCTACAATAGAATCCGTGACCCTTTTTAAATCTGGATTGAATCATTTAAAATGCCTGCGTTCAGTATATCATAGAAAGTGTCAAACTTAAACCTGTTTTTATGATAATGAGTAAAACAGATGCTCCTCCGAAGGTTTAACACTCACTGCCTTATAATGACTCAAATGGAGGTCAAAGTGTAGTTTAACTGTGTTTTGTGTCCCGTGTTTCATTCTTACATCCGCCATTCAGGGCCAATATGTCCAATCAGAGTGTTCAAGAGCAATTGATCTGTGTCTGGGATACCAAATCTTGAACACTTTGATACTGATGGGATTATTCCGCTGTCATTATTGTCTTTCAACGCCATCTTGTGGACTTACCAGTATGATGCAAATCACTTGCAAAGCCTTCTGACACGTGACTCACACAAACACACATGCTCACACTCACTTGCTTCCCCTGTGATGTTATTTGCGCCACATCTCTTACACCATGTTGCTGCTGTCACTTCTGATTTCCATATTTTTTTTTTGGTTGTTAAATAAGGTGCCTGTGCGAGTCCTTTTCATCAGCTGTTCGTCTTGCCGTGGTATTCTGATCCTCAGCTCATCCATTTTTCCTCTATGATTTATTCCTTTTCAAGTGAAGTCAAAACATAGAAATCACTCTGCAGCATATTTGCAGCAAATACACAACAGACAAGGTTTCAATGGTTTGTAATAGAGTCAGTGAAGGAATAAATGGAGCCCTCAGGTTATGTGCCTACAGCGCCTCCATCTGAAGACTGGAGCCATTATTCTGTCATCAAGGGAAGCATATTCAGTTCACTGTGTGTGTGAGTGTGTGTGTGTATATATATCGAGCATATATGAGACGTTAACTCACGTGGGGGTGCTGCTTTCCAAAATGGAGGCATCAGCTGTATGGCAGTAAAGGAGGGCATTAACAGATAAACCTGCATATGGATGCTACCGAGCAGTGTAAACAGTATGCTCTCAGGGGCGTGTGACAGGATAGACTGTGGAAGAAAAAGACAGCACACTTATTTTTGGATGGCAAGGTTGCCATGTTTTGTGCATGTGTGTTGTTCCAATTAGATGTATGTGCTGTTATTATGCTTTGTTCAGCATAAACTATTTGCATGCTGTTAATCTACTGTGGTTTGCTTTAAGCATCTTATGCATCTATCACCGGCTATGAGGACGTGCCTTCAATGATTCTTCGAGATTTAATTAAAGGTTGAATCAATGCATGAATAGTTTATCAGCCACAGCTTTAATCTCCAGTTACACAGTCTGCTGTTTTCCTCTCTTTTCCTGCAGCGGCACCAACAGAAACAATGCCTCACCTCACGTTTCTCAGGTGTTGGTGCACAGTGATTCCTGCCTGAGTCCTCTTGCTTATTATTGAAGCCTTTGGTATCTGTGGGTGAGATGTGGGTTGTGTGTAAACCTCAATATGCAATCTGCGGTTTCCTAGAAAACCCTATTCTGAGTTTCTGTGAAAAGGTGTTTGAAAGAGGAACTCACCAAAACATTTTTGTGCTGTACATGTAATCACATATAGATTGTTTCTGGCATATGATGTTGATACAGCTGATTTTTTTTTATCAACAATACACAAAACAGTATAGAATGTTAAAAATTGCTCTTTTGCTAATCTATACTGTCGATTAATACCAACGCAGTCTCACAGCAGTTCATGCAATAGTCATGAAATTTAATCTACAGGGATGTTCTGTTACTTTTCATGACACTCACTCGACTTTCAAACTGATGTAATTCAGTTGAGAGTATCTGTGGCGCCTGCACCACATCCACTGTCATTCTCATTCTGCAGTGAAGTCAGGAGTAATAAACGTGCAATCCGGTTAGACTTCCAAAATAAAGCTTGCTGAGACACATTTCAGATGATGGTCACAGTTTGGTGAAGTGCAGGGAAAGATTATGGTTTGGGTTAAAATAACTACCTTAAAATGAGCAACACTGACTTTTGGTTTTACATGAAGACAGACAGTCTTTAGTCCATGTACACAAATCTATGGATTCAATTTTGTGGCTAACTCTCAAACTGTCCTGATAATGGGCTGCAACACCCAGCGCTCTCTCACAGAGCCTTGGCTGTCGATGCTCCACCAGACTCTCCGTCTTTCCAGCACAAATACAGAGTCTGATAGTAGCTTTTCATGACAGGTTCACTCCAGCTCTAATGGCTGTGCATGCCCCGCTGAGCGGTGGTCAGTCAGTGTCCCCTGAAGGCTGTAACCATGAAAGCTCCTGCAGTCTTTGCTCCCTCACTTTTCTGGTGTCTTTTTAAATAACTGGGAGGGAGGGCTCAGGATTGGAGCAGAATTTGAGGGTGTAATAACATGTTTTCACAGAATCACATTTTAATGTATAATGTATGTATGTATGATGTAACATACAGACAATTTTGTTACTTATATCGTATCAGAAATATGTCATATATAGTACTAACTTGCACTTTGCAGTCATTTACTGTGTTCTCTTCAGTTTCTACTGAAGTGTAACACCGTTTTCTCTGTATTTTTACATGGGTGGTTCAGCAGAGAAGCCAAAATAAAACATGATGTAATGGTAGAAACAGTCCAGTTCACTGGAGGCGGATTAAAGCATGTTCAACCCAAAATCTGACTTGGCTGCCATTTGCTGAGGGACATTTGTTGAAACAGCGTTCAGCTAAGCCTCATCTCACACAGCAGAGATGGAAGGAAGCACAAAGGCTGATGGGTAGGGAAGAGCAGGAAAGCCCTTATCGCCATGGTAACTGAGAAAATGACTCTCCTATGAAATGCTGCTCTGGCAAAACAATTACCATGGATTCAGGGATGGAAACTCCCCTCCTCACCAACGCCACCACCAGTAAACACCACCCGATACCCACTGCCTACTACCTAACAGCATGCACATACAAACACATAGACGTAGCGATCCAGCGACATCGCACTTCAGACAGATGCCGTTTCATGTTAGTCGTCTAACAGACGATTGACCATTCTGTAAAGAGGAAGGAAAAACTAGCTGCCTGGTGATTTCAATGAGCAGGTGCAATATTTAGCTTGTGAGGAAATCAGTTTTGTGTCACATGCTGTTGAGGATATGCAGGTTATCGCTGTTAGTTTCCTTCAAAACAAGACACCAAACCTGGTGTTTATTGACTGAGGCGAGAAATAGGCCATGTGGCTGCTGAATCGTGTTTTTCATGCCAACAATGCTTAAATTAAATAGCTGTTATCAAGGTTTGAGAGCTCGGACTGGTGATGAGTCACTTAATTGTTGAAATATCTGCTGATTGGTTGGTATGTATCTGCCAATCCTGAAGCAGTTATAATCAGCATTTTTGAAAATAATGTATCAGTGTGACAGTTTCAAAGTGGTGACTTGTAGTGATGAGCCTGAAGAGAGTTACCACCTAAATCTGCTGCTCCCCTCTGCTTTGCAGGGTTTTATAACAATTTTCAGCTCATTATTTAACTGTCACTGCTCTCATAGCATTGTTTTCGGTGAAAACCCTCTAAAAGCTCACTGTACACTACCTGCTCAGCACCAAACATCAGACAGACACCGTTGGCGAGTAGCTGGTGAACATATGGACCATTTAAGTGTGAAGCGCTCACGTGGTCCATGTGATTTCTTTGTTATAAAGCACTTTGAGCTGCAATTCCTGTATGAAAGGTGCTACACAAATAAAGTTTATTATTATCATTATTTAACAGCTACAGACTCAGATGTGATATTTCCCCGAGGACTTGGTGGAGACCAAAGCAGAACGAAAAGAGAGTGAATGTTGGATTTATATTCAGGTGGACAGATGCATGAGTTAGATTTATTCTTGACAGGATGTAAAACCCAAGTCATCGGACACTGAAACTCCTCAGCGAAACCAAACTACTAGTTTAAGGATCCCCACAGTAAACAAGCAGCACGGTGAATCCAACAAGTAATATGCTGCATCATGTCAATCATGCTGGAGGAAGACACTGGCCCACTCACGCTGTGTGCGTGTGTGTGTGCGTGCGTGTGCGTGTTTGTGTGTTTTGACACTTTTTGCAGATCAGCTTGGTTTCTGCAGAATGCCTTCATCTCCAATGGCAACCAGTGACGGTGATGACACTAGTGTCTTCCTGGTTGCTAGGGAGCTGGTGATGGTTGGACTGGTTTCTAGTAGCTTGACCAAAGTACAGCGCGCACACACACAGACACACACAGACACACAGACACACACACACACACACACACACACACACACACACATAAAGAGAGAGCGAGAGAGATTGGCTGCTCACAAATTGACTTTCAAGTGTGCAATTACTGGATATCGCCACACACACACGCATACACACACACCTGCAGTATAAGTAGGAGAATTGACTTTCAAGCATGCACTTGCAAACACATACACAACGCAGTCACACACAAACACACTCCTACACGTGCTTAGGAGGTCTACTTTCAAGCATGCTGCAAACATGTGTAAAGACCTCATGTTGCGCGCGCACAGACAGAGGAGCCTCGAATAAGCTACAGATGCTCACAAACGTGATTTAGTTACACATGCATAGTGGCTGCATTCACACACACACACACACACACACACACACACACACACACACACACACACACACCCCTACATAAATACGGTCCATTTACCATAACCATAACCACTACTTGCCTAACCCTTACCCTCACCTTAACTTCAGTCTAATGTAATGATTTACATTATGGGGACCTGCATTTTGTCCCCACAGGTACCTGGTAAGCGAGTCCCCATAATGTGACTGTGTAAACACAAGTATGTCCCCACAACGTGAGTAATACATTATCACACACACACACACACACACACACACACACACACACACACACACACACACACATTCACAGAGTGAGACTCCCTCCCTCCTTGGGGAAATTCACTCTGTCCATGCAATTAATGGCTTCCTACACCACAGTCAGAAAATAAAAGCTTACAAGACAGAGCCTACACACACACACACACACACACACACACACACACACACACACACACAGAGCGCGCGGCAGAGTGAGAAACGCATCCTGTGTGGCAGCTGTCACGGGCTCCAGCGGAGGTATTCCCCAGCCTCATCACGACCAGCCGCCTGCCAGTGTTCACGGCTGCGCGCACAGAGAAAGACTGAATTCACAGATGAAGCTCAAGTCTCACCAAACAACATTAGTGAAAACTTTTATCTTGGCGTCGTGTCACCGTGGTGTTAAAAGATGCTTCATGACAGAAACACACAGATGAGAAACAGTATGGTGAGACATTGTGTCACGCGAACTGACCAAGCCCTGAGTGTCCCCCTTCTTTTGTCATGTGAACCGGAATCATCACGTTTGAGAATTCCTGCTCATCCCCAACGCCAACTTTCCCTCCGTCCTCAACCAGCCTCCCAAATTGATTTAGCCACCCCCCTCCATCACACTCCCCCTTTCCTCCCTCCCTCTCTTCCTCCCTCCCCGCCAGTCACATGGAGGTTCGCGGTGACCCGTCGCTCCCTCGGTTTTGTGGCAGTCGCCCTCCGGTGCGCCTCGGAGACAGACGACAAGCGAAGCGCGCAAAACTGCCGCGGCACCTCATTTGTTTTTAGACGTAACAGCCTTTTATTTCATCTATTCCCACGGAAAATCTCCCCGGAATCCGCTGAAGCCGCTGGTAAACGATACTCTGTTAAACGGGTTATTTTTAGTCACCCACCGCAGCGATGAGTGGCTGGAAGCCGGCTGTGAGACCCAGTGGTGCTGCGCTCTGGTAAATGAAGCCCCCGCTTGGTGTTCAGCGAAAATGAAGTCGAGGCGAGATAAGCTGAAGATCCCCTCTCTGACTCTGGAGTAAGTTCCTCTTTTTATTTGCATCTTATGGCGCAGGTGTGACACCGCAAGCTGTCACGTGAAACTGCTGTATTTTAAAGTTGTGATAGAAAGAGTAAAATAATATTCCTGTACTCATCTAGTCTTCATGGTACCCCAGTGTACTCAAGAGTCAACAGACTTTTACACTGAAAGTGCCTGTTGTTCAAACCCACAACAGGACTATCACTAAAGCTGTGAGACCAAAACAGCCAGATGGAAATGCAAACAGCCCCTTATGGTGTCTCCCTGGGTGATGACATTTGCTTGAGGCTTCATTTTCTAGTTTACAGCTTCATCATAGGCTTTTATTTTGCAGTTTGAAGACAGGACTGCACTTAGCAGATTAGAGAAGTTACAGGTGTCTCATCAGTTGCCTGTTTCTTATGAAAACTAAGTGTTCTCATTTTAACAGTAACACAGCGGCTCAACGCTGCCAGTTTTCCTGTTTGCCTATTAATCTTTAAACTAATTTACTGCACAGTATGTAGAAAAATCCAGTTTCCCAACCTTGAACTGAAACTGTGTTTGCACAAGTCATGGCTGGATAAACTTGGGAACTTGTGAAGAGTTATTTTATTGAATGTTTTTAAAATGTCGGTGGGATTACTTCTTTCAGTTTCTCAGCACTGTTCGGTTTTACAGATCTTTTGCTTTAATCATGCCAAATGTTTCACTCTGCCACAGTGTGAATTCTATCTTCATGATGTTTTGTGTTTTTCCAGCTCTTTTTTTTTAAACCTCACATGAAGTCCTCACTCGATGCCTGCATGAATCACATGCTCCCCCTCACAGCACCAAGGCAGACAAATGGCTTTCAGTCTGTGGGAGAACAGATATTTTATTTCAGTATAATTGCTAACCTGTGAATCCCATCTCCATCAAAGGACATGGCTGCAGTCTTATATCCGCCCACTCTTCCTCCAGAGTGAATGTAAGCTTTTTTTTTGTGGGGAGGGGGGGGAAGGGGCAGTATTTGCTGCCCATTAGATGCTGATCCATAAGGCGTAGGAGCTCCCTGCTCACATGCTCATTCCCTGATCCATCCATCTACCTCCTCCATGGATCATCTCAGTAAAGCATGCGCCTTTTTCGCTTAATTTTGAGGCACTTAGCTGCTCCCGCGCAGTGATACAAGGGGGTTTCGCTCTGGTCATGCAGGGAGGGGTTCAGGGTTTTATTAGTGGCTGTTGACAGGTGGCATCACCAGGCACACATTTGCTTGAAACAAATCTGTGACATATAGGTTTAAGGGTCTTTCACCACCACCACTCCAAAAATGGCAAGCATGGCATAAAATATTTGTTTGCAGTCAGACTTATATGTTGCAGAGAATTGTTCTTCAGTATTCAGGGACACAGCTTTTTAGAAATGGACTTTCTGCCAGCTATTACGGCCTGTTAGAGCATACTTAAGCAAGTAATTTAAATCCTTGTTAGGTGACAATGTCAATCTTTTAATCTGCAACTGAGGCGCTGTAATATATTGGAACAAGCCAATACTTCTGAATACAATTCTCCATTTGCTTGCCATTGTTGTTATAATCCTGCTGCTGTCTTATCACAGCAAGGTTGCAGCTGCGACCGCACACAATTTCATAGTCTCCCTGAATGACCAGAACATCTGAGCAGAAATTCAGTGTGAATGTCACCAATGAGTCAGTCTGAGATTTTCTACTCAGTTTACACTCTGAACCGGAGTGTCCACCAAGTGCCGTTAAAATGGAAATGATGGACGATTACTCACTCGAGCACCGCTGAGTGCTTTGGTTGAGGGGTCTGAGGGAGACACGTCAAGACGAAACACAGCGTAATGAGCTGCATGTGTTGTGTAATTATGAGCCGACACTACAGAATGAGGAGTCTTGGTGCAAGGAGTTGTTTTTCCTACCATCCTCCCTGCATTACTATGACAACACGTTCATTAGTGCTTTGGTAGCCAGTCCTGTGTTTAGCACTGAGAAGCCTCTGCAGCACTGAGACAATAGCGGCGCCGTTGAGCCCACAAGGTAGAGCTTACATCTGAGCACGGAAATCAATAGAAAACTGTTTGGGCGCTGGGTCAGCATCAAGGAGTTTTAGACCTTAGGATGGCTGAGCATGCATATCTTGATGCAAAAATAGTGTGGTAAGATAAGAAAAAGTAACAAAGCACAGTGTGAGGGTGTTTTTCTGTAGGGCGCACAGGAACCCAAAGCGTATTGCTCTTGGGAATCCTGGGAATTTGAAGAACATGGTCCTTGTTGAGTTTCATCGTTATCAACATCATAGCAAACAGTGTCTTGAGAGATGTCAGACACTTCCTAACACTGTTAAAGGTTGCATTAGATGTTCGGCAAACAAGTGCTGCACGATGAAACTTCCCCTCGGCTGTGTTGACATCCAGCTGCCAGCTTCCTGTGGTGTAAGAGCTCATGAGAGGTTAGAAGTCAGCTAATCGGATACACCCAGTGTTGCATCCAACCACCCTGTAACAAACAATGCTAATGGAGAGGCAGCAGCATCACCCTGCAGAGACTTGGTGAGCGGCTGGCTGTTGACGTCAGCCAATGAGATGCAGGCATCGACCTTGAACACTCGACCGAAGCTCTGCTGCTGAAAGATGAGGGACGCCGGTGTGCTGAGGTGCTGAGTCAGCGCACTAATCCATGCGAACATGTCTTGCCTTGCAGTTTGTCGCCCACTTGCCAGAGCCCCACCCTCCTGAGCCCATGCAGCCCCTGCAGCCCCTGCAGCCCTTTACAAACCCTTCATCCCTGGAGGTAAGACCGGTCACACGCAGACTGTTTCTATGGACTGAATATGTCACAGTAAGTGGATTTAATAAAGATGGACACTGTAGTTTATTTTGATTCATTCCAACATACACCATCCTGCTACCACAAATACCCACCAGAGCACCAAGTGTTTATTCTTCTGAAAATAGTCCCCAACAAACTATTTACTCCCGTTTGAGTCACATTGGCTAAAACCCACAATGGCCAGCTGAAATTCTTAAAAAATGAAGCAATAAATTGTTGTCAATCTTATTTTCTTGGGACTTATTGGCAATAACAAAAGTATGTTTCTGGCCTTGTTCCTCTCACCCCGTTTGTTCTTGGTCTGTGCTGGTGAATGTCCACTAATTCCTGCTGCTATCAGCAGGAGAATGCCACACTATTTGTAACGTTACAAAAAAATGAAGTGATAAGACATTATTATTATTATTATTATTATTATTATTATTATTATTATTATTATTCTACATTTTTTATTGTGGTTCTTTGGTAAAAAATATTGAAATGAAACGTAAACTTTGAAACAGCGAACAGTCTCACCACAAGAACTATTTAGTCGCTGTCCTGGTGCTCTCAGTCGTATCACACAATCTTGTCATTTGAACTTAGATGATTTCATGTCAACAGGGACAAACTCCATCCGCTGAAGAAGACAGTGTGATATGACTGAAAGCTCCAGCACAGCTGTCAAATGGAGCTTACAGCATTACCCCATTAAAAAAGTGTGAAATATACATGGAAATATGGAATGAATACGAGTTGTTTTCCGTACGTTGAGGTGCTTCTGTTTCACCAGTGAAGACTTATCATTTATTAGTTGTCTCTCAGTCTATGTGGGTTGCTTGGCAACGGTGCTGGGTGCTGTGGAGGAAGGCAACACAGCAAACAGAGGCGGCTGCATCCAGCATGTTTCTGGATGCGTGAGCAGCGCTAGGCTGTCACACTGCACACCGTGCAGTAATGAATCCCATTCTGTCCACAGAAGCGCTAATGGGAATGCAAAAGTCTCTCAGAAGCGATGACAATGAATTCCTTAACACAACTCACTTTACACACAGTCTAAGTGATCTGGTGCCACATTATGGCAGGTGGCACATTTGTTGGCATCATTCTTCACAGCATTTTGCAGTGTTTACCATCCAGACACATGTTCATTCTCTTGCATCAGATTCTGTTTTTGTATGCAAGTAAATTGCCTCCCTTCATCAACTTTTGATTCTGAGACACTGAATATGGAAAGGTTGTCTTGCTGGCATGGATGTGTTTACAACATACGTGTTTACATCAGCATTCATGTTAAGGGTGTAGGGAGAGTGCAATATGTATTAATATATATAGTATTATATTAACAACATGACAATACAGTAAAAATGCACAACATTGGAAAAACATTTCCACAGTTTAGCAGCCATGACCAAAGCCGAGAACTGATGACTTCTTTGGATTATGGTTGATATACGTCTGTAGCAGATTACCATGATTTTACCTTACCATGCAGATGTGATTGCAGATGTGAGAAGAATTTTGAACTGAGTTCTAAATTTGATAGGAAGCCAGTGGAGGACTACAAGAGGGACTTACAATAACCAAAGTGAGATCAAAAAAGCAGGAAAAATCATTCCCATCTGAATTTGGGGTACAATGAGCCATATGTTTGCAAAATAGGAGCCTAGACATTTAGGCCTGGTCAAAACTGACGCTGAAATAGCTCCAGTTAAAAGTGAGCAAGGATAAGTCTGACCAGGAGGAGAAAGAGTGAAGGTTTGTTTAGGCAGGACAGGATTATGGTTTGTGTTTGTAAAGATATCAGGGAACTGTTGATGGCAGAGACCACACAAGGATGAACAGACCCAAGAACATTTTTAACTGTGAATTTGTTATAACCAGAGGACTAGAAAATTCATTAGTCCTGAGACACTGGGAAAAACAAGCTCTCAAGGACTGTTGCAGTGAAGAGGACAGAATTAGGGTAGCGAACGGATCATTCGACAGAACGGACACTATGATGGTATTGTTTATAGCATCAAATAAGGTTTATCTGTACTAAAAATGAAGATCCAGATGTGAAAAGATTCCAATCCTGTTTGATTCCACAAATGTGCAGCTTTTTCATTACAATCATCATACATACAGCACACATACAGCTCTCCTCACACAATAAATACATCTGTATATAGAGAGCATAATGTATAATACTTTTAATTTAGGTATTCCTATTTTTTTTATGTATCTGCATCAGTTCCTAAAGTGAGAGGCTTCATTATGACAACTTTTTGGAATTGACCTTTACTTTAAAATATTGTATCTTTATATATTACTTTTGTTCTGATATTATTATTCTATTCTATTATTATTAAAATGCGTAATTACATCCTGGGCTACAAACAGTATAATCACTAGAGGTAGGATATGCAGTGGAATATACCACTCTTTCAAAGTTTTGCCAGGATTCATCCTTTATCAGACTCCTGGTGGTATAACCCAACAGCATTTTATGCTGCATTAAGGTTCTGTAGGAAATTACCAAGACAGTGTGAGTGGCCGAAAAGGTAAACCTGAAGAGTGTTTCTATAGCAATGGCTCTATTATTAACTTTGACCAAATAGTCTGCAGTCAATCAAACATTGTATCAGGGGTTGTACTATAACCTCGATGGTAATGTGAGTGTGCACAGGTTGCTGTATACATGACATATATTGCTTTTTTCAAGATGTACGAATTGCTCTCAACACATTATTTATGCTTCATTTGGCCAAAAAGTTAAATACAATAACAAAATCCTTTGAGCGATGTCTCAAAACAGGTAACATCCAATATATATTTGAACAAGACTGCTGCTGGTGCAGATGGATGACATCGACTGATTGTGCTTATTGTGTGAAGATTTCACATCCAGTTCATTCAGAAGAGTTCAGACGGTGAAATTCACACAACCTATTGCTTACATATTCATCACAGGATTGCATCGCAGTTTTTCATTATTCATTCAATTTCTGAGATTAACAGTTGTATAAATGTGCGGAGGGGTAGCCATACTTATCACCCATGGTGTGAATCTGCTGAAGAAAACGATAAAGATAAGATAAGTTAGAGCAGAGCTATGATCATCTCCACCACGCAGCTGTGGTATATTGTCCAACGAATGAAGTCTATAAATAGTCAAGATGTTAAGTAGAGAAAAAGTTTCTGGCTGTATTCAGCTTTTAGTTGTTTTGTAGCACTTGTGCGATGTAGGAGTCACTGAGGCGTGGAGCTTAGTTTCACTCCTACAGTCTTTAGCAGCTTCAGTTCTTTGGTCTGCCCTCCTTTGCAGAGCGATGAGAGCTGGAACAAAACATGTTAATGTCTTAAACTGCTGGAAAGCAAACTGAAAACCACCCCACTGTTGCTTCCAAACATTCAGTAAATAACTCAGGTAAAGCTGAAACAATTGATTAATTGATCAGTTGATAAATGCATGGACAGTAAAATGTGTCTTTGCATGATATTTTTCATTGTTGTATGTCTGAATGATGGTAATGTTGCACTGCTCTATTTTTGAAAAGCCTTTTAAAATCTACCTGGAGACAACAGAGACTAACTCTGTTTTTTTTCTTGTTAATAAATGAACATCCTAATTAACTTATACAGTTACAGTAGTCCCAAACCTTATGACACTATGGCCAAAGTGTTTGCAGGTTTACGCTATAACCAAAGACTACACATTACATATATGTCCTATTTTAATGTTGTAAGTAATTCTTTCATCCTAATTATTGTTCTCTATGTATTCTTTGGGGTCCATGGTCCATTTTAGTCTATATATATAAATATATTCAATCAAAAGCACAAGTCATTTATCAAGTAGAAATGCCAAACATTTGAGCCAGCTTTTCAAACGTGAAGAGTTGTTGCTTTTTCTATTTGGTTTTAAAACCTTAGAAATGTACTATCATCAGGATTTTGACTGTTGGTGAGGCAAAACAACCAACTGGCGCTTGTTATGGTAAATTGTAATGACCATTTTGTCTTAGATATTTCCTGTCACCATACAGACTAATTGGTTTATTTAGCAGATTTTTTTTTTTTACTTTTATTTTTTGCAGCAGCGAGCAGGCGGAGGTAACGAGCAGCACTTGAACGCAGCATTAGGCTCGCGCCTGCTCACATTGATTCACACGCAGCCAAGCAGCGTCTGTTCGGTCAAACTAAAGTGTTACCGTTGCTGTGTGAACGGTATTACACACCAAACAAACCGACATGGAGGCGATGTTTCGCTGACAGGACCGCGGGCACAGAGCCCATCGGAGGATGTAACGACAGCCCCCGAACCGCCGGGACCGCACGAGGCAGACGACCTCGGTGTGAATACAAAAGGAACCGCCGAGGAGGAGAGACGATGGTGGGGAGAGCAGCGGTAGCAGCAGCAGGGCGAGCGGGTTTCTCATCGAGCCCAGCTTCAGTTTTCTGAAATCACCATTAACTTTGTAATATACAAGAAAGTCCTCCAGCATGTCGGATCCCAGTCACTGGTCTGCGGTGCCGAGCCAGAACAAGTCCCATTTTGTTCCAGGAGCGTTGCTGAAGCGCTCGAAAAGGTAGTTATGAAGAGTTGGAAAAGGCTACGGAGGTTAAGCTAGTTTAGCACTTTATTTTGATCTTTTGTGGTGTTGGAGATGCTGTCACGGTTAACTTTATGACTCTCGGCTGCTCTTCGTGTAACGTTACACTCACACGTCTGTCTCAGTGTTCACGCGTTCACAGGCACGTTATGTCCAGCAGAAGCTAACTTAGCTCCTCTCAGAAAGCCGATTGCTCTGTCGCTCGTAGACGTTAATCCCGTGTTTGTGTTGATACGCGGCTTTTGTCCAGAAAATAACAGCAGCTCACACACTCAGTTGTCAGTTTTTGCTCTTAAATGAATAGAAATGAATGCATATCAGACATGATGTACAGCGCGGATGAACCAGTGAAAGTTACAGACACAAAAACGTCTTTTTTGTTTGCACTTCTGTTTGTATTTGGTGACTATCGTTGTGATGATGATGGTGATGATGATAGTGATGGTGATGATAACTGACTGCAGGTCACAGTTAAGCGTTTGTCTTAATTACTGATGGCTGGAGATAAAACCTGCAGCTGTTGACTCTCTGGTGGATGCCACTACACCGAATGAGCTGATTCCTGTCCTGTTTATTGATTGTTGATTTGTCCGTGAATTATCCTTTCGATTTGTATTATATAAAATGTCGGAAGTAAATGAAAAATGGCCATTACAATCTCCCAGAGGCCAGGTGCTTAGAGAGCTGGTTTTGTCCGACTGGCAGCCCAAAGCATGACGGTTTTAATGTGCAATCATTTAAAGGAGAGAAAATCAGCAAATACTCACATTTGAGAAACTGGAAACTGCAAATATTTGACACTTTTGGGGTTATTTTATTGATTAATCTGCACATTAGTTTCTAGATTACTGTCATGGTCTATAAAACGTTCATCACGATTTCCCAGAGCCGAGGTCTTCAGATTCCAGTCGAAAAGCTTAAAGATATTCAGTTTGCGGCTATAAAACAGAGAAAAACAGCAAATATTCTCATTGCACGAGACAATGTTTGACCTTTTTGCCTCGAAAATGGCAGACTATTCATCGATTATCAAAAAAGTTTGCTCGTGTTCAGGCAGTCTAATAATCAATTCATTGACTCGTCACTGGGACGGTTGTGGACTTTACACCCTGGTGTCACAGTAAAAGCTGCTCAGTTGAATGTTATTGGTCAAAGTTTTCCCCCTTCTTTTCAGAACCAGAGGGTTATTTAGCAGTCCCTCCCTTTACTCACACAGACACACACACACACACACACACACACACACAGACTTGGACATCTGTGGCTCAAGCTGCGCCTGCTGTTGCTGTCTGTGCACACAGTCCCTTCAGCCTTGAATCTGTTGACGGGAGGTTTCCTCTTCATGTTTTGGCTCTCATCAGTTCTCTCTCCTCAGCGGACTCAGCCATGCTGGTGTGTCACGCATCTGCCTGCAGATTAGAGTAGTAGTTACGTAAACATTTCTCAAGGCAGAGCTGCTCTGAGTGAGGGCGGAAATAATCTCATGGGTTGAGTTAAATCTCAGTGGGCAGAGACAAAGAAATCTCAGTTCTTCTAGCGAAGTATCTGAAGCCTCATCTGTACCAGACTGTGAAGTTTGCGTTTTTGGTTCTTGCAGAAAGTGCAGGTGTTCAAAGGATTTTCAGAAACTTAAGTTCTGCTTGCGGTTGACAGCATCATCCTGTCCATCACATGAATGCATCGCTCTTCACAGCTCAAAATGTCAATGTAGTAAAGTTGAAACGAACTTTGTGAGCTTTGGATGGCCAGCAGAGACGGTCTCCTACGCATGTGTTTGATGGATATGCTAGAAGCAGATATTATGAAGCCTTGCGTTCAGCTACTGTCTGAAAAACCTTCCAGTATCTATTGAGTAGATCTGAAACAGGCTGTAACTATTTTGGTAATCGATGAACAGTTTGGAATTTTTCTGGCGGAAATAGTGAAAGATGCTGCACGTTCTCAGGTTCCAGTGTCTGTAACAACAGTGTTTCTTGCTTTTCACATTCACACATTTGAAGATGTCACCTTGGCCTCTGGCGAATTGGAATTTTATTGACCAAGTGATTGATCAAAAACATCATTGATGAAAATAATCGTTCGCAGCCTGCAGCCCTAAAATTCAGCCGAAAAAAAGAAGGTACTGAAATTTCTACATCTTCACCAAAGACAGTAACGCTTCTCTGGTTTTATCAAACCTGTGTCAGTAAGGATCACCGTGCACACGCTTGTTGGTGCAGTTCAACCAGCAAAATCTGTCCATGAGAAACCAAACTGTTTCTGCTCTTTTGGAAACTGGTCTGCAGGTTACATTTGTGCTGTAACAGTGCAGAACAAAAGTTTTAAAGAGTTAAAAAACTAAAATACAAAAAAACGAAAATTATGATCAACTTAATTACAAGTAAATTAAAGCATCAATGAAATCATATAAACTCTTAAAACTAATTTAAAAAGTGCAGATAGGATGAGGATAGCAAACAGTATTACGCAGCAAACTGGACATCCCTGCCTGTTTCCACCACTCCCAGTTTGTACCCATCTTACCGGTTTGCCCACAAACACAGATGTGTTTTGGTGTTATTCAGCCTTATTGTGTGCAACAGAACAGTGACAGTTTAGTGGATCACAGTCTGCTGCTTCAGAGGTCAGTTGTCTTCTTAATCTGCCCAGTGCTGCACTGTCATTAAATGTCTTTTGTGTCCTCGAGCTGCTGCTGAACACACTCACAAACACGCACTTACTGTATATTTAAATACATGCTGATGGATTGCATGACAAAATGACTATACTCTGCGTAAAGGAATACACCAGGTTGTTTTATTTCTAGATTGTCTTATCGTTCAGCTTAACCGATTAAAAGCAAGACCAGAATCATCCATGTGCTCCCAGTAAATCCTCTCCGTCAGTGCTCGGTGCTAACATCTTAGCAGTGCCACAGTGCTCTAAGTGATAGTTTTAGGTTGTTAATATTGATTTAGAGGTGAGAAGATGTAGACATTTAGCAGGAACCTGCTTGGGAAGAACAATTGGACAAGAAGACAGTGTTATGCACAAAGATTAGAATGACTGATAATGAATACAACAGAAACACTGCAACCCATATGGCCGAATAACCTGACAGAAGTTGTGATTGAGGTGCAGATGAGTGATGTGTGTTGAGGTTGGCAGTCTGTTGACTTTCACTCTTTGTGCTCCAGCTGTCGCAGCAGCAACAGGAAGAGCCTCGGTGTCGGGACGCCATCACCCACGCTGTCCCGGCCGCTCTCCCCGCTCTCACTCCACACTGGTAAGATCTGTTATGAAATTTGGAAACTTTCAATCCCAACAAGTCCTGACAGGAGCACTGCAACTGAACACACGATAGCATTGACTCTGCAGTGTAATGCAGTGTCATCAAGCAACTTGCTGCACTGACCAATCAAATGGATGCATGTGCACAAAGCAGCTGAACTACCTTGTAGCGTTGTGCTCATTTCCATTTCATCAAGCGTTGAGACAAAGGAGAAAATTATTGCTGTGCTGATAACCACAGTTTCCTCCAAATGGTATAAACTGCAGTATGGTTTCTCTGCATTTAATTAAGCTTTAAACTTGACTTCCTGGTTTGTATTGCAGCTGTGCCCCGTGGAAACTTTTCCACACCGATGCAGCCTGTTGTTTTCTGATTCCAGCTCCTGTAATTTAAAACCATCTTTGCTCTCCTGCATGCTCATACTGTGTAAGGACAGATTCAGATATTATAAATATGAGTCCAGATGACTCCAAAGTTTAAATGGTGTCAGTCTCACTTGACCAACCACTGGAAATGAATTGGCAGTATGGAAACACTGAATTTCACTCTGTTTGATTAATGACATCTAAGGAAGTTGCAAATGAACACGTCACTGTTCAGTGTGCAGCTTAAGTATCAGCTCCGCTCACGTTAAGGTTTATAAGCTGGAGGGCACCTTGTGCTGCCACACTAATACAAGATTAAGCCTGTTCAACCAACCTGTAAGCTGCACCATAGCTAGTATCTGGTTGGCACTGCAGAATGTTTGGACATATTCAGATGACCTGCAGCACACTTAACTGAAGGGAGCACACGAAGAGAGGGAATGCAATGGATGTACTGCAGATGGGACATTATTTTTTATGCAGAAAATAAAGGTGAAATTAAGACTGAATAAAGAAATGAAATGCTTTATTTTCATAATTCAACCAGACAAACAAACAGTGTTCATTCCCCAATGAATCCTAAATTCTTGTGGCAAACACTGTGATGGTTGATGATGGTATAAAATACAACAAATTGCCGTAAAGTTCCCTTCCAGGCATTGATTAAACCTCTCATCTTAGCCCTGTTCATCAAAATCACATATTTTATAAGTTTGTTGATAATATGATAAAAAACAGCCTCATATTGGCTTCGATGTGACTCTACAACTTTGCCTTCATGTAGTATGTGGAGATCTGGTCCCCACCTCTGTCTCCACCCACCCCTCTGCTGCTCAAACACACAAACCTCATCCGAGACTTAACTCTCTGACAAATTCATTTGAATAATGTTTGCCACAACTTTCTTTGTCAACACCCCCCAAGCCATGTAAAATGTCCTGTCAACATTTGACATGAATCAGCATGTAACTTGGCAGATTGCCATTTTGACACACTGCAGATTTGTTTGGATACAGTCAGCGGATAAGACACGGTGAAGTAGACTTACCGGTTGACCAACATGTTGGCTTCTCCTCGCTGAGTCCCTGGATAACTGGATGGAACAGTGTCAGGCTTCAGTGTAAGCTGGCCACAGTTTGGCTCTTGGACTGTCAGATCCTTTGATTTTACATGGAAGCTCACCATTTCACCTGTCTGCCATCATTTTTAAAAAGTGAAACTTACCTACCAAAATACCAATACATAGCTACACCCAGCTTCACCCTGGACAACCCTCCTTTCACCTGAGCCCCACCCTGTAAAGTGATGGGATTAATTTCTAAGGTGTGTGATGTGTGAAACACTGGCTGTCTGAATCTATGATGGTGAGACTGTCATCCACTGCAGTTCCAACGTGGACATGCTCAGTCATGGCGCTGACGACACGTCTTATGTATAAAAATGACTGTATGGACATGTTAACGAGGCCAAAAAATAACTGACACCGACTGACACTTAACATTTTGAGGCTAATACTGATATTAATCTCTGGGAGTTAACTAACAATGTATCTGCCGATTTTGCAATTTGTTTAATTTGAGGCAAATGGTTTCTAAATGGTTGGCGTCCTTCTGCTTTGTGAATCAACAATAGTAAGACCGTGTATAACCCCTTAATGCCATGAAGCAGCTGCACTCTATGAAAAGAGTTTTGCTCGAGAGCTCCTCATACCCGCAGTCTGTGGATGTGATCCCTTTTGAACTCAATCACGCCGAGGATTATCTATTCACTGAGTGCAGTCGGGCTCTAATTGGGTCTCTCTCTTGTGTCCTAATTGGTACTCAACCACTTGCATGTAAACAAACCACAGACTCTGGCGAGACCGAACTGAATGAGGCCTCCCCCTGAATTAAGAATGTTTGTGGATGGGTGCAGCAGTGTTTGGGAAAGTAATACCAAGATGATGTGAGGTGCTGGTTGGTGCCGCGGGGTTTTGCAGTGATTGAGAGTTCCTGCGTAGACACGATGTCATCCTTTTTGGAACATTTCCACTTGTAAATTCAGCCATGTGGTCGTCTCAGTTCTATTTTCATGGGTTTATTATTACAGTTGTGAGTAGTACCCATAGTAACTTTGCCCTTCCTCTTTCAGCGGCGAGCAGCCCTCTAGACAGTCCTCGAAATGTGTCGACCAGCGGCTGCCTCAACTTTCCATTTGCCCGAAGGTACGTCAGCACTGCTGTCTTGAACCCTTTTCCCCTTGGAGTGATATATTTGCTTTGCCACATCTGAAAGACCTCAGATTATTCAATTTAAATGCTTAGTAAAACAGGTAACACTTTCAATTCACAGATCAGGTAATTTTCTCAGAAATCTTTAGAAAGTTTCTTTTTGACAGACTAACTATAGATTAGTTATTAATCATTGGAAACTATATTTTGGATTGTGTGTTTTGCTGTGGACAAACCCCACTTTGCTGCACACACAGCTGACCCGCAGCGTGCTGACAAAAGGGCCTCTCTGTTACCTCTCAGTTTATCTCCAATAAATAGAATAAGCTTTTTGGAAATTAGGTCAAATAAAGTGTTACAGTGAGTTACATAAAGGGATTTTAATGGAAGACTTTCTTTTCGCTGTTTTGCGCGTGAACAAAAGGCTGAAGTTCAGATTCAGTTTTCAGCCAACAGCAGCACTTAGTTTGTTTTCATAACCAAAACTCTTAAAGCGAACGAGAGTGAGGATTTCACGAGCTGAATTTCCTGGTGGCCATTTATTTATTTGTCTGGCATCCCTGCTCAAATAGAATTTCAGAAGACTGTACAAAACTTTTGGACTGAGTTGATCAAATATTAAGATTCTCAGACAGATTTGGGCTGTGCACCACGTTGAGTTACAATTACAGGAACTTCAGTCTCTTTTGATTCCCGACTGTATGTTTGCACACCCTGGATCTTTGTCACGTGAACCCAAATGAACCAAGTACAAATTTACAACCTCACCAATGAAGTAAATCTAATGCGTGATCACACTGTGAGGGTTTCCTGTGAGATTGGGTGTGTGTGCTGGGACAGAGGCAGACGTTCTGGAAGCGGAGGAAAAACAGCAGCAAGGTGACTGAGGCTGACTCAGCCTGGAGCGTTCACACCTCAGGTCTCCTTACATCCTCTGCAGGATGAGTGCAGTTAGATGGAGGGTACCCCCGAAGCCCACTCAAGCATCATTCGACCTGGTTCCTATGGCAACGTGCTTGTCTCGCTCCAGGCATGTGTTGCTTGCGAGTGAGGCAGCACCTTGAAGACACCCAAGAACAGCCATTAGAAACTAATGAGAATGCTGGCATCAGTGTAACGCACACACAGTGGCTTTCTGTCAAGGTCACAGGTAATCTATGAATAAACCTTGAACCTGGCAGTTGTATCGATGAGCGATGTCTGAAGAATTGTCCCATGATGACGTCCAAATTGAAACATGACAATCTCAGTGAACCGTGCAGGGCGAGACGTGCTGAAAAATGACAGTGGCATGATTAGGACTTATGGGTTTAAGAGTGGAGGGTGTAGCACTGTGCTTCATGTTTGGTAGATTCCTTTCTGAGATGTCGGTTCGTAGGAGAGAGTGGGAGAATTCGCTCTTTAGGTGAGGCTTAATCCTCAGTGTAGAGAGTCAAATGAACGCTCCCCCTCTGATTTAGTAAAGCACGTGCAAACCAGGTAGATTTAAAAATAACTTTTATGTTTTAATGTGAATGAAACCCTTCTTTTACTGCGTGGTAAATAGTGTGTTTACATTAGCTGGTGTTCCTTTAGTAAAGCAGGTGCAAGAGGCTACAGTGTTAGAATAGTTAGAATAAAGCTGCCCATTTCTGAGCTCTCTGGCTGATGCTTTCATCGCTTCTAAGGCGCTAAATGTTTTTGATAAATTGCTCCAAATACTGGCTTTTTATTCACAAAGCTTTTATTGCATTTGCAGTGGAGAGATTTTACTCGCCAAATGGAAAATCTGCCTGCATTTGGAGCTTGAATGGGTGCTAATTTCATACTGTGTGTGTGTGTGTGTGTGTGTGTGTGTGTGTGTGTGTGTGTGTCAGAGTCTGAGTAGATCATTGTTGTTAGAATGCAGTTACACCTTTTTAAGCCCTTATTGAAGCCTTAATTTACAAGTACATTTTTCACCTGTGAGTTTCCACTGAGAGTTTCATTGTCTCCCTGCAAGTAACCTTTATTTTATTTATTTTATTTCTGACTGTGTGTTTGCTGCTGCAAAATCCAAAGTGGAGACAAGATCCTTTCTCTGGTCGTGCTTTCAAGTGTTTGTTATGTAAAGTATATCTTCGAATTAATTGAGTTTGCTAGCTGCTCCTCGCATCTAGACAAAATGAAAACTGGCAAGGAAGGCAACATTGTCAGAACCAATCTCTCAACGAAATGCTAAGGGTCACACGATCACTCGCGCAAATATCCCCAAACTCACTGAAACCACTGTCTTTGCCTCTCTCTCTCTCTCTGCTGCTGATCTCAGTCACCTGGCCCGCGCCGACAGGTAGCTTCTTTTCAAATTCTTGCATCGTGTCTGTTTAAAGCTTGTATTTTGTACGTTTGTTTTGTGATGTGAAGATGTTGCTTGATTTGCATAAAGCAAAAACCTGAAGAGCTGCTGTGAATCAAGTGAGGACACGGGAGACAGAGCACCCTATTATATATGATTTGGAAAAAGGATATTAATTTCATGCTCTCGTAGTCACAGGACTCCTCCGTCTGTTATGTAAGGAGTTTCACATATGAAATGCTAACTAATGCCAATACTGCTGAGGCTTATGTAACACGCATGTCTGTTCCTCTCAGAGCTGAGGGCCGGAGATGGTCCCTGGCATCCCTCCCCTCGTCTGGCTATGGAACAAACCCGCCGAGCTCCACTGTCTCTGTAAGTCATCCCAAAACATGGCACTATCCTCCCTGGTCGATATGTGGCGGCCAGGCAATTCTAACACCTCACTCAGCCCAAATAGCACTTTCATGCTAATGCGTGCGAACGCCAAGCCCGAGATGACAAACTGTTAATTGTTTTCCTCCATCATCTGCTTGAGTTAGTCATTCTCCCAGTCTGTGGAACTCAGTGTTAGAAGTAATACACACAGTCTCTGCATGTTAATGAGATAGGAATTAAGTGTGTGTGTGTGTGTGTGTGAGCCTGCTCTCGCTGTTTGAGTTATTAGATCAAATACTTTAAGTGACAGTATTTTATGACAGGTTTTCCACAAAACCTCACATCACATATTTGTCATATTCACAGTTTTGTTGTTTTTTTTTGTTTTTTTTAGTTTTTGAGCTTTGGTAATTATGCTAACTTGGCCTCATCTGATGTTAATTGTGTAGTATTTGAAAAGTATTGTTGAATGACTGTTGAAGGTTTTTGGGATGATAAATGTGATAGAATATTAAATCAAACATCTTACAGAGAATGAAGCTGTAGTTGTATTAGTTTGTCGAATGATGTAACGAAACTGCGTTCAAATGAGCTGTTTGGGGGGGGGGGGGTCTGCTGCCTCTGTGGTGAAAGTCTGCCATGTGCAGCTATTATTAGGACGTTTATTGGGTAGACCCAGGCCCAGGCTCAGAGGTCAGTGGGGACAATGGGGCTCTTCAGTGGCCCTTACTTCCCTCTTTATACTGAGGCATTAAAAAGAGACTTCACAGATGCTGTCCTGCTGACCCTCTTCTGTTCAGGACACATGGGCTGAGAAGTGCAATAGATTGTCGACAGCCTTCACCATGTCCCGTTCAGCTTGAAAGGAGTTTACTCAGTGTCTCAGGCGTATTATCAGTTGGTCGTTGGCCTCTTGTTGGCACAGAGTGCACGATTCTGCTGTCGTCATTAACTAGAAAATAACATAAAGGGATTTTGAGTCGTTGGTTTTTTGAAAATGATTTCTGACTTTTTTTCTGTCGCTGAGGCCTTTTCAGTCTGAAATTCAATAATAGATCACTTGACGGTAAAAATCAGGTGAAATTTGCTTGACTGACAGATTGTTTGCATCTGCAGTCCTCCTCGTCCTCCCAGGAGCGCCTTCACCAGCTCCCCTACCAGCCGACACAAGATGAGCTGCACTTCCTCTTCAAACACTTCCGCAGCACAGACAGTATGACCGACGAGGATGGGCGGCCCACGACGGTCATACGACCTCGATCTCGGAGCCTCAGGTAGCTGATGCTGAATCCACCTTGCATTGGAATAAGTCTTGTCGGCAGCTAGACTGTTTCCTTCTATAATGCTATGTATTAATTTTAGAAAAATGTGCTTGCAAGGTAATTACTGCTCAATATATCAAAGATTTAGATGATTACATTTGTGAAATCAATCATGAAACTCTTGCTTAATGTTTATCCTGTCTGATCACTTGTCCAACCATGAGTCCAAAAACGCTGGGATGCTGTATAAAACATAAGTAAAGCAGAATGTGATCATTTCCTGATTGTTTTTGACTCACACTCAGTGGAGTTGGGGTTGTAAAGGGAATGTGACAGTGAATCGTACCTTTTCAAGTCTCTGTTCTTATGCCATAGATCCACTCTGAGATGGGAAACGTGATAATGGTTTGGTCTCGTATATTCTCATCAAAACCACTTGTTTCACAGTCCAGACTGAACCAAGTCTAAACATCTGTTTTACATTGTTTCTTGGCCTGTCATTAAACTAATGACAGTAATATTTTATACAGATGAAATGCAGTAATCCTGCATAAGGGATTAACTACCTCTTTGTTGTGGAAAACATTTTAGATTAACTTTGGACAGAGATTGCATGTTTTGCTCTGTTCATGAGGACCTTGGTGTCATTATGTACCAGTAGACTTTCAGATGTCATGATGTCTGTGCGTTGGTATGACCAAAACATTTTGCGTCTCAAGTGCCACAGATCGAGTGCACATGCCTGTTGGCTGGCAGGCAGGTGGAGATCTGGCTGCAGAGCTGTGTGGTTTTGACAACTTTTGTCTATTGGTGCTGCTCTGAGCTGTTTGTGCGATGCCTGAATGCTCTGTGTTCTGGCACCATGGTGTGCCGTGCGTGGGCATGCTAGCAAGCAGAGCGCCTCAGGGATCTAGCTGATGAACTGTAGTCGACGGTGGGGGCGGTTTAGGGGGGTGAGGGGCCTGATGCAGAGAGCCACAGTGAACTGCAGCAGTGTGTGCTGGGCAGCAGCCAGCCAGGCTAACAGAGGTGTCTTTCATGACAAAAAATGGCTTAGGGAGCCTGTTTGCATGTGATAGGTTTTCCCTCCATCTGTTCTGTTTGAAGCTTCATCAAGCAAGGTTTTCTGTACAAAATGCACACCTCTTACTGCCTAAATACTGAAGTGGTTTTGCAGTAAATGACTAATCAGGCAGTGTTTCTTGTTTACACGGTTTGACCAGAAGAAACCTCTGCTGTCGATGTAGAAACCTCTAAAAGGAAAACATCAAAACCTGACCGTGAATCCGCTTTGAATGTAGCTTTACCAGCTTAAGAACTACTGAAATCGAATGTTGGCTCACAGTGTTGGTTTGGCAGCTTGGATCAAAAGTACAAGTGTAGATGTTGACCTCAAAAAAACTCTTCCATCAAACCCAAGCTGTGAGGTTCGAGTTGATGTTTGTATGTTTGGGTGGGTTGAGCTGAATTGACTGATGGCCTCGATGACATAACCACTTTCACACGCGTCCTATCTCAGTAGGCCAGAGGAGAGTTGGATTTGATTGTGTATTTGGTAAAAATCAAAATGCATTTGCTGATCAATTCAAGTATACTAATCTATTGTTTTGTCTCTGTTGCAGCCCTGGGCGGTCGACTGTCTCTGTTGATAATGAGATTGTCATGATGAACCATGTTTACAGAGAACGTTTTCCAAAGGTACGCACTAGAAGATTGCAGCAAAGACATGCATGTGCTCATTTCCCAGTTTGTTGAACATGTGTTGTCCCACCATCACAAAAACATTGGTTGTTAATCCACTTGAAAGACGTACTGTAGACATAGTGAAGTGTCTTTACACACAGCATGTTGGACAGTTATTGTTTAAATATCAGAATACTGGATGGAAAACTGAGCTTGGAAAGCCACAAACATCAGCAGGTGGCTAAATGATCACTCGGTCAACAGCATATGAATCCACCCACGGAAATATTACGGACATTTGGTGCCACGCAGAGTAAAAATCCGAATTACTGGTCCCTTTAAATACCCTGACTGTGTGTTTGTGTGCTTGTCCTCCCTGCAGGCCACAGCCCAGATGGAGGAGCGCTTGTTTGAGATTATCACCCACTGCTCTCCAGACAGCTCCCTCCCTTTGGCTGACGGGGTGCTGGGCTTCATCCAGCACCAGTTAGTTGAGCTGGTCAGAGACTGTCTGGACAAGTCCCAGAAAGGCCTGGTTACTTCCCGCTACTTCGCTGAGTTGCAGGAGAAGCTGGAGAAGCTGCTTCACGAGGTGAGGAAACAGCCAGGTGATTTGTGATGGAGAAATCATGTGGGTCAAAATGGCTTTTTTAGTTGCTTTAAGCATCAGCTGATGAGCTACCACACGTGAACTCTTCATCTGGACACTTGGATGTGAGGAAGTTATGAAAGGTGATCGATCGAGCTGCGGCGAAATGTGCATCGAGGCACGTCACTCGATAACTGTCTGATAGCCAAAGGCGCATACAATAGATCTGGTAGTGGAAATTGTCAGAGACGGTGAGAGGTACTTTTTGTCACACATCTTATCTGTGTTGTGATAAAATGTTAGTTTCTATAGCAACCTCTCCCCCTGTTCCTCTGCATGCTGTCAGACAGAAGGCACGGCCGACTCGCTGTACCTCCAGCTGAACTGATAAGTCTGTTCCCATACAGTGGAACAAATGCTGTCTCACACACACACACACACACACGCGCAAACCTGTAGATTCACTCTGTGTGCCAAGGTCATTTTGTTAGCAAGTGTTGGGTAAAATGACACACATACATGTATGAAGTAATGCAAATGACTTTCAGTTTATGACAGCTGTGATGCTTTATTTTAGAGACTTCATCAGAGAAAATCTAAACTAGAAGAACATAGCAACTTAAACAGTTAATCCACCAACCTCAAAAACACCAATATTTTACATATTATCTGCACTACTGCACTACTGCATCTGAAACTGCACAAATTTTTTGCTGTAAATACTTGTTTATATTCTTAGTTCTATTATATTTTTATTATAAAATTATATAATATGTATTATACATTAAAATACATATTATACAACTGTATATGTAGTTAAACTTATGTTTTAACAAACTAGTGTTATTCCTGTTTATATTTTTTTATTACTTTTTTGTATACATTCTGTGCTTGTCTGTATGTTTAATTGCTACTGCAACAAAATAATTTCCCAAATTGGGATCAATAAAGAAGCAGACTAAAGTCTAAAGTGTAAAGATCTGTGGGAATTGAGAACAGCGACAATAAAACGGCTTAACAAAACTTTTACCACTTAACCAGATTCCTACTGACGGCACACTGAGCATGTGAGGACTCTGTGTTTTCAGTCGTATAATACACAGTTGTTTGAGTAATTGGCTTTGTGGCTTTCTTGTAAAAAGACTTTCTTGTCTTTCTCTTCCATATTCTGACATTCACATTGGATTACGGGTCTGGCTTGACCGAGAAAGTTAAAGGAAAAGTTTGACATTTTTGGAGGTGCTCGTTGACAGACTTTGTTGGCTCTTGGCAGAGCCAGGCGAGCTGTTTCCTCCTGTCTCCAGTCATTATGCTAAGCTGAGATAACCGCACTGTAGCCTTATATTTAACAGACGGACAAGAGTAGTATTAGTCTCACCATGGTCCTGGCTGTACGTGACTTGGACACAAATGCGTAGTGCACCATGAAGGCACCGTTTCATTAGTACAGACTGTCCAGTGGTCTGAAAGAGAGGCTGTGGGTGACTCCACCCAGTAATTTTTCTAATTATTCCCTTTGTTTAACGTGATGTCTTCTCTGATGCAACTGTAAAGCAGTGTCTGTGCTCATATTTCTTCTAAAGCCGTCGCCATCTGAACACTTGAACAGACGCTTTTATATATTTGTATTTCCTGTTTTGGTACGAAGCAGTGCTTCTGCTATAATCTTTTTTTTTTTTCAGAGGTGGAGGAGGTGGCACTGGGTGGTGGAAAAGTGTGCCCCATCCTTTTGATCTCTTATTTTCCACTAACACAACTAAGCCCTAATGACAAAGAAGGTTCACATCCTTTTTGCGTAGTTTTTTCCTTTTGTGAACATTTTACAAACAGCATCAAAATGCACAGACATTTCTTATTAATGAAGTGTATTTGAAAACATTTTGTAGACATCAGACAGAGAATTTCAGCATTTTATCATCAAAGATGCAGAGATGCCATCTTTGACACCATGTCTCAAAATATGGTAACATGAAAATAACCATTTCCCTTTTTCTCTTTTACTTTTCTTGTCACTCCATTTTAAGAATTTTGTTGTAACAACACTTGAACAAACTCTAAAGTTGGTCAAGAGTACTGCATCAATAAACTTGGCCCTTTGTTGCCCCTGTTCTGTTCTCCAGGCCTATGAGCGCTCTGAAAGTGAGGAGGTGACCATCATCATCCAGCTGGTCAGGAAGATCCTCATCATAATCTCTCGGCCCGCTCGCCTCCTGGAGTGTCTGGTAAGCTGAGGAAGAGAAAATCTCTTCTTCATCGAAAATGAGATTACTTTGATTGAAATGAGTAGAAATTGGTTCTTCTTAAAGAAGGATTGAAATGAGATTCTGAGATTTGTTTTCTTAGAAAGTGAATGTGTGTCACCAGAACATGAACTGATGATCTCTACAGTATTACTAAACTTTCACTCTTTCCCCTTCAGTTGATAAAGGCTCAGATATCTCAAAACCTCAACCCATGAATCCAAAAATATCCACATGGCTTAATACCACCAGAGCGTAATAACCTCCACCAGGGAGGTTATGTTGTTGGTTCAGTTTGTTTGTTTGTCAGCAGGACTAAAGAAAAACTACTGTCCTGATTTTCATGAAACTTGGTGGAAGGGTTAAACATGGGCCAAGGAAGAGTCTATTCAGTGTTGGAGCATATACACAAAGATTTTTTCACTTTCATTAACATTGTGAAAATGGACATTTGGCCCTGACAGAATAAATACCAGACATCTTAAAATCCAGTTGATAGTCGTGAAGCTCAGTAGTGACAAAACGCCATATCACAGTCCACATTCACAGGTACCAGTAATCCTCTTGGTAATCGACACATGTAGCTGCTCAAACTTTGTACAGAAAGCAGTCTTCATGAGATGAGATGAGATTATGAGGCTTCAGCTTTTGATATAACTCTGTTTATCCACACATGTATAGTCGTGGCACTTGCAGATTTGCGTATTATAGAGGAGTGAACTCTTGGCCTTGGCGGAGGTCTGTGCTTCTTAATTATGTGAGTAAATTGACTGGACTTGAAGCCTCTTGGATGGAAAGCTGGTCATCCTTAAGGCTGCAGTTTTCTACCCTTTGACTTGTACCCGTCATACAGATGAAACACTTGCCTTTTCCTGTTTCCTGCTTTGAGTTCAGTCTGGTAGGATATATTTTTTCAGCAAGTCCACTTTAATGAGACTTGAATGCTGTTCACAGGAGTTTGACCCAGAAGAGTTTTACCACTTACTCGAGGCTGCAGAGGGTCATGCCAAAGTTGGGCAGGGAATCAAGACGGACATCCCGCGGTACATCATCAGCCAGCTGGGTTTGACTCGGGACCCATTAGAAGGTAAAGCTCTGTCATGGAGGGAAGCCTTACGCTCAGCTCACTCTGCAGTGGAGGGAACCCTTGTTCCCTTACACGTGGCTCAGAGTTGATAGCACACCTGGCAGCACAAGCTGTAACAGAAATGAGTTTGTTAATTTATTGTTCTGACTGGGGAAAGTAGTCCTGCAGCCTGAACGGAACCTGAAATTCAGGTTCACTCAGAGTCGGTTTAAAGATTTCGTCCAGCTTGTACCGCCACATAAATATGCTGATGGTGTAGTAGTACATCAGGTTCACTGAAATAGTTCGAGGAGGAAAGGTTAATGGTGAGAGCTGAAGACTCTTTACAGTAACCTTAAACACTGTCTGTCGTGCTCTGTTATTTCTAGACATGGTACAGCTCGAACAGTATGATGCCAGTGCGTCCGTGTCCGTGGAACCCGACGCTCACGTGGAGGTAAACTTTCACTTTTTTCCCAACTACCAGAACGCGCGCACAGTGTTTGAATAGATGCACTCTGAACACATGCCTTCTTCTTCATCTTTTGTTTTAAACTGTTTTCAGCCACCTCTGATTGCTGTGCTCAGTGTGTTTCCAGAGGACACTTTATTTTTCTCTGGTTTCCAGTGACCCATTTTAGTGTGAAAGGAAACCATGGGTATTTAAAATCAGAGAGTTCTTTTTATTTTATTTTTCGCTTGGGCAACAGAAAGCCAAGACATGTTTAAAGTGAAAATAAATCTCAAACTTGCTCTGAAATGGGTCGTATCAAAAGTCAGGCATCAAGTCAGTTCAGTTTTATTTATATTTCGGAGATATGGACAAAAATGTGAAAACCATGAAATCAGGACTACAAGTTCGTCCAGGCCCTTGAATAGTAATTATACTGTAATAAACCAACTAACTATTGATTGCTTCTATGTGTGTCTATATTTTTAATTTGCCCATAAACAGCCACTAGCAAAACATTTCTGCTTCTTCTCTCTAGAGTAAGGCCCCACAGACGCTGACACCAACTCGAAGGAAACCTCTTGAGAGTGACTTTGAAACCATCAAGCTAATCAGTAATGGAGCTTACGGGTAAGAAAGGGCCATTGTTTCAGCTTTCTTTGTTTTGTCTAGGCTTTATTATCAGTTTTCTATTTATTTTTTTTAATGAATTGGTTTAAAAGCTCCAAATACTTCCAAGATTGAAAATAAGTTGAAAGGCAGGAAATATACCACCGATGTTCCTTGAAAATCTGCTGCATTGTGGCCTCAGCGTGTTTATTCATCACATTAAATCATTACAAATGATTCATTACATTGTCCCCCGACAAGGTGTCTTTCAGCTTATTACATGGCAGCATGTGACCTTATTCTGCGAGTACTGGACTTACCCCCACTGCCCCACGTGAGACAGGCAAGAATTTCAGAGAGAAAAATACCAAAATTTCATTCAAATTTCATCCACTTTGCCTGTAAGGGAGGCGGTGGATTGATCGTGACAAAGCAAAGGCAGCTTCATGCAGAGATATCCCACATATGCAGCCGTGGGTTGAATTAGAATAAGGTGAAGGGAATTTTTAATCACAGAAGTAAAAGTTACACTTGTACTTAAAAGTATCTGCAAGTAGTCAGTGAGAAAAACTTCAACCCCTTATCTTTGCCCATGTTTCCGGTGAGGGTAGTTTCCTTGAAGCCTTTTGACTGTTAAGTGTAAAATAGTAGGTCTAATGTGGCTCCTGTGGTTTCTGACAGGGCCGTGTATCTGGTCCGCCACAAGGACACCCGCCAACGGTTTGCCATGAAGAAGATAAATCGTCAGAACCTGGTCCTAAGGAACCAGATCCAGCAGGCTTTCGTGGAGCGAGACATCCTAACTTTTGCAGAGAACCCCTTTGTTGTCTCCATGTTCTGCTCGTTCGAGACGCGACGACACCTCTGCATGGTCATGGAGTATGTGGAAGGTAAAGCAGAGGGACTGCTGTTGGCTGTTTTATATGTATGTTTGCAATTTGGACA
Source organism: Chaetodon auriga (assembly GCF_051107435.1). NCBI lineage: Eukaryota > Metazoa > Chordata > Actinopteri > Chaetodontiformes > Chaetodontidae > Chaetodon > Chaetodon auriga. The sequence goes on from NC_135076.1 coordinate 13,813,934, forward strand.
TTTGTGTCTGTATAATCTGTATAATGGAAATGTACAACTACAAATAAGAGCTGATTATAGATCAGTCCGAGCAGCAGGAATGAAAATGAACACAGTGCTTATGGTTATCTGTATTTCTGTGTCATTAAGGTGGAGATTGTGCCAACCTGCTGAAGAACATGGGCCCACTGCCTGTAGAAATGACAAGGATGTACTTCGCTGAAACAGTCCTGGCCCTGGAGTACCTTCACAACTATGGCATTGTGCATCGGGATCTCAAACCTGACAAGTGAGAACACAAACCAGCTCCCACTTAACGAACTGCTTACGTTGACGATGGATCTATTTATTTATTAATTTTGTACTTGTTCTTCACCCAACAGTTTATTGATTACATCCATGGGCCACATCAAGCTGACAGACTTTGGCCTGTCCAAAATTGGCTTGATGAACATGACCACCAACCTGTACGAGGGCCACATAGAGAAAGACACCAGAGAGTTTGTTGACAAGCAGGTGAGGCTGGTTCAAAACATCTTTTCGCAGTGAGTCAAACAACACTAATTTGGGGCAGCAGTGATAATGGAAGCAGCTGTTTCTGTTCCCCAAAACTTACCTGTGTGGGTGTGCTTGTGCAGGTGTGCGGCACTCCAGAGTACATTGCCCCAGAGGTGATCCTCAGGCAGGGCTATGGGAAGCCAGTGGACTGGTGGGCGATGGGGATCATCCTCTATGAATTCCTGGTCGGCTGTGTTCCGTTCTTTGGAGACACTCCTGAAGAGCTTTTTGGACAAGTTGTCAGTGGTGAGCTCTGAAATGAGTTAAATCTTTGGAGGCAGAGGAGTTAAGTTTACAATCTGTCGCCAAACTTAAAAACCTTGAGCTTGTTTTCATCAGAAACAATGTTTTGTTGTATGCCAATAACAAGATATGGAAATGATTTGCCAGCACAGATTGTATTTGTACAAAAATGGAGCTTAGCTGTTTTTGTTTTCAGAAGCTATGTTATCATTTCATGCTCATCACTCCAGCTTCTCTGTCATGTTTTTTCAGATGACATAATTTGGCCAGAAGGAGACGATGCGTTACCTACTGATGCCCAGGACCTGATCACCCGCCTGCTCAGACAGAGTCCTTTAGACCGACTTGGAACCGGTATTGCTCAGTTTACTGCTGATTAACACATGAGAAAAGCTGCAGATGGCGTTTGATACAGGCTGATACTGAAAAATGAGGGTGTTTTCTCACAATCCTAAAACTCTGTACAAGATTTTGTAGCAGCAGTAGGGAAGTAGGACATAGTTATATTGATTAGTTTTATTAATTGCAAATGTAAATCCAGAATTGAAAGAATGACCCAACAAAAAACGGAATTTAGAAGATAAAGTTGGAGATGCAAATGAGAAACACAAATCAAGTTGATTTTAAGCCTTGTGTCAAATGCAATTTACCTCTTGACTTTTATGAAACTCTTAAAGTCACAAAATGTCAAAAGTCGTGTAAACTGTGTGGTTGTAGGTGGAGCCTCGGAGGTCAAACAGCACCCCTTCTTCCTGGGTTTTGACTGGAATGGACTCCTGAGGCAGAAAGCTGAATTCATCCCCCAGCTGGAGGCGGAGGATGACACCAGCTACTTTGACAGTAGGTTGCAGTTGTGATTATCTTAATTCTAACTGGTGCTGAATTCAGGCTTAAAGAGTGGGGTTTTTTTGTCCCACATTAAAACACATTAGACCAAAATACGGTATCTGCTAGCATACAGCCAACAATTTGAGTGTCTTCTCTTCCTGTTCTCAGCTCGCTCAGAGCGTTACCATCATTTGGCCTCTGATGAGGATGAGGAAACCAATGACGAAGAGTCTTCCTTGGAAATCAGACAGTTTGCCTCCTGGTCACATCGCTTCAGCAAGGTAAGGGCTAAAAGGGGTGGAGGGCCTCTAGCCTGGCTGCTAGATGATACATTACTTCATCTTAAAACTCTTCAACACTCAGCTCAGCTCTCTATTCCACACCCTCTCTCCTTACAGGTTTACAGCAGCACAGAACATCTGGCGACACCATCCAACCTGAGTTTCTCCTCTGACCGCAGCCACAGTGAGGACAAGGAGGACCGCGGGGACGTGGGAGGACTCAGCCCCTCCCCGAGCCCAGCAGAGGGCAGTGTGGAGCGCAGACATGCGGGACGCATGGCCAGGTAGGCACAGGTGTCATATTGAGTATCATAAGCTGCTTTCTTTTTATTGATGATTGAATTGCTGCTGAAAAACCAGCCATAGTAACTGTTAGCCGTCCAATAAGAATCCTCTTGTGTTTGTGTAAATTCAGCAAGCAATCAAAACACTGTGTTTGTGTGCTGTTGTGTGATTACTTGGACTCTTGACTCTCTGATTTACTCCTCCAACTGGTCTTTCTCTGTTTGTAGCCTTCGCCCTCGGGCCTCCTCCAGCTCCTCCCAGTCTGAGAGGAGCACCAGTCCTCTGGTGATGAGCAGCACCCACAGCCTGGAGACCATGCCCCGTTTTGCCCTCTCCACAGATGATGAAGGTAAATCCAGACTGACGATGATGTTTTTGACTTTTCTGTTCACAACATGTGTCAGTGCTTCGATTAGATGCATGAACTTTGAACATTTTTACACGTTGTTTACCTTTTAACCCCTGTTTCCTGCAGCTGAGGTGGTGGTGTCAAACCTCCGCAGGATCAGGATTCGCAGCAACAGCACTGGGGCCAAACACTCATCACCCAAAGAGCCGACCGGCCCCCGACGCTTCGGTAACCAGCTGGAGACTCCGGACAGACAGAGGCTTCCCTGCGGAGGGAAGGTTCCCAAATCAGCCTCTGTGTCAGCCCTGTCTCTCATCATCACTACAGGTGCGTGAAGTTATTATCAACACCTCAGAGTCAAGCAGACGACAGAATTAACGTGACAGTGTGCCACTGGTGTTAAGTGGTACACACAGAAATAGCACCTCCAGATCCAGAACCTAGTGTCACCCTTATGTGTCTGAATAGATAGACTAACAAAATATAAGCATGTAATATCTTCTAATATTTGTAATTATGGAAGTAAAACATGTAAAAATAATTAAAGTAACTGACCAGAGACAAATATTAACAGCTCAGTTTACTATTTACATTTCAATCGTAGCACTCTTGATAAAAAGCCCTTTCTGAGGCAGGAAGCTATGATCCTGTGTTTCCTTTAGACGACTCTGGCGGCCTCCAGCCCAGTCCCATCTCCCCACGCTCCCTGTCCTCCAACCCTTCGTCCCGTGACTCCTCCCCCAGCCGTGACCTGTCACTCAGCCCTGGCAGCCTGAGGCCTCCCATTGTCATTCACACCTCAGGGAAGAAGTACGGCTTCACCCTGCAGGCCATCCGGGTCTACATGGGCGACAGCGACGTCTACACGGTGCATCACATGGTGTCGGTAGGTGTCACCACAAGATTTACAACTGCCGTCCGCCTCACAAGACACGCTGTTTTAATTAGGCCTGAGGTGTTTTAAATGTCATGTCCTTGTCAAGTAATGTGCTTTACTCTGATTACATTAAGCCGGAAGAGAGATATAACAATGGTTATGTAATGCTCAAACGAAACTCACTCGCTGTGTTGCTGTTTTAACAGAGTGTGGAGGAGGACAGCCCAGCTCACCAGGCAGGTCTCCGTGCTGGAGACCTCATCACCCACATGAACGGAGAGTCTGTCCAAGGCCTGGCCCATCCTGAGATGATAGAACTGCTGCTGAAGGTACAGCAACTCACTCAGACTGCTGCGGCAGGTTGTCATCATCTGTTTATTTTGGGATTCACTTCAAGTTGAGTTGTGTCGCCCTTAACACAAATGAATCATTCTTTGCCTCCTATGAAATGTGCAGAGTGGCAGCAAGGTGGCGCTTCAGACCATAGCACTTGAGAACACGTCAATCAAAGTGGGTCCAGCTCGAAAGACCAAACACAAAGGCAAAATGGCTCGTCGCAGCAAGAAGAGCAAGAGGAGAGATAATTATGACAGGTGAAAATCTGAGGTTTGCTTTTCTGTCCGTCCCTTCTGCTCTGCAGTGTTACTCATCGCTTGTTTACTTTTTCAGGTCTGCAGGAAAGCTAACCTGCAAACGTCAGTGCTGTGTCTCCCTCTAGTGTTAGACACTGCTCAGTGAAGTTTAGCAGCAATGTAATATTGCTTTGATTACGTTCACTGCATGGTACAGTCTATTGTACTGGTGAATATTTTTACTCAAAATATATAGGTTTTTATTGTCATTAATCATTTGAAAATGTGTACAGGGATTGGCAAAAGATTAATAGTCAGTACATACAGATCACCAGTATGCACTCTTGTAATACCGAAAATAAAGCAGATAAAGCAGTTCATTTACAAAAAAATCAAGATAAAGCTGATAACAGAAATTCACAATGTCCTAAATGCTGTACTCATAGTGTGACGTAATATCACATATCTGAGTGTTCGTCTTCCTCCAGGCGACGGAGCATCTTGAAGAAACTGTCCAAGCAGAGCACAGTGATGCACAGCAGTCGCAGCTTCTCCTCAGGTCTCCACCACTCTGTTTCCTCCAGCGAAAGTCTCCCAGGCTCCCCAACACACAGCCTCTCCCCTGGCCCCTCAACACCCTGCCGGAGCCCCGCACCCGACCATCAGGCGTTTGGTGAGCTCAGTGTGACTGCAGACGCACTGTTGACTTTAAGATGTGAAAACAGGCGGCACTCGAGGCTTTATGGTTGCATTATGGATAGTGCTGTTGTGAGCTTCTGTGTGTAAATATGGTCAGATGTTGAGGTTTTCTTGTGATGTGCAATATTTGAAAGTTTTTCCTCTCCTTCCCAGACAATATCTCCCCTCAGAGCACGTCTCCTTGCTCCAGTTCTCCCAGTTCCCCCGCTGCACACATCCGGCCCAGCTCTCTCCACGGCCTGGGCTCTAAACTCAGCACGCAGCGCTACACCAAGGTGGGCCGCCGGAAGTCAACCAGCAACATTCCCCCCTCGCCCCTGGCCTGCAACTCCTCTTCAGCCTCCACCCAGCCTCTTTCTCCACAGCGCTCTCCCTCTCCGCTCTCTGGCTTTGCCAAAACCCTTCACACCTACCATGGCAAAACCCTGTCCCCGCCCACCATCGTTAGACACATTGTCCGGCCCCGCAGCGCCGAGCCACCTCGATCTCCTCTGCTGAAGAGGGTACAGTCAGCCGAGAAGCTGTCTGGTGTGTATCATGCTGATAAGAAGTCATACGCCCCCCGAAGGCACACTCTAGAAGTGCCCTTTTACGGTGAGGGGGACCTGCTGGGTGACTCGGAGGCAGAGGGCGCCTGCGGAGGCTCCTACATTGGTGCCGATCACAGCAGGCTGGGGGGATACATCGGCCAGAGGATGAGGGATTCTGGGATTGAACGATCGGAGCAGCTGGTCGTGATGCGAAAACTCAACCTGTCAGAGCGGCGGGACTCTTTTAAGAAACAGGAGGCGGTGCAGGAGGTGAGCTTTGATGAGCCAGAGGAGAAAACCAACACCACCGTTACAGTAACAACCACAACCCCAGGAGCCCAAACACAACACGAGCAGCAGCAGCAGCACAGGATGGCCTGGATGCTCACGCAACCCCAAACCAGCGAGGATGTGGAGCAGGAGGTTCCAGTGGTGAGGAGGTTCACACTGGTGCCCCAGATCGCCGTGCAGGGATCAACGGAGAGTGAGCAGGATGAGTGGGAGCCGTGTTCAGACGGAGAGGAGACCAGCCAGAAGCCTGAGCAGGAGGTGGGCGTCACCTCATCTCAGGCGTAGCAGGCAGGACGTCCTCTTGCCGACTGCAGTCAGGCAGCAGAGCCCAGCTCCGCCGGTCCTCAGGTTGGTCGTTCAACAGAGAGCAACGCAGAGGAGACTCCACAAAAAGGGCATCTGAGAAAGTGACAACTCACAACTACACTCACTTCAACTGCCCGTATTTTTTTTTTTCTTTCAAAAGTTGTGAACTCATTTACCAACTTGTCTGGCTGAGAGCAAGTGGACAAGATTTTACTTGAATTTTGTAATTGTAAATATTTGCCTCAAGACATTGCAGATGTTTTGGTCTTATTTATTACATTTGTAAACTATGATGAGTTCGTAACAGGGAAAGAGGGAAGTTCTCATTGGTTGAATAGCCAAGGCTCAGCATTTTTGTATCCATGAAATGTGGTTTTATGTCTTTTGACTGGATTGTCTTTTTCTTAATAAATGTCTATTTTTTAAATAGTCACCGCACAGAGTAGTTTGATAACGCTGGGTATAATTGTTGAAGGACCAAAAGGTGCGAGAAGCCATTTTAGAAGCTGAAGTTGTGGTTCATTTTTTTTTTCTCCTTCTTGCTGTCAGTTTAGATCTGAACAATGCAGCTTCCAATAAGTGTGATACTGCGACTATCTCGATCTCCATAAACCTCACAATGATCTCTGGTTCACACTGTGAGCAGCATGGCTGATGTGTGATTTTCTGATCAATAGTCAGCCAGACTCCTCTGTGGTGTTTACAGTATACAGCTACAGTATTGATGTTTTTGCTGCTTTGCTTCAGCCTACAATAGCACCGCATCCTGGACAAAAGTGGCAAAGCCATCAAGCACTACTTCGCATGCAGCAAGTTTGAAAGTTTCTCTTCACTTCGAAGCTTTGCACAGTTTTAATTCTAACAATTTGCAAAACTATTGTTCATGAAACGAGTAGGGACAGAAGACGTGCTGAACTGTGCTCGTCTTATAGGAGACGGACGTGAACAGATTAGCTGTGTGGCCCAAGTTTCTCTGAAACCTTCCTCAATAGAAGTACTTCCATTGACTTGTTGGTCATGTTCCTTGCAGTGTGAATTCACGGTCACGACATCGTTCTCCTTACATGTGGAAGCAGTCAGTGCAGGGTCATTTTGCACGCTGACGCTGTAAGAGGAAGACTTTAAAGTACAATCATAAAGCTGATTTGAACGGGGTATTATGTGCCATGATGTCAGTGCAGTTTCCTCTAAGCCATATCTCTGACAACAAATGTCCGTTGAAATCATTTGTATAGTTTGGAATCTCAACCCATACTTTCTACCCCAAGTGTGTGTGTGTGTGTGTTTTTATGCACTGTTGTCTTGACAACCTCTCATGAAAAATGAAGTTCTCACATCTGTAAACATCTGTAAACACTGACTCAGCGTTGTGCTGTAATAACATGTTGTACCCAACGTGTACGGGAAGAACGAAGAGCAGCTAAGTCAAAGTCGATGTCGATGTTTTCTTCTTCGGAGCCTGGAGGGAAAATCTCTCAGTGTAAAACATTTTGGTATTTATTTTTTGGTCTCTTCTTACTTGTAGTAACAAGACATGTTGCACCTGGGAATGTGTTGGATCCTCATGAGTCTGTTTTTTTTTCCTGAAACTGTAGCTTTGATTTTTTTTTTTTCCCCCTCACCCCTACATGAGCATGTAAGCGATGCCACGCGTAAAAGTCCTACTTCTTCTACTGTGTAGTGATGTTTACATCCAGGGGAAACGTGCACTAATGTATTTTACCGTGAATGTTAAAGGTCAACTGAAAATGGCAGAGGGAAACTCGTACATCGAATCCAAACCCAGGGCTTCTTTGAACAAATGTTTGATGTCTTTGTATTGTACAAATATTGATGTTTATTTTGATAATGAGGATGTATAATTCCAAATGTGTTGAAGGACATGATATGCACAATGACAATTTCAGGCGCCAGGATTTTGGGAAGTCTGCCTTGAGGGAATGGGCTGTTTTTACAAAAATAGGTAACAGTGTTTTACACCCGGTACAGACTGGATGTGCGTCACGGTTTTTCCACTACAGAGACAGATTTTTGATGTTAACCGTCTTATCCATGGTGGCCGGTCCTGTATTTTGTACCAACTTTCTCTTGAGTCGTCACTTTATAAGATGGGAATTGTTGATGTGTTAAATCCTTCTTCCTCCTTGAAAACTAATGTCATGATGACCTTTACAGGATGCCGTTGTCGTGTCAGCGCGGTGAGATAATGTGTCGCTAAACGGCTCGGTTGTTTTTGCAGTCTGACAGAATTGTTTACATTGAACAAACATGCTTTGAACTGTACAGACATTTTGTATCCTGTGGCTGTATATGATGAAACTCCCCTCTTTGATACAATGAAAGAAAACAGCACTCAGACATATCTGGTTTTGCTTTGTTCTTTTGAAACTGTTCATAAAGAGTAATTTAGCACCAAGCTGAGACGCGTTCAGTGCTTTACATGCACTTAAACTTACTGGTTTATCGTCAGCTTTTTGAAAATACCTGCTTTCATAGATGTCACGTAAAGGAGCAACCTAGTTTTCAGGATGAAAGGAAACCAGGTTAACGGCTTGATTTCTGCTGGAAAACCCTGATTTCTTAGCCATGTGCACACTTAACCTGATTTGCAATGTTTCTATTTTCACATGTGCATATTTGCATGAAAATTATGTCATACAGGGAAAGTAATGCTGCAGAGGGATGAGTAAAACAGTATGAATGTAGAAGTGCATTCATTCTTTATGAAATTTATACAGTCAGATTTGCACAATAAGAGACAACTTGTACTCTAAACTGTACTGTAAACAGGCTTCATGGTAAAATAATAGATCACTAACACAGAAAATATGATTTACTTCCAAAATGATTTGACAGGAGGTTTGGGAGATGCATGCATGCACACCGGATTTCTCCAAATAACCTGGTTTCTTCCGTGAATGTAAATGTAGTCAATGCTTGCTCACTGGAGGTCAGCAAAGACTAGAGTCTCAGCTGGTGTTAAACTCACTCTCAGAAAACAAATAGGCACGACATACTGTTGTTCACGTGCGTGTGTTCTCCTGTGGACTCTTCTGTTCGGTGCATGCTGCATGAGACGAGCACACATCTGTAAGACTTGATCGCATGGTATATCGGCGTTGTCGCCCCTGTACTGTGTTTTCTTGTGCAACAAATAAAATTTGTATTTCTCCTTGACTCATCCTTAGTCTGACTTCACTGATGATGAATTTTCTTTAATCACATCTAGTGCTCTTACACAGCTCTGATGTGGGAAGATAATTGGGCAATATGCAGGCTGTAATGAATTTAAGAGGTATTTCAAACGTGATACTCGGCAACACACTGCTAGACTTCTTTTATCTCTCACATTTTTTTCCACCATATGCAATCATCTGACAAAAAAATATCCTGAACGAGGTAAATATATGTAATTCAGCATACAGTAATCATACCAAATGCTTCATTTTTGCCAGCAATTTGCTTTTAATATTTACTGATGAACACCAACCACACAAATACACAATTCTCTTTATAATCATAGCACTGACATGTCCATGTGTTGTCAAAAAATGAATAAATTGAACTTTGAAAATGAAAAACATCAATTTGCAAAACGTTTTTAAACATTTATATTGTATAAAGGTTTTTATATTTGAAACAGAAGTCCATACAGCTGTTATAAGCGTAATTGCCCTGAAAATAAAGGCCATTATTTCAGCTAGAATTAACAGTGTAAATGTCCTGTTGATCGTTTGTAACATTTTACAACTAACTATTTTAAAGCGGCTTTGCTCTGTGTGAGGCTGCTGTCCATGTTTGTAATGCAGCAGTTTCCCCTCCGGGCCGCCAGGTGTCAGTAACGTGCTGAGAAACGTGATTCCCCTGAAGACGTCCTGTGTCCTTCACAACAGCAAACATGGCGACTGCTACCAGATTCATCCAGAGGCTGAGGAATTTTTTATCTGGGGTAAGAAACACCGCCACTGACGAAGTTTATTTCCGTGCCGGGACGTACTGTGAACTAAACAACCGGATGATTTGAAGTTGCTAATTTAACAAACGGGTTGACGATTCTAGCCGCCTTTTAAGAGCTAACGTTAGCCAGTCGAGCTAGTTGGATGATAGTTAGCTAAGATACATATAAATAAAGGTTAGTGATAATTTGCTAGTGTGTATTGATAGTGTGTTTTTCAGCAGATATCACTAATACTTAGAGTAGTTAATCCAATTGTGTTTCTTTTTCAGCGCGACCTGCAAGCCAAACTGCAGCTGAGATATGAGGAGGTTGCAAAGAGGTAACTGTAAAGGATTCCCTGATTGTCGACCCCAACGCGGGACTATCCCCGGTCGGCACTCTCCCGCTAGCCAGACTATCGAGCCCACCGACATATAACGGAGCTAGTTATCTTTTTTATGTTAGTTTTTTGTTACGTACAAGTGTATTTGACATATAATTAGTGACATATTGTTTCAAATACACCTACAGTATGACCATTAGCCTATGAATTGACTTTGTCGTTACGTTTTAACAAGTGGTGGATAAATCCTCTTTCCGTTTCCGGTCAGTTAACGTCACATCACAGATACTCTTGAGTTCGCCATGCCTCTGGTTTGGTAGTACGATGTACTGTATCCTTCGTTCAGTATCTGTGGTAGTAGTTGTAGTAGTAGTAGTAGTTGTTGTTGTTGTTGTAGGCCTAGTAATCAGGGATGGGCAAAGATACATCTAAAAGTATTCCCAAATACAATGCTATGATAATACGTGAAATCTTACTGGAGTGGTGTGTTAAGAAATAATACGTGTGCCAATACATAATATATGCTATAAATGACACGAATACGTGAAATATAATCAGGGGTTAAGAAATAATACGTGTGCCAATACATAATATATGCTATAAATGACACGAATACGTGAAATATAATCAGGGGGCAGTGTATATATATGATAATACGTGAAATATAATCCGGCGGGATAGATCGTCTAAACCACCTGGGGCTACGCGTCCGTGAGCGAACTCAGTTGGGAGTCCCCGTCTGTCGACCCTGTAAAGACTACATGCACTTGTCACTGTTAGCCAGGTGAACTCAGCTTCCCCACAGTGCCCTTAACGTTGCTCATCTTAAGACAGTTTTATTGTCTCCCGAAACACCTAAAGTCCAGTTAATACCGGCGGGTCAGAGCAGGAACTGGCACAACAGCTTCGACGTCCTAATTTGGAGCATTATCCAGCTAGTATAGTTTGTTAACTCGACGGCAGCTAATCAGGGCTTGTACTTGAAACACTGCGCTGCAGTAGGTTTACCACCACCTGTGGAGGTCATCCTAAGAGTTTTGAGGTCTGAAACTTACCTTGATTTCATTTTTGCTACGCTAAAGTGGACTAGTTATGGCGTATGTACTCTGAAAATTGCCTCTCAGGCAGCACCTGCTCTACCAGACCATGTACTGTGTTAGTCTAATTAAATGCTCCTGTTAAGTTTTTAAAGCTTGTGCAGTGATTTTGCATCCATTAAGCTCTCAAAATCACGGATCTATAACCAAAATGGACCCTGCTGGATACTATTTTGTCATCTCACTAGAACCTGTGACAGCATCCCCCCACAAATGAGGGCTGCAATAAACTAAGTAGTGCTGGTGCTGCTGAAACATAGCAATACAATTCATCTGAAGTGATGATATCAATGAAGCCAACTAAGTGCCAAACCTGCAGTTTCTCGAATGGCCCCTTGAGGAAGTCTCCTCCAGAATATGGCAGAAATTGAATCTAATTCTCATAAGTATGTTTTCATTAGTGCATAATCACCTGAAAATAAGAATAGTGTTTTTGTTAACTTGGAATGAGCTCTTTATATCTACAGAGAGAGCTGGTCCTCTTCCCTGGAGACCATGATGGACAAACCAAACACTGGCTCCACAGGGTGTTTTTATTTTTTGCGAGTTCTGTGGCCTTTTACACACTTGAAAAGGGAGGGTGAGGTGAGGGTATACACGAGGCTGCAATCTGCGACCTCACTGCTAGATGCCACTAAAACATACAAACTGTCCAGTTGACCTTTCATTCACAGCAGAAATGCAGTTACATTCTGTTTAAAATGCTTTTTTTCTACAGGACACAGCCACCTCCAAAGCTGCCTGTAGGTCCAAGCCATAAGTACGCAAGCAACTACTACTACACCAGAGATGGACGCAGAGAGTCTGTGCCCGCCACAGTTGTCATGTCTTCACAGAAAGCTCTTACTGCTGGCAGGTAAATGCAAGACAGTGAAACCCAAATTGCACCCAATGGTCCGCATGCACATGTTAAACATGTTGTATAAATGCAGCCATTTACCCCTTTCTTTACGTACATGTATTAAGGTAAGAAGCGGAGCACACAAACCTGATGATCACAGCTGGATTACTCATCCATTTCTTAACAGTGACCTGTTTTCTGTCTATGAAGAGAAAGCTTATATGGTCATAGAGTGAAAACCAGTTGGTGATGGGAAATGTAATTTATTTATGCTGCATTAAACACCTACAGCTTCTCAGCTAACCAAAACCGTACTTACAGCTATTGGAAAGTGATGAAAAATGTACAAATGTGGGCTTAGATTTTCTGACCTGCTGTGAGTGACTCACTCACATGACAGAAAAATATTATTCTGACCTGACCGCACAATGAAGGCAGTAATGTGAGTAAGATGGGACCCATGGAAACAACCAGGAGCAGGAGGAGTCGTCGTGGTTTGAGTGTGGCTGTAGTAAAACACCAATATTAGATTGGATTTTTAAGGTCATTCTAACCATGGAAACACGTAAATCCAACTTTACAGGTGTGCATCAGAAATTTCTTCACATTTTTGCCACACACACACACACACACTCACACACACACACACACACAGAGTAATCCTTACTGTTTGATTACACCTGCCAGAGATGCTCACAGTGACCTGTTGCTGCTGAAGTGGGAATTTACTCAAACAACTATATTACTACTGATAACTGAAATATTCTGTTTGCAATGAATATTTAAGCACCCTCTGTACTTTGTCGACTCTTCTGGTTGCTTCTAGTCAAGTTGCTGAGGCCCCAAAGCTTCCAGTGACCCCAGGTGCCACGTATAAGGCGCCAGCCCTCTCCACGGACCAGCCATACCTCTGAGCAGCAGGATTAACCCCTTCAGCTTCAACAACCTAAATTCTCCAGCCAATCCTGCTGTAGAGGCCTGACCATTGTGTGTGTTGGCTTTATCCTGTACAATAGAAAGTGTGAATAAAATGTCTTCTATTTATGTTTTTTTTTGTCCAACTGGTTATTCTGGTTATATTATGAACTGATCAAATGTGACATGTATGTGTGTAAATGGAAAAATAGTTTGGACTCACAGGGTGTGAGGTGAGTGCAGATGTAGACAGATGACTGTTAACCTAGACTATCAGACTGATGCACGCATGTTTAAGCAGGTTTTGCTTTTGTAGTTGGTTGAGTTGGAGCTGACGTTTCACAAGCTGTTCACATGTACTGTTTGCACTTACAGTACCTGAGTGAGTGTATTTTTACTACGTTCTGGTTCATGGGGCTTCGTGACGTCAACAGACTGCATCTACTTCAGCCTCGAGGAGCTCAAATCAGCGAACGTGGCCGAAAACACCTGTGTCGGTGTGTAGACAGTTAACACACATACATACAAACACAGAGGCTGTCTGATGACAGAAGTTCCTCTGAAAGGTGAGCAGTTTCAATATTTTTCCACCCAAAACGTTATTTGTGTATTGTGTACAGTGTGCAATATATTAGTGCTAGACCAAAGAAGTACTCCATTTTGAAGCGGGTGCTTATTTCAAGGCCATATTCAGCAGTATTTGTAGTGTTTATTTATGCATTAAAAACAAACAGACGTTTAAGGAACGTCTTAAAGAACCATATCATGTATTAAACTACGTCACATCACCGAATAGGTGAACAAAGTAAATACCCAGCATGTTGGACACTGTTCTTGTCTGAAAGCATGGCGGCAGCGAGCGGTTAAGGTGCTGTCGGTCGCTCCGGTAACGACTTCATTCACTAACCTGTCTGACAGCAGCAGCTCGTGCGTCATATTTCCGCGCCGCGTGCGATGCAGCCGTGGAGGACATCGAGCATGGGACACCTTGGCGGCTTCTTTCTTCTGGTCTTCCCTCTAACCTGCCGTCTTATCTGGGGTAACGTGCTTGAATTCCTTGTGCATGTGTGTGACATTAAAGAGCTGTTCGTTCGTTCGTTCGTTTGTTTTTTAATGGCGGGACGAAGTGAGAGTGTCAGTCGAGCAGACCGCCTGTCGCTTTGAATGCGGTCTGTTTACCGGCAAGTCGATGGTGAAATGCTTTTTTAGTTAGTTAGAAATAGCCAAGTTGTTTACCGTCTGAACCCCTGACAGGATTATTTTCAGATTTGGACAAAAATGTATTCAACGTTTTGTAACTTTTTTAGTTTTATCCGGTTTTATGATCTAAAATGTTATGGAACACGTGTGATGAGCGCAAAACTGCACAGAAAAAGGTCTATTTTGTCCATTTATGGAATAACTTCAGACTGAACCCAATAGGCTTTATGCCACCACGTGACATATAAGGGCGTAGTTCTCAAAATAAGACTGAAAATATCACAGTTCTGCAGAAAATTTCAGTATTTTGATACGAATTTGTTTTTGCTGCTCAGCATATGCTCCCTTTTTTGGGTTGTTTATTGACAGTATTTTTGTTGTAAAGTACAAGCTGTGGTGATTTTTGCCTGAGATATGTAATTACTTTAATGTCCCTCAGAGTACCTTTGAGTCTTGCTGGCTGACGTGCGGGACAGTAACAGTGTTGTCTGTCTGTTTGCTTCACGTGCTGCAGGCCACTCTCTGCCCGCCTGCCACGAGCAGCTGCAGTTCAGGTGCAGCGATGGCTCGTGCATCCCGAGCCTGAGTGTGTGTGATGGACACACAGACTGTGAGGACGGAGCAGATGAGCAACGTTGTGGTGAGTGTATAGTCAACAGCGTGATGCCATCCCAAACCGTGAACACACACAGGAACACTGGTTTGGTGTTCTTGGCAAGGAAAGGGAAGATTATTTAGGTAGCACATCTCAACACTAACGCAAAGTGCTTTTCAAAAATACGTTAAAAGGCAGACAGGAGTGTATAGATAGGATTTAAAAGGAGGAAAATAAAACAGAAGCACTTTCCTCTTTAGTTGAGAGATAGATGATAAACCGATGGTTGCATTGTTTTGACAATAATAAAGGTAAATGTGCTACTGACACCATCCATTCGTCATATACAGGTGAAGCTAGAACCAGGATGTCTGATAATATGGTGCAGTATCATGAGGACTGAACTCCCTAAAACACACTCTCAGCTAAGTTCACACTGGCTGCTGACTGGAGATCAAAGGTGTTTATCAGTGGCATCACCAGCACAAATGGTATCAAAGTCTAATAAAGTCTAATGGGGTCAGTCTAATTGTTGTGCTGTGCCCTTTTACCTGCACTTGTTGTACTTTTCAACCATCAGTATTGCAGAATGGAGTATTGGCTGATTAGAAATGACTTTAAAGCAGAGTTGTGTTTGGTCCTGCTGACTGTTTCAAAGCAGAACGTGACATAGTTTGCCATAAACTCACAAAACCTTGATTGTGCACTAATGTCAATAAATCTTGATATACAGTAATGCTAATTTTTATCTTAACTCATTGACCTTGGGCATACAGCATGTTGATCCAATTTCTTTCATTTCTGTGTTGCAAAGATATCTAATATTCTTGCACTGTGTGTGGAAAATACCGCTGCAGATTTTGTCTTGTAATCCCGTTTCAGTCATTAGAGACGTTGATATTGAATTCCTGTGGGATTGGTGTTGGATTTGGTGTTCAGTATGAACCTCATGCTCCACAGTGTTTGCAAAGAAAAACCCTGCAGGAGAAAGGCCTCAATGTCACCGGCGGTGTTAAACACAAACATTGCTGTTGTGAGGAATGCCAGCAGGCATGAATATTGGCAGTGTTGCCTCGAGGTAGAGAGGCCTACACCTGAAAGTCGCTGGTTTGAATGCCAGCCAGGAAAATGAAGAGCGTGAGCAATACGTCCTTTCTCCAACTCAGAAGACAGACATACCAACGCAATGTCAGTCATGTTTATCTGTGTAGTCACACCATGTCTTACACAGGCGTGTCCCCTGATGGAGTGAACACACTGGTGGCGTTGTAGACCTGAGGAAGATGAAACTGTGGGCGGGCAGTATGTTATGATACTGTGGCAGCTATGGCTTCAGTAACTCTGGGTCTGATAGGCAATTACGCAAAACAGTCAGCATCCTGACAATATTGGATCTTTATATAATCTTGATTTTATCCATACATTTATCCGTTGACCTTCTAGAGAGTATACCATAATCATATATATTCTATATATTAAAAGTGGTTTTCTTCTTGTTCCTGAATGTTTGAGCCTCACTGTGCATATTGATGTAAGTGGAGGGTTGTTGGCAGATTCATTGCTGAAAGTGTAAAGTTTCCCTGTTTTGATTTTAAGAGGCGGGCCTATGAGCACGATTTGTAAGCCAATCCTGGTCCAGTATTCAACTTACACAAGTGTGATGTGGAGACCTGTTAATTTTAGTGGTGTGAAAAAAGCTGACATGTCACCAACACCTGAAACACTCTTGTAGGAGCCATTCTTCATTTATGTTTTGTGCAAGTACCTTATTTAACCACAAGAGTGTAGCATATTTCTGTTTCTGTTTTATTGGTAACTGTCTGGCAGCAGGTGAATGAAAATCAGTATGAGTTAGATGGTGGGAGGGAAGTACAACAGTTCTTACCGACATCCAGAGGACAGCCAGTGTTTTTGAGCTTCAGTTCACATCAGCTTTCATGGTAATGTTCTGTTCACCCATAGGAGAACAGCTTTGCACAGTACTTTGTTTTACCTGGAATCGAGTTAAGTTCAGTCCTCAACCCACCATTATGTGACTAATTAAATTGATTTTTTGGATAGTCCCCACAACTCTGTTTGTTCAAGCCATTCAGATCCAAAGTGAAGCATTTAGAGACTCATTAAAGGCTGTGCAGATTGTTTAACTGTGACTCTCACTCTTCACAGGCCACCTGTGGTGTAAGAAAGGTGAATTTGCCTGCCGCAGCAGACGCTGCATATCTCGTCATTTCCTTTGCGATGGTGTGGACAACTGTGGAGACGGGAGTGACGAGGCTGCCTGCCACAACTGCACCACCTTCTCCTGCGGGCTGTCCGCCACCTGCCTGCCCGCGAACAGGCTGTGTGATGGGCGAACTGACTGCGAAGACGGGCGGGACGAGTCTCGGGAGCTGTGTGCTTTGTCTCGGCCACGTCCGCAGACGTCTCCCATGTGTTCGGCGTCTGAGTTTCAGTGTGGAGACGGGCGGTGCATCCGCCAGACCTGGAGGTGTGACAACTCAACAGACTGCTCTGATGGCAGCGATGAGGACAACTGTGGTGAGTGATAACATCTTCAGAGGCAGAAGAAGATCAGCTGTGTAAGGGTCACATACAAAAACAGACGGCCCTGTCCACATACCTCTGTGTTCGTTCCAATTAGGGAAATATTACAGACATTTTAGACCACAGTGTGCTTTCAACCATGTGGCAACAGTTGGGGGAATGCCCGTCATTTAAGTTTCATTTTGACAATGCTGCCGTGCACAAAACCAAGTCCATAAGTACATTTTTTTTCTATTAATACGGGCAACAATACAGAAGTGACAATATAATGACTTGACAATATGACTGCACGATAAGAAGACAAGAAAGAAAATATTTCAGAGTAATTTATGAAGTGTTACACTCAGTTGTACACATGAAAGTGAGTAGCTGTGTGACTAATGAGAAGAAGCCTTCGTACTGTCTCACCTCTGCAGACGCTGTGTGAAGTGGGTGTGAATGTCAGATTGTCGGTTTTGAAAAGTGAGAAAAAGTATTAAGACACTGCCTCTGTAGCCCCGTTGTGATGTCTGTCAAAGCATCCTGACACCTGTGCTGCCGAGGCTGACTGAGAGCGAATACCTGCAGTCAGGTTCCCAAATCCGCTGAAGTTATAGCAGCGAATTAATGCCTTCTTGTATGAAACAGTGTCTGTTTTATGAGTGTCCACATATAGGACTTTGTGGTTGATATTCTACCAGCCAGCCAGCAGAGGGCAGTGTAGGACTGCTCCGTACTGCAGGACTCTGGTCCTCTCCCATTGGCCTGTAGAAATACATCAGCAACAGCAGTAAATGTTGATGAACTTATCGTTGGTTGGAAGAAAATATTGCTGAGCTGTGACAAAAGTCTCCATTGGTGAGATCACATTTCATTGAGTCCAGAATTACTCATTCAAAGACGACTGTTGTTTGAGCATCATTAGTTAAGACCGCCACAGTCAGAATATATGTGAGGGTTTTGTTTAATAGTGATGAGGTAGCACAGCAGTCTTACAGCAAAATATTGAAGAATGAAGAAAAGTGCAGCTCATGTTGCAGCTTCTACGAGGTGATGATTTGTTGTTTTTTTTCTCTGTTTTACACCATTATAGATTATTTTTGTGTTGAACAAGACATTTGCTGACGTCACCATTGACTCAGTAACAGCCATCAGATTAATCAATAATGAAAATTAGTGCACAAATTTCATACAGCTTTGCTTTTCACAGTTTCTGTATAAGTCACTGTATGTATCCTTGTGAACAATCTGTACCGTGGTAATTCAGGGCTGGGATGCCGATCAAAGCCCTGTGTCTTTTTACTGTGTCACCTGGCTTGGATGTCATCCAGCATTAGTCTAATTTGTTGCTCGTCCTTATCAACAAAAGGAACTCAGTGTGGAAAAAGCATTAACAAACAACACACATACCCTTATTCAAAGTGTGAATTAGCTTGTGGTGAAGCACAACATTTTCAGACAGCATATGCTCAGTGTGCTTGTTTGGAAGCTGTGTCTTTATCCTGATTATTCACACATCTGATACTGAAAGGATGCCTTTATTTTATGGTATTGATGCTTTTCTTAAATTTGAGATGTACCGTAGGTTGTTCTTTGGTTCCTTTCAGAACTCTGCCTTTGCCTTCTGACATGTTAAATTCAGAGCTAAATGGATAAACCACATATTTTCTGCATTTTCATATAACTTAAAAAAGTGTTGCTATACTACTAAAAAAAATGTTCCAAAACAAACATACGGTTATAGATCCAGGTGGTTACTGTGTTGTTGTTAATGGACTCGTGAAACCGTAGCCAACCTTTATGGGCCCAGTGAATACGATCCACTTTTCTTTCACGCATGGGGCACGTACTGTATGCGTGATGGACTCCTCTGACTCAACTCAAGTGGTTGTTCTGCACAGGGACACCAAACAAAGCAACTTCTCATTTGTCATTCAAGCAAACAGCCGCGTACTTCCTTGTATGAAACCACTGATGATGCAATGTTTGGTTTTTGCAGATCAGGACGAGTGTAAGGTCAATAATGGAGGCTGTTCTCACCGGTGTGTGGACCAGCCGATGGGTTTTGTCTGCGCCTGCCCCGACAACATGAGGCTGGTCAGGGACAGCCAGTGTGAGGGTGAGCAGCTCCCTGATGGAGCAGCTTGATTCCTGCTGACTGCTGCTCGGTTTAGTTTTGCATCACCTGCTGTAAAGAATTGTCCTGACGCATCTCACAACATGGCCTTATTATACATGAGCCGCACTTTTTTTAACACATCCCTGTGCTGTTTCCTTGAAACTCCTTTTCAAGTAGCTGTTCTCTTCATCTAGAGGTGGACGCGTGTCTGGAGAGAGATGTGTGTGATCAGTTGTGTGTCGACATGAATGGGAGCCTCAGCTGCGACTGCCATGAGGACTACCAGATGAATCCAACAACCAGAGAGTGCAAGGCCAAAGGTGAGGGATAATGATCAGTGCTCCTGCTAACCAGCCACTGACACCATAAATGTTTGAGATGGTTTTGTGCTCCACAGAGATCCTGGGCTTGATCACAGGGCTTTCCCATGAGCGTGTTTTTGTTTGTTGAGTCGTAAAGTTGTAATGCATATCATATCATTTCAGGCATATTGCCAATTTGGCCACAGACACAAATGAAATAAATAATGTTTAAGCTGCCCATTAATCCCAAACACCAACCGCACATCAGCTTGTCTGTCCAACTCCATGATAACTATATTACGCATTGGGTGGGCGGCTCGCGGCCCCCACGTACCGTTTGTAATTACGTTTGGTTATAAAAACTTCAAACAAGACGGCACCAACAAAAGAAGCGCTGACTGCAAAGTCTGTGGTACCAAGATTAAGGACGCTGGGTCAACCACATCAAATGTTATCAGGCACCTAAAACTCACCCGGGTAAGTCACATTAGCGCATATGGACAGTTAGCCAACATATTTAGCTCAGCATCAGCTATGTTTAACTTAGCTTGCTGTCAGTTTTGTAACTGAATATTTGAATAGATGAGTGAATGTTAGTTTGCTTGTCACACTTATTTGCATGGAGTCATGGCGTTAACATGACGTTAATTGGGTGACGTTATTCATCTACGTTCCTACAGTGCCTACAATGCCTTTGACTGGGTGAGGTGTAACATTTTCTATATTTTTGTTCTTATTATGGTCCGACTGAGCCTGCACAACAGGGGGCAAGAGATAATGTAACTGTATGTTCATGTTGGAAGAATACAGTCTCCTTTAAAGGAAATCACTCATTTTGTGTTTTCTTCATATTGCCTTGCAGTACCCTGTTTGAAGTGATCATATAACAAACAACTAATCAGTACTGATACTTTATGCTAATAGATACAGGAGAGATAATAATACAGTAGATGCTTTGAATTTCTTAGATATAGCTGTGCAGTTTTCTTAGTAGACCGAATAGCAGCAGATGATAGAAGGCTCATTAAAACAAGAAGAGACGTGAGAGATTTATTTTTTAGAGACTTGAGACTTGACTTGGACTCGTGACCAAAGACTTGAGACTTGACTTGGACTTGCAAAAAAAAAAAGACTTGTGAACATCTCTGCTGCTAATTCTACTGGGTGAAACACCTGTCCAGCTAATGATTAACAAGCTGAATTAGGTCTGCAGTCAAAGCTTCAAAGCAGCTGTGAGTTTCTCATCAAATATCCCCGTCTAACTGTGACTGAATGAGGTCGTTTTTCTCCCACCGAGCTCAATCAGACAGATCCCGACACATCACATTGTCATTATCAGTGTAGTTACTGCAGTCGATGGCTCCCACTCATTGACCTTTGTTTTGTGATGAGGTGCCTCGGTTTGTTTTCCCTGAAGCTTAATATTTTATCATAGTGTAATAATTTCCTTTCACGCTAGCTGAGGCGAGACAGCGTGCCTCCACTGTAATACTCGGATGGAAACTCTGCAAACTAGTGCCGTAACACAAAGCTGTTTAGACAAAAAAGTAATAGCATATTTTAACCATGTGCCTACATTAATCCAATAATAAAATATGTCTGAACCCCACCATCAGAAATGAAATAAATACATAAAAAAGTACGCCTAAACTAGCCTAAATAAGAGCTGTTACTGGTCCCAGTGGAACCTGAAGGTGGAAATGGAACGCATGAGGTTAGTGGAAAATATAAGTCAGAATTGCATTCAGCTGTATGACGTGTTTTTCTTGCGAGACTAGACGTTGTGTTTATGATGAGAGGAGGCCCAAATAAATGTAATGTTGAAGTGTCTGTGATGAAAAATGAGAAGGCTCATGGGGCCTGCGTAAACCCATCGACAATGACGCTTTTGTTTTGCTCTGCTGTCAGAACTCTAATGAAGTCTGAATCTTCTCCAGAATGCCCTGAACAGGAGGCAGAGCACAGCCTGGACAGGTCACTCCTACCTTTTACCTGTCCCAGACAAGCTTTTCAGGACACAGAATCTGTCCCCGTGCTGGCCAGGACGTGTCTACTTTGAGCTGTTCTGAGATCTTGACTGTGCTACGAGCTGACTCAGATGCTACAGCAGTTTTCAAACATATTTGATTCTGTTGGAACCAAAAACTAGATGGCAAACACATTTAGTTATTGTGTGTTTTTATTATATATGTGAGTGTCACTCCAGTCATGGATCTCTCAAAATGGAGACAAACAAGACAAATAAAAAAAAAAATGCATAAGAACTCACTGGAATGCATGCCTGCTAACTGTGTTTTATGGCATTAGTGGCATGTGGCGCTCTTGTATACTTAGTCATGAAGCGCAGCCTGGTCCCACCTTAATAAACTTTGACTTATTTGCACTGTCAAGGAGTGTGGCTGTACAAACAAATTAGCACAAGTTATTACAGTATGACGTCCTTTGCATTGTATTAGTGAATATTTACAGCCGGGTTGGGTTGGGTTGTTGAGATTTGGCACGGATGCCAAAATATGAACTTGAAGTTTTGCACACTTCAACTGACCTTATCACAGCTTTGAGTGTGGTACCGTATATTCAAGTCCGTTGATGTGTTAAAGTAAACACTGATGATGACAGCTGCTTTCAGTTTCCAGGTTTCAGTGATTCCAAATATTTAAACAGCATGTCTTATGGCCACTTGGCATAGATGATGTTCGTTTGAAGTTCCTTTCTTGTAGTGAAAGGGCACAAAACAAACAATTTTTAATTTCATTGGTGTGTCTGTGTGTATTTCCAGGGGATGAGGCTAGGCTGGTTTTCACCTCTTCGAAAGGAATGCGGTGGATAAGCACCACTGGCACTGAATACAGGGAGCCAGCTCCACATTTACCAGGACCGGGGCCGGTGGCGGCCTTGGCCTCTAACCGAACACTCTACTGGGCCCGGCAAGGACAAGGCTCCATATACAGGTAACAGAGTGGAGCTGAGGCTGCTGCAACCACCACACACTGCTCTGTATTAGCTTCCAAAGCTGAGGCAATGCTTGAGGGATTTGAGAGAGACAACTCCTGTCCAAAGCACAACCTGTGATCCGTATGTAAACAAATGGATAACAGCATCCATCCATTTCCTACATTTATGTGGCTCTGTGGCAGCAGGGACAAGCAAGATAACCCAGACATCCTCTTCCCTGCTTTCACACAGCTTTTTTATCACATGCATTCTTCTTCCTTGTCAGTACCTGACACCAAAATTACCCACAATGCAACCTGACTGCCATCAGTTCAGTTGGAGAGTCGGGTGCATTGCTAATAGTGTGCTAACAGCGAAGCAGGCTGCAGAAGTCTCTCATTCAGGTCTTCAGATGACTTGATTTCATGCTGCTCCCTGTGGAGCCGCAAAAGGTCTTATATGACTTTTTTCCACATATGCAGTCAAACTCCCCAAGACTCGTAAACAGACTTATGTGCAAAATCGGTGGAGTTCCCCAACGAGGGTGAGTGCAGCCACTGTGAAAATCTTCTGAGTATCATTCAAACTCAAACAGTGACTGTAAGAAGTTTGCAGTTTTCATAGCGCGGCATGGTGGCTGTGGTCAGTTTGTATACATGTTACTTACAGTGTGTGATATTTGTCATGCATCAAAATAATCATAGAAACGTCTTGAACCACATGTACTTCCTACCTGTTCATCTGTGAGCTCAGTATGTCGCAAGTCCCTTTCATTTTGACAGATTTTGTTTCAGTCAGTACAAATAACCCAGTTGAGCTCGTTAGCAGGCGAGTGTGTCACTTTGTACACATTAAAACATGTTCTGAAAAGTAACGAAGAGCGTTTGGAGACATTTCTTCACAGTTTTCACAAGTTCACCAACACAATAATTATTATTACAATTATTCACAAATGGCTAAAAATTCACGACTTAGAATTTCCTGTTGTTTTAAAATTCACTTCAGTCTAAACAGTAGAAGAACAAACATTTCACTCCTCCCTCTATTAATCCTGTCAATGTTCTCAGTGTATAAAAGCTTTCAGCAGGTGTGTCTGTCTGATCTTCTAATCTGTTTGAGCCCTTACACACAAAGAAACGGAAACTTCTTGTTCTTTGTTCTTTATTGTACCACTTATGTGTAGCTGCTAATTGTTCAACGATAAGAATTTAAAGGGTGGATGGTGATATTTAATCCTGTGTTGTGTTAATCCTGCACACAACATTCCTTTGCAAACATGAAGGCTTTTAACACTTTAACCAAAAGATTCATCTTACAGAAGTACCTGACAGGAAGTTGAGGTTGCACACGTCAAGATGAGAAAAGAAGGCTGTTGTCTGTTGTTTGTCTGTCTTGAGAAGGGAAGTGAACGTCATACTGTAGATGAATGCAAAGCATTGAGACTCAACAGAAGATGAATCGCTGACAGCTGCGACATGCGTCTAACATCCGTTAGACTCTCGTTTGTCCTGATTTTCAATTTGTGACATAATACAAACTAAAAAAAAAACCACACTGCTCAACCAACGACAGAAAGAGAGCCTCATTCATGCAAGTTTCAATTTTGACCTGATCATGCTGCTGGATGAAAAGTCAGAGGATTACCCAAATTATTACAGTTCATCCTTAGAGGAACATGAATATATGAACCACATTTCATGGCAGTCCATCTAACAGTTAAGATATTTCACTTAAATCCCAAAATGTGAAAGTCAAGGTGACACTGGAGGAAAAATATTGAGGATTACCAAAGTGTGGGGACCATGAATATCTGTACTTAATATGTCAGACCAATCCAGCAAGGAAGTGATGAGTCAGTTCAGTCTGGACCAAAGTGGTGGCCTGACCACACATGGCTAATAACAAACATGGAGGACTGTAGTTTATTGGGTCGCTTTCTGCTTGAGTCTGCAGTCATAATTGGAGCAGATGAATGAACCCACTGAAGGATGTGGTTGTGCCTGTCATGGTGTGGATGTGGATGGATTGGGTAGAACAGAACTTTGAATAAACACCATTTGTTTTATCTATTATGTATGTTCTTTTCACCCCTGGATGTTTATCAGGGTCTCCATGGATGGAAAGCCGCAGGATTCAGTGGTGGTGCTGAAAGTTCAAGGTTCAGTGTCAGGCCTGGCTGTAGACTGGATCCACCAGCTCCTCTACTGGACCAGTGTGGAGAGTGGTTCTGTTAATGTTGGCCTGCTGGACGGTTCGGCTCAGCGTCCGCTTATCACAGGTCTGGACAGACCTTCTGCAGTAGCTGTGGATCCTCTCCAAGGGTAGGAGGGCCCCAGCATTTACTATTCATTTAAGTTAATAGTTAAAAGCATCATCAAGGATGTTTACTGTACTCAAGTCAGCAGAACTATTGAAAGCTTTATCTGTGACGACATGTTCTTCAAATTCCAGATGATGTTTGTCTGCAGGTTTTTATGAGCTAACACAACATCACTTAGGGTGCAGTGAGAGGTGGTTAAACACAAGATTTTAATCATGTATTTACCCAGGGATGGGAAATATAGTACATAGTAATACATACGTACATGAACAGATGGCAGATACACGATAAAGAGAGCTGTGTTGGGTTCCTCCATGCATATTGCTCAATAAAAACGTGTCCAGTCACATGGGTTTAGGTTAGCTTGGGCACTACTTACTCTATGTATGCCTGTTTTTTCGGACTTAAAACACTATTTGTTTGCCAACTGAGAGGAAAAAGCACAGTCTGAATAACTTTCCCCTCCAGTTTTTAAAGCATAGAGCCTCTGCCAGCCAATAAAAATGATAAGGTATATGTAGAGTGTTTTTGTAGAAACGGGTGCAATACAGTCTGCTTCACAAAAATGAACAATACACACAAAAAGACATGCAAGAAATCTGAACTTTAAAAAACCTTAAAATGCATTTTTAATCAGCTGCTTCTGTTTTCTCAGGCTGCTCTTCTGGGCTCAGTCTGGCAGCTCCGCAAACATCGCGAGGGCTAGCTTGGACGGCGGGGACAGGATGGAACTGGTCACGCACTTAATACGCCACCCCGTCGCCCTCTCTCTGGGTATGCTCTGAAATTTTACTGAGATATGTGTTCTGTGAGTTTTTGATTGGGATTGGGATTTTCATAGTCAAATCTATGTAAATTGCATAGAGAAGTTCGAAGATGGGTAAAGCCCCACAGCTTCCTTATCAATACAGGAACAATGTATGTGTTTGTGTCTGTATGCACTTCCAGCTGAAGTCAGAGGGCTGATTGCCACCACAGTTCAGCTGAATACGCCTACAAGTTCCTCAGTGCTTCAGGTCATGATGCGGGTCATGTTTTTCTAGATATGCCTCGCCAGCTGCTGTACTGGGTTGACCAGGGAATGAAAAGCATCTCCAGAGTAAATCTAGAGGGACGTCACCGTAAAACAGTGGTGGAGTCTAACGGTTATCTGGACCGGCCCTTTGGACTGGCTGTGTTTGAGGTAAGACAAGCACATCACAGACCTATGATGGCTTTCACCCAGTGCATCTTGGGACAGGCTGGAGAATTAATGTAACTGCATGTGTGGTGCATGCAAGTGTTAAAGCACGAAAGGAGGACGCTGAAACATCTAAAGATGGGATGAAAAATCTCACCTGCTGCAAGCCAGGCCTGCACGTGATGGTGAATGAAACTGCTGTTTACCTTAAAGATCATCCTCTTCTATCAAATGAAAGGGGACGATATGACATCCCTCGTGATGGTAAAATCTGACTGATGAAGATCCTTGTAACAAAGTGTCATCAATACATTTCCTTGATTCTAAGCGTAAAGCATAGTGTTCTGCTGTGATGACCCATGCTCTTCATCTATGCACCTGTCCATCTACAGGTGTGCAAAAGTGTTGCTCCTCTTAAAATCTAGAATATAGACAGCACCTTTTACTCAGCCTTCAACTGATAATAAAAGTAATTAAACAGTTCTGCTAAGTCTGTCCTTTCTGCTTCAGGGTTTTGTATATTGGAGTGAAGAAGTGACACACTCCATCTGCCGAGCCAACAAACACAACGGCAGGAACCTCCAGGTGCTGCTGTCAAACGCCACCTCAGCGGGTGGCGTGGCCATCGTTCAGCCTGTACTTCAGCCAAACGGTATGACCACTCAGAGGAATTAAACATACTGTATGTCTCAGATTTTACGGTGGTTTTGCTAAAGGGTGAAACATTTTGTTTTTGTACAACCCCGATTCCAAAAAAAAGTTTGGACAACGTGTAAAACATAAAAAAACAGAACTGTGTTTACTGTAAACAGTTTTCCAAAGTGTCCCTGAGTCCATGTAGTAATCTCCTTTATACAATCATGTGTTCACAAAGTGGTGAACCTCTCTCCATCCTCGCTTGAGAATGACTGAGCCTTTCCAGGATGCCTCTTTCATACCCAATCATGATACTATCACCTGTTACCAATCAACCTGTTTACCTGTGGAATGTTCCAAACAGGTGTTTCTGGATCATTCCACATCTTTCCCAGTCTTTAGTTGCTCCTGTCCCAACATGTTTGAAACATGTTGCTGCATCAAATTCAGAATGAGCATACATTTACAAAAATCAGTGAAGCTGATGAGGTCAGACATTGAATATATTATCTTGATACTGTTTATGGCAAAAAGGATTAGCAAATAATCACAGTCTGTTTTATTTGTGCTTTACACATCATCCCAACATTTTTTGGAATCAGGGTTGTTGAGTCTATGTCCTTTGACTCACAGTAATGTCACCTCACGCTCACTGATTCCTTTCAAATGATTGTACATCTGCCTGGTTCTTAGGGCCATCTGTGTGCGGACATACCAGGACGGTGTGCCAGCACGGGTGCGTTGTTGACCTGCTGTCTGCGAGTCCAGAGTTTAGTTGCGCTCCTCCAGGAACAGGACAAAACAAATCTCAAGAAATTCCTACCATATCTCGCACAGTACCTGCATCAAACCTATCTGATCCTACATTTGCTGGAATCCTCTCTCTCATCAGTAAGAATCTCCTCTTTTTTTAAAAAAAAAAATGTTTTGTCAAAACAAATCCTCACCACATTAGTGAAAAACCTCCTGTGCTCATCTGTCTTCAGTGTTCGCACCACCGATCAAAATAGCCACTCTCCTGTCACACAGGGTGGGTCAACACAAGTCTGGCAATAAAGTTCAGTGGTCAAACAGAAATGTAGGCACACTTTGGCAACTGAGAGTTTGTCACTGGCGTAGCATTGCTGTAAAGATTACTCCTCATCAAATATTGACAGTGAAAGATAAATATTGATGTAACTCCCTTCACTCACAGTCAGAGCTGTGTCCCAACATGAGCTTGAAATGATCTACTGCAAGATTGAGGATATAAATGTGATGTCACCATACACTGAGGTTGCCATGATCACTCCCTGCTTAGTCATAAACATGCCACAGACAGCATCTGTCACTGCATTCACGCTGGTACAGAGCGCTGGAGCAATTGGTTCCACATGCAGATTTCTAAAGAATTCAGGCTTGTACAGACTCCTAAAGGCTAAAAAGAAGAGACGCAATGTGAAGAAGTGCTTTCTCTGTTGCTAAATTTAACAGTTTGCTAAATAACACATGCAATTAAATGTTGATATTTTCATTTATATATATATACATATATAGTATACATAATATACATGTTTTCCTCTTGGTATTGCAGCTTTATTCAGTCACAACAGCCACCTGTTTGTTTGCCCACTCAGAGGAGGTGAGGGGGTGGAACAAAGTTGATGTCAACCTCTTAGACTCCATCATGTCTGCAGAGGCTCCAGAAAGTGATTCAAGTTGTGTGTGTGCGTGTGTGTTTGTGTATGCACGTGTGTGTTTCCCAGTGTTTCTCACTGTGCTGCTGGTGGGAATGGCTCTGTGGTGGTGGAGAGAGGAGTTCAGGCCGGCCAGGTCTCTCACAGAGCAGAGCTTCTCCCTCAAAGAGTCCCAGGACCCGCTCATCATCCAGGGGCCACCCATGGATCCAAACACATGTCTCGTCAAGGCAAGAGAAGTCTGCGCGCGCACACACACACACACACACACACACACACAAAAGAGCTGACAGTTCATTTCATTCACCCTCAGAGAGGAAATATCATTCGTTCAGCTGCATGTGTGTACACTTGAGATATAGCTGTTTTAAAAAGGTGTTGATTTTCCACTTCATGGTTATTTTAGAGGCTGTGTTGATGATGTGGCGAACACTTACACAGAAAAAGCACGACAGGAACCTTTCAAGTTGAAACAAGAAGGCTTTTAAAAGTGTCTCTAAAAACACGCATTTTTCCCACCATCCTCCTGAATCCCTCTGTGATCTTTGGAATTGATGTTGGTGCAGCCATTGTTTCTGCCCCAGTACTGAAGAACAGCTGCTGCTCATGAAGCTACAGGATCCACAGGTGTTTCCTCTTCAGGAAGTCTTGCTTTTCCCAAAATTTGGGGTTAGAGGCTACTTCGTTGTGACTATGCTGACAGTAAGACACCAGTCCCAGAATGTGTTTACCAGTTTACAAGTTTACCAGCTCGTTTCTGAAGAGATGCTTTTTGGTAAAATTTATGTTGACTGCTGGCCACTATCCGTGTCACTCACTTGAACCACAAAACCTAGGGTTGATGCCTGTGGTTCAGCAAGCAAATGCCACAGCTGCAGAGTGTGAAAGCCTGAGATGTCTGTCAGTCAGACCATAAAACTGCTCAAGCTGTGGCTTCTTAATTCAATATTCCTTTATTAGTCCCGCGAGGGGAAATTCCAAAATGAAGTAATGAAGCGGTCACTTAAAAAATGTCCACCAAAACATGGCAGAAATGAAATGAAACAGCAGACAATGTCAAAATTATCAGAATATTTCAGTTAAAACATGCTGCAGTCAGGATGAAAAGTCAGTGGATCACCAGCGTCAGTCAGAATTTCATGGTGATCCAGCGAACAGTTCAGAAGTTTTAGTCTGGACCAAAGTGGTGGATCAGTCTTTCTTCTTCTTCTTGTAAAAACAGAACGTCTGAAGTTACACTAAATATCAGATCATTTAAAAATTGCTGTTATGGCTTTTCTCAGTGAAGCTCAGATGCCACGATGGTAGCCACATTTGTAGATGCAAATGAAATCAAGAATTAATGCAAATGGCCGCAAGGGCCCAAACCAAAGTTTCCATGGTGATACACAAACTCAGCACAAAGTGTAAAGGAAACAAAGGCGTCCCATAAACCCAGAAACTGCTGAGCGAGATAAGTATTTATCAACACGCTCTTTGTAATGCTGATTCCCAGGAACCTGAAACTGCTCACACGTCACAGCCGACACCCAGGACAGAGCCGTGCACATATTTGGACACATGTCCATGAGAAAACACTTGAGCAGCAGGCCCGGCGGTTAAAGGGTTAGCACTGTCGCCTCACAGCAAGAAGGTCTGGGGTTGAAATCCACAACTGGTTAGGGGTGTTATTTCGCTTATTTTGCAATAATGTGAGGCTGTTTACAGTTTTCTCCCTGTGTCTGCAGTGGCTTCCTCTTAGTGCTCTAGTTTCCTCCCTCAGTCCTAACACATGCAGGTTAAGTTGATTTAAGACTTACCCAGACACTGCTGTGACCCGCTGTGACCCGCTGTGACCTGCTATAGACTCCACATCTCTGCAAGTCTGCACAGGATAAGCAGGCACACTGTAGATAACGGATGGACACATGATTACAAGATCATCTCCGTAATGACCATCCAGCTACATACTCACAATTTCACGTTTCCTCTACCTTTTAACACCAGCAGCTCCATGTTAATGTGCAGTACATGAAGGCTTGGGCAGGCTCAGGCCCACTCAGTTGTCATGCATTGCTGGCATCTTTTTGGTGATCCAGTCCTAACTGACCCCTACCTGCATTAACTGCTGCATAACCAATCAAACTTCTAATGACTGACTATTTCAAAGGGCATCACATATTGTTCACGGGTCATTAAATATGACTGATACATCAGCCAAGCCAATATCTGCTGATTTTACATTATTGCAGACATCAGTGCAGGTGTATTTGTCGGCTGATAAGTAACAAGAAGCTGCAGTACAGAAGTGCCCCAGAAGTGCTGGTATATGAAAGATAAACTGATAATTATAATAAGAAATATTTGTAGAGCACCTTTCATACAGGAATTGCAGCTCAAAGTGCTTTGCAAGAAAGAAATCGCATGCACCAAGTGAGTGCTTTACATAGAAAAGACAGAATGGATGTAAACTAAGATTCAAATAAGGATGAAAATAAAAATAAAGACAATGCATAAAACCACACAATAAAATATTAAAATCTAGATAAAAATAGAGTTGAATCAGGACAAGAAGTCAAGTCTTTGTCTGGTGTCTCTCTCTCGCTCTCTGCTTTCTGTGGCTGTCAGACACAACAGAATCTCTTTCCTTCTCTACAGATACTGATTCACCACAGGTCTCGATTACACTGAAGCAGCTGCCTCAGAACATTTTCTTGTGGATGTAATCTCACTGTGGGTCTTATCTGCCTGTAGGGCACAACCCAGTATTGCCCAGAGACCAGCGTATAACAGGATGTACGTGAAAACAGATAAAAACTGAAAGTAAATTAAGATGGAATAAAGACAATGCATAAAACTAAAGAAAGATAGAGTGAAATAAGGTGAATCACAGCATAAAATGAAAAGAAATGCAGCAGTGTGTAAGCGCGAGGCAAAGCACAAAAGGTTCAGGCCCCTATCAGGAAGTCACAGCTAGTGAAAGGCAAAAGTGAAGAGATCAGTTTTTAGCTTTCTTTTGAAAATATTCAGGGAGCTTCTTCCCTGACATCTGTAGGTACAGTGTTCCAGAGCTTTGGGCCGTGATGGACAAAGGCTGCATCCCCAGTTTTCTTTCGACTGTTGCCAGAAACCTCCAACTGATGCATAAAATATTATTCGAGCTGAAGAGATAAGCCAATAATCAATTAGTTGATTAGCAGTTTCTGAATTGGAAATGATAACCCGATCACCTTTTTTACTAGCCAAATATTGGACGATGTATCTGATGTTTCAACACACAAATATAAATGTTGTACTGCCCTCAAAAATCCAGCATCAGCTGGACTGAACACAGCTTGAGCGGCTCTCTTCAGGTTAAAGTCTTATGTGCAGTATGTCGACTAAGCCGGGTGTCTCTCCACCGCCAGGAAACTCTGCTTAAGCTGGACTTGGATGGTGAATGAAGAAGGAGGGACACATAAGGCCAGGTTTCACCTGGTGGCACCTCAACCCCCGCATGGCCCCGGGGCTGACGGGACAACAGGACAACAAACCAGCTGATCAGCCTGTGGTGTCCCAGGGAGGTTAAAGTCACTCAAGAACTGACTTGGTGGTAAATATCAGAGTTCAGGTGGGGAAAAGGCTTAAACAGTGATTTTAGTTTTGATGACGTAGCACTTTCAGCCCTGGCGTCTCCAAAATTCTCCTTGGTTATTGATGAGGATGTTTGTTGTACTCACTCTAAACGCTGAGAGCAGCAGTGAATATCAGCACTGATGAATTCTTCAATATTTTGCCTTATTTCTTGAAGCCTGTTACCAGTCATTAAGTTAATCACACTCTGCATTTTCACTATTTTCGGAGATTTCATAGACCAAACAGTCAGTTGATTGAAAATCATAAGTTAGCTGCAGTCCTAATGTAGATTTTTATTTTAATGTTTCCTCATACTTGCTCTCTCAGCTGTATGGATGTTTATTTCATCTTATTGCGGTACCCACAACTCTCCTTTTGCTGTATTATGGATGTTTTTTGAACAATAAGCGATACCATGAATAATTTGACTGCATTTTCTGAAGGAACGAAGTGACCTTCCACTGGTTTGTTCTTGGCCTTCGGGACTTTTTTTTTGGCCTTTTCACACTCTTAGTTTGTCAGTCAGACAAATGCATTGTTGCCTTGTGAATGTATGCTGCAGTTTCCTTAATGAACAGCCTGATCGGATTATGTATTGGAAGAAAAATAGTGTCCATGCACTGGATTATATTAATAGTTCATCTTTGTAAATACGCTGAAGACTTAGATGAGAAGATTGATGCCACTCTCATATCTGTAGGGTAACTATGAAGCTGTAAGTCTCAGCCTTATGGCGACAACCAGGAGGTCACTGCTCCTGGTCAAATGACGAGACATAAGAAGTAAGACTACAAAATGTTAAATTGAAGCCACAGTGAGCAGCCAGTTAGCTTAGGACAAAGGCTGCAAACAGGGGGACACAGCTAGCCTGTCAAATGGAGACAAAATCCACCTCCCAGCACCTCTAAAGCTCACTCATCAACACGCTATAACTGGTTTGTCTGTTGTATTTCTTGTCAGGGAGTGACTTTAACAGACAAGTGACAGTGCTGGTTGCCTGAGAAGACTCCAGGAAGTCACTATAAACCACAAGCTGTCATTGTCACACTTGTTTTTTTTGTACAAATGAAACAAAGGAGGTGCTGTGTGTTTAGAGATGGCAGTAGGCGGTTTTGAACGGAGCCAGGCTAGCTGTCGTCCCCGTCTCCAGTATTTATGCAAAGCTAAGCTAACTCTGCTGGCTGTATTTATGTTGTCTAACTGCAAGAAAGCGTATTTCCCCGAACATTGAACTATTCCTTTAAGCAAAGATCTGCCACTGCTGCTTGGAAAAAGAAAACTGAAATACAGCCCGGCTTGGCCAGAGGCAGTAATACTGTAATACAGTTGGTGAAGTCAGTGCCAGTAAAGAGGTAAAGAGGATTTGTTGAGCTGCAGGTTTGGTGCTTTGGTGTCTCCTGAACACTGGTGCTACGCTGGGATCAAATATGTGTTTTGTTGAGTTAAGTGTCTTTGGTTTGCTTTTGCTGTTGAGCACAGAGCCTGGTTAGTGTTGGCGTGGATGTTTGGTTGATGGACCTGCCTTGTTTGAATGAATTGTTTTGGTGTTAATTCTCGTTATTAACGTTTGCCTGTTGGACCGTTAAGAAATCCATCGGCTAAGTGAGAGATGAATCTGTAAGAGTGCTCAAACTGCTGAGTTGTGTGTTTGGTATTTATTTATTTTTGGGCAGAATTACAGTCACTGTGTGCTGCTGTATTTGCACCCTGGATAAAACTGTTAGATGCTGTAAATGAATCAAATAAAGTATTTATGTTTTTTCTCCATAGTTGTGTTCATATCCTCTCTTTTCTGCCTCTGAGACTATAAAATTACATTGACAGAAGTCTGTACTTCATTAACCGTTGTGTAAACATGATTACCTGAGTAATTGTGTGTGTGTGTGTGTGTGTGTGTGTGAGTGTGAGTGTGTGAGTGGGCGAAGTGAACGTGGTGCGTCATGAGCCTCAGCACAGGGAAACAGCCTGGGCCTTAATCACTTTATTATCTAAAACTCAATGATACAGAGGATTGTGTTTGACCCATCACTGTGAGCGTTTCAACAGGTGAAACATCAGGAAAGATCCAAACAAAAAGAATAAATCATCCTCTGTTTTCTGTTCTTTTCCACAGAGCACAGTCAGTGTATCCAGTGTTGGTACATTAACCACCTGTTGACCAACCTGCATTAAGTAAACTTTGTCCTGTTTCTTAAGTGACTGCTTCAACTATTCCTCAACTGATTGCCCACACACTTACATATACATACTTCTAGAAATATTTTACAGCCTTTATCTGTGTTGAAAATCATCCATGAGCCCCATCGCTGCTTTGCATTTTCACTTGTTGCAGCTAAGCTAAGCTAAGCTAACAGCGCATTTGGGTTAAACAATGCTAATGAAGTTACACATGCTACGTCTAAAATGTTGTCCCTACTGAGCATTTGTAAGCAACACATAAACATTTAAATGGTTAATGATACACTAATATAATAGTGAGAAGATAAACATGTATAGTAATGTTTTTGTATCATATGTGTCCATATGTGGACATCCAGGACTGCAGGCTGGTTTATGAACAGATG
Source organism: Chaetodon auriga (assembly GCF_051107435.1). NCBI lineage: Eukaryota > Metazoa > Chordata > Actinopteri > Chaetodontiformes > Chaetodontidae > Chaetodon > Chaetodon auriga. Next base: position 13,848,508 of record NC_135076.1, read on the forward strand.
GATGACAATATAAGAAAACAGTGGTAATAATATAAATATGTTGTTAGAGAAGTTCTAATTGTTGATAATTACTGTACAATGATAAACATTTTAAAATGTCCTTGGATCTGCTTACAGCTACATTATAGTCAGTTATCAACCATTAAATGTTTGCATACCTTTGATAAAGGCTAAGTCGGTCAATTTAATGCAAGGTGTTAATTAAATGGTAGGTTATAAAATGAGATGATAACATCTGAAGCAAATTCTCAACAGAAGAAACAGGGCCATAAGGAAACAGCAGTGACGTATGGCTGCGTGAGACTGTCGGGCAGGAAGCTCCACAGCTGAAGCAATCAGACCAGAGAGTCTTGATTTTGAACCACTAGAGGAGCCCTGCCCCACTTTTCTCACTGCGACTGACTGCAGCACGTCACAGTTTTAAGCCAACGGTTCAAGGCCGTTCAAAATGAAATAATAAGAGTGACCAGTGGGGAGGATTTGTGCAATATGAATTCTTCCTGTTAAAAGCCTTGCAGTAGTGTTTTGTATTTGCTGAAGTCAGCAGATATTTTGACTGCTGTGAGTAGAACAAGACCAAGAGTCTATAGGCATGCTCGTCGCTCTGTGAGGCTGTGCTTTGCCACATTTGAGCTAAATGCTAACACATCTTACTTTACTCTGTAGGTATGCTAACACTACAATTCACCCTGTATTCTGTGCCAATCCATCCAGCCAATATTGAGGTATTTCACAGAATAAGTGCAAATTTTGGTGGCACTACAGGAAGTCACGGGGTCACCAGAGTCATTAGTATTCATCCTCTGGGCACCATGAATATCTGTACAAAATGCCATCTTAATCCATCCAGTACCATCGTGATTATACTGTAAGTTTGGTACTGCTGCAGGACTTGGTGTTCTGCTGTAGCCTCAAAGTCATTCATTCCATCTGCTTTAGAGTTTGTGATTAAATGTTTAGATTTTTGAATGCAGTTTAAACGGCACTCAGGTGCTTAAAAATCTGTAAATTTACTGAAGCACATGTTTTTAAGACACAAACAAAAAACCAAACCGTTATTTATCCAGCCCATGTAGTAACATCCTTTGTTCAACCATGCTGGTTTTTAATGCAGTGCTGCCTGGGGGAGCGAAGGTCACAGGCAGTCATGTTTGGTGTCAGCCTCGCCCTTTTCTCCAGATTGAATTAATTAAAATAATGCGTAAACAGACTAAATAAATAAATAAAGCTTACAGGCCTGTAAAACTAAACTGGCCATAAATTGAGCAATGCTAGAAAAGTGGCCTATGCTTGAACCTACAGCAACTGTCAACACCTGCTTTATGTTGATGTACAGATATGTGATATTATGAATTTAAAACCAAATGATAACCGACAGTGAAACACCACAAAGCATATGAGAAGTGATTTATTTTTACATGACTCTACATCTGTGAGAACTCCATACTTCCCCTTCTGTTCCCCTTCTTGGAAGTGATGTGAAGAAATGAAAGAAGATATAATCATGTCATTTAAAAAAGGAGTAAGAAGAAACCGCCAACTCTACATAAGACCTCACTTGGCCCCTTTTCTCGTCACTTCAAAATCCTTAAATCAACTTTGTTTCCTAATCCCACCTCCCTCCTATATTTACAACTGCTTAAGGAAACCTGGAAAGGCACCAATGAGATTAAATGGATGACATCCCTGCTGCTTGCCCTTGATCTCTTCGTCTGATGAATTAAATGCCGATGTGTTGTCTTCACAATAACAGTCAGACAGGGGAATCTCTTCCTCTCACTGTGACTCTGTAGACTAAAATTTCAGCCACAAGTGAGCCAGAAAAACAGGAAGAGCTGCTATTTGCTGGGATATCAGTTCCTGCAGGATCAGACGCATACTTTCTGATGGCTCAGCAGGATAGTGTGTGTTGCTAGAATCATTTTCCTGTAGTGTTTCCTGTTATGCTTTTTTCTCTTTTTCTTCTGTTTAATCGGATTCCCGCCTTGAACCGCAGCTGCTATGGCGTCAGAGAAGATCCAGCTGCAGAGATGTTTGCAAAACCGCCGCTCCACTGTCAACTTTCTGCCAAAGGGTGTAGAGGACAACAAAACGTTCCCATTTTCTCAGGAGAAAACGGTCAAAGCATGGAGATCTCTGGAGAATCTGGACAGTCCTGGCGGCAAAACAGAGTGCCCCAAAGCAGAGGACAGGCTGGAAGGACAACACAGCATCAACGTTAATGTAGGGGGCAAAGTGTTTCATATCCCCAAACAGTGTGTCGTTAAATATCCTCAAACCCGGATCGGCTCATTGGCCCTGTGCAGAGACCGAGCAAAACTCCTCAAGCTGTGCGACGACTACTCTGTGCGGAAGAACGAGTTCTTCTTTGACCGTGACCCTGCCTTCTTCCACCACATCTTCCATTTCTACACAAGTGGGGTGCTGTGGATCATACGGGAAATGTGCCCCATCAACTTCGAAGAGGAGGTCGCATACTGGGGTCTGAGCCTAAAGGACACCCAGCTCTGCTGCTGGATGGTGTTTGAGGAGAAGGTTGATGAGGTGAAGGACAACCTGAAGGTGGACAGGGAGCTGATGGCTGAGATCGAGGTGAAGTATGACGACGAGTGTTTCAAGGACATGGCTTTTGGGAACATTCGGAAGACTTTGTGGAACCTTGTGGAGAATCCGTACTCCTCAACTCTGGCGAAGGCTTTCAGTGTGATCTCCAACCTGTTAGTGCTCTTCTCCATTCTCGCAATGACTCTCAACACTGTGGAGGAACTCCAAAAGTATAGGATTAAAGGCAAAACGCACATGGAGTGGGTGGAGGTCATCACCATTGTCTTCTTCACCTTTGAATATTTAATTCGCCTTGTCACCACTCCTAACATCACAATGTTTTTAACGAGTGGACTCAACTTTGTGGACATGATAGCAGTCATGCCTTATTTTATCCAGATTGTCTTTCAAGTCTTTGCTGACGCTGAGGACATGAATGCACAGGAAGACCTCAGGGCCATTGCACAAGTCAGCAAGCTCAGCCACGTTCTCAAAGTCATCAAGCTGCTGCGGATCTTTAGGATTTTGAAGCTGGCTCGACACTCCACCGGCATGAGAGCGTTTGGATTCACTTTACGGCAGTGCTACCAACAGGCCTCTTGCATTTTCCTCTTCATTGCGATGGGGATCTTCACTTTCTCTGCTCTTCTTCATTCAGCTGAGAGGGAAACTGAGGGATCTCCTATCAGCAGTATCCCATATGCCTGGTGGTGGGCTGCAGTGAGTATCAGTGGTTGAATCCCCAAGCTAACCCGCAAACATCTGCCCCTCTATGCATGTTGTGCTGTGATCAATAAAGGATTCTTCTTCTTCTTCTTCTTCTTCTTCTTCTTCTGTATAAACCTGCTGTAGAAGATAAAGATGTGATACAATCAGCAATACTTCCACAAAGCAAAGGAAATTAATATGAAAGTAATGTTTTCTTTTCCAACCTGATACCACAGCAGCTTGTTTGACTGGTTCCATTCTCTGCTTTCAGCTGCAGAAGTTATTTGGTTGAGCAGGAAACCGACTAAAGTGATTGCTTAATGAAAATTGAATCCACGGGCTATGGTAAATCATTGGTTGCAAAACTCTGAGACTTGATTTATATGTTTGGATGAGCTGCGGTAGAAATAGTTTTTGCAAAACACAGGAATATGCAGCCATTTGCAACATGAAACCATGTCTTACTGCGTTCATTCTGACAAACAATATTGCACATGTAAATTATATCTCCCTCTTCTAATTTCTTTTTCATTGCATGATGACAAATAGGTCTCTGCACTTAAATAGTACAATTTCTAACCGGGACAAATTTTAGACTGTATCAGGAGCATGGAAATGTAATCATTGACCTAAACCAAGATTTTGTCTCTATCCTCCCTTCTCTCGCTGTCTAGTGGAGAAAGAAAAGCATTTATCACAATGACTTTCAGTTACCCAAGCCAGTTTGCATGTTTGTTTCAAGTCATTACAGGTGGCTGCTTGCTAGTAAATCCTGCTGTTCCTTGTGGAAAGCAGCTAAAAATCACCTATGTGAAACTGCTTGAATCACCTGCTTGGATTTTAACCTCCAGCATTGAAATTCTGTATGTCAATAACTCTTAATGGGGCCATGACAGCAAAACATTAGCTCATTTGAAACTTGCAGCTGACTCCTTTCCCTGCTGTGTGTGGCACTGGCAGGCATGTTGTGAGCACCAGCTGGAGGCAGAGAGGCTATGTTGCAGACCTGAGAACAGACATGTCTTCTTCTGTCACTCTCTGATTCGGTGGGTTTAGATGAAAGTTGCATCCTGGTTGTTTGGAGTGCAGTCTCAGAAAGTTCTGGACTTGATTTGCTTCCTGCACTAAACAATTGATAAGATCCTTCCATTGATACCAGTTCAACAGCATTTCAACTAGAAAGTGTCAGCTGTATTCCTTTGATCTATCTCACTCACTTTAGCTCCTTCTTGTACTCATCATGAAGAATCATTATAGTGAAGAAAATGTTGATGAACACCGAATAATAAGGAACTGTTCACGTTTCTCTCTTAGGTCAGTATCTCCACTGTGGGCTATGGGGATGTGGTTCCTGTAACTACCCTGGGCCGCCTTGTGGCTTTTGGCTGCATCTCATTTGGAATCATCCTCAACGGCATGCCGATCTCTTTCCTCTTTAACAAGTTCTCTGATTACTATGCCAAGCTAAAAGCCCAAGAGTACAACACTACCTTGGTGCAGCGGCGCTTTCAGCTAAAGAGACGCCTCCGACGCAAAATGGACATGTGTTTTCATCCCACGCAGGACGACAATAGTACAGACAACCACTGTGAATCTTAAAATGACTTGATAAATTATGGGTCTTCAGTGTGAGCGTGTTGCTTGGTAAACTTGAAACTGAGTCTTCATGGGTGATGGTGTGTATGATACAAAGTAGGGATATCAGACACTCATTAATTGGTAACTAACTGGTTAATTTTGAGCTGGAGAGCACGCTGGACTGCATCTCCCAGTCAGCAGTGGTGCAGGTACAACCTCGTTTAGCAAAAAAAGTTGGGACAAAAAACAACACATCAAATGTTAAAACTGAGAAATTTCATTGTTTTTGAATATATCCTACCAGCAACACATTTCAAAAAAGTTGGGACAGCAGCAACAAAAGGCTGGAAAGGTTGTGAAATGCTGAAAGCAAACAGCTGGTGGAAACTCTCACAGTTAATTAGGTTAACTGGCAACAGGTGAGTCACATGGTTGGGTATAAAAAGAGCCTCCCAGAGAGGCTGAGTCTGCCTGAAGTAAGGATGGGGAGGGGCTGACCACTCTGTGACAGACTGTGATGAGAAACAGTGCAACAATTTAGAATTTGGGGATTTCATTGTCTGCAGTACATAATGTCATTAAAAGATTCAGAAATTTCAGTCCACATTCAAAATGGCAGCAGGTGGTCTCCTCAGTTCTCAAACACTTACAGGGTGTTGTTAAAAGGAGAAGTGATGCAACAGAAACGTGACCATTTGATATGTTGCCTGTGTGTTTTTTTCAATTAAATATAGTGTTTCAGTGTATTGCAAATCATCACATTCTTTCTCTTTTGACACGTGTCCCAACTTTTTTGGAAACAGGAACGTAATTGAGCTGTCCAGCAGTCGGTGGTCACAGCTAGCTCTCCTGCTCAGGCTAGCTCGACTTTTAGCTCATGCTTTTTCCTCTCAAATTGTTTTTCTGTGCGTGTAGTCACAGTGGCTCTCGATGGCATTGGGCTTGAGGTACTGAATCAGCTCTTTGAATCCCTCACCCTCCACCACACTGATTGACTGTCTCAATAATTCGGCCTCCTCAGACGTTAAAGTGATGCTACCACTAAACTGAAGAGCAGCATCACACATTTTTTATGTTGCCTTTCTGGAGGAAATGTTCCCACAACGAGCTTCATTTAGTGCGCTTCATTTTTTAGCTGAAAGGCTTTTCACGCTGCACTTAGCCTCAGGCTTGGAAAAGCTATTACTGGAGTATGTGTGTGTGTATACTACTACACGTGCAGCCAGTCAAAAAAATATTCTCAGCAGTTAACAGCTGACATCCCCTGTACTGAGAAAACAACCTGACATGAAATAAAAGTAAGCAACAAAGAGGATGTGGCTGAGAAAGAATGCAGGAAGAGGAAGTGGATGGTTTCTTGGCACTGACGCAGTGTCACCATCAACCCTTTTGCATTGGCAAACAGTAACCATAATTTTCAATCAGACAGACAGAGAAGCACAGAAGAAAGCTTTGGAGGAACTCATGGTCATTTTCAGGACGAGTGTCAGGAACAGGGCCCTAAGTCTGTAACACTCTCAAGTCAAGCATAGATTGCATCCACCGACTGACTAACTTGAATTATTTGAAACTTAAGACTTGTCAACTGTAAACAATGAGTGCCTGTAAATGAATAATGCTCTACATTAGTGAATGTTTCAACATCTAAACATACACTCATGCGTCCTGTCAATGCTGTGTAAGGACGTGATCACTTTCTGGTGAAAGCAGACTAATGACTTGCATTAAATTTCTGGTAAGTATTGACTTGCAAACACACTTGTCAATGTGTGAAGACTCCTCGTGATTACACTGACAAACCAGCAACACATATACCAACCGACAAAAGATCCCCCATTTGGGACACTGAAGAGACATTTTAGTTCAAAGTGTAAATTGAGTTGGTCACAAGACATTCTATTGGTTATATATGGATTTTTTAACATACTGTTTTTCTTTTGGCTTGAATTTGTTTTTATAATTATTGGAGTTAGCTTGCCTCACGTGTCCTGTTAATAATACTTTGCTTGAATATTTTGTCATGTTTCTACATTAAGATAAATTAAACCCGAACACTTACCATCACCTACTGACATCTGATGACTAGTTTGTCGAACTGTGGTGGAACACCCTACTTGAGGTTTCCTCTGTTAACTGTCAAGCATTCAAAAGTCATTTGTTGTGATCTGACAGCTGCGCACAACGAAAGTCTCTCACGGCATGTAAACAGCTGTGCGTTAAAGTGCCTGAAATGTAAGATTGGATTGGTGAAATCTGGAGACGCAACATTTTGTGCAGATTTCTATTAATTCTAATTTACTTACTTCCACTCTCATCTCTTTGTGTTGAGTATGAAGGTACAAAATGTCATTGCAACTATTATATATAAGGTAACTAAACCTGCAATAATTTATTTTTTGGCCTCTTGGGGAGAAGCTCAGTGAGCTTTAACACGTAACCTCCAGCAGACACGGAGCAACATTAGGATTCATGTGCAGTTGAGCTTCTGGATACCTGAAAGTTCAATATTCACTTATTTTAGTGGAAAGATAAATAAGCCAGGTGAGCAAGTCAGCAACTTTGTCTTTCTGCTAGTTAGAGCTGAGCAGATTTTTTTTATTTTTTTCAGAAATACTTATGTCTCAAAATGATCCTAATGAGAGTGGTGAGATTATTACAACCAAGACAATGAGCTGAAAGACACAATACAGCTCTGTTTGTTCACTTGATCTATTGCTAATAGATTAATATTGATCATAACAGTTTTAAGGAACCTATTAATTTGCTCATGTATTACAGAGGATTAGATTTTTGTCACCTGTCCTCTGTTGAACAGTTTGGTTTCTAAATGCTGAGCTGAATAAAGCAGAGTAAGCAGCATCTGAGACCAGTGGACCGGGACACACCTCAATGTATTATTAAGGCAAAGCCTGACTTGGTTGCATCCTTCTTACATAGAGGATCTCTTGTTCTATTTATGTGAGGTCAAAGATCTTTGAGTAAATATTGAGTTAGGATGCCATTATCAGTATTAGTTCATTATTTTCCGGGTAATGTTACAGACAAACTGCCAAACTGTTCGGCGTTGTTTGTCCTCTTTGAATGTTTCCCTGAGTTGAGTTTACCAGTGTGAAATTGTCTGGCGTATCAGTTTTGTTTCTGGATCAGTCCATATCGCATGTGATCAGATATATGACCTAAATTTAACATGAATCAACAGTGTGAGTATCCGAGACACCCATGGACAACTATTTCTACTGTATAATGAACAATCAGGGTGTGGGCGGAATTAGACTGTGGCAACATTTTGTCTCGGCCACCTCCTCCGATCTTTAACAACCTTGACATTTAGCCCAGCTAGCACTAACCCAGACTAAGTGTATTAATTCATTGTTGTAATTGCCTTTATAGAGCTATCTAAAGGAGCTTAACTTTTAAGCCAACATGAACAAGAAGTCCTTAAATGAGTACTCTGCATTTAAGCATTGTACATCTAATATTGTTGGACTCACGATGGACAATCAGAGAAACCGTTTTTTATTGTTTTTTTTCCCCACACATTCTTCTTCCTTGTCAAAACCTGGTGCCTACATTACCCACAGTGCAACTCATCAGTTCAGTAACATAAAGGACTACACAATGAAATGGAGCTGGAGCCCACCCGTGCTATTTTAGAGAAACTCTTAATAAGGTGCTGAGCCACTAGTCTCACTACTCTGAGTCTCAGAAACTGGAGGGATTAAACTGCATTTTTCCAGAATATTCTCTGTCCTTTGGTGTTTTGATGATGGTGGTGGAGAGCGCTGTCTAATGCACAGTTTCAGAATCTCACATCGATTCATCTAACCTTCATTAGATTAGCTGATTTGAGTGGCTCTGGGTGTACATTCTCTCAAAAGCTCCCAACACATCAATTGCTCCAGACCCAGATCAAGCTTAGAGGGAGCCAGATGACAGTCCGTTTGTCAGAGCCTGGCACTGGGCCTTGTCACCACCCTGCTCAGCTCCCGCCCAGCTGTCCCAGAGTGACGCAACTGCATTTGGACGTGAAGTCATTCTATGTCATTCTGGGCAATTACATTTCTGCTGTTTATACCACATTAAATCTTTAGCTTGCTGAGTTTTATCTGTATTTCATTACAGAGAAGTGTATTGCTCTCGTGTGCTCCCTGCACCTCTCCCTTTCCTCCCTTTTTTCAGATTTAAGTTTGCTGAACTGGCAATGCTTATGCCTGTGTTTAGTGAGGTGATAGAAGGAAAGTGAGATCGCACAACAATGTACGCTATTTTTGAACAAGCCGCCCCAAGTGTGTTTCTGCCATCTAGGTGTAAATTATAATCAGCGAATGGGACATGGCACTGAAGCTAAAACAAGGTTATACACACACATACGAGAAAGCATCCACTTCCTTCTATTCCAGATTATGTTTTTACAGTTTAAATGCACCATTTTTTATCACATGCACTGTACTTAGCTGTAATGTTTATTCCTACCAGAAATGATGGACTCTTACTGTAAAACTCTTCTTATTCACCAGCTAACTCTCTCATTCTTACCACTGATTTTGTGGCTGCTTTAACTCCTTCCAAAGTCATTATTATCATAAATTGGCCTTAGAAATTACTTGAGCATGCTTTTGGGCTGTTTTACCCTCAGAAACTGATCATCTTCATTCGTTTTCAGAGCTACGTCTAGTTCAGCTTTAAAACCATCATTGGTTTTTGGAGGGTATTTTAGGCAACAACATTCACAGAGTGTCTCCTCCTCTGTTCTGCAACTTTCATTAACTAAAACTTACTGTATTGTTTTTCATTCAGTCTGTGCGCTCTTTAAAAGTCAAGGGAAAGCTGGTATCATGCTTCGGTTGTATTGTCACGGTGGTATTTGAGTTATCTCAGACTCCATCAGTATTACACACACACACACAAAAAAAAAACAGTTTGACACATTCAGCAGGTCGAGGAGGACCGTTGTCGGTTGTGTAATATGAAGACAAATGAGTGTGTGTAGCAATTTGTGTTAAGTGAAACTGTCTTGTGTATGGAATACCTTGTGTTATGTCCTTCAAATTGAGACCCACAACCTGGATGTGGGAGATTTTTTAAAGACCCAAGCAGCAAAGTACCAGTACAGTGCTACTTACTTACTTATGAAAATAATCAGTGACTGGATAAATTAAAACTCATGCATGTGCGCAGACTCAGGAAAGTCTAAAAAAAAAAAAAAGGCATACATTTCTGTCTTTTTGCATATACAGCGTTTAGTCAATGATGAGCTTTGAGCCGACAGTCTGTCAAACCTGTGGTGGAAATAAGTATTCAGATCCTTTAATTAAGTAAAAGTACCCATACCACAGTGTGAAAATACTGCATTCCAAAAAAAATTCAACATTCAAAATTTTACTAGTAAAAGAACGTGTGTGTGTGTGTGTGTGTGTGTGTGTGTGTTTGTGTATACCATATGGCATGGCGTAGCTAACAATATCACATAATGACCCTGAACACAGTACATTAGCCAACAATAGCTTAACGTAACTGCCACAGGGGAAGCCTGATGTGTCATGAATTGAGCAATTCCACTTTGTATTGTTCTCTCATGTGCTGCTCAGACATTTCAGTCCTCTGCTGAATGTTGCTTCAGGTTGCACAGTCCACCATGTGGGACAGTAAAGACTCTGACAAACTACAGTTTGCCTGGTACTCATCCCCACTAACAGCACTGACCCACCTTCAGCCTGTCTGCCATTCATATCTATTGGACAGCCTCTTCCTTTTTACAGGCTTGAGCATGAGGTATTTGCCAGCTTTTTAAAAAAAATGCTCGTCTGAGCACAGAGGAAGCTCCTGTGTGAGAAAGACTTTACATGAGAGTGAAATAAAATGCCATTGAACAGAGATGAAGGAAAGAAATGTTTCCTTTACGGGCACATGCCATATGACCCTAATGACCAAAAATACAAAAAATTGTGGCAAAGAAGGCCACGTTCTGAGAGTACATGAAACAGAAAAAGCACAAAAATTAGAGAGAAAGAGGAAACCGTGAGAGGAAATACAACACTGCTCAGAAAAGGACAGAAATGACTCCGAGAGGCTCAAAAAAACTTACTGACTGTGAAGAATTGTTCATGACAGGAACAGGAGCACTTCAGGGCATGAAGGCAAAGATTGAGAAGATGTATATTGAAAAAATTCACAAAAACAGACCAGTTCCCTACGCAATCTGTCCCACAATAGAAGCATAACTGAAAAATCTGGAGCAGGCCAAGGTCCTGTCAAATCTGGACTGGAGTGAATGGGCCACACCAGAAAACCACAAAACCAGGAAGACCGAGCAAGCTGCTGATATGTGGAGATTTTTGAGTGACTGTTAACCTCGTTCTCCTCATAGACCGTATCCTCTACCTCGTACTGAGGACATCTTTACTTCCCTTCTGAAAGAGAACTTTTCACAAAAATCAATTTGGCCAAGGCTTATCTTCAAATCCATGATGCATCCAAGAAGTATTTGACAATGAATACACACAAAGGACTTCAGTAGTACAACAGGTTTGTGTCTGGGATAACATCAGCCCCTGCAACCTGGCAAAGGGCAGTGGACCAGGTCCTGCAGGGGATTCCAGGGGCTCAGTGTCACCTGGATGGCGTCACTGTCACTGGGAGAGACGATGACAAACATCTTTCTAACCTTAAACAAATGCTCATGAGGTTACGAATATATGGGCTCAAAGCTAACTGACAGGAATGTGAGTTTTTGAAAAAGGAAATCTCATACTGTGGACATGTTAAAGTTTGTGAAGACCAGTGAAATGAAACACTTTACATATGACCCTTACTTTACTTGGCTTGGCAGAAACATTTGTGCAGACATTCAAGAAAGCCATTAAAGCAATGGGAAGAGAAAATCAACCACGCCAACAGAAGACAGACAACTTCCTCATTGCCCATCATAATGGAGCACAAGCAAACACTGCTCAGACTCCAGCAATGATGATACTGAACTGGAACCTAAGTCCCTCATGGGGCTCGTCAAATCAGATGTATGCCATAATGCTGACAACAGACTGTTCAAACACTTGCTAAGTCAACACGGAGCTACAGTGTGGGATAGATTACACGACTGAAAGGTAGGCAGGCAGGTACAATTTCCACCATACATGGGCCACCGATATATACATTGGAGCTGATAATAGTATTATTGACAGACTGTGAGATATCTTTCAGTCAGTCTCAGCGAGAGTCTATTTGTCACGTCAGCGCTGATGACTGATCACCCGATGAACTGGGAGACTCATTCACCAACGTAAATGCTTCAGGACAGATGTGGAAAGGCAGAAAAGACCTCCCCACAAACCTGAGATCTAAGTAAGGTAAAAACCAAAGAAAAAAGACGTGTTATAATTTGATATTATTCAATTACTTTGTTATAATTTGATGTTATTAAGCTCCTGAGGAATCAGATAGAAGGAGTTTGTATGTTAGCAGTAAACAATGTGTGTACATGTATATATATACATGTCTTGTGCTCCGTGGATTAGGATTCATCATGTGGTGGATACATGTTGCCAAATGGACCCCGATATACATATATCAGAATGAGTACATGACTGAATCATTAACATGTAAGAAGCATGTAATGTTATCTGAATGTTGTCTGATTGATTGAGTTTATGGTAAAGTTTATTTTATTCATACACTTATTTTAGGATTTTAAGGATTTTAAAATCTTATTCAGCAAAATAACTAATCACTACATTTAAGTGCCTGTTCAAATATACACTACATGCTTGTAATAGCTTTGATACATAGATAGATAGATAGATAGATAGATAGATAGATAGATAGAGGGATGGATGGGTGGATGGATAGATGGATGGCCCTCTGTGGGACCCCTGACGCAGCAGTCGACACCGCCCAGCGCGCTGCCCAGCGGTGCGGACTACAGAGTCATGCTGCTGCACATTGGACTAATTAACAATCTGTGTCGCTGCAGAGAGAGACGACAGGATCGATCTCCTTTTATCGGTGAGAGCACTTTGGTTATCGTCAGTTATACGAACAAACCTCTTATAGTACTGTTTATCCACGACGCGACTCACTTTTGAGTTTCCGTGTTCGAGTAAGGGGAAATATTTCGGAGAGCAGTCGAGGTTTTATCGATGCGTTATCCCATCTAATTGGGACACTTGACTGAATAACATACACATCTATGGCACATCAACGATGGGAGTCATAAACGGAAGAAGTATTTCAAATGTGTCTTGTTTGTATAACATTCATTTCTTTTATTTTTTAGAGTCTATATTCTCTAATGTTGTCGCCTTCATCGTGATGCATAATTCCTTATGGCAGCAAATATAATTGTCACCTGATCCTTTATGAGCGCACCGGCCAACATGTTACGGGTGTATGGCCGGTGGTGCCGGTATTATCATTATTTCATTCTATATTTTTTTGGTTCCTGTAAGGAAAACTTTGATGCCATATAGGAAATGGTTTATGGAATCACACGATGGTGTGACAGACGGTGTGACAACAGCTACTCTTTTGTCTAATTATTATTTAATAGTGGTGGTAAAAGTACTATAATTGTTTAAATTCTTTATTTGAAATACTCAGTTACTAGTAAAAGTCCTGCATTACAAATCCTACTTCAGGAAAAGTGCGCGAGTATTTTAGGATAAATTATCTTCAAGTAAAAGTACTTGTTTTGCAGTAAAACGTAACTGTATATTGTATATTGATATATATGGTATATATCTATATATATTTATACATGCTAAATTTTACTCAAGTACAGTTCGCAAGTAGGTCTACTTTGTTATTTTCCGCTACTGTTTATAAATGACTGAGAGAGCTTTCTGTTTCCACTCTGATGCAGGTTATGCATTAAAGAGATTACTATAACCCCCATGAGGATTACAGCAGGAACAACATACAGATACAGAAACTGAAAGTCTTAACATGTTTATGTATGATGCTGAAAGCTGGGAGCTTATTAGAAAGACAGATCTTTAGACTTGTTCAGTTACAGTTCCTGAGCTGATCACTGAGAACCGAAAGTTAAATAAAACAAAATAAAAACAGGCCACCATCTCACGGGAATTAAAACCTGAGGTGAATTTTCCATCACTGTGTTATCTGTTGCCATAAAATATCCTAATAGGTGTCTGGTGGTAATCTTGTTCCCTGTAACACTGCTTATAGGAAGGTTTGCCGAAGTTTATGACATTATGCAAAACACAATAAACAAGCATAGAAAAGAGGGCAGTAGTTTTGTAGTCTACGATAATACTGCCACACTATATGCATAATATATGACCTGCTATTGATTTGGCGAAGAATATACTCTATTAACTGAATTGCATAGGCATGTAGATAAAATAAATGCACTCAAAGCTTTTATGTTGGCCTGAATGTGACAGACTGTAAAGGTTTCATGCAATCAGTCAGTTGTGTGTTTTGCTGCATGATTTCCTCATGCTGAGCGCGGCTAGTGTTAAGTGCAGGCGTGTCATTTGTCTGCCATTTTTACAGTAAATGTTAACGTTGGGTTGGGAGTTTCCCTTTTTTCACATTTCACCAAATGAATAGTTTGTTCTAATGACTAAATCTCTGACATCACCTATTCCACCCATTTGGAAGAGACTTGACAGCTTTTGATTTGTTGCCACCCCACACCCAATGTAAGCGTACAGCATGAGGATTCTGCAGGCAGATGCCAGGCCACCTCATGTCTGCTCTCTCCTGTTGGCTTGGCGTTCAAAGCAGTGAGGTGGAAATGCGACAGGTTTAATCTATTGGCCTCATACTCTATGACTAAGCCTAAACAGCCATCAGTCAAGAAGACTGTCTTTCCCATTAATCTGTGTTTTTCTTTAATGCAATGTTTTCTAGAGAGGACAGCTCAATACAATCTGTTGATGCTTAAAGCCTGTGAAGCCTGCAAATTTAACTGAGCTTGTATTTCAGGGGCAATTTCATATTGTAGATATAAAATGAAGTATAACTCCTATATTTCTCTTTCCTTTTTGGATCATTTTATAACCACATCCAGACTATTTGTTGTATCTCCAGCAGTTCACTTGTTGGTTGAAAGGATGCTGTCATCTGCAGAATGAGCATTATACCATGCAGTCATTGAAGAGCAGAGATGCATTTTGACTAGTGGTAAACCAGTTCATCTTTTTTTAAACGGTTAATTAATTAATTGGAGCTGTATCTGGCGTTTTGAGATAATTGCCATTGGTTGATGTTGCTCTCTGGAGGCCAGTTAAACAAAAAAGCTTACAAAGTTTTGTTCTCTCTCAGAAACAATGCGATGTTGTTATTTGCTGATAAATTCTGGTGTTAAGTGCACTAAAGCCCTGCTCTCTATATATCGGCATCAGTATCAGCCATTGACACAACACATATCGCTCAACCACTGGTTTTGACTTCAAGCAGACCTGAATCGAAGTACTCTGCTGTGTGCTAACTTTAACTTTAGTGTTTAAACTGGTACTGACCGTGACACTTTCTAAAGTTAACTATGGAGCTGGATATCTGATAGCAAGTGTCAGGAGACACCACTGGATTTGTTATTCTGCTAACATACTTGAGTTGGAGGGAGTGGATCGGGTATGCTAAAAGTGGCACAGCAGCAGCTTTGCTTACAAAACAAACAACACTGCAAATTAAAGAAGCACTGTCTCATTAGGTTTTCCAGGACTATCCCTATTACAACAATTTTTATGCATATGCGCTTTGCATTAGATGTGTTTTCTTCTGTGATTGGTCCAAAGAATGTATTGTGTCCATAATTACTGCACTTCACAGTTTGTTAACACGATCACAATGTAGTCATACAACACTTACGGACACATGATCATAGGGAACAAAGCGACAAGAGCCTGCCATCATGTTAACGACCAAACGCTGATACCACAAGAGCTTAACAGTGTTTCAGTTCTGATGAGTCATAAAGACTCACACAAAGACTTTCACTCACATGCATACAGGCTGTAATGTTAATGTGATAACATATGAGGTTCTCAGCCTGAAATTGAAAGTGTCTATAGAGTATGGCCTCCTGAATGGGCAGTTGTACATTATTCCACAGAAGTGGGGCTCAGTGGGCAATGGTGCAAACAAATTATGAAATTGATGAATAGCTAACAAACCAGCATCGAGACAGTGTAAAGGACGCAATGGAGTATATGGGAGATTATTTTGAGCCTCAAGAAGGACCATTTTGAAATGCTTTTGTTGATGTCTTAGTAAACCGGAGAAAAGCACATTACAGTCTATTACAGAAGTCTATTCTCGACTTGATAATTAGATTATTCTAGAGTTTAAGAGGGTTTCAACCTCTGATTTTGATCAACTGGAGAGTATTTGTGTTATTTTATGAAGGTAGAAGAAGTCGGTTCATGTTATATACTTGATGTGTGGCTCAAATGTAAGTGAGGGATTGAATACTATTTCCAGATTCTTAACTTTATAGGTCTGACAAACCAACCATCCATCCATGCAGCCATCAAGGTTTATGGAACAAACTATAAAATGCGACATGAAGCACATACATACTTAAACAGCTGAGAACAATCCTTATCTGTCATTGGAAGATAGATTTGTGAGTCATTACCGTAGCAGTGACACATTACGTTGTGTTTTTTGAAGAGGTGACCCAAAGGCAGCAAGTAAGCACAAGTGTGGCCCGAGCACTGATGCCTGTGGAACACTGTATTTGACCTTAGAGCAGGAAGACATTATTATTATTGTATGCAGTGCTTTTTGTCAAATTACTTGCCAGCCCCCTGAGACCTATAAGGTTCCCAAGAGATGGTAGGAGGGTGTCATCTTCCAGAGTGTCAAAGGCGGCTCTTAAATGTAGTAACAGAAAGACAGATGGAAGATCAGAATCCTTTGCAATTAGGCAGTCTTTAGCTATCTCAGCACAGTTTCAGTAGAGTGTTTGGGTGTGAAACCAGACTGAAACTCATCAAGAAGGTCATCACTGGATAGATGGGCTTGGATGGGTTTGGACACGAAGGAGAGCTTTCAGATCGGTCTATAAATGTTAAAAGTGTGTGGGTCAAAGTAAGGTCTTTTTGATAAGGGTGTAATTACTGCTGTTTTAAAAGCAGTGGGATCGATACCAGAATTGAGGGATTTGCTGATATAGAGAAGAGCGTTTGCTTCTATATTGAAGAGGTCTTTCATGAGGTTTCCAGGAACGGGATCCAGAACACATGTTTTTGGTTTGGAGCTAGCGACAATTTGGGAGGGAACGTTTAAATTAACTGGATAAAGCTGAAAAAGGTGGCTGATGGTTCGATGAACAGTATGAGAAAGATGTAGAGGGCGGGAGGGATCAAAGGAGATGGACACTGCCTCACCAGTAGCACCATTCCTGATTAGCTCAATCTTTTCAGTGAAATAGTTATTAAAAACCGGTGGGGGTGGTCTTGTTTTAGTGAACTTATCCAGGCAAACAGGAAGCAAACCATACTGAACACATAAACGCAGGTGGACCTTGAATTTCCTGAAAGCATATTGTTCTCTGTGGGGTTTTCTCATTTCTCCCCTTGTTAAACTTTTACAGAACATTTTAAAACGGTAAGTAGAAAAACGTTCCTGATCATTCATGGATCAAAGAGTCAAATTTTCTGATTTGGCTTTAAAAGGCTGCACAACAGGCACTGACTCTTGTAAAGAAAAATTTGAACAATTTACTGTCAAAGACAAATTTCTCTTTGCTCAAAATGTGCTAGCCAATTCTGATCCCTTAATTTCAGGAATGACAAAGTTGTGTGTATAATGTCTTTTTTTCCCTTCAGGTTAGCAATGATAGATTCATAATGTGAGCAATGAATAAAATCAGTGCTAAGAAGAAACTTTTATGGGCCAGTGTTTCCCTTTCCAGACATTTAACAGAGAGCTTCAAAATGAGATCCCCTGGCTTTGTTTGACCTGTTCATGTAAATGTGTTTTAATCACTTCATATCATATAAAATTGACAGCACAACGTAGGTGTTGTTGTGTTGTATCTCAATCCAGGTTTCAAGTTGTACTTCAACTGCTCCAAAACAAACACCAACAGCCCTTGATACTACATCACCTTATCAAGTTCTGACAAATGTGTGTGTAATTTACCTACTTACACATCAAGCAGAGCAACACATGTATCTTGGTGTAATCAATCTCTCAAATGTCAGCCCAGCATTCAGCCATCTTTTGATTTTTTTTGGTCCACCAACTCCTGAGAAAAAGAATATCTGTGTCTGTTTAGCATAGTATGATACCAGCTGCTCATTTACTTTGTACTGGACTCGTAGAATACAAACCTATGAGACTGTGACTCCCCACATTTCCTCCTGTGAAGCTGGTGTGGTGTGACAGTGGCAGCAGTGTGTCCAGGAATGATTTATTAATCATACCTATTTATTAATTTTATTAATTTATCTGAGTCATGTCATAATGAAATGTTTTGGTAAGAAAACTCTGTTTTGTTTTGTCACTGCAGAGTTTCAAGGATGAAAAACATCAGAGCAAAAACTTTTTTGCTGGCAGTAGCCCTTGGTGTGTTGGTGCTCCATCTCTGTAAAGATTTTATTGACCACAAAACCATCCCCCTTCATGAACATGTGAGAGTGGCTGACAGTCAAATAAGACAACGCACTAAAGACACCTCTTATGTGTACTCCTGGCCGAAATGTCAGCAAAATATGGCTGCTGCCAACATCACAGGCTTCAGCTCACTTCCTGGTAACATAAAAGACTTTCTCTACTATCGACACTGTCGCCATTTCCCCATGCTTTTGGACCCTCCTGACAAATGTGGAGGAGCTGATAAATCAGCAGAAGTCTTCCTTCTGCTGGTCATCAAAAGCTCTCCTGGAAACTACGACCGCAGAGAGGTGCTGCGTAAAACCTGGGCCAAAGAGAGGCGACACAATGGTGTGTGGATCCGAAGGATCTTCATCTCAGGAACAACAGCTTCTGGTTTTGAGAAAAAGAGGCTGAACAAACTTCTGGAGCTGGAGCAACAAGAGTACGGTGACATCCTCCAGTGGGACTTCAGCGACACCTTCTACAACCTCACCTTGAAGCAGATACTCTTCCTGGAGTGGATGGAAAGAAACTGTCCAAAGGCTCGCTTCCTGCTAAATGGTGATGACGACGTCTTTGCCAACACAGACAACATGGTGGAGTATCTTCAAAGCCTCAAGGACAATGATGGAAGCAAGCACCTCTTTACTGGCCATCTCATCCAGAATGTTGGGCCCATTAGATGGTCAGGGAGCAAGTATTTTATCCCAGTTCAGGTACAAGAGTCAAACTCATATCCCCCTTACTGTGGTGGTGGGGGCTTCCTCTTGTCTGGCTATACAGCTTTGGTCATATACAATATGTCCCAGTCCATTCCTATTCTTCCCATTGACGATGTTTACATGGGGATGTGCCTGGCCAAAGCAGGACTTGGTCCTACTTCCCATATGGGTGTGAAGACAGCAGGACTGTACATTCCTTCCACCACACTAGACGGATATGATCCTTGCTATTATAAAGAAATTTTATTGGTACACAGATTCCTCTCAGCCGACATGTATCTTATGTGGCACAGAATACATGATCCTAATCTGATATGTCGTCCCTCCCAGAAAAGGCTTTAACAACACCCAGCTGTAACTTACAGATGGTGACAGAGCTTGATGGCACTTTGCTTCCTGCTCCAGCTTCAGACTGTGAGTGCAAGTATGACTGTCTTCATTCTACCATCAGAAAAGGTTTGGACTGTTTTTGTGCCTCTGTTCAATGGAAGTTTTTTATTCTCCAAGTCATCATTGTGGGCGAGCAGTCAGGCAGCGAGCAGTCAGGCAGACAACCCCCCATACTGAATGAAGGGCCTGATATGTTTCCTTCCTTCATATCAATGTTCATCCAAGCTGACAGATCCACAGCACTGATAAATGATTACCTATACATTTCTTATTTCATGAATAATATGTTCTAAAATAATTACTTGCTTATCCATCCAGCAGATATGGAGCATTATTATCATGTTTCTGACAAATGTCCAGAATTCACTGGCCTTTTTTTATTGGTTGGACTCCATCAACTCTACTAACTTTGTCTTTAGCTCGCCAAATGCTACACTTCTCTTTGATGTTTGTTGCTGTGCAGGTACCATGCAGTTGTTTTTTTTAGAGCTTGATTGATCAAAACAGCTGCTTACTGCTGGAGACAAGGTTGACGAGAGCCATGAGATCCAACCATACAGTCGATTTTCAGGCCAGACACAAAATAAAACACAACAACAACAACAACCGAAGAGGCTCAAAGCTAGTCAGAGCTGTTGAGATGGGTGACTGCGAGCGTCTTTCAGTCTACTGTCTTACTAACTGCAGCTGTTATTGAACCCAGCACTACCTCCAAGGCCAAGGAGCATTTCCATACATCCTACATTGCATGTAGGCTAATGTTAGCAACTCCAGCTCTTTATTGGACAATCAGCACCAGCCTCAGTCTGTTAGCACAATATCACGTATGTAGCCATCAAGTGCAAATAAGACCCTTTTACTTGGATCTCACTTAAAAATGTGTCAGCTGAAAACAGGTAGAAGGCAGTTGGTGACAGGGTTTTGAACCAGCTCATGGATCTAACATGAGCTTAACTATCTGCTAATAAAAGCTATTTTTTCTGTATCTGTCTGAAAATGACGGACCTGTTGTTTCAATAAGAAAGAATTTTGAGTGCCTCTGTTATCGCTGTAAACTGAGTATGTGCCATGTATGAACGAAAAGCACAGCAACAGTAAGTAAGGGGGGATGGGGGGTGGTGGGACTGAGCTATTGGTCAGTTCATCACAAAATTTTTAGTGAATATTAATTCAAATTTCATTGGTTTCCTTACTGTAACCTCACAATAACTGAACACAGGTGTTTTTAGTTATTCTGGCTGTTTCGACCTCTGCTCAGGTTGCTGTTGGACGGAACAGTATGTGGGTACTACTAAGCATGCAAAGTGTAAATTGCCACCCATTGGTGTGCAGGGCCTTTAAGTTACCGCTTTTCTGTAGACACACAGTCCAGTCATATCTATGGCAAAGTGTCTGACACAGTATTTGTTGAAGATCACAGATCGTGTCAGTGTATCTGTGGGTGGAATTTCCCTTTAATGATGACTGTATTGGTTAGTGTGTTGTGTTTATTATATATTTATATCATTGCTGTCAGCTTGGGATTGTGATTGTGTTGTGAGTAGGGCTGGGTATTGATTCAAAATACATTCTGACTGCTGACTCAGATCCATTGCACATAGATGTCACAAAAACAGTGAAATTCCAAACATTTGCACCAAACTCTTCTGAGTTGTGTTTATTTTTTGATCAATAAGATATTGCATATTTTAAATACATGGAAAACCGTTTGAACAATACCCAGCTTTAGGTGTGAATGGTGCAGGACTATGAAATAAAATGTGGTGTTCGTGGTCTTAAAAAAAAAAAAATCCTCAGGGTTTCTTATATTACTTCATCTTCTGCTTAAGTTAATAAGTTTGGAGTTTCCTTCTATTTTGTTTTATTTTATTTTTTTTGTATAGCCTGTATATTTGTTTTAGAACAACATTTTCAGAAGTAGATTCATGTATGTTGTTGTGCCTTATATCAGTGCTTCTCAACCAGATACCACTTACAGAATTGCAAAAAGATGTTTTGGAGGACTGGAAGCATTTAAGTACTGTCAAATAGTCATTAAAAGGGGTCTCCTGTCAGAATTTAATGTATGATTACTGTATGCTTTAAGGACTCTGGAAGTTGAAAAAAGGTGATTGCCATGTCTTTTTTAAAATGTCATACATACTGTACAGATACTCAAAATGTTCAAATATATTTTATTTTCATGCTGCTAAGAAGAGGTTATATATTGTTATTTTGTGATTACTGGCTTTGAGATGAAATTGTGTCTTGCATATATAAACATGTATTTAATATAAACCAAAGACTAAGCATTGTTGTCCTCATTGTGCCCTTAGACCATTACAGCACACCTGTTGGGAAACATGTGGTAGGTGTTCTTGTATGTCTATATGTATACATATGTATTGACACATATATGTGAGAGCCCTATTCAATTCAATTCAGTTCAATTCAGTTTTATTTGTATAGCGCCAAACCACAACAGAAGTTGTCTTAGGACACTTTCCATATAGAGCTGGTACAGGCTGAGCTCTTTTATCACCTATGCACAGCTGTATACTTTCCAACACCAGTCAGTTAATTTTTACAACTGACCTCAAATTAAAGGCAGTAAACAGATTAAAAACACATCATAATAATAATAATAATAATAATAGAACAGTTCAGTTATCAGCCAGGGAACATGAAAACAGACGCACTGACTTCTTTATAACTCTTTGTAACTCCTCGTCAGACCTGATTGCAGCTGCAGCTGTCAACTCACTGTTTGCGTAGAAAGGAATACTGAACTGTGCTTCCATCTTGCATCCAAAATATGTAACTGCAAGTGTTCAAAAACTACATGCATTGAGGCAGTATGTGCTTAAGTTTATCTCAACCCAAACTTTTGACACTGGAGTAGTTTTCAGATCTGGTACAATAACTCATAATAGTAAATTATACTAACCGGTCTTTCTGCTCAAGACCAGCGGCAGCTGATGAAACATGTTTGTAGGTGGAGCTTTGCAACATTCAAAACAGTTGGGTTATCATTTTATCATCTTGAACCTGTATGTAGCACTCTCTGCTGGCCTCAAGGCCCTGGTCGTGGGTCATTTAACACTTCACCTTTAATATCCTCTGTTCACTGATGCAATAAATCTTTCTGCCCATTCTTGTAGTTCTTGCTTAGTCGTTCCTGGTCAGTTCGCATATTTTCAACATATTTCTCATCAGGTGTTGCATGAAATGTCTGACACTTGTGTAAATCCTATAGGCAATAGTAAGAACATTCAATGGATTTATTATGGACATGAATCTTTTATATTGAAGGTCCAGAGTATGTAACTTGTAGAAATATAAAAAAAACTTACATCAGCGACATTATCAGCTACTGCCACTATCTCTGTGTCAACAATTGACTGTGTTTACATTTCAAAAGGAAATTGCTTTTGATGTCGGGTGATCATTGATAGTAATGTTCATTAGATAATGATAGAGTGTTGATAACTACTTATATCCTTCTTCATTGTCTGAGGCCTCTCCAGGGAGCTGTCCAAGGCCTGTAAATCCTTCCAAATATCATATTGGCACAGTAGCGTACGTTTTTTTTTGTTTTTTTTTTTAATCAGGAAAGCCAAATCCAATCACTATCTTATAAGCGCTCACTCTAATATGTCTGTCAAGGCTGGGATTTGAAAATAGGAAATATCTAACCTGGGCAAAGAGGTGGAGCGTGGGTGGAGCTGAGATGAGCAGGATGTGGTCTGGTTGCTGAAATCTAGTAGCTAGCTCTTACTCAAAGTGGCCATGCACATAATTCTGCATAACTTTAAGCCTTAATGTAATTTTAACGAGTGAGTTACCTTAAGAAAACGTGTTAAAGCGAGAATGTCCACTAATTTGTTTGTACCGGAGAAGACATAGCGGACCAAAGCAGGCAATTTCATCTTGATAAACATAATTTAAGCCATGTAAATCCCATATTTTATTTAACAGGCTACTCTACAATGGAACAAAGGGACAAAGAAATAAGAGCATGTCCAGTAATTAACCCTCGTGCTCAGCAGCCAATGGGAACTTGAGACGCTCCCCGTTAAACTGGAGAAGCGGCAAAAAGGCTCAAAATGTGTGACACTGACCTCTGTCCACGTGTTGTTACCTTGTGATGAATCATTCATTTTTACCTGCTTATCTCATCATAGCTCGGGAGTGGCAGCTCTGATAGCGCGCACATATCTATAACATACCTAGAATAATCACAGCAGGTTTACTCTTCCCGGCCAGGTGGGTTGTCCAAATGTCTGTGATTGGTTGGTGATATGTCATGTATGGGCATCTTACGGTCTGTGAGTTCACAGAAATTCCCCCCGCCCCATGTCCTGCTCTCTTTATCTGAAATTCCGGCTCTGCTGTCGACAGGTGTTGCTCAGTTTGTCGTACAGGAAACGAAACACAACACACTGCAACTTCTGGTGGTTTGATTTGCTGCCATCACCTGTCTGCTCAGGAAGCGTTGACCTTTATCTGTGGACCACCTTCAGCAAATTCAAGTGATCATTTGTTTTGTGTAGCTGTTAGAGAGCATGCTGTGACTTACCCTGAGGGCTGGTCTGACTGGTCTGACTCAGGGCCAACTTTCCTTTTAGCATTGTACGTCACATTTACCTTTAAAACCTGCACAGACTGTCAGACGACCATTCAAGGGATATCCAAGCGGCGCGCGCACTGATCTGCAAATATGCTCAGGTATTCGCCGAATTCAATTAATTATTTTCTACAGGTTTCTGCGAATTTCTTTCTAAAATAGATCCCTGTCCTACAAGATGTATATATTG
This sequence comes from Chaetodon auriga, assembly GCF_051107435.1. Classification (NCBI taxonomy): domain Eukaryota; kingdom Metazoa; phylum Chordata; class Actinopteri; order Chaetodontiformes; family Chaetodontidae; genus Chaetodon; species Chaetodon auriga. The sequence goes on from NC_135076.1 coordinate 13,872,815, forward strand.
TATGCTTTTAAGTTAATTTGAAAACGAGCTGAGGTGTTACTGGAAGATGTCTGGTTTGATTTCACTTGTAAAACTGAAATTCTGGAGTCATTCATTCACTCTCAGAAAACACCACAGCAGCCTGCATGTCACACGTTGTCTATATGTATTGTCGTGATCAACCATGAAGACTGTGTGGCGTTTGCTTGAGTGAACGGCCGCTTTTGTGTCGGTATATTCTACCCTCACTGCGTCCACATCCCGTCGCAGCTCCGCAGATAATCAAAACAACTCTCCGCTAAAGACACGCAAAACTGTGGGTGGACTGAAACAGATAACACATTCTGATTATTAACGTCGAGATGAATATTTCCATTAATGATGTCGTCTGATAGGCTAAATGTCTCATCTTGGGAGATGTGGAATTAGTTATTTCCATGCAAAACACACACACACACACACACACACACACACACACACACACACACATTTATTTATTTATTTATATAAATATTTTACCTCATCAACTTCAGTGATTTTTGTAAATATCTGCTCATTCTGAATTTGATACAGCAACATGTATCAAACAAGTTGGGACAGGAGCGACTAAAGATTGGCAAAGATGTGGAATGACCTGTTTGGAACATTCCACAGGTAAACAGGTTCATTGGTGACAGGTGATAGTATCATGATTGGGTATGAAAGGGGCATCCTTTGGAAAACTGCTGTAGGTAAACACAGTAGGCAAATGATTGTATTCTGTGTTTATTTATATCTTACACAGTCCCAACTTTTTGGAATTGGGCCTGTGTGTTCTCTGAGTTTCTACGTTTGCTTGAAAAAGTGAACATTTTAGTCTTTACATTGCGATTATATAATGCTATAATGTTAATGGAATAAACTTACAAATGAAAAAGATACTGACAGATATTTGGGGCTGATGCCGACACAGATATAGGGATTAGAAAATTCCAATAACGGTATCTTAGCATATCTATCCATCTATGTCTGTATTGACCAATCTAGCAGCATACATAGCAACATACACCAGTGTAACTGCTAACTGCCGCTCATTATATTTTTTGAGTACTACTAGCTGCCATTAGCCTGTTAGCTCAGTTAGCTGTGCAGCTAATGATCTTATCAGTGCACTTAGCTATACATTTGGACTGTCACTTCTTGACGTACAAAGTGGTATTACAAGACAGGGAGGCTGGGGCTAGCTGATTAGCATGCTAAATTCAGTAGACATCTCTGCAACACAACTTAACATCAAAACTGTTATTTCTTCACATCCTGTAGATAATTTTAGTTAATTTTGGAGCACTTTAAACTAAAATTAGTACATCTTCCCTGATTCGTATGTGAATCTCAGAGTTTCAAAGTTAGCATGACCTATAGAGTCACAATAGCCACCAAATCCTTCGTACTTTAGGAACTAAATAGTCCTCGATATATTAAGTTATTTCTGACTGAGATCATGTGTTGATGAGGAAACTGTTTTATTTTCTCACTGCAGAGTTTTAATGGCACGAGGTGTCCGAATAGGAGCTTTCCTGTTGCTGCTGGGAACAGCTGTCTTGGTTGTTTATCTTCGCCAAGACATCCATGAAGGCATCCTTAGTGTCCAAGAAGTGACAGACGATGACAGTCAAATGAAGCCACCCACTGAAAACAACTCTTATGTGTACTCCTGGCCAAAATGTCAACAAGATACGGCTGCTGCCAACATTGCTGGCTTCAGCTTGCTTCCTGGTAACATACAAGACTTTCTCTACTATCGACACTGTCGCCATTTCCCCATGCTGTTGGACCCTCCTGACAAATGTGGTGGAGTTAATAAATCAGCAGAAGTCTTCCTTCTGCTGGTTATTAAAAGCTCTCCTGGAAACTACGACCGCAGAGAGGTGCTGCGTAAAACCTGGGCCAAAGAGAGGCGACACAATGGTGTGTGGATCCGAAGGATCTTCATCTCAGGAACAACAGCTTCTGGCTTTGAGAAAAAGAGGCTGAACAAACTTCTGGAGCTGGAGCAACAAGAGTACGGTGACATCCTCCAGTGGGACTTCAGCGACACCTTCTACAACCTCACCTTGAAGCAGATACTCTTCCTGGAGTGGATGGAAAGAAACTGTCCAAAGGCTCGCTTCCTGCTAAATGGTGATGACGACGTCTTTGCCAACACAGACAACATGGTGGAGTATCTTCAAAGCCTCAAGGACAATGATGGAAGCAAGCACCTCTTTACCGGTCATCTCATCATATATGCGAGTCCCATTAGATGGTCAGGGAGTAAATATTTTGTCCCAGTTGAAGTGCACACGCCAAACTCATATCCCCCTTACTGTGGTGGTGGGGGCTTCCTTTTGTCTGGCTATACAGCTTTGGTCATATACAGTATGTCCCAGTCCATTCCTATTCTTCCCATTGATGATGTTTACATGGGGATGTGCCTGGCCAAAGCAGGACTTGGTCCTGCTTCCCATATGGGTGTGAAGACACTGGGATTTTACATACCCTCCAGCACACAGGATGCATATGATCCTTGCTATTTCAGAGAACTGCTACTAGTACACAAATTCCTTCCAGCTCAAATGTATTTTATGTGGCACAGAATACATGATCCTAATTTGAAATGTGGCTTGAATAAAGTACCAAACAAAAGCTTAAAGGTAGGGGCAGGGCATGTTAACACTAAAATCCCTTCAGTGACCACTTTAGTGCCGTAGGTACAGTCAACGCAGTGCAATAAAACAACAACAGCTCTGCTTCAACGTTTCCAGAGTGTAAAATGTTCTGTTTTTGTTGACACTATCACAGCGATTGTTGTTAATGCATCCTTATTTTCATTATTGAGGTCAAAGGTGTTGGACTTAGCTACATTATCCTGTAAAGTGTTTAGAATATTCTGGCCACAGGATATGGAAACAGTAAAATAAAGCAGTTCTCACATTTCCCACAGTCCCCACATTTTGAATGTAATCACAAAGTGAAGTATTGGGTAAGCAAGCTGTAAAATGTAGAATTATTTAATATTTACACTGTAATCGCAAGTGTTCCTGAAACTAATCATTTGCCATCTTCTTGATAGCAGATATAAATACTGTTTCCTTTTTTAAAATGCAGATATTATCAGTGGTGGCAAGATATAACACATTATTACTTCCTGGTTGTTCTGCTGCTTATTTTTTTCTTTCTTTGTAGTTTGATGAATGTGATAACCTCCACCTGTATATTTCTATTTCAGTCAGTGAGGTAAAATTCAAGGAAAAATCCAATGATGACTTGTGGAGCATATACTGTATTTACGTCATGATCAATGGATTACAAACATATTTCAAAGAGTAAATCATGACTTAATCTAAAAGACAAGAGGTCCCATTAGATGAACGCTGTCTTCACTGTTAAACTCACTGATCAGTTTCATACTGGTCACTGGTGGGGAAGCCATTTTTCCACATGAGGTCTGGAGTGAAAAGAAACCTTTTTCTCTGTTTGTTAGTTTGCTGTCTTACATGCTTTTATTTCTTATTCTTCCAGACTGATGTACGTCTCATTGTTTTGAAATCAGTCAGTCATCTCTGTCTCACCTGCAGCTCATTTAAAAAGTAAAAGCGAGGCTCCTCATTGGTGAGAGGCGAGACCATGTGCTCTAGTGCTGGTTACTAGTGAAATACAGAATTCATTTTAAGATTTTGCACAAGGATTTTCTGTCAAAATAATAACAGTTTAGGGTTTCTCAATCAGGACAATTGTGTATTTGTTTTTTTGTCTGAGCTCTACTCACTAATTTAAAGCGGATGGGGTGCACTTTGTAAAAGATCATGTATTACACATCAGAGATCAGAAATACGCGAATCAAAATGTGATTTGAACTTTTCAGGGACTTGAAGGGCTAATTTATTTATTTATTTAGTGTGTGTTTTTTTTTTTTTTTTTCCTGTAAGGTACTCAGGTGACATTTTTGTTTGTTAATATGATCTACTGTGAAAACACACTTGACTTAAACGAATTAAAGTGATTATTGAAGACGATGTCTTTTTCATATAGCAGCACTGTACAGACACTGTGACTTTTCATTCATTACTTTTTTGTATGGAAATGCTGTAGATCCAACGCTCTATGGAAGTGTGGATGTTTTTCATCAAGCATTCACTGTAATTTGATTTTAAAGAAAAAGATTTGAAGCATATTTTAATCAACAGTGATTAACTGAAGGTTAAAGTGAAGGTGAAAGAGGCACCTTCAGTTATACGTTTGTCACTGTGGCAATTGGCACCATTGCACTCCCTCACTGGCACTCCCTAAAAATTCCCCCATGCCATTAATGCAGAACATATGAGGAAGACAAGTATTAAATCTCACACTCATGCAATGTGGCAAAACTGGCTTTCCGTTTTCCACGAAACAATAAAACCTCAACGTCTGATCGGCAGGTGAGTAAGTGGACTGCAGACAGAACAATGAGTCCTTTTCAGTGTACGGATTCTATATGCTTTGTTGATATATGACCCCCCCCCTTTTTTTCTTTCTTTATCTCTCTTCTCTCTCTCAGTCTCTGCATTTCTGGCAGTCCACAGACACAATAAAACAGTTTAGGCGATCTTGGTCTTGGTGATAGTTGGCAATTTCAGCATCCAGCCACAAGAGAATACTTATTCTTCTCATTGGTCCACCACTCACGTTCATGCATTGAATTTGTCCTCGCCAGCAACTCTATTATATCTAATTAATCAGACTCAAATATCCACTCTGTCATCACAAACAGTCACATGTCCGTAACGCTTACATGGAATACAAAAACCTAACACCAGATGGCACTTTAACACTTCTCTTCTCAAGGACCCTGAGTCTCATTAAAAAGGAGTGGGCATCTCTCCTAGAAACAAATGATTCCCCAAAGTCATCACCAGCTCTTCCACAGAGAACAGGTAAAACAATTTTATGAGGTATAACAATTTAATTCTCTGTTTCGAAAAAAAAAAAAAAAGAAAGTAAAAAGTAAGAAAAACAAGAAGCAGCCAATTAACGCTCCTTGTACCTCATTCTGTTTCACTGATTCTCATCAAGCAGAAAACATCGCACCTCTCTGCTGCTGCTGCTCGATGTCTAACATACAACACTGTTTTGTTGAAATGTCAACTGTCTCTGACATTCACCAGCAGGTGAAAGAAGGCCGACCTAAGCCAGCACAATGGCAACTGCGCGACCTCAAGCCAGGTGAGTGGGTGGTGGTCAAAGACCTCAGGTGAAAGAACTGGCGCTCCAAACGGTGAACAGGTCTGTTCCAGGTGCTCCTCAGAAGACAGACACCTCTTCAAGTTGCAGAGCCAACTTGATCCACGCAAGTCACCGCAAATGAGTTCAGGAACCACATGATGATTTTAGTCCAAGACAAAATTAATATCCCAACATTGCGCTGAGGAATCGACTGGGGTGTAGGAGGATCACCGCCCCAAAGGGGACCAGTGGATGACAAACTGCACTGACGAATCAAAGCCTTTGCAACCACCAATCATGAGTCCTAAAAAACGACCTTGGCATCCCTTCTGAAGACTGCAGTCTGAGAGGCGGCCTCTGCAGCCTCTTGTTCAGCCTCTCATTGTAGTCATTCCTATAATCCCCATCCATAAACACCAACAAACACTCCCAAACACTACACACTGTCACAATCACAGTAGACATAAAAGACATGTATCTTTGCCATGGAAAGCAAACAAACAACTCCAGCCTGTGGCAAACAAATTGACTAAAACACAATCTTTGGGCAGCTTAAGCTCCATTTTAGCTATGGTGTTTATCATTTGTCTGTAGCACCATTCATCTGTAACACCTGTTAATTCCCACTTCTCACTGACACACCTGACTCCTTTTCAGGACACCATGGACTCTGAGGACCTTAAATCCTCCATGTAAAAAACTTTGGACCACATTTTTACAGAGAGAGGAACAGAGGAAGTTCTATTTCCACAAAAAACAGCATTTTTCTTATCCTTCTGTTTGTGATGAATACAATTAAACTTTTTGATATGATAAGAAGGGATACATGTAATAGAAAGGCCCTCATATGATAATCTTGTATGACCCTCACATAATCCCAGATGTGTGTAACACAATGGAAAACGACTCGACTCCTGTTCTGTATTCTTTCACTCCTTACACGGTCTTGTTGACCACTGTTTCAAATTATGTATTAGGAAGTTACTATGTATGTATTGGACTGGGCGGTTCCCTGATATCATGGCTCACCCACACCTGCTCTCCATGCCCATCAGCCGTCACAGCTGAAGCCAATCCATAATCACCAGCCACAGGATAAAAACTGGATCTCTTCACCAGTCAGATTGTTGTGTTCACATGCCTGGTGACACTCTTTGTGCTTTGTTCTGTGCTGTATTTTTTTTTTTTGCTTGCCTGTTCATGTCACTAGGTTTGCTCTCCTTGTGTCTCAGGATCATCTTCTTGTGCCTAGACCTGCCGAGTTTGCCCAGCTCCAGTTCACCACTTGAAATTGTACTGACTAATCTCACCTGCCTTCCCGCTCCTTTCTGGATCTACAGAGATTATCTCCCAGTGACCATAACCCTCTTTGTAACACTTTATTATTATTTCAGCCATTATCATGCTCACTTCCTCCATCTCACACTGGTTTCTTAACCTTTGAACTAAACTAGAAAGACACTGAAATTCTCGGTATTCTTGTACTTTGAGTCTTATCTATATGTTTGAATATATTACAAGGCCATAATAAAACTCTCAGGAGCAAGCTTGCTTCAGCGACCTTTGTCCCGTTTATGCAGTGTGCTGTCAGAAGAAATATAAGGGGAAAAGACCTGTGTTTTTGTTGGGCAAATTCATGATTAAAGAATGTTATTAAAAAAAAAAAAAAAAATAGTGAAGGTTCTTGTAAGCAGAAAGCTGGAACCCTATTTGACTCTACATTCAACCTTTGCATTGTTTAATTTGCTTTGCACTCTAGTGAGGTGGTGTTAAATATTAAATAATATACATAACCACATAGAAAAACGAAAATCATGAAAAAAAAAAAAAAGCTTGACACCTTAATCCACAGTATTTGTTTATTTCCTCCATCGAGTATCACACAAGAAAACCTGTTTACCGTTACTGGTTAACTTGTGGGAGGGTCAGTCGAGGAAACCTACCAGCAATCATCTTGCAGCACTTGCTTGCAGTAAGCCTCAGGAATCGACTCTCCAAAAAGCCAACCTGCTCCATGTGTACTGACAAATACCCGTTTGGATTCATTTTTGATCACCAGCAAACACTTGACATCGTATCAGAGCTTATAATTTAAGGTTTGTACAGCTTAACACTTTTAAAAGGATTTAAAAAAAACGTAACAGGTGAATCTATGAGGATACATATTTTTGTCTACTCAAATGATTAATGCTGATGATAATAAGTTTACGGTGGCAAAGCCATCATTATCTGCTTTGTGGTGTTTTGAAGTTTTTTAGTTGAACTGTTTTATAATTGACACTGCAGAAATGATTAAATAAAGTCTCAACATAAATATTCACAAAAAGGATTTGAACGTTTTTGTGATTCATAGAAATGAGGAGAGAATATATTTGCCTTTGCAAATTATTTAAGAAGGTAGTGAGCATATAGTTTCACAGAAAGATCAACTAATCCTTAATGATCATCATCAGCTCATAGCTGATGATTCACAGTATCTTACAGTCTGTGCTCAGGTAACTTATGAGCATCTGCTTGTCTTTGGCCAATGCTTATTGCGTCTCTCCATGCTAACTATTCACTATGACCTGCTTCATGTTTACAGGTACCTATAATCTACATAAAAGTGATCACCTTTATTTCTTAAATGCATCATTTTGTCATAATTTCTGCTGTCAGACTTGATAAAAAACTTTTTTGAATTTTGCAGTGTGGAGGATGAGAACTATCATGAGAAAAAAAACTCTCCTAATATCTGGACTTCTTGGCCTGTTGCTTTTCCATCTCTGTAAAGTAATTTTTATTTTGCATGTGAAAAGGGACGGCAGTCAAAATAGGTCAATTGCCAAAAAGACGTCCTTTGTTCATTCAAGATGTCAGCTAAATATGACTGCTGCCAACATCACAGGCTTCAGCTCACTTCCTGGTAACCTAAAAGACTTTCTCTACTATCGACACTGTCGCCATTTCCCCATGCTGTTGGACCTTCCTAATAAATGTGGAGGAGCTGATAAATCAGCAGAAGTCTTCCTTCTGCTGGTCATCAAAAGCTCTCCTGAAAACTACGACCGCAGAGAGGTGCTGCGTAAAACCTGGGCCAAAGAGAGGCGACACAATGGTGTGTGGATCCGAAGGATCTTCATCTCAGGAACAACAGCTTCTGGTTTTGAGAAAAATAGACTGAATAAACAAGTTGAGTTGGAGCAACAAGAGTACGGTGACATCCTCCAGTGGGACTTCAGTGAATCATTCTACAACCTCACCTTGAAGCAGATACTCTTCCTGGAGTGGATGGAAAGAAACTGTCCAAAGGCTCGCTTCCTGCTAAATGGTGATGATGACGTCTTTGCCAACACAGACAACATGGTGGAGTATCTTCAAAGCCTCAAGGGCAATGATGGAAGTAAGCACCTCTTCATTGGTCATCTGATGCCAAATATGGAGCCCATTAGAACACCGGGGAGCAAGTACTTTGTCCCAGTTGAGGTACATGAGTCGAACTCATATCCCCTCTATTGTAGTGGTGGGGGCTACCTCTTGTCTGGCTATACAGCTTTGGTCATATTCAGTATGTCCCAGTCCATTCCTATTCTTCCCATCGATGACGCTTACATGGGGATGTGCCTGGCTAAAGCAGGACTTCGTCCTGCTTCCCATATGGGCTTCAAGCCTCTGGGACTGTACATCCCCTCAAAGAAAGTAGACCTATATGACCCTTGTCATTATAAAGATCTTTTATTGGTACACAGATTCCTACCAGCTAAAATATATTTTATGTGGTATAAATTAAATGATCCTAATCTGAAATGTGGCATTAAAAATAAGAAAATTAAGTAATATTGAAATTAAAATGAATAATGTATTTTTATATAAATATAAATATAAATATAAATTGTGTGAGTGCTGGAGCTTTAACAGTGACTTCACTGAATGTTGTTTGGAGAACATGGATGTCAGTAACAGTTTCTAGAAAATTAATCAATAACCCAACCAACAGAGCAACACTGTCATCTCCATGATGCCAGAACGACTAATAAGACTGATAACCATCAGTAACGTGGACTTATGCCCTTTAGCTTTCCTATCTGGCATAACATTGCTGAACTGTCCAGTTGCCATTTATTTAAGAATTCTGTTTCCAGTTTTTTTGTACTTTGTAAACTCCTCAAAGATACATTTTGAATGAACATAATACATTTATTCAGTTTTTTTTTGTTTGTTTGTTTTAGACACGTCAGTACTTCAGAGAACAACTTATTTCAGTTGTCAGAAAACAGTTACAGTCTAAAGGTTGCTGCCACAAAACATATATATAAACAATACAGCAAAAGACAACAAATTCTTCGTTACAGAATGATATTACCACAGTATAAATGCAGAAAGGAGAATATTAGATGCAAAATATATTTCTCAAAACATTTTCAGAAAAGAAATTACCCCTCCACAAAACTTTAAATCTCTTTTTTCCAGTTTCTGTAGTTCTTCTATGCCTTTATACAGATGTGAAAAAAGTCATATATGTTGTCTGTACCTGCTTTCAGTGCCCAGTACAATGTGCCTTATATTTTCTTACAGTAATAAGTTATTGTTCTGGTATGAGGGATGAGTTGTGGTTAAATGTCTTTCACCTGTTGTTGGCCAAAATAGCAATGTCATATTCTTGGAGTCTGTAGAAATATGAGCCTTAAGCCTTTACGCAGCACAAAGTTTTTCTGCTTGTTGAACATGAACACTGTAATATATTTGACTATGAGCAATGTACCAAATTAAGATTGTAGGCATTGTGTATCGGTTTATAAGGTGAGCAGGAAATCTTAAAGTATGGTGTAAGAAGAGGTTTTCAGAGCTCTGTCACTGTGAACAATAAATGTTCTGTTTCATATGTGCCCAGCCCTCTAATGGTTTACACATTTACTCATAGAACTGAAGTTACATCCAGGTAACTTCTATTTTTCACCTGCCTTAACGAAATTTTGCCACTTTTTGTGGCGAGGCAGGGTTTTGCACAATATCTGCTAGTTTGAAAATCGTACTGGTCACCGAAAACAGTGTTTGATTACAACTTAACCAACAGAAAATATTAGCTTTACCTGAGTGCCAAGGGAATAGCCTCGATGAGATTTATGAGAGCCCAACACCCAGAAATTCTATTATCAGTCTGTCAATGTTTACATGATTGGATGAGTGTCCGCTGCTGTGAGCATGAACATTGTGTAAAATGAATTTCAACAAGAAGAGTAAATGAAATTGCATTATTTCATACTGTTGCTTTCAAAAGTTCAACTGTGGGGGTGCAAAGAGGCTCCTTGTCAGCCTTTCGGGTTCTCTCTCTCGTCCTGCAGGATGCTTTCAATTTGGTTTCCCAGGCTAGTGAAACAAGGCCGCTCCGTGAAGTCGTATGCCCAGCACTCCTTCATCAAACCGTATACCTGGTGTCACAGTGAGAAAAATATAATAATCTGTTTTGCCTGGAGATACAGAGCAAAGAACTGTTGATATTTGCATGCGTTTGCCAAACTGAAGGACAAAAGATGTTCAATATAAATCATGACCATCGTGGAGAAGATTGCCAGACTCTTCCACATATTAGCAGGAGATGGTGGAATAAAGACGCTGTCACATTGTCACTGATATAAGACAGAGGCCACATGCATCTTGCTAGTGGGCTCATTGATTTACAGTGCGATTCTCATAGCATCACAACATACTTGTGAGGGATGTGTGAATGTAGAAAAGTGGCAGATAAAAGACCTTTAATTTAATCAGAATCAAGATGAGAGATTTCCAAAATGGCTACTGTTTTTCAGCAACTGACCCATATACAGTGAACGTACCTTGGGTGGGCAGTTTGGAGGAGCCGGCAGCCTCCAGTTATTCTTTAGAATATTTGCCAGATGCACTGAAATGGATGGGCTCTGCACATTGTGTCCAATCTCCTGCATGCATAGCTAAAAGAACGGTATTAGTGAAATATTTTGGTTAAACAAGTCTTGCTAAATGAAAAGAGATATGATAGATAAGACTTTATTGATCCCACACTGGGGAAATTCAGTCATTACAGCCAGTAAGTATTACAAAGAGCAAACACAGTGGCATAAAGGGATCAAAATAAAAAAGCATTGAAATATTGTTCATACAGGTATGTGTGGACAGTAAGCCTTCTTACTCTTTTCGGGTTGGAATTCATGTCACAGTAAGAGAAGAGCTCGTGAAGAACGACTCCAAAACTCCAGACGTCTGACTTGTGGGAGAATCTGGACTCACTGATGGACTCTGGGGCGTACCTGCATTAGATGAGCAGTGTGTGGTCAGGTAGACCTCCAGGAACTGAACACAAGATAATCTCCGTTTGAAGGATGGCTACTTATCAAAGCAAAACAACACAGTAATCTTCTTTAATGCCTGATCTGGGAGAAAAAGCTGGCCTCCTTCAGTCTTTAATTGCCAAATTATGACGCCATTTCAAACAGCAGACTGTCTTTTATGAGAATGACTCATTCAAACAAACAGGAGGCTTCCACACTGCAGAAAGCTACGGATCTCTGCTTCAACACTTTGGATTAAAGAGTATTTCAGTTTTCAGACATGAGGTACACTACCAGAAAATGGGGCTCTCTCCGGGCTGTGTGACTCGGTAGTATTCCTTGTCCAAAGGAATAATCTTGGTCAGTCCAAAATCAGCAATTTTCACTAGCGACTCACTGGCCACAAGGATATTTCTAGCTGCGAGATCTCTGTGCACGTAACGCAGGGTCTGCAGGTACTCCATCCCCTGGGAAAATTTCAAACAGTAAAACATTTTATGTATATATATATATATATAACACAGACAAGATAAGCTGGTGTACTTTGTACATCATGCAACAATAAAACACATCCCTTCAGCACTCTGGCTTTGACTCTTGAAATCTTTATTATTGGTTTGAATGGAATGTTTGGAAAGCATGGGAGGTGGTTCACATTCCTCTTAAGGATGGTACCATGCAGGGAGAATGACCGTTATATTCTCCTGGAGGATTTTTTGATGACCGAGACACCCACACTTTCTGGCAAAAGTCACATTATAGTGAATATGTTTAGGACACGACTCAGTCACAGAACTGAAAATCAATGTTAAACTTTTTGCCAACCAGTAATTAAACGAGAGTCCAGTCAAACCTTGCTTACGTTTAAATTTTGTGATGACAGCCATTTGCATGAGTTTAGCTCATATTTCCGACTCTTACCTTACAGATCTGAGAAGCAAAAAGCAGCATTCGCCTGGTGTTAACATTATGTCGTTTATTCTCCAAGTAGCCAATGAGGCTGCCGTAGGGCAGGTATTCCATCACCAAGCTCATGCTGAGGCGACCTGTGAACAGATTAACATTAAACTCATTCAGCAGATGAAAACTTTCGATACTGAGAAGACACTCCAGATCGTTGCGTCGTTTCTTGAATCAGTCAGTCCAGACAAGAGACTCTGATTTTAAAGTTAATCCAGGATTATGAAGGGATGCACTAATATCATGAGTGCACTGTATGTTTACTGACGCTGATTATTTGGGTACATCGTGTGCTATGTTTGCAGTGAGTGTTTTTTTTTTTATACCCATGCTGTAGCAGACTCCTCTGTATTTGACGATGTAGTCGCACTCAAGAACGCTGAGGGTTTTGATCTCCTTCTTGAAGTCCTCCAGGGTCGACTGCTTGTTGGGCTGCAGCTTCTTTACAGCAACCAGCTCACCCGTGTTATCACCCAGCGGGTCATAACGGCAAAGTTCAACGCTGCCAAAGTTTCCCTGGTAAAAATGTTTTGAGTCAGTCAGGGCACAAATGAGGTGAAAAGGTGAAAATGTTTGTTGGGCAAGAAAAAATGGGGTCATAAAACTCCTTTTCATTTCATGTGAAGCACAACAGCAGCTTTAGTTAATATCCTGTCGTGTCCGCCTTCGTCAGTTTGTCCATTAAACACAATGTCATGGGCAGCAAAAAAAAAAGGCCATGATATTGTAATTGTCTATACATCATGGGCATACAGGCAATGACCTGGAAAAGGCCTCTCAAACAGATGAGTCATGATCATTAAAGTGCACTGTTTGGTCCAAAGGGCTCTGCTTTATGAACATGCTGTCATCTTGCTTGTACACTCACTTTTCCCAGAAGGGAGATGTAGCGCAGGTGTCTCTCCTCAAGCAATGTCTGGGTGTGTTGAGCAGGGCTGAGGGCTGTGCACACAGGGCTCTGTGTGACCAGCTCAGTGGCGTGTAGTATCACATAGTCTGCCATGAAACAGGAGAAATTCTCAGTAATGGTTTTTGGTTTTCTGATGTAACCGAACAGCATGATTCCACCACCAACACCCATTCTGACCAAGACTTACAGGACCAAACTGAGAGGCAAAGACCTTTGACTTTCAATTTGTTGAAATCCTAAATAAATTTGTCAGTGCTCATTTGCACTCAGACTTTTCTTTATTTCATAATGACCCCTTAAAGAACTCTATTGACATTTACACATGAAACTGGGCAAATATAATATACTAAAGAAGAAATTGATAAGTAAATAAATTAACATGCCAACCAACTGACATGCTTGTTTCTCAGTTTTGACATTGAAAGTCTCTCCTTGGTATATTTAATATATTTTGTATAATGGTATCATTTTTATAAATGCACCACTATTTCAAAGGACAAAATTGATGAGAAAAGCTTCATCTGGGTCAATTTTTTATTGACCTGAAATTAAAAAAACATGAAGCTGACATATTTTTAGATATGTGGTTTATACTGTCTGTGTGTATCAGCTGAATAATGATCCACATCATTACCTGAAGTGATCAGACTGTTGAGTTGACGAATAATACTGCGGCAGGAAGGTCTGAAAGCCGCCTGGTAGTCCATACACTGACTGATCAGATCAGCCAGCTCAGTCCACTGGGAGGGAGGCAGCTGCTGGAAGGTCTCATAAAACTGCCGCTTCTACAGTAAACACATCAGTAGTTGACATCATCAGAGCTTCATTCTAACCTTTATTGAAGTCTCTGTCGCTTGTCATTGCTATATTTTGTTGTTTATGTGCCTTCTTTCTTTTACAGGAATTTTTGTTTCATTTTTGTCATTTGATGAAATCTTTGCTAAACTTCAAAAATGTATCATCTAGTACAGTGTGATACCAGAGGGCTTATTCTGTTCATTTTGATGTTGAAACAGTGTGTAAAATGAATAATTTCTTCTGTGTCTCAAATCAGGTGTTCTAATGTCAGTTCTTCCTAATAAACTCTCTCTCTCTAAGATCTCTCTTGAAAAAGAGACAGACTGTAACCTGGTTAGATAAATGAGGAAAAGTTGCTGGATCTACAAAAGACAACAAACCAGATCAATCAGTCTGAAGCTATGGTTCCACAGAGCCCAAAACTAACCTGAATTAGCTTTGCTGATTGATTCTGAATATCATCAGATTTATTGCCTATAAAGCCAGATATTCACAGTTCCATCTCCAGGTACTTGTCATCAAACAGCTATCAAAGTGTAATCACCAAGGTTAAACATAAGTGGATAACAATGTACCATGTAAATTTCAAATGCAGTATCTCTGTACAGTATATTGGAGCTTTGTTGTACCTCTAACACCCACTAAGTAGCAACGTATCCAGGCTGCTAACAGCAGTGACCGCCGGTTTTCATCATCTACGAAATTTTTTTGTTGCCCCGGTTAATTGCCATGATGAATCATTAGATAGCTCATGGTAAAAAGCACACAGCACACCAACTGTCTTTTTCAGATTTATGAGTTAATGATAATGAACGCACCACTAAACAACTGATGGGAACACAATGACTTATGGGACAATGAGGGCTGTAAAAGTAAAATAGTACACCAATTGTGCCATAAATTACAGCTCTTGACAGTACTTTGACTGCCTGTTCGATCAGCGTTTAGTGCATAGTTTACTCAACAGAAGAGGGCGTACCTGGTGTAGTTCCCAGCCCTGCAGTGGATTGTTCCCACTGTTGAAGATCTCCCACACAGTGGCACCAAAGCTCCATTTATCACACTCTAGAGTCAGGTTGTCCGGGGCATCTACAACCTCAGGGGCCACCCAGGGGATCCTGTCCAGAATCACTAAACAAACACACACAGATATTATATATCTGCATGAATTACTCACACATTCATGAAGGATGCTAAGAATATCTGTGAAGATTCTCAGTCATCGAGGTCATGGTTATCCAAGAAGGGCTGAGCTCTGGGCAACTGGACTTCACCTCTCATCCACCATCCATTCATTGAGGGGGCTCCTTCAGTTCTCGCACCAGAGTGGTTTCAACAACTGTGATAACAACCCCACAGGCTAAGTACCTGGGTCTCCCCACCAGCCAGTTAGAACTGAAGAAGCAGCTTGGAGGACAGGTAAATAAAATGTTTTCAAGTTTCTACAACCAAGTCCAGTTGCCCTGGATTCAACCCTCCTTGGATAATGCTAACATTAGGTATCATATTTTAAATGTGTTACACTTTCTTGGGTGATACAAACTAAAAACAGTTTATATTGTGAAGACCATTTCATTTATGTATTTATTCTTAGATTTTATCTTGTGCTTGGCTATCTATTCTAACTATTCTGTTCCTCTCCTGTGAGAAACCAAAAGTCAACGTTGACTTTATCCCAAACATAATCTTTTCCTACACCTGACCAAGCGGCGACTGTTGCATGGTAATCATGTGTTTATCATCACTACCATGACGACAAAGGTCACTTGACTATGACGATGAATGGTGAAGGTCACCTGATTTTGCCCCTTCTTGTACTTTCCTGCACTAAATGACATGCAAAAAGCTTAACCTGAGTAAATGCACGAAATGTCCTTAAAAGCAGCATCCTAGTTATACGCCGGCCAGTGAGATCACATTGCTGCGTTTGTCTCCTGACTATTATATACAGTATATGCACTATAAATTGATCTGATGGTGTCAGACATGGAAGACCCTCCTTGATTTACCATCCTTGCCCAGCATGACTACACTGATGCCCGGGTCGCTCAGCTTGATGAAAGGAGAGCTGCCCTTCGACAGGTCACCTTCTCTGGCCAGCAGCAGATTCTTTGCACAGATATTTCCATGAACGATGTTTTTTTCTTCCTGCAAGACAGTTACATGCAAATGTTGACTCATTATAGTGTCGTCATCAGTACTGATCAACTGTTATTACACTGTTATTTTGGCACTTGTGATCTTCAGACATGGAAATAAAAATTGGAAATGTATTGATGTTTTATGGTTTTAAATCATGCACGCTTAGATACACACACAGGGAACTAAATCTCCTCCTAGACTGGGTTTTCATCATTACTTTTGAAAGATCAGCAAGTTTGTCTTACCAGAAAGTTTAGGACAGACGCCAGCTGTTTGGCTACGTCAAGTTTCCAGCTCACTGACACAGATCTCCCTCTCTTCAAGTAAAGGTCGAGGGCCCCGTACTCGACAAACTCCTGCACCATGATGTCTGTAAGGCACAGCAAGGGTTGTTTCTACAGCTGAACTTCAAACCAAGCACCAACATTCAAATGCTCGCCCACAGACAAGGGACTGAGTCAAGGTCACATGAGGATTTAATGTGAAGATAGTTATTCTTTTCGATTATGATGGGAATGATTTAATGTGTCTATTCATTCATTCATTCATTCACTGATTCATTCTTTCAGTTCATTTTGTTTTTGCTGTTTGCAGGTGCAGGCCTATAGATTTTTTATCAGAACAGAGCTTGTAAATGCTTTTAGACTGAGCCAAAGTGAACCAAACGTGATCTGATTTCAGTGTCTCCTTGTGTAGAATAATCTTAGAATAATCACAAGTATTTCTATTTGCACAACTGATATTATTCACAGAACAGTAATACATATAGAAAGCACATTAGCATCTTGAAGCAAATAAAGACATGGTATCAAAAAACTGCAGTTTGGTTTGAACTTACTTTTTACTCCATGAACACTGACACCATATACAAGGAGGAGGTGTTTGTGAGAAATCTGACTCATCAAGCTGGCAGCTTCAAAGAATGACTGAGAGAGGGCAAAGACAAGCAAATAACATGTACAAAATGTTAAAAGGGATGAGTTAGATGACAGAAAAATTCAACATTTAAGTGTATTTCAATCTGAAGAAACCCACCTCCCAGCATTTTTTGTGAGCGGCATCAAGCTCTTTCAGGAAAACGTCTGTCACGTGCTTCTCCCCATCACGAAAATCTGTTTTGTGGCCTTTGAAAATTCGCGTGAAGGATCCCTGTCCAAGGCTTTCACCCTTATAGAGAAAATACACACTACTAAGTTTTACTACTAAGTTTCTCCATCATAAAAAAAACATTTAACCTTTGAAGGACCTTTCATATTATTTCACTACAGTACAGTATCAGTGTATTTGCAGTAGTAGCAGCATTTGTCGTGTAGTTGTACACAGCTGTAATAGTGAAAGGGTCAGTTGAGCAACAGCGGTAATAGTGTAGTAGAAGAACTGGAAAGAGAGTAGCAAAAATAATGTTGATACCAAAACGTGAAAGACGAGCATTAATATTCACATTAGTGGCAGTATTTTGGTACTGGAAGTCTACACAGGTAGACCCAAAACCAAGGGCCCAAGACCGGACTCAGGACTGGTAAGATCAACATTTTATGCAGTCAGTTGGGCAATGCTAACATTAGCAGCCATGGCAATAAATGAGCAATTGGTATTAAAGTTCAAAAAGACAAACAGTCCAACTTATCTTTATTTTGCTCGATGCAACAGATCTACAAAGCTGATTCTTCAATTTTTAGATTTGATTCTTCGATTTGTTATCCGTCACCAAGTGGACTTTTATGGTAAAATAAGGAGTGTTTTGTGTCACGGCCAGACAGAGTGGAGAAGGCGAATCACATTAGATTCAGTAAGACACAATGGTCTGTTTGGACAACTTGTAATTTAATGTTAAAGTGTAAATAGCAATCAATTGTAAATTCAGTGCTGATCAGGTCTGTGCCTCCCTGCTGGGTTCAGGTAGGACATTTCTCGGTTCTGCATGGGTCTGGGTGCCAGCTTTGAAATCATACACAGGTCTGGTTCAGTTCCATGCAGTGCATTTTCATGTCTTTTCAGGTTCAGACACAAATTTTTGGACCTGTGAAGAATTCTACATGGTACATTTAGTGTCTGCGTACTCACCCATGTCAAGTCTTCGTATTTGATCATGTGGAACTGGATATGACTGAATTTGTTCCTGTCAGCTGTGGGGGACCCTTGTTCTTCCACAGAGCTGTTGTTGCGTATGATGATCAGATTTGTGAGCTCTGTAGGAACAGCAGAAAATGACGGCACATATCTCAGTTCAAGCAAGAAATTTAAGTATTAAGTTGAATGAATGAATGAAGGTTTTATTTCAAACACGTCGAAGCAATACAAAACAGCAAAATCAAAAACGAAACAATATTAACTTCACATGCTCGAAAAGGAGTAGGAAGAAGCAAAAGCTTATTTAATCCTAGCCCTTCACCACTTAGTAATTAATGTGCCTACTTCCTGTGCATCCTGTTTTTTGTTTTTTTTTTTGTTCGTTTTTTTGCAATCACACACTCACAAACACAATAGATAATCATATTTTTCGTCTATAATTACACCGAGAAATTTGTTTACATGAACCCCCACAATGTCAACCCCATCTCCCTGTATTAATGCTTGAGTATTCCTTTTACAATTTCCAAATCATATGAGTTTAGTTTTATTTAGATTTAACAATAACTTGTTTTTATCAAAGCACTTCTTTAATTTACACATTTCTGCAGTAATCATCCCAAGAAGCTCCTGTAAATTCCCTCCTGCACAAAAATATTTGTATCATCTGCAAATAAAACTAATTTTAATACTTCAGAGACTTTACAGATGTCATTTATATAAAGGATGAACAGTTTTGGACCCAGTACTGACCCCTGGGGGACACCACAAGCAATGCCCAAGCATGAGGAAGTGTAGTCTCCCAACTTCACAAATTGTCTCCTGTCCGTTAAGTAACTCTTCACCCAGTGCAAAACTATCCCCCTGATCCCATAATGTTCCCGTTTATTGATTAATACATCATGATTGATGTGTCAAAAGCTTTCTTGAGGTCCATGTAAATTCCAATTACGTACTATTTATGATCTATAGCGTTAGTGAAGTTGATACAGTAGTATTGGTGAGTGACAGTCAATTAATTTACATGTAGAGTCTTTCTTTCCCTTTGACATTAGAGAGTAATAATATTACTTCAACATGTACATTTTTTAGATATTTATTATCTTTTTGTTGCTTGTTCGTTTATTGAACTACTACATGGCTTGAAATGATCAGAAACCTGGATATGGTGTTCGTAAGCAAATGACACTGTGCTCCTTTCTTTCAAATTTGGTTTGTCAAAACAATGACATGATAGCTACATGAACACAAATGTAAATATTATATTGTCCACACTGGTGCAGACATAAACATACACATGAAATGAATTACACACACACACACACACACACACACACTTGGGAAACACACCTTGGGGTCGGGGTGGACAGCAGCAGGCCAACTGCACAGGTACTTCAGCCAGTACCAGCTTGTTGTGTTGGTAATAGCTGGTGAGCTCTCTCAAGCTGGAAAATGTTTTCTGGACACCAGGAAGACTGTACTTCTCATTCTTAATAATGAGACAGTCTTTATAATCAAGTCCAAGTGGAGTCTGCAGAAATATAATTGTTACATAAAACTTCCACAGCACTTCAGAAACAATTTGAGACACTTTAATCTGTGTAGAAATTGTGAGTGCACAAATTTGAGTGACATGCAAATGACTTTTGCACACTTTTGAGTATGTTGATGCTTCTCTCATACATTTGTTTCTGTTCAGTAACATTATTTGGAAAAACAAGTTTATCATCTGCATAGAAAACTTCTATTCTCCTGAGCCTTGTGATTTCCAGAAACGGTGCTTGCAGTCACAATTAAAGGACATCATAATATTTTTTTTCTCGTTGTCAGGTCCGTGAAGTAAATAAAAATGTGCACAGACATAGCTAGTAAATTACTCTTCAGAGTAAAATTTAAATCAGTCTGTTATGTTGCTTCAATGGGAAACTTTACCTGAACACAAACAGTGAGGAAGAAGTTGTCATAGTTCTTAGGACTCTGCCGCAGAAGGAACGTACCACCTTTAAATCCTGACTTTTTCAGCTTGTTGACTGCAAACTCTGATCTGATCAAACAAGATACGAAGGAAAAATCTAAAACAGGTGCATATGAATGGTGGTTTTGGTTTTCATATGTGTTAAAGTGACTCACGTGATTGGGCCGTGACAATGGTTTTTTATCCCCTCCAGAATACTTGGAGGAGCAATGTCTTGACAGAAGTAGTGGCTCGAGTCTGTGGTCAGTCTGAAGTAGCCATCAACAAGTGACACAAATGAAAGTGCTTCCTTGAGACTCTGGAACTTTGCTTCCTGTAGAGAGAAAAACAGTAAATTCTGAATAAAATAAACAATGTTGTCAATAAACGGTAAGCAAGGATTGTGGAAGTGCTGAATGACAGGTATGTCCCTTACTAAGCATCTGTCATCCTTGCGGGTTATTGTCACCATCCTGCTGTCTTGGGGAACCTGCTCATGGCATGACCTTTTTATACTGATGTCGATGATATCTTTGAAATCACAGAAGGTCTGCCACTGTAAAAAGACAAAAAAAAACAAAAAAAAGAAGAGGACGATTGAACACGGCACAACATGGCACTACTTTTTATCAAACAGATATTCAGCAGGACAGCCTCCATATGCACAACAGGTAAGTGGGTCTGACGGAGGCTACTCTCATGTTCTGGCATGCTCCTCCTTGTTGACTGAAGCAGATGGAGTGTTTTCATCGTTTCCAAAAGAATATCTGACTCCATGCATACAGCCCCGAAGTCTTCAACCAACTCGCATCTCACATCTGATGTGTTTGTACTTCTGAGACTCTGCTGAAGTAATAAACTCTTGCTAGCGCACTGTCTTTATTTTTCTTAGAAGGCATCTTTGACATGACTGTGTGTGTGCATTTGAGACACTAAAACACAGAAGCGTTTTTTTCTGCTCATTCAGCTTAGGCACTGTGAAAAAAAGTTACAATGGTAAAGAAAATCCTGATTTTCTGCATCATGGAAATCACAGGGCCCTAGAACTTGTTCTTACCTGGGCATCATCAGGATGACAACTTCCACTGGTTTGAATCCCAGTTCCCCCAGTGACCCGCACAAGAGAGAAAGCTGACTCCGAATGGGAGGACGAACGATTCACTTGGAAGGTTTCACTTCCCAAAGAAGGTTCAATGCCAGCGAGTTCAATCAGGTACTTGAGCTTCAAGCTGCACTCGTCTACTGAGCAGTTACCAAGCTTCTTTAAGAAATGCTTGAGGGTGTTTCGGATTCGATAACGATCCAGGCGGTTTCGTTTCTGGATGTCGTGACGATGTGACGTAGGAAGGCATGACTTGTAGCTGAAAAAAGAGAACAGCACAGTATTTGCTCTTATGACTGCAAACTATACAAAACATCACAAATCACTTGAAGAGAAATGTTCTAACATTAACTTGTGAGGTCAAATTTTGGCTAAATGAAACATTATCCAAATGTCAGTTTACCTAACAGTCTTGCAGAGCTCCTTTACACTCTGATGGCGCTCTTTAGCCAGTCTCCACAAGTCCAGCACTGCAAGGCCAAGGCATTCCTCCTGGGCACTCAAAGGTGGAGACACTCCCGCCTCACTAGCAATAAAGTCGCTTCGTGACTATGAACAATAAGAAATCAGTCATGGGCATAGTTTTTTAATACATGGACAATGCATGCAGCTATTTCTGGCATTTAACTGTTTGACACCAAATTCAAAACAAGCGACACTTGTGGCATAGTATTAGAAGACAATGAGAGTGTTTACTGAAACTATAACTACGTGGGTGGTGTGAGTCAAACCTTAATGTACATGAAAAGAACATCAGATCTTCTGTACTTTCTCCCTTAATGTGATCATTCTTTGTTCTGTGCTAAAGTTCAGATGTCTCACACTGTATTTTGGTGTGTCAGATTTAATATGATAAATAATCATCAAACCATATTGTTGATGTGTATCCAACCAAATTCCAAATACTGATATGATTATGCGTTGTACTGAAATAAAATAAAATGAAATGATGTATCTCAGTGAGTCATTAAATAACATGTAATACTTTACCTGAGCAAAGAGATAATCCATGACACTGTAGTCAAGAACTGGGCTGATTCTGTCTCGGGTCAGACTATAGCGGTATGATGCTCTCGGCCCTTGTCCAAACCAGTTTTGAAAGAAAAACCTTGATACCAGAAATAAATCCATTATTCATCATAGTATCACACCATAACAAACCACAAAGTTAATCACTTTTTATACATACATTGTGTGAGCGTGCCTCTACACACAGCTTTGGACGTGATCATTTGGTAACAAAATTCCTCATTTATGTTCTTACAAAAACTGTTTAAATAATTCACCTATGACATGCAGTAAGTAGTATTTCTAAAACTGTTATCACATCTGAACTAAAATGAGTATTGGGAGTACAAATGTGTGATTTTTACCTTTCTGTAAGATGACAAGAAAGGAATAAGAATGTTGTTTTTTTGCTTTTGTTACAAGCTACCTGTTAGGATGCCTCTGCCTCCTCCTCCCCTACCTTGTGTCGTGAGTCCTCTTCTTGTCTCTATCATGGTTTGCTGTTTCTGGCTGTTATTCTTATTTACGGATTAGCTTTATATCCCATTCCAAAAAACATCTTAAAGTGTGATGTACACTGCTTGCTGAGGTAAATGAGTAAATGTATGATTCCTCAATAATTTGTCACCTACCTGACTCTGAAGTGTACTTGTAAGTTTTCCTCTGTGTTGAACATGTGTGATGGCGGATACCAGAATGAGAGATCGGCCGATGCCAAACCAAAAAGACTTTGGTACACTGGTAAGATTCCTAGAGAAAGAGATGACATATCATTACAGCATGACTGGTGATGCTATAGTGACTAACCCTACCCAACAAGTAGCCTCTTAGACACTTAAAAAAACAAATTCACAAACAAAATGCTAAATATGTGCAGTTTCATGACTCATGACTTTTCAGTGAAATCCTACCACATTTTTTGCCTGCTTGGACGCAGACATTTTCAGCAGAGATTTGGCCAGATGAAATCTGTAGTGTTGTTGCATCCTTTGTGGTTGGAAAGAAGTAAAGGTGTACTTGTAAACTGGGACCAGTGCTAGAACTGGACTTCTGGCTGCCTCCCCGGTCTCTGATCACCAGAGGGGCAGACTCCTCCTCGCTGAGATCCATGGGTGCCTCTAAGGAAATCAACAAATGTGTCATTATTTTCAGACAGCTATAAGAGGAAACTGATACTTCAAGTGGGGTGACATCATTTCATTGGTGTCAGCGCAAATTAAGTTGTTGGATGATATTGAAAAATGGTATAACCCTCTGTTTTTGCTTCATATTATTAGAAATAATTAAAAGTTCAGGAAAATAAACAAATATGTGCCTGGTAGTTTGTTGAACTTGCATGTGGAAAATGATCTCTGCCCACAGGAGGTGACTGCAACTGCAAACAAGTACTCGAAGGTTCATACTTTCCTCGCCCGACACACATTATGTGCAGCGTTGCACACAGTGCTCTTTAATAAACACGAACATGCTGTGTGAGGTTTGCAGCCCTTCACTGTTTCACACCACTGTAGCTGGGTTTGGCTTCAAATTAAATACAGAAAAAATGTATGTTTTCTAAAATGACAATAAGAAGTTTGCTATATAATAGTAAACAATAACAACTGTATACATACAGGAGAAAACTAGAATTTTATTTTAATAACTATTCCTGATGAAAGACCTTTGCTCTACCAGCTCCTAATGTAGCCATAGTAAACATCAGCTAATTGAAACATTGCCACATGTACACATTAATTTCGACTTATTTCCAGATATAAAGGTTTAACTGTGCAGCTTTGTAAAACCCACTGAGTGAGTGACAGTCATTACGAACCACAGCAGGTTTTTTTGAACTGATACAAATTCAAGTCATGTAGGTTTTGTTGTATGACTTGCTCACAGGCGCATCTGCAGTTACTGAGACAAGTGATTAAGGGCAGTGTTGCCCACCAAAACTATGAAGCTATGAGCTATGAAGTTTAAAAAAATCCCAGTCAACACAGCTACGACTCAAACTCAGACAGTGTGAGATGTATTATAATGTTTCCAGTATATAAATGTCACGTCATCTTCGTATAAAACTTTGCATGTTTGTAAACTAAAGTGTGTGTGTTATGACATGTGAGGAGAATTCCCACCGTGACTCTGAATGGTGTTTTAAAATGTCAAATGTAGATTTGTGGGGATTCCCATTATATCAGAGGAAACTGCTCGTCATGTTCTGCTCTGGCTGAATCAGGAACACAGTATGTGAAATACATAATACTGTGTAAGAGTACATAACGTTGTCTCATGTCCTTATTTGGTTTTAAAATACTTGCTTTGTTTACTTTGACAACAACATAGACCAAATTACTTTCACTTTGCAGATGATTGTTAACATAAACAGAACTGAAATAAGGATTAGCACTGTAATCTGTTGTAATGTACAGCTAACCCTTCATGAAATGAACATACAGTCTTTGTCATGGCCAGCTGAATACAAGTTGAAAAGTAGCTACAGACAAAGCTAGAACATAGAGTAAGCACATTCACCACATTGCACTGTGGGTTTAGACTATATAAAATGAAACTCTGACATTTCTCAACAAAGCACAACTGCATTATACTTATTTTAGAGCTAAAGATCAATATTATGTCTTGTTAAAGGTATTTGTTACCTTTTCATTTATAGGGCAGAAGTCCTCATCTCGATCATTTGTTCCTCTGAACTGAACTTTCTTCTTTGACATCTGCGCTTACGCTGTGCGTGTGTGTTGACAGGAAGTTCAATAGGATTTCCTGATTTAGACAAGCAGATGCGACACAATCGACAGTTCCTTGTCATCTCTGTCAAACTCTTTTCATCCCACTGACTGAACTGACACAGTTACAACATTAAACAGTGAAATGTTTGACAAAGTCCTTCACCTTTCACATTAAATGGATTGGAAATGTCATGGTATACAGTATATTTCTGCTGACTTTACGAAATGCCACACATAAACTTTGAGAAAATATGATTTTGAGCTATTAAACATTTAACTGCAAAAGGGACGATGAAGATGTTAAAGTACTTTCTTTGCCTCGATAGCTGTGGCTGTAAGGGCAGCTGTGCCTGTCCAACACTTCCATTGGAAGGTACTGTGTGTCAACAATGGCCGACCAGATCAATGGGAAATTCTCTCTGGATATTTATGGTTCCAGGAGTTTCTTCTGCGTGTGTAAAAGGCAACTGAACTTGCTTGACATTCTCAGGAACTCACGCAAGTCCAGTTGACTTAAGCACTGAGATGTACCATGACTCCTCATAGACGTACTTCCATCAGTTTCAGTTCCTTTCCTCATGCACCACCATAATGACAAAATTTTATTTTTCTGTGATCCATGACAAGGTATCTTCTCTTTCTAATAATTTACTGACCAACGTTAACAATTCCAACTCCAAAAAAGTAGGGGCGCTGCGTAAAATGTAAGTAAAACACAATATGATAATAAGAATATGATAATTTGACACATACTCAATTGAAAACAGCAACAAAGACAAAATACCAGCAGCATGTTGGGACAGGAGCAACAAAAGACTGGGAAAGTTGTGGAATGCTCCAAAAACACCTGTCTGGAACATTCCACAGGTAAACAGGTTCATTGGTGACAGGTGATAGTATCATGATTGGGTATGAATGAGGCATCCTGGAAAGACTCAGTCATTCACAAACAAGGATGGAGCGAGGTTCACCACTTTGTGAACACATGATTGTATAAAGGAGATTACTAAATTACAGTCAGCAGGTTCCTGTCAAAGGATACTAAAATCAATTCTAAATCAAATGGGCAGCCAGTGTAAGGTCATTAAAATTGGAGTAACGTTCTGCCACATTTTGTACAATTTGGAGTCTGATGATTTCTGATTTACACCTTTCAAAGGACCATTACAACAGTCCCACTGTAAGGAAATAAAGGCCTAATGATAGCTGGAGTGTTGTCTTGATTGTATTCTGGGAATGTTTCTCAGATGGTAGTAACACTGTTTTTGCAACACTGAATTTTTTTATGTTTAGCATTAGCCAATACACATTACATCCATGCAAAAATCCTGTGCAATATTACATATTTCTTAACTATGCTTCTATATTATTTCTACTGTGTATATATTTTCTGCTGTGCAATAGTAAACACTGTATTTTATTATCACTACTATCCTACCACTTATACACTTTTTGTCTGTAATGTGTGTGAGTATCTTGCTGTTATTGCTGCATGTAACAACATAATTGCCCCGGCATGGGATCAACAAAATTATATCTCATCTAACATGACTTGTTAACCTCGTTAGTGTGTTTCTCAAAAGTGAGGTTAGAGACAAAGAGCACACCCAGGTTCCTCCATTTGGTTTATCATTAACTGATAAGGTACTGTGAGAGAACTGGATACTGGCATGTAGGTTGAAGGATGAATGATGTTTTATCAGACTTTAAGTTAGGAACATTTGCTGACGTCCATTTTGTGATACCTGCAAGACAATTTGTGAGACTGGAGAGGTTTGTGGTGTCAGTAGGCTTTACTTGAAGATACAGCTGCGTATTATCCATGTACCAGTGGAATAAAATGTTGTGTCTCTCTATAATGTGGCCATGAGGGAGCATATACAGCAAAAATAAAACTGATCCCATTATTGACCCCTGGGGAACTCCACAATTTACTAAGGGTTAGGGTTAAGGTTTAAGGACTAAGGGGAGATATGACCACCAGTAGAAACAAAAAATGTACAATTTGTCAAGAACAGAACCTTGTCAGATATACTAACCCAGTACTGCAGCCTCTCCATCAGAATTTTCAGGTCAACTGTATCAAAAGCTGTGTTTAAGTGGGCCAGCACAACAGATCATTTGTTACTCTAATATGCACAGTCTCAGTACTGTGATGCTGACTGAAATTTTTCAGAAATGTTGTTTAGTCTCAACGCATCAAAGAGTTGTATGGAGACAGTCAGGAGTTTTGCAATAAACAGTCATTTTGAAATTGGTCCACTTGCGTTCTGGATCAACTTGGAATGGCCAATCAGATTTCAGCGGTGGCCAATGCCACCTCAGGCCACCCGCTGACCATGCTCCTGTTCCCCTACCACCACCATCATGGAAAAATATCAAATTGCTATGAAATTCACATAGCCCTTATATTACTCCCAAGGGGGGTAAACTTATTTGATTTGATTTTAACTTGACCGCATGACCTTTCCTCACAAGTCACGTTTTACTCGAAGAAAAGTGCAGAAATATTTTTAAAAAGCAGAATCAACAGTATTTCTTTTATTTAACATTTCAGCTCCCATGGGCTAGCATAGTGAAGCTTTACATTGCGCTTTAAATTAGAATAACAGATTCATTAAGAATAAAGTCCTCATTCGTGTCTTGGTGTGATTATGGAGAGAAATCAGTGTGCAAAACAAGCACACGTCTTTCATTGTCAGCTAGTCCATGTGAAACAAAAATTTTGGAGAGAAGCTTTATTAAAACACATAAGGCAGCAAGCACAGTCACAATGAATTACAGTCTTCCTCGAGTGAAAGGAAATGCAACTTTAATACAGAAACTCTGACATTACAGGAAAAGAGAAGCAGCTGACTGCTGTGGTTTCCCTGTTCAGCAGTGCGGGTTTTAGCAGTTTCCTGTTAGAGCTGTTTGAAAACCACCTGGTCTGAACTGCAAACATTTTAATGTTTGGATTACATGTCCCTTTAATAACAGATTTTTCTTCTGACTCAGTTTTTGTCCCACGTTTAAATTTTCTGCCTTGCTCCTCTTAATGATATTGCTGTTTTTCTATGTTCATGCCTTTTCAGGGTACACAATAAATGATGGTTTTAGTAAATACATTTAAGTGATACATGATAAATGATAAATAAATAAATTTTAATCTTAAAAATAGTCTTTCACTTGAGTATCAGGCATTATAACCAACATCCATATAAAATCTTCAAACTTCTTCTGCAGTTTAACCAACTTCTCCTCTATGTAGATTAAATGTTGAGCCAGAATTCACGTAATGACTCAGCTTCTGGCACAGATTTAGATCATTGATGAGGATGATAACACAATATCAAAGCAGCATATTTGAGCCCAGTCTCTTTCCCAGTGTGTCAGATACCGGACACAAAGTACCCTTCAGTGTCTGTATGAGATGCACCAGGCTTTCAACTAAAGGGGTAGAGGTTGGGGTAGAGTGGTTGTGGTGCTTTTAGCTGAATGTTAACATGCGGATATTTAGCAAGCACAATGTTTATCATGCCGGCAATTTAAGTTTTGGCATGTTAGCATGCTAACATTTGCTAATTAGTACTAAACACAAAGCACAGCTGAGGCCGATGGGAATATCATTGATTTTAAAGTATTCAACAAATTCAAAAGATTTGATCTCATGGTGGTGCACAATGAAAAGATATTGGGATTCATCGTGAGGGGGACATGAATGTCAATGGCAAATATCATGGCGATCCATCCAATAGTTGCTGAGACATTTCACGCAACTTTAACTTCATGGTGGTGCTAGAGAAAAGGTATGAGTAGATCCAAAATCAGTAGGATTTATCTTTCAGGGACCATGCACAAAAGTACAAAATTTTATGAAAATAGCTGGTGAGAAATTTCAGCCTTGACGTGAAATGATGGACAACTGACAAAGCCGACATTGCCATTCCAAGAATCATGCCACAATTAGCCAAATTCAAGAGTTTAAGAGATGAAATGCTTATTATAGAAGTCAAAGTTTGTCTTTTAGGTCGAAGCTTAGTTTTGAATAAATACCGTATCATTGCTCATTGACATGTATTGTTGGTCTGTCAGTGTCTGACAATGTCACTGAGACACCAAGATTTCTACTTAGTAATAAATAATAAACGTTATTTATATAGCACTTTTATTAATGCTACAAAGGAAAAAATAAAACCAGATACAGCAGATAAATTTAGAAAAAGGCCAAGTAAATGAGCACAGAGGAAGTAAAAAAGATTAAAATAAACTGAATAAGTTCAAGTAGGAATAAAACTAAATAAAATAAAAATAAAATAAAAGCAAGAAGAAAATTAATAAAATCATACACAACCAGTTTGGAGATGAGCAACGACAATTCTTAGCATCAGGTGTTAAACCCTTGATTCCTAACAGTCTGCATAATATTATATAAAATTTGGAGGACTTCCGATTTATCTGAAGGATTTGTTATCAGAGAGGCAGGTTGTGAGATTAGCTAGGCTGCCAGGATCTGAGGGTTTTAAAGGCTGAGTGTCATCTGCATAAAAACAGTAAAACACATCATGATTTTGAATAATCTGGCCAAGAAGTAGCATGTATATAGAAAACAGAAGGGGACCGAGAATTGAGCCTTGGGGACACCACAAACCATCTGAGCCACCAAGGAAGAAGAGTAACCCAGTGTGAGTGACAAATGTTCTTTTGAAGAGTTATGTGTAAGATCCAAATCTAATGAGCAGTTTGCCTCTCTGTGGTACTACCTGCAGGTCAGTTAGTCAAAAGAAGCAACTTAATCACAAGTACAATTTTTTAGCACTCTTGCTGCCAGAAATTACATAAATTTTGCCAGCTTTTTAGAAAATCTTGTTATTTTGCAAGAAATAGTTGTAATTTTTAGAAACTGCAAGTCCTCCAGATGATAATTGCAATTATTTTGGTGGGGTTTGTTGTGGTCACCATTCACATTGTTGCTTTTTGCTGTGACGGATATTGTTGGATTCATGCTCGTGGATTCTGACTGTTGTCCTGAATGAACTGAATCACACTATTTCTTAATTGTACAACATGCTCCCACTGCAACGTGACTGCAACTTTTATAGGCTCGAGAATATCCTTCAGGTGTCCAATATCTATATAAACCTTTCTGAATCAATCTGTTAATCTTCTATCACTGTTATAAGGCAATATGGCTGACAAAGCCATCTTTTTCTCAGGGTTCATAAATTCAGTGATGTTTTCCTGTATTAATGTGTCATGAGTGATGACATTCCTTCATAATTTGATATGAATCGATGTTATTATGTCCTTTGTCTTCATCTCTGCAGAATTGATTTTAAGATTTAATACAGAACCCATTTTCAGCCTCCTTCAACCCACCTTATGTAATAGACCCATGTTCAGCCATAGATCTCATAACAGTATACTTGTGGGTGTTTCAAGGTCCAGAATAGCGACCAAAGATAACAGAGGTTTTGCAGTCAAACACTCAGAGCTTTGGATCATCCTCACAGGCATTCATGCCAACAAAATCAGTTCTATCATTTAAATCTTCTTAAAAACTACAACATGTGCAAGCATCCTTTAAGATTTTGGAGGAACTCTAGTCTGGTGGTTTTTTAATTTACTTAGCCAACAAACTAAACCACTTGCATAGATGAACTGTATGAACTTTAACTTTTATTTCAGAGAATGTACTTTTATAGACTTGTTTTATGATTTTTATTGTGTTTCAGTTTTATGGTTTACTTTATTTGATATGTAAAGGCATTTGCTGAACGTTGTGTGATGCCATGATGGGTTTGGATAATGCCACAGCAATACTTGATCTTCACCATTTTTTGAGGGGCTATATGCTGGACTATTTCTCTGCAGTGAGTAAAAAGCTGCTGCTACTTGCCAAGAAATGCTCCTAAGCTAAGCTAAGCTAAGCTAGGCGCCTGTTGTACGTTGCCTGTGTTGGACAAACAGGATCAGATATTGAACTACAGAAAGTGTACAAGAAAAGAAAAAAAAAGTAAAAGTAAGAAACATCAGTAAGACAAGATCAAGTACCACTGTGTCATTGTCGACACCCATCATAACAGGATACAGTTGCCAAACAGCCAAATCAGGTCAAGTCAAACGTTATTATAGGTCAGTATCACAAGCAAGCCTCAAATGGCTGTAATGAGCAACGTCAGCAAAAAAATGGTCACATTTGACTGCATGTTCAGTGCTGCTGAAACAATTAGTTCATTAATTAGTTATCAATTCATTGTTTTTAAGATTTTTTTTAAGCAAAAATGTCAAGATTTCTCTTGGTACAACTTCTCACAAGAATATTTTCACATTTTCTTTGATGGTAAACTGAATATCTTTTTTGTTCTGTTGGTCAGACAAAACAAGACATCTAAGACATTTTGAAGTTGTCAATTTGATTGCTGTGAAATTATGATTTTGCAGACTTTAACACTATCAATGATTCTAATTGTTACTTGCAGCCCTCTAATAACAACTAGTACAGTATGTAGCAAGAAGACAATACAGTAATTCATATTTTAAACACACAAAGTAATCAATACATTATTACTGAATAATTTCTATCTGCCTCAAGCACACACACACACACACACACACACACACACACACACACACACACACCACAAGGGTCATGTGCTGCAGAAAGTAGGTTACTTTAATTCTCCAGCAGGTCCCTGCATTCCTCAACAGCTCCTTCACCATCCTTTGGTTTTTGGTCATGCACCTCTGGGTGTACACCCAATCTGACACTCTCACCATACACACCTGAGTGGCTTTTTTGAGGGAGGAACCTTGAAGGGAATTTTCATGGCACGTGCACACCTCACATGCATGTGCACGCTCATAAAGAAGGTGTATGGAGGCGAAGCAGCTGCTGAGTATTGAAGAAGGCTGTCAGCACATTCCTCTTTCACTGAGTGGAAGCAACTGGACTGAATGGAGTAGCAGTGGTGAGTCTTTCGTGATTTTAATTCAGCGTTCTTATTAGAATAAAACACTGCAGATTAATCACTGGTAGAGTGTTTTACAAAACTCTAATCAGCTGAATCAGACACATTAGTAGACTATTCAGATATTATAGATTATTATTATCAGATATTTTAGATTATTCACAATAATGTACCAAATTAAATTCTACCATTGATTACACATATAAAAATATATTGAAGATCAAGATCCCACTTTCTCCAGTTTGTATTTACAGTTGAAAGAAATCAAATGAGGACAGGTTTCAATCAGAGAAAAAATATTCATAAATAAATATTCATTATTTATTTATTTTTTTGTCACCTGAAACTACTCTGAGTCATACATTTTAAATTACTCCTGGAGAATAATACTCAAAGCAATCTTTTCAATCATTACTTTACTGGAGCACTTATTATATTAATGCACACACAGCATTTGTCAGCAGCCCATATGAGCATCTCTCTGGTCAGGTTCAGCTATAGTAAGATGAAGACACGCAGTAAATTTAATGAAAGGTTGTGGTCTTGTTTTGCCATGGTGGGGATTAAGTAAGGAAAGCTTGGTTCAGGGAAAGATCATCATTGTTAATGCTGGGAAAATATCGATCAAAACAAAGCACTGACTGCATTGGATTGATTGCGTGTCAGAGTCAGATGCTTCGTATGTCCAAACTCCTCTTGTCTTTTGCGGCGGTATAAGAATGTGAGGCTACTTTGTAGCTAGTTCTGTGCTAGTTCTGACCATAATCACAGGCATTTTAAGTTTTCTATGATGTAATAGATGCTGTTGCTTAACTAAGAAAATATTCAAAGATTTTCATGACAGGAAGCAAAAGAATTGATGGGAAGAAGGAAATGTGGTCATAAAGGAGGTCTTTAATTTATCCTGAAGGTTTAAATCATTAATTAATTGTTGGTTAAAAAAAAAAAAAAAAAAAAATCAGCAAAAATACATTATTTTATTTTACATCATTCAATTCAATTCTGTGCTCGTGACCTTTGTTTGATAAAATTCCTTCGTACACACAGGAAGGCTAAAACAATTCCAATACCACATCCAAGCTAGCATGCCGGGCCAGTAGGTGGCGATAAAGTCAACATTAAGGATGCGTCAACTACTGGAGAAGAACATTCTGAGCATGTGTAGTGATCTTATTTTTGGGGGGGGAAAAGTGACTAAAAATAATGAAACAAAAAAAAAAAAAAATTATTTATTTGTATATTTTTTTTAGTCGTTGATCCATACATGAACCAACAATGGCCATGTTCAAATTGAGGTGATGACATCATTTTCGTACCTAAAATGGCCCTTGTGTGTGAACAAGAGGTTCAAACCAGATGACCAATGTAGTAAAATATCTGTTTGTGTGTGGTCAAGACCTTAGTTTGGCTTCCCAATGTATCTTTCCAGTGTACAAACAAAGCAGCTACTCTGTGGGTGAAAGTTAAAGACACCTTTCAACCACCAGTAGCACTAAGGAACAACGTTTTTATGAGCAGATCCACTTTCCACCCAGTTTGGCAACAAGATCCGCATTCCCGGCAACAGTTTTATTCCACTAATTTAGAGTCAGTAATGTGCCACAAAACATAACTATGCGCCAACAAAGGCAAGGAACAAGGAAATGGAAAAAGGTTTTAACATGTTTGTTTCGTGGAAACTCCCCAGAGAACGTTCAAAAGCACCCTGTGGAGTATTTGACCACTTGTAGCTGGAGTGAGCAATCTAATAACAAGTGGGTTTTGGTTGAGCATGCACACACACATGGCGACATGACAGACATTGCTCCCGCCAGCTTCATGCTCTTCTAGTGACGGACAGTTGTTGGCAGTGACAGTCAAAGAAATGCAGCCGTGCATCAGCAAAGGCACTGAAGAAGACTGCAATCTTCCAAAAAATGGCTGTGAACGGCACACACTCAAACAGGCTTTGCAGATGTTTTGGAAGGAAAATGGGTTCAAGATTTTGTTTACAAGAAAATTTCACCGGATAATTTTTGGTTCGAGTCTGTAAATGGTCAATGGACTGAAATCCAAAGCTGGGGATTGAACTGCCAACCATACGGAAGTCAAGGATAAAATATGATTTGTTTGTTTACTTCTAACTTAATTACTTTATTTTGTCTTTGTCTCTGGGGAAATTACATGAAGCAACAAATATTAAACGTTATTCTTTCACACTTCAAACTAAGTAAGTAAAGTTTTAATTATATAACACTTTCTAGCTGCTTCACACACAAAAAATGAATAAAGAAGGAAGAATACATCACATTATAAAACACAGAACAATGAGAGACAGACCAGACAAAAAATAATAATGACATTAAAATAAACCAAAACAGGACTCCAGTCCTGGAGTCTTGCCTGCAAAGATGAGTCTTTAGAAGCAGCTTGAAAACAGCCCAAAGATTCAGCACATCTGACCGAGCGGGGACGATGATTCCAGAGGGCTGGGACAGAAACAGCAAAGACTCCATCAGCTTTTGTTTCCAGGTAGATCAGGGCATGGATAACCAGTGCCTTTTTACCACTAACTCATCTACTTCCTGTCACAAGGTATCACATTTGAGATGTCGAAATCCTCAGGCTATCACCTATAATAGATTACAAACAGTATGCTGAAGGGTTTGTGTTTCCATCAGTTGTTCAGTGGTCACTGATTGACTCTCATTCACTCTGACAGATTCCAAACATCTGGATCCGCCAAACTACAAGACAAAGTGCACCAAAGTAGAATCATGGAAAAGCAGTCTGCCAGTGAGCCATCCAGTTCAGGCTTCGTCTGGGCTGACTACGCAGTCTTTGCTGCCATGTTGTTCGTGTCTATGGCCATCGGAATCTTCCAGGCCCTGAGGAAGAGCCGCACAGAGGCCAGAGCTGATGACTTCTTCACTGGTGGTCGGAGCATGCCAGCAGTGCCTGTTGGGCTGTCGCTCTGTGCTAGTTTTATGTCAGCAGTCCAGGTTCTGGGTGTTCCTTCTGAGACTTCTCGTTACGGCTTTAAATTCCTCTACATGTGTCTGGGACAAAGCATCAACTCCCTGCTGACAGCTTATCTCTTCCTGCCAGTTTTCTTTCGACTGGGCATCACCAGCACCAATCAGGTTATAATGAACAGTACCCCGGTTAATTTCAGATTCTTCTAACCTGATCTAAAGACTGCAGTTTTGTGTTGTTTAGAAATAATATATTCTAAAGGAATTATCAAAGGAACAGCGACATTTTATTAGTTTTCAATGATAGTGCACTTGTCAGGAGAACCATTAAAGACAGAGGAGGTATTTCTAACCAGTGCAGAGACAGGGTCGACATTTCTCTCACACGGTGTTGAAATGCACCTGTGGGTCATTAAACATGATGAATAGAAGAGGTGGGGAAGGATGAGGGATGCGTGCAGAGATACTCTGCTGTGTTATAACTCCAGCCTTCTGTCTGTCACAGTACCTGAAGATGAGATTTGGCAGAGGGATGCAGCTGTTGGGGAGTATCCAGTTTATTGTGGCGACGGTAAGACAGACATGACTGTGTTCTCTCATACTCTGCGCTATAAGTTGAATGTCACCTTGTCTCGACTTTAATCATGCAAATATTTGCTTTGGCTCAGAGTCACACTGTGTTTGCCAAGTCAACTCCAGGGAAGCAGTCCTTTGATTTGCACAAGCCAAGCATGACTCCAAAGCTTCTTTAATCCAGTGACTATCACTGTTGTTTCCTTTGTCTTAGCTGCTTTACACAGGGATCGTCATCTATGCACCTGCCTTGATCCTCAACCAAGGTAAGAGACATCACCTGTTGCCCCTCTGTCTGTATGCATCAATGGAATGTCTTCAACCATTTGGATCTTTTATTTTGGCCTATCACTCACAAACAATAGCCGACTATCTCCAACAACACACAACTTAATCACAGCATATACGTGTATTACTACTCAGACACCAAGACATGGCAAAGGGTGGAGTAGCTGGACACAGAGGAATATAAATCTGTTTATCATCTGTGTAATCGTTGTAACAGATTATTTGATCAGATCTTTTCCTGTCCTTAGTTTAGGGCAAGGTGCAACAAAAATTAACTAAACTGCTTATTGCAAGAATAGGATGTGTGAAGAGACTTTGGAGAAATATGAGCCAAAGAAGTTATTTTAATTGTATTGTTATGTTTCTGACATGCTCAAAGCAACATTGCACCATTTCTGTCTGCTATTAGCTGTACTGTATGAGGTTAACCTTAAGGTTAACCCCATTACTGCTTCATCTAAATATTGAGCAGTGTGGACGAAGCTTGTTTTCAGGTGAGGGCTGTCAACATCAGTTATTAGTTATCAATAAGATGTTAAATACTCCATATAACACATTATCACCTGTGTTTCTTTGTCATTTCAGCTACTGGACTCAACTTGTGGGTGTCTCTGTTTTCTACTGGGATCATTTGCACCCTGTACACCACGCTGGTGAGGACACTTGTTTATTTACATCTCATCAACCCGATATTGTGCTTAGAGTATGCACTCTTAAACAAACAGGACTGGGTTCTGCTCAAACCCAAAAGTGCATCCAGATATGCGTATTGGCACGGTGCAGCACGGTCTGTCCTCTGACAGACCTCTTAACAACGCCACAGGCCTCTTCCCCAGGGACTTGGACAAATGTACAGAATTTCTTAAAGTTAATAGTAAGGTTATTGGGACTCATTACTGATATGATATGAAGTGTGAATGTAATGTGAACAGTACTGGAACTACTGGAACAGCATAAGAAATGAATACATGTTGCCCTTAATCTGCTTTTGTCTGTCTCTCCCATAATCTGTCTGTAACAGGGTGGCATGAAAGCTGTGATCTGGACTGATGTGTTCCAGATTCTTGTCATGTTGTCGGGCTTTGTGGCTGTTTTCATTCATGGCACAGTCCTGGTTGGTGGTCCTGCACGGGTACTGGACATCGCCAAGAATGGATCGCGCATTAATTTCAATGAGTAAAAACACTGTTTTTTTCCGATTTGACTGAAGAAACAGACATTTGACTAAAGAAATCTCAACTCCAGTCCACGTAGCAGCTTTTTCAAGAGCTTTCAACCAAATCTCACACTTTGGTGGACAGACTTTGCTCATAGGTTGTCACAGAACCAAAGTATGCAACTTTGGTTTTGTGACAGGTTGAACTGCATCAGTTACATTTCTGTTCAAAGACGGTCTTCACGAGATATTGTGAAAAGCTCTGGAAAAAGCTCGTACGTGGACCTGGAGTTAAGAGTTTTTGTCAAACTATACTTAGAGGTTATGACCACAGAATATGACCATATTTAAATGTACTGAATATGGAAAATATTTTTATATGTACAATGCAAAGAGGCTGTAAAGAGTGGAGTGTCACTGATTTGTTCAATCATGTTTTCTACTAGCTTTGACCTTGATCCGCGGCAGCGCTATACTTTCTGGAGCCTGACTGTTGGGGGTTCAATGGTTTGGCTGTCCATGTATGGAGTGAACCAAGCTCAAGTCCAGCGTTACATCTCCTGCAGATCAGAAAGAGAGGCTCAGTGGTGAGTGAGTGGAGCCCTGTTAGTACTTGAAGATCTACTGTATTAAAAGCTTTCATGAAGTTGACTTTATAGAATTAGAAAAGCAGCTACAGGTTTCTAGAGACATTCTGAGGCTTGGTCAAGGCCAAGACATGAATCAACCCACCTCTGCATTGTGATCATTGTGAGGAATGTCACATCAAAAAGGCAGGCAGGGGTCAAAACCAGGAGATGAAGCAGTGCAGGCAAACAGATCCAATGAGGAGCAGGTGAGGAAATCTAAGCTCCAAGAGTGAGGCAATACAGCACAAAACAAGCAGGTCAGACAAACAGCTGAACAAACCATTGGAAAGCTCGGCAATGCACACTATACAATCCTGAGGAGCAAAGCATTTTATAGGCAAGGCATTGGTAAAGATCTAATTTTTCAGAAATGACATTAAAAAACATACAGCAGCCTGCCAGGCTTCACCAGATTGCTTGAAATAATAGATTTTATGATTATTGAACCATCATCGGGGCATTCTTCTCTTTCCTGGTGGGTAAATGATGTTGCTTTTGATTGCAGGGCGATGTTTGTGAACCAAGTGGGTCTGCTCCTGATTGTGTCCAGTGCAGGAATCTGTGGAATTGTCATGTTTGCTTATTACTTCAACTGTGATCCACTGCAGTCTGGGAGGATTTCTGCCCCTGACCTGGTACTCAAGACACTCCAGAATAAATATTCCTACTGATGCAAGACTTTGGCATGATGTGTTTAGAAATGTGATTATGGTCAAATCCGCTGAAAGCCGAAGAGTAATTTATAGATTGTAAGCAGGATTACCTTTTATTGTTTGGTGCCTCAGGAATATGAGAAAATCATTCATTTGCAAAATGAACAGTGAATTGATTTTATTTAATGAACAGGAAATCATTTCTTTTTTACCCAACACAGACATTTACTTTGTCTCTATTTCCCCCTCTCTCTTGTCTGATGAAGTATATGCCGTACTTTGTGTTGGACATATTCAGAAGTCACCCTGGCTTTCCGGGTCTTTTCCTCGCCTGTGCATACAGCGGGACTCTGAGGTATTTCAGACTTGGTTTCTAAACTTATGACAGGTTTCCCCCGAACACTGTAGGAAAAATTAAACAGTAGAATTTTCAATTTTCTGCTACTTTTTTCTTACACAGAGGGAAATATTGTGCTTTTCACTCCACCACATTTATTTGACAGCTATAGTTAGTAGTAACTTTTCAGGTTAAGATTAATCTGTTTTGACTATTTGAGATTCAAAGAGGGACATTTAACCATTGTGTGTTTTTCACACACAAAAAAGCAAAAATTAAAGTCAGGAATATGAATGCAAATTTATGAACAGAAGGTAGTTTTTCTTATTTCCTGCTGCATTAATCATCTCACTGCCCCTCAGATTTATCCTGTGACCCTTTGGAGGGGCCTGACCCCTAGTTTAGGAACCACTGGACTAAACTACCTGACTGCACTGTATATAAAATATTTATAAACTAACTTCACCATGAGTGGCTACAACTGTGAAATGTTACGTATACATACATTACACAACGCATTTTTGTAGGTACATTTACTTTTTATACTTTAAATACATTTTTCTGCAGATACTTCTGTATTTTTAGTAAGATTTATTATTCATTATTCAATAATAATAGGACTGAAAGGACTTTTGCTTATAATAGAGTATATTTTAACACTGTTGCATTAGTACTTTTCATTTTTTGAAATAGCAGGATGCCACTACAGGGAACTATTTCCATACAACAAAAATAGGAGAATTTGAAATTTTCTAATTATGGCGACCCCTAGTGGTAGTGCCAAAAATACTGTGGCAGGAGCCTGTGCCTGCTGCTGTCTTATTGGCTCTATATTTGGTACAGTCTCATAGCTTTTTGCATTTACTTTTCTTCAGAACTTTTAAAGTAGTACTTTGTGTAGTTTCAGGATGTTAAAAAAAAAAAAAAAAAGAGCATTGTGCCTGATAATCTAATGTCTAAACATGGCCAGTGTGCTGCTGTAGTAGGACAACTGTTGACCACAAGTCTTTTTCACAGCACTGCCTCCACGAGTATCAACGCAATGGCTGCAGTAACGATGGAGGACCTGCTGCGGCCTCATCTGCTCCACATGAGCCAGAAGAAACTGATCCTCATTTCCAGAGGACTGTGTAGGCTGACTCTCTCTGACTTTATCCACTTCATTCAGTTGTTTTACTCTCGCATGTATTCTTAAACCCACCTTTGTTTTAAAACCAAAAGATCATGATATTAGGCAGAAAAGTGTCATATTACATTTCACATTGACTCAGTGGGAGATGATACCCCTTCCTGTTTATTTTGGTACCACGTTGGATGCAAAAGATAACATTTTGATGGTTCGTTACCTTAGTATTAATTCTGTTTTTTCTCAAAGCCTTGCTGTATGGAGTTGGTTGCATCACAGTTGCTGCTCTCTCCTCCTTCCTGGACTGGGGAGTACTTCAGGTATATTAACTAAATAATACCATATTGCATGATATTTAATGAATTGTGCAACCTCCAGTCCTTTGTACAAATGCAGCTTTGACAGAGCTTTAAGTAGAACACAATGTGCAGTCCTCACACAAACCATAGTGAAAGCAAGAACTCTGTGGGTAAGTTAATTTTCTGACCTCTGGGTTGATGGTCAATGGTTCAGGTTGAACTCCAGTTTAAGATTTACTTTATATTGTGTCGTAATGTGGAATGTTTGGCTGCGTGTCCAAAACTGCTTGTGTCTTCTCTGCTCAGGGCTCTTTCACTGTCATGGGTGTGGTCAGCGGTCCATTACTGGGCGTATTCATTTTGGGTATCTTTGTCCCAGCAACAAACAGGCTGGTGAGTGAGTAGATCTGTCCTGTGTTGTACCCCGTAGTTCTTTGATTATCCAGGAAAACTCAGAAACTTTCATCATGGAGCGTGCTTTAAATCCTTAAAGTAAAAAACAGAAGCAAGGAGTGTGCTCTGTTTGACAAAAATAACTTGCGATAGATCACAAAATTTGTTAACACAGATGTGCCACATCCCATTTTCCTCAAACCGCCTCACGTCATCTGTGACAGCTTGTACTTGATCTTTCAGGGAGCGTTCCTGGGAATATTGATGGGCTTCTGCGTCTCTCTGTGGCTGGCTGTTGGTTCAACTCTTTACCCGCCCAGTGAGGAGACCATGGGTGTCCTGCCCAGCTTTGTAGGCGAGTGTGGACCCAGCAACATCACTCAGAGCAGCAGCTCTACCCAGGATCAAAACTCCATCTCCATCCAGCTGCGCCCCAATAACCAGGGGTCAGTGAGTCCAACAAGGCCACGCAACTGCTTTTTCCCCATGTGGTTTGCATTGATTAAACATGGAGATCAATATCAGTAATCGCAATTTCTTTGTGCTGAAACAAAGTCAAGTTGAAATAGGAAATGTGAAATTTAGCCTGAATTGTGTAATTTACATATTAAATCAGATTAAATAAAGAAAATAAGTCCTGAGACAGGCCTAGATAGAAGTTAGAGCAATAAAACTGCCTTTTCCAAAACTAGGGGCCTGCATAACTTCTACTCCATGTCCTACCTCTACTTCGGTGCCATGGCGACAAGTGCGGTGGTGATAGCTGGGCTGATAGTGAGCTATGCAACAGGTAAGAAGATACAAACACTAAAGTCACAATTGAAAACTGTTGACACACACTGGCACATTATTCAGAACCTGTTTTAATTGCCAGTGTTTTAGATTTCTCAACCAACATTCAAGGAAACCCAACACTGCTGCTATACAATAAAAGCCTATAAAGTTCTGTTTATGATACTATATTAGAAGAGCGTGATTCAGCTCGGAAAGCTGAACAAGAACTGTTGTGTCTCTCCACACACAGGGCCAACAAAGAGGGATCATATTAAAGAGGGCTTGTTATGGTGGGATCTGAACAAAAAGCAAGTAGAGGTCCCATCAGGGTCCAGAGTAAGTACTATATCACAAGCCTGTGACTTAGCTGCCCCTTGTTTCATTTGTGAGGTGCAGAAAAGTAGGAGAACTGAAGTAGGAGAACAGGATGAACCAAACATCTCAATGAAAGCAGGCGATTTGTTATCTATTTGTTATCTTCAGCTACTCAGCACACTGGACTGATGGCTTCACATCTTCTGCATGAGGCTGCATATTTTCCCAGTTTAATGTGGATTTCCTCCAGCTGCTCTTTCTGTCTTCCACTGTTCAAACACACCTGAGATTCTTAATGAAGGGTTTTGTTCCAAACTGGTATATATCCATTTTGTAAATTGTACAGCAAAATGTCCCAACTCAGACTCTAACCCCTGTATTTATCAATAGATCATTTTGGAGCAGATTTATATTGACGCAGCATGGATGAATGTGAATGTGTTGGCTGACTGTGTTTGTTTTAAAAGACTAGAACAATGTCCAAGATGTTTCCATGCCTTCCGCACAATGCATGCTGGGATACACATCAGAGCCTGGATAGCAATAACCAGGTAAAGAAATAAATGATTAAATTATAAATTATCACTTAGGGAATGTGTGATTCTTTTAAGTTGGAAGCATACTGAAGGTATGGATGTAATGTAATGAATGGCAGATGTGTGTGTAGCATCATATCTAAAGCTTCTCTGGAAGATCAGTTCAGTTTTTCTGGTTTAAAAGCAGCATCTTGGTCTTTTTTGCAGGGTGACAAGGCAGCAGATAAACCACACCTTGTGCCTCTGAGGGACCTGCATAAAGAAGATTCAAATGAAAACGAGGAAGGACTAACAGATGTTGGGAATATTAAATCACCACTCACAGTTTAGATGTTGGACAACTGATGACATTTCCTGCCTTGTAGCCGTAACCTTTCTCAGTACTTGTCTTTTCTTTTCCATTCAATTCAGCTCTTAAATCCTAAAATCCGCCATATAATAACAGTTCTGTTTAGTTAAAACAAAAGACAATTTAATAAAAAAATCT
Source organism: Chaetodon auriga (assembly GCF_051107435.1). NCBI lineage: Eukaryota > Metazoa > Chordata > Actinopteri > Chaetodontiformes > Chaetodontidae > Chaetodon > Chaetodon auriga. Next base: position 13,915,438 of record NC_135076.1, read on the forward strand.
TTTCCTTAAAATGTGAATGAAGGTCTTTCTAATGTGCTAAGGAATGTATAGACTCTACTCAAATACCCTCTGGTGTTGCTTGAATTCCTTTAATGTTGGAAGACTCTTTCATCAGGACATTCAACCTGGTATGTCCCATATCTGGAGCAAAGCACACCTGTGCTTCAACCAGTGTTCATGGATATGTGACAGGAAGAGTCTGGGCTGTGTGTGCATTAACAGTAAGTCAGCTCTTGTTTCCTTGTTCTCCACTCTGAGCTCAGGTCTTCTCTTTATGTTCTCTTAAGCTTCCTCTTAAATGCACAACGAAGTAGTTTGACTATGTTGATATGACTCCTGTAAATGGGAGATCTCCCTGCCAGTTATGGCTTTCCACATAAATGTGGAGTGCAGAAGGAGTTGTAAAGATATCTGATGCATTTTCAGCCACAGTAGGTCTTATAAAAGCTAACAAGTTCATAGTTCAATGCTCATCCAGCCCGTACACAGCCAGCATCTGTCAGCATGTGTTGCACTAAGATAAGTGGTAGGCAGCCCCCTCATTACAATGATTCAACCCAATTCACTATAAACAGCAGCGTTATATGCGAACAAACTCTACTATATCCTGAAGTGGATGCACAGAAGCAAATGAAGAGACATGAAAGACATCTTCTGTTGTGTGAATAGTTTATTACTATGACTATGTGGATATAAGGTGCTCCCTTGAGCTTGACTGATTGCTGCTGCTCACGTCTGCTCAGCCAATGATCGGCTCCAGTTTCAGTTAAAGTAACCGGTAACTTTTTTTTTATTCTCTTTGTTTATTAACTCATTTTATCCATCCAACTAGTAACTAAAGCTGTCAGACAAGTGTAGTGGTATAAAACTTTGACTCGGAAATGTAGTGGAGTAGAATTATGAAGTTGCGTAAAATGGAAATACTCAAGTATAAGTATCTCCAATTTGTACCTAAGTACAGTACTTGAATCCATGTAGTTAGTTAGATTCCGCCACTGTGAAGGATCCAGTTTTATGAATTTGTATTTTGTGTCATGAAGTCAGGAGACGGATGCAGAGAGCAGCTTCAAGAGGTTTAATTTTATTTATCTCTACATTAATATCATATCTGACTATTGCTTCATGGCTGCTTCTGATTCATTCACATCTCAGTGTTATATAACTTTATTTTTGTGAATCTCTATCATCTTGAAGTTTTTTAGTTTATTTTCTGGTAAACACTTTGATATTTAAACTAAATATGAGACCAAAAATGTAACACTGGATACATCAAACTGAGAATAGCAGTTAGAGTAACATGAGAGACATAGTATTATGTCTTTTTATTGTAAATATGTAGCTTTTTATGTGCTTGCATTTTTAGGAGTATGTTACCAATACAGCATATATTTTTTTCACCTGCAAGTGAATTTTTAAACTGAAATACTGCCATAATTTTTTGGCTCGCTTTCCACGTTAATGAAAGATGCTTACGTATTTGGAGAGGATCCCTTCCTTGGAGGAGTGGTTTTGTTTCTATTTATGCAGTTATGAACATTAATTTTCAAAACAGGCTCACAGGAAGCAACGTAATTTCAACTCTGGTGCTTTTCTACAAAAGTACATTTACGTCATTTTATGTCACGTATAGAAGAAAATAACCATACATATGTAGGACACGCGTTTAAACCACTGTCTCACATCTGCATTGAGTTTTTGCAGTTCCCCTTCAGAGTACTGTGCTGTATTAAAGTATACTTTAGCGTATACTGACACCTGCTGACTGGATGTCACGCCTCAATTCAGACGCACACACATGACTTCCACACATCCATTATGGCTGCCGTTCACATGAAACCAATGAGTACAAAAGCGCCTCATATCACAGGATGGTCATTTATTGCATTTTCTTCAGCTTTCACCCATTCTCACTATACAAAAGTAAGCATAACATTTCCAGACAATCTATCTTCCACAATGAATTAGAAGGCCTAACAGAAGGTCTGTCTTAGATGTTGTGGGATTGTGCTTCCGTGCACATTGGTCCTGAATCCCTCAGCCACCTCCATGTTGCTGCTGCGGTTCTTCAGCCCGGTGCCTCACCACTCATCTGCGGCCCTGTTAGAGTCCTCGTCCGCTACAGCGCAGTCCAGGCGCTGAACACCGGGAAGCGCCAGGTCCCTTTCGTTAAGCTTCTCCAGAAACGAGGAGAGCAGCCGTTTGTTCAAATGGTCCGTCAGGGTCCTTTCTTCTTCGACACGCTCCTTGACGACGTTGCTACCGGACTCCACTTCCTCCGCCTCGGTGTCCGCGCTGAGCTGCGGTGGGGCCGACCGGTGGTTCAAGGACACGCCGTTCGACTGCTCGCCCTCCCCGGACTGCTGCGCCGTCCAGCTCCCGGCGTCCGCCCCAGATTCCGTCTCCATCCGTGATATTAAAGTGGTTTGCAGGGCGGCATTCTCCAGCTCTTTCAGGCGTTTACTGTGGAGGCCGCAGGCAGGAGGTTCATTTCCAGTCGGGTTGTTGTTGTTGTGTGGTGGCTCACCAGTTTGCTCCATCATGCTCTGCGTCAGGAGTGCAGCCCATAGATATGAACGGCTTCTGACGCAGAGGGAGAGGTGTCGCCTCCCTGTGGTCACAGATATTACTGCACCATTAACGGGCACTGAAGCCCCTCACCAGAGGAAAAGATGCAGGAAATACTCAGTGTCCATTCACTCAGTTAAAAGTGTACTACTGGGTATTTTTTCTTATAGCAGTTGCAATTTGAAAGCAAATCTTTGCAGCTTTTATTTAAAAGCTTAATTTGCATTTTAGTAACAATGTGTATATTTCCTTCTGCAGTTTAGTGCAGAATAAGTATAAAGTACCTTAAAATGGAACATGAATACCATGAAATGGTGGTATACTAATAGTTGATACATGAAGAGCATGTAGCTGCTTTCTACAACTGCTAATAATTACAATATCACTATTATAATCTAAAAATGTAGACATTGATGTGTCATGAAGCCATGAAGATTATCCTGGAGGTCGTGCAGACCCAGCCAGCCTTTGTTCAGAAGTGGTCTCTCGTCTCAACGGTCAAACCCACAACTGATTTAGTGATTTCTAATCTCAGATATGATAAAGAGATGAGGCATCACCCACATTGTGTAATGTTTAAATTCCTTGCATTTAGTTTTTTTATTGCCTGAATCAGTGGGGAATTAGAATTAAAATAAAATTTTCACTATGATGGGAAAAGCAAAAAGTCCCACTTAATGCACGTGTTCCAAAAACAGAGGGGAAAAATGTAAAATAATGAGAAATCAGAGAGTCCAGAACAGATGCATTAAAGGAGAAGAGTGAAAGAAAGAGGAGTTAAGTGATTTAAATTACTCTCAGCTTTGCACGTGACTTTTTAACAGGAATTAAATCTTTTCTAATAACATACATTTAATCTCTGTTTGGGGATAGAACTGTTTGTTTGTCCATTAATAAATTACTCAGAGGTCTGTGCTTCATAAATTACACATTTGATTATTTGGTAATTTAACTATAAATTCTATATTTTTTATTTTCTGATATGATTCTTCCTTAAACTGTGCCTATGACTGTACTTGCTGCAATAATATCTTTACCTAACACAAATACATCCAATATAAAAATCCTGGCTCAAACAAATTCATTTTATACATGAAGGTGTATTTGTTTGGCAACTTTTTTATTTTGCTGTTTAATGTCTGAGTGTAATTATACTTAATTCCACTCAATTACATTAAAACAGCCGCCCTGTCTGTCCTTCATCATCCCCACTTCGACTCCTTCTTTGCATTCCTCAGGATCCTCTCCAGCGGACGTCGATGTTTATCTGTGACGATGTCCTTCCACAGATTCACAAAGTCCCTGTGAAGGGCCAGACTCTGGAGGATGGCATGTCCGTGGGGCCTGTAGAGAGACACGCTTCTTATTTCAGTGTACAAAGCACAAGATTGAAAAAAGAGAATTTATCACAAAGCAGAAGGCATCAGGTCATACACTTCTGAGCCTTGTGAACCAATGCACAGCATGATAACTGACCTGACTTCGGCAGCAGCGTCCATAGATATTTTACAGACAGCCCCGAGGAACCGCTGGGTGAAGGTCTTCCCTTTGCTAAAGACTGCATCTGGTCCCAGTATGTCAGCCAGTGAGTGGAGCTGCTGAGCTGTGCTGGCCCTCACTGCAGCGCTCAGGTGGCTGAGGAAGGACAAAGAAAAATTCACTCCCTTTGTTTCATTTCATTTCCTTTGAATGCTGCTGCTAGCGCACTTATTTATAGATTCTGATCTGCCGCTGTGGTCTTACCTCAGCCCTGTATTCAGTAGCACGTTCAGGACTCGACGTGGGCTGCAATTCTGCACCATGGCTGCCAGGGCAACGTTGGCCTGCTGCTGAACGAAGATGTTTGCATGCGACTGTGCGATCTTCAGCAGCAGAGCACGGCCTGTCCCTTCCACCTGCGTGTCCATATACCTCTGCAGATAGACATATAGATACACCAAGGTGTCCATCGCAGCACAGGCCATTGAGGAGCGTAGGTTTTTAACCTAGAGAAAAAGAAAGAATCACCAGCCCGTACTCATACCTCTGTCACAGATGCACTGGATCGTGCACATCCATAGACATGTGGAAACAAACAAGAACAGCATGAAACACAGAGAGACAACGAGGAAAATGTCTTCACATACCTCCTCGATCACAGCCAGACACACTTGGTGAAGTTTCACCGTCAGTACGTCCGGGTCGTGCTGGGCCAGAGCTTGGACACTTTGCAGTCCTTCGATCTTCTTCTCCCTGTGTTGAGGGGACACAGTTATTAAACTGTGCCAGTTTTTTGCTTTACTAAAATGATTTGAGCTAATATTAGACTACACAGCTTAAACAAAGCTGAAGTAAAAATTGTTGGCACAGGTATCTGCAGGTATAAAATCTTTTTCTTCCTCTGTCTTACCAGTCCTCTGAGCTGAGCAGCTTGAGGCAGAGAGACAGACCCTCAACAGGGCTACACAGTGGCTGCAGTTCTTCAAGGTTGCATGTGTTGTCTGTCTTCTTGCCTCCACTGACAGTCTTTATTGGGCACAGGAACGTCCTATGACAAGTCCTCGTATTCCTTGGTGGAGCAGGTTTTGGGGGAGGAGCTGGAGCGAAAGGTCTTGCTCCAGTGTTGCTCCGAGGTGCCTTCAGGGGTTGAGGTAAATGAATGACTTGGTTTTGCCGAAAGTTCTCCAGTCGTCTATGGACTGCCTCCAGCTGATGTTTAGCTGTCTGGATTCTGCATCCACTGACTACCTCTTTGTCTGTTCAGATTAAGATATTCATCAGTCATAGTTCCACCTCTTTACTGTGTTCACACCATCACCATTAACACATCTGTGCTCAGGACTTGAGACGATATGAGAATATACAATCTTTGTGACTCCAACAGAGACAGAAACAAAAAAGGTTTAAACAATTGTCAACAATAATAGAAATGTCTACTTCCTGTTTACCATTTCTTCAAACTCCATAGCTCTGCCATTATGACTCATCAGCTGATCTACTGAAGACCTTACCTGCTCCACTGAGGCTCGCCGACATGATTGGGAGAAGCGACACTCTTCTGCTGAATCGGACGGCAGCTCGAGGAGGAGGAGGACAACGAGTAACAGGTGTCTGAGGAGGGGACGCCTCAACAGGACTTGCAATCAGTCCAATAGCCCTCAGCTGATCAGGAGTGTGAAGATCGACTGAGCTGAGGGAGCTCTGGTCACTCCAGAGATGCACCTCCTCTACCTCCTCATCCTGTGTCTCAGGACTCCACTCCTGTCTCTGGGTCCTGGACGCCCAGCCATTGCTGACGTGTGGCACTTGTACTACACGTCTGAGACTCCGTCCTGTGACAGATGATTCAGGCCTTTGTCTGGGACCGGCTGGTGGCTGAGGTGAAGACAGGGGGTCCTGCTGGATGGAGAGGCCCAGTCTCTTCAGGACTGCAGTGTTGCGTTCTTGTTCTGCAGTATACAGCCTCTGTGCTTGACGGATCAGAGTCTCCCTGTCAGCCCTCTGGAACTGACTGCTGAAAGCACCAGGACTGTCTCGTCTCTGGTGACTCTCAGTACCCTATGATTGAAAAAAAAGAAAGAAAAGAAAAAACAAAATAACTGAGATATTTGAACAGTTGAGTTCAAATAAAAATACACTGTCTCATAGCTGGTTTCACTATGTCCTCATAACAGTTTCAGTGTGCTCAACTGACTAAAAGACCTTTGAACACGTTCTTACACAAAGTGCAAAGCATTACCTTGCATGCTCAGTTGCATGCTGTATGGGATTTCAAGCCAAAAACTGTTCTAATAACCAAGTAGTACAAAAGTAAAAATACTGTTGTTTTATTTGGACCACTAATTACACACTCAAACCAGTTAAGCCAATCATATGCACTGTATGCATACATTAATAACATTGAGGCATGAACAGCGCAAAGTTTAGAGGATAAAACAGTTGGTTGTACTTACATGGTCATCACCATCAGACCAGAACTGAGAGAAAGTATTTGAAGTCATAACTTTCAGTAAACATTCACTAAGTTTCACCAACAAAAACACAAGAATGTGTTTTGTCGCTGAACCAGATGAATGCGTGATTAGCTGCTGAGTCTACAGCTTGAGTTTGTACATGTTGCATGTGATGTCCCAGTAAGGCCTGAATAGATTAGAACTCTGCAATAGAATCTATGTATCACAAGAAAATGTCCTTATAAGGAGGAGACTGATTTTTGATTAAAAACAAACATTTCTGTTGCTGTGTGAAACTGAAAACCTGGTTTTATTTCAGAAAGTGGTTGATATTCAAAAACAGGGAGTCATCTGCCTCACACTCTGCTTATAGTATATTTACATCCTCCCATCTATTTTTTATTATCCGATTGTCTGGATTCAGGTTGTGGTGAGACTTGAGAATGCGATCCCTAAATAGGGCTACAGGCTGATTCAGAGGAGTCTTTGTAATAGCCTAATTTAAATGACTTTAATCACTAGAAAGCGATAACTAATGTTGTTTCTATGGTTGATACATTGTTTAAGAATGATTTATAGATTAGTTAAAATGCATTAACGGGCTGCAAGTTCTTAATGAGTCAACATGCTTTTTATTAGTGTCAGAATGTGTGCATTCGGTTTTTGGTTTGTTTTTGGATTTGCTACAACCAATTGTGCTTGCTGCTTTCCTGCAGCTCCATTTTTCTTAAAGTAATGCAACAACTGTGTCAGGATACTAATATAGAGTGTCATTAGCATGTTTAGCCATCAAATTTGAATTAAAAATTTCTAAATGTGAGCAGTATTCAGACATTCAGAAGTTAGTAAATGTTCTCATCTGTCAACTTTTTCTTCAGTCCCCAGACAATATGTCTGTGATTACAAATTTATATTAGTTGAAATATTTACCTTAAATACTTGGCTGCATGCTGCTAATGTCTTCTGAAACCTGCAGCAAATGCAAAATGTTATGCTGATAATCATGTTAGTGATTAGCACATTAGTCCATTTCAATAGTTTTTCTTAATGTTAACATAAGGATAATCTCTAGTTCAAACTATTATTTATTTATAATTAAAATCTTATTTAAACCTTATTTTACCAGCCAAGACATTAAAAACAATTTCTCATCCACAATGATGGCTTTGTTAATGCTCATGATAAATTCTAATTTGAGTGATTGAGCTGTGCAGACTTTGTGTGTGTGTGTGTGTGTGTGTGTGTGTGTGTGTGTGTGTGTGTGTTTGTGATGATGTAAGTAAAAGAGTCAGAGACACGTTTGTAAAGCCCTCTTACTTATTGGCAGAAGGATTTTAAGCCTGATGGTATTACAGAACTCGGCATATTGTGTGTGTGAAGGGATATGTTATCCTTTCAGTTTCTGCATGCTTTCCAGAACTGAACAAGGGTTTGAGTGCTAAGATTCAATGTTCTTTGTGGTGTTAATATATAGTGGAAACTGATGGGAATGATGAGCTTACAAATGATATCTTGCCAAAATAGCTGGAATTATCACCAAACCTGAACCTGAAAATTATTGAAAGTAGATTTTCAAATATTGATTCCTGACTTAACTTGAAGGTCCCAATAAAAGTCGAGTCAACGAGTCAAGGAGGTGAGGCAGGTGATTATCCTGTACCTGTGTCTGAATCTCCTGAGCCATTGAATTCATCAACCTCTGATAAGTGTAACAAGGCACTTTTTATCCACAGCACCTTTGCAACATACTTGGAGCTGTGTTGGATCGTGCTTCCCCAACAAGTGTTTCATAGGATCATCATTAAGCCCTTGACCCAGATCAAGTTAAATGTAACATAGCTGAGGCTCAACCTCTGTCTTTGGATTGTTGATTCAGAAGTTATATATTTTAACTGGCCTTTGTCTCATGACTGTGAATACCTATGTGACATGAGAAAATGGCAGACAGGAAATGTAACGTGGTGTGGAGCTTCTTCTCACCTGCAGGTTAAATAAAGCATGTGGCATTATTTCTGCTGAGACAGTGCCACGCAGCAACACACACAAGTAACCTCCTCAAACATTCAATGTCAATGAACCCTGAAAGTTCTGCGGAGGCTGAACGGAAACAAGAAGATGCACAAACATCCAAGCTGCTTGCACCACCCTCTGTCCAACAAGGGGAGTGTCTGAAAATAGATTTTGTTGTGGTTGCATGACTTTGTTTATTATTATAAATATTATACACTTTAAGAGAATCCATTAAGTTAATCAAAGTCCATCAATCAATTCGTATACCCCAATGACGATTATCAGAAATTTAGAAGCAATGGTCTTGGTGCCACTGTACAAAAATGTCGTCGCCAGTCTTTTTGACCACCTTAAGCTTCCGTAGACAAGAGTCGGTTTCCATAGAGACCATCTGCGGTAGAGGCGAACTAAAGCTAAGCTAGCTCAGCTACGCCAACGGCAGGTAACAAAGCCATTTTCAGGCACACAAACACGATATGCCACATTTATCAACCGCTAACCAGGTATTACAGCAAAATATTATCTGCTAACAGACTAACTTGCTGTTAACCATCGGCTACACCAAACGTTAGCTTTTTGCTAACTTCCATCTAGCCACAATCTAACGTTAGCTAAGCTATGTGGAGACAGGTCTTCAAAGATAGTTACATTGACGTTACATTCACACACTCGTTTGCTGGTTAAACATAAATTATTTAGCATTAATACCCTAATTGTTTAGTTACTAAAGATTCTGTTAGCGCACGCTAAGGATCATTTTTTAGCTTCTGCCACCCTAAAATGCTGATGATCAGAATTTTTAGTCAGCTGTGTTCATGTAACAGTTAACCTGAGCCCCAAATTACAGATTTGCTTGAGAGGACATAACTACGACACCTTGGATCCTTATCTTTGACCGACTCTCTAAGACAGATTGATGAGCAGAGTCAGTTGCTTGGTTGACTGTAAAGACATCCTTTCTCCTTTTCCGCCAGACAAGGAACCAGCGCATGTATCGCTGTAACGTTACAGTCCTCTCAGGTCAAAATGTCCTTCAGAGACTTAAGAAGTAAGTGATGCTCCGTATCAGCTCCTCGTTGTATCTAATGATAAACATGATATGGTGTTTTGTGTCTGTATACGTGTGGTAATTGTTGAATTTCATTTGACAGATTTCACAGAAATGATGAGGGCCTTGGGCTATCCTCGGCTGATATCTATGGAGAACTTCAGAACACCAAATTTCACTTTAGTGGCAGAAATCCTAATATGGCTTGTAAAGAGGTATGATTGAACTGAACAACTTCCCAATTCAAGTAAAAAATCCCATCTTAAAATCTGGGACAGTCACTTCACACCACCGCCTGATCCATCAGCAAGTAGCCACTCAATGTTCTCTGTTTTCAGTATATTTTTGCACACATTGTTTGGCATTAATTGAATGTACTTTGTAATATATGGACTCCAGGATGTACATTGTCTACATTTGCTCTGTACTTTATTTTTTGTTTTGTTTTGCCTGCCCCTAGTTTGGAGCAAATGTCTGTTTTTACTTACTGTAGAACAGCCAAAGATCTGTATAGGCATTATGCATGGAATGGAGGATACTGTGATGGATTTTGCTCTTTGTCTTTTGCTCCTCTCTCTCTCCCATTACTTGTAGATATGAGCCTCAGATGGACATTCCCACTGATGTAGATACAGAGTCAGACAGAATATTCTTCATCAAGGCCGTGGCCCAGTTCATGGTGACGTCTTTTCTCAAGTTTACACAGAATGTACAGATCACGCTTAGCTATTGAAGCCTGCCGTTAGTCAGTTTGTCTTAATCAGTGTCTCATACGATTGCAGGCAACGAAGGCTCATATCAAGTTGAACACCAAGCGTCTCTACCAGGCTGATGGCTACGCAGTGAGAGAGATGCTGAAGATCACCTCAGTGCTGTACAGCGCCATGAAAACCAAGCAGATGGCCCTGGGAGACCGAATCGAGGAAGATAACAGCAAGTTCAAGTTCGACCTCGGCTCACGGGTGACTTTTTTACACTGTGTAATGTTATATTACGCATATGTCATGTGTGACCTCATTTATAAGCTTACTTAATAAACTATCAGCTCCAAGAAGCTTAAGTGAGAGTGATATTTAAGTTGAGTCATTGTAGGAAACTAAGACAAATAAAATTAAGCAGATGCCATACTTTGTGCAGTTTAGCAGATGTGAATGTGCCCCGCATTGGCATCACATTGGTTTTATTAACTTCTGTTAATTTTGTATTTTTGTATTTTTTTCCTCTATATAAATAAATATATAGCCTTTTCAGTTTTCTGTTCAGTTTCCTGTTTGCTGTTTCCCTTCCTTTTATCAAATTCTAGGTAAGAGAAAACTGTTTGTTGCTGATTAAGTCTCCCTCTGTCTTCACTTCAGATTTCAGACCTTAAAGCAGCTCGGCAACTAGCATCCGAAGTCACGTCTAAAGGAGCATCTCTGTATGATTTACTGGGGAAAGAGGTGGACCTAAGGGTGAGGGGAAACACAGATATAATACACAAACTTGCTTCCATTTTCCTTGATCCTCAGTCCTCACAATCCTTGACAGTAATAAAAAAATTATGTTAATAATAATCCTTCAGTAAGGTCAAAATTCAGAATTGACCCTTAGAGTAAATTTTCGTGGGTTTTCTTTGCATGCATTACACCCAGACCAGAGAGAAGGTTTTGCTGTAATAGTAACAGCTTGGTCTACAAAGGCATGATTATTCCGCTGTGAGTGCTGATGAGGCTGGTAGCATAATGTGGCTTTGTTTTCCAGCAGTGAACCAAAGCTGAGATGATAACAGTCACTCAATTGTAATGCAGTCCGTTTGGAAAGATGTCAGTGACAGTGATGTAGGTGTTGCAGGAGTTTACTCATATTCAGTGTTCCCACAGGAAATGAGAACCGCAGCCATCGCCAGACCTCTGGAAATCAATGAGACTGAAAAGGCCCTGAGAGCCTCCATCAAGGAGGTTTTAGTATGTATTTATCTTGACAACCCTCATTTTAAAAAATTCATACAGGACTTGTTTTTATCTATGAAACGGCTCTGAATTTTCTATCATGGCTTTGTTGTCAAGGAAAGCGTGGAGAAGACCAAAGACATGCTGGGCAACGTTGTTTCTGATGAAAGCAGTCTGGACAATAAGATAGAAAAGAAGAAGCAGGAGCTGGAGAGGAATCGAAAGAGGCTCCAGACACTGCAGAGTGTCAGGTCAGTGCACAAACCGACAGGTAACACACAGGAATGATTCCTCAATGATTTGGGTAAATTAGTTGAATTATTTGCACTCTTTGCTCACTTTACATTGAGCTCTTTCTTTGACTCGCAAAGAAACAAAACTTTAACCTACAAGTAAATACGTCTGTGCTCATACCGGAGTGCTTGTTTTCATTCCTCTCTCTTTTTTTTTTTAGGCCGGCCTTCATGGATGAATATGAGAAGATTGAGGAAGACCTGCAGAAGCAATACGACACCTTTGTGGAGAAGTTCAGGAACCTGTGTTTCCTGGAGTCTCAGCTGGATGAATACCACAGACTGGAGCAGGAAAGGTTTGAGGTGCGTGTGTGCGTGCGGTTTTGCATCATTTTGCTTAAACATGCTTATACTTTGCCTCAGTAATCCTCAGCAGACGTGTCGGAGACCTGTATTGGTTTACAGAAATGTGTTTGAAACACACAAATATCTGAAATTGTCAAATAAAAAACATGGAAATTGTTTTTCCTGTGAATGGAATAAAGAACTTTGCTTACATTTAGCCTCACTTTCTGGCCTAAGGAGAGCTTAATCAATCCTTCTCAGTCTGTTTAAACTATTGTTAAACCATGGTTCTACTACTGTATTATACTAAGCCAAGACATTTTCCAATAAAGTGGATCTGACAGATGTATAAAGGTTCGTACAAAAGTAAACTTCTCACCGGCCCTCTGGATTACAGGCTGCATGTATTTGTCCATTTCTTTCCTTACAGGAGGCTGAAAACACACTGAAGATGATGCAGCACAAATTAAGGGAGGAGGAGAGGGATCTGATGAGGAGTTCTTGTGAGACAACCAATATCACATACTGTGAAAGCAAAGCAGTTGTCACAAAATCTCAACCGCTTTTTAGTATTTCACACACGTCGCTCATAAAAGGTGTTTTCTGCAGTGAAAGATGAGGATTCTGACATGGACGTTCCAGAGGATGAAGGGTCAGACAGCGACATGGAAGAGTGTCGACCTTCGAAGCCACGGCCCACAAGAAACGGCATCATGGCAGGTACACAGACAAGGAAGAGCTTTCAAAGATTCTGATTGGTTTCATATGGTGTCTGCGGTTCATAAAAATAAGTGCTTAATATACTTAAACATATCATCAAACTTAACCTGACAACATCCTTTCACGTAAATTGACTGTTTCTTCTCTTTTCTTCATAGGAAGAGGAGCTCGATTCATTGGGAACATGCAAGGTGGTGACAGCGATGAGGTTGGTGCTGTCATAACAACATCAATACAATCAATACGTCCTTCTTCTTTCTTCTTAAACTAAGCCTGATGTGGCAAGTGTCTCTTCACTTAGTGTGTTCCAGCTTAGAGAAATGAAACACCTGTTTGCTGATTTTGCTCCCAGTGACTCTAGATGGCGCCCTCTGTGCTGTTTTTCTTACTACAGAATTTCATGCTGCTCACTTTTTGTCATTTTTGGTGTCCTGTGCACCAGCTCTGATATAGCTTATTTCATCTCAGACTCTGTTCTGTATCTTACCTTTCTGTGTTATTCACTTGTATTTTAAAAGCCCTCTTTAGCTGTTTCCAGAAGATCAAACCTGTATGCCAAAAAACAACAGAAAGGAAAGGTTTGTCCAGGACCAGGATCTAGTCCACTCCTTGTTCTTCTGTGTATTTAAAGGAAAAATCCATTCTGATATTCACTTACACAGAAGAGATGGTTCACATTGGACAGGGATTTAATCCTCATTAGTCCTCATTAGAGTGTGCATACAGTAATGAGGTAGAGCAGAAGTTGGTACTGCTGTTTTTATGCAGAAATTTGGAAAGGATTTTTCCTTTAAATTAGGTAAATGGTTTAACTGGTTGCTGCATTTATGTGGCTCCAGGTGGACATGTCCCAGTTCAGATTCACTGTTAAAGCAGTTCTGTGTTTTCATTACAGTCGAAGAAGTGATTCAGTGATTAGATTGATGTGTTTGTGAGACTTTAGCTGGGTCCGTGCTTACATCCCTGTTGTAGTTATACATTATGTGTTGAGTAATTGCCGCTGAAAGTAAAGTTGACATATTTAATCATTTGACTGCACTGAAAACTATCGCTTCTTGTAATTGTTGTCGCCACTGTGTTCCTGCTTGCCTGCTGTTTCAGACTGAAGACAGTGAGATTGATGTGGACGAGGATGACGAGGAAGATGAGGATGGCGAAGAGGGGGAGAGCAAGGATTTGGAGGATGACAGTCTGGAGGGCCCTGTGTCCAGGGGTGCTCGTCCCTCCAGAGGGGGCATGGGACCACCTCTGCTGGAAGAGAGTGACAATGACTTCTGAGTGAAGAACACACACACACACACACACACACACACACATACAGATGATTTCCAGCTCAGATCAGACCATCTTATTACTTCTCAGAAATATCCATAAAATATTACATACACCCTGTACATCACCTTGTTATTGCAAGTATCAATATAGTTCCTATTTTTGAATATTTGTGTAAACTGTTTATTCCAATAAAATATTAAAAATGTAATATCTCTTCTGTGTTCCTTGACTCAGTATTTCAGCAGCATACAGTTTAGAGTCAATCAATCATATAATGAGGATGAGTATTTCAAATTTGAACAATTTTCTACTTAATGTTTTTTGAAGGAAAACACTGTACATTTAACTCCACTGTAGCCTTAAGATAAAAACTAGATTTCATAATTATATCAAAATGAGATATATATATTTTCACTGACTCTAAAGCAACTGGTAGTTTTATACTGTTGGGATGGTCAATATGTGGCAGAAAATTCCTTCAAGTGGGAAAAAAAAATCAGATAGAATAGGACAGGTTACAACAAGATAAAGTGTAATAACAGATATGAACTCGAGATGCAAAATTTACTGTCTAGGACCTTTTGGTTGTTGCGTTTTGGAAGAAATGGAAGAAATTCATATTTCTTGACATTTAGATATTAATGAAAATTTAACAGCTAAGTAGTACTTATCTCAATGCTACAGCACAGTTAAAAACACAGTGTTTTCCTCTAAAATGTAGTGCAGTATAACGTCATAAGTGCCCAAAAATTGTTTGTTGAGCGGTGTGGCCTCAGGGGAAGCTACGTCATCACAGTGCGCGGTGGTTTGAGAGAGGAGGTGGCAGATGCCTCTTCGAAACAACAATCAGCAGTCGTCTGTTTACGACCTGTTTTTCCTCTAAAACTGGTATGAAACCTTGTTTGTCCTCGAATATTTGTCAGTTAGGATTATTGTCCTCTTAGCTAAATTTCGGCAAAATTGAATAGGGAATGGCTGACGAGCAAACCAGTCTAGTTTATCAGGCTAACATCAGCTAGCTATAGCTACCTAGCTACACTGACAAGCTAGACTGGACATGCAAGGGAGGACTGCTGCCGTTGGTATGATAGAGAATTTACCAAAGGTTTGGTAAACTTTCGCTTTGCCAACTCGCCCGTTAACCTCGTTTTTGCTGACCCACATTTTCAAACTGATGCTTAGTTGTGGTCGCCACCTAGCAAGAATAATTGGCTTGCGTTACTTTGTTCACACGTTATACGATATTAGTTTAGATTCAGATAGACACCTATTCATCCAGCTATCGTAGAAGAGCACCGCTGAACATAGTTTTTTTTTTCCAAGGTAACGAACACCAAAAAGAGAAGTCTTTGACAAAAATAAAATAAAAATAAAAAAATTAGGTAGTGTTTTGAATCATTTTAAGTATTTGCTTGGTTGAATTGAATGATATTAAAACTGACTACATCAGTATTTGGCATCAGCCCTGATGTCTTGTCAGTCAAGCTCTTTTGGATTTCCTGTGTTTCTCAGCTGAAGAGCAGCTCTTTGTGATGCCAAAGAAGTTCCAGGGCGAGAACTCTAAGGCGGCCTCAGCCAGAGCCCGCAAGGCAGAGGCCAAGGCAGTGGCAGATGCCCGCAAGAAGCAGCAGGAAGAGGATGCTCTGTGGCAGGAAACTGACAAACATGTACTCAAAAAAGAGCAGAGAAAGGTGAGCTTCTCTCAGTGTGGTGTTATGTGCAAATGTGGGAAGTTTCATAGGTGTGCTGCATCTTTTGGCTTCGAGAATTTGCAATATGGAGTTTATTTTAGCATTTTTATTAACCTCATAGTATTTGGTACAGAATGCTGTAAATAGTCTTAGTCTTTATCCTCAGTGATGTCAGGAGAATATCAGTGAGGCTTGCGGAGTGGTGCAACAATTGCATAAGTTATAACATGTAGTGGCCAAACTACTTTAAAACACCATCATTTTTAAAGTGCAAAAGTCTGATGAGACGGCTTTCTGCTGTTGCAGGACGACAAGGAGAAGAAGAGGCTCGAGCTTCTGGAGAGGAAAAAAGAAAACCAGCGACTTCTGGATGAGGAGTCTGCTAAACTGAAAGGCAAATCCCAGAAAGAGACTGCATCTGGAGGAAAAGTGACTCGTGCCCAGATCGAAGAGGTGCTTCAGAATGAGCAGCTGCAAAAGGAGCAGCAGGAGCTCAAGCCGAAAGGTAAAGTTCAGGTTGAATATGACGATAAAGAGATACAATGAATACACTGTTTGGAAGATCAAATCAATACATTTTCTTTACCATGACACCACCTTTTATATTTTTCAATTAAAATTTCATCCCACAGAAAAGAGCCACCTGGAGGCTCCATTGGAGGAGAACGTCAACAGAATTATCCCTGATGAAGGAACCATAGAAGCCAGAACAATAGAAGACGCCATTGCTGCGCTCAGGTCCCGATCGTTACCTGTACTTGATTTAAAGTTCCTTAGGTCCATAAAATATGTGAATGTTAACAGTCTTGCCTTCCTGACTACAGCACGGAGCCTGTGGACCTGGACCATCACCCAGAGCGGAGGATGAAAGCAGCGTTTGCTGCCTATGAGGAGGCAAACATGCCTCGCCTTAAAAAAGAGAACCCCAACATGAGGTTGTCGCAGCTGAAGCAGCAGCTGAAGAAGGAGTGGATGAAGGCGCCAGAGAACCCTCTGAACCAACGCTTTGCCACCTACAACTCAAAGTGAATGCACTCTTTTCCCCCATAACTCCATCTGAGAACTGTCTGCCTATGCACATTGGAGACTTCCATCGCAAAATCAAATCATGTCATATAAAAATTAGTTGTGCTGATGAGAGCTTCACCACTACCTACCCAGAAACTGTCTCTCCAACGCCGGAGGACTCAGCTTTGTGGGTCCATTCGCTAGCAAGGAAAAGCTGACTTTCCACCAGTCAAGGTCCCAACTGATCATCATGTCTGTGTCACGGCCTCGAATGAGGTTTTTCATCATCTAATGATTTTAATTACATCATCTTTTTTTCTAGCACTTCTGGGGAGGTGGGAAGGCAGATATTTTGAGAGTAACTTATTAAAGTTCACCACTCGATCATCAACATCTCTTGTTGCTTTTAAATGCCAGACTTCTCGCTCGTTTATTAGGAGGCATCAAGTCAAACACCCTGAAGTCAAACATTTTGGCCAGCTGCTGCCGTCGTGCGATGCCTGTTCTGAAAAGAAGAGGAAGTTACAGAGTTCAAAAGTGTCATCAATGGAGAGAGTTGACTACAGTTTTGTGTCCAGGGTAAAAAATGCTCACCAACCATCGGCAAAAATAGTAAATTTAAAATAATGATGGCTGGAATGACTTTTTTCAGTCCTTTAAGTTTCTTTGGCAAGTGAATAACCAGTTTCTTCAAAGGAGCTTCTTGCTTAAATAATAAAACAGTTTGGCATTGAATATTGAATCTACTGTTGTGTGTCAAGAGTCTTGCCAAGAGAATGCACAATAAGATATTCTTACTGTGTGTTTTAGGCATACAGCTGCATTCAATCTAAATGTGGCTCGACTGCTAAATAGTTAGAGAGATTAACTGTAGAGAGATTAACTCTGGAAGAGAGCAAATGCTGACACGCAAGTTTTCACACAAGTATGATTTCTTTACTGGTTATTCAGCCTTGTGAATGCCTGTTAGGATAGTTGGTGCCTCCCTGCCAGTGTTTTAGGGTGTTGTCCTCAGCAGAGGCCAGTTTTATCAGCTTTTACCAATAATAGAAACTGTCACGTCATTGTCTTTAACTCTACTGCAGAAATATAGATGTGATCCAGCAACGTTTATGGGTTGACAGAAGCTCTAATATTTTAACCATCTCAAGGCCTCAGACTGTGGATTAATTTGGTCCCCTTCTCCTGCAGAACGTTTGGCCTTTAGCTAGCTCTTCAAGGTCCTACTATCTTCATAAATGTACTGGGCTTGCTGACTGATTGAAAACAGAAGACTTGGGATCCAAACACTCAGAGCTCTGTTGGTGTTGTGTTTGAATTGTGGGCTCGTGCTGTGCATGGATGCAACTCTCCTTTATAAGTCACTCCAAGTACAGAACTGGGTCATAAACTGCTGTTAAGAGAAATGTCTGTGGTTACTAAAACAAATCAACTAAAATCCAGTTAACACAATAACAAAATGAAATACCTCCTGTTTGCTTTTTATACCCTAAACATTCCAGCATTTTTTATGTATGATGTTGATTGAACACATACATGGTAGCAGTCATTGCTTTTGAATTAGTTTTGTATTCATTTATACAGCCAGCAATGGTGTCCACTGCTGCCGTTCGTCACAAAGGTTTTCTCCAGCGAAGCAACATTTATATACTGAGCTGCTGAGGCAGCAAGCTGAAGCCTTTGTAGGTTTGTCTGATGCCAGTCAGACAGACAGAAAGCAGGGATAAAACTGAGCTTTAGCACCCTAAATGTAAGTAACATAAGGGTAAAATGAGTTAAACTAAAATATCTGCAGTGTGATTTGGGAAATCCACACAATAAGGCTCCTCCACAGGCCTGAGAATGAAAGGAAAATATGCAGAGCAAGTGTTTATTAAAGGTGTTAAATGATTAGGGAATATAAAATCAGACTTGTTTCATGTCTGCAGGTCTTCATTCCTAAATGTCAAAAAACAAAACACTTGGTTCTCACTTAATCAACGGGTATATTTTCAATCTATCTTTTCAGAGAATGATTGCAAAGTTGTTCATGTTGTTACAGTTGTTAGTTCACACAGGACACATCTGAGGAGGCCTTGCGCTCACTGGCTTGATTCATTCAGAACCAGATTTAAAAATGGCCACCTTTGTCCAGCCAGGCTCTTGTGACGGAGGAGATAAGAGACTGTGGGAAGGCCTTTGAACCACAGAGCTTCAATGACAAGTTCAGCTGACCTTTTATTTTCCTTTTTGCATTGAATGCGACCAGTTCCTTTGCTTTCTCCTAGCAACCAATCACTCCACTCCTAATTTATAGGGAGTTCTTTGAGCTTGGGCGTGTGATGTTCCGCCTTAAAACTCTGGTCTGATGTTGCAGGTTTTGTTTTTCTGCATCCTGACCTGTTGCTGCGCCCTCCCACTCCCTGGCCATTTGCATGGCAACCCTTTACCAGGCCAGCTGCTGCTGCCCTTTTCTTTCTTCATGTTGAATTCTAATCATTACTTTCAAAGGAAAGCGACTCCAAAGCTCCTTTATCAAGTGTTCGTACTGGGAGGAGGCAAGCCGCTGTCCAACACCCACTCAGGCTGCTTTTCTTCCTCGTTACACTTCTGTTCTGCAGACTGGGAGCATTTCCTTCTAGTAACCTGCTTTTTCAAGTTTGGAGAAAAATAACAAGGTAAGGATCATTGGTAGTAGTGGGAATTTGTTCATGTATTAGTTTTTATTTATTAAGGTGAAATTTCAAAAAATTGAGATCTTAATTTGCACTTGAAGGGTAATATTTTATAATAAGATGACCATCATCTGGAATACTAAGGTTCATGCTCTTGGAAAATAAGTAGCCCCAATGGAAAATGTTATCTAAGGTGTGAAGCATGTTAAGATGAACTGTTACAGTTCTCATGCTGATCTCTTTGAATATCTATATTTACTGGGGTTAATTTCAGATTGAACACACTTTGATGCTGTTGGCCCACTTTTTATTTGCAGGATTGCAACATATTCATCTTTTAGGGCCGAGTTTCATGAATTAAACAGATGGCGCACATCAGGTAGAATCAGTCTTAGAAATAAAATAACTGTATAAATCAGTACTTGTTAAAAAAGTGGGTTTCAGTGGTTGAAAGATAATCACTGATGAGAGGTCTTAATTTGAGATGCTTTTTCACTGTGGTTTTCTCAGTAAAATGATCAAATATTAGACAACACGTCATTGCATCCACTTAAACCTTTGTAGTGATTTAAGACATCAGAGGGGGGTCTCATATGCTTCTGACAGTGTTTCACATTCATAGCCAGCTGAACACAGTTTGAGATTAAACAAATCATTGCTCTTATAACAGTGCTGATTTTACCTCGAATAAATACACCACATGTGAGCACAGGAGCGTGTATTATTAGTTAAATAACCCACTGTTATGTTTACTTTTGATTAACTGTGTTTCACATTTCACATTGAGCAAAGGTCATTATTGAGGCCAAAGACATCACAGTTTTAAAATACTGCACAAATGGCTGTAGTTTTTATGTTTCTTCTGTTGCCTGTGATTGCAACACTTTTCTACTTTTCTAAGAATTAAGAACATTTGGCTGCAATTTTAGATGTTTCTCTTCCTCCTGGCTCATTCGAGAATCCTTCTGCAGACCAGCCTTCATACCTTATGTAGCAAAAAGGAGAAAAAAACATCAGCTGATGGATACTGTGTGCATTCAACCATAGGATCAGTCAATGAAATATATTTCAGAATCTTTGATGGATATTATTCTCTTTCTCATCTTTCCTCTTTCTCCTCATTTCAGCTCTGCAGTGATGCCATGAGGTTGATTCTGGTTAAACCCACCAATGCAACGCGACGTCTTGACTCAACGGGTGAAGTCTTCCATGATGGGGGCCGTGAGCATTGCACCTCAGGAGGTCCATCACCTCTGACAAACTCTCCTGAGGGGAGGCACGATCGATACTCTGGTACCTCTGTGGATGCATCGTCTTCCCCGCAGGAGACGAGTCTGTGCTGTGTTTCATCTTCACCCCACGAAAGGTCTAATGGAATCAGTCCACCAAGAGTTTCAGCCCAGATGTCACCACTGAAAACCCGAAACCTCACCTTGTCACAGCTGAGCGATCAGGACTGGCTGCTGCTTTGTGGCCAGGTTAGCAGCGTAGGAGATGATTCACCCTCAGCAGAGAGAGCAGGGACCAGTGTGGGACATCCAAACCACAATGACAGATGTGGTTGTTCCTGTCCTGATGCACACCAACATTCAGAGGCTTCTAGTTTTCATGTGCAATCAAAACAGGGCACTGTCCAAGACTGCCTCTCCAGAGTTTCAAACAAGAGAAACCTTTCATCCTCACCACACAGCCAGCCTTTCTCTCAGAGCACCCAAGCTCTGACCACTTGCCAGGTTTTACCACAGCAAACAAACCAAAGGGATCTTTTGAAACCTGCACCAAACCACCCACTGGATAATTTCACGCTTCAGTGCAGTGACCAAGAAGGTCGGAAGGAGATATTGCAGCAACAGCCTTGCAATCATTTTAAACTTAAAGACAGCAGCCAAGCAACTTTGTTCAACATCCCTCTGAACTCCATCGAGCGTGCTGAGACAAATCAGGAACTTCACCAACATCCTCAGCCTGCTGTCACAGCAGACCTCAATTGGAGAGAGCTTTTTGGTAAAGAGCCGCTGTTGGTTCAGCAATGTCAAAAGCGAGACTCTCACTGCTCGATGAGTGGCGATCAAACCTGCAAGACATCTGGAGATCCCTCCATTGTCCTCAAGTGCCGTCACCTCCCTTACAACCCCTTAACCAGCAACCCTGGAGTGAAGAGGTTGCCTACTGCAGCCAGTAATAAAACTGTCCAGTCCTTGTCCACCAGCCAGTATAGTTCACTGGAGAACCAGGATTTTGTGGAGGAGAGAGCTAGACAGCGACAGAGTCAGGTACATGAATTTTCTTTAAGTGCTGTAGCTTCCTGACCCAGAGTGGGAGGTCATTTCCTGACATTTTTAAATAAATCTTAGGGAAATGTTGGGCAACTTGTCAAATGGCAAGATTATAGCTGAACTTTATGACCTGTACATCTTCAAACACATCCTGAAAGCTGTCTTACCAGTCTATAAATAAAAGGAAGTGAAGCGTTTAGTATGTTGCCCGCTTTATTACATTCCCTGTGCTGACTGTCTTACTTTCTTCTACAGACAACCTCTCAGCACTTCAGTGGACCCAAACACACTCCTCCACCTTCTGACACCTTGGAAACTGGTGATGTAGTTAACGGGGATGCAGTGCGGCCGCTGAGCAGCCACGGCACGTCTAGATCCAGCCTTGCAGATGTGCACTCAGGCCAGCAGCCTCTTCAGCTTCTTCACAGTGCCATCCTGGAGGACGCCTTCTCCAAAGTCATCAGAGAAGATTCCATTAAGGCCAACGATGAGACCAGGGAGGAAGGCAGCGTCCCACAAAAGAAGACCAAGGATATTAGCTACAGGCTGGGTCAGAGGAAAGCTCTCTTTGGGAAGCGGAAACAGTTGAGCGACTATGCGTTGGTCTGTGGGATGTTTGGCATTATTGTCATGGTGATCGAGACGGAGTTGTCGAGGGGATTTTACAGCAAGGTACTGTCTTCAGACTCACTTTATTCATTCAGAAAAATATTTCATTTTGACACTTTGAACAAGGAGAGCAGGCTGTTATCAATGTGAGCTTTTAAATTACCCTATTTATGCCAACATTGAATAGCCAGGTGACATGATACATGGCTGTATGTACCACCAGACTCAAGGACAGGTTCTACCATCAGGCCACCAGGCATCTGAACTCATACTTCTCATAATAACACTATTTGTAATATTAAAAAAGGGCCAAGTGACACCTTTTGTGGACAGAATTCACCTACTTTATTTGTTTGGTCATTCAGTGTGTCCTCACAACAGGCTGCACTCTCCATGTTTTTGTCTTCCAGGAATCCATATATTCATATGTACTGAAAGGCCTGATCAGCCTCTCTACTGTTATCCTTCTTGGACTCATTATGATGTACCATGCAAGGGAAATCCAGGTATGTGGATGAATTAAGAGAACTCCATGCAGGTCCTGTGGTAGACCTTATTGTTATCCAGGACCGCCTAACATTGGGGTTCTCTTATTACTCTGACTGGGAAAAACTGGCCAGATCAACCATGTGGTTTGTCTGATCTGTGATACAACTTAAGTCACAAAGGTGGATGATCTATTGGTTTAGTTTGATTAGATGCCAGAAAATCTTATCGATAAAAAAAGGCAAACAATTCTTAAGTGAAATATTGAAATTAACAAAAAATACAGTCCAAACAAGTAAATGCATCATTAAATTCCTCCATTCTTTTGCAGTCATTGGGGGGATTCAGTATGCAAATTCATCACCCTAAAATCTTCACTTCATTCAACAGCTCTTCATGGTGGACAACGGAGCAGATGATTGGAGGATAGCTATGACAATTGAGCGGATTCTCTTTGTTGTGTTGGAGCTCCTCATCTGTGCCATCCATCCGATCCCGGGCCAGTACGTGTTCACCTGGACCACTCGACTGGCCTTCAGCTACACAGCATCAGTAGCGGACGCCGATGTCGACATCATCCTCTCCGTGCCAATGTTCCTGCGGCTCTACCTGATTGGCCGGGTCATGCTGCTCCACAGCAAACTGTTCACAGACGCCTCGTCCCGCAGCATCGGGGCCCTCAACAAAATCAGCTTTGACACCCGCTTTGTCATGAAGACTCTGATGACCATCTGCCCCGGCACAGTCCTGCTGGTCTTCAGTGTGTCGTGTTGGATCATCGCAGCATGGACCGTGCGTGTGTGTGAGAGGTATCAACTCAAAACTTCAGCATCAGAGCTTTGTGCGATTCCTGTGCTATTCAAACAATTATTCTTAAATCAGTGATACTCTACTTGTAACAGATCTTACTTGGTATGACTGAGAAAAGACACAGTTTCTCTCAGTGTTTAGGATTTCCATCGGCTGCTGCTATAGCCAGGAGTCATGTCTCTACAGGTATCATGATGCACAGGAGGTGACCAGTACCTTCCTTGGAGCAATGTGGCTGATCTCCATCACGTTTCTGTCCATCGGCTATGGCGACATGGTCCCTCACACCTACTGTGGGAAGGGGGTTTGCCTGCTGACAGGAATCATGGTGAGATTTATACAGACACAGTTCAACCAGACCTGCAAATGGAGGGTAATTATAAATAGTGTACTACAGTACAGCAACATTTTTGGGCCATAATTTTCTAATACACCTCATGAAATGTAAATATATGTGTCTAATTTATTTAAAACCCAAAAAAAGGCAGTTATTATGTGACGAGAGGTTTTAACACAGTAAAAGATATTTGTAGCTAACACCCTTGCATTATACATGACTGTTTTTGATTGGTTTTGTTTTTATAAGTGTCACTTAAAAATACTACAGGGAGTCAGGTAATGAGACTCAATTTAATACTGATGCCTCTATATGATCTACATAAGCAAATGAGACCATCAGCGAGAACACTGGCTGTTTCTATATACTTATTCTTAATGCCTGTCACTGCTCTGATTATATGAGAAATCAGACGAAACCATTAATGGCATGCAGTCCAGAGGAGCCTATCCTCACATTTTCTCAGGCAGTGAGTGTGCTAGCCAGTTGAGAGGAAGCAGGAGGAGATTTTCCTCAAGAGAATTTTATTTCCGACACTATAGTTATGGCTGAGACTAGCACAGGATCTGCAAAAAGAAAAAGAAAACAACCAAGAAACTGAAAGGGACAGTGAGAGAGCACGGGCCAAAAAGAGTCGATCTTGGTTGGTCATTCAACAAATGCAGAGAATGACTGAATTTGAAAGGATTCATAATTTTAGCTTTCTCAACAGAATTATTATGAACGGTTCTAAAACAAAGCTTACTTTATTTCACAATTGTCATATTACAGTTAGTAATTTTACAAACCACAGTAGATACGTTCTTTACCACAGTACGCCACACTGTCAGTAAGCACTGCTGTCCTCCTCAGGGAGCGGGCTGCACAGCCTTAGTGGTCGCTGTTGTCGCAAGGAAGTCAGAACTCACCAGAGCCGAGAAACACGTCCATAACTTCATGATGGACACTCAGCTCTACAAAAAGGTCTCTTTGCATGTGCACATTTATTTTACGTTATTTTTAGTATTAACAGTAGTTCAGTCTGAACAGTAATATTACTTTTGCTTTTTTGCCCCTTTTTTGTGATACAGTAGGTAAACAAAATACAATAAAGATGACACAAACGTCACTTACTGTAAATGCTATTGAAAACACTTCGTCACATTCCTGTTCTGCTGTGTCATCTGCATGTTGTTATATCCTCCTCAGATAAAAAACACAGCAGCAAATGTGTTAAGGGAGACGTGGCTCATCTACAAAAACACCAAGCTGGTCAAGAAGATTGACCGTGCCAGAGTACGCCACCATCAGCGTAAATTCCTGCAAGCCATCCACCAGTAGGTATAAATGTGTCATCACCAGGGAGTGAAGACAAACAGAGAAGTCATTCACTTTCTACCATCGCAGTTCAGAATGAGAATAAGAATAATATGAAGATTGATGGGTACTGTTTGGTTATGGCTTCAAATGAAGACAAACTGTGCAAACATTTATTTAATTGCAGGCACAAAAGCTTCTTTGGTTCTGATTTTCTGATTTTAGACTGCGGACAGTCAAAATGGAGCAAAGGAAACTGATGGATCAGGCCAATACAGTTGCTGACCTTGCCAAGGTTTGTATATGGATTATCTTTCAAATTTCTAAAAATTCCTTAAAGTCCATCTCCACTCAAAAAAATGTTTTACTTTTTGTTCCTTCAGAGGTTGACACCAGAGGGCTGTTTTCACCCTCGAAGCGCTCACCGTAAATCTGAGTTTAACATGCATGTGTACGAGTAGAATTTTGTTACATCACAGCTAATGTGGAAACCAGCCATGGTCCAATGTGCAGCGTACACAAGTGTGCTGTGGAAACATGAAGCCTCCAGAATGCATTCTAATTTAATATATTTTTAGATCAGACTCCCTTTACTTTTATTTCCTGGAATATAGAATATCTGGTATGTATGTTATTTCCGACCATATTAATAGACACACCACCAACAAACATCCCCTCTGACAAACCTTTCTTTTTGTTTAGCCCATGACTGCAGCAAGTAGATAAAATCCTAGTGTTATACATTTCTAATCTGTATGTAGCATTATGACATAATTTGGAAAAACAGGTTCCCTACTCCCCTTAACTGTCCTCCTTGTTTCTTTCCAGACTCAGAACATGATGTATGATCTGGTGTCTGAGCTGCAGCATCGTAGCGAGGAGCTGGACAGGAGGATTGTAGGTCTGGAGGAGAAACTGGACTCCATCCTCCTCAGTGTGGAGTCGCTGCCCGTTGTGCTTTCTCAAGCAATAACAAAGCTACAAAAGGATTTCCTGGACGACTTGGCCTGTCGGGTCCACTTCCTGTCATCCTCCCTGAGCTCTGAGTGCTGTTCAGTCCCTGCCAGGCAGCTCTATCCAGGATCCACCACAACAGAGACACCATACAGCTCCTAGTCCTCGCTCAGTGGTTTTCCTCTTAGTCTGCAACCTTTTTTCATGCTGGGAAGGATTTTCTCAACATGTACACTTTTTTTTTTGTAGTACTAGTAGTAGTGCTCTGCTACACATTCATCCAGTTATACACATTCACCCAGGGGAGTTACTGAGCAGCTCCAATGAGAAGGGAAGTGCCTCAATTGGGGGATTCTAGAGGAAGGGGAGATCATTATTACTTCATTTCCTCTGCTCAGAGTTTCACAGTCGGTCCAGGGTGAGGGTTTCACCTACAAATAAGCCAACCAGCAGTGCATAGAGCCTCCTTTGATCCACATAGGAAGATCATTTATAAGCTATGGCTTCACAGAGAATTCTGATATAAATATCACTGTCAGTAACATCTATGGTTAAAACAGCTAATCTTATACAATCTAACTGCATTCATTCCTGAACAATTAAATGAACTTGGAAACAAGTTTTTCCTAATTTTTCAAGGACATTTGCTCACAGATCTCATCAGGATAAGCCTTTCATGTGTTTCAACTTTCTCACATTCCTTAATTGTGAAAACCTAATGTTGTGGAACTGGAAAGGGTTCTTGAAATATTCTGGATGGCAGCTTTAATTACTAGTTATCAATACTTGTCTCATAAATGTGCTTGTCTCCGTCTGATTCCTATGCTGGACTGGCTGTCAAAGTGATGAGAAAAGCTGCGTCCCCCTGATGGCAGAGGCTGTGCAGGGCAGGTCCAATGAGTGGATGCGTGAAACTCTACACATGAAAAACAGAGCAGGACAGTAAAAGGACAAGAAAGGTTGAAATGAAAGTTTTAAACATTTAAATACAATCTATGATTCATTCATTTGAGACCTAATTTACTTATGGTGAGTTGCTGCTTCTTGTAATCGTTCCTGTGTGGGCCTTCTATCAGTATTTTTTATGTTGTAAACTTACAAATCTTAAGAAACATAAAATAGAGATAAAATGTATTTAGATTTAATTAGTTGGGGACATCATAGTTGTGAAACCTTCCTTTGTGTTTCAGTGTCCTTATCCTACACAACATTAATATTTTAGTCTGTGTGTAAGAAGCAGTTTAGACATAAACACATCCTGCACTCTGTCATAGGTGATGTATACTTCATCTATACTTCTATTGTACTACTTCAAAACTTTTTGTAGCAATCACAAATTATTATAGACTTCTTTGAATACAGTCACTGATAAAACTCAACATTTCTGTGTTGTTCTACTTAATAAATCAAAAATACATGTACAGGTTTCTTAATGTTTGGCAAGACTCATGAGTAAAATTTGTTTTAGATGGATTAAATTAATTTGTGTTTATCCCAGCCATAAAGCTATGCACACCATTCTTGGACCAGAAAATTTACGTATTTGAAATATTATTTTTCTGACATGTTGCTCATAATTGATAGTTGACTGGCCAGACTTGAGGATGGAGATGCTGTGCTCTCCTGGATCAGTTGGCCACAAGACACCCCAACCACAAGTTTATTGTATAGTCACTAAAAAAAGCAGAAGTGACAGAGACAAAGTCTTGTGCCGTGTATATGTAATTTTACAAGCAAACACAATCTCTCCTATGGGCCCAAATACAGGTTTTCCTCTCACTCAAACGCCTACATCTGATTTTCAGTGCTCCCGTTTGGCCCGAGTTGGCCTCATCTACTTTCAGCTCCCGCCAAAGTGAACGGGAGGTAATTGCAGATCATTAATTGAATAGCATCATTGAGTCAATCAGGGGGTTCACATTAAAGTCTGGCGTATTCAGGCGATTCGTTTGAAGAATCAAGCTCATTGTGAAACCAAATAGCGAAGCAGTCATACGTTAGGCATGTCAGACAACACTATGAGGGAGGTTGTTTACCAGAACCACCATCTGTCCCTCTGGGTTACCGGTTTACAGGGCACTGCGTAATCTCGCGATAAAAGTCCGGAGGGCAGCGGCACCCACGAGAATGTCGTTTCGCGCGCTGAGGCTAAGCTCCAGTCACATTCTTGATTGACAGCTCTGTTACCCAATGAACTCGATTTCCTTAGAGGAACTCGCCCAATGGTGAAACAGACTTTTTAGAGCAGGCGGGATATGAAAGTCTTGAAGAATAACTCATTGATCAATCTCCAACAAGGCATAGAGTTGGTCGTGCAAAGCTTGCATAGAAATTATTTTGGGGAAAACGTGCGCTTTACTCCTTGAACGTCAATTTATTGGTTTCACTTGGACGAACAAACAGGTAAAGTAGTCCTTTTCTCATGTTATAATAACTTTTAAAATTGTACTCATTGATATCTTCACTCAGTAGCTAGCTTACTATAGTTAGCTAACTTGACAAAGTCCTACCTCGTTTCTGTTTGGCTTAACGTACTACACCAAATTCCAAAGCCAGCCAAACGGAGAATTCAAAATGAATCCCAAAGCTTTGGTCACCGGGGCAGTTTTCATGCTGTTGAATGCACTCTGTTTTTTATTGGGAACATACCAGTTGAAAGCTCTCCAACAATAAGTTGTAACGTGGTTGCTGTAGCTAAGCATTAATGGGTGGGTGATGAACTTGACTGCCGCGAGCTGTTAATCTTGTGTTGTTTATCTGTAGTGTACCTCCATAATGTGCAGCACATGGTGACATTTCTACTAGCTTTGCCACTCCGCTGCTTCCTGTGAAGCAAAACAAATAAGCTAACCTTTAACAGATTGCTTATTTTCGTGTTTTCCGTATTGGCTTGTGATTAGCTCGTGTTTTCGTCTGCGTTTTGAAAAAAAATGAAT
This sequence comes from Chaetodon auriga, assembly GCF_051107435.1. Taxonomy (NCBI): domain Eukaryota; kingdom Metazoa; phylum Chordata; class Actinopteri; order Chaetodontiformes; family Chaetodontidae; genus Chaetodon; species Chaetodon auriga. The sequence continues at coordinate 13,944,551 of NC_135076.1, forward strand.
GGTGTCGGTGAAATAACGCATCTCAGGTGGGAGGAAATAGTTTGTTTTCGGTGTTATTACTCGTGTTTTGTTCCCCGGTGTTGGTTTATTTCGAGCCAGCAGAGCGAACAGGACCTCAGCTGAGAGCGCAAAAGTAAAAGCCAAGCAGCCGTCGAGCTCGCTGCTCACCACTTAGTAAGAACAAAGCACAGTCCATGCGGGCAAAGAACGGTTTTAGTATCAAAATGATCGTTTCCAAACTGCTTAGAAGGAATTATTTCGGTATGTTTTATTGTCAGAGAGCGAAGGCACATTGTTTGCTAGCGCTCCCTCCCGTCCGGATGTGCTTGCTTTTAAAAGAACTGGGAGTGGCCTGCAGCTCAGTTTCCCGCACTGTATTTAAATCAGCTTGTTCCCTCCCTTTCTGATATTCTGTTGAAGTGACAGCCCAGTGCTGACAGCAGTACAATACACGGACAAGCATAATCATATTTCTGCTGATGATAATCATTCAATTCGTTCTTTCAATAAAGTTGATTCGGTTTAGACCTGAAAGTAAAGCGGCCAAATTTTTAATGATGGAATTGGAAATCAAAACGCTTACACAATGTCTACAGAGTGCTTTTGGAAACGGATAATCCAGGATGTTAAATCGTTCGTTGTGTATGGATTGAATTGTACAGAAGTGAAAAAGGAAAAAGAGCCTCAATAGCTACAGTTGCAGGTTCAGAAACGGTGACTTTTCATTGACCATTACAAGAAAACAAGGAACTGTGCCTTTTACACGGTTCGCAAGAATTAAAAAAAACAAAACAAAACACAACACAGTGTACAAGTAAACACAACAGTGCATAGGGAGTAAGGGCATGTTGAATTTCTGTGTTCATTTTAAACCTGCAAAATAATGTTTGGCCTCTTGCTAAGTATCACTTCACATTATCTGAATGCAAATGCATGTCATGAATTTTATTTCAGTATTTTGATATCGCTCTAGTAATGTGTGCAATTAGCAGAGAAAGTCAAGACTTATTTTTTTGCAAAACAAATTGAAAAACCTACACTACTGTGCTGCTTCCAGCACAAAATCCCCCAAACAAAGAACGCACTGACTGAACTGACAGATCTTATCAGACTGTTTATTAGGGTTAATCTATGCATTTATTTAATCTATGACTTTTGTCTAAAAATGTTATTTGCCTAACAGTTTTGCTTTGGATGCATTTAAGAAGTTCTCTTAATAAATACAAATGTTATGCAAATCTTGTTGCTGCTCACTGTTGATAAATTCAACAAAACTGGATAGCTTCTGAACACTGCTGAAAGTGAAAGTTTCTACAATTAAATCATTTATCAAACAAGACCGATTACTGTATTTATTTACAGTATGTAGTAAAATGATTGCAATGGTTGTTGTGACAACAATGGGTCATGGTTTGACTGTTGACACAGGGCAGCTGCAATGTGGATTCAAGTGCGCACGATGGATGGAAAGGAAACCCACAGGGTGGATTCCTTGTCCAAACTCACCAAGGTGGATGAGCTGCGTGTCAAAATCATGGAGCTCTTCAAGGTGGAGCCAGAGAGGCAGAGACTGTTCTACCGTGGCAAGCAGGTGAGGTGACAGGGTTAAATGGGATTATGGGTGATGGTTGTACTTCATTTATGATTACTGCTAACATTTACTCATGAATAAACCAAAGTGCAAAAATACAAAACATGCTCTAACTTAAAGGCTTTTGATGAATACATATTAAAATTTCCTATTATGAAAAATAACTCTTATTTGAGTGAGCACCAGCAGGTAAATGAGTCATCACTGGAACAAACAAAAAATAAGAAATGCTGTTTTTCTCCTTTTAACCATGTCAAATATTTTTGTGTTGTCTCAGATGGAGGATGGCCATACCATATTTGACTACAATGTGGGCCTAAATGACATAGTGCAGCTGCTTGTTAGGCAGAAGCTGGCCCCTGTCGATGTCATCAAAAGCAAGGACAAAGAAGCTGAGCTCTCTGACTCTGATTCTGGTTGTGGCTCAACCCAGAGTGAGTCTGACAAGAGTTCAACTCACGGCGAGGTAGAAGGTCAGACCGCTGGCACCTCTTCCCAGACAAATACCCCAGAGCTCATCGACCCGGGGTTTGGATTTTACAAGGTGGGTTTTAAAGGTGATAGTTGGGATCAATTTCAAGTATTTATATTAGTGGTTACAGGTTACTTTTGTATGATGTGTTCAGCATAGGTTGGGAAGAGACCATGAAGGATGGTCAAAAGTCGTGTTGACCAAATTAGATCAATGACCAGTGCGCGTCTAATATGCTGGATTGCATCTAACTTTTCGTATATTTTAGACATGTTTCATTCTGAGGTGATTTTTATCTCTTTTTCTCGCTTACTCTACATTAAGTTGTGCTCATTTGTGAAGGCCACATTGTATGAAGGGGAGGGCATAGATAAATGAAAATATTGTGCGATGCTTTTTCCACCCTTCACTATAAGCAGAAAACATCCATTCTGTCTGTCAGATTGTCGAATAGCTTCGGAAACCGACATTTCTGAAATGGATGATCCAACGTTCTTGTCCGCTTTATGCAGTGGATGGCTGGTTTTGCAGAAGTGAGAAAGGGTCCAGGGATTGAACTTCTCTTTAGCCCCTTTTTTTTATTCTGACAAAGGACATTTGGATAAAGTGGGGGTATAGTGACTGGAATGTGTTCTTCTCCGTTTCTTCGCCCAGCTGCTTAAAGACATTGTGGAAATGTGTAATTTGACCCCATCTTTTGAAATTCTGTGTATATAAGGATGAAAGCTTGACAAGACTAGATATTGAGAGCAGCCATTTTGGTTGTTTCACTAACTGAAAAAATAACAGCTTATGCAATGTCTCTGACGATCTTCCTGCCTTTTTTTTGTCTGTGTGTTTTGAAGATCAATGAGCTGGTTGATGCAAGGGACTTGAACATGGGGGCGTGGTTTGAGGCCCAAATTGTGAATGTTACTAAAACAGCAAAGGTGCCTAAAGAAGAGGCTGCAGAGGCACATCCGGCAGAGGAGGAGATACTGTACCACGTTAAATATGAAGAGTAAGAGTCCTTTTTCTGTTACGCATGATCAATTTTCCAAAGAACTTTTTTTCCACAATAAGCCTGCAGATAAGGTGAAAACAAACATAACATCTATCAATAATCATCCACCTACAATGAAGAACATTGGTTTCCACACGAATAATTTTATCATCCAATCATTACATACTTTCAGTTACACTCTAGACAGCACCGGCAAAATGTAGGAAGCACCTGTGGTGGTGTGTGACTTGCCTCTGAACTGCAAACTGATAAGATACCACATTTATGATCACAGCTACCCAGAGAATGGGGTCATTCAGTTGCTGGCTAAGGATGTTCGTCCGCGGGCCCGTACGGTGTACCAGTGGCACCAGTTGGAGCCAGGAATGATCATTATGGTCAACTACAATCCGGACGACCCCAAGGAGCGTGGCTACTGGTACGATGCTGAGATCCAGAGGAAGAGGGAGACGCGCACTCTGCGAGAGGTCTACTGCAAGATTATCCTTGGGTAAGGGCTTTGTTGCATGCTACGGTTTGTTTGTAGCATTTTGTGGTCGTACACAGAGTAGAAGGAACTGCCACAAGTCAAATATCTGCTCAACCTGCTGCAGTGGCAGGTGATCAGCGTCTTGTGGTCCCATTTTTATCTACATATCAAAATTTGTTTGGTTTTTGGATGACACAGTAGCAGGTGGGCAGGTATTAATTTCCTGCTGTGGTATCAAAGAATATGTTGCTTTGTACTGGCAACAGCTTAACTTCTGGGTGTGTTCACCACTGTCTGCGGATTTGGATCCTTTTGATACTTAGAGGGAAAGTGGTACATTTGTCACATTTGATGATTTTGTATATCGCCTTAGCAAGCAGCATTTCTGTCTGTGCAGTTTTCTATTATCTCTGCTAAGTTTCATGTTTAATTTGCAGTGATGCTGGTGACTCTCTCAATGACTGCCGGATCATGTTCCTGACTGAAATCTACAAAATCGAGGAACCTGGTTCTCTGAGTGACACCCCAGCTGGATCTGAGAGTCCCCTAAAAAGTAGGTTTGTTGATGAAATGCTTAAATTAAGTAAGTTCAGTTAATTAGTACATATGAAACCTGCCTTACCCCATCCTATTCAAAATGCTTTATAATGATATACAAGATATAGAATAATTAAACGTTTGTGTTCTGCAGGATCAAATGGACCCGAGTGCAAGTACTGCAAGGATGACCCAAGAAAAACCTGTCAGTGGTGTAACTGCCATATCTGTGGCATCAAGCAGGATCCTGACAAGCAGTTGCTGTGTGATGAATGTGACATGGCCTATCACACTTACTGCCTCAACCCTCCGCTGACCTCCATCCCAGAAGACGAGGACTGGTCAGTAGGATCAGTATTTGTTATACAGTTGTGACCTGTAGTTGTGTTGCACTCAATACTGGCCTGAATGATGCTGAGTCTGTTTGTTACTCAGAAATCAACAGGCCAAACACCTGAATTCCAGGTCATCTTTTTAATCATCACTTATTATTAGTGCATTGTGCTTGACTTGACCTCTACTCCACATGTCATACTGTCTCAGGTATTGCCCAGGTTGCCGTAATGACGCCAGTGAGGTTGTGTTGGCTGGAGAGAAGCTGAAAGAGAGCAAGAAGAAAGCTAAGATGGCTTCTGCCAGCTCCTCCAGCCAGAGGGACTGGGGCAAGGTGAGTGCTGAGACAATGCTGCCATATAGTCAGTCTTACTTCATACAGAGTCGCAGAAACATTTGTGATCATAGTTACATATTTAAAATTATGATTTTAAATGGAAAAAGCAACTTTGTAAATCAAATGACCAACAACGAACGTTTTATACCAAGGTGATTTTCTAAATATTTTTATATCAGCACTGGTTACAGTATATAACTTACATGCTTGGTGTCCTTGTTGACAATATTATACTTGATAAACAACCTTTTAAAATACCAATGATGTACTCCTCCCCTCCAGGGAATGGCCTGTGTTGGTCGAACCAAGCAGTGCACCATCGTCCCGTCCAACCACTACGGCCCAATCCCCGGCATCCCCGTCGGCTCCCTATGGAAGTTCAGAGTGCAGGTCAGCCCGTGCAGCTGGACAGTTGAATTCGTCTGTTGGAGAAACTGTGCATAAACAATACAAAGGTTTTGTGGTCATTTGTTGCAATGGCCAGCAGTAATGTTTCAGTTCTTTGCCTCTGTAGGTCAGTGAATCTGGCGTCCACAGGCCACATGTCGCTGGGATTCATGGCAGGAGCAATGATGGTGCCTACTCTCTGGTCCTGGCCGGAGGCTATGAGGATGATGTGGTATGTTTTGTCTTTTTCTTTTATGTATATGTATTTTTGATAGGTAGTAATAAATATAAGTTGGTGAGAGTATCTTTCAGAATTTTACCTCAACGCAGTCTTGACGTGTGTCATATTTGTGATGTGTCTCTCATTGTAGGATGATGGTAATGAGTTCACGTACACTGGCTCTGGAGGGCGAGATCTTTCAGGCAACAAGAGAACTGCAGAGCAGTCATGTGATCAGACACTTACCCACATGAACCGGTATGGATGGATAGAACATACTATGACTGCCTTTTAATCAACAGGATTTCTGAATTTGTTTGTATTTGTTTTTGTATATCTAAATTGTCTGGTTCTCACCAGAGCGCTGGCTCTCAACTGCAACGTCCCTGTCAACGAAAAAAACGGAGCTGAGGCAAAGAACTGGAAGGAGGGCAAACCGGTTAGAGTTGTACGCAGCTGCAAGGGACGCAAGCACAGTAAATACTCTCCTGAGGAAGGAAACCGATATGATGGCATATATAAGGTATGCAGAAACACTGGTTTCTGTATGTGCTGTGTGGTTGTCAAATTGGCTGAACAATTATGCTGCCTGTTAAACTACTAATCAAGGGGTGTGACAGTCATTTCATTATGTTGATCAGTTGAATGATTCAACTGCAAAGATCTGCTAAAATAGATAGAATGAAGTTGAACTTTATATTGCTTGTGTTTGATTTAATAATCGTGTGACTCTGAGCATCTATTTGTAGTCTTACTTGGTGTCACTGACTTCTTTCAGGTGGTGAAGTACTGGCCAGACAAGGGCAAGTCTGGCTTCTTGGTCTGGCGGTATCTGCTGAAGCGTGATGATGATGAGCCGGCACCGTGGACCAGAGATGGCAAGGAACGCATCAAGAAGCTCGCTCTCACAATGCAGGTACAGATGATCATTCAGTATATACCGAGAGAGGTTTTTCTATCAAAAGCTCTCGATTACGTTCACAATGCAGGATTCACAGTTCAGAGCTAAAGATAAATTTTAACACTTGGTTTGACTGAAAACTCCTTAGCCCCCCTTTCGTAATTTTGAGCTTGAAATATATAAAAAGCTTTTCATAGTTTTTCTTAGATTTTTGTATAGAATGCAAAAATAAATAGTTCTATGAATAAAACAATTGCCTTGTTTTTATAAGCAGATTCTGAACTTAAACTTGGATTAACACTCAAACATGCTAATGTTAGCATTATACTAACACTATGTACACTCACATTTAGCCTGCTAATATCCATTTGATCATTTTTAACTGGTGCGTGTTGGAGTGATAAGATCGAATAGTTTTTAAAATCCACGGTAAGCTTCAAAGGGACACGTTAATGAGTATGCAAATGTGTGCTGATCGCTAACAAGACCCCAATTTGACTTAAATGGACTTGATGTTGTTCCAGTATCCTGCTGGTTATCAGAAAGAGAAAGAGAACAAGAACGAAGTGGAGGAGGAAGCTGCAACACCCAGCAAGGCAAAGAGGAAGAGAAAATCTCAGGGCAGCGGTAAGTTCTCTGTGCTCGTGGGTGTTGATGTTGGGGGGTTTTTTATTACGTACTATTCAACAGAAGTTCGTAGGAGACTGCTATAAGTTAAAAAGTGTATTTAAAATGTGTTTCTTTGTCAGAATCCTCCCACACCACGCCAGAGAAGAAGAAGAAGATAAAGGTGGAGGTGTACAAGCTTACCAAGGTGCAGAAAGACCTCATCAAGAATGATGAGGCAAACAAGAAAGTGTGGGATGAAGCCATGGAGTCACTGTCACTTGGACCGGTGAGGATGGCTGTTAATTTGGTCCATCTTAAGCTTACGTTTGCAGGGCTGAAGGACCTGCGTGCGGATGAGAACAACAAAGCAGTTAATTGAGCTTGGAATTTCTAAACCACTTCAACACCTTTCATTGTGTGACATTTCGGTGATAATAGTTTGTGGTGTACAAAGCAAAGCAAATACTTAATGCAGCACGTTGGTGTGAGTTGAAATGAAAAAGCCACATATGTCCAGTACATTATACCATGGGAATGAAGAAATATGTTGCCAGCAACACATGGTCCTCACAACAACTCAACTGAACAAGAAATTGCAACAGTGCTCTGTTGTGTATTTTTTTTTTAACTAAAAATAGGTAGAATGAATGAAAAGTTGGGTTTGTGTGCTGCTTTTGTGGAGCTTTCAGTGTTGGATTTTCCTGCTCCTTGAAACCAGTCTGAAGGAGTTGTCTCAAGCTGGGTGTTTTGTTTTGGAGCAACAGAGAAGCAAATAACTGAAGTACTCAGGAAATATCTCACTCTGGCTGTGTCTGTCAGTAAAAGCTTTAAACCTCTTGCTCTGGATAATTTACAACTGTTTGTAATGTCTTTTCACGTGTTTTGTTTGTGTAGAAATTCTTGAACAAAGTTGAAGAAGTTTTCCTCTGCATTTGCTGCCAAGAAGTGGTCTATCAGCCCATCACCACAGAGTGCCAACACAATGTCTGCAGGGTAAGAAACTATCGTCGTTACTTTGGGGATTCAGATTGACTATAGAAACCACAGATGGCTGATGGATTTACAGCTCAATAGTGCATGACCATTTCAGTGCATTGCACTTAAATAGATACGCTCTCAGCCTGTCGATACATTTACATATTTAAAATACAGGGAGCAGGGTAAGCACTGGAAAGTCTGTTTTTGTTTTTTAATATGACTTCATCGTTTGCGGTTTTTCAATCTTACCTCTTCAACTGTCCAAGGCACTTTCAATGAATGATACGACCTTAAAGATGCCTTTTCATTTTATTTGTCAGGAATGCCTTCAGCGGTCCTTCAAAGCAGAGGTGTACACCTGCCCAGCCTGTAGGCACGACCTGGGCAAAAACTACTCCATGGCTGTCAACAAATCCCTGCAAGACATTCTAAATCAGTTTTTCCCAGGGTACAGCAATGGCCGATGATCATTGGTTCTGCCTACTCAGCCCTCGAGGAAATGCGACATAAACTGTAAGGGGAATTTTCAGTAAAGGCAATAAAGAATCAGTTTCTCTTAATATATTTTTTGTGATTGTAAAACTGCAATTTTTGTGGACTTCAATGCTACCATTTTTCACCTTTTATCTGCCGTGATGTGTAGTTAACGATAAATTGAAAGTTCTTTGTAACTGTACCATGACTCCGTTAATACCGTCAACCGTGATTTTACGCCCAGTATTTTGTTTTGTTCCATTAACTAATGCTAATGTTATCCATAATGTAAAATGTTTGTTACTTTTAACAAAATCCCTCCATGTTTAGCACTCCTAAAGAGAACGTTAAGTCGGAAGTGGTTTAGCCGTTTTAAGCCCAAATTGGTTGGAGATTCTTTTGTAAATGGCTGTTATTAGAATCTGGATCTTTGCTGGTCTGCTGTCAGTTTGGCTGCGGTCGGTCGTCGTGTTGGTGCAGTTTTATTTTATCTGATCATGCAGTTGGTGGTCTGTATTCACACCTGACCTGGAGATCCCTGTTATACCTCCCGCAGCTCGTTGTTTGTCTCACTGTTTACACAATGCAGCTCAAGGTTGTTGTTTTTTTTTTGTTTTGTTTTGTTTTGTTTTGTTTTGTTTTTTAAGGTCAGTTGACAAACAAACTATCAGGTCCTGCCAGGCTTCAAAATATGACACTTCTGTCCCGGCATGATCAGGCAATTGAAATTGCACCAACATGACGTTATTTGACAAAAGGGGCGTTCTGAAACTAAAGCCACTCTATAAAATGTAGTTGAGATCGAAGATGCAAGCACAAAGTAAACCAGTTTAAGTTTTCTGCAATCTGAGAGGAAGTGTCTTGTCGGGGAGTGCTGTCATCAGACGTGGTTGGCTTCTCTAACCTGTGAATTAGTTCACGAATATTTTTACGCAGTAAAGTCATATTTGTCTTTGAAATTTGTTGATTTAACAGTTACTGTGATTTTGAAAGAAGACAATTGAAAGCTCTTTACGATAGATTCTAAAAGTCCTGATTATTCTGTGTTTTAGATTTGGATATCCCCTGTTTTGAAAAGGTTCATTTTGATAAAGTCCAAAGAAACAAGTGCTTAACCAAGAGTAGAACCCCCCATCTATCTAGATCTTTAGAAACTGTCCCTGACACTGAAACCTAATTGAGTCTAGAAACTTTATTTGTATTTTTTGCTAAAATTAAAATTTGTACTTTTTCATCTTTTTATAATCTATTACTGCCATTTGTGGGGTGGGGGGAGGGGGCTGCTCAGTCAGAATTTTGTGTCTCCTGTGGTCACTTGTAAAACCTGACCTCATTTAAAAAAACAGAAAAAAAGAGAGATTTCTGGCATTATGTTGAAATGTTTAGGAAATTCCTCACACTGCTCCTGAAATTTGATACTGATTCAGCTAAATTATCTGATTTTTTTTTTTTTTGTTTTGTTTTTTTTTGTTTTTATATATATATATTACTTTTGCCGTTGCCTTTGTCTTTTATGAATACTTGGTGCTGAATTTCAACAGCAGTGTGTGTCAGTGTCCATCCACATGCCAGCATTGGAGTTTTAATGGAGAATCAAAGATTTGCATAGACTGGGAAATGTATATTTTCAGAAATTGTATAATTTTTGGTCCGTTTTAGTTTTGATATGTAGTTTTAGAATTGTTTGCACATGTTCGGTGCAAAGATTTGTCAATACATTTTCAGTGTTACTCAATAAAAAAGTGAGAGGTATATTATTGTGTTTGTTTGTTTGGGGGGGGGGGGGGGCGACGACTCTGTCTCGATGAAAATTGCAAGTAATCTTGATCTTCCACATCTGTCTTGACGGTTTTAGCCATGACCTTGAACTAAGAAATGAACTGGTTGTGCCTTTTTAATTATGACAAAAATCAAAGAGCCTTACAATGATGGAGAGGCTGTAAGGCTTGTTTTATTCTACGAGGCTTATTTTTAAACTTGATTCTTATTTTAAAAGGTAAAACGTTAGAAAAAAAACTGAAGAAGGAACAACATTATAGAGAATGATGTTAAGGATTTTGGACTAACTCCTGGGCACATACAGGGATCGTGATAATTCTGGTAAAATGTTTTCTTGCACTGGGGGTATTTTATTTTTCAACAGGACATAACAGCCTTTAGCGAACCCGGCAGTGTCTACGTGAGAGGCGTGCACGCTGTATAGGTACGAGCACCAAGGGCAAGTTGTCGTGAGCGCCTACTTTCATTGGTTGATATGTGAGTCCGTAACCGAATAAACCAACCATATCATTGAGCTTGTGACCAAGACTGCTATCATCCGGGTGATTCAACCAATCGCAAGGCGTAATTTCTGAAGTGGGTGTAACTCCAAATAGCTTCAGACCGCTTGCTAATGCTAGAAGAAAATCGATCCAGGGAATTTTTAGCAAACGAGACCAAATCGGTTGAACAAAACTGAGAGGACAGTATCTCGCTGCAGGAGGTAATATCTCTGAAACCAGATTTTTTTTTTTTTCCAATTACGAAGACCGTGTTCTTGTGTTGTAGTGATGTGTGGTGTCTGTCGTCGCGGTGTTTTGTTTTTTCTAAATGCAGATATGGAAGTAGCTAGCTAGAAGCTAGCGTATGTTAGCTAATAATACACAAACGTTAAGATACGTTGGTGTGTAGTTCTGTTTAAACGGTTGTTTGCGCGCATTTGTAGATTCCACTGAAGGTTAATGTGAGTCTTAGGTTGTAGTAATGTTGAAGCGCGTCATCTTAGATAAAATGCTATCAGTTAATGTCTGCTGTGCAGAGCCATCGTCGCCTTTAGCAGCACCAGCAGCAGCCTGTCAGCTCCTTTTAAATCGAGCAGCGTCGTTTTGCTCTCACCAAGCCAAGAAATGAATATAGCTAGCCAAACGCGATTTGTAAGTATTAGCGTCTCAGTAGTTGTTACAGAGGGCAGCGACCTGCAATATTGACACAAGTTGCAGGCCCAGATGGAGTTAAATGGGACTGTGTAGGCCCCTTTTTGTTATGGTTAGACAGCTGGGGGTCATGTGGCCTTCCGTCTCCCGAACAGGTCAGTCCCGGTTCGAAAGAGGGTCCTTGATTGTGAGATAACGTTTCAAAATTTTGCATGTGTGACTGATAATTGTTTAGCATTAAGTGAAACTAGCTGTTGTTAAAAACATTAGATAGTATTGATTATCCTTTCTCAGTCACTGAGCAGGAAAATGAAACGTTAAATTCAGCTTAACATACTCCAACTCCTCCTTTTTCATTCAGCTTCTTGAAACCTGACTGTCGTTTTAAGCCCTAGGCATGTTTCTTGCATGCCAGGGCGTTTGTGCCTCATGCAAATGACTTGTTGAATTGCCTCCGTTTGCCTCGCCATGTAGTAGGACCTCACAGTACAACTAAAAAGAAACGTCCTGCAGCCTGTGTGTGTTTGTGTGTGTGTGTGTGTCTGTGTGTGTCTGTGTCTGTGTCTGTGTGTGTGTGTGTGTGTGTGTGTTTATGCCTAAACATTGGGTTGCAAAGCAAATGTAGATAAATAATGGGTTCATATTTGCTGACAATGCATATCTTTAAGCTAAATTCTTTTAATAAATTATTATAAGTCAAGTGTAATGAAGCACTAAAAGTGGCACATTTTTTTTTGCAGTTGGGGACAGTCATTGAGAAAATGTTGATTGAGGTTTTGGCTGTGTGATTGACAGCGCCATTGTCATTGAAGTTCATCTTTAAACTGATCTCGTCACTGGTTTGTGTGAAACAATCAAGTTATTGTCACCTTTTTGTTTGGAGATGGGAACAATTACAAAAATAATTGAGTGTTTGATGCATTGTAATTCTCTTTTGATGGATTTGGGGTCTTTCAAGATCACAAAACTATGTGTTGTGCTGAAAATCAGAAAATACACAAGTTGAATCTCCCTGTATTCAAAAGCTGCACGTTGTGTATCTGTTAAGGAAATTGTCATTGTGGATATGCTCAGACTCAGCCAGTTCATAATAATAATAATGATGATAATGGCTGATAGTAATAATAATGATAACATAATATAATAATCATGCTGTTTGTTCAATCAACCCATTGAAGGTTACAATACATGTAGAGCTGGATGATATGATTGAAAACATTATAATGATATTAATCAGGATATTTTCCCATTTTAATGTCATTTTATTGCAAATATCTGGAAGCGCAATTCTGCCAATGTAATGGAGAAAAAAATCTGCAAGTGATTGTAATGAGAAACTTGCTCGACGAAATAATGCTTAGTATCTCAAAATAATGAGTTATTGTTTGGCTCGTGGCGATTAGAGATTGGATCATATATATTGACGACTGAAGGAATGAATTGATGTTTGTTTTCTTTCACGCCGACATCAGGGCAATTTTTAATGAACTTACAGTCAGAACTACTTACCATCTGAGCTAAGATGTTTCTGGTGGAGCGGCATGTATGCTGGCTGAGTCCCATTAATCAGATTGAATTTCTAATCCTCCAGTACAAACCAGTTTGTTGTCTCTTTTCCGTTGATCCGATAATCACCATCTCCCTTCTCTATACCTGCTCACCAAAACTTTGCTTCGTGCTCAGTACATATGTGCGCAATACAGGTAAGGAGGTAATAAAATACAATAGAATAGAGAAAAATATGAGCACTGGCACACAGGACTCATATTTTTCTCTTTGCTGTTGTATTTTATTGTATCTTATTACCTTTTTACTTGTATTGCTTTGAGCTGCTGGAACTCCAATTTCCCTGAGGGGTCCTCCCGAGGGGATCAATAAAGTGCAATCTAATCTAATCTAATCTAATCTAATCAATAAGAATAGTTTCTGTTACAGTTGTAAGATAATGTGAAACGGAATAGGATGCTGTGATATGGCCACACTGAACACAGATTTATTTTGTTTCTGTCACATTTGAATGAAGTGTGTTTGACAATGATAAAATGACTGTTTTTGTGAATGGAGTCTGGTGGCTTTGGCGAGAGAAATATAAAAGCTGTTTCTGGTTAAACAAAACAAATTGTACTCTTTAACAAAAAGGTCTATCTCTGTAGGGATCCTTTCCATAATACTGTCAGACATTTATTTTTACAATCTGAGCCTGTCAGTCGCAAAAACACTTTTAGTGGATTGATGGTTTTTTGTTTTTTTGATTTTTTTGGTTTTGTTGTTTGAATGTCATTTTTGGCCACATTTGACAGTCCTAATAGCTACGATCATTGAACACTACTTTAGATGTGGATTCACAAATTTTGAAATTTGAGTGGTTTTGGATGAATTGCGTAGTATCAGTAAAGCCTCCAGCCCCTGGAGAGAAAGCTAGAGAAGACCCAGCTTTGTTTTGAGATACTAAGTTATCAGTTTGTGTTACTAAGTCATTATTTTGAAAGTTCATCATATTGTGATACAAAGTCATTTTGAGATAACAAATCATTATTTTCAGAAAGTCTTTCATTTTGAGATACTAAGTCATTATTTCAAGAAAGCTTGTCATTATAATGACTTAAAGGATCTTTTTTCATCACATTGGAGGAAATGGTCTTCCATACAAGGAACGCAAAAACAGGTAACATTATAAAAGTGATGTTCAAAGCAATAAAATGTTGCCTAACAAGATTTTAAACAGAATCCAGGAAACAGAGATGGCAGCAACACATTTCGGATTTCATGAAGTGGATGGTGAAGGCAAAGGAAAAACAACCTGTTGATTTTGATGCTGAACAGAGAACCTTTAAGCAAGTGTTAAGACATGTCCCAGTTTAGTTTTTTAAAAACACCCTACAACCTTTTTAAGAAGTCAGGAACTCCATCTGCATTTTTACTGGTCAGATATATGTAGGGCTGCAACTAACAGTGAAACAATCAGTTAATTGGTCAATTATTGTTATTAGTATTATTATTACAATGAATCATTTTTGTTCATAAAATGTCAGAATGTAAACACCTGTCACATGTTCCCAGAGTGACATCTTATTATGGCTTTGTTTGTCAGAACAACAGTCCAAATCCCAAACTGTACTAAAATATAAAGAACAACTGCAAATCCTCAGATTGGAGAAGCTGGAGCCAGAGGTGCTATTGCTTCAGAAAATAACATCAACTATTAACAGTTGGTAGCCTGGAAATGCCTGTGTCTTAAGTAGCTCTTTCAGTTGGCCTCGGAGCTCTCAGGATGGAGTCTGCTGTGGTTGGTGTTACTGATTGTTCAAACACAAACTTCGGGGCTGCTACAACTTGTACAACCTTCGTTCACACAGTAAGCAAGTAGTAGTTGCCAGTAGTATCAGTATTAGGTCTAGGAGTGGAAATGTCACGCAAAGTTAAGTAATCTCGTTCCTGTCTAAAAGTCTAAAAAGAGTGCAGTAAAGAGAGATAGTCACCTCAGTCATGACTGAGGTGAGAGATGCAAAATTTAATTTATTTGCTGTTTGTTTATACGCTAATGCAAAAGCAAATAACTCTACTACCAATCCTTTGCAACATCCAAGTCGACTCGTGCAGCAGTGAACTAGAGCACACCCAGCTTTGGTGCTGGGTGTGGTCAGGCGTGGTCTGTTGGGACTGCATCCAGCTGTGCGCATTGTAGTGCCCTCCGAAGCAGATGATGCTACAATCACTAAATGACTTGGATCCAAAGTAAGACTATTAGCTGCTCTTGGAAGCATGGTTGAAAGCTTCGTTTAATCATAAAAGCACATAAAATATTCCAAGTTGTTGAAAAAATATTCAGAAAGGCTACGTTTTATTTTGTTTCAAATACTATTTCATTCCTTACACCTAACTATAGCTATTTCTGTCCCAATGCCACATTAGAGGAACTTGGTTTGTTCTTGGTTTTGTTTCTCACAGCAGTTTACCTCTTAACTGTCACTGCAAGCGGTTTGTTCATGTAGGATGTGTGTGTGTACTGAAAGTGATGATTGTTTTTATTTTCAATTGAATACTGATTGAAATGCCAGAAAAATAACTTGTTTTGTCTGCACAAAATTCCAAGACCTGAAGATATTTAGTTTACTGCCCGTTTACTGTCACCAAAGGCAAAAAAGCAGCAATTTAGTCGAGAAGTTGCAACAAGGGGTGTTCCCCAGAAAAATGACCTAAATGATCAATCGGTTGTTAAAGCAGTTACTCTTCATTAATTGACTAATTATTTCAACTTCATGATAAAGACTATCATGATATGCATCTTGTTTCCAAGATCGCGGTGACAAAAAGTATTTCTGTCCAAATGTCAAGCAGAAACTAGAACAACATACCCGCTTCTGCTGCCATGATCTGTTTTTTGTATCAGTGCTTCATGTTCATTCTTCTGGCCTTCACTCTGTTTGCTTGGTTAGCTCTTAAGAAGCCACCTGTGTCTTCTGGTCATGCTGGAAAATGTTTTGTTATTTGAGTTTAACCCTCTGAAACTGTAAAAAATAGAAATAATTGAAGGATTATGAAATTTTCATGTATCATGTGCCCTGAATGCTTCTGTTCGTAGAAGTTGTAAGCAGTGAAACTGTATGTATAGCGTGGGGAACTCCCCCTCTTTTCCAATATTGGTAACACTTGTTGCCACGTGGAAAAACGTGCTGTGTGTATATAAATCCGTTTTTGACTTCTAGCCATGATAGCACTGTTTCCATAGAGGTGGAGCAAAAAATACTCAGAAACTGCTGAGGGTTCGGAGGGTTAAGAGATCGCTCGGCACTCTTTTAAAAACTTCTAGATGTTTAATCCTGTGAACACTTCCATGTCGTCCAGCTTGCAGCAGTTTGCAGAAAGGTCGCGGCAGGTTGAAAGAATCTGAAACAGACTGAATATTTGCCCATGCTCTCCCCTCCAGGTTTACCTGCAACCCTTTAAAGACCCAATGGCTACCGACATGCCCATGGACACGGTGCCAGCTCCTCACCCTGCCCCAGCCTCCCCCCCTGACACCGCCCCAGCCTCCCCTCCTCCTCTCAGCTCCAGCGCAGCCCAAGACCAGATTCCCACCCAGGAGCCAGCAATAGCTGAAACCCCCGACACAGCAGTGACCTCAGAACACAATGCTGGTCCAGATCTCACCCTGGCTCAGCCAACAGACCCAGACGTGGCCCCAGGCCTTGTTCCAGGTTCCGAACTGCCCCCAACCTCTCTGCTGCCACCAGTGCCGCCAGTCAGCGCCAAGAACCCCAGCTGCAAGATCATGACCTTCCGGCCCACCATGGAGGAGTTCAAAGACTTCGCTAAATACATTGTCTACATGGAGAGTCAAGGGGCTCACCGTGCTGGCCTGGCCAAAGTGAGGATGGCACACACACACACACACACACACACACACACACACACACACACACACACATACACATATATATACTCACTCAGAGTGGAGATAGATATTCTGCCAGTTTAGAGAGCTGTACTAACCCTAAATAATGAGCAATGAGACTTGAATGGGCTCTTGATAATGTTCTCGTTTAGTGTAAAGTTTTAGCTGCATGTCGATGTAAAACATGATGTCAGTGTTAACAATAAGTCTCCATCAGGTGATTCCCCCGGAGGGCTGGAAGCCGCGGAGGTCCTATGACACCATCGAGGACATGGTCATTCCAGCTCCCATCATGCAAGTGGTGACTGGACAGTCGGGTCTGTTCACTCAGTACAATATTCAGAAGAAGTCTATGACCGTGAGCGAGTACCGCAAGCTGGCCAACAGCAAGAAGTAAGTTACTGGTCCAGAGGTTTCATTTATAGACGTGGTTGCTGTTAGACGTTTGTGAATATCATCAACCACGTGTGAAGGAGGGATTGAGACTAATGATGTGAGGCTTCTATGTTACTTTTGTAAGATTGATGAGCTCTGACACAACCTTTGTAAGAATTTTTAATCAATCAAATTTAAGCATTAGTTGCTTCTGTAGGAGCTGTATGAAGCCTTGTTGCTGTCGGTTTGTTTTGGAGTATCTCTTCTGCCCTCTAGTGGTCATAAAGTGTGCAAAGCACCACCACTAATAATCAGAAATCATAGTAATGTTGATGTGTTGCATATATGTCCTCATTCTGTTTCTTTTTCTCCTGTTAAGAAGCGATTTGTAAAGCACCTGTGATTAGAATGTATTTATCCTGCGTGGGTCCTTTGGCCCCTGTTCATCAGTTTTCAATCACTAGCATGTAGCTTGTTATACAAACAGAAAGTGCTCATAATGTCAGATGCTTGTCAACATAGTGGTTTAGTTAAAGGGCCTTCTCCCTGCCCACTGCTTACAAGATGACTGTTTCTGTGTCGTTTGCAGGTACTGCACACCCCGGCACAAAGACTTTGATGACCTGGAGAGGAAGTACTGGAAGAACCTCACATTTGTGTCACCCATTTACGGGGCCGATGTCAGTGGCTCCATCTATGATGAGGTGAGGGTTGTGTCTGTAAGTGGTTATTGGTTCAGGGCTGACTTGCTGTTTGGGTTAGGGTTAGATACAATTTGTGATTAACTAATCCACTGAAGGGATTTGTATTTTAGATAAATGAATTTATAGATAATTGTTAATTGTAATATTGTATTCTTAATATAGGAACGCCACTTTAAAAGTTGTGTTTTTATGAAACGTTGCCAGCATCAAAAATGGTTTGCACACAATCAATGCTGTTACTTTAATACCCTGCATAAGGAGCACAGTCAATACATTTCTGTTGACTACAGCACCATCTAGTGGTCACAGATAGACTTTGAGGTCCACTTTGAGTGGAGTGTGTAGAATATTCACCACATGCGTTACAATAATAAAAATGCCTCTTTTCTCCATTCAGGACATTCAAGAGTGGAACATTGGCCACCTCAACACGTTGCTGGATATGGTGGAGCAGGAGTGTGGCATTGTCATCGAGGGCGTGAACACCCCCTACCTGTACTTTGGCATGTGGAAGACCACCTTTGCCTGGCACACGGAGGACATGGACCTCTACAGCATCAACTACCTGCACTTTGGACAATCCAAGTCCTGGTGAGTCGCTGTTGTCTTTGTTTTCTTGAGGCTTTCTGCAAAGCGTCAGTCCTGTCACTTGTAGTTTTATGCTTGGCATTGGTTTAAGTCTGGTTGTGTGTCTGTCAGGAATTCATTCATTACAGCAGCTCAGGCCCATGCAAGAACACCGGCCTTGGCAGTACTGCTTTTTCACAATCAAAAATTAATTTTCACAATCAGATGTCCATTTTTTTTCTTTTACAATTTGATTGTTACTTTTTTGTGTGTAAACTGTAGCTGCTGATTATATTCAAAGGATAGAGGCAATGCTTTAGAAGTCAGCAGTAGAATTCTGCTGCTATTTCGTGCTGCAGAGCATGATTGCCCATCGAAGGTTTCAGAATATCCAAAGCCACTCTTGGACCGTGCTGTGATCTGACTTCTCAGGGTTTATTTCTGATCTCTGCTTGAATTGAATCACTGATTATAGAGTCTTGCACAAGGGACCCTTCAAAAACTTGACCTTGTGTCCAAGTGTTTTATTTATTTTCAGAGCATTTCTTCCATACTACTAGTTGCACAATTTGGAAGTGATTTCATGCTCCTTGCACTATTGCGTCCAGCAGCTTCATCTTCTTACCTTTTAAATTCTGGACAGGTCTCTCTGCACTGCAGATTCCCTCTTTGAATTCTCACAAAATAGCTTGAAAAATCAGATGATGAAAACATACATTTTTACATTTCTTTCACTGCTAAAACTGCAAAAGAAGAAGCCCAAAACACGTATCTAAAGTCCAGCAGTACCTAATTGGAACATAATCTGCCATGTGGTGTAGATTGAGCAGCTATGATGAATCAGGCAGAGTCATTTGTAATGAAGACCAGCTCATTATGATTGGTTGGTCTAATTGGCCAGAGCTTTCTTCATGTCATGCATTTTTTTTTATTTGTAGATGCAAACATTTGTTCCAGTCTAGAGCTGCAAATAACAATTATTTATGATTCCAGATTAATTGGTGACTTATTTCCTCGATAAATGGATTAACTGTTTGGTTCATGGAATGTCAGGTTATTGTCAAAAAAGCCTTTTCCTGTTTCTCTGAGTTCAAGCTGTGGTCTGCACAGCGGTGGGTTTGCAAAGGTGGACGATGAAGGAGACCAGCGAATGTTCGCATTGGAAAAGTTAGAATCAGAGAATTTGATCTTTTTTGCTGAAAATGACTCAAACAGCTCAATCATCAGAATAGTTACTGCTTAATTTCTCGACTCATCAACTACAGTAATCAGCTAATCGTTGAAGCCCCATGACACTGTTGAGCACATTTTTAAATGAGCAGTTTTCTCTCTGAGTTTTGTATTAAATCGATCATTTGGAAATGGTACTTTAGTTGGAACGTGGCTGTGGAGGGACTGATATGAAGATACAGACACACACACACACAAGCTGAACGATCAACAGAGCGTGGTCGTCAGGACGGGATCTTTCACTTGAATCTCCAGTCCCAGTGGCGCACGTTCTTCCTCTGTCACTTTTCCTGCTTTTTCATTGGCTCTGTATTGTACACCAGGGGCCCTCAACCCATTTAACTCAGTGAATCAGTCCAACATGCTCATGACAGACCAGAGTGGAAAGTTTCTGTTAGGTAGTAGACATCACAACTCTATGCCAACTACATCATTCACAGTTCTCAGATTCTCTTTATGCGCGTTTTTTCAGGAGCAGCAAGCTTTAAATATGTATACATTTATTGGGAATCTCTGTTTTTCTGTGCTGCTTTGACAGAGGTGCACATAACCTGTATGCAGGTGAGGTTACGCGATAGAAATTAGAAAGTCTTTGTCTGTCTTTGTGTACCAGGCTGCAACTGAGTTGGGTCTTGGTTTTAGAATGGACAGTGTTGTGAATAGGATCACTTTGGGTGGCCAGTGTAAATAGTTTGCACTGTGAAGCAGTTACAACCCAGCAGATGGCAGTAATGCAACACTTATGGATGCCAACTGCCAAAAACAGAAGAAGAAGGAGGCAGCGACTGTCATTGGTCATCGATACACACTTCTTGTCTAAATGCGCTTCCTGTCTACATATTTGACCCACTGAAGTAACCTACAGTGCAAGGGGCACTGAAGTGTCACACAGGCTATTGCTAACAAACAAGCTAGTCGAGCTGAAGAGTCGTCTGCTTGATAAATGGCAAAACTAGCTGAGGCAAGCTCTGTGTGGTGTTTTTCTCCGAGCATGTCGTAAAGCTTTTTCAGTCTTGTGATTTTCTGTTGTTTGTATGTGCTCTCTGTCACCTGCTTTACCTACAGGGTTTCCTTCCATGAAACCACAGGTGGTGAGCAGAGCCAACCCAGCCCCAGTTCAGAAGTACAGTGTTACCTGTGCGTGTGTGCGTGCGTGCGTGCGAGCGTGTGTGCGTGTGAGTTTGCTCTCTCACCTGTGTTTTCTTTTTGTCACAGCATGCTTCCCGTCTACCTTTCCCCCCTCTTGTCAGGAGTGGTGTGCTATGTGTGTGTGTTCGTGCGTGAATGCGTGCGTGCACATGTGTTCCCTCAGTCTGTGATGTGATCTCATTAAAATCACCTATCTGGCTCTTTTTCACAGTTCTCGCTGAGAGCACAAAGGTATCATCACAACCTGCTGTCACCGTGTATTTGTGTGTTCTTGCGTGCGTGTGCACATAAAGATATCTTCAGTGTGGCGTTCAAAGTGCTGAGCCTAGCGGTGACACCATGCTAATGGAGCACAGTACAGGTTTACACATGTATTCTTCTTTAGCCTGGATGGCCACAGTCAGCACCGAACCCCCAATCTGGGAAAATGTTGAACTGATGCAGTGTTACATTGGCAAGTAGCAGGTAGGCAGGGTGTTACTGTGTTGCTCATTGACACAACACAACACATGGTCGTAGCAGTGATTCAATCAGTGACTTAGAGAAGAACTGTCTAAGAACTAGAGGACAGCAGAAGCAGTCGTATAGAGTAAATGTAAGAAGTGCAGCGAATGTGATAACGATGTTGCATTGCTTTAAAGTTTGTGTGTGTTGTGGCACTGGGAGATATGACTGTAGGGTCTTGTGGAGCATCAACCTGCATTAAAAGACGCCGTCAGTGAGCTGTCTTACACAGAAAACAGCTGGTGCGGTATAGGCCACCAGTGTGTGTTTCCTGTAAGATACACAGATCATTGTTTTTGGAAGAATCTCAATACAAATCAAGCTTTTCAAACATGCCTGTCATAGTATACAGTAAGTAAAGTGTATATTTACAAAGAAAAGTGCATCTTAGTTTCTTTCTGTGATTAATTGGACAGATTATTTCTTCATGTATCTGTCACACTGTCTGTCTTTTTAAAGCTGATATCTGCCCATGCTGAGTCTGCTCTTTGCCGAGACATTAATGCATATTAACTTGCTTGCTTCTGAGCTTGCTCTCGTCCTCTTTGTACTTCCACTTACTTTGCCCATACCCATCCTCCCAATCATTTGTTAAGTCTAATTCACCCTTGGATTGATGCACACCATTCATTTCTTTTCTTTTTTTTTTTTTTTAAATGTGCCTTTTCCTCTTCTTCTCTTTTCCTCTCCTCCTTTTAATTCTCTTGGTTTTGTCCTCTCTCTGTCACCCTCTCTTGGTGCTCACCAAGCCTTCCCTCCTTCATTTTTCTGAAATTGAATCATTTTCACTTTTACACTTGTGTGTGGTAATTACAGGCAGTTAAACAGAGCATGCCCCCTTAAAACACACACGCACGCACGCATACACTCTCTCTCTCTCTCTCCTCCCTCCCTGCTTTCATGGTGCAGCCGTTTGTGAAATTAAGTCCATTCCCCCTGCAACTCCGCTCCCATCAAAGTCAGACCCCACCATAACGACTGCTCCTGCTACACACACATACACACACAATAGCGGATCTGTAAAACACTTCACTGTCACTTTCTCCCTGCCTTCATCCCTCCGTCATTCCTTTTCTCTTCATTTTCATTGCCAAAACCCTCTCAATAACCCCTCTACCCCAACACACAGCAGTGGATCTGCTGTCAGATGAAAGATCAGCCTTTGAGCATGTGGGGGGAGGAAAGAATGACGAAAGAGAACTGAAAGGGATATGTTGAAGTGCATCCTGGCTGCAACTTCCCGGGAAGGGAGGAGTTTATTATGAATCCATCAGTCCTCAAGCTCCTCTGTAGTCTAAAGGTTTTGAACCTTTCTCATTTGACAATTTTTTTTTTTTAATCCCAGGGGAGAGAAGTCGAGAGCTGGAGATCTGCATGAAGCATTAGTTGGGTTGAAACTGCAGTTTGGATGTTGGATGTTAACGTTAATGTTCAGACTGTTGTTACAGGCAGACAGACGTTACCGTGGGTCTCCCAGTTGTGATTTGGAGTCTTAGATATCTGGAAGCGACAGTGTCTAACTCACCTGGCATCATCAGGGCAATTTACAAAGTGTGGAGCCTCTCAGTTCATTTTCCATTTCCAAACGTCGTTATCAACGGACGCAGGCCAAAATGATTCTGGACGTAATTGGATAAACTTTACAAGCAGTTACAACAATGAAATGTGTGATGTAGTGCTGAGTGATGGAAAAATAGAAATAAACTACAGCGTGGAGAGATGAGCTGTGAAGCTGTGTGTAGCAAAGGGCTGTCAGCAAATATTCTAAATTCAAACATATACATAAATGGACATTGTAAAAAAATCCAGACATTCAGGTTCGATGTGAAATACTCCGGCTCTTCCCCCCACCAAGAAGGTTTTGGGGAGTTTCGTTTGGTCGAGTTTGAGTGTGTTTTATGATGGTAAAATGACTGTTCGTGACTTTGGTGAAGTGGAGTAGTAGCTGTTTCTGAACACTTAACAAAGCAAAAGCAGGAAATATAAGCAGTTTATCTGGTTTGAGTGGGAGTGACTGCCCTGAATATCGTATGACCTGTCCTAAATTGAACAGGAGATTTTCTTGTCCCTAGTTAGTTTCTTTGTTCTGTGCAAATGCATTATAATACTGGTATTATTTGGTCACATTTTTATTGAATAAAACTAGACTAAATGTAGACTTTTTTTTTTTTTTTTTTTTGCTTTGTTTTCATTTCCGAGCTTCTCCTACAGCAGAGGATCACATTGTTCTGGCTGACCTGCCAATCATAAAACAAAGCACCTTACGTGTGTGTTCTGGCAGACGTGCAATCAGCACTTGAGGTATGAGTAAAGACAGTTGTGAGTGGGAACTGGAATTGCATGTAGTTTTCCTCACAACTCACATGTTAAACAAAAGAAACTTTCAGTTTTGTGCAGCAATAACTAATGTCTCTAATCTTCATTCATGTGGCCATAAACTACAAATCAGCAAATTACAAGAATGCACATGTAACGTGTCTGTAGAGGTGGAAAACACGCACACACATGCACACATGTGTCACTTCTCATTCTGTTCTGACAGCTTAGTTCTACCTGCCAGCAGCCCTGTCTGGCCATAGGTAAATTATACTAGGTGGAAAAGTTCAAGCCTTCATTTGCTGTGTGTTGTTTTATTTGTGCAAGTCTCTCTGCTGCTGGAGTGACAGACGTGTTGGTGCCATGGCAACTGTGGCCTTGCGAAGGAGGGAGCAGGAGGAGATGCGCTGATCGGCTGATTTGTTGAGTTTGATGCTGGGATGGAAGGGATCATCTGAGGGATGTTCTCCGGTGTGAGCTGCTCTGATGTGTGCACATTTACACAGAGACCGCTGCAATGGGATGCTTCCCGAGGATAAAGACACCTTTTAAAGGAATACTCTGATGTATTCCTTATTTACTGTTTGACCAAGTGTTTTATGAGAAGATCAATATTAATTTCATCTTCAAAACGGTGTATCACAGACTTGTCTAGAGTAGCTAAGCAAAAGCACTATAACACACATTACTTTACCTCCACCTCGTTTTATCCTCCTGGTATGTTTGAGCCCCAGCGTTACATCCAGTCTGACATCATAATGATCAGTGCGGTGGGAGTTTAATCTAGTCAAGTTGTAAAATGTGTTTTGAGCCACATGGCTATAAACGTGACATGTGCTACTAATGCACACAGGTGCTGACAACACACAGCATATGACACAAAATTGCTTTGTGACAATTTCTTCGGTAACGTGACAGCAGAAAGATTCTCTGAGTTTTACCAGGACAGCGATGCAGAGGGTAGTTAACTGCATATGTGCGCACTAAAACAGGCTAGTTACAACCTGAATTTCAATACGTTTCTTCCTTGTCGAATGTCGCTTGCTTACTCCCAGATGGCATGAGCCGCTCTGGTCACGAGCCTCTGATGTGTGGATCCAGGCTGGACTGTTGAACAGGAGAAGAGGCTGCACCTCTCTGAAGCTCTGAGCTTTGGTCCACAGGTGGCAGTGTGGCACCATGTCTTTGCATGTCTGACTGCAATTGACTTTGTCTTCTACTTCCTTTGCGTTTGTTATTGCTGTCTCTCCCTCCCTCTCTGTCTTATGCTCTCTCTCATTCCTTTTCTGCCTCCCCTTAAGTGCTGTTGCTTCTCACCATCTCTACACCTTTGCTCTTTCATTCTTCATTTTCACCTCTCTTTTCCCCTTTGTTTCAAACATACTTGCGGTTGTTGAGGCTCGAGGAAGGATGGCGACATGTCGGCTGTTTTTTCCACCTACAGTTCATTGCCCGATGTCTCTGGTGGGTTAGGCAACGTAGTGGAAATAATTGCAGTAATAAAGAGCATTGTGATAAGTTCACAAATGAACGAGTGATATTTGAGCTTTGCCAGCTCCCTCCCACTCTGTTTTACAAATAAACTCGCTTTCTAAATGTAGCATCTGACATTTGTTGTAATGCTACATGCTTTACAGTGCCTGCTTCATTATATTGACTTTTTGCTCAGTTAGGTTAGTCCCTTGCTCTGCCTGTGATGACTGAACCAGCGCTTTAGAGCCGCTTTATTTGCAGAGTAATAAAAGAGAAGCAGAGATATCAAGGCAGGAAAAACAGTAAAATAAGATAAAACACTTAACTGCTAATTTTCACAGATACACCGGCCACCAAACATTGATAAGAGTAGTGATTGGCCTGCATGATGAGTGCATGTGTAATAGAGAAGGTGCTGAGGAGTACGTCATGGGTAATTTCATTTCTTAAAACAGTGAGTGCTGAGGGCAGTGAAAAAACCCAGCACTCCCAAAACAGTCGTTTCTCCTTGTCCCGCCCTTCACCGGTCATTTAATCTTTCCCATCACCCTCCCTTTTCCCCTTCTTCTCCCCTTCAAATTAGAACTTTTTCAAGTACACAGCGCCGTTATGTAGGGCAGAATTAGTGATTGATACTAATGTGTCAGCTGAGTTTACATCCTGTGATGCAGCTTCTAAAATTTGCTTTACGTTTGAACAGACCTTTAATGGAAGACTCTTAAGTTGTTTAATGTGGCTTCTGCTTCATTCATTGTCATTAGAGGTTGCAAAATGAGAAGTGTTTTGGTGATATCTTGAATGCCAAGAAGGCAGCGCAGTGGCGATCTGACAGTCCTACACTTTCCTTATTGGAACTTTCCGATGGCGCTACAGATGTCATAATTGCGTCCCGGTAATAAGACAACATTTCTTATAACAGGACAATCCTTCACTAATTTGATCACCTTGTTTCCCTTCTGTCTGCAGGTACGCCATCCCACCAGAGCACGGCAAGAGGCTGGAGAGGCTGGCACAAGGTGAGGCCCTGATAATGCTTTCAATTAGAATCCATTGGTTTTTTCCCATGTCACCCTTCCACACTGTGTTTTGGCTGTCACAGTAAGCGAAGAAGAAAGCGTTTCACACTGTTCAACACACCCCATGAACTCATACACATGCTACACACTTAGCACACATTCAAAGCACACTGTCGTGTTCCCCCTTTCACAGGAGAATAGAAAATAAAGTAGCACATCTTTGTGCACCATGCCTCATTCCTCTTGAGCACAGCATGTATAACAGTGTTAGGAGCCCTTTGCCATTCACAATAAACAACCTTTCTGCAGTTCCTCGTCTGGAAAACACAGTGGTCCTCACAACGAACAGTGTGTCATGCGCTGTGGGCCACACATTGAAAATTCCTTTGCAAGTACTCAGTGGGTGAGAAACTTTGATATCCCACTTTCTCACCACATACAACAACATAGATTTCTTTGTCACCTGGCTGTGCTTAAATGGAGCTTGAGAAGCAGAAGCAGCTTGAAGCACTTAGTGTGTGCAGCCAGTTGTACCAAAAAGATCAGGAGAGGCTGGTTGAACTGATGCCAGCAGCATCAACTGTGCATTCTGCAGAATGAGTTGGAGGAAACTTTCAAAGCCCAACAGTGAAGTCAAATGAGTCCGGACTGCGCGTTGATGCTCACTGTGCAAGCGTCGGCTGGTGCTGTTTGCTGCGTTGCGTTCTTGTGTGTCACATCCCAAGAGCATTGCAGATTTGAAATCAATTCCATTAGAAGCACTTTTAAATGAGCGTCAGACTGCTTCTCTGATTTCTTTCAACATTACACGCTTTGCTGAATATTATAACGAGAGTTGGTTCTGACACAAGGGTTTTGTCTGAAGTTCTGCAAATCTTGTGGGACTCAGATAAATAAGGCCTGAAGTGAATAGTCTTTAACCACTCTGCCCTTAGTGTTTCTTCAACCATCTGACCTCTGATACAAGACATCTCCTTGCATCTCTCCTGCGTATTTCCACCACTCATGTTCTCCTCCTCCTCCTCCTCCTCTGATCCACTCTTTTGATCAATGAGGATTAACTTGTGCATTGCATGTTGCTCAGAGTGAGGTATACGATGTGGGGATGATGATGGACAGATGCCCAATCCCATACTACATTATGTAGACACGCCGTCTGTCCTTGTTGTTGTGAAGAGCTGAGAACAAATCGATAAGCACTTACTATCATTCTTTTGATCCAGAGTGGCTCGAATATGTAACGCACAATATGCGACAGACAAGCAATCTCTTATAAAAGCAAAACAAAAAAGCCCCAGCACCCTCCAGGTGATATTAAACACACAATTCACAGTGTAATTGATGTTAAAACAGGCTGTTAGGGAGGTCAGATATCTACCTGTATGCACATGGAATTACATCACAATCGTCTAAGTGTATGGCTCGAATTATATGAATGGAAATCACAGGCGTAACAATGGCTCCACTTCAGGTATATTTTCCAGGAGGTCACGGCAGGCTTACTGGAACTGGTCCACCTGAATCGCATGCAGCCGCTATTCATGTTGTTAGTCACACCTGTTACGCTCAATTCTGATCATCAACAGTGAGAGATCCTCATTTCCTTTCACTGCAGCCCTCCAATCAGTGCTGATTCCCACTCACATGTAAGTTAAGTACTTGGTGAAAGACCTCCAAAAATCAGTTCACGCCTTAAAAAGAACCACTGATTTGGATAAAGGAGATCACATCCACAACAGGCATTAATAATGGCTGCGCTCTGTTTAGCTGTTTCAGTGTTGTTTACGTGGACGTACTGGTCCATCTAAATGGGATGCAGTCACATTTAGTGTTATTATTTCTAGCCTATTTTATTGGCCACCTAAGTCACAGAATGCAGAAAGGTCTTTGCTGATGAAGAATCCTCGTTGACTGGTTCAAGTATTTTTAATATTATTGTTTTAAACTTATCAACCGAACAGACCTCCAATAATCATAACAACTGGTTTGAGTCAGTGAAGCTAACATTTCCTCTGTGGCTGAAATACAAATGTAAGTTTTATTTCATTTATATCATGTTTTCTATTGTATGTATGATTTTCAAGGAGATTGACTTGATAAAGGACTCAAAAGGGTTCTGATTTGATAGTGAATTCAGAACTGGATTTTAAAATACACACTGTAGACATTTTTTTTTTTATCACTCTCTATCACTATCACTGTTGGCATTGGGCTTTTATTCACAGTCAGATTGCAGCCTCCCTCTCTCCTCCTATTTAAGCAGCTGGCAGTGGGAGGAAAGCAATGCCAACGTTATTTAACAGGCATCCGCTGACCTATCAAAGCCGTCGTCAGCACAGGTAGCCAACTGTTTACGAGGTCCTAAAAAGACAGTTATGAGCGCAATAGGAATGCCTAATGGGGCCGGGACAACGGTCTTGTTACGTGAACACTCCTCTCCAAACATTTGACAGAGCGACAGCCGTTGTTCTTATCGCTCCTCATCTCTGCATTATTTTAGTCATGGCTTCAGACACCCCCATTGGGTGGGGGGGGGACTGGGAGAAGAGGGTGCAGGGTTGGAGGCAGGAACTTAATTTTCAAACTCAAAAGGACAGAATGAAGCCTTTAAGTTAATATTACCCCGCGGAGAGCTCAGAGAGCCAGCTGCATTTTAATGGGGATTAATACCCGGGCTCTGACGGCACATTATTCACCTTTATCAGCTCCAACAAGCAGGCAGGCGATGAGAGAATAGAGGCCCCCTCTCCCCTCTCTTGCTTTGTAGGGTGGAACAGAGGCTGAAACAATGCAGTGAAAATGAAGGATGAAATGGGTGCCGATTATACTGTCAGTCACATTAAAGTTTAACTGGGTGGAGGCTTGGACGGACCCCCCTTTGAGGCACTGGTGGGTACAGACAGTAAAGAGTCAGAGAGTGAGTGATGGAGGAGAAATTCTTGCTTTTGATTATGCTGTCTGAGTCTCCCTGTCTTCAAGAGCAAAAGCGAGCCTTTGTTTTAGAGGGAGAGTTGGGCCTTTGAAAACCCAAAATGTCAGAGGGCTATATTATGGTCTCACAGCAGTGTGTGTTTTTAAGAAAGCGGGGCAGTTATTTTGCAACACAAAAGGTAACGGTGCTAAGTTTCAGCAGCTTATGCAAGTGTGCCTGTGCCTGCATTTTTGTTGTGTAATTTCAATCCCAAAACAGATCGGACGCTGTATTAACCACAATTCAAACAGAATGGGCTCATTTGCTCAACTGAAAACAGTACAAAGACAATATATTTAATCAATTTTGATGTCCAAACACGTTGGGACAGGAGCAGCTCAGGACTGGGAAAGTTGTGGAATGCTCCAGAAACACCTGTTTGGAACATTCCACAGGTAAACAGGTTGATTGGTAACAGGTGATAGTATCATGACGGGGTTTGATGGTGATGGTTAAGACAGTTGGTCGCCTGTCTTCCATCTTGTTTGTGCTGCTTTTCCTTAAAATGAACAGAGCAATGTTTATGTTAATGTTTAATGGTTTTCTCTTTGGTCGTGCTGAATGGGATAAAGATTTTTGTCAGAGACAGCACCCACCCCCAGTTTTGTGCTGTAGGCTTTCTTTGTGACATACAGTAATACAATTCACCACATACCCCTGAAATGCCACCTGGAGGCACACAAACAATGCATTTACATGCACCGCGGTAATGTGATTATTCCACACTTTAGGCAGTAAATTAATTCACACCAATGTCAGTGGGAAACCGGATTTCCTTTTCGAGGTTGTGGGATTAACAATAATATCGTAGACACAGCTACAGCTCTGCAGGAGAAATCAGTATAATTAGCAGTGCTTATCTGGCATTCTTTAAATACTCACCTGCCAACTAATCCCTCCTCCAAAACTTAAAAAAAAAAAAAAAAAATCTCTCACAAAGCAGCATCCCATCATTAAACGGTTTTCTTACAGAACCATTACAGATCAAAATACATTTAGAAATATTCCAACACATATATGAAAACAACCTCATGTACAGCACAGTATGATGGAAAGCCTTTGTTCAGGACAGGTGTACTGCACATATGGCTGCATGCTGCGTGTTGTCGTAAAGCCTCAGTGTTCGTATTTCTCATTATTTCTATCACACAATGTGACTTTCTCTGGACCGTCGGTGAAATAACTTGAATATCCCGCGTTTGCTGCACCCCCTCCTCCAGGCTTCTTCCCTGGCAGCTCCCAAGGCTGTGATGCCTTTCTTCGCCACAAGATGACGCTGATATCTCCATCCATCCTGAAGAAATACGGCATTCCCTTCGACAGGGTGAGTGGGAACTGGACATTTTATGGGTCTCCATGACACGGGGTTCATACAAAGTCTTAAAATTTGGAAAATGCTTCATTTGAACTGTTTTCAAGGTTTGAAGATCCAGTTGTCATAATTTGTTTGTCTAAATTAGCAATCATTAAGTAATCATGATCAAAATATACAATCAAAGTTCATATGAACAGCTGGTAAAAGGAATAATGTGACAATAGACATTGATTGCTGTGGATATAAAGAAGTTCAGAATCTTTATTTTTTCACAAAAGAATTTATTCTAACAATTTAGTGGCGATGGTAAAGGCTCAGAGAGTCAGGAGATATTGGGTTTAGGCACCTTGAAAGTGCTTGAATGACATTAGTTTTCTGTAGAAAATCATTCAAAGTTCACAGGCCACAGGATGATTTTATTACATATGACAGATTAGTGCACCCCAGGTGATTCTAATAGTCTCTAACATGAGCCCATGCATGTATACCTCCACAATAAGGTCTACACATGCATCCTCAGGCGCCATGGCAAACACACTGATATTAGACTAATAGAAGAGCTTAAAGTGTATCATGTTTGAAAGAGGAATGCAGGTTTTGTATTCCAGTACTTACTGCCAGGTCTCTTCTGACATTTGTGGGTCTTGTGCAAACGGCAGAAGATGTGGGCTTATTTTGAATGACGAATGACAACGCAAGGGAGGTCAGTGACTCAGCTTTGATGCGAACATCCCAACTGCTACAAGCTGTGGTAATGATACACTGAGAGTAATGATCTTCTCGTGTCTGTCATAGGAAATTAATTGGCTTTTTGTTCTATTCAGTAGGTAATCTAAATCCTCACCGTGCGAAGATTAATGGAAGATTGAAGGAAAAAAGAAAAAAACTAGCACAGAGCAGACATGCTCTCTTCATTCCCCCCCTCAGGATGTCATTATCACAGCGAGCGAACATGTTACTTGTTACACACCTACAGTACCTCTCTCGATTCATGTGTAAAAATAAAACCGTCTTCTTGCGTTCTTGCAAGAGCAAAAAAAAAAGGGATGTTTGATATCTGAACCACTGCCTTTAGTTGAGGAAGTTTATCTCCTTCTCTCAGCCCTCTACCCCTGTTTCTCCCCTCATGCCTGTCACCTTGTCTGGCTTGATGTGTCTCTTGATTGCCTGGATCCAGGCTTCTCAAAGACGTCGAGATCCACTGCCAGACATATAGGGCTTAAGTTTTGGGGGCAACGCATTAAAAAAGAATGCGCTTAACTTGTCCTCACATTTTTAAACAATCTCAGAATAACACTGAGCTCATGGGGAGACGCTCAGCGCTTGCAGCAGCAGTCGTGTTAGGCTGAATTAATTTTGCTCGCAAGTCTCAAAAGTTTAGAGAAAAGTTGTTGCTGAGGAGTTGAACTCTTAAACCCTCAATGGCAAGCGTTATGGATGTGAGACTCATGAGTGATAATGGCAATATATATTTCGAATTAAGATCAAGTGATATTTTAAGAGTCAGAAAATTGTGAGTAACAGCTGCGTGTTGTAATATGATAAAAAACGATTGCGAGCAATGCATCCTGAATAAGACAAAGGCAAAGGGGAGCACACACACACACAGCATTGCAGTAATTCATTTCTATTTAACCAGCTAGTTTATGAGATGCATAGTCGGCTTTTTTCTGCTTCTTAAGCTGAATTTAATGGAGATTCAGTTGGAATCACGTCCACAGAATACAAAAGCTAAAGCTGAATTAAAAAGCTAACATTCGTCACATGTTGCATGACTAAATTTGTCAATTTGTGTTTTTTGCTCTCTGTGAACAGATAACTCAGAATGAAGGGGAGTTTATGATCACTTTTCCTTATGGCTACCATGCTGGCTTCAACCACGGCTTCAACTGCGCAGAGTCCACAAACTTTGCCACCCTGCGCTGGGTGGACTATGGCAAGATGGCTACCCAGGTAAGATGAGACTGTCTTACAATATTCAGTCCTGCAGCAATGAGATAAAGATGGAATCTTTTGGCATCGGTGGCGTGAATCTGTTAGAACCGAGGTATGAAATTGTGAGGTGAAAGAAAGCATATCTTACATATGGTACGAGACACACATCTAACACTCCACGAAGACGATTGATCCGATGTGTGATTCAGCAGCAACTTCATACCCTTCCTGCTCTGGCTGTTTGGTTCTCTGAAGGTATGAAGTAATAGATCACACTGAAATATAAAAGCAGCGTCTGGTTCTCTGCTGCACACCATCTGTTACCGACACTAACTGCACGCTCGCATCCTTCCGTTGACGCACACTGCGGCTTTGCCTGTGGGCTGCTGAGCATGAAATTGACGGGGCATGGGTTGGTTGTGGACGGGAGCCCAACTACAATGTCCTCTGGAAGAACCTCCCCCCTCGTCTCTTTTCTATACATTCCACTTCATTTTCCTCTTCAGTTCCCTCTCTCTTCCCTTGCGTGCAGTCTTCACATGTACATGTGTGTGCGCGTGTCTTTTCTACTTGGCTGCATGTCAGATTTATGAGGTGCCAGTTTGCAGAAGTACATCTCCCTCCCGTCTTCCTCGCTCTCATTTTCGGTCTTCCTCCTTTACCCGTGTGGCTGCTTGTAATTTAGGAACCAGCAGTCTGGGCTCCAGCAGCCTTCCCTCCAACCAGCCCAGTGCTCAAGGGAGCGTCTCCACTGCACTTGTCTCAGTCTGATAAAGAAGAGTGGTCCACTCTGCGCTGCTAATCCGAGCCTACAAACCGACAGCACAGCGCCGCACTCAGTCAGAGGAATGTGAAAGAGAACGGCTCGGCTGATGAGACGGCCTCTCTCCGCCAGTCCATCTCTTTCCCCCTCCTTTGTCTTTCACACAGATATTTCCCCTTTTTGCCACAGTGTGTGGTTGCATGCTGGTTACGGAGTGACTGACGCTTAAACCAGGCCTGCTTAAATGCGTCCCAACAGCAGTCGTACTGTATGTCCTCGAGCAAAACCCAGAAGCCATTCAGGCTCAACACTCCTTCACTGGAAATGGTGACAAAAACACAACTATTTGTATTTTCGAGTGATTACACACATATGAAAACATACTTGTGAATATTATATTCAATTTCTGCCAGTCGAGCCCCTTAAATAGATATTTTACTGTAACTGAAAGGAGTTTTTCCATGTTTTGGCATTTTCAAGTCAGCATGAACTTTTAATGGTTGCATGGTGTCATAGTTTGGCTTTAAGTATAGTCTTAAAAGTATTGAGCTGCATTTTCAGTGAGAAATTGGGCCGTGAGTTTATATCCACTCCATTTCTGTTTTATTTGAATCATTTCTTATTTGTAAACAGTTATAGTTTTGTGAAACTGGCCTACACCAGCCTCATGCTTGGTAGCAATGAAGTCTCTCATTCTCTCGTGGTCTTTAACTTAAGTCCCCCCATCTTTCTTTCCTTTGGCTCAAGCAGTCGTCTGTTAACTCGTTTGGCTGTGTCCCACCTCCTCTCCCGCCCTCCCCCTGCCGAGCTTTATTCTGTCAGCCCCAAACAGGACAGTGAACGATGGGGCTCGGGATTGAATTTGTCACTGTTTGGGGGCTGCCAGCACACGACAGAGAGGAGAAAAGAGTGAACTTGGGCGTGCTTCATGTCTCAGTCTTCTTAAATACAAGCTTCCCAACTGCTGACCCATCTGTCTGAACACACACCTGCAGTCGAAGCAGGCCTACTGTCAGCACTCCTTCCGTGCTGTGTGTGCATGTAATTCGACTTCTATTATTTCAGACATTGCAGTATTAATTAACCTTCACCTCAACTTTTCTGACTATGCATTAGGTGCCTCAGCTTTCTTTTTTGTAATCCAGGGGCTCAACATCTCACTCACATTACTTCAGGCATGGCTGTTGATTCTAATTGATAATTGTAGGGGTCATCTTAAAAAAAACATATCATTACAGCATCTGTCCACATAACATCACCTTCCCAATAGACGCCAGGGACATCTAGTGCTTAGAAAAAAAGTCTGTTCACCGATTTAACAAGTGCCATTACACTAATGGTTACGTACTGTACATGCAATTTTTTTGCAAATTTGGTTGAAATCGGCTCAGCAATGAGCCTGCCGCAGCACTGAGGCTAGCAAAAAGGATCTTGCAGACTATTCCTGAATATTTTTCTGTCTGCAGCACCATTATGCTGCTGAATATTAACAGTTTCTGTGTTCTGGGTCTGTAGTATTCTCAATGAAAGCCTCTCTCCATTCGTTAGGTGCTCAGTCACACTTCGCCGCTGTTCCCGCAGGCCTCCACGGTGATTTCTCCGTCTGGGAGCCGAGCAGAAATCATCCTCCCAGTTCCCAGACTTAATCACATCACTTTTTCATCTTGAGAGTGAATCGGAGAGGACTCACTCTGTGTTTCTGATGTTTGTTTGCATCTTGTCTTGGTGGGCCCAGGCATGCTGTGATTGGACATACTGAATTTTTTTAGACTTTGTTTATATGCGACCTGTGTCCACGATAACCAATATACAAAATGCATTCTTTTAGTCGTGTGGTAGGTGCACTGCATTATTAAACAGATAAAAGAGTATGATTGTTCTTGGAGAGCCCAAGCCAAGTTGTGTCCACACTCACAAAAACAGCATTATTCGACACACAAATCTAGTAACGGAAAATAATTCCCAGAGTTCTTTCGGTGAGTTTACAAGGTCAGTTCACAAACATGTATATGCACGTATTGAACACCAGTGCATCACAGATCAGACTTTAAGCAGTTTAAATATGCAATTTCTGATAACCCTGCTTTCATTTCTTAAAGCAGCACACGTACAACATGTCCAGAGCTTTCATTGTGCCCTGATGACGGTGAAAGCTGCTAGTCCAGGACGGTTTCTAATTCATTTACATCTTATGTAGTAGCCTGTGGTAGACTGATGATCTGAAGAATGGATGTTGTAGCCGTGTTGTCATGAAGGACAGTCTTTAGTTGTGAGGAGAGCAGACCAGAGACTTGTGGCCTCACAGTAAGATTAGTGGGAACAGTTTCATCACAGCTGAAATATTGCTGACATTTACCACCAAAAACTTGGTGCAATTAACTAGCCAAATACAATACAGTGCTGTTCATACTGTTTGTTAGGCTCACAGTCAGGTCGACAGGTGTGAAAGCCATACACCGCTGAGTACTTGATATTTCTGCATCACTTACTGTTTTTTTTTTTAATCTACCCCTTTCTGTTCTGCATATTAAGCAGCTGTTGTTGAATGGGGGTGTATTTTAGAAGATAAAGAAGGTAAATAAGTAGGAGGGTGAGAAAAATGAGAGCAATTTAGTCATTAGTTAAACTTGGTCAGCATTTTTTTCTCCAGCATGCGTCTCAGTGAAAAACTTTCGAAATGTTTGTGGAACTGACACAAGAAAGTAAAACTTCAGGCAAGTTTTCGCCTCAACTCGCAGTAGGTCTTAACAGCATGGTGATGTACGGCCCAGCTGTGTCATATATACTGCAATTCCCATTTTAACGCATTTTAATAGGTTGTTTGCAGTCATGTGACGTTAAATTCAGACGGAGGGCCGGAAGTGAAAACTGTAATGGACGAGATGAAGGAAAGTTCTTGCTGTGCTAGTGTAGATGAAAGTATGAGAGAAAGGTGCTCACAGGAAAGCAGAACCTCGGTACCAAAGCGCTCCGGGATGACCGTCTACAGACCTTATTTTCCTGTGGATTAACCAAACAACAAACGTTCAGCGCCGCGCTGCTGAATGTTGACATCAGTCCTCGTCAGCGACCGTGATCGAAGCAAGCATAAAGAATTTTGTATAATCAAAATTTTCCGGTCACACAGGTCAGACTAAAACCCTGTTTTGCTATTAGTACTTGGCACATCCACAGAGTCCAGTGATCCATAGAGAGTCCCCAGGCTCTAGGTTTTCTGTGACTCCAACAATTTAGCTTCATTACGAGCCCAAGTATACTTCAGGGCTCATTGACTGCCTGCCTCAGGGTGAGTTTTTGTTTTCCCAGATCTTGTGCATCCCCGAATTTGTTTCCCTGCTCCGATTAAGTTTTATTGTCATAATCAACTGTAACTGGCCCCGGCCCTTGAGGATGGCAACAATCTCCATAACATCTTAATAGTTAAAAAAAAAACAAAAACAAAAACAAAAAACAGAGCCTTTGTATCCTTTTGCAAATGAAAATTTGTTAGCCATGTCAGTGTAGGAGCAATATTTATCTCGTTTTCTTTTGTGTGCCATGTTGCTGTTTTTACAAAAGGTTTCATGGTGGCAACAGTCAGCTATACCCATACTCACTTGCCCCCCCCCCCCCCCCCCCGTTCCCCCATTGCCTCGCACTTTCCGCTCCACCACCACCACCATATTTTAATGTTTCTGTCTATCAAGTGGCGTCCCGATGAGATGTAGGTTGGATATTGTTTTGCTGGGCAGGGTGAGCTGCTGTGTTTCTAGTAATTGAACATAAGAACATAAGGCTCGCAGTACAACTCAGGAAATAATAGCGGCAGAATGTCATACAGCAAGCAAGGCACAGAAGAAAATATTTCCACCCCCTCTCCTTTGCTTGTTTCATCTCCCTCCTTTTGCGTCCTTCATTCCCAAACTTCTTTCTGTTGTACTTGCCATTTCCTCTCAGATTGAGCGCTGTGGTTTCATTTAACAGCTCTGTCTCTCCCCCTCCCTTCTCCAGTCAGCAGAATGATTCATGGACTTGCAGTGTCATTACAGTGTGACGGTTTGTGGAATCATCTTGAGGTGTGAGTGTTGATAGGATGCAGATATCACTCTCATTTACCCCTGGGCTATCTGCACAAGTCTTATTACTTGTCATATTTTACTCACTAGCTTATTTCGCAAAATTACAACCTCATGGGACACCAATTATTGCCCACTACCCTGTATACTCATGGCCTGTCTGATGTGTGGGTTATGTTTTTCCAAATGAGCCCAGATAACTCACAGAGATGGAGATTAGAATGATGCATCATCCAAACCCTTTCAGCCCAGTTAGTGTCCCTCTTAAGCTGCCCTCATAAGCATTTTGCTTTAAAAGTGACCAAACGCAGCACTTTAAACTGTTTGCATGCTGCTGTTTCCATGGTAAATTGTAGCAAAACATGTAGAGACTGCAGTCATCTCCATGTTTTATGAACTGATGGTCTTTTGGTTTTCCTCATCTGAAATCAAAAGCATTCAAAATCACTCTCATGAGTAAAATAGTAAATTAACCAGTAATACACTGACTGCATGGACATGGCCTTGTTAATGTCTCTCTCCAAACTGTGGCTCTGTTTAGGGTGAAATAAAGGTATGCCAGGTGTATAAATAGTGTTATTTACACACATGAATATAGTAATACACTCATAAATTCTTGATATGAACACATAAAATCGAAGTTTACGAACCATCTCTCTGCTAAGTGTCATTGCTGCTGCTGCTCTCCCCCGCTGTTCTTTAACACCCTCTTCCATGCTGTTTTTTGGGCTTCTTCATCAGTTTGCCACAGACTGTTACCTCCTCTTTTGATCACTCACTGCAGAGTTTGCCGTCACAAATCAGTGAAGTGTAACTAAACTTGTCATCTGCCACACCAGCTCCATATGTAGACAAACAGCAGTGTTCTGCCACTGTGGAGGATTAGCCTTGTTTGTTTACTGTGGAACCTAGAGTTTGCATCATGTCCTATCTGCAGCTATTCTCTAACATACAGTCATGTCTTCCTTCTCTGCTTGTTTTTCTCTAGTGTACCTGTCGTAAGGACATGGTGAAGATCTCCATGGATGTGTTTGTGCGCTGCCTGCAGCCGGATCGCTACGAGCTGTGGAAGCAGGGCAAGGACAGCGCGGTGTTGGACCACCTTAAGGCCACTGAGCTGAACAGCCCTGAACTAGAGCGCTGGAGGGAGCATCGTGTAACACAAAGAGCAAACCTCCTGCGAAGGTGAGAGGTCAAACTCAACAAGCATTATCGTGCGTCTCGGGTGATCCAATCACAAGTGGAATGCTCTATGTGCGCGAGTCCACACCTGCCATTAGGATGCATCTCCAGTCACCACTTGTGATGGGATCTCATTTCCCAGAGCTATATGCCGATAAACATGTACAGCGCATTTGCAAACACCAAATGTGCTGTTGTTTTTAATTGGCAGCCCAATATTAGTAACTAACATGGTGGGACAAACAAACACAACTGAAAGAAATAACTGGAAAAGCTGAATTTACTCGAAGGCCCAATTAACTAAGAATTTGTCATAGACAGTGACTCACAAAGTTTCTATCAACTTAACGACTTAAAGTTACACAATTTTTTAAGGAATTCTGGGGACTTTGTCCACGGGCGAAAAACAAGTGGCCTGTATCATTTACTAATTACTGAATTAGTAAAATTAGCGATGCCACAGTAAACTGATCCGATGCTTTTACACAGATAGAAACAACTTAATGTATTGCATTTAATGCCGAATTTACAAGAAGGCATGAATCACTAAGACTTTGTCATCGGCAAATTTCATTAGGTTCTTCCTTGCTCAACAACTATCACGATTGCTTGATTGTTTTTTATTAAAGGAGTCTGGGGATAATCCTTTTTCTATTTCAATGGTGAAATCAGTTGAAACAGACAGTGTGTTCACAAACATCTGCTGCTTATCTTGGCTGCTTACAGAGCCCAAACATTACAGTGAACCAAATGGATATCAGACAGCATGTTTCGTGTGTACTTACACAGAGGACATCAGTTGAGCAGGCAGTCCTTCAGTGTGTCCCAGGTGTGTATCGGGCCCAGACCACCTCCAAATATGGTCTGAACGGTCGGATCACAACGCGTCCTGGGTGCGTTCACACCTGTGCTTAGAGCTGTTCACTTGTGATCGGATCACCCAAGACACATATTAATGGCAGGTGTGAATAGAGCCAGAGACCCCTCCCCGTGTGACTGTTTCAAACTATCCAATTTGCATATCAACTGCATGACAACTGTTGCCAGGTGAAGACTGCAAGCATGTAAAGACAGGGGAGAAGAGGGCGAGCAAGGAGGAGAAGCACAGATGGTAGAAGAGAGCGTTATGAGAAACAGCACTCTGGAGGGACCGGAGACCAGGTGTCCTGTCGCCTGTGTTCTCGGCTGTACTGTGAAGCAGGTTCGACAGAGCTGGCCTTTCTTTGCGTGAGCTGGCTCAAAAAAAACCCTCAAACCTCAAACCCCAGTCAGAAAAAAGCAGCACTGTTGCTACAAATAAGGCAAGAAAGGAACGCTGACCACTCAGTGTGCTTGTAATACCTCCTCTTTATCTCTAATGTCACAACTGCACATTGTAGACCTCTTAATTAAAGACAATATAACATATTTAAATATTATACTCAGGAATTGCAATTAGGTCTGACACTGTCCCCTACTGAAGGATAGGTGGAAATCACATGGCCAAACCAAAGTGAAATATCATGTGAGTGATATCAGAGAGATATCAAGTATAAGCTGCTGCAAAGTAACAGTTTCTCTTCAGTGCCATGTGTGTCTTCCCCAGACATACGTGGAAGCTCTTGTTTAGTAGTAAATAATCCTGGATATGTTTTTTATACATATTATATGAATTTATTTACTGTTTCTTTTTGCCCAACCTCAGGGCCATGCAGAAGATGAAGCAGGTCCGTCGTTTAAAGCTCGGGGAGGTGAAGGTGCTGGCGGAGGAAGGCATTGAGCTGAATGCTGCTGAATACCAGCGTCAGGTGGAGGAGCGCGAGGCCCAGCGGAAGCAGGAGAGGGAGGAGCGTCTAGCCAGAGAGGCCATGATGACCCTAGAGGCCATGGAGCGTGAGGAGCAGGAGGCCGCCAGGGCCGCTGCTAAAGCAGCAGAGACCGCAGCTGTAAAGGGTGAGTGTGATATGAGCAGTAAGGGATTGCAGTCTGTGTTTTTGTGTGTGCTGTAATGGGAGTTGTTTAAAATGTTCATGTGCTTATAAGATACAAGAAAATATGCACCCATACCATGAAACCAGAGAGTCTAACTTCCTCATTCTGAGTGTGTCTGTGAAAACACATTTGGATGCATTTGCATGCAGTATAAGCATAATGCAGCATAATTCTGCATCAGCCTGTTTGAGCTTTCATAACCCATGAAGCTGCTAAAGCAGGAGAGGGTAAGAGCAGGGGTGAGTGCGACTCACCCTCCCCAGCTTGTGTCACCGCTTAGTAGAAACTTAGGGAACTCTATGTGAAGAATATAAACTTCTGGTTCGGGTTTTCATTATTAGCATCCACTAGAACAGAGACCACAGTAACCAGGTGTCAATTGAATATCGCGCTTGAAGAAGAGAGATTAAGATGGACGGAAAAATCCTGCCCAGGGAGAGCCTGTAAGTAACATGTCAGAGGAAACGTGCTTCTGAAACAGCGGTAAATAATCAACAATCAGTGATTAAGGTGCACACTGGATCCAGTGATGGGTGCCAAGTCAGTGGATTCTATTCATTTTCTGTGGAGCGTAGGAGATGCAGCCGCATGGTGCATCATGGGCACGGCACAGCGAGTCAACGAACCAACTGCTGTATCAGAATTTGCATAATCTCGACTCGTCTGCGACTTCATAGAAATGAGTGCGTTCAGGGTGACACAACTGTCAAACAAGGCAGCGCTGCTAAAATCTGAATCAAGATTCTGTCACTGCCTGTTTTTCACCACAAATGTTTTCAGAAACGGTTAGTGTGGTGTTTAGCTGTAATCATATGAGAAAGTTTGTGAACGGCATGTGGAAAACAGACAAGTCAAAAGTCCAGATTCTCTTGAACTCTCTGCAGCTAAAATATGGAAAACTCATATCTGCTAAATTTAGAAAACATTCCAAATCCAAAAACTCATCATGGCTGTGGTTCTGATGAGCCATCACCGCTCCTCTCTTCCCTTTGCCAGCTCCAGAACCTGAGGCCAAACCACAGAACTTGGCAGAGGACATTGACAAAAAGAAGCACAAAAAGCCAAAGAAGATGTCAAATACCAACAACGCCATCACTGGGTTTGAGGAAGCGTTCGAGCAGTTTGCCACAGCCAGCATAAAGAATTCAAAGAAAGCTGTAGTCAGTCACACAGAGGTGGGAAACCTGCTTAGCCCAAGACAGAGCAGCATCCCCGCAGACAGCAAGCTGGACGTGAGTCCCACCCAGGTAAGACTTTTCAGCTCAACGTCCATCGATTTGTCCTTCGAGTTGTTATTTTTGTCCAACAGGGCAGCACGCTTTTATTATTCTAAAGCCACAGTCGCTGCTGTTTTACTGCACAAATATGCAGCTGTTTGATCTGAAAATGGAGTCGAACCTCTAAATTTTAATCGGTTTGTCCGCCACATTTGCAAGTAAAGCAGTTTAATTTAGGATGGCAGAAAGTTGCTGATATCAGTTTAATACGCAAATCAAATCCACAAAGAGAAAATGAATGTGAAAACTTACAGCTGCACTAATAATAGATTTC
Source organism: Chaetodon auriga (assembly GCF_051107435.1). NCBI lineage: Eukaryota > Metazoa > Chordata > Actinopteri > Chaetodontiformes > Chaetodontidae > Chaetodon > Chaetodon auriga. The sequence goes on from NC_135076.1 coordinate 13,986,246, forward strand.
TATTAAGTGCTCGCCCACAGCAAAAAAAAGGAAAAAAAAAAACAGTTTACAAAATGAATGTCAACTTTTTGAATATATTGATTCATTTGTTGTTGCATTTCTGAAGGTTAAAATCATTGAACCAAAAAAAAAAGGATTTGGTCAATATGAAGCAATCTTGTGTTTTATCAGGCGTGCTACTCCAAGATGAAGATGCCAACAGAGGTAAAAAAGAGTCGCCGTCACCCGCTCAGCAAGCCACCCATGCGCTCCCCCTTATCCATCTTAAAGCAAGATCCAACCAGTGACAAAGGTGTGTGTCTGTCTTCGTACATCCGTTTAACCTTGAGTGTGTTTTATTCTAAGTATTTGTTTTGTTATAAAATCAGGAGCATTTGCACAGACAGGTTACTGTTAAAGTGGAATCCCTTTTTTTTTAAACAATCAAGGTTTATGGTTAGTAATACGGTTACATTTATTCACCCACATTATCCGTTCCACTCATTGTCCTCTCCATCACGCTACTTAAAATGAACAAGACACCAGTTTTTGTTTTGAATATCGATCTTGAGACAGAAAAACAAATGGGACTAAAACTCCCTGTGGGGATGATGAAATCAAGGCTTCAAGGCCTCACTTCGCTCTCCACCCTTCCGTCTTTTTCTTTTCATTTTCTGACTGACACGTATTGATCCGGGGATCATGACTTCCAATTACCTGCTTTCAAAGTCACTTTAAGTCGGCGGCAGGGGACCCGACTCGGGGCCTGTCCTTCAGAAGGGTGGATGTGGGACAAGGAGAAAGAGGGAGTTAAATGGCGAGCTTGTGAAGAGTTCCTCCTGCCTTCTGTCCAGGTTTAACAAACAGTCTGCATCAGTAGCTTCAGAGGCTTCACTGAGAAATTGATTCCAGACCCACTACAGCAAGTTGTTGATGGCCTGCGCTATTTGTGCTCATCAGGCAATTATATCAGAAGTGGTGCTGTTATTGTCTGGAACACAATGTGCTATTTTTGTCTGCTGGCAAGGGCTCCCTTATTAAAACCCTGCTGCTTTTCCAAAAAATGCCTCACGTGCATTTTCAGAGAGAAATAAAATCCTAACCAATAATGAATCCTCCAACATCTCTTCACTGTGCTTCACTTACTTAAGATTGTGGATGCAGAACATCCTTCATGCATTTTATTTTTTACCTGCAGAGCTCTCCTCCCCCATGCCGCTGGACAGTGACATGAAGAAGCAGGAGCACCTGTGGCAGAATCAGTCGCCCAACTTCCTGGCAGAGAAGGCCTTCAATGCTGCAGTGGCAGCACTCCAACCGCACTGTGCTATCTGTTCACTCTTCTGTCCCTACACAAAGGTACAGCCACCCAATGCACCAGAAGCACATACAGTCTGTGACAGTGACAGTAATGGGCAGTGATTGTAGTAACAGTTCTGAAATCAGTCCCGACTGGTGTAAAGGCTGACCAATAATCAGCACTGATACAATCCACTAACTGTATTATCTTTTTTTCCTCTCCAGTCACACAAAGGCAGCTTCACTTCAAACGACCCCCACTGCAGCCCCATTCCCCGCCATGGCAGTCTGACTCGTCCGCTGGTCCCAGAGATGTGCTTCAGTGTCGGTGCATGCAACACTGAGCCTCCACCCACCAACTACCACATCGGAGAGGATGGCACCAGTGTTCTGCTCCGCTGTTCGTCTTGCCACATGCAGGTTCATGCCAGTAAGTATGAAGCAGCAGGAAAGAGTGCTGGCTGGTTTTTGAGTAACTCTTGGGACCAAACGTAGTGTGTCGTGGAGTAGTGACACCCCGGAACAGCTGCACCAATTTAAAAGGTGGGGTTTTTGCTGCACAACACAGTGTGCTCGGACTCACAATGTTTGCTGTTAATGAAAAGTCAACACTGCAGCTGCGGGAAGCTTTCTAGCATAGAGAACTTAATTACAACTTTAACACTGAAGCAGCTCCAGGATTTGTGAGTGCAGTCAGTGAGAGCAGCCTCGGGTTTACTCAGGTTTTAAAGGATGTTAGAAGTTGGTCTAAATCTACATTTTGACATTTTTTGCCATGTATTTAGGTTATTTATTTAATCCAGGTTAAAAAAAGAACTATTAAGGGGATGGCTGCCGCTGCAAGCATACAATAAAATTAAGTTATTATCTTTATTTTGTGGATTTAAAAAATGAAAAAAATCCTTCTTCTGTAGAGGTTGGAGACGAGCAGCTGTGGGCACACTGCAGCGTTTGATTTCTACCACACAATCGTGGTCTCAGCCAGCTACAAACCCTCTACATGGACTCACAAGCTTTACAGACAGGCTCTGCTGGGCATTTCGCCATTCTTCTCTATTCACAACTTTTTCTTTTTTTTTCTTTTTTTTTCCTCTGGACCCCTGAGAATAGAGTTGGGAAAATAGGAGGCACAGAAGATGAGACTTCACTACAGCAGTGCAGCAACCTGTCTGCTCAATTCCCCTGTTTCCACTCTGAGTGAGGCTCCATAGTTTAGCTCTCCTTGACTCAGGTTAAACTAGCTAAGTGGCTGCTCAAGCAACGCAATGGCCTCTCTGAAGGCATCATACCGTAAGCTTCTGCAGCTCTTTTTTTTTTTTTTACCCTGATTTCTGCACATAATCATTTTTCACAAAGAAAGTCCACTTTTTGGAGCGTAAGGCTGCCGTCGAAGCAAAGCATGAAAGGACGTGCATCTTGTTAGCTTGTATATGAGCCATGGGATCTCTGTGCTTGTCTCTACCGCTCATTGACAAACATGAAAACTAGTCATGGTGCAGATAAACAAAATAAATGCTCATTTAGTGGCATTTGTTCAAAAAAAAAAAAAGTTTTACAATGATACCCATATATCTGCTCATAATGTCCATGTGTGGATATTTTGCTGTCAGATGGCACATAGAACCAGATAATTGCAGCATGGACATGTGCACATATGCCCAATCAGGAACACACACACACACACGCACACACATTTGTCAACCCTCCTGGGTTCTTATTATCCCTAAAGCTGGAGTGCACCTTCAAAAAGGCCAGTTCATTAGTCATCCAGGGATGAGCTGGGCTCAGCTGGGGAAGCAGTGCTGCTATTGATAAGAGGACGTGAAGCAGAAAGAGCTCTTGTCAAAAACAGCAGCTCTGTGCTCCATTCCTCTGCTCCTCATTGTTTTGGATTGAACATTCAGCTAAAAATCATCCCGACCTGTCTAGGTGTTACATAAACGGGGGAGCCTTTTGGTTCAGAAGCTCAAATTGGAGATGGTGACAAGAAGATTGGACAAGTTCTGAAGAAAGTGCAAACAAACCGCTTGGTTTTGTCAAGCGCTTTGCAGAAAAGGACATGAAAAAAGCAATTATGAAAATTCAGAAGTATTTTAAGAAATACTGAATTTATAGCAGAGCCTGACTCAGGTTGCCATGGATCCCACCGTTAATGCATATTAATACCAGAGTGTGCTTTGTAAACACTAAGTGAAAAGGTTACATGAAAGATATGTGAAACTGTTAATATCTGCTCTCTTACAGGTTGTTACGGTGTAAAGCCAGACTCTGTCAGTGAATCCTGGATGTGCACCAGGTGTGCTGAAGGAGCCTGGACAGTGGTGAGCAGCAGCATCACTTTACACAAGAAATAAATAACTTTGGGTCCCAACACAAGTCTAGAAAAACAGTTTGATCTGTCCCGTCGTGTCTTCTGTGTTCCTCGCTGCCTGAACTCAATCCTTCCTTGCTTTGTGTTTTTCAGGAGTGTTGTCTCTGTAACTTGAGGGGAGGAGCTCTGAAGACTACCACAGACGATCGGTTAGTGGCTTACAACAGAACCTCCAGAGCATATTAAAGTGTCATTCCCCAGTAAACAAAAAAACAACTCACTATGACGGGAATATAATTTAGATTTTACTGACTTTCCAGCTCCAGAGGATTTCTCTGATACAGAAATTTCTTCCTAAAAATAAATGTGTGGATATGTCATATTTTTTTCTCCAGCAAATTCAATCTAGTTCTGCAGATTGCTGTTGAAACAGAGTTTGTAAAGAAAGTGCAGAAAATGCAGAATCTCTCCCTCTCTCTGTAACCAGGTGGGTCCATGTTATCTGTGCCATCGCTGTGGCTGAAGCTCACTTCGTCAACGCCATTGAGAGGGAGCCAGTCGACGTCACTGCCATTCCAGAATCACGCAAGAATCTGGTAAGTGTCATCATGGTGTGGTGTGATGTCAGACTGGCAGTGGCCAACATTTAAACCCAAGAAGGACCACAAGTTACTGCTCACCGCCACCGTGTTATTTAATTTGCCCTGTCTCGGTTTTATGTCTTGAATCCTTTCTTATTCCCTCATCTCATTGTCTCACTCCTGCGGCCTTTTCCCTACGTTTAAGCGTCTTCCTGTCTTTCCTGCTCACCGCCCCTGTATCTGTCACTCTCTCCGTTATCCTCTCTCCTTCCCTGGTGGATGGATAGCTTGTGTTTTCTGTGGAAGACATGGGGTAAAACATACGTGTTGAGGGGAATGGCTGAATAATCAGCTGTCATTTCTCACAGCGCCAAATGAACTGAATCGATCCCATGGGCAAGAGGCAATTTCCCTACTGCTGCCACTTCTTTGAACACAACTTATGCCCTCCCTCCCCTCCTTTCTCTCCGTCCCCGCTTCCCAGTCTCTGCTACGCTCCATTCACCTGATCCCACTTCACAGGCAACGCAGTGCTTGCTGGTGCGTTATCACAAATCTGCAAATAATGTCACCTCTTTGACTCCCCTTCTCTCTGAATAATCTATCAAAGAGAAGCTGGGTGACATTTGCATCTGAGTGCTGTCAAAGCAGGTTTCCTCCATGTCTTCTTAAAAGGCCATGAGAAGAAGCTCTGCAGTCTAATGATTCGGATGGCTGGGCTGATAAAATGTGAACACGCACCCTTGAAACCAGTTAATATTGCGCCGTGTGCAGCAGTCTCCTCCATCTTTGAACGTTTGGTTTACAGGGACGGAGAGATTTCACACAAGCTTTTGTCTTAGGCGTTTCAGAATTTCTCAGACACAGCAACACTGCGCAAAACCTCAAAAGTCGTACCTTTCCCAAAGGTAGCGCTGCACCTCGCACCTCGAGGTACTGCGTTTTATTTTCTTGTGAGAAAACAGCCTCAAGTTTGGAAAAGCAAGCTGCTTAAATAAGTCATCGTGCGGTCTTTAAAACTGTTTTCCACCTATCATTCCAAGTCCATTCTCCTGTCACATGCAGCAGCACACAAACCAAAACAATGATTTCATCAATTATCAACCACCGTTCTAATTTTGGTTTACTTCAGAGGGTGGATTTAGTGTGCACTGCTGTGCAGAGGTTCTTGTATGCTACCATTTAAAAATTCTGCAAGTGGAGGCTTAAAATGCACAAAAAGATGAAAATAAATGATTTCTTTAAACATGTCACTGATTTTGAGTTAGAGATTAAATGTACATATAAAACCAGCAGGATGAAGGAGATATAACCAAACAAAAGGACACACGACTCGTGTTTCTTACTGCTTTTTTTTTGTTTCTCTGGTGTCATGTCACTACTTGCCTCTGATTTCAGCTGTAGAAAAATAGACCAGCCTGGAGAGAACTATAAACCATACCAGCCGGTGAAATATCACACAGCACAGCTCTGTTGAGAGCTGTTGTACATTTTTTTTCCTGCACCAGTACAAAAATGAAGTATTGGCAATTTAATAAAGAATTTTTATTTTTTATTGATCGGCCATGCGCCGCGCTACAGCTGCCCGCAGTGTGATTTGTCAGGAGGAGGAGGATGGAGAAGGAAGGAAGGATGAGAGAGAAAGCATGAGGGATTGGGAAGACATAGTGTGTGTGATGATAGATAATCACAATAAGACAAGTGCACAGAAAGATAGCCGTCACACACAGGAGATGAGAGAGCTGCTCGCAAAGCTGTCGGGGTAATAGGTTGAGTCTGCCTGTTAGATCGAAGCATGTCGCCACGAGTTAAACATAAGGAATGCCACCTTTCTCTCATCTGATGTATTTATTATCAGATAATATCTTAATAGATTATGTTTAGGATTTTTCAGGGAGATAATGTTTCTTAAACGCACCTACCTCGGTGTATTGAGAAGATATGACAGGCCAAATTCCCACACATGTGGTCATTCTTTCCTTGTTTCCATCCAAGCCTTTTGTCCATCTCTCCCTTGCTCTCTTGGTTTTAACTGAATCGAGTGACGGGGAAGGAGAGTGTAAAGACTTAGAGGGGTGGATGTGAAGGTTAGAAGGACTGTAAATGAATTGAAAATGAAGAGTGAAGTTTGTGGGTTTGCTTGTGCAGGGCAATACATGTCAAAGTCTCTTGGTGGAGAGTAGACGAGCTTCCTGGCCAAAGGCAAAGATTTGGCTGGCTGGTGGTAATTTCACACTCAGGATGTGGGGATGGAATCAAGGGATTTGACAAGCAAAGTGCCCCAAGGGAGGGGAGCAAATTCCTTGTATGGTTGTGAAAGAGCAGAAGTTGAACAAGTGATGCAAGACACCAAAAAGGATGCAGGGGAAAAAGGAAATTCTGTTTTTCGTTCTGTTTTCACCTCCTCAGAATAGCAGGGTGCGGTTTTAGGAAGTCAGGCGCTAGAAACAAGATTCAGCAACTGTTAAATGGTTTAATGCTCATTCTTGAAGATGATCTGAGGTCATTGCTTTCAGACACCTCTTTTCCAAACCTGCCATGGTCCCTTTGAACATCGTCAACACCAGCGTTCACCCAGTAGCTTTCTGTGCTGTCCCTTTGGAATAAACGAGATGTTTACTTTCACTGGCTTTGAAAGCCACAACCAGCAGGTGCTTCCAGTCTGAACCACAGTGCCATAATGACACTCCTGTGAGCCTTCAGTGTCCATGAAAGAGAATGCATGAAAAAGATATCAGCTTTGGACCTCAAGGGGAAAATGACCAATTAAAGTCCTTCTTTTCTGTGTCCATTGTAGAAATGTATGTTCTGCCACAGCAAGAATGCCAATCAGAACCGCGGCGCTTGCATCCAGTGCTCATACGAGAAATGCGCCACCTCCTTCCACGTCACCTGCGCCCAGATCGCTGGAGTCATCATGATGCCCGCCGACTGGCCCTATGTGGTATCCGTCACCTGCCACAAACATAAAAGGGTCCCTCCAAAGGTAAGTGCACATCAAGAGAAATAGTCAGAGGTTAAAATGCGTGTTCTTTATCGTCCAGTATTTCAGATGTGACGGGAGGTTTTCGGATTTCCTGACCAAAGTGATGCAACTTGTTTCTGATTCCGCTGACCAAAGAGAACTTTACTCTGTTTCTTTTATGTCCATGGAGCGTTGAGATTCGTGTCGCAGAAGCATAAAAATTGGTCAAAGGGGTTAATGAGCAGAAGAGTCACTGGTTTGACTTAACATGGCGTGCTTTAACTCGTTGAGAGTAACGACAGATGACGCGCATCTGGCTGCGTAAACCCTTGAGAACACAATTACTCAAGAACCACGGATAGGTTCCCTTCACAGAGCACATGATTTGAACGTATTTCAGAGCTCCTTCCCGCACGAATATGAATGTTTTACATCTGAGTTCCTGTGTGAAGACACAGGACGATCTGCATCACTGCTACTTGAACAGACGCACACAAACCGTCGTGAGGTCTGACCTCTTTTCATCCCTGTCCTCTAACTGTGCGGGTTTTCTCCCCCCAGCCTCGGACAACACCCAAAGGCCCCCCGGGTCTGACCCTAGGCCAGAAGGTGATTGGTCGCAACAGCGACGGCTGGCACTACCACTGTACCATCATCGGCATGGCAACACAGACGTTCTACGAGGTCAACTTCGATGACGGCTCATATTGTGACAACCTGCACCCAGAAAACATATTAGTGAGTATTTTTACAGCTTCGTTAGACGCCCACCTGTGTACAGTTTATAGCGATAACGTCAACAAATTTAATTCTCCTCTTTAAAGCCAGGAGGAAATATCCTAGCAACTGCCATAATGCTTTGTTGCTGGAGCCCTTTTGTCAAATGAAAATATAATAACTAAACGTAACTTCAGATAACCTTTGAAGACTCACTGCCATATGATAACAACTAACACAACTCTAATAACAAATGATAAAGAATTAAGTTCTGTGATGAAGAAGAGGTTGAACTTTAGATGAATCCTCTGCTGCCTACTCAAACTCCTCGAAGCATTTTGAATTGTCTTCGTCAAACTTCACCGAACATCAGGGACCTGATGAAAATCCTGTCAAAAAACTCTTTATTACTCAGAGTTCTTTGCTCTGTGTACAGTCTGTCTGTGAGCTGCCTCAGGTCAGCTTATTGGAATATTCCTCGTGAATCAGAAGAAGCAAAATGACACATACAGATCTCTTAATTGCAATTTCATTCTTCTCTCCATCTACTCTCTCTATTCCTGTCCGTCCTCTTCCTCTTTTGTCTACGTCATCTTCCCCCCTGCTCCTCCAGAGTCATGACTGCCTGCGCACTGGTCCCCCCGAGGCGGGGGAGTTGCTTGTGGTCGGCACGCCAGAGGGTCAAGTCCTCAACGCTTCCTTTGTCAGACAGCACACCCAGAAGGTCTACCAGGTGAGGGAAAACACAACTTTTAGATATTAGCCTCGCTCATTTGCAGTCAAACCTGCTAAAATGTCTGTGATGAAAACTCCAAAGTCATCTAGAGGTTAGAGACTCAGGTCTGAGGCTAGAAAGTCACCGCTTTAACTCTGAATCTCTGAACAGACTGACGTTCAGTCCTTTTTCCTACAGAGATTTATCCACTGTTCGTACAACTGATACGCAACTCTGTTATAAGAAGGAGTAGAAAACAGACACATTGCTGAGCCACTGCTGCTCAGATGTCTTCAAGCAGTGTTTGGAATTCCCAGCTGCGGTGTGTGCAAGTGCATGAACCTTTACACGTCGAGAAAGCACGCACAGTTTCAAAGGTGAAAAAACTGAGTGACGGCGTCATTTACATACATCATCTGATGCTCTTCTGCCGAGTGACTCGGAAGTGATTGAACCTGTGAACTTTTGGGAACGGGGTGGTCTGTGCAATTGCTTTGCCACCCTCTGGTTTGGCTCATGCGTAAAGCTTGGCTGCTCTTGTAGTTTACGGTGAAGCAGTTTGACACAGTGTGGCATTAAAACATAAAGTGGAGCCATTTAGCATCACTGGTGCATGCTGGGGAATTTATAGGGCAAATATGCAGAGTGCTTAAAAAGTGGAAAATGTAAAATTGAAGAAGATTCTCCGGCCTAGAGTGAGGGAGGCTTGATCTTGATCTTGACAGTCACTTACATAGATACAGGCATGTACGAGCAGACAAGGTTAAGTGAGGTCATTAATCTTAGATCTTACCATGACACTGGTTTTGTAAGTGTTTCCAAGTGTTTCTGACACATGCGCACACACAAAACAGAGACAGAGTTTATGGAGACTGCTTCATAACCCTTAATATCAGTTGCTGGATGAGCTGCTCAGCCCTGTCTGTAAATCTGCACCGTATCTCTTTCCCTTCGTGTCCCCGTGTAGCCTGCTGGCTGTGGCACTGAGAGTCGTGTTAGAGCCGAGGAGCACGGTTACAATGCATTAAAAACGAGCCTCCAGCTGGTCACCGTGTCAGGGCCGAAACCCTGACCGTGGTTTTTTTTTTTTAACATTTGAAATACTTAGCTGATGCTCCCATGCAGTCAGTGAGCAGCTTTGGGGTTCAGTGCCGTGGTCAAGGGCATTTTGACAGAACACATGGTTGCTGATGGAACCATTTATAATGGCTGAGATCCCATCTGTGACTTCTGGGTACAAGTTTGTATTTTTGCACACTAAGCCACCCTGCTACTCTTTTCTTCACTACCCACGGATGGGTCTTCTTTTGCTCTGCTAACGATGTATTTTCCTGCTGAGTTGAGTGTATTTGCATATATATGTTTATTGCTTATATTTGACAAACCAATTGGAAATGTTAGTTTATTCATCCAAAGGTTTTTTTTGTGTCTGCCCAGGTTGAGTTTCAGGACCAGAATCAACTAATGCTAAAACACTCAGAGATCCATCAGCTGGATCAGGAACTGCCCAAGAGGGTCCGAGCCAGACTGGTGAGTACATTACTGAAAGTCTGCTCTCTACTCTGCTCACACAGCACACATAGGGGGTTCAGTCTTGTCTTACACGCTTCAGTTTGGCAGGTGAGATTTTAGAACTGGTTGCAGCAGCAGCAACCAAACGATAGCTTGTATTGTACAATAAGCAGTAAGAAGTTGCAGATAAAACAACTATTTGTTCAAGCGAACAGCCAACGCTTTGCAGCCTACAGAGCATAAAGGCCTGCGTTTGGGCCAAAATGTGTAGGTTGTTAGATGTAATATTATTTGATGTGGAAAGAAAAGCTGTCGGCAGACTTCTGAAACGCCAGAGAAGCTGTCCATGAAAATTTGTGTCAGAAGGAGACTGTGTTGACTGTTCAAATCCTAATCACTCTTGAAGACACGCAAAAGACTTCATAGATTGTATTCTTAAACCGACCGCACCGGGTGATTAAGTAAAACAGACCGTCAGCTGTGCATGCAGTGTAGTACGTGGGGAGTGATGTTTGGACACAGCCTGTGGACACATGGGCCTTATGAGGAGTGTGTGGCTAAGTCTGCATCTGTCTGTTTTCAGGCCATACCTGTGACACAGGAGGAAGTTCCCTCAGCAGATGAAGCCCAAGCAGCCAAACGCCGCTGCCTGCCCTCAGGTTCAGCCCCACCCGCTGAAACCCCAATGGAGACAAGCAATGAGCCCGCCTGCCCCATAACTACAGCCCCAATAGCAGCAACAGCAGCAGCAGAACAAGCAGCCAAACGCCGCTGTGTGTCCTCAGGTTCAGCCCTGACCGCTGAGACCCCCATGGAGGCACCCGATGAGCCCGCCTGCCCCCTGACTGCAGCCCCGGTAGCAGCACCAGCAGCAGAACATCACAGTATTAGTACACCGCTGACCTCATGTCTGTCTCAGCCCGACACAAGCCCACAGGACGCCCCCGCTCCAATCAGTGGGATTCAGATGGACGCTGAGACCCCAATGGACGCAGGTGTTGCCCTCACCGACGCCCCGACGGAGTCAACCCCGGCCGCAGACCCTGCGCTGACTCCGCAGTCGACCCCTTTTCAGTCGACGTTGAACTCGGACCCCCTCCTGTCCACCCCATCCCCGCCTCCACCCCCCCAGCACATGTCTGAAAGCTACATGCCGAGCAGCGGCTACGTTTCCTACATGGAGGCCCTCCTCCATTCACATTTCCCTCAGGACGATGGCCCTGGACCCCTGTATTAAAAACCGATTCCACTATATTATTACTCGGCCAGTGGAGGCTGAGCCCATAGGAAGTAAGCTAATGGAGGTGGATTCTACTGAGTGCTGTAATGGACAGAACACATTTCCTCCACCTGCTCTGAGAGCTCAGGGCAGGAGCAGGAAAAGACAGGGATGCACGAGCACTCCTTTAATGCATGTTACTTTTCTGTTTTTAATGTATTTGCAGTGGTGCTTTAGCCTGCTCTGAAGCAGCAGCAGCTAAAGAGGACAAGTTTTTATTTTTAACTTTATTATTATTATTATTATTATTATTATTATTATTATTTGTCGTCCTTTTTTAAAGTTTAGGCCTTTTTGCGTTTTTTTTTTTTCTTTTTTTTTTTCTGTTTTTGCTCAGCTGCTGTGCTTTTCTCCTCCATCTTAATATGAATACGTCTCTGGGTGGTATCAACTCCATACCTCGTTGCATTAATTCAGTAACAGCACACTCCCGTTTTCTTTGTACTGGAAGCCAATAACTATGACTATGCCTCTCAACACTGAGGCCCTGGTGGACTTCACTACTTTTTTTTTTTTTCTTTTTTAAAAACAAGTAACCAGCAACAAAGTCTATTTTTCAATCCGGCCACTTGTGGCTTTGAAACTGGTGGAACGCAAGTGTCACATTGTCCATCTACAGGATATTTTCAGCAAGGTGTTTTATTGTACTGTCGCAAGAGGTAAATGGGGGGAAATGGGGTAAAAAAAGAAATGTATTGTAAGGGGAACTCAGTATTTAAATGTCTTAGTCAAATATTGAAAGAATTATTTGTAATAGAAGAAACCTGTTGAATGCAAACGCTAGTAGATTGCAATGAATCTTTGTGAAGATGTGTCACAGTAGTTAACAGATAAGACCTTTTATGTATTGATGTCATTCAGTCATTTGGTGGCTCCACTTTTCACACCCAAACTGTCTCAGGGTTCCTACATGTGGAAAATGAATTCCGTTTTAACATCCGAGTCCTCACACAGTTAACGAAGTACAGAACAGCCCAGAAAACTGCCTCAAATGTTACTCAGTCATAATTGGCACTTTGGGTATCCGTTGCTTATATTGTCATATTTGCTCCTGTTAATGTTTGTCCATTATACTGAGTGATATCTTCGTCTACTGTCGCATTTCTCTGATTCGCTCATGAATTATGAAGTCAGTTTAAAGGACGGAAGCATGGAAAGTGACATTTGCAAAAATAGGAAAATATGTAGGAACCCTAAAAATCTGGAATTTTTTGTACCATTCTTGGTTGAAATTGTGTGTATAAATCAATATTGTATATTAATAATGTTGTCTGTTTTTTCTATTACTGTATCCTTTGTATGTTCATTTTCAGAAATGAATTCACAGACTTGGCCAATCCAAAATATTAATACCTTTTATTTGTGACAGACTGTCCGAGGCGTTTTACTCAGTTTGTACTGGTAAACACAGCTTTGTTTTCTTTGATATGGCCATTTTGTGCTACAGAGGTGCTACAGAGATATTAAACTGCTGACAAACTGGGTTTCCTCACACACTCACCTTGTACATACTGCAGGCCTTCTGTATTGTGAATGAAATTTGTAAATGTCGCACATACCTTTTCTTTCTGTCATCACAACTGAGATGTTGTGTCCCAATGATATCATCATGAAAATCTTATTTCATAGGGATTAAAGTGGGTTGCTAGTCGCCAGCTCTTCTGTGTTCTGTGTGTTCAGTAACCTGGAGATTCAAAAAGTCGTTTCTGGGTCAAAATCGTGAGACCAACTGTGAAAAGACAATGAAAAAGTCTCAGTGTCATCTAACTCCTTGTGATTAGTAGATGTCATATTGAGGGGTGGGCATGGGGATAAAAATGACCACTTTATATGTACATTCATGTTGTGATATCAGTCAAGATAATCAATTTTCTGGAAACTCAGTTCTCATATGTATAAACTAACCGGGTAAGAATGTCTGGTTTTGGATAATCCAGTGAATTAAACTGACAAATAAAGGTGCTTCATCATATTTATGTGGCAATCCTGTAACTCCAGTTACACCATGAAACTGATCTGTTCATTGATATGCAACATGACCCACAAAGGCCCAATGCCTGCCTACCTTTGGACAGAGCCAGGTGAGCTGTTTCCTCCTGCTGTCAGTCTCATGGCTGTAGTGACATACAACCCCGATTCCAAAAAACGTGGGATGCTGTGTAAAACATAAATAAAACAGAATGCAATGATTTGCAAATACTTTTCAACCTGTATTCAATGGAAGACAGATAACAATGGGAGAGGGAAAGGACTCGATCCTCCGAATCACAGCAGTCCATGCATAAGCAGTAATGGTCCGGGGTGTATGATTTAAGGGGATCTCTTGGCACAAAATGGAATATAAATATATATTTAATAAATATAATTTTAGTATCTTTTCATCATGTTTTTGTTTCCTAAGAATGACATTTTAATATCTGCATCAGGATCTGGCCTTCTTCCTGAGAGTCTGCCATGCACCTCCATATTTCAACAGCGACCCAGAACAGACCAATCAAATATGCTCAAATTTAACCTCCATAATAGCCAGAGAAAAAAGAAATTTGGGGTCCACCACCACGGCCCTGAGTCCAAACAGCGGGTGACTTGTAGCTGATGGCATCTGTGGAGAAGGCTCATCTCATCCAACCACCCCTGAAGACTCGAGGGTCTGCTCCTGAAGACACGAGGGTCTCCTCAACACACTGATTTTCTTTTTGTGGTGCAATTCTTTGTAATTGACTGTGGTTCGTTTTCAGATTCGTAGTTGTCCCTCAGACATCATATCCAAAGTTGACTGAATTACACAGTATATTTGAACAATTCAGACATTTGCTTCAGCTGTTGGAAAAACAAAATTCTAATGAGATCGATAAAGTTATAATTTAAGAGTCTAATTTTCATCTTCTTAAGAAGCAGATCCCTCCACCTCCACAGCACAGCTTACCTCAATAAGACGCTGTTCAGCATGGCTTAGACTGAAAATAAGTGGAGGTAGCACTGTGTAATTCAATGTCATTATTTTTGTTTCTGTAGCTCTCTGTGAAACACATGTACAAAGTGTACTTAAGGAAACAAATTGAAAAATCCAATTTAGAAATGGACCACACAAGGCTGCACATGCAAAAGACAAAAATGGAATTCACTGAGTGTTGTTAAAAGAAAAGGATGAAACACAGCGGCAAACACGACCCTGAGCCAACTTTTTTGAACTCGTTGAAGGTATCAAATTCAGAATGAGTGTAAATTTACAAAAAAAGCAACATTTATCAGTTTAAACAGTAAATATTAGGGATGAGCGAGTACACCGCTGTATCTGTATCTGTTCAACCATCTAAATTATCTGTATCCGTATCTGTCCTCGGGGTGGGCGGGGCCTAACGGAAATGGGTGGGGCTTAAATTGGTACATTATTTTAAGTCTGAAATTGATATACAACAAAAATATTAATATAGGCTACTTTGTGTGTTCAGCTATATGTGTGTAAGTGTGTAAGTGGTCTGTAAGACTGTTTATTTTTTAATGATCTGTGTGAACTTGGTGATTCATGTAAACATCCAGTGATGGCAAATAGGGAAATAATATGTCAGCCTTGTTCACTGTATTCTTCTCAAAAGCACCGTGTTCAGTACGAGCAAAGTTTTCCAACTGACTTTATGTCACCAGCCAAACTAAGAGCAAGCTGACGGTAAAAAAAAACAAAAAAAAACGACCGGAGTGGAGGCAGTGACCGACGCGACACGAGCCGTTTTCAGCTCTGTCTTGTGAAATGCACCGCGTACGTTATGAAACAAGTTCACTTAGTAACTTTAAATATCATACAAACCGAAATAGAAGCGAGCTGAAGAAACCCTATGGATTACCGAAGAGAGCAACGTGAGCTAGAGACGCGTCTGTGTAGGGAAGGGCGGGCGCTGTGTGTGACTGGCCAATCACAGAGCGTGAAGATAGTCAGTTACCCAATGAGGATTTTCCTTCAGCACGAGCACGGATAGTGGCGAGTTTTACTAGTATCATGCTCGTACTCGTGAAAAATATTTTATCCGTATCGGATACTCTTCTGAAATGAGTATCCGGTTCAGCCCTAGTAAATATATTGCATTTGCACTGTATTCAATTGAATTGAAGCCAGCAGGTGTGTCAGGAGACCTGTGTGAACAAGAGGCAGGGCGACTAAGAGGGAAAGTAAAAGAAGCCAACAGTAAGCATGTGACCTATCACAGCTGCCCGTGTCCAATATCACACGCTAAGTTGCAGTGAGGAGTCGAGGATTCAAATATCTCATTAACAAGGTTTGCTTTCCTAGATTTGCACAAACGTCCTGGATCTTGAGCAGCAAACCTCGCTAAAATGTTGGAATCCAGCTGAGAGAAATTAGCTGTCGTGACATTTGCAATTTAGAAGTAGACTTTCCCAGAGATGATTTGGGGGGAAACAGACTAAACAAGACAAAGAGCACAAAGTGAACTTTTTATCTAAATTTTTAAAGTCTCAGATTAAGTCAAGCCCGAAGTCTGCACAATTTATAGTCTAGTGTTGTTCTGAAGTCCCACCAGTGTTCTTCTTTAACCGCACAAACCCTGACCCAACCAACTGTAATACAAACTCAAACACAGCGATTTCAGCTTTATGTTCAACCCATTAATAAACAATAACTTACTTGAATCTTTTATACCTAAACACGACCTTCTGGGTTGGAGGCCTGTGGGGATCCAGTGTTTTGCTTCTTAAAGAAAATGGGACCAGATTCAGCATTACATTTACTTTATTTTTGAAATGCTTATCCCTAAAGGCCTCGGGGGAAACTGTATATGTTTTTTTTTTTCCATTTAGTAATGGTAAAATTTAATTACGGGTACCAGGGTTGCCGCGGGTCTGTGGTGTGTAATCAGCTTTTTAAGACCTGATCTTCTGCTCCTCCTCAGACGAAGTGATTGTAAGTGTATTTTCAGTAATTGGCAGTGCAAACAGCAGCACTGCTGTTTATTCCTCACCGCAGTGTCTCTGGCAGGATTTCTGGATTTGCACATTAAGCACTCGGCGGGGAAGTATGTTTTTGTGCTTCTCTGCTGGGTTCGTCACACAATTTATTTTTAGATGATCTGGATGGTGGTTCCTGCTAATTATACCACCTGACACTCCCTCCAAATAAATTACACTTTTCATATATTTTTGGGAACTGAATACATCTCCCTAGAGGAACTATACTTATGTTTTCATGTGACTGTGGATGAGGGGTAAATGAAGTAAGTTTAACTACCAATTATTTAAGCATTTCATCTGAATAGGAAAAGTGCTCTTTTGTATTTTTGTGTTTGGGATTTGAAAATACAGGAAATTTTCCAGCACCCCACCCTGAGCCATCCCACCACCATTACCACTGTCCACATACCCCTTACATTTAGACAGGGGGACACACAGTGAATCCTAAAATCAGCACTTGCCACCACTTCCTTTAAAATATCAGAGCAACAAGGATCGTGTTTACTGGTTCCTACATTAAGTGACTACAGTTAGGTGGTCAGAATGAAAGTGAAAAGCTGTGAACATCCCTGTATTATATCAATGAACACACAGAAGGGCAGATAAATTCAGCACTTAGTTTATTTATGTATTCCTTTAAGGAAATGTACACATCACTTACAAACTATTCTTCACTTGTGATTTTGAGAGAGGCTACTGAGAAGAGAGACAATTGCTTTTTGGCAGGTACTCCATCACTCCAACACTCAGTCTTCTTCTGAATGAGTTCTCATCTCTAGATGTTACAGCGAATATACTGAATACTGTGTTTTTCTTCTTTGGAAAAGTTAAAAATACAGGAGATTTAGAGAAAAATATTTAAATAGGACAGTGGGAGAGACAGATAAATTATGGTAGAATCCCAGGGAAAATGGGAGGGTTGACAGGTAAAAATACACGAGTAACCAACACTACGGGATCATTAGGAGCCCTTTTTAAGTGTTTTCCCCTTCATGTCCTCAGACTCGAGGATTCGCTTTGACTCTTCAGTGTTAAGAGCTTCTAAATTTGGAAGAAGTCCAGGGAGAAGAGGATAGAAGTGGATCGAGAGAAGGTCACTGAAAGAACACGAAATCTGTGTCTTATAGTCAAATCGTTAATTTGGGCATGTGCTCACACGTGCACACACGCACGCACACACACACACACACTAGCTGTGCATTTGCCAAGGCTGCATCGCCCTCGCTGGATCACGGTGGCCATTAACATTCTGAAGTGCCCGCTGTGTCTTTGGAGAGGAACTGGGGATGTGCCAGCTTGGCAATTACTTTAACAACTCCAGCGTTTGATTTCTTTATTCAGTTGAACCCAGCCAGAGGTAAAACTAAGGAGAAACACGAGGAAGAGGACTCCAAAGGAAAAAAAAAAAAAAAAAGTTTCAGCTGAAAGGAACAAGGAACATTTGGTATTTTAATAATATTTAACCAGGAGGGTATTGCTATAGCATGTGTCCTTGTGGCTGTCGAGACTGACCACACACACATGCACACACACACACACACGCGCGCGCACACACACACACACACATATCTGTAAGTTCAAAGTTTGTGACAGCCAGTGAGAGTCCATCTCCTCCAACATGTCCTTGAGGACGACACTGAAACCTCTAACCCGTTGGATGACTATCAGACAGCTGAATGGCTCACATGGAAATGGAAATTAGTGAATGCAGTGGGATCTAATTGCAGATGGAAGTGGCAATTATGTTGACAAGCTGGTTGATATGACAGGCTCCATTATAGCCTTAAGCTTTTATTACATTTCTGCCTAGTAAATCACATCACTGAAGCAGTATTACCATAATGACTTAGTGGAGCTCAGTCTGTCAACACTGTCCCTGGTTTCAAGGGGAGTCAACTGAGGAGTTGGAGGTGCCTGGTCTTTATGAACTTCTCCACACAGCGGTATGCAGTGCCTCTAGATTTTTCTCATTTGTCTCTCCGTCTGCTAGAACTCTTCTCTGAATGGATATCACCATATCAGGTTCTCTGGGCGATTCATAAATAAACTGCATTACCCAGGGGGCACTGGGTGACGCTCACCCCCTCAGAATGTAAATACTGCAATGACTGGCTGATACACACGGCAGCATGTGAATGAGACTTGCAGTCTGTGGAGGCCATATTGGATACCAGCTCTCGGGTAACACCGGCCGTGAAAAGCAGTCGAAGACAATCAACTGGTTTTTAATGGTAGATGTCCCTGCTGTTTGCGTCTAGTTAGCTCCACTGCTGCACTGTTGTTGACACAGCTGGTTTGTATGTTAATTCATTCATCAAGCAGATGAGTTAGAGCAGCGAGAGCGTATCATTCATCTGCTGGGAAACTGCTCAAGCCACTACGAGTGTTTTTCACTAGTGAGACGGATGTGGGTGAGGGGATGGCGCCTAACGTGGAATCTTGAAGTGAAGGTTTCATTGATACAGGGTAATGTTGGCTGTAAGTGTGATTTATATAGCAGTGGTCCTCGTACACGAGCAAAGGAAGCCGGTTTGTCACTGATAAATGATTTAAGTGCTTTAAAGTAAATGAATAAATTCTTGCTCATAATTCATCTGCATCCACACATCTGAGTTCTTGCTTCCTGGTTGGATTTGCAGAAACATTTCTTCATGTGGAAGAGATGAAATTAAACCTGCATTAAGTGATTTTTGGCCAGTTGGGTGCAGTGGAAACGAACCAATTTACACATGCAGTAGATATACGGAAAAAACTGCTGTTCACTTGGAGTCGTGTTTTTGGTCCTTTGGTGAATTTAAGCTTAATGTTAAATATCCTTTTAGCTCTGTTTTGGTCTCCACCGACTCCCGAGGAACATATGTAGCTCTTAATATTCTAAATGCTCCACCATGTTCATGTTGGCATTTGGTGCATGACACAAATCATATTTTCCAAAACTTGGTCTAATTAATTACAATTAGTCATTTGGCAGAAGCTTTTATCCAAAGTGATGTACATATGAATTCACACACCAATGGCGCAACTTCTGGGGCAGTTTTGGGGTTCAGTATCTTGCCCAAGGATACTTCGGCATGTAGACTGCCGAGGCCAGGGATCGAACCACCGACCTCCTGATTGGCAGATGGCCGCTCTACCTCATGAGCCACAGCCGCCCCTTAACCAAAACTTACCACAGAGTTGCTTTAGTAACTCTACATCGTGTACTTTGGCCTACATGCTGCCATTCTTATACTGACGTCACTGTGCCGTGTTGCCAGTGGGAACATGTTTGAGTATCTGTACACACTGCAGCTCTGACTTCTTTGACAGTTTTTGCTTGGAAAGTTTACATTTATCTCCCACTATCTGCTCTGTAAACACATACATATATGGCCTAAAAATGAACAAAAAAACCACAAACATTCATTTCCAAACTACAACTGCAAGAGGTCTGATCAACACAACCAACATAATCCATCAGCAGAATTGCTCTCCGTGTGTTTTAGCTGTCTTTTGTGGTCTTGGGACGCTCGATGCTGTACATCCTGTGGTGTGAATGTTGCAGGAAACAATCCTTTAAAACCCTCAATCTCTTAAATACAAAAACAAACTTAAGCCGTCCTTCCATCATTCCTCTTGTAATACTTACGCCTGATGAAAAAACACTTCTCCATATCTGGAGCTGAAATAAGTCACATTGCCTGAGAGCTTTATTGTCTTCGGGGGAGTGCATCTGTTTCAAAGTGTCATGTTTTTTAATCACGCCTGTACAGATTTATCATTCGTATCTCCTTTGAAGATTGTTTTTATTTGCTACTGTTTGCACTTGCATCTAATGTTTTATAACCATGTACATGCAACTAAAAGGGCTGTAAATGGAAGATGGTGATGGATTCGAATGGTTAGTTAAGCTTTTTAGAGGAAGTGCGCCGTAAGTTGCTGCTAAGATGGAGGAGGCAGTCGGCTCAGGGATTCTCAGATAACTGAAAGTAATAAAAAGGCAAGTGGCTATACCTCACACATCGCTCCATAAGGATTAATCGTCTGTTTACATGTTGCGTTTTCATCACCGTTTGCAAGAGCAAACAACACTTTTTCAAGCGTGGAAGCTCTCCGTTCTTTAGGAAGGGAACTTTTTGTCCTGAATGTCTTGTTGTGGTGATGCAGCTCTTTCGCTCTGCTGCTGTTTTGTCCCCATTTGTTTTCTTGGGCTCCAGACACGATTAAGTGAAAAGGAGAGAGAGAGAGGCTTGTTGGAGAGCGCAAGGGAAAAAAAACACAATGTTGGTAAGTGCCGGGCCTTATTAATGAAGTGAATCTTCATCCAGTCACACACAACAAATAAATGGCCGCCCCCTTGAAGCTCTTAATCGGCCCATTAGTCTTCGAGCGACCGCAGCCTCCTCTTTTTTTTCCCCCCAGCTTTGGCTTGTTCCCTTTAGACCAGACCAGATACATCCATCACCTCGTATTTGCATGCCGACCACACACGCTGACAGAGCTGAGTGCACAGCTGGAGATGCTACATCATATTTAGTCCCTTACTTGTGCAATAAGCACTGTTCTCCACATCTCGAGCCCGTCTTCTTTCTCTCCTTCCATCATTTAAATATTCACATTAGTCCTTTTCACAAGTACCCTGAAAACTCATCTGTTCAAGAAGCTCTGTTGCATCCTCACTTGTATCCCCTCTGCTTCCACGAAAAATACGGCTGCTATGCTTCTTTATCCTTGCACCTCTTTACCCTACACAATCATGTTCAGGCAAGATTTTGTTCCATCTGTTGTCAGGCTGCAGTGACTTTAATTTGCTGATCTATGAATTCAGTTGTATTGACTCACTGTAAACCGCTCTGCAGAGGAGTGTGTCTAAATGACTGAAATGAAAAATGAATACGCTAAGTAATGACAGGGTTTGCTCTTCGAAGTCAGCCTAATTAATCACCAGACGGCGTCCTGTGTGGTTTAAAGAGCTGCACAAACACAGATTCAGACTCACAGAGAGCTGGCATGCTTATCTGCATGTGACCTGCGCTTATTTTCCCTCCATCTTCTTTCCATTTCTCAGCTGCCACGCGCTGCACCCTCTGCTAATTCAGCCGCTTAAAATCTCATTTCCGATACAATTAGCCTTTAGCCCATCCAAGTGCCGTCGCCTGTGGTGTTTTTTTTTTTCCCCCTTTCATCCTTTGTGAATATTTCCTCTTTCACTCCCTGATAAAGATCATTATTGAGGTTACTGAAAAGGAGTTTTGATCATTTACAGGAGAAAACACATTAAAGGGCCTTTTAGCGGGCCCATTAGGAGACTGTTAAAGCCCTTGCTTGTTGCCACGCCAGGGTTATCAATGCTACTGGGAGCCTTTAATTCACGCCTTCGCCAGAAGTTTTTTAATTACATTTGAAGGGAGAGATTTCACTGCAGCAGCGCCCGGCCCTGCTGCTGTTATTTATTTTTTGTGAAACTCTCAACTGCAGAGCTTGCAGAACGAGGACGCTCATCATTTTTACTTTGCAGGCTAGTCACAACATAATTTTACTGTGCCTGCTCTGCAGCTGCCTCTAAATGGGTTTATTTTTCAAATGCACATTTGGGTAATTTTTGTTTGGCTAAGTGTGTGTGTGTGTGTGTGTGTTTATTTATTTTTTTCTTTTACCAGATTTGTCTCTGAAGTTTCTGAGAGGAAAGTCATTCAGCTGCCTAATTATGTTTAATATGACCTTTCATCAAAGTCCTCAGCATCACAGGCTTTTGAAGTGGGCTTGATAATGTGGCCCAGTGATTACAGGTTGTCCTAAACTCTCAGTGTCAGTTATATCCTCTCAGGCTAACTCAAGCTCGGGCTAATGATAACCCTTAGGCTTAGGGTTTTTAGTTTTTCATTTTCTCCACTAATCTCTATAATTTTCTCTATTATTTTCTGATATTCATTCATACAGTTTTTCATTTATGGACTGATTTTGCGCTACAGCTAACTCCATGTAAATTCCCCCAGCAGCCACTACTGCAGACGTCTTGAGAACTGCTCCGTGGTCGCTCCTGTTGACTTGCCTGGCTTCCTGAAGACAGAAACATAATATTGACAAAATATATATTTAACTACACAACTTGACTCCCAACAAGCTTGATCAGGAGCCTTTGATTCACTTTTTGAGGCACTGGGTACAAGGTCAGTGGTGTTTTTCAGTGTGCAGGGTAGTCAGATAGACTTCTATAGACAACCAGCATCAAATGACCTAGTATACAGAGCAAGAAAAGTCCACATATGGATGGATTTGGGGTGGTTGGATGGGTAAAGCAAAGGGCTAACCTTTTTTTAAACCTCAAAAAGTTGTTTAAGAGTCTCAACTTTAAGGTAAAAGCGTCACTTTTCAGACTGAACTCTGCTCTATGGTAGGACTTTCCCCACTGCCTCATGACTGCTATTTCCTGTTGCCATTGGCAGTGTAAGCTGGTGAGCAAGATGGGAGCATATTAGTGTATCCAGGGAGGAGGGTGGGAGGTGCATGGTTTCAAGGCTGAAGGTAATTATGCACCGAGAGCTCAGCTACCACAAGGTGAGGAATCAGGAAGCCACCATAGAAGAAGACAGAGAGAGGGAAGGAGGCTCTGGAGGGTTGTGATGAAAGAGAGGAAGACGATACTGACAGGTGCATAAATAGGGTGAGAGACAGGGATGTGAGGAAAAAATGGGTTTGTGTGAGAAAGTTGGAAGTGAGCTTCTGAAAAGAAGCAGCATTGCAGTGGCTTTGATTGTTTCTGTACATTTCAGGCTGGTGCAGATGTTACACGCACAAGATCTACACTGAGGTCATAAGTCCAAGTCCCCCCCCCCCCCAAAAAAAAAACATGTCGAATGCAGTTAAACATCTCTAAAAGACAAAGGAATTGTATGTCTGCAGACATAAATGAGCATCAGCACAACTGGTTTTCTCAGCTTGTCTCTACATGATATATTACTACTCAGTGTTGTCACAGATGTTTAGACACACCAGAGGGTTTTAAGTATGAAGCCAAAAGCTTTGAATGTGTGATGGTTTTTGCCATCTTGCACCTCAGCATTGTGTCAAGAGTGTGGTGATATTCTAGACTGTTAAATTATACTTTCAGGTAGGTTTTATTTCAATACTTCATGGTCTAAATGCTTTTTCAAAGCATTCACCAGTGCAAGGACACGCCGGTGGAGAAATACAAATTTCATTTTATTCTGGAGGACTTGGTGCAACTATAAGGTCTGAGGACACTGAATGCAACTGTCAATAGACCAGGTGTGGAATATAAGCCAAGTGGGTCCACTGACACTCAACTGCTGATCTGGACCTCATAATCACTTCTGTCCTCTGAAATCAACTGTTCTCCTTTAAAATCAGACTACACAACCACATGACCTGGACAACCTGAAGGAACACCGTGCTGAGAGCTTTGCATGATGAGTAAAGACAACGGACAGGAAAACAGTCAAAACCAGCTCCTCACCAATCCCCACAAGGCTCAGATCAGACTCAACACCTGACACACGTCTCCACGTCAGTTTCTAAAAAAAAAAAAAGAAAAAAAAATGCACAGAGATGAGAGACATATCTATTGAAAAGAAACTATCCAGACTTGATGCCAGGATTTCTCTTATCGAAGCAGATGACCACTGAGAATTGCAGGCACCAAGGAAACATTGCAAACGTCTGTTTCCAGTCATGACGGAGGTGGCTCTATTGTTAAGAGACTGTTGAAGTAATGAAAGCACTGGTCAGTGATCGCTCCCCCCGGTGGCCCCATGTTTGAAAGAAATGCTGCAAGTGTGCCCTCTTGAATGCCCCCCTTGAAGATAAAACATGAAGTGCCCTCTAAGGTGCCCTTACAGTGAAGAAAATGTGAGGCAGTGTCACGTAGGCTGCTCTGAATGCTAGAAAATTTGGTGACCTATGTGCTTCTAAATGGTTAGATAGTTACACAAGTCACATAATAAAATCACTTTAATCTTTACATTGACTCTCTGCAAGCTGGTGCTGCACTGCACGCCAGTCCAGCATCAGGGCAGTTCATGAAATACTCAGAATTTTATTAGATTTGTGCACATGAATGTCCATTTTTTTCATGATACTCAGCACGACTTTTAACCTAAGGATGAACATATTGTGAACAGTGAGAATCAAACCAACATCTTCAAAACATTGAATTCACAGCTCAAAACACCAACGGACACAGTAACACAGTGGAGCAGTGTGATGGCTGCCACACAGCTTACCCCCTACACTCACCTTAGTTCTCATTACATTTAATTATTCACTTAGCTGACCTCATAACCTCCACACTGCACCCACAGACAGCAAACACACAACACTGCAGTTTGTCTTAAGTTCTAATAGTTTGTCTTTTGAGTTACCAGTGTTGGGGGTCCGGCTGCTGCTGGAGGGACATCTGACATCTGACCAGGCCTGAGCAAAGGGTGCCGCTGCTTGAACAGAGCTGTTAAATACAGGAAGTGGCCAATTGGACTGCACCAAGTGCCTGCAGGCAGGGGGGATTTAGAAGGTTTACTGTAGGATTTTCTTTATTCCTTTAAATTATAGTCAGGCTTTGGTATTTTTGTTTAGGTTATTTATTCAAATATTCCGACTGACAGACTAGTTGTCCTGTTTCGGTTAATTTGTAGTCTAGTTGGGAATGTTTGTTTTTTGTTATCCCCTTTGTCTCACAAATGGTCTGATCAGGCAGTAAATATGTTTCCCTTTGTGTGCAGCTTGTTGGGTAGTTTTAGTCTTTGCTAAGTTTGTGTTTGTGTTTGTCTGTTCAGTACAGTCTGTTTGAGTTGTAATAGCCTGAATTAAGTTCTAGTTGACATCTTTTATGGGCCCTGAACTTTTATGTATTGATAAATTTTTGTGCAGATAAACCTCTTCTTGTGAAAATCCACCTGGACTCCTCATGCCTGTCTGCTTGGTCCCTCAGAAGCAGCATGGCTTACAAATTCTGTCTTTGCATTCATTACAGTTCGGAGCACCACCTTCTTTTAACAGGTGGACAAGTGAACCAAATTAAACTGAGCTGAAAATTCTCGATACATTGATCCTCAGTACCTTTGTTTAAACATTTTGTGGTAAAAATTATTATTTACTGGACGTTTGCCTGTGTTGGACTGCTTTCCTGGTACTGACCCTTTGAATAGATATTGTTGTTGGACCATTCTTCAGATAAATGTGCTGAGTAACACTGGCTGGAATACTGACTGGATGACTAATTTACATTAATTCAGACTTTGGCCAAGAGCAGAAACACAGCAGAGTTAATTCAGACCCAGAATAGACTTTTAAATTCGTAGCAGGGTCTGGCAGGCATCTTATCACAGGCCAGAGAGAAGTGTGTGTGTGTGTGTGTGTGTGTGTGTGTGTGTGTGTGTGTGTGTGTGTGCGTGCGTGCGTGCGTGCGTGCGTGCGTGTGTGTGTGTGTGTGTGTGTGTGTGTGTGTGTGTGTGCGTGCGTGCGTGTGTGTGTGTGGACATGTATTACTCATGTTGCGGAGACATAAATCTGGTTACACGGTCACATTGTGGGGACTTAAGTCTCCATAACATAAATCATTAAATGTCAGGATGAAGACATGGTTCAAAGTTTGGGTTTGTCCATGTAATGTTCTCCGGAGTGATGGAAACACGACTGTGTGTGCGTGTGTGCGTGTGTGTGTGTGCATGACAGAGGTGGGGTTAGAGAGGCTGACACTGTCATGTGTTTATTGTCTTGATGTGACGTGTCCTCGGTCTCAGAGATGAAGAACTCTGTGTCCCCGGGAAACATAATCCTTTTAGTTTGTCTGCTGTATTCAGACCTTTCCCTGTGGTTTGTGGCCAGATGAGTCAAAGAGAGAGTCGTTGAGTGGTTCCAGTCTTGCCGTTAATCTTGTTATCATGACAAGACATACAGTACGTCTCTCAGGGGAGAGGGGAGTCGAGGCGAGTCGAGGCAATGCCACATTGACACTTCTACTGTTGCGAGGTGAAAAGCCAGTGCAGGACAATCATGGAAATCTTTGACATCACATGTTGTAGTTGCTTTGGGTTCAGCTCTTATCTTAGTGTCCTTCCTGGTTCACAGCTAATTCAGCACCTGCTGAAATCCTTACCGAACAAATGTTCTCACTAACAGGAACACGACGCCAACTCAGCCGCGATGGTGGACCTTGATGTGACGAATGTGTGTCTGTATTTGGTATGTTTGAATGAACACGCTCTGTTTCTGCATGTTTTTGCGCGCATGCCCTTATGTTCTTTTCTCTGTGTTTGTGTTGGTGTGTATGTGGTTGTGTGTATTCATATTGTGTATTTGTCAGTGTGAGTGTGAGAGAGAGACAATGAAGAGAGGTTTCTGTCCCGTAATTAAAAAAAAAAAAAGCTAAGACGCAGGAGGAACGGGAACACTTTAATGCCACTAATTATCCTCCTCTCCTCGCTCAGCACACTGTGCCACCAGTGCAGGGATTTCATTTGAATAAACCAAAATTAAATCAGCAGTCACAGAGAAAATGGTGTGTGTGTGTGTGTGTGTGATGTGTTTGTGTGTGCCATTGAGGCTCCGAGGGTCAACATTAACAACCAGGGAATTAATACAAGAGAACATATTTGTTCTATTTAAAAGAGTCACTCTCCTGTCAACAACACCAAATATGCTCCTTCGATTAATTGTGGACGGAGACAGCAGGAGAGACGATCTCTCCGTCCTTCACGTCTTCTCACAGAGGCTGTCGGCCAGCAGAGGGCGACAGAGCTTCAACGTGCACAATGGAAAAAACGCTTCATTAAACTCTTTCTTTTGATCAGCGGAACCGCGTTGGACGACATGCAAAATACATACTTGTCCCTGATCCCTATATGTGTGTTTACGTGCGTGTGTGCATGGGTGTTTTTGTTTAAACACTTTCTTGCTGTTTCATTATTATTTAAAGCGCTTTGCTCGATACAAATAACATTTGAATTGATCTGGTTGCTGTTGGTATTTTCCTCTCTTCATTCACTTTCTGTCGCCTGAATTTGGGATAATGGTCTTCCTCCAGTCAGAAAGCCTGGTTTCAAAGGCTCTGTGAACATTAACTTGCTAGCAGCCTCAGGCCAGTCTGTAAAGCAACATACCTACAGGGTGTAATAGAGCATCACACAGTAAAGACCTGCAATGAATGTGTGAATGGGACTTCTGTGGCAGAAGTATAAGCTACAACATGGTTTTACCACAGGTGTGTTTGCACTTATTTAAATGGCCACTCAGTACATTGGTGGATGACACTGATGTCTTCTGTGGAAAAGTAGAACCAGACTCTTTTTGCCCCCACACTTCACTGCGTTATTTATGATCCGCATGGCCCCGCGTTATTTTCAGACTGTCCCCTTATCTCATGATGACTAAGCAGCTCATCTGGAGCAGTTGGAGGTTTGAACATCAATTTGGCCAAAATATCAAGACAGTGTTTTATTCAGGAAAATTACACTTGAAAAACACAATCATCTGACACTGGAGGACTAGACAAAAACATCATGTAGAGTGCCCCAGATCTGACAGGGTCCTCTGTTATCTTGAATTACACAGCAGCGTGTGGGCACCGAGCAGCCGACGACAGCCAAGACAGAGCGCACAAAAAGCACTCAGGACAGACAATATAAATCTACGAGACAGTGGCAACGAATGTGGACACATTTAACAACTCGCCTCCTCATCTCTCATCACCTCAGTGTGCAGGTTACTTCACACATTTTATTGCGCATGTGGAGAATCTTATTACAACACACTTAATTACAGCCTATTACAACAGCCATCGTCTAATTTATTATTTAGTATCTCTGAAACATTAAAGAATTGCAGTATAAAAAGTTCGAACATTTTTCCAAAAAATGTTACCAAAAAAAAAAAAAAAAAAAGACTTCAGTGGGTTTCTCTCCTTAGAAATGAACCATAACTTCTGTTTTACTTTTAGACCTGGTCTCACAATCTCATTTCAGAGAGAAAAATTACTTTTCTTGTTCCTTCATGCACGCACACACACACACACACACACACACACACACACACACACACACACACACACACACACCTATCAGGCTAACACCATGTTTGATGTATTAACAGTGTAAAAGAGGGCCAAATCCATCATTTTGAAAGCGTAGGTGACATCTCTCTCAAATGGCAGATCCCATTTTGCAAAACGAAACATCCAATCCATACACAAATCGATTTACTCCAGCTGTTATCAAAGCCGCCGTGAGCATCGGTCTGTGAAGAGAGCTACATCTGCAGCGCTGATGCAACAGATGATGAGCCGGCAGCGCGGAAGCTGAAAATGGAGACATCAACCTTCACCGTATCTGATTGGCCGCCCCTCCTTAAACATCTGACAGAGGCGCACCCCAGGAGAAACCACCCCTCACTGCACTGACATGTCCTCATCAGCCCTCCCTCTCCGTCTCCTCCTGCGTCATCCCCTGGATCATTATCAAATCCAACACCCCAACCTCAGCCTCCTTCAGTGAGGAGCCTTTTATTTTTCTTGCTAATTGAAAGTAACACTTCCTCTTCGCTGCTGCAAACTCGCTTGGCATCCTCAGTGTGTGGGGTTTCCTCGTTTGTTCTTCCAACGCCTCAAACTGAAACAGTAAACTTATTGTTTACTTTTCCCATTGAGGAACCCTGAAACTTCCATCATGAACATCTGAGAGGTTTATGAAAGCAAGACTGGACTTTATAATTCTTTCATATGTGGAGGAGCTTCAGCTTCAAGAGGCTCTGTGCTGTCACTTCTCTGTGGAAATGGAGCGCTGCTCTCTTTGAGTTGGATTCCCTATTAGTCTTCAGATGACAGTCACTAGTCCTCATCAGATTCCCATTTTTAAAAATAGACAGCCATGAGTCAACACAGTCCCAATATCTGGCACAGAAACAACAGGAAGCTGAAGACAACTATACTAAACTGAAACAATCAGCATAAAACAAGAGCTACAGCTCCAATAACAAATACTCACTCATGTCTGCCAGATTCTGGTAATTATAAACTCTGACCTTAACTTTGTGGTGACCCTCATAATGTCAGCCCACCACCTCCAATCTGCTCAGTGAAATGTTTAATCAATAAACCATTACCACATTAATTTAGAGACATGAATATGGATTTTGATATTGATTTAAAATACTAAATATAGTTAATCAGAATCAGAAGGGCGGTGGTTCGATTTCCAGCTCCTACAGTCCGCATGTCAAAGTGTCCTTGGTCGAGATGAATTGCTCCAGATGCTGTGTCTAAGGTGGTGTAGGTGTGTGTGAGAGAGGGTGACGTAAACTGTGGGGCAGGGTTGGGTATCATTTGTGTGTTTCGATTCCAGTACCAATGCATTACATTACCACAACACAACACAACACCATCCCCGACAACATTAGTCAAAATAAAAAGGCCTAACACTAGCACAATTATTAATATGGAAATAAAATCAAAGAATGAACTAAAAGACTGAAAATCTGACCGAACATTCAGTGTCAACTTCCTTTCTCAGTCATTTTTGTTACCTTGTGCTGTGGATGTATTTTGGTCAGTGCTTAAGTTTCTACCCAGTCATCACCAGTAACTCCAGTCCTCATATTAGCCT
Source organism: Chaetodon auriga (assembly GCF_051107435.1). Classification (NCBI taxonomy): domain Eukaryota; kingdom Metazoa; phylum Chordata; class Actinopteri; order Chaetodontiformes; family Chaetodontidae; genus Chaetodon; species Chaetodon auriga. Next base: position 14,016,158 of record NC_135076.1, read on the forward strand.
AATGGGACAGTCCACCATTAGCTCTGACCTTTACTTACAATACTTCAGTCTGAGAAGTATACATTTATAAGGTCAACGATAGGCCGTTATCTCATACAACTGAGTTCACATTTATTTTATGCTAATTTGATTCCTTCCTCTCTCCTGTCACCTTTGTAAACTTACCTTTCGCTTGCATTTTTCCAAGTTTTAATGTTTGTCTTTATGTTCCATTTTTGCTTTTGTGCACAGGCACCCATGCAAGGGATGAACTGCTCTCACTGAACACAACCTGTAATGTATGAATGAAGAGATATTTGTCGGCTTATTGCTGCTGCTGCTGCTGCTGCTTTGGCTGCCCCATAATCCACAGTTAATCAGTTTCTGAACGTGTGCTGCTTGGGAAACACCGTGCGGCAGGAGGAGCGTCGGAGGACTAAACAAAGAGCCCAGCAGCCACATCGGCGTCCCTGTGAACAACAGCTCTTATTTTCCCTCTTCAAAACAAACATGTCGATGTGAGAAAGATGAAGGAGCCTGATCGTCCTCTTTGCAGCAACTCTTGCATTGCACTGACAGTATCACAGCTGTTAATGTCAGCAAATCAAACTCTTGCCTGTGGATTTATATTCAGTTTTGGCCACACAAGGTGATCTACTTCACAACGCCCCCTTTTTACTCATGCATCGATGTTCACTCTTCCAAATAAGCCACGGTTGCCTGGAAGCTCTGCCCTCTTTTCCTCCATCATTAAAACTAAATCCATTAGTTCAACAAAAGGCCACAGCCTGTTTCCCCTCCCTGTCCTTCCTGCAGTGGTGGCTGCTGCTGCTGCATGTCACCACACGGTTACTTTACAAATGGAGCCGGGCATTCACATAATTAAAACCAAGATGCTGGGACATAATTCTTAATTAAACGCTAATGTGATAAAGTGTTATAGCGGGACAGAACTCTCCTTTAAGGGAAGTAAGGCCTTTGTAATGAGGTGATTAATGGACTTAAGAACGGAAGAAGATGTAATTGGCTGGTCGTCCCTCCCAGCTGTAGAGCAGGACACTGCTCATCATCTGCTGCAGAGGGCGGCGTGCAGAACAGAAAGTGATGCTTTCTGTCTGCGAGGAAAGGCTTCTTTAATCACAAATGCCTGTCAAATCGTAGCCCCCCCGTCCCCCCCCCCGGTCACAAATGTGTTTCCTCTTGTTCCTACAGTTGGATGTTTGAATGTCACCATGTAGACAGATGTTCAATCATTGCTGAAAAGTGTCAGATTTCTGTGTTCTAATTGAAAATCTGTTTTTAAGAGAATCCTGGTCCAGTGTTTGGCATACATACATACATCAGTCCATATCAGACACACATTAGACAATTTTTGTGTGGAGAGGAGCTTTACAATTCGTTCCTTCAGTCATTTGGTTGTCTGTATCATCAGACTTCTGATGTGTGAACAGTTAGAGGTTTGACTTCGGCTCACCACATGCAGCACAGCAGGGCTCCCCCTGCACTGACTGTCACAAACACTCAGTTAACAGGTTTAACATTCAGACTTAAAAAGTCAATATATACTCAAAAAGAAACGCTGTTCCCAGAGTCTGAAACCCATAGCCAGACCAAACAGTGATGTCACAGTGTACCGACACACCCCAGAGTACACTTCTACATCAGTGCAGCAAGGTAAGAGCACCTGGAGGCCGACAAAACAAGGTTTTCAGATGCCTTTTTCCTGTGAACACACTAAAATTTATATTCAGTGTACCAAAGAGCACCGTGTGTATCACTGTGATCTAAAACACGCTGAATGCATTTTTGTCCACATGACAAAACTGATTTTGAAATGTTCATAAAAATTTGGCACTGTTTACATCCTTGGTTGTAAGTTGGCAGTCTTCTTTGTGTGCTTCCATCTTAACTCTTGATTAGTAGAACAGCATGAAACCACTGGCAGGAATGTACCAACGCTGCAATATGACAGCAGCTCAGTAAACTCATAAAAGCATGCAGATGAGGTCAAGTGGGAATCATTATATATATATCGTTTTGGGAGCCATCATTGTTTAGGTATGAAGACGTGCTCTTTATATTCTTGGTTGATAATTGCATGGCGAAATAACACAAGCAGCAGAGATGCTGTTTGGCTGTAGTGAGTGTAAAGGACAGCGGCAAAGGTTAATGGCAGGAAAATGTTTCTTAAAACGTTGTATAATTGACAGTTTTGTGGACCTCTGCTAGCCTGCTAGTCACGCCTGCTCCAGCACTTTATGTTTACAACCCTAATCATGCCATTTCCTGCCTCCTCCTGCTTCTGGCCACCCCGTGTGAGTCAGTTGACACCTGGCAGTACGTATATACTCCCACCCTCCTCTTAGCTGCTTGAATTTGCACTCCAGAACTTTCACTCACTATCCAAGCTGAGCGTCCTAATCAGTGTCCTGAAAGCCTCCGCAGGTGTTGAAGAGCAGATGGAAAACACAGCTGATCTGCAGCAAAATTTAATTCCATTTAATTACATTTACATCGGTGCCAAACTAACATTCAGAAAAAAGAAGGGAAGCTGGTTAAAAATTACAGGCTGCAGCTTAAGAGTTTTTTCTTAGGAGAAAATAATGCTTCATTGAATCATGAAGGGACCTTGGATATGCAATTTTAATAACCCTCATCATAAAGGTTGTAAATGATGCAGGGTTGTTCAGTGCCTGAATCACAATGTGTCTGTCTTTTTTTTTTTAACTACAGTCAGCAGCTGCTACTTTAATTTGGCCTTGTAAGCTAAAGACATGCCTGTTAGGCTTGTTTAAAACAACGGTTGAATTGTTTTGGTAAGAGGCAGAAGTGGACAGAGCAGACTAAGGAGGCATCATAACCAAACAAACCTATAAAGAGAGTTTAGATGGTCAGTGCAGCTGAAGTGAATGAAAGAAAAACAAAAGCTCGGGCTAAGCGATAAACTCTGCACAGGAGGGAGTGACGTCTGTGCCTGAGCAGAAAACCACACCTGAGCCTTTCACACCTGTCCACAGGTGACTTCTATGAGTAATCATCCATCCCTGGAGCCTGGACAGGTGGACCTAGAACTAGAATACACAGATTGAATTTTGGAGAAATGCTTGCTTTAACAGTGAATTGAAAATTAGAAAAAATAATATACAACAAATGAATCCTCATGAATATTCTTGCAAGGACAAATGGAAACATTACATTATTCCAATGGGAGAATTTGCTGCTTTTTTACTTTCATTTTACAGCATTATAAATTAAATATCATTAAGTTTTGGACAGAGCTGGTTGTTTAAAGATGGTTCTGAGTAACTGTGATGGTATTATCTGGCCTGTTTTTAGCAGCTGAATGAAAATGGCTGGACAGGCTGAACGTGGCAGTCCGTCACTGGAGCAGCGAAAATAACACAAAAACGTGACTCTCAACATTATACTTTAAATATTACAAACTGTGGGAAATTAACATCATGCAGTTTTTTCTTTCTTTCTTTCTTTTTTTTTTTTTTTAGTAATGTGCAGCTTCTGGAGAACTTCTAATGTTCTCATCTCACACATCACAGCTGGAGGCAAGTGAACGAGGAAGAAACTGCTCTGACCTTCATTGTCAGAAAACAATTTTACTCCCATTTTGTCTTAAAAAACCAAAGATGTGTCTGTTTTCCAGTCCTTGGATTTAATGGTAGCACCACTAAGATGTTTTTATAGTTTCATGTTTTTCTTGGCTATAAAACAACACGCCGATTGCCGCCGCAGAAGCCGTGCTTATCATTTGAAACAGTGCAGAAATGCCTCTCACACTTCTCGTCCTCTCTGCTCTAATGAAAATGTTATTTAACATCCTGCTGGAAGGGAATTTACAGCTTTCATGGAAAATCCAAGCCCAAACCTCTCAAATCCTGCTGTATGAAAGAACAAAGCAGCTCGATGTTGCTGCTGTTTCTCCCTGAATATTCTGCTGTTCAAAACTAAGAGTTTGCTTAGAAACAGTGGCGGCGAAAAGCTGCAGGATTTGCTGAATTTTGCTCACCATCGCGGTCGCTTTGATGGTGTTATATCAAGCAAGAACTCTAACCTGCAGAGCCTGTGAAGTCGACCGCAAGAGGTGAATGTGAAGGAGAAGCTCAGCCCCAAATATTCACACTCGACTGTTTTTCATTGATTCTTCAATCAAGAATTACAAATCAAAAAGTTTCAACTGCCATAAAATTTCAGTGAGGAATATAATTCATCTTATGAATTTTTTTCTCATATTTATTCACTTATTGTGAGGCCCTTTTGTGTCTTTTCTGCTCTTCTTATTGTATTTTTAGGCATCCTATATTATCAAAGGACGCTCCTTCCTGCATTCAATTAAACAGCTGGCTGGTGGATGTGATCTTTAAAGTAACTATTTTCCACTGAGGAGCCTCAATGAAAATTGTTGACAGCTGTGGTGTAGTGGTGTCTGAGCCGGTGGGTATACTGTGGCTGTTCTTTATTTTTATCTTTATCTAGTTTTGCATAGGCATAAGCCCCAGAGGTGGGTACACTATGTACTGTAACTGCATATCCGCATCACTCCACATCTGTTTGGCAGTGATGTCTACTGATGTGACAAACAAAAGAAAGAAAAAAAAAAAAAGTAGCTATAACTTTTGAATGCTTTGAACAGCACAAACAATATTCCACTTAGCTGACTGTAGTGAGTTTCAGACACAGATGTCTTCAGACTTTGCTGTGTAAAACCAACAATACCTGCATGGTTTGAATCCACTTGGGATAAGCGAGAAAATGCTTTTGTGAATCGGGTGAACCAACGTTTTAATCCCATCCACGGAATCAAAACCTGTTTCTGGTGCAATTTATGGTCGGCCACTCAGTGTTATTTCCACTCCATTTTCATTCTGTTATTTCCTCTTTATGTTGTAGTTTTCATTGTGTGTGGTGAAGTCCGCCATTCCCATGTGGGATTAAAATTGCCTTCGCTTATCGCCTCACTGTTTACTGTTCACTCTTCTAACACAATATCAGAGCTTTATCAAATTACTGATAAAGCAAACTAACATCAGGAAGCAGAGATGTCGCCACGTCAACCAGGACTGAAATCTAAAGGACAATTACTTTAGATTAATTGATAAATCCATTGCTATACTGTCCTAATGGACACAGCATTTGGTGGGATTTTGTACATCTTGTATTCTCTTATGCTCACATTGTTATGGGAGATTCATCTGAGAAAGAGGTTCCACTATAGCTGCTGCCTCTTCACCACTCCGAGCGTCTCCGCTTCAGGCTCTGGTTGTAACTCCTCTTCTTTTTCAGTGAAGCCTAATCACAGAAAGTTCCCCTCAAGATCACGCTGAAAAAAGTTTAAGACCTCAACATAAATTCTCCTTTTATATGAACTGAAAAATATTTGTGCTGGAACTTTTACAGGCAAATTGCACAGCTGCTAAAGTGACGGGGCATCCGGAGGTGATATTTGCATGTGAATGAGCAGGACTGCAGATGAGCACATCCAGAGATCCAGACCAGACAGACTCACAGACAGCTTGGCTTCCTCGCCTGCCAAGGAGAGCTTTTCCAACGTCCACAGAGATGCATCACGTGGGCTTAGACCGGCAGTGTTAGTTAAGTTTGAACGTGTTGGTCTCAGGCAGAACATAATGTTCCTCGAACACACATCAATCAGATGGACACTCGCTACTGTATCTGTGTAATTGCTGCAGACACTTAAAATTTGCATAAAGATGAGTTCAGCTCCTCTTTTGGCACCTCACCCGGACACTTACTTCACCTTTCTATAAACCCCTCCAAAACGTCTGCACCTGCTCTCATCCATTAACGTCTGTGAGCAGCGCTCCTGAATCCGCTTCACACAAATAAGCAGGAAAAGGAACGAAGAGTGAACAGCGCATGTGTGTGTCCGCTGCTCAGCTCCTCAGAGTTAAAGGGTCATCAACACTGTAAATCCTTTACACTGAAAGCCTAAATGCTATTATTATTTCTCTGCTCCTGTTCCTCTCTTCCTTTGTCTCCTCTTCATCTTGCTTTTTTCTGGCCCGCCTCCTGCGTCTTACGCCCTGTTTCAGAGAAATGATGTTTATATACAACTCATTTGCAACTGGAAATAGGTTTTGAAGGAAACGTAATGCCAACTGAATTATGTTTTATTAACGAGGAAATGTTGTTAATTAAAATACCTTGCAAGTCACAAAACTGTTAATACTGAAGGTATGTTTACTGGCAAAGTATTTCATTTGTCTTCCACCTAAATAGGCAATCTTGCAGCACATTATCTACTCGTCCTGACTCCAGAGTTATTGAAGTGTTTTATGGTTATGTTTAAGCACTTGGTAATGCCTTTCTGCTTTTTCTTTTATTGTTTTCCTCACGCTTATAAATTCTGTTTGTCCCTGTCTCCATCCCTCCATCTTTACTCTGCAGTCAGACCTGAACTTGTAATAGCGTGCTGAGACAAAAAGCAGACAGGACACGAACTGACAAGGGGAGAGTAGCCCTACGTTGGAAACACACTTTATTGTCTGTCAGTGTCCCTGCGCTCACATCCACCCATGCAGCGTGTCTGCTGTTGCTTGTTTTCTTTCAGTTATACACACAAGGATACAATCAATCAATGTTTCCTGAACAACAGGTCAGTCTCACCCTGTCCTCAAACTGGATGGACCCACTTTTTCCGCCACAAGGAAATCCTTTATTCTTGAATTTGTCGATGAATGAGAGCCGAAGCGAATGTTTGCAGAGACGGTTTCAAGTGTGACACAGCCTGTGCCCAGTCTGTCTGCTTTCTTCTTCTGAACCCACCTCCTTTTTCTGTCCTTTATTCTTGCTCTGTTTGTCGGCCACACACCTGCTGTCCTTCTCCTTCTGAATTTATCTCACTGCATCTCTCTCCCTCTCTCTTTCACACACACACAAACACACACACACACACACACACACACACACACACACACACACACACACACACACGGACTGCTGGCCCTCATATCAAAACTGGTCAACTCTGTCCATATGTTGCCACTAGGGGGCAGTAAAACTCCACATGTTCACACATGATAATGTTGCAGTAATGTGTCCACACCCTCTCTCTCTCTCTCTCTCTCTCTCTGTCTCTCTCTCTCTCTCTTGCTTGCTCTCTCTCTCTCACACACACACGTGCACACACATACACATACACGCAAAGTGAATATATGGTAGTGAGTAAGGACTTTGAATGTTTTAGTTTCAAATGAAAACAGTTATATTGGATGAATCACAGTGACTGTTTCTAATGAAGTTAGTTTCATTTTAAAAGCATCACAATCATTTTCTAAAATAAACTATGAAGCCGAGCTGTGTCGGTGGCAGAAGCGACTGCTGCACCATTTAAACAGGTGACTTGCAAATTATTAACTGCTCTGTTAAACTTGCTTTAAACTTTTGTCCAAGAACTTGAACTCAGATATTCTTCCCAAATTGTTTAGATAGTTTTACATTTCGCACCAGTATTATACAAGACCACATCTGTTTGTTTTAGCCAGTTATTAGATTTCTAACCTAGCACTGTTGGTCCTCTGGTTTTAATTTTGTTCACTGTAAACATGCAATGAAAGTGACAGGACAAGACCACTTCCTATGATAATAATTTAAAAGAGATCACTGTAATGCTTGTCAAGTGAAATATCAAATCAGTTTTGAATGCAAACCACAGTTTCTTCTTCTATCAGTTTTCTCACTTGTTTATTCACACACAGACACACAGGCTCTTTTACAAACTGAGGGCAGTAGGTTTTCATGCGTGTGTGTGTGTGTGTGTGTGTGCGTGCGTGTGCGTATGTGTGTGTGCGGGCTGTGAGCAGCCTTCTCGTTGGCTGCAGCATGGATCTCATTTCAGGAGTTGGAATTAAAGCTGGCTGAGACCTAATCCCAGCGTAATACCCCCCGTCTCCCCGCCCCATTTTATGAAGCAGGGAAAGAGGGTGGAGGAGGGTGAGAGAAATCAGAAAAGGAGGGAATGATTTGAGGGGTAGAGAGGTGAGTAAAGACGAGTGAGGAGGTGTTTAGGGTGAGAGGCAGAATGGGACATAGACCAGAGGCAGATGAGAGAAGATACTTCTGGCTCATACAGTGTAATGCTACTCGAGCTAAGTAGAAAATAACATAATGACTAGAAATAACAGAAATAAACAGATCTGCTGCGACAGCCAGTTCAATATGTACATATCTGTGATGTTTAGTGACGCCATCTGTATGTGTGGCAGGGAGAGTTTGGTCATTTCACATGTCAAGTGACGACATGTCTGTATACACTATGCTTAGTGACAGCAGGTGACTCAGTGTCTCAGAGGTCAGAAAATTAGAATAAAATAAAATGCATACAAATATGGTAGTTTTGCATTGTGCAATCTTCCGATTTGCATGAAATGTAATATATGCCAATGCTAGCATGTTGCCATGATTACATTAGCATGTCTGGCACCTAAAATGTGCTTTGTGATAGAAGATGTTAAGTCAGTCGTCAAGATTTACTGTGCACAGACATGAATGTCAGCAGCAAATTTAATGGAAATTCCACCGTAAGCTTGTCATGTTTTATTTTGATCAGTGTTGATATTTACTGTCAACTGGAGCTACTTTTAGTTTCTGGGAGGCTGAGAGTAGTCATTTTTTTTTTAATGTATGATTCTTCCAGCCATAAACTGTATAGTATTACTACTTGTTCCCATAAGGTCAAATTTCTATTATGTGTCTGAAGGAACAAATCCGCTTCCATTTTAAGCAGATATTCAGAGTGAAAACACACAGTGAAATGTTTAATTTGAGACTCCAACGTGCTGCACTGCTCACAGACAGGATGTTACGACTCTGGAGCGTTATAATGATGGTGGTGTTTTACCAGGGTAGAAATACAGTGTTCACATTACAAAGTAATGTGCCAGGGACGTGTGCTTGCATGTATTTGATTGGCCAAGCAGATCCTTGCTGGATGATGTCACATTGTGCTCAATATTTCTGCCAGACATCCCATAGACCCCTTTGTTGACACCCCAGCTGCCCAGTCAAGTCAAATGGGCTTCACTCTCTGTCCAGCAAACAACACTCTGTCCTCTGTCTGATCCAAAGCATGTTTTTGGTGGACTTTCCCAAAACCGATGTGTGTAAATTCATTTTCAAGCAAAGACACAATCTGATAGGGACCTGAGAACAGTCTGGGCTTTGTCTGAAACAGACTCGAGGATAATTAGACTTGAATAAATAAAATAAACAGACCTAAATAGAGAGAGAACACCAACATGGCAACAGCATGATGCACCACCAATTACTATAATGAGCAGCCGTGGAGGAAAGCAATACACACTTCACAGTTAACTCTGTCTTGTGCCAAAAGGCACATTTGTCTCTTGTGATGATTATGACACACCGTATTATCAGAACATTCATTTGGACAGGAACCGAGTGGACCTGGAGAGACCTTCACACCACAGAAAATGACATGGATTTTGGTGTTCCATGTACTTGATCACTTGATTGGAGAGTTGACCAATGCAGCGATTTCCCCAAACCTGAGGATGTGTTCCTTAATGATCCTGGCACGCAGAATGACAGAAAGTACAGGCCAAAGAAGAGAGGGAGAAATCAAGGTGAAAGGACAGAATCAATTTCTGCAGTCGTGGAGGTTTAGATGATGACAAGGTGTTTTGTGAAGGTCACTGATGTTGCACTCCTCTGTTATTTAGGCTTTCAGGGATGAGAGCCAATCAGATCGCTCTAAAGCCGTTTTCCCCAAATCCTCATCACATTATTTCGCAGCATAAGCCCTGTTGAATCAGCGGCTATTGGACTAGTAATCAGCTTAGCTTAGCCCCACTGTAAATATGCAAATAGTATTTGATGATTAATTGACCCCAGTTGGTGGTGCAGCCAAGCAGAGGGAGGGAGGGAGGGAGGGAGGCAGGGAGAGGAAGAGACAGACAGTGTGGAAAAAGAATATGTGAGGTACATGAGAGGAATGAATGTCAGAGAAAGTCATGAGAGTTAAATGAGTGGATGGCATGTAAGTGGAACAGTGAGGACATATTTGGGCCAGAATGTGTGTTAAAGGCCCAGTCAGTCATTTAAATGTATTTTTTTTAAAATACTTTTAAGAGCAACCAGGCTGAAAAACCATGTTTTACTGCTCCCTCTAGCTGAGCTGGGTGTGGTCAAAAGTGTGCTTTGTTGTGCCTGTAACATACCCAACAGTGACATCAGCAAGGTGAGAGGTTGAACCAGTAGAGGTCAGTGAACACAACATCTTCAGGGAGTGTTACTTTTTAGATGTAAACAAGTGTTTTTAGAAGAACACTGGCCAAACCTCATCTCAAGTTTTTCAGTGTGATGAAGTCAGTCCGGTGTCGTGCTCAGTGTTCCCAGCTGTAAAAACGACCGAGCCAATCAGAGCTTTGTGGGTGGGATTCTGTCCGAGCCACGGAAATGGTGAGAAGCGTAAATAAAATCAGCTCAGCTACGCAGGTATTTGGAAGTTAATGTTCATAAGCTTCAGCTTCAGAGCTGCAGTGATGAACTGGTTAATCAAATCGACAATTAAAAAGTATTTTTGGAATCAGTTCATCATTTTGACTCATTTTCTAAAAACAAAATGGCAACATTTTCCGGTTTTGGTATTAATTAATTCTGAATCAAATCATTAGCTGCAGCCCTAATCGGCTTATTTCTAGGTGACAAACGTTAATTATGCCTCATAACACCAGCTGGATGGATACTACAGTCATGACTGACTGATTGGGGCTAAATAAGTTCCCTCCTCCAAGAAACAGCTAACATGAAGACAAAAACCGAAGCAAAAATTAAATGAATGCTAAGGCTGAAAAATCACCTTTACAAGAGAGATTTTATTCCCACAGCAATCACAATCAGCGTGTGTGTGTGTGCATATGGGTGTGTGAATATGTGCTTTGATTTATTCACTATAATGTTAAATATGTGTCTGAGTAGAGCCTTAAGACAACGCTCTATAGCTCTAGCTGGGAAAAAAAAACTATTTTTTTAATGAATAATATATTAACACGTTTCTGTTCTCCACTGGAACTCAAAATATCCACTTGTTTTAATGTTGATGATGCCAACAGAGAACAGAGAGAAGGGGAAAAAGTGTGTTTAAGAGAGCATGAAGGTGCATCTCAGAGCAGAACCATAGAACCACCCTAACCATAACCACTACTTGCCTAACCCCTAACCCTAATCCAGACCCAGACCCAGACCCAGACCTAAACCCAAGCCTTCACTAAAATTTAATGATTCACATGGGGACTTGCGTTTTGTCCCCATAAGGAAGGTGAGTTCCCACATTGTGACTGTGTAAACAGATTTATGTCTCCACAATGTGAGTAATACACACACACACACACACACACACACACACACACACAAACAAACAGTGCCCCCACCTTTATGGCTCAAATGTCAACAAGGAAAATTGGAAATGAGTAATTCTTTCAGAGTGTGAAATAGATTGCTTCTCATATACGTACGTCCCTGAATATGACAAATTGATTCTTGGCGAGAGGCGAGCGGCAAATCCACCAGACAATTTTTATTGTATATTTTTTTGAATTATGATTATGATTATTTATTTATTTCGTTTTTTGCCAAACATGGCTCTCCATTGTAATTGAAGTCCCCTTGCCCGCAGGGGAAGTGTTCCTTCTCCAACCCTCTAATTTGTTCTTTTAGCAGCCTTGATTTTCATTCCGTCAATAAATCTGAGAGTCGGGGAAACTGTGTGTGTGTGTGTGTGTGTGTGTGTGTGTGTGTGTGTGTGTGTGACAGAGAGAGAGAGAGAGACAGAAAAATGAGGGCGTGATTATTCAATATTAACATGCTGGAGCCATCTGAGATGTTTCCTCCAATTACAGTATTCATAATGTACCCTGCTGTCATTCCCAGGGTGTGTGTGTGTGCGTGCGTGTGTGCGTGTGTGTGCAGCTTCAGCGGAGAATGAGGGAAATGAAATCGATTAAACGTCAGTACAACCCTCTGAAATTGTCTGCTTTCTGTTTGTGTGTGCGTTTGATTGTCCAATTTTCCATCCTCTCATTTTCTGTTGTGTTTCCATATATCCCACCCCCCACTCCCCCGAACACATGATCAATTCTTTCTGTTATTCCTCCTCTGCCAGCTTTCTTTCTGCCTCCTGCCTCTCACTGTCTCCCTGCACCTCTCTCTCTCTCTCTCAGCGTGTCTCTGGAGGATCAGTGTTTTATGAAGTTGGAAGCTTGTTGCTCTGTGGATGGCTGTAATTGGTTGGCAAAAATAACTCCAAATTGCCCGTTCTCTGGCTTCTGCCATTACCTGTTACTTTCAGAAAGCCAAATGTAAGCATTTCTATAAGGGGCAGAACACTAAGGCTGAGCTTGGTGTTATCGTTTTCTGTCTTTCCTTACCCTCTCTCTTGTATTCCTTTCTTTTTGTGATGGTACACAGAAATCACACAGAACAACTGTTTGATCCCTGTCCTAGAAATACCAGTGCACCGTTTGGCTGCACACATCAGCGGGAAGTTTTGAGCGAAGGATTCATTATCCGATACGACGGAAGTGCAGAAAGAAAGTGCAGAAAAGAGGTGAAAAGACGTAAACAGGGACTTATTCTTTTTCACATTTGGCCTTAATCTTTAACAGTTTTATAGCAAAGCAACACCCTCTCATCTGCTCTGTCCTGGGTCAAAAAACCAAGCTGCTCCACTCGGTGCTCCCCCTAGAGGACTGGAGCACTTCCCTTGTGTTGTCTGGAAGTGCAGCGTGTTTCTCTCGTATTTGCTGTCAGAGTTTGTTTTAGACTTTGCATGTTTTCTGTATTTGCAGCTTGGTTGCCGTAAATGTATTTGCTTGGGCTTTCTGCAACACGTTTTTTCATTTGCAGCACGTTTCCATTGTATTTGTTTTGAAATTTCACATGTGGTTTTGAATTGGCATTGTTTCTCAAGCTGCAGTATGTTTCTCCTAATGGAAATGTTTTGGGCTTTTGCAGCACATTTGCCCTTGTCAGCCACCATAGTAATCTGTCTGAAAGCGGATTTCAAAAAAAGATGGCCCTCTGAAAGCTTTTTAAATGTTCAATGACACACATCTTGTGTGCACACAAGGCTGAAAGAAAGCAAACTAGTCAGACCAGAGATATTAGATGATATCAGATCTCGCATTTCAGATACCAAAGACATGAACTGATAACATTAATATCATGAATGAATGAAGAGATGCAAAAATATGACCTTCAAAAAAACTGACTCAAAACTGTAAATCCTTAACTGAGCTTTTTACGCTTTTTACTCAGAGCAAAGGTTGAAAACGTAAGAGCTCCAAGAAGACAACTAATGTGGCAAATGAAATGCAAAATAGAAACAGCAGCCTCTCGTTAAAATGAAAGAAAACGTCAAAATGCATGAGTGAGGGGTCCAGGTTCCAGACCAGGGTCCAGAGAGTCTGTCAGAGTTAAACTGAAAGGCGAGTGAGGAGGAAGCTTTCATCTGTGGAAGTTCATGAATTACAGGATGAATCTCACTGCCGTGTGTTCAGGCCAAGGCGCAATTACTGATCCATTAGCAACCAATTTCCACCGTGTGTCTTAAAGACATGGAGAGTGCTTCATCCAATAACAATCGAAGTGAGAAAAAGAGGAAGAATGAGCCTCGTGTGGTCAGGGTACAAGCTCTAAAACTGTCATCTGTAGCACCGTGGGTATCTGGTGTGAGGAGTGTATTTAATTGGAAAGCTATGCCAATATGAATGTGATTTTTTTGTATTGAGTATCTGTGGCGGGATGTAAATAAGTGCATGCTCTCTGGAGTTATGTATATTTTTATTGAGTATTCAATTTTATGTTATGTAATATTTCGTCTCTTCTTAAAGGGAAATAGTTTTACTTTCCCCCCACACCAAACATATGATAAATTAATAATGATACATTTCTTTACTCCACCAGCTACAACATGCAAATGCTGCTTACACAGTAATTAATCAGTAATAATCCCCCACTAATACATAATATATGATACTGTAAGAGGGGTTTAATTAGAGGCGGTTTTTTAATTTGTGAACTGATTTGCAAACATTCGCAACAGTCTATATTTTTCTGTCTTTGCTGTTTTATTTGCACACAGTTAATTCTTCAGTGCATCTGCATGATAAAGCAGACGTAGCCGAGATTTGTGTCGCAGCTGCAAAGCCTCCGTCTGTGAGTGAGCAAAGCTAATGAAAGCTCTGAAACGACAGATCAACAGTGTAAGACAAAGGACAACAGCAGAATAAATGTTTAGCAACACCGTATCCGACAGCGCTTGCTTCGGCAGGTGGAGAGAAAACAAAATATGGCAGGCATGTTGTATCGTCGCTGTCTGCTAATCTGAGAGTGCACAAGCCTGTTGATAAGAACTTGCCGCAGATAACTGGAAGTGCAGAAATGTAGTGAAACATAAAACAAGACCGACAGCGCGGGTCGCTCCCAGTCACGTCTTCTGGTCAAACTGCGTGATTCATGTTTCTGATCTGTGGAAATTTGTCAGCGTTTTTGTCAAAACATGCATCTTCTTCCTAAAGGCTGTATTAATTCTGTTTGACAGCATTTTCAAGATAAACCTGGATGAAAAAAACAAGAAAAAAAAGCTTTGGATGTGAATGTGTTTTGAAGTTTTTATGGGCCTGCGTGTAATCATTTTAAGTAGTCAAGCAGATGATTTAACGGTAACATACACAAAGCATTCACTGCCAAACACACACACACACACACACACACACACACACACACACATTCGCATCTTCACTGTATTGACACTGTACTCCAGGGACGTTCACCTGGCTTTGCCGAGAGGCCACTTCTACAAAATGACAGGATGACAGTTAATAAACAAACATTTATCATATTTATCAGATGAAATGAATAAACATTAAAATGCCCATAACTCATCTTTCATTGATATTCTTTACTTGAAATGGCTGTCTTATTATCTTAACTCATTAGCGGGGTTGTCAGAATAATGTGTTCATTTTGATTCATCCGTCATAGAGAAGATGAATGCAGATTGGTGCCGCTCTCCGATGCCCCTTGAGCCCAGACGTCACTGAACATAAAAACATCAACAGTGGTAAAATGTGATGGAAGCGGAGGATGAATCATTGCTTGGCCCAGTTAATGGGAAATTTACATTTAAAAAACACCTGGAAGGAACTATTGATGTTTTATGCCATTTCTGCAGTCAGGATTTTTGTGCTGTTGGAGCACTTTAAGCCAAATGAGCCACTTAGCAGCGAACTCGGAGGTCAGAGCTAGCTCGGCTCCTGATGCTGCCGCGAGCAGCCAGTCTGGTCAAACCGCGCTCCAATTGGCATTCAGACGCAGACTGAGTAAATCTACCTGAGACAGATTATACGTTCGATTAATGTAGATGAACTAATCACAAATTATGCCACTAATTAGATACATTTCATCAATCGCTTGACAGCCCCGCTGATTGACTAAATTAACTTGGTACAAGAATTGGCCCTGTGCCACATTTCAATAGGTCCAACTGTGTTTTAGTTATATATACTTTGGTTACATTTCAAAGAGTTTGGGCAACATGAACGCAGCTGGAACCTCTTCCATCAATCACTCAAATGTTGGAATGATTCCTAAACATAAACCAGAAACATAAACTGCTGCTACCAGGGACCGAATGAACAGCATATTTAAGCTCTTTTAATGTGAAACACACATTGAGGGATCAGACTTGTGCGTAGCTCACCGTCTGATCCTACTGCACTTTGCAGCTCTCTGTCTGTTACTCACAGCCTAATCTCATCATACAAAAGTGCCATGCATCTGTCCGTCTGTACAGCCCTGACTCGTTAGTATACACAAACACAAAAATTCACAGCGGGATTCAAATTATTTTCAGTGTGAATTAGAAAATGGTCGGCAGGCCGCCCAGCACCCTGTTGTGGCCCACATTTGGTCCATGGACCGTAAGCTGAGTTTCACTGCCCTACTCCCTCCGTAATCCCTCTTGCCGGGGTTTCATATAGTGACAGGGTCGTATTTGGAGCTAAAACATTATCTTTCTGCTCATTAACCTTCGACAGGGTTTCCATTCCGCCCGGCTGATTCTCCCTCCTCTGCCACCTCTGTCTTCACCTCCATCTCTTTGCCCTGTCGTTCCTCTCCTCCCTATTTGTCGAGGCACTCACCCGGACGAGATGGGAGCCTTTTAAAATGTCTGGTGATGCTTCATGGTGCCTCTCCTTGGCATCGGGGATCGACTTATCTGGACAATTTGTCCCACGAGTTGCCGAGACACTAATGAGATCATCCACAGCAAAGTTTTTTGGGGGGTTGACGTGAAAAGGTTTCCTCTGATCTTTTTGCTGCCTTAAGCCATGGTGATCCCCTCTGCCCAGAAACTAAGTGCACCGGGCGAACAAGCACAATATTTATTACTTTAAATGAGCAATTCTTTCAAATTCTGAACAGGCATATGGTTGATGAAAGCTAAAGATCCCGATTCAGTGTGTAAATACTCGGAGATATTTTCATACCTAAAGAACCGAACAATACTCTAGTTTAAACTCAGCATCACCTCATCGAGTAATGCACTCTGTCGCTGCTGAAGTGGACTTGACCTACCTGTGCAGGTGCTGCCAGGTGCTGCCATTCTCAAACTGTCACAGGTCAGCTGGCCACTGCGGGTCAGCAGCAATTTTGAGTGAAGTACGTGGTGTGCAGTGTGGGCACTGGTTTATATAGAAATGAAGTGGGAGCATCAGGAGACTGCTGCCTTATAAATTAAGTTGATTTTTTTCTCCCCCTGCCTACACACACCTCAGACCTTTTAATCTTTTCCGACCTCCTCTGATGAAACTCTCAAGCTCTCTCAAACTCTCTAAGTGGGTGTTAATAGGATGATGCCCTTGCATGTTGATAGACAACTTTTGTTTTGCATCCTTTTGTTGTGGGCCGCAGCGCAGACAAACCACACCAGTTCTAAAAGCATATGCCGCTGAATTAGCCTTTCTCTCATAGAACATTACCATTGCTTTTCATACAAAAGGGTCAAAATTGATGTCACAGAACCAGAAATATCTCCTCTTTTATTCTCCCTTTCTCCTCCTGCGCCTCTGTCCACATTCACTGTCACATACTGCTTACCATGAACATAATATCATCTATTACTCACGATGACTTTGATGCTTTACACAACAAAGTATCTCAAATTTAGATCAGTTTTAGTTTGAAAAGAGTGGCTTGAAAGCAATATGAAATGATGTAAAACTGAACACATTCAAGACCCCTCAAGAGATAGACATGTCTGCTCTGCAGTGCAGCAGAAGTGAAAATGGATAAAATGTCCCTCCACTTTATATCCATGTGAGGACAAAAAGGCAGGCACACATTTGGATTTTACAAGAGAAACACACACACACACACACACACACACACACACACACACACACACACTATTCAGAAGCAGTTGAGGACATCACACCCGCAGGATGAGAAACGCAGAGGCATATAACAAGCAGACACCAATAATGGCTTTCCCCACTGCTGCGGCATGATGTCAGCGTCATCCTCATTTCACCTGGTGCTAAATGTGTCCATGTCATCACAGGTTTGTGTTCGTCTGTGGCTGCTGCGAGCGACGCTGCAGCAGGGACCAGCCTTTTTACTTCCTAAAAACATCTCAGCACTAAGAGCATCGTTTGAGTTCTGCTGGTTTACAACAGGAGCTGAGGATGATCTGATGCAGGTGCCACGCCGGGTCCGGTTCAGACCAGGACCTGTGCTAAAAAGCTGGCTCCTTTTCACGCGGAATGATTTAGTATAAATAAGAAACTTTTGGCTTCTTTCGGGCAAATAAATGTGCCATTACATTTACTAACTTGCATAACTCGTCACTGGGGTCACTTCTCGAAGGCAGGATGAGTGATTGAGGAACTCTCTTTCATTCCTAACCAACCTCTCAAGTTGCCCTTGAGCAAGGCATCTCCAGTGAAGCCTCTTAAGGATGGGACTTTGTCTGCATAGAAACCATTGTACACATCATTCTTCAGAGATGTTTATTTGACTGTTCGCATATACAGATTTTGGGTGTAATTCTTCTGACATATGAAACACTGAACACGTTTTTCTCTCATTTTTAGAAAAAAAACATAGGAAAAATGTGTTTGTTCTGTATGTGTTACAGTCATTTGTATTACACATATGTTTTTTTTTATATGCATAATTGATTGGATTGATGGCTCTTATTTTGTTCTGTGATTTAGGTGGCGCTGTCTTTTTGTCTGTGTATGTATTCTGTAACTTGCCTTTTGTGTTGCATTTGTGGGACCTTGTAAAATTCAGTGTGTGGACTACCTCTCTTTTTTCTCTTCTAATGTTAACATGCAAACTTCAGTTCCACTGAACCCACCTCACCCTGTTTACATGTATCTTCCCGGAACCACTGTTCCCTCTTCAGCGGTCACCTGCAGGAAGACTTTGGTCGCTGTGGGCAAGAAAAAGAGAAAACATATTCACTCAGCCTTCATTATTTCTTTATGGCATGCCCGGTGTGGCTTGAAAGATTACTGAAGAGCTTCCCTATGGGCACTGGAGATTTGACTTAATTTGCACTGAAATAAATCAACTTTAGAATTGACCTGAAGCTCATCTTTATTGACTTCAGACCAGAGTCTCCGACTTGTTAATAATGACATTTGAATGTCTCAAAATGTTGGTGAGACACTGTGACATTTCTGTGGAAGCAAAGTTTGTTTTTAAAACCTTCCCTCAGGCTGTAACACGTTAATGCTGCGGACGGCAGAAGCAAACACAACAAGCTGTGCTGGTCTCAGAACAGCTTTCAGTGGGAACTGTCCAAAAAGTTATAGAACAAATAACTTTAAAGATCTTGGGACAGACAAAACTAAGGTTTGTGCAGAATATGAGAGACTGACTTTATTCCACAGATTTCGCTTTTCACATCACTGGTCAAACACGTTTTCCACGTCCTGCAGCCCCAGAACTCGCTTCATACAGGATAAGGTCCTGGATAGACTTCATATCGCCACCCACAAAATGTACCTCTTGAGCTTCACAAATAACAACACATGCCCACACTGTGGGCCCTGTGGGAGCACCCTCAGCCATAACTGTGACATTTCTACTTCTACAACTCCATTTTATCCAGTTTTCTTCTTTTCCCACCACTACAACTGTCTTTATATAACTGTGTATTACAGAAAAGAGCAAATCCACCTTTAAATGTTATGCAGAGTTTATTCAGACAGGGTTGTCTCATACTAGTTTGTACACATTGCTTGTCAGTTTGATGATGAAGGTGACATTACCCCACTGAATAGGCTACAATAGAGTATAGAATTGAATGTTTATAATATATAGTTGAGAGAATATTATAGATCCAAGAAGATCTGACAGAAGAGCTGGCCTGAGAGAAAAAAGTGCAATTACAAATCCGTCTGCTCCTTCAGCACCACAGACAGCACCATGGATTTATCAATACACAGCACAGTTAGGCTGCTGATATTTCAGAGCTATGGTCGGGGTCATGGAGTCTAACTCAAACCTCAGTCAGATAAAGGATCAGTGAATCAGGCAGACTAACATATTCAGCTTCACCACCCCTCTGGCCCTGCACCGTCTCTGCTACTTGGGGGAATGAAAGCGTGTGTGCGTGTGTGTGTGTGTGTGGGTGAGTGGATATAGACATATTATTGAAAGTCTGACATGTTCAAAGACTTCACTCCACATCTCATTTGAAGAATTGCTACTCTCCTGTGTTGTGAACCGAGCTTTGCACATTTCCAAATGAATTAACCAGCTGATTAATGAATCAATTTATTCCTTCATGTTGAAAAAAAAAGGTTTAGTTATTTATTTATTTATTTATTTATTTTAACCGTGTTTCACTCAAGGTGCAAAGCATTTGGAAGGAGGAGCTCATCGACAACCTGGAGGATATGTATCGATGTGATCACTTTCACTTAGTGAGGGGAGCCGGTGAAGTGTGACTGTGAATAATCAGCCTCGGCACTACATCACCACCACATTTTCCACCGCCGTGGCTTTTACACGCCCTCTGGGATGGTTGTAAGCAAAACAGGAAACGGTAATGTTTTATCTGCTGGACACAGTGGCTGCTCGACTCCAGAGGTCAAGCAGAGACACAGACGAATAGGATTGCGCTTGGAGTACTCTCAGTCATAAGAATAAGATTTATATGTTTTGAATTCAAACACACGATAAGACGGGGACTGTGCATCCTTATGGCTGTCGACACATGTGAGCCCTGCATGGAATATTTGCACCATAAAAAATGTATAATGATTGAAACATGGAGCAGTGACCACAATAACAAAGTATGAATCATTAGACTGCAAACAACCATTTTACTATTCTTATTAATATGAAATAAGCTCATTTTAGTGCCATAACCAGCTGTTTATGTGTGTCTGTGAATGTGAATTTCTAAGCCGGTTTAGGTGGACGGCTTTTGCCTCATGAGGGTGATTTTTTTACCGCACAGTTCAGTCACATTTCTTAGAAGTGCCCCGATTGAGAGGTGCCAGGAAGCGTTACTCATCTACCCTCTTGTATTCACTCTCTCTCTCTCTCTCACACACACACACACACACACACACACACACACACACACACACACAAATACAGAGCGAGTCGTGCTTCCATCATTTTTGGGGACATTACATAGACTTACATTCATTTCCTGGAGACTTATCCTAACCTTAACCTCAGTCTTCATCCTAAAATTTAATAATCTACATTGTAGGGACCTGCATTTTGTCCCCATAAGGGCGGCGAGTCCCCACAATGTGACGGTGTTAACAGAATTATGTCCAGAAATCACGGCCAGGAAATCACATGTTGTTACATTACATTTCCAAAAACTGAAAGAATTTGTCCGCTGTAGTTTAGGGAAACACAGTATGGTTTTCCATTTTTGTGCTGCTGATGAAGTGGACCTGAAAAGATAATAAAACCTGAAATTTGATGCATATCACGGTGCATTTTCATTCCTGCTTTCACTCTTATTATTTTTATCATATGTTACTATGTTGGTTATTCATCAATGTTTTATGTGTAACAGTTTTTATGGTTGTTGTGTAACTCAGTTATACTTGTCGTCGTCATTGATTTTTACCTCTGCATTGCTCGTGGTCCTATTGTTACATCTGATGAGAAGATTTCATGACTCAATAAACTATTGAATCTCTTGTCAGTCAAATATTATTGCTATTGGCTAAATAAAGGGAACACCACTGGAGTCAATTCATATTTCAAGTGTCTCCTGTTGTGACGTGAGAGCTGTAATGTAGTGGAAAGCGAGAGCTCGATCGGCTCGTGCTTGTGATACTGAGTTGTAATTCTCCTCTCAGTGGGGATTGGTTTTTGCTGTTTGGATCATTATTTTCCTCATAAGTGTTTGCATTATGCCGATCCCTGCTTTCACTGTGCTCAGTTTCTGATGTCAAATGAGGGTTTGCTCAGCGATGGCAAACAGAGGGAAATGATTGTGAATGTTTTCATAAACGGTGATGCGTTACTGGAGGACTGACATCCCTTATGGCAGGATTATGTCTCCGTGTCTGTCAAGGATGCAAGAATGATTTTTTAATCTAACGCCCCGCATGACATTCATTCACTTCTACCTCTGTCCTCTACTGTTTTGGGTATTGAGTGCTTTTGGAGAGCTAATTGTTAAGCTGCTATCAGTGCTCTGTCCACTTCAAACATCAAATTAAACATAACATGCTCTTTTTTTAATGCCTGACACTCTTACTGGCCGCTGGAAATGCTCCCTCTTACTATATTTTAAAATGAACAGGATGTTTCATCAATTCGTTGAAAGGACACTGAAAGCTGTGCTTTAAGCAAAATGCTAACAACAGCATGCTAATATGTTCACAATGACAATGCTAATATGATGTTTCACATGTATAATGTTTACCATGTTCAATCTCTGAGTTTAGCATGTTAGCATGATAACATCACCTGAGCAGCTGATGTAGATGGAAATGTCATAAAATCGATATGATCATTTCACTTTATGAAAAGACTGGGAATCACAAAAGCGACCAATTGATGAATCGAATTTCATGACAATCAGTCCAATTGTTGTCAAGACATTTCACTCAAAAACATTAAATGTGATGTCATGGTGACGCACGAGGAAAAGTGAGAAGGTCCCACAATCAGGGTACATCATCTGGTAACCATAACCTTTTATGCCAATGGGTGAGATATTTTTCTAGCTGAGTGAAATCTTTGACCTAGTAGTGCTAAATGAAAGTCAAGGTATCACCAAAGTTGAGAGGATTCATCCATGGGGATAATGCATAGCTGTAATACAAATATGAAGGCAATCCATCCAATACTTGGTGAGACATTGTGCTACAGAAAAGTCAGGAGATCAGTCTGAACCAAACTGGTGGACTGGTGGACCTACGCTGCAATTTACTCTATGTGGCCTCAGTCTACTATAACTTACTTTCCAACAAACAGTAAAGTGGCTAAAACAAAGGATTCTCCTCAGGATTTTATCACTCTTTTCCCTGTATTACTGATCTCTCTACTATTCCTGCCCCTCAGCTCAACTCCCGCTTTGACTGCCAAACCTCAGTCACATCTCCGGTGGGTATAATTGAGAAGGAGTGTTGGAGTTACAGGATGACAGAAACTTCTTAGAGGACTGATTTCTCCAACCCCCCACCCTCTTTTCTATCAACCACTGCTCAGAGAAGTAGCCAGTCAGCAGAAAGTGAGCTGAGGGATTGCTTTGTGGCAGTGCAAGTAATGTGAATAAAAAAGGGGGACTCTTATCAGCTGTCAGCTTCGTGTTTTTTCATTCTGGTGACAGATAGAAGCGATGGAGGCTTTATCTGTGCTGCCTTGGCCAACGTAGGCACAGATTGCACTCTATGTATGTACAGTAGTAACACTGACTCACACATGCCTGCAGGCATACCTTTATACACAGGTACATTGTAGGCTCCAACGCATCTCTACAGACACTTATGCCACCCAGGAAGTGTGTTCTACCTCCCAGTCATTTCAAAAGAATTTTGGGAGTAAGGTTTTTCTGCAAACTCATTTAGAGCCAAACCAGAAGAAAACAGGGAAGAAAGGCAATTAAAGCTGGTTGTGATGGCGGCCGTGGTCTTGCATTATTCAGAGCTCAGCTGCTGGTCTTGAGGATGCTGTCCATGCTTTACTGACGAGCTCCTCTTTCAGGCTTTCCAGAGCATTAATTGCTTTGAGCTGACCAGTCAGACCACCACAAAATTCATGTCACTGACCAGCAAACAAAACAAAACTGACATCATTCATTTGGAGCAATTTTAATCCTCACAAAGCCTGTGAAGGAACATGAATGTCACCAGTCACGACACGACGGATCTGAGCCAACATGAATGATTGATGCCACTGAGACCGTGTGCCTACCAATGTTAAAGAACGTGGCTATTTATTTTCAGTTACTTAACATCTCTCCCTGGAAAGGAACAAAAACATAATGATGCAATAATATAAAAAAAATGAGATCATAAGATCTGGTTTTATTTCAATAAGCAAAACTCTCACATACATACTGTGCACATACAGTGCATCAAGCGGCCTTAGATCAGATTTTTTCCTTTATAGAAGTGATTCTGCTTAATCCCCACCAGTTATTAAATATTTATTGGTACGTATTAAATATTCAATATCAATATTTAAACATGCGGACAAAAATGAAACAACAGAAAAATAAAAGCAAGTATGGTCTAATCTTAATTTAAAGGAATATTGCATGCAATAAGGCTGTCATTATCATTCAATTTGAAAAACCCACAATAGAAAGTATCCTCATGCACGCACACACACACACACACACACACACACACACACACACACACACACACACACACTTATCAGACCAACACCACGCTCAAACTGCACCTCCTCATCACATTTATGCTGAGCTAAATGTTTAGTAACATCACCCTTGTCTTGTTTGCAAAATTTCTAAAAGCTTACAATTTGCAGAGGTTGTAAAAAGCCATTTTCTCCACTGATGAGGTTTTGTTTGTGAGCCTCGTCATTGAAATTGATTTCCCCACTGTCTCTGTTTCTGCGGTTGCCGAATGCTCTGCCACCTCAGCAAGTGTAAGAAAACATTGTTTCGAAGTGGCAAAGCGCTGCACACGAAGGCCTACATCTGGATTTAATGTCAGGGAAAACGAATGCTGCTTTATGTGCTTTTCTGAACTGAGAAAAAAGGTTTTTAAGAAGAGAAGGTCATTATGCATCTGTGATGGGAGAGATCGGGGAGAAGGGGGCTCACTTCAGGGGGGGCAGCAGTTGTATGAGGATGGCCTTAGCCCCCCTGGCCCCCTCTTGGCGGCGCCCCAGGCCATACTGAAGTATTGAATACATACATGGCACTAACCTCTGTGTTGACTGGAACTGCTTCTCTTTGGTGAGGCCTCTGATGTCAGATGGTAGTGATGATGATGATGATGATGCTGCTCACAGCAGGTTTTCCAGGTTAGGGTCAGTCAGTTTTAAGCAGAACTGAATCTTGATTCACGTTTGAAAAGAGTTGCTCACAGTAGTATATGCTATGCAGCTCAGTGGCTTCATGTTGTTGGTTGTCAGGAACATCAGCTGGTTCCACAGAAATATGTTCAGTTCATTTTGTTTACTTTTGATGTCCTGAAACCTCTCATTAAATGCCTTGAGGAGTTTTCACACTCAGCAGCATATTCAGATGTCATAGCAGGCTTTAGTTCTCGCAGAGTAGGAAAATGCAGTGTTTCCCCTTTCCAGCTGCACTTGCCACAGCTTTAATTTTACTTCAAATGATTTCACATTTGAAAGCAGAGAGCTGAGAAGCTGCTGCAGCTTGAGGTTCAGCTCTGAGAGGTTCTTGGTTAATGTCCATCATGAAGGCCAAATCACACACACGCTTGCTATCACAGCTTCCACAACAGGTTTTCCTTCATCTCCATATTCCAGACAAACCGACATTTTGGAACAGTTTTTCTTTGTCTGGTGCTCACAGCTCCACAGCAGCAACAAGGCACTCCTTCACAAATTCTCCCTTTGAATGAAGTTTCAGCTTCTTAGCTCTTAGCTCAGTCACCACAAAACCTGCATAACACTGTCCCTGTCAGAATGTGGTCTTGTGAAAGCTGCTTGTTGGCCATCCAAATCCAAACAGTTAACTTTATTCAAGCACATTTGTTCTTGCAGCCCTTCCAGTTTAGCATGTTTGTAGCTGTAATGTTGCTTGAGATTAACGCAGACAGACTGGCTTGCCTTTTACTTCAACAAATAATCAGTCAATCATGAATGTGCACACTGAAGTGTGACACCTCACTTCTTTTCAGAAGTGACCCGTTAATGAGGCATTCGTTCAATAACACATGGCTTTTCCATGATTGTACATTAGCTACTTTAAATTATTGGTGTTCTATCGGTGTCTGTTTTGGAAGTGGTATCACTTGGTATTGGATTGAAACTAACTTTTGTGATATCGCCCTCCTGTGTGTGAAGGTTTACCACCAACCATTCCACATGCAGGCAGCTTTCCAGTTAACCAGAAGCAGTAACACGTGCAGCGACAAGGCCAGGATGCCTCACCGGCATCTCACCCATATACTTTAACTGCTGTGTGAGCCTGGTCTCATTCCCAGGGTGTCAAATACTGACATTTTGTCATGTGCCTTGATGTCTCATACAGTCGTACAAGGTCTGTATGAGACGCACCAAGCTTTCAACCAACCGCACTGTAAAACTGCGGCAATATTAGACGCTCAGAGGAAGATGACATGAGTGTAAAGGTGGTGAGAGGTGGTTCATACACATTCACCCTGGAGGCTGGGGTTTGTGTCTCATGAAAAACCAAAAGTGATTTTTTCTGAAAACCTAACCAAGTACTTTTGATGCCTAAACTTAACCATTCTGGCTTTGTGTGTCACTGGGATGAGTGCGTGTTGGATGGCTGCAGCGCCTGCTCTGAGTGTCTAATATTGGGTTTACATTGGAGTAAGTTGAAAGCCTGGTGTGTCTTATCTATATACTAAAGGATACCTTGTGTATTTGACACAGAGAAGTGTGACGGGTTGGCTGTGTTTGGTAGATTTGAATCCAGGCATCTGTTGGGGTGAATGAGTGTTTTATTCCTCTACGCCACACAGCTGAGTAATCGTTGAGTTACTGATCAGTAATGGTATAAATATATTTTTACAATACAATATATTTATTTCTGATAACCTCCCAAAAATATATTGTGGGGATTTAGTGTTTAAGTGCACATCTTATATGGAATTTCTTTTGAATAGTCACAGGGAGTGAGTGTGGATGGATGAACCATGCTTCATGCATACAAACACTCAACCCATAACTTTCATATTTTAAATTGTGTTCAAGGTCAAGAACTTTAGACGTTAACTGTTGCATTGGTCAAAAGATCCCTTATGAAACAGAGCAGCTCTAAAAGATTTAACACTGAGTCAGTCTCTTGTTAAATGTTCTTTATTTTCTTGTTTTTTCCATTTTAACAGTGTTCAGGCACTTTTGGAAAGCACATGGTCACACAATGGTTATTATAAGAGCTTCATGGATACATTTGTCAAAAGCTGAGTCAGACTATCAAAATATCTTTGCAATGGTCACTGACACTTCTCGATTCCCTTTTATGAGCCTTCATAAATAGTGAATACAGAGTTGCCTGACATACAGACATGTTACATCACTCTGACATGCAGCCAAGGCCTTAGGAAAAGAAATGTCTCAGAAGTAAGTCCACATTATGCAGCGGGTTTTCACATTATACATTGGAGGAAATATTCATCCGCACAAATAATTCAATCATGTTTTGAATTGTTACACAAGGTGGAAAAAGGTTTCAAGTGGGACTTATTTGTCACAGTAAATCAAATCATTTAAAGTTTGTTTCATGTTGAAATGGTAGAATACTTCAATAGGATTAAGCTTATGTTAATTAATTCATAAAGAGTATTAAATTATGAAAAAATCACATTCAGTTTAATGATTGAAAATAATGATTTGGAATTTCATTAAATCACTTGCGGCCAGCTCTGCAATGGACTTTTTTCTCAGTTGTTCTGTCAGGTCCAATCCCATGGGCTCAATTAAATTAGACTAATGTGATTTTTTTTGATGACTGCTGGATATTAATCTTATACATCCACATTCTCAACCCCCCTCCGTGAAAGTCAGTGATTGGGGTCAGCTTCAGAACCGCATCCCTGAGCTGGGTGGGATTAATTACCTATTAAAGGGATATCTGATGCATCTTCTCCAATTTTTACTTTACTAAACAAAACATGTCTTAGCAGCCCTACTCACATCATCTATCCAAATCCCATCAGACACAATAGCCTGTATGTCGAATATGCATGATGCGCCCTTGTGGTTCTGCTTGACATTTAGGATTAAACCATCAAGTTAATGACAGCTTCAGCAATGCACTGCAGCTTGATGTTAGAGACACATACCACACATGTAAATGTAATGATGAAGACAGCGTCCAGTTTTTAAATATGGAACATGCATAGCTCTAGATGTGTTAATGTTTTTGTGTAAACCAATTAATGAAATTCATAAGTACAAGGTGCCTGATACTGTGCAGAGATGTTGGACAAAGTCAACATTTAGTGTGGTATTACATTATCTCTCACTAGCAGAGCTGAATAAAGCCAAAAGTAATCGTCTGAAGTACATCTTCATACATATTTTGCTCCTTTCTTCAACTTACACCACCATGATTTAGGTTTACAAGGTGTTTAAGTGCTGTTCCCAGTGTAAACCATCTGCTACATATGTCGTGACAGGATATATTTTATGACCAGCCTCTTTGTCTGACCACACAAAATCCAAGACAGAAGAGGCATCACAGCCGCTCCTACACTGTTGGAATGAAACGTGGAAACACTGTATCCACAGTGTTAACAGACTGAGGTGTAGACTATGCTCACCATCATCAATCATCACTGGCATGCTGCGTGTTAGCATGCTAACAGTTGATGATTGACACTAAACACAAAGTACAGCTGATGCTGATGGGAATGTCAGGTATTTAGCCATAAACCAAAGTATTGGACAGATTCAAATTTAGATCTGATGATAATTCTGGATGATGAAAAGACATTTCACTCAAAACCACAAATGTCAGCCTCACGGTGGCACAACATGAAGAGTCAGGAATCACCAAACTCATTAGGATGCATCATCTGGACACCATGAATTTCTGTACCAGATTTGGACCACTCACGTAAGATATATTGAAATATTTCACCCATTGGTGGACCAACCAAAGGATACTGCTACCCCTGGAACCCCAACTGGCACCATGGCAAAAAAAGATTCTCATTCAGTTTTCCCTCAAAACATGTAGATACAGTTATTTACACTTTCAGTTAACTTTCAATTGCACATTTTCTATAAAGATCAACATGACCACATTTTGGTACTAGACAGTGCTGCTCAAAACTGGCCTCACAGTGTGCTTAAGGAACAAACAACAGAGGCTGCATCTAGTATTTTTCTACATATATTAGTGGTGTGGGCCAGGATTGCCTATTCCTATTAGTTCCATTCATTACCCACTGGAGGGAGGCCTAATGTATCTTCTCCCTTGCCACCGTCATAAGCCTCAGATTGGTTCTGGGTGGTCGGTGGACTGCAGCCTGCCGCGGAGGAAGCATATTGAGCTTCTCCACAACTTTACTTGGGGTCATTTCATCAAAGAAGGGGCCTTCTGATTAACTTTCTCTCAGCCTCATTGCTTTGAATGCCAAACACATAGTTTTCATTGGGGGCTCTACTGTCCCCTGATTCTGTACATTAACATTACTCTGCTTGATGAGACGTTCAGAGAAATGTTCCAGTCAAAGTAAATTATGTAAACAGTCATCATGGATGGATTTTTAAAGAGTAGCTTCACTGAATAGCATTACAAAATACAGTGAAAGTTGATAATGAAATGATTGCAAAGTGCAACATATAGTTTACATTTGGTCAGCTGTTTATATAAATATCAAGGGCTCAGATGGGACACAGAGGCTGAGTGTCTGGCCTGCTGGCTCAGGGTTTTTGTATTTTTAGCCAAAGGCTGCTGATGAACTTTTGCTCAGCCTCATTGCTTTGAGAGCCAAACAGATTCCTCTTGGTCAGTCTTCTGTTTCAGACCTACACATTAGTGTTCCCCCACATGATGAGAAAAGAGTCAAAGTAATGAATTTTCTCCTGCACGAACTCCACTAACTTCCAACAATTTGTGGACAGCATGAATTCCACCAAACACTGTGGTCAACTCAAGTATTCACTTGTTAATCACAATGATTTATGTACGTAAGTAGTATTAAGGGCACATGCTTTGTATTGATTAAGAACAGCTAAAACTTCTATGCAGTTTCTTCTAAGTGCCAATGCCTCAGTCATGACCTGATATCCTCTATTTGATATCAGTGTTAGGATGAAATGTAAAGAAAGTGCCTTCTGTCTGACTGCTTGCCACATATTAAACCAGCCACAATTGTTTTGTTTGCCGGATGTTCATTTACTTTTTTAATTACAGAAAAGTATTATTCTCACAATGGGCTTAATGGCCTCATTTTGTAGAACATGACATTCATTGTCATTGTATCCTGTGAGTGGGAAGCCAGTGAGGGATCACTGACAGCGGTACTGGCCATTCAGATTGGGGAAAAAATGGCAGAGATTTCTGGCTTTGGGTACATTTACAGTTTTTCATTGGGAATCGGTTCATTGTAATGGTTCATTTTCTTAATGCTGACATTCGTTTTGGGATGAAATTCTTTAATTTATTTTAATGAAACAGTTCAGCATGCAGAATGATCGCCACTTTGAGTTACCCACAATAGCCGCTTATGTGCGTGACATTAGGTGGCTTTCAAATCATCAATTTATCATGGTGGTCTAAAACTTCATTTGTGAACACATTTTCCCGCAGGGAAAGCGTTGGAGGTTTGCAACCTTTGGATCTCCATCCGACAGTATAGATCTTCTTGTAACAACATAATATACATCCAGAAACACTTCAACCCCCTGGGCAGGGGGTGTCGCAGAGGTGGGTTACCTTTCTGCAGGGTATCACCATGCTCTTGACAGCAAATGGTGTCAGCTTTAATTGGAACAAGCACAACGTAATGGAGCGTGTCAGATGGCTTCCACTGTGCCTGAGAGGAGGTATGGCTTCTAGGTTTCTTCATGGTTGGGAGGTCAGAGAGGGAGGGGGAGATGCAAAAGTAAAACGCAAGCAGATGGAAATAGAAAGAAGGAAACATAAAACCAAAAGAAGATTTTATTCCACTTCATCATTGCAAATCAAAGCTGACATGAAAACCTGTACATTTCTCCACAGCGAAGGAGTTATGAGATATTGCAAGAAATTCAACAGCCTGCAACAGTGTCAGATGTCTTTTACTCGTTGCTTCTATGCACATAGGAATTAATAGGACAACAGTTATCTACATTTTAAGACATCCTGGTCATTTCACAACTTGGGAGACCAGAATGGTCAAACTAAATACTACAGAATAAAGTATGGAACTGAAAGAAAAAAAAAAAAAACTTTTGCAAAGGCTTACTGTAATGTTGCCCTCCCACACTGGAGAACAGTGCCTAAATACCTAAAATATTAAAGATGAAGTATGAGAGCAAAGGCAAGATGTAAAAGCCAGCGAGACTAGAAAGATGGAGGAGCTGAAAAAAGTTTAAGGTGTTGCAATTCGATGAAAGGAAAAAAAAGCCCATGGTTCTGATGCAAATATCAATGTAGATGGAAAAAGGTATAGTGGAAGATAAAGGGGCATCATTTAATTAGGAGAGGAGATATGGGGAGACAAATATAGCAATATAAGATACCCTTCTTCAAACTGCTATTCAATATTAATTTCCTGAAATGCAGTGGTAGAAAAAACACATTTGAATACCAAACAGTCTCGAAGGTACAAGCACTGTGCCGATGTTGAACAACTGTGCTCCAGGCGCCACTCCAGGGTAAACAAGTGAAACCTTGTACGTGTTTTTCTTTTCTTAGAACAAATTTTGT
The DNA here is from genome assembly GCF_051107435.1 of Chaetodon auriga. Taxonomy (NCBI): domain Eukaryota; kingdom Metazoa; phylum Chordata; class Actinopteri; order Chaetodontiformes; family Chaetodontidae; genus Chaetodon; species Chaetodon auriga. The sequence goes on from NC_135076.1 coordinate 14,047,242, forward strand.
ATTGTTGACTTAACCTAAATTCATGAATATCTTGTTGTTAGCAGAGTACGTGCCTATCTCCCATTTGTTGAATGATTTAATGTTTTTATTGGCCAACAGAAATGCCAGTGATACTGTTCTGACCTTCATTGTGTCTGTTGGGAGGGTAATGATACGCTGTAGGGTTCAGGTGGAGGATTCACAATGTTTGAGGCAAAGTCTAAACTTGAAAAATCCCATTTTAGGAATGAGACTTCTAGATTTCTGAGAGTTCTGTTTTACATGTTGCAAAATGGAACCAGGGAGAGTTCTCAATGAGCACTGCAAAGAGAAAATGCAGTAATTATAACATCCCTGAAACTAGATTCAAAGTAAAAATGTGACATGTTGACTCTGAAGCGCGCGTCTCTTACTGCACTGCACACAATCTTTGTCTTGCAAGATGTCTTTCTTTTGCTGATGTCTTCCTTTATTGGAAAGCCAAAATTCTGCCACACACAGACTTGAAATCCGCAGTGTCCTTGTGTTGTTTTAAGCCCATCTCGCCTGCAACATCCTTTTTTCGTAATGTAAATTTATTAATCATAAACGTTTATTAGATTGTTAGTCTCTACTGTCAGCAGAATATTAAAAACATCAAACAGACTTGATGCACTGGACTGTTTTTCCCCTTCTGTTTGAACAGCTGTGAAACTGTTATCCCAAGGTCATTTACATTTACGGATACAAAAAGCCTCACAGCCTGATCCTCTACATACCACTTGTACTTAAAGCCAGATACATTAAGATTCTCCTCACATGCAACATGCATAAATGATCTTAAGTAATATGAACTCGACTTAAGGTTAGAAATAATAGATCAAAGCGGGGAATTCGACTGCATCGATTTTGATTCATGTGTCACTCCTGATGGTAAAAACTGATGAGATGGATGCTGTGCTGTTGCGTCAGAGGTGTAGTGATGAAAATCACTGGCAAAAGAAGGAACGAGCGAAGAGGATTCCAGTATGACTAAATGATGAACGCATGAGGGCGCGGGCGGTTTTGCAAGGCCTGGCGCTGGGATGATCAAACTTTGAAACTAATCTCTCTTATATATTTATGTGTCTTTAAACTATCACTCTGGCTCGTCAGATGGGATTGCTCACTGCGATTGGGCCGTCAGGTACACAGCTGTAAAAATTCACAGATCCTGTGAAGCTTAGGTGGGGAAGAGAGTTTTACGGGTGTCCACTGGGTGTCGCTCTTCAGTCTTGGCTAAGAGATTCACCGCACCAAGACCACCTCCTAATGATGGAGGGATTATACATTACTGTAAATGCAGCATCTTCATTTTAGCTGTTAGTTACAGTAACAATTCTGTGGCATTAACCCAAACTAAATTTTTGCACTGTTTCTGCACACGGCTATGACACACACTGGAAATACTGGACTGGTACAATTACACATGCAGATACAACTGTTGATGTTCCAGTTATTTTTTTTACCAAACTGAAATAACATTGCACTTTGGCTCAATCAAAGAGAGACTGATGATTGATAATTTGCCTTCTTTGAATTCACAGGGATAGTCGTGGGCTCATACACCCAATGAAAAAGACAACGCTTCTCTTGCACAGTTCAGTTCAGTTCTAAAAAATAATCTGCTAAAGCATTAATGCAGGATTGTTTAAAGAGAAAATTCAACGGAGCTATGCAATGGCTCTGTATACAGTATTAAGGCAGGAAAGATATAGGACAGATGCAGCAATGTGAGGCTTCTACAGCAGCTACCTTTTCTGCACATCTTAAAGCAAAGGGTTATAAAAATCCATCTTTTCCTGGAACTTAAATGGAGACAGTGATGTGCTGTTTGCTCCCGTCCACCGTTTTTCTCCTCTGCTTCCTTGTTCCCTTGGCAGGAACAGGCGTTTAGCCTCTGTGCCTCCTGTTTGCTGAGGCAGTGACAGCTCGCTCCGCAGCACTGCTGTGGGAATAACTCCCAGCGTGGACCTTAACACCCTGGAGAGCTTCCACTGCAGGGTACAGCCAGTGAAGTCAGAAAGGGAGAGGAGGAATATGTCGTATACAGTAGATATATATTCTGTGGCTCCTGCAGATGGATTGTTACAGAGGACCGACAAATGTAAGACTTTGGTTCTGCTAACGGCTCGTTGCTTGCAGAGGTGTGGGTGTTTCGGAATGGGTGCGAGTTTGGGGTAAGACAGGATGAAAGAGAAGGGAGGAAAAAAAATAGTTGGAAGTTGGAGTTTTCTGTTGCATCATGTTTTGATGAGAGCCTCAGACTCGGCATTCAGCTCAGATACAGGGTGATAACAACTGAAAAGGAGGCTGCAAATCAGAAAGATCTTGATCATAACAAACCTCCGCTCCTGATATGTGATGTGAAACATTGTTAGTCTGTTGTGAGATTGCTTTAAAATATGCTTGGCACTGCTCCCATTAACCATGCAAACATTAAAGAGAATGACTGAAGGCTGGAGGTGCATGGCCCAACTTGTTTTAGTGAATTCAAAGAAACCACTTTAAATCTAATTCACTTGTCAGGAACTGGAGCAGAGCTGCTTCCTTTCTTTTGACAAATTCATTTAGGTCCATCAAGGTTGTCGGCTAATGCCATTGCTGCCGTTAATGTGGGCACTTGAGGCTGAACGGATGCCTGCTTGGCTGCCTTCAAGCTCAGCCACAGAACAGCTATTTTTCTTGTGTGTTTTTGCAGACTTCCAGTGGTTTAACATCTTAACGTGGCGCAGCGGTGCACAGGTGTACTTCATGACCCAATGACATCATTGATGGGTGTAGTTACAGTAAACACAAAGAGTTATGAAAGGATATTTCAAAACCATGAGTTGCAAAACACCCAGAGAGCAGCATGTAATTCTCAGTAACTTCATTGGTCCTTTTGGTTTGTGTTTTTTTTTAATAACATATGACTTTTCTTCAGTACACTTAAGATATTGGGTAAAAAAGGAAGTAGTACCCAGGAAGAATTAAAGGCACCGTACTCAATCAGTGGTCACTCAACAGGCTACAGTATAGTAAGGTCTATGGAGACTCAGGTGTTCCCAGTGACTTAAGTGTTCAATATTGATTATGTGATTGACTGGTCGCTCAAATACACTGAAGCAGCAATCAGTCACAAAACTGTTTGCTGACAAAGACTTGATGAAAAGTGGCATTATGAAATAAAAAATGTCGCTGGAGAAAATGATCCTGTTACAGGAAATCAAATTCAGTAATATCAAGCTGAGTTTTAAAGATGTGTTGAATTCTTTCCATTTCAGGGTTCTTCCTATCTTATATGTTCTTTGTACTTCTTTGCATGCTTATGTGTTTCATAGTGTCTTTAAACTGGGGGACTGTTGCATTAAAGATTGCTGAGAAACATTTTATTAGTTATGTGGTTGGTGTGGAAAAGTTTGGTTAGGTTTAGGCACTAAAAGTCATCATAGTTTGGGTTAAAATACCCATGTTATTTACATAAATGAAGTCATGGAACTTATGTAATGTAAATTAAATAGAAGTAAATGTTGACTATTATTATCACATGGCTGACGAAGACCCGTCTCCTGACTGACAGTCCTTTGTTTGACCCATCCAGCTCCCCTCCCGGCTACATGGGCTTTTCTCATTACATTAAGGTGGTGCCTGCAGAAATGATGCTAGTGGAGCAGCTACAGTGACATAGTCATAGTAACTGTAAGGCCACTGAACAAGCTGCCATATTTGACATGCTGGGAGTGAGATGGTGCTGCGCTGAGCAGCTTCCACTCAATCTGCTGGAGATGAAGAGCCGTACAAGAGCACTGAGCTGCAGGTGCGTAGAGCACTTTCATTCCTGTAGGAAAGGCGAGGATTTGAACTGGAAGCCCTCCGGTCACAAGCCCAGGGTCTCTATGGCTACCAGAAGTGCACACAAACTACACCAATAAATGTGTGTGCGCGTGTACCAAGGTATGTAGTACATGTGGTTGAACTAGCACGGACATATCATTGAGCTTGTGTGTCAGACGTGTGATTTAAGTGGGAGCTGTCGGGAGTGAGTCCATGCTGTTCTGATACTACGAGATCCATCTCCTGTCATATTCTCACTTCTGTCTTCTTTTCCACTTTCCTGCTTCACTTTGCCTTTTAATTGCTTACTCTCTTTCTTTTCACACTGTCCATTCACTTTTTCTGTCTCTGTTTTTCAGTTTTGGGCAAGTTATTTGACAAGTGTAGTTAGTTACTCACTACATGTTTCTGACTGAACAGCAGATATAATGCCATGTAGTTAAATAACATCATTTTTTACACATTACATCGGTATTATAGATATGTAGAAACAGAAAACAAGGCTTTGTGGTTCAGCACGCAGCCAGCCAATGGTTTTTAGGTATTTACTGGCCATCAACAGGTAGCCAAGGCCTGGTGACTACACACAGCTCATCAGAAGTAATAACCCAGGTGACTCCTGGAAATGGCCTTACGAGTGGTTGACTAGCCAACAAATAAGTTGACCAAAAATGTGTCAAAATGATGGAGTGTCAGGATGATTAGAGCAACAAATCAGAGCGAAGAAATGTATGGGAGCCCACCACAGCATACAGACATGAACTGTGACTGTGTGGCATTGGTGTGTCTGAGAACACACACCTGCATATTTTGGTGCATAAATGACTAAGAGGTAGCTGGCAGCTGTGAAACGTGCTGCAATAGCTGCACCGTAATTCTTGGGGGAAAATGCACCTGTCAAAGTGTGTCCACTAAGTGCTTGTTTTTGCCTCTGACAGGCTCAGACAGACTTAGATTATTCTAAGCGTCTGACAACATTACGGGAAGAATCTCTACCGAGAACGGCCTTTTTGTTTGACCAGAAACAGCTGCTGTATCGCTCTGTTCAAAGCTACTAGACTCATTTTACCTCACTGTTCACTGCACATCATTTAAATTTGACAGAAACAAAACAAAACTCACCAAAACCGTCTTGGTTAGTCTTTCCACTGTTTCAACAATCACTAACTCTGGTTAGGTCAAACCAGACGGAGACAGATGTGAAAATATTCTGCCTTTTAACACTTTCTCCACTGCTGCCTCTGATGCCTGATCTCCCTCTTGCAGCCATCTTGCTTGTTTCCTATCAAACCCACCTCATACTAGATAAATGTGATGGCCGGACACAGACTAGGATGGATAGAAAACCCAGGCTAGTGAAAGGTTACTAAGATGTGATTACTGAATTTCAAGCTGAATTGTGAAATTCAGTACTATCGCATGTTGCTCACGAATGCTTTCTTATCTTCTCTCTCTTCCTCACCGTGCAGCTGTCCCTCTCTTCTCTCTCTTTTCCTCCTTTTTTCTCTCCTTTTCTCCTCCCACTCTCCACTTGTGTCTCTGTCACTTCTTCCGCTTATTGTCACCCTCTCTGTCTCTCACTCTCACCCCTTCACTCCATCTGCCACCCCCCTCCGTTTCACTGTGCGTTGTTTGTCTGTCTCAGTCTCTCTGTGTCTTCACATCTTTTCTGGTCTTCCTCTCTCTACCTTCTTCTCACAGACAGTCCTCATTAGCAGCAGCAGCCTCTTTTTGCTCCCTGTTTGGAGCCAATGGGCCATTAGTCTGTTGTAGGCAGGGCAATAAATCGCATCAGGCAGGAACCCAAGCGCCCTGACTTCCTCTCCTTGTCGGCCAATCAGGACAATTTGCTATGGTTTGGTGAGCAGTGTGGATTTAGGAACAGTGGGCCTGGTGCTCAATCCAGTAAGGGTAAATGGAGCAGTAGTATAGTGTCAGTGATGCAATAATGAAGGATTTGTGTTAAGAAGATGCTTATACTGTACATCTATTTGATCACATCAGTTAATTCACTTAATTTGTGTTTAAAATATAGATGTCGTATCAGTTAAAAATATTACCATGGACACAAGCATCCCCACTAAGTGAAAATGCTTCAGATCCATATTTTCTCAAAAGCAATTCAGGTATTGACATTGCTCTGCACACAGTAAAAAAGAGAAGTGCAACAAAAATACAAAATACAAATTGTCTTTTAAATGGCAATAAGCAAATGAAACTGATTCTTCTCTCATGTGTTTGGCATCCTTTGAAGCAATGCTGCACAGATAAACTGGCACTGGGCAAAAATGAGCAACCAAATCATGAGTACAGATTGATTTTGAGCCTGATTCGTACCCAGTCTGCAGTGGTATATAATGACTCAAGTAAACCACCCTCTTACTCTGACAACAACTTTTTCTGGCTCCGCATACTCATAAAACACCAGGCAAACCACACTCTGCCAATGATTGCAAAAGAAGCAAAACAGCCTTAATTCAGTGTTGCAAACTAAGTCTACGCTGTCTGAGTTACTGTGACAAACTGTAGCTTACTTTTAGCTGTGTGGGTGGTGACACGTGTTTTTCCCTTGAGGCTTACCATAGCCATAAAAAGTCACTGCAGTGCGCTGAGACAATTCAATACGACTGGAAAACCAACCTGTATTGAGGACGCTCTGCTCGACTTGCATGCTGGGTCACATAAAGATGAAATTCTTGGCACCAGTTGACTTCTATGACCATGCTGTGTGCAGTTTACTTCTATCACGTTTGCAAGATATTTCAGAACTGAAGTAAAAACTTCAAACATGTTTCTCTTTCACTACTGTTTGGGGCTGCCAAGTTACACAGCTTTAATGATCCCTTTGGGGAAACTGCTGTTGCAGCAGCAAGTAGTAACAATAAGAAGAAGAGCAATGAAGAGTAGAGCATGAGATAAGGAAAATGAAAAATGGATGTATGAACACAGCATTTTTGACATCCCCAACAGTCAGTCATATTAAGCAGAAAATATGTAAATGAAAATCACCCAAACTGGGTTACAGTGTTCACATGAATGGCAAAATAACAGCAGCAGATAAGAACTTATTTAAACAAACGTTACAAAGTGTAGGATTTCTGCCAAACATCAACAGTATGCAACTGTATACAGAGTGTAACAAAGGACAATATGGAAAAGTCTGCAGCATATATTGAAGGCGTGCATGCTTATATTCACATTAAAAGGTCATATGACTCTATAATGTACTTAATTAACACTATTTATATTTAATTCAAAACTCAAATAGGCACTTTACATGCAAACATAGGCTATTCGGTGCCTCCCAGGGGAGACAATTAGTAGTTCTCAGCTGCACAAGTTATGACATTGTAAACATTCAATGCTTTACAATGCATGTAAAATATGAAAGAGACAGAAAGATGGAGTGAAACATTGATTCATATGTTGACACAATAGAATAACATACTTATTTATGACTTAACTAACTTATTTAATGTTTACTGTGTGCTGCTCACCTCAACCTTTTCTGGTCTGTGTATTGGAAAATTATCATAATGAATGCACAATGATCCAGGCAGTAACATTGTCTAGCAGCAGAGAACATGTCTGGAATACAAGTCTGCCTTTTTCAAGGATGAGGAACAAACATGCATGTATTTTGCTCCTCTGATCATATCGTTGCTAAGGACGGAGTTGACCTTTTAGGTTTGGGTAAGGCAGCGGTTGAATGTTGCAGAGACACTGCTACACCGATGGCTTCATTTCCATTCAGACTCATGCAATGTTGACTGGTGGCGTAATTATGACTGCAGTGGTACCGATGGCAGGCAATGACTAATTAATGTGTTGTGTACAATATGTGTATAGACTAAATGTGTACAGGGCATGTGTATTGAGCTAATCCCACATATGAGTACGCAGGAAAATTAATTTGAGAGGGTTTTGTTAGGGTGGTATATGTCTGCGCAAATGTCTGTGTTTGAGCTTTGTGTGTCTGCACATGTTCTTGAGGTGTGGATGCAAGTGAGAGGGAAATGTGAAGCTGTAGTCGTGCTGCTGCAGTGAAATCCTGAAGCAGAATCACTGAAAGCAAAGATTACACGACACACCCACCACTGACAGAAAAAAAAAATCAAAGCAATGCATCGCAAATTTAGCAGACTGGTCTGCTGGACAGCCTACATGTTCAAAAATAAGAAGACTGAAGATCCATTTGTGTCTCTACTGCAGATGAATGCAGTGTTAGCAGTATCATTCTGCAGTATCCTGTATTGTTGTCTGGGACTGTTTTGCACTGGCATTACATCAAAACTGAGATAATGAGAACTTGTAGCCGCTCAGAAGCTAAATGGTGACTAATCTCTCAATAAAATGGCATCGCACCTCCTTAATTTGATTTATTTCCTGTTGAAATTGAGGATGTCAGGGAAGGATATAACCTTGGAAGTGTAAAGCGATGGGATATTGGTTAGGCAGTTTTATTTGAAGGGCAGGGCAGAGGGGGCAGCATGGTTCAATGGTTTTACTGTTGACATTCTTTTTAAATGTAAAATCAGTTTTCTGGGCCAGATTGTGTGTGTCATGTCACATTTCCATGAAATAAAAACACATAACATGCATTTTAACACTCTAAGAGACCAGCTTTTTACTTTTTATTTTCATGAACACTCCCGCTCCTGCATGTAACATTTCACTTTCACAGTACAGGATGGGGAGAAGCAGGGAGTGACATCTAAAGCACCAGAGACTCTGAGGTCTTGCATTTTGCTCCCCGTGCCTTGTAAAAGGTTATGTGCTTCCCAGTCGCCAATTGTTAAAAAAAAATCCAAGCTTTTGTGTAAAGCCATCATACTGTTTACAAGTAGGTGTATGTACAAAGAATGGAGAGGGGAGGACGGAAATGTCAGAGAAATGTCAAATGCCTGCTGGCTCTGTCCGTTGTATTTCTCCCGCTGAAATGTTCTCTCCAGGGAAGAGGGTCCCGGCCAGGGTGACTGTGGTGGTCCAAGGTCACACTTGTTGGTGACTTTGAACAAAACCACAGCTTATGCTGTATGGATGGATTAAGAGAGAAATAGGAAAGGGTTAAGGGAGGAATTCATAAATTATTCATTGACGAATGGGCAGAAAAAATGCTGTAGATGGTTCAAAACAGTGGAGGGATTGATAGATGGATGGGCAAATGATTGATAGATGAAAGAGTGGATGAAAGGATGGTTGATAGGACAGTGAAAGAAGGAATGACAGATGGATAAGTAGCTAAAGGGGAAACTATTCATGAATGGGCAGATAGATGGATGAGTAAATGGAGGATAGGGTTACACAAATGGACAAAGAATAGACTGATGATGAATGATTTAGTGGATGGATGGATGATTGATGCATGGGTGGATGAGTCAGTGGATGACTATAAGTACTGTTGGATATGAACAGAAGTTTGGGGATAAATTAATGGAAAAGTTTATGGATTGATGCATGCAGGATAAATGGATGAATGGATGAATGAAGGGATAAATGACCATTTGTACATGAATACATAAATGATGGACAGTTGCATGATTTTTTTTTCTAAGTGAAGGAACACATAAAGGAGTGGAGAGAGAAGGAGTGGCTACTTGATGGATAAATGACAGACAGGATGTAGCTGAATAAACTGACAGTGGAAGGACAGACAAATATATGGACAGATGGGGATAAACAAGTGACTACATCTCTGTGCTAGACGATGGAAATTATTTTGATCACAGAACCAATATCACAAATCAAGCGCCTCTCCATACACCCCTCTCATTGCTGCTTCCCCTTCCTCTGGTGACATCCTGCGGCAGTGAGAAATTGCCTGTCTTCACTCTTTTGATTTGCTTGTTTGTGCGGTGCTAATTTATGGCTTAATCAATTATCCATTAAAGCCTCTTTCACATAAAGACTAGAGATGGTAGTTTCCAGCAATACTGTTGTGCTTAATATGCATTAGCATGCCTATCATCCACCACTTCCCCCTTTATCGTTAATGGGCCGAGGCACTGTTCCAGCTTTTATTATGTGTCATGCATCTGTAGATTTTTCTCCCCTTCTTCTTGCTTAATGGCTTAACTGAAGCACAGTACTGCACTAAATACTATGTATGAGATCTCCATTGAAAAGTGACAAATCATTTATTGCTGCACTACCACAACCACTTAAACTGGCAACAACAGCTTCAGTTGGTCTGGAACTGAAGTCAGTTCTTCGTGTTACCAAGCTAGGAGGAGGGCTTGTTTCAGGCCAAATTTTCAACTATGCTACTTTTGGACAAATAAAAACATTACATTAGGTACACTAAATTAAGACTCAATTTCTCAGCCCAAAACAAGATGGTCCCCATCAGCACGGGCAAGTCTACAAAGAGACAGAGCAGTGAGACGCTAACGGGCCAGACGACAATTTCTCATCAGTAAAAGTCATTACATATGTTGAAAATTAAGAACCACAGAATCTTTTTAGTAATATCAAAATACCTTATGTTAAAATACAGATTCAACCAACCCACTGGAAAATAACCACAAGTGACTGCAACAGAATGGTAATATTATCTAAATAAAAGGACTACTACTAGACCTGCGGGAGCTGCAGCTGAAAAGGGGGACTGTTAGGCAACAGGCCAGCTGATTCTACCGGAAAAACACTGGAACCAGGCCCGTTTTTTTGCAATATGTGGACTATGTGTTTGCATTATATAATATGATAATGAGATTTGCTTTCAGCAAGAAAACACATCTACGAACATATGCTACATCAACACAATAGACACGCTGCTTAGAAATTGCTTATGACAGGTTCCAGTGTATTTGTGACCAGCACAGACATTCCTGTTTTAGCTGCTCGTTGCTCAGGAACTGTACTGAGCTAACGCTAACACTAGCTAACATCAACTTTTACTATAGCTGACTGTTTCATGTCAAGTGTCGTTCTTTGTAAGAATCTCCCAAGTAGAGACAAAATATAATGTTGTCATGATGTTTCATAGTGTTCACTTTTATTCAAACAACCGGGGCAGCGGTCTAAACAAGGGATGTGACTTCATGGGCTGTGACTGAACACACAGTGCCTTGTAGGGGTTTCCATATTGTTTGTGTACTGTCTCATTAATCAAGATGTTGTTTACATGAGACATAGGCAGACAACAACAACAACAGTAACAGCAACAATAATAATAATAGTGAGGGACAGGTCAAACAAATCCATATTAAAAAGGTGGGAAAACACAGGAAGTGAAGCAAAAGATGGCACACGAGTAAAACTTTCAACATAAACCAAGAAATAATAAAACTAACAACCACCTAAAAAGAAAGTAGTAGGAAACAAAGTTGAATGAAAATAAAAGCAAAGCAGTGATGATTACGCCTGTAAGATGATGTGGGCAAAGCAAGCAGCAGTGGAAATCTCTGCAGTTAGTATTATAGCAGTAAAAATCTCAGGCCCAAGCTAAAACTCTTTAAGTGACCTGCAAGCGTCTACAGAGGGCACACTTCACAGGAAGGTAGCGCAGCATATAGGTAAGAGCAGGCATGTGTCAGAACAATGTTACCCCCTTTTGGATGAAAACAAGCGCTGTAAAAGAGTCCGAAAAATGAGTGGCACCATGTCTAAAAGCTGCTGCATTACATTCTGCAGGTCAAACAATTAAATTAAAGAATAAATAATGATGTGCTAATCAAGCAAACTGACCAAATTGCACTTATGAGGCACTGAGGCAGGCATGTCTATTTTACTTTAAAGTTGCCATGAAGTCAAAATGGATGACTAGACGTTTTCATCACCTATGTCTTTGAACTATAGAAAGTATCTAGCCCACCAATGGCAAAAAGTTGTTTTGAAGATTTTTGTGGTATTTACTTATATTAATGACTCATCCTGCACTCTGGAGTGTTTACAAATTTTGCATCCAATGAAATGGTTTCTGAATTTCTGTGACACTGCCATGGATGTATGAAGAGAAGGATGCTGCTGGAGTGGTGTTTCTGTTGGCGGGGTGTTATTGATTACTGTTCAAAAACACTTTAGAACATTATTCACTGATTTGGGTAGTACTGCTTTGCACTTGTCAAATTGACTATTTTTAGTTTCACCAAGATGAACTTTGGGGACTGAAGAAACTGCCAGTTTTGAGCTCAGGTTTTGGTTCGTCGTGGTAAGATATTTTGCAAAGCCAGCCCCAGAACATTTTGATATTCAATAGCTTTCACCATTTATGGCACGTTGAACGCAACTCTCCCAAAGCCCTGCTCCTTTCCATTCTAACCATCCAATCATGGAATGAATTACTCCTGGGAAGCCAGGCGAATGCTATGTGGTACTTTGCTACTTGGTAGGATAGAAAAGCAGCAGCAGCCTCAGTCCAGAGGACTTGGATAACCACTGTTGTATAACAGTATGCAGTCTGAATGGATTTATATAAAATGTGGAATGTCAACATTAATGTGCAGGGTTTTGTATTCTTTGCACTGTCCTTCAGGGACTTCAGTGCTCGAGGATTATACTCAAATAAAAGTAAAAGCACTGTACTTTCTTTAAAGTAAAATGTTGATCAGTGAGAGTGTACTTTGAGTATTACTCTGCAATGGAAGCCTCTTGAAATGTACCAGAGTACAATACTTCTGGTGAAAAGTGCTTCAGTAAAAGTAGAATTACAGATTTTTGTAAATACTCAAAAAAGCAAGTACCCAGAAAATTAGTTTGTTACACCAACGAGAATGAATTTTATTTGTTGCTTCCACCCCCGCTGTTCTGTATGCTCTATATTACAATGACACTTATGTTAATGTGTGTTTTACATTAAAATCATCCATGTAATAAGTAGACCAAGGTTTCTTTCCAGATAATGGAATATCTATGAAACACTGGCACACTCATCCATTTGTACAAAGGCAACATTTCAATGAGTGAGTCTATTGAAAAAGGATGCCCACAATTCTGAATTTATGCTTCTGTACGTGCAGAGCACCAGTCAACAACAGGCATATTTCAGCACTAAGCTGTCACCAGTGTTTACACTCTTACGGGGATGGACTTAGCACTAAAACATGCCCATTGTTGACTGCTGCTGTGCACATAAAGAAGCATTAAATCATTCTATGCAAGTGTAGACATCCTCTACAATATCCATGAGTCTACACCTTTTTCATATTCATTAGGCTTAGAGTTGCGAGTGCCTGTCTTTTGTGTAACATGTTAATGAGAAAATATTTTATTTCTGACTCACACAGCGGAGCTGCAGCTCTGTCAGTTCGTATTTGGCTACCTGAGCTGTGGAGCTGTTCGGGCAAGGTAAAACAGTATTTTCAGTGGTGAAAGACACAGTTGCATAGTAAGACCAGGAATAGCTTCACTATCACAGCTAAACTGCAGCTAAGTATTCTATAAAGATGCACAATGTGAGGATTGGGAGGGATGCCACTTGATGGTCTCTTAAAGCTGTATGTACAGTTTTTCTATGTCCTCTGGCAAACACATATGAGGTATATATGAGGTTTTTTTATTTTTAATCACAGACGTTTTTATTTTTTACGTCAGTCTGTGTGTGTGTGTGTGTGTGTGTGTGTGTGTGTGTGTGTGTGTGTGTATGTGTGGTTATATTGATTTAACGCTTTCGGCCAGTGACGCAGGAAATATTTTGACAGCTGTTGGATGAAAATGCTTTGAAAATTGATACAGGAATTCATGAAGGATGAATATGAATGACTCTAACTTTTTACATTAAGGATAACACACAGACATTGCAAACAGTTTTCATCTGGACTATTTCTTTGATAGAAGGTAACTTTAATGAAATGTCAATCATGACGGTCATAAATATGCGTGAAACAGACAGGAATAGTCATAAATATGCTATCATCATGTGTTCAGAACACACACACACCGGTGAGCCTCTAGTACAACAACCAGCCCAGCTACAACACAGGTACCCAACAGTAACTGTCCCTAAGGCCCATAAATGTGCTTCGAGTGACTGTCAAAGCACCCCAGGACTCCTTGTTTTTCAAATGCAGGCACAGAGAGTCTGACTGTAGCTGTACATGGTGGCAGCATGGTGAGCTCTGACCAACTCTATGTCGATATCCAAGCCCACTGTGTGTCCAAAAGTGGTTGTTCCCTCAATCCCCTGTAGTTTTTTAAATACACTGGGAGGGAGAGCTCTAGCAGAACTTAAGGTTATAGTTGCCATTTAGTATCATGAACATGCAGAGATGAAAACTACTGTTAGAATCAAAAATATTCCCTTGACCACTAATACAAGCACTATTGCTTATAAAACACCCTCCAGAACTCTTACTGATGGTAGTAGGCCAAAAACCCTCATTACTCTGCTGCTCTCGTCCCCCATCCACTTGTCACATTTCTCGCAGATGACCAGGTATGCACAACATTACCACTCACCACTCAGTATGTCTGGCAGGCAGAGAAGGTGTAAGGACACTGGGCGCTCTGAGACAGGCCTGGCAGGAAGGGGAGCACGGCAGACATGACACGACAGCCTTCCCAAAACTCCAGATGGGATGTTAATGTGAAGAGGCATTGTCTTAGCCATTGACTCTCAAACTGACTTCAAACAGGCGTAGTAATCTGTGCTGCAGCAGCATTGGCTCATGAAATGTATAGACTGTAAGTTGGGGAGTTGCATGAAAGAACAGCAAGAGCACTGTGGACCATCATGATACAGCAATCCAAAAATACACAAAGACAGACAAATAAATCACACACTCTAAACCTGAGCAGAGATGCTTTCCCTGTGTCATATTTACTGCATGTCATCTGTCTACTGTCTTGTCAGAGGATTTCACTTAAAAAGTAGTGAAAAAAGGGATAGGAGAATCTTTGAAAATGGAGATATATGCTTTTTATTAAGAGTTTTATTGTTTATTTTCTCTATTATACAAACACACAATTGACAAATTCAAATGACAATAACAGAAAGGAGGAGTGGGAACAAGCGCTTGAGATATAAAAAGTGACCATAGAATAAGCAAGAGCATTACATGAAAAGAAAAACATATGAGAGAAAGAAAAGAAAGGTTGTGTTACTTACCATGTCTTTAAAGCTAAAGCAAATGTAATCAATGACTATTTCTTATAGGATCAAAAAGGGAACTGGACAGTGCTCCAGTAGTCCTCCAGGCCCTCAACAGGCAGGCTGCCCATTTCATGTTCAACAAGTCAAGGTAACAAATCCAGGTATTCCTCCAGCCACAAATCCCTAGAGAAGCAGGTTGGTTTTTCAGAAGGTTGGTAAAGAATTAGTCATTAAGTAAATAAGCTACCCAATATCCAGAGCCAGCCAACAGTGACTGCAACATTGTTGTCTGGTTTTTGGTCCAGTCAGCATGCTATGGGACATGCTGGGAAATTGACATTAACAAACTTTGGTTAGAAGTGATATCCCTATTGTCAGTGTTTCAACAGGTGGACAGTACTAAAACAGGTAGAATAATGAATTTTAACTGTCACAGTTGTGCCAGAATAAATCTTGGTGTTTGCGATCCATCTTGGATAATCTAACAGAAATGATATATGCTATATTCAGAATCTTGCATAGCTGTGACGATGTGAAGAAAACCACTGTTCAGGTTCTGAAAAGTATCTACACACATGCCTCTTGCACCCCACTCCTAAAAGCTTGCACACAATATGACATCCTTAGCATCTTCCATCTATCATCTGTGGTGAGGCAGAGAGGCTGCTGTCTCCTCCCCAGTGCCACTGTTTTCACCAGTTATTAAGATCCAGCGGCAGGTTCAGGGAGAACAGGGGTACATGGGGTGAGAAGGTTTTAAGAGTGGATGTATTTGATTGATGGATGGGTTGCTACTATGGGGGCCCCCACATCCACACATTTTCAGCACTTTTCATGGATGATAAAGCCCAGGTGATAAATAAAAGACATGCTTGTGAAGCCTGTGCTTATTTAATACCGCTGGTGTGGTGCTGGCTGATGGAGGCTGGGGAATGACCTGTGTAACCTTACATATCAGCTGGTGTGGGATGATGAGCTTGGAAACATAACAGTTGACTACCCAGGTGCAATAGGATGTCATGGTGCAGTGAGTCCCAACCATGTGTCACAGAGGTCCAAGTCTGCCAGTTTTCACTGCTATTAAATACTGTCGTTAGGAGCATATAACCAATGAAAGCACACCTTGAAGTCTTGAATGAAACACATGGACCTCCGGGTGGAAAGCTTCAGTTTCATCCTCTGTAGTAACAAGACTGAAGTCTTTTCTTCTTGTTACAGTCACAAATATTTTTGCCAAGCTAGAAGCATGTCTCTAGGGATGGCAGTGTTGTTACCCCTTTCACACTGGACAAAAAACCCACTAACATCTGGCTTTTGTCTTCAGTGCTAAAGGGTACAATCAAGATTCATTCCAGCTCAACTGAGTCTGCAGTAGTCATGGGTATTTATTGGCTTCGCCTCCGAAAATGGACAGAGGTGGACGCATGAATTTTTATGAAGTGCTATGATGCTTGTTGAACTTCCAGATGTCAATCCCCCCCCCTTTTAAGGGGTTTACAAAATGTGCATCCATCTTTCTGCACAAGAGCTACTTGCTGGCGCTATTGTGCTCATGTCTGTCTCTCTAGATAAAGAAAAAAAAACTTGTCAAAGTGCATTCTCACTTCCCTCTCTCCATTATGCTACTACTGAGTGCCAGTGTAGCATATTAGCTGTTAGCAGTAGCGCTTCTAATTTTGTCACACATGTCTGATGACTTTATTCTCACAATGACTGCTCAATTACCTGGTTACACCTGCAAAAAAGTAACGACATTACCATTAGGTAGTGTAATTTCTAATTAGCAAATGTTGGCATGCTAACACATTTAACTATGATTGGAAACATAGTAAGCATTCCTGTCAGCATATTAGTATTGTAATTGTGAGCATATTAACATCCTGACATTAGCATTTAGCTTTGAAGCACTCCCCAATAAAAATGCTACCATTGCTATAGTCTTTTTTTTTTTTTTTTTTTTTTTTTTTTTTTAATCTTTTCATTTCACCTAAAATTAAAGATATGCCATCATTGCCTAAGCTTTAGTGATGCATGGGTGGGTTCGGGTAAACTTATGAGAAAATATCATGGGTTCCTGCAGGTTGGCCAAAATAGTGACAAAGCACGTCGTTAGGAACTTCTACAACATTGTGAGCAGTAGTCCATCTACCTTCTTTACTCCTCTATCTGTCACTCTTTCTCTGTCTCAAACACTCACATGAAAGCAGCGTTATTATCATTTTGTGATTGTGGTTTGTCAGTGCATGTGTTTAAGAGTGCTGAAGCTTCAGCATAGATTAATGTTAGATTGTTTGTGTGTGTGTGTGTGTGTGTGTGTGTGTGTGTGTGAGAGAGAGAGAGAGAGAGAGAGAGAGAGAGAGAGAGACAGAAAGAGAGAAACAGAGTTCATGTCTTTAATCAAGGGTTATTTGTTTTGCTGCCATTCAACACCATCTGAAACAATTTCTCTGTTTATTTCACCCAGACTTTCCCACTACTGTAGGCAGAGGAGAAAGGGAGCACTTGACAGCTCCCTAGCTGCTACGCACCTTGGTGAGCGCTGTGGCACTCAGTCCAGACAATTGTGCTATAACACATAAAGTTAGCAGTTTGCAGGTCAAGATGAGTTTGGGTAGTCAATTAACACATAATTTTGCTGGCTTGGCGGTGTGGATTGGTTCTCATAACCAGTTGGGTTGGTGCAGGTATTACAAAACCCACAGCCACTACTAAACTGTTCAGGAAAAACATGTCAGCACAAAAGCCTAAACTGAATAGAGACAGACACTGGCCCATGCATTGTTGTATTTGAATGAATAACTGCTGTCCAGAAAGTTGTGTGTCCTTGTGGATCTGCAACTGTGCATGCAGCTTGCGTTTGTGTGAAACAGTGGGGGAGAATGCTGCTGAGGCCTTCACACAACAGGGCAAATGGCTCCTATTATCCTCACTGTGACTGCCCCACAAGTGTGTGTATGTGTAGCACCGCTGGACGCCTTTTGCCAAGAAATCCACCTCATGTTGGAGACAAAGAGCTCCACCAAGCCACAACAAGGTCCAGTGATCACCTTGAATGATAAAGGAGCTTATCTTCCTCTTTTTTCAGAGCCAGGGACCAGAATGATCCTACTATTCCCTTTATTTGGTTAATTTCTTGTGCCTTTAACTCCCATCAGAAACAGCATAATTACAGACCCACTGAAAAGTCATTATGCCAAACAGCTTGCTGTACTGTAGTGTTTTTTTCCTGTACCTCCCCTTAATTTGAGCTGGGCTTCATGTCATTGTTAATGATGATGTAAGGGGAAAACAGAAGAGATGCAGCAAGTTAGTTGCTTGTGTGCTTGTATGTGTTCAACCTCTAATGATCACACACACACACACACACACA
Source organism: Chaetodon auriga (assembly GCF_051107435.1). NCBI lineage: Eukaryota > Metazoa > Chordata > Actinopteri > Chaetodontiformes > Chaetodontidae > Chaetodon > Chaetodon auriga. Next base: position 14,065,457 of record NC_135076.1, read on the forward strand.
CACACACACACACACACACACACACACACATCAGTGCAGATTTGGCATGTAGCAGATCATTGATTAAATATTAGGTACTTTTAATAATGTGAAATAGTCTGTATAATAATGTGCTTAGCTTATAACTTATAGGAAGTAATAAATGTAAACATTTCCTGAGGATTCATTAACAGGGTTGAGTTACCGCTACTAGTTGTTTATCAAGCATCTCAATAACCCTGAAAGTTGTGCCTAATATGTTTATCTGACACCGCTGTCTTGGTGTTGATCCTACAACATCATAATTAATGTTGATGCAGGACCATCATTGGAAATTAATTATAGTGTTATTTTATACATGAAGGACTTTAGTTTACCTTTCAGTATATAATACATTTCTTTAAAAAACCTTATTTATACTGTATCACTGATCATAGTCATACATGGATCATTTTCATCAAGTTCATCATTTGAAATCCCTGTTTTTATGTTCATTCTACGTCTTTTGGTTGTGAAACACTTGGTGAATGTCATTCATTATTATCATTATTATATTATCTTAACATTGGGATTAAGGAGGAGGGATGAAACACTGCTTGCGTTCCTGGTCATGTGGATCTTCTCTGCCAAGCATCCTGCTATCCAATGTACAGGCATTAGATAACAAACTGGACAACCTCTGTGTTTGCATCAGTTTCCAACGGGATATTAGGAACGGCAATGACCTGTGATTCACTGAAACTTGGCTAAATCCTGGACTACTGGACAGCAGCGTTCAATTAGTGGACTCTTTTTCTGTATACAGATCTGACACAACAGAGGATTGTGGCAACAAAAAAGAAGGAGGCATGTGTTTTATGGTGAATAAGGATTGCTGTGACAGTGGGATTATTAAAATGCAATCCTGTTCTTTCTACCTGATCTGGAGTTATTGTGAATCAGAGGCAGACTGCATGCCCTATCAAGAGAATATACATTGATCATTATCACAGCGGTCTACATCTCAACACAGGGGAGTCCAGAGGCTACCCTGTGGGATCTCTGCAAAGACTTGAACTGCTCACAGACCAGTAATCCTATTGTTGCACTCATTGTTGCTGGAGACTTCCATCAGACTAACCTTAAGAAGGTTATGTCTGACTTCCACCAACATACTGACATACTGTGCTACAAGGGGAATAAATACTCTGGATCGTTGCCACATGCCATTCAAGGAAGACAGTGACCAGGCGGTCATCCTGCTGAGGTCTAAGTATGTAGACAAACTACAATCATGCCCCCAGTGAGAAGTAGGTGAATTTTCAGGTCAATCAGAGTTCACCCTAATGTGTACAATTGCACCACTAAATGCCACCGAATCCAACACACTGGTCCTTTTAAAGGAGGGATAAGACAAACATGCCTTGCAACTTCTTTCAGACAAAATGACTAGACATCAGGAGTCCAAACTGAGATAAATTCTGCCTGTACAGTACGCAGATGACATTTCACTATACGTTAACTATAAATTGGTACTTAATTGTGTACTGCCAAGCCAACAAGCACTGGCTTTGTTCCCATTTGATAATTTACACGTAGGAGGTAAGAACTTGGATGTGCATGTTTCACTTTTATCTAATGTTGAACTTAATGAGAAGTACTTGAAATAGGATTTAGGTCAGCTGTGTTTGATATATAGAATTACTGTAAAATATAGTAATACATGAATGTCATAATTGTATGTACTATGTCACATCCTTGTGCTTTCTAAAGTCATCTATAAAGCTGAGAGAAAACGTAATCAGGACAATGTGCACATACAGAAAGAGGATACGAGGGAGAGGGAGATGTGATCCGGCTCTACTGAAACCGCTGACAACAGAAAGAGCAGAAAAATGAAGAAGCAGAGGGAGGAAGAGAGCGAGCGGGAATGAAAGAAAGACTGTCAGGCCAAGATAAAGCTAGTCCTCCTCCCCGATGCGCAGTTGTGGCCACTAAGAAGTTATTACTCAGTGGGGTCAGATGCAATCTTTTTTTGCTTCTCTTTCCACTGCCCCACAGGTGGACCCACACACACAAACACACATGCTCTCTCTGTCTCTCACTCTCTCTCTCTCTCTCTCTCACACACACACACACACACACACACACAGAAGAGCAACAAAAAATGTTACAAGTCTGAGGCCTCACACACAACAATACAGTGGGGGGAGGCAAACACAATGAACACACACTAGTAAGACTTGTCAATTATTTCCGCGCAATGTAAAAAAAAGCACGCACACACACACACACACACACACACACACACACACACACACACACACACACATACATACATAGACTGACCCTAACCCGAACCTTAATCTTGACCTTACCCTAATCTTAAAACAAGTCTTCACCCAAACAGTTAATGATTTACGTTACAGGGACTCAAAAAAGGAAAGGAAGGCGAGTCCCCACAATGTGGCTCTCTAAACAGATTTATGTCCTCACAGCATGAGTAATACATGTCCATCCACACACACACACACACACACACACACACACTTGTCACTACAGACCAGTGTAAGAGGTCACAGAAATGAAGCTCATTGTTTATTCACTCTTTTAAAAGTCCAGGTACACTCATAGCACTGGATTGGTTTAAAAGTCAATGCTTGTGCTTGTGCTCTTTTCCTCCCTTTCCTCTGTCTTAGTTCCCTATCAGGCAACGCCCCTGTCAAAGTTTTTTTTTTTGCGTTGCTATGGAAACTGTGTGGGCATCTCTATCAAACAATATAACAGGAGCAAAAATATGAACGTGAAAAAGAGAGGTGTATGTGACAGAGAGACAGGTGTGTGTTTCTTGTGTGTGTGCCTGAGAAAAAGGTGTGTGAGTGTGAGGGGGAGAAAGCGAGAGTCAAGCAGGAGAAAAAACAGCAAACAGCCTTCTGTAGTGAAAGAGGAATGTATGTGCAAACACTGAAACATGATTAACTCACTGGCTATACTGTCATCCAGCTGGAAAGTGTTACCTTCTGCATGACTTATACCTGTATACCCGTGTCTGCCTAACATGCCAAAATTGCACTGGTTGCTCTTGATGTTATTACACCAAAAACATACACAATAGTCAGTGTGGTCAGAAATTTGCAAAGCTAAAAGAAGAAAAGAATAAAATAAAAATCTACTAGATAATTAAGGGGTTAGATATAAAAGAAAGGCCTTTAAGGGAAAGTAGGTTATAATATTAAATGTCATTTTACCATAATTACCTGTAGCTATGGATCAGATTTTCAATGAGGTACCTGGTCTGTCAACTTTAACTCTAACTTTATTTTAAAATTACAAAAAAAATCTCTGTACAAAAAAAATGCTTAAAAACACAAGCATGGAAATAGGTAAGACATGTTGCACATTTACCCAAAGCGCTCCTCCCTGGATGAGGCCTGTGAGAATATTAAAGACATGACAGGTGAAAATTATACAATCCAAAGGTGTTAAATTATTGAGTATAAACTCTAGCTAGCTCTTGATGAGTTTAAGGAAATAGTAGTAACATAAAGTATTAGAATAACAGTACCCTTGTGGTCTGTGTGTGCACGGGGGCTCAAGGGAGAGCTTCATTCTAAGCCAGAATGATTTCCCTAATGGAAACCAAGCTCTTTACTCAGGGACAGAAGTCAATACATGGTGGGTGCCCTGCAACACCACAGCCTTCCAATGGCTATTGGATTGCCGAGGAATAAGTACTTTGCTCATCCACACCCTAACATTAGTTGATGAGGGAGTCATTACTTTACAACGCTGAACACAAGCTCTAATCATTGTTTCCCACTTTGCCCTGAAATGTTTCATGGATTTGAATGATTAACAGCCTTATGCTTTAGGACTCCTTTGGTTCAGTACACCCATTGCAAGCCTTCCCATCAGGTCAGAGGAGATAACTGTTAGGGGTGACTGAGTCCTGCTAGGGACCATGGGATCTGAAGTCACATCAGACCATGATGAAAGAGTGAGCAGAATGGTCTTGGAATGGGATTACAGCATGGAGCTCAGACTGTCCAGTGCCTTGCAATGAGCATCTCAGACAATAACAATGCTTTTGTATGCATCTTATATAGAGCCTGACTTTTGGACCATTTTTGACCCACTTGTGTCATTACTTGGGTCCTTCCTTGGCACATAAACTATATAGCAAATATTACCAGCTCTTTTGCTCTGAAGGTAATCCTTACAGAAGGTGGAGACATAACGGAGTTACTTAAGAGAAAGAAAGAAATTATGACGACAGGCGTAAATTCTCATTTGATGAAAATTCTGTCACAATATGACAGGAGGTAGATGAATATCTATGCCATATGAGTGTGGAAAACCAAGGGTTTAGGTTGCATTTGGCAAATCTACTTTCTATCTTGTGCACTCCTTCATGTCTTTCCTCTTTTCTTCTCAGGCTGTTGACAGGGCAATATTTGGAGGTACTGCCCTGTCGGCATAAAACGTTTCATAAAACGTCAAAACAAGATTAGGAGGAGTACTTGGGTTAAAAACATGCAGGAAGACGGTGACTGTCGCAGGATTGTATTGAAATTCATTTAAAGTTAGAGCAAAATTCTCTCTGGTGCAACCCAGCTGCTGCTCAGCTGCACGGCAGCTATAAATAAACCAGTATACCATGCTGACACCTGAATGTCACACCATGAATGCACAGTGCCGGATTTCTATCATCCAGGCAACAGAGAAGGCCACATATTTGTTTAATCTCATCTGGATTTGGGTGATTTGTATTTGTGCCAGTTTTTACTGGATCATTTGAGCTCCTGCCCACCCCTCCACCCCACCCCTCTGTGGCATCTGTGCTGCAAAACTCATTGGGTTTAGTGATGCAGATTGTTATTTTACTACACACTGGGAAACCACATTACCACAAATGGTTGCAGTATTGGGGTTAAAGAGGGAATCTAATACTATGAAGTACATGTAGCCAAAATTCCAAACTCATACTGTATCTTCATCAGGTGCATGTATGACTGGGTAAATAATGTAGGTCTGCAAGGTTTGAGTTACCACACTCCCATTTTAAATGTCTGCTTACATGTTTACATGCAGATATTGTACCATACTTAATGTTAGTATACAGTTGTGCAGTGGTTGACAACGATTTTGTCATTGAGTGCTCTAAGGCAAGGTTAAGTGAGCTATCCATATGGTTGAACTAAAGTGACTGTGCCTCTTTGGCAGTTTCAGTGATTCATTTAGTGTAAGTAGAGAGCTTCGTGTTGGCTCATTAGCCATACAGTTTAATCCATGTTTTCAGCTCACGATGCTGCACAAACACCTCCTGAAAAACTTTCGGTGAAATAAAGTGATGCTTCGAGATCTGGCAGATTTTTCTTATATGTTAATCCATTTCCATTTTTAAACCAAACATAAACGTAACTTGTCTATTTTAAAGCAAACCCAACCCTCTGTTTGGCAGGCGAATCACAGGCAAATCGCAATATTTCTGCCCATAACCCTGGTTGAGAGCCATATTTCTGTGCTATGTTGGTTTCCAGGATTTTTGTAAGGTAAGGAAGATGCACAGTGTAGAAAGATTAAATCCCAGCTGTCAGCAGGTGGAATCAGCAGGCTGTGAGAGAGAGACGAGGAGGAAGACATTGAGAAAGAGCGACTGTTACAGTTAGGTGCAGTAACCACATAAAGTGTCCAGAAAACAGAACAGTTTGTCCCAGATTTTGAGGGAACAACAGAGCATACCTCCGACTGGAAACTGTGACAAAACATCTTTTTGCAATTTTATCATTCTGCTTGATCTTTTCTAGATCTGCTTTGTATGTTGTTGTGTAGGTCCCTGGTTTGGAAGCACTTTTTAAAGGGTTGATAATTATCCTTTTAGTTTTTTATTTCTAGGCACAAACGACTCAAATCTCAAATGTTGCTGTAAATCTTTCCAAAGAAGTAACTGATTTGTATTCTTTTTTTTTTTTTTTTTTTTAATCATTTCTACATCGGAGGATGTTTCCACTGTTTCAGACAGTATACATACATTACTGTTATAACACATTGCTAGGATATATATTTAGATGTATAAAGTAGGTCATCTTAAATCGCACAGTCTGATTGGTTACTAGGTTGAGTGTACTTAATCACATGAGAGTCTGACACCATAGGCTGACTTTCCATCCAGAGTCAGAAGAGCTTTCCCTAATGTTTTCTAAGTGACTTTATTTACCTAAACCACTAATTACTATATCTTTGGCTGTAACATGGTTGCTCATACATGTAGAAAAAAGATGAGCAATTAGCAGCTCAAACTCACCTTGTTCACCACCAAAACAGTTGAATACAGGCAGTTATTCCAAACTGGCTAACTGCCTTACAGCATCTGCAAGCAGCCAGCAGAATCATTTATTTATTTATTTTTTATTAGTATTTTTGTGTAAATTAATTGTTTTTTCTCTTTGTGTAATAGAATTATTATTAAACACATTTAATTGGAAAAGTTCTATTACTTTTGAATTACAACACATTTTTTTCCCCACATGCTGTTTAAAACAACAACTCCAGACTCTGGTGTCTCACCTCATCTCATCCAAAAGTCCTGAGACATATTTTTCAACCTTAATGAAACTCTCACATTTTCAAAATGAGGAACTGTAATATTTCACGCCACAGAATGTCTCCCTGCAGCATAAAGGCTGAGGTATTACTTGGGCAACAATGAACCTTTTATCTTTGATTAAATGAGTTCTAAAGACCATGAGCTCGGTTAATTGGTTAATTGCTCTTTTTAAGTTTTGAGTGAACTTTAAATTAACCTCTTAAGCTCCAAGGGGAGTTTACAGCACATTTGGATATGCCGTCTATTACGGAACAAATCTGCTAAGAAATGTCACATCGGGGACTAAGTTTCTGCTCCCATCCCGGGCGAGTGATGCTGATAAACACCTGCGACACAAAACAAATGTAGTTAGGTTTCAATCTGGAGGTCTTGCTAATGACTAGAACATACTTCAAACCAAGGCCATTTCATGTAGTGAGCCAGACAGCACTTATGCTGCATTAAAGGTTATTTTTCCCACGCTGATATCAAAAGGAAATATTAAAGAAAGTGTTCACACAGGGGTGTCCCCAGCTGGCATTTCCTCTCAGAGAAGACAAACAGCTCTCAGGATGGCGTCTGCTCTTTCTCCTCTGCCTTTCACTCCCTGTCTCTCTAGTCTTTTGTTTTCTTTTCAGACCCTGTCATGCCACATATTTCTGTTCTTATTGAACTCTTATCCTGATTATTAGTGTAACAGTAATAAAACACAATGCCTGGTTTATAACTATGATCCAAACCTTTGCTTAACCTTTGAATTAAGAGTCTTTTAAGTATACTTGGCCTGCCTGGAGCATCTGCTTTTGGGTCATGTTTACCCCAAACACATTTTACACAACTCTTTTTATGAAAGTATGCGTGCTCTGCAAAGTAAGGGTCAGCCAGTGCATAAAGATGGCCCTCTGTGATCGAGCCTGTTTTGGCAGATGATGAATCAGAAGTCCTTCACAAAGCTGATATAATGGTTTTAGTTAATATTCCAATCATTTTACTTTATTAACCAATACGCCACCGTAATTCAAGCAGAATTTCAATTAGCTTGCACCCCTACAGGGAGGTGAGTAAATATGTAAAGAGCGCAGAATGTGTTTTAGATTTAATTAGGGGCTCGTGACTCTGCAACCCAAATGTCATCACCAAGTCCTGTGCTTTTTCATGACGACAGACGAGTGCTGCACACCATGACCACAAATCACTTGACATATACAAGACGGCAAAACTTTTGCAGCCGATTTGTCATCATTGTCAGAAATATGCAGTAGATACCTCATTAAGCACTGTTGCTTTTACCATTGTAAATACAATCAGATGCTGTATTTACACAGCAACCAATCATCATCAAGGAAAGAGGTGGAGACTGGTCCAATACAAAAATGTGCCGACAGTCTACAGAAGTTGCTAATCCAAGAAATCTCTTTCCATATATACATACAGAAAGTTAAATTGTATGGAGTCAGTTGCAGACAAAAATGACAACAGCCATCATCATCATCATCACTGGATTTCAACTTTTAAACTAAAGGTCATGATGCAGTGACGCAAATACAGAGGAGCGGGCGTGGTGCAAGACTGATTTTGAACCTTGAAATAATGGAGACACTTTCACAAAGTTGGAGCAGCAGTGTTTGCTGTAAACTCAGTGTGTTTCACATTGCGAGATTGCGAGAGTGTTGTATTTCAGCCGTTCTGCTGTTCTCATATCATTCACCTGGTCCTGAACCGATATCACGACTTCCTTTTAGTGGCTTGTGACACATAATAAATTGAAGTGAAACATGTCACGTTGAAAGGCCTCCACCATGTCGGTCTAGTTTCGTTCTTTATCTCAACAGCAGACGGTGGGCTGGGAGCTGCTGTGTGGCATCGCTGTGACAGGCAGCCTTGCCAATGAGCTAGTGCCAACCAGACTCATTATCCCCCCCCTCAACCTACTTTGCTGCTTTGACAAATGGCATCTGTCTTGTGTCTTCCATTTCAGAGGGAGCCCCTGAGTTGTCTAACTCATCAGCCAATAAACACACAAGCCAGTTTGTGAAGCGCGCTGTTGTAGATGGTTTGTCACCTTATTGCTGATGAGCTGACAGGTGTTTTCAAGTCTTCTCATTATTTGGGTTGCTGTTATGAAGCAGGGATAAAGGACAGAAGTTACTGAAGATGGTAGTCAGGAGAATATAACCCCTCCAAAATTTAGATAGAAATGCAAATAAATGAATAAAACATATCTAAACCAAGTGAGCAGTTGATATTAAAAAAACAAAACAAACAAAAAAACATTTTCACTTATCTTTATGATTTCTGATAATCACTGATATCCAAGCACATTTGTTAATGAGTCTGTTGAATGGGTAACCAAATCTCTCTTTACCAGTACAAGTGTTGCCGGTATTGTTTGTGAGTCTGTGTGTTTATGTGTGTATCATCATGGCAAAATGTGGTCCTAGACACAGCTATTGTAGCAGGAACTACCACAGAAGTGATTTTCAGTACTTAGCCAGGTGTTCCTATGTCAGTGGACAGATTTTGTCAATGCGATAGCATCACAACTGTGCAAGATGCTGTCACAAAACTAGGCTGAGTTCAATGAAGAGTGTGGTCTGAGCAAATGTGCTGGAAGTAGGGGGCGGAAGGGGTCACTGGCCCCTTGCTTTATGCCCCTGGCTCACGTTTGTCACAGATCACTGTATCCCATTTTCAATCATTCCCGTCCACTCGAAGACATCAGGCAAAACTAGAGAGCATCTTGCAATGGGATCACACCAGCCACAATGCCAAATCAATGTGTACGGTGCAATGGGCCGCATGACAAGAATGACAAGAGTTTGGCAAAACATGTGACCTGCGATTTCTTCAACATGCCTAACCATCCTCACAGTCAACCTTTAACATATGTTAGTATTGACGTGTTAGTCATGAATGTAGAATGTGTCATTATTGGTCAGAAATAAATGATGAGCAGTTTGACAGGAAGGTGAATGTTGAATGTCCAGTAACAACTGAAAACCGTTCATGAATCCCGAGGAACTGTCACTGCTCACATCACGTTTGTACGACAAGGATTTCAGGACACGCTCCATTGTGATATATATATATATATATATATATGTGTGTGTGTGTGTGTGTGTGTGTGTGTGTGTGATCGATGACAGTTCTGTTGCCACACACATTTCTGAACTTCTCATTACATAATGATTTATTAATATAGTATCTGCCAGTCTTTCTGCAGTAACTCATCGTAATCTATAGTCCACTAATCGCAGTCATTCAGCTACACATTAATGATGCTCACATTTTTGTTTACCGTAATTTTACCACATCTTAAAAAACTAGATACAACAGCATTGCTGTGTTGAGGACACTGACTTGTATAATCAGCAGAACTAAAACCATAGAACCTTCGTAGGTGTCATTGCCTGATTTATGACAGGCTCAACTGGTGCCATTATACTGTGAAATTCTTCATTTAAAACAGCATCATTTTGAGGACCAATTAGTTGCCTACTTCCCACACTCGTTGGCATGGCAACCAATAAGACATGCCGTACATGATAGATTAAAAATAGATACTGGATAAAAATGTCCAGTAAATGCCATTACCATCAAAGTGTTAATTCCTTCTTCTAGCAAGCTTTAATGAGAAAGTGACAGAGGTTTGCGCACACATTTTGTGCTCAGGTGTCCATGTGCACAGCAGTCTCCCAGTCGTGTGAAATATACTTTTCATTATGGAGCAGGCAGCATCTTTTTTTTTTTCTTCCAGCAAAAACCTCAAACAGCATCTGTGTCCCGCCGGAAGAGCTTCACTCTTAGCGCTTCGCACAAAAACTTTGCCTTGTTTCCTGCACACTCCATTTTACTGCCACTTTTTCAAGTCCAATCTGATCGAATGAGCTCTTTCCTCCCTTTCTCCTTTCTCTCCTCTTTTCCTCTGCTTTCTTCTGAGGTGAAGGTTGGTAGTTACTGTCTATTTTTAGCCTGAGCTGCATTGCCTTTTAGCTTTAGACTCTTTCGCTCAGATGCATTTTTTTTTTTTCTCATGCACAATGATCCTTTAGCTCTTTCTTGTTCGCTGGCATTCCTCAGGGGATGAAGCTATAGCAGTTGGAGGAGTTTGGCAAAAAACTTTTCTTAACTACAACTAAGGCATGTGTTCAGAAAGTTACAGCAAAGGATAAAAACTCTGTGCAGGGATATCATCTCATGAGGGTGTCTGTCACGTATGCAGGGATTGGTGTTAGATACTTGCTGAGTCGCTCAATGTGTCTGAGTGCCATGTGCTGTGTGCTATGCTTGAGAGGGTTTTGAGAACAAGCCCAGATGATGCCGTCTTCCATCTTTTTCTGCGAGCAACTGGTGGCTTCGGGATGGTTTCAAGTGATCCATCACTGACCACATTTGCTTTTAACATGAATCTGAAACTGGCAGCAGCGTGGCCCTGAGGATATAGAGACAGTTTAAGATCACGAAGGTCACTCTGGATAAGAGAAGATAAGCAAAGTATCTGAAATATGGTGAACCACTTTCAATTCCATGTAAGTGTAAATGCATGATAAGTAAATGGGAGGAGGGAAATGTTGGAAGAGGCAGCAGAAACTGAAGAAATGTGTGATCAAACCTCTGTCAGGCACGAAATGAGTGAAAGGAAAAACTGGCATCAAAGAGGACACTGCGAACAGTACAGTGTAATAAACAGTAACTGTCATAATGCGTAAGCACAGATGTAATGGTAAAAGAATTGATCTGGTTCTGTCTGCACAATCAGTATTCACACATTTTGAAGATCAAACAAAACAGTGCAGCATGACAGACCAAGAGCCCCAGATTTCTCCCTATGGTCAAGACCAGCACCCTGCATTGTACCTGGCTGCCATTGTGCATATGTGTTTGAGATTCGGTGAAAGTGCTATAACATGCAGCCATTTATCATTACACCTGTTACTACAAAAAGACAGAAACCAGCAGTGATATACAATGTATATATGACAAATTTTGTAGTTAATATAAAAACAATCAAAATTAGATGTAGTGCAAGTCAACGATTGTGTTTTCCTGACTCACGAGTTTCATGTTTGGATTTTTCTAAGGAATCTCACATGGGAGAGCATGCGTCAGCTGAAATATGTGTGTTCATACATTCATGTCCAGACCTTTGTCACATGTCATCCACCTCCAGAACCTGTGCAATTTTTCAATGTCTCTCCTACGTTGCCTGTCTTTCTCCCTTGTTCAGTCTCAAATAAAGAAAAATAGAAAAGGAAATATAGCGCTAACTGAGGGCTACATCAACAAGTGGCCATTGAGGGACAGGATGGGAGGAAGGCACTTATGGATCCGTCCTTCCGCCAACAGCTTCATTAATCACGCCCCCGATCGATGGCTGCAAGGAAACAGGGGCTGCCCAGTACTTCCCACTAACAAACAACACAATAGATTTCTCCCTATTCCATCTCTCACTTGTTGTATCTTTGACCCAGTTTGTCTCTAAATGTGACTAATAGTCCACAGTCTGACCAAAAAAGCCATTAGTCCAGAGTGGACCGTCAGTCACTTACATTGTGAAGCATATCACACCAAGGTTGTGCCCTTTCTTGATATTTTGCCCCTGCACCTGCATGTGTTTGTGCATGCCACTGCAACTATTAGTGTCCTCGTTAACGATGCTTTGGATCAGGGTAATCAAGGAAGGGCTTAAAATGCAGAAAAGCATATTTCTTGAAGGATGAGCATATCACAAACATCATAATTGAACTTGTGGAAGCTTGTCAACAAAATTTACACTCATAAATACAGTGCGGTTATTTCATAGTTTCACTTTCATAGCTCTTATAATGGTGCCATTGTACCATAACACTGATAATAGTGCCTCTTTTCTGCTGATTATATCTTATCCTTTGTTGGTGTTGTGGATTGTCTCACTTCCCTTCAACTCAGATAAATGTTATGGTTCCCGGAGCTGGCCAATGAGCCATGAAGCACGCCTGATTAATTGAAAAATCTAAAGAGATAAAGACCATACCGCTGCTAAACCAGGGAGCACAAGGTAATGAAGAGATACAAACAGCAGTGCTGCAAAGCTAAGAGGTAAAAAAAGGTAGACAAAGCACTAATATTACTGAGGGAAGAAGTTGGATGTGTCAGGAATATGTAGATGAGTCATGAAAGATTATACACAACACATACCTCTGTAAAATACTTATATATGTCAATAGTAACTATTATATTCTTCTATTGATTGGCTGCCCAACACCAAGAAGCTGGATTTTAAATAATAAGAGCCTGTCAGACAGATGCTGAGGGGGGATGAAACAAAACACAAAAGCAAGAAAGTTGGCACACAGCAGAAAAGTGAGACCATGTTTGGACCATGCCAGGCAATGAATAATAACCTTCATCCCTAAGGTTACCACCTATTCAGTCCACAACCGCTCCAAGAGGAGTCAAGGTTGCAATCATGATTCACCAGGTTTTCAATTTCCTCTGTAAAACTAGTCTCTAAGTGAAGACAGTGTGTTTCTCACTGGAAGTATTTCACTGGAAAACATACATGTTATTATAGAGATAACTTCCTTTTCACCAAATAAGACACTTAATACCATTTATTAAATTCTTTTGAACAGATGTGGATGTAAGCAACAACTTGACTCGTTTGCAGAGGCGGTAAGTCTAGTAGAACAACTTTTCTGATATTTCACATGAAACAGTGGTATTGTTTTAACTGGTGTCAGTGGTAGTAAATTAGAATTCACGGCACCATCTCGAGAAAGCACAGAGATACACATTTAAAGTTTGAAATGCTTTATTAGCAATGAACATTATAAATAAATAAAACAATCTCTAAAACTATAAAACCACCATCACTCAAACCCTTTCTCTGAACAGTTGGCAATTCAACAGAAAGTTTAAAGTGCTTTGTTAAAAATGAATATTAGAAGTAAACAGAGCAATCTATAAAACTTCTAAACTGAGTGTCTTTGGTTCATCAGTCAACAGCCTTCTCTCTCCCTTTCTCTATATCTGTGTAAATTATTTTTCCAAGTGTATTTTTGTCACTCCTTGCTGCAATGAGTAGCTGTTTGTCTTTCGTGGTGCTGAACAGGACTGTTAGGAGTCAAGAGTGCTGAGGAATTCACTCCTCTTGAGCTCCAGCGAGCATCTGTTCCTGCTGTCACTCCATTTGTTGGCCATTGTGGACAAATTTTCTCTCCACAGATCCAGTGGATGCTGGAATGCTCAGGCTGACAATGGACAGCATGTCAGGCAGATCCGCTGCTTGAAAGAGAGCCATCCACTTCGAAGTCACACCTTTGGACTTCCACTCATCTTCTTCACTGTCTCCAAGGCCCTTCAAAATGGTATTTGCTGTATTCATCATATAGGTCATCCATGTTGACTCTAAGGATGAGGATGAGCTTAACGGTGACCCTCTCAATATCACAGAAGGCGAGAATGCCATGGTGCAGAAAAAGAGGCTGCAGGCAGCCAGTTATTGTCTGAAAAGTGGAACCAGTTCTCAGATTGCCTTGTTAAGAAAGGCAGTGAAGTCTGCTTTTGCCAACAGTCAAGCAGAGTCTGGTGCTATTCTGTAGATTTTACTGCACAAGCATGCAATAGAGCAAAACCGAGGCTGGTTCACGAGCACAGACACTGAAGGACAAACAGATTCTCCTGTCTTCTATACCTTTGCTGAGCAACCCCAACTGAGTTTCATCTCTAGCTCTCCCACAACCTTTTTTTTTTTTTTTTTTTTTTTTTAACCATACTTTCATTTGCATTTCCACCATTATATTTTGCTTAAGGTCTATGGTTGGCCCCTTGCCCTTTGGCCACCTGGTCATTTGGTGATGAGTTCTGTAACTATTGGTGTCCTGGCCCAGCTTAGTTCTAAAAATGAAATATGAACATATGAGTATCACGGGGTATATCTCAGCTGGGTATCACAGGGGTATTGTCTCAGCTGGCCGGTACTTTCCAGAGCTGGTGGCATGTTAGGTTCTTTCCTGAGCCTGTCTGTTTAGGACCTATACGTATTCTGATCTGAGCATAAATGTTTTAAAGAAAAATACACCACAGTTTTCTCTGAACACTCACTTTTTTTACTTACTTTGGGGTGCATGCTCTACCAGGTGAGCTACCAAGGCAGCCCCCACTTACATTACTTTTACTTTCACTTCCTTTTCTGCTTCCTTCCTAAACACACAAACAACACAAAGCATGTCCTGCCTTCTTCTACTACAGCAACCTTCCCATGTGTTTCCTGTAGAAACACAGCTTCCACTACAGTGTCAGAGCTCAATGGTAAATCCCCACAGATGACAGCTTGGCTCACTTGAGTATGTACAAATTTCCACTGTCAAAGATGAAAACACTCATCCACCATCCTGACTTCAACACCCTTTGCAGTACAATATACTGTACAGTATATATGAGCATCATACTACCTCCTTACTGCATTGACACTGAATGTTGGCATTATGCAGCATGTGGTACAGATATGTAAAACATGGCTGCAATTCCCTTTTGAATCAAAGATGGAGAGATGGAGGATTTAATGAGTCTTTTACTGTCCTTAGTGTAGATTTTCTCCAGCGCTAGGTACTGCACCTTGTAGCAGCTTGTCTCTGACATGGATTTAAAGGCAGATAACATGTGGAAACCCTGGTGATTTTACTCTGCCCTCACACCCGCTTCTCTCCCCTCATCTCCCTGTAATTTATCACCTCATTAGCGCACAGCCCTGGAGGATTTTTCAAGGTGTTGTAGGTGTAACACATCCAGATGGATGTTTCCAGCACTGCCATTTTATTTGTTCCATGCTGTTTACATCCTCCATGCAATGCACTGTAGTTGTACTCCTGGAGCTTTGGCCATGTGAGACACAATATGCCTTGTAGCACACTGGGTTACTGTATTACCTCTTGGACCATTTTGGACACAGGATGTGTAGGAAGAAAACCCAAAAGGTTTCAAACAAAAATTGTCTCCCATGCCCCACTGTGACTGGAATCCTCTCTTCGGAGAATATGCCCCTTCTACTTATATTCAAACAAAACAAAGCACCAGGGGACCAGAGTTAAGAAGCTGTGTACAGAGCAGTGGTTTGACAGCAGGAACTGTCAAATGGCATCTTTATTATGTTCCATGAGGAGTCCTGGAGGACCGCACAAGCATCTGTTTCCCCTCTTTGCTGCCACTACAGTCATACAGAAATCAACCAGCTTTACTTTACCCAGTTGACACAAGAGGACACGATTTAGAGGAGCAATGCATCCCAGACAAATGTATTGCAGGGGAGAGAGTGAAGGGAAGTGGATCTTAAGTGTGTTGGAACGTTGTGATCCATTGTTTGGCTTTACTGTTGTGCACGCACATTTACTTAAGTACTCTACTGGAGTACAGTTATGTCAGCCTACAAACAAAATCAACGAAGAAATTAGAATGCACTAATAGAAATTAAATGCCATGCAAACATACACAGGTGTTTTAAGTTACATGGCTGATTAGACCTACTCAGGTTGGGAGCTGGCACTGCATGATGATGCTGGGATTTACATGAGGTCACCATGTATTGTTCTCATAAGAAGGAAGAAACCAGACAAAACTAACTTGTGTGCAAAAAGGTTGAAGAAATACCATCTGCTGGGAGCTTTGACACTCTGAAATGGGTCATAAAATGAGTGTAGTGAGCATGTTCACTTTTGATACTTGCGTTTTTTTTTGGTATTTTTAAATTGTTGTATTGACACTTTTACTTAAGTAGAAGTAGTTCCTCCACCACAGACCACAATTAAGTCCGTCAGGCAGCTGGCTGGCAAAAATAATGGCTAAATGCAACAACAGGGCTGGAAAACGGAGCTTGGGTATAAAATAAACAAAGAGTTTAATTACTATTAGTTTCCAGTTTCATGCTGATGTTATATAAAAAGCCCATAAATGTACCAACCTTCAGACAATGTTAATGCCATTAATGTTATAATTTATTATTTAACGTGTTTCAATAAATGAACATTTGATCATGTAGACCAGATGGGGAAATGACTTTGGTTTGCATGTACGCTTGAAGGAGTTGTACATGTAAATCTACATACTGCCTTTGTTTGTGAGTCAAAATGCTCCAGCCTCAGCTCTCATAGTGTCACCAATTTTGCATGTGGAAAAGTGAATGCAGCCTCTTTCAGAATAATTCTTTTATGACTTAACATTAGCATTCAGTTTCCACTTACCAAAATGTAACAGCTGGCTTCTCACTCTCTGTGATTGCCTCAACTAACCTCAATTTCTGCACCTTGTTAAAGTGTCCCTTACATGTGTGCACGTACTTGCACTTGAATTGACTGGACACTTAAAATATTCTCAGCTAATTCTTTTGAAAATAAATGCAATTCAGTTTGGGTCCTGCTAGTTCATACTGTCGTAGACTGCACGCAATTTCTTATATTCCCAACTGTTTATAGAGTTTAAATTGAAAACGTTCCTTTTATATTCAGGTGTACGGCCTGAAATTTATCACGGCTCTCTTTCCTTTGAGCCATTCAGAAGAGTCTCAAAATGCAGGTTAGGTGTACGAGGAGGTGTGGACTCATGGTGTTTCAAATTGAACGAAATAATATCCATGCATGTGACTCATAAAGGGCACCTGCTCTTGGGCTCCTGCTGGTAGTGTTTTCCCAGCGGTTGGTTGAAGATCAGGGCTGAAAACAGAGCAGGGTCCCAGTGGGGGTCCACATCTGGAGTTTGCGAACATGAAGGCCAAGAACTGAGGCTTCAGGGCCTAATTTAGCAGCTGCGGGGGGAAAAGACGCTGTGGGCAAGAAGACTGAAGCGCCACCCACTGTGATTCACTCAGAAATGAAGAATTTGACTTCAAAACACCATATATCCATTAAACAGCTCCACAAATTTTTAGCATTGTGTGACATTATATAAGTTTATTGGATTTAGTTAACTTGATAACTTTAACTTTGATATGATGATTTGATACACACACACACACACACACACACACACACACACTCTTAAATATGGTGCTCAACTGAGGCATTTTAATGTTCTCCTTAAACGTTTCGACCATACTAGCTGGATTGAGTCACATTTACAAAGCAGCAGAGAAAGAACCTCCATATATCCACTTTAGATTGCCACCTTTCGTACTTGAGGAAATACCTTTTGTACTTAGGAAGAAATTTTCAAGGTAGTTGTCTGAAAGTCAATTCTTTTATATTTTTTCTGTGTTGTGACTTGCCGGCTCTGCAGGAGGAAAAAAGTTATAGATTTTTCTCGTATTGCATTTATGGACAAATGGTGACAACATCAAAACAAACAAACACAACTTGGAGCCACTACTGCCAGACAACTACTTCAGAATTGATTTGATGTTCTGTGCACTGTAAAAGCTGAACAACATAAATTTTAGTGCTTCTGTTTTATGGAGTTCAACAAAAAGAAAATGCACAACAAACCCTTCTGTTTTTGTTGTTTGAAGCTGTATATTTGTATGGTTTAGCTTTACATGTTAGACATAGTTTCAGGCTGATGTTTCTATTCAGGCCAACATCGAATGAGTGAGGGAGAGATTTGGGGTCTGGCGGCTTACTTAAAGCCACTAGGCTCCCAGTTTTACTGCAACTGTTAGGATAAGCAGGAAATGGATCGATGGATGTCCTCTTGTGTGTGTTCCTGCAAAGTCTCAGTTCTGCATGATGATGATGTTCATAGCAACTGTACTCTGCTGCAATACAAAAAAATTATCTGTATAAATTCAGACAAAGTGCTGTTAAAGTCCAATCATTTGCCTCTAACCCCATGCAGATATAATCCACCTTCTCCTCCCCCTTTGAAATCCACCTCCTTTCACCTGAATATTTCCACATCTACTTCAGAAGAAGGGGGTCAATATTCAAAGCTTTTGTCCCTGCTGCACCAGCTCCTGTCTTTATTTAACCTCTTTGTCTCCTCTCTCCCCCTGCTGAAGTCCTGAAACCTTCAGCAGAGAGAGCACAGAGCCCAAATGGACTCTTAACCTGAACGCTCTGTCGCTCTTTCAGACCTGCTCCCCTGTCTTGCATCCATCATCAGCTCCTCGGTTACATCTGGCTGTGCAGTGCACCCGCTGTGTTCATGTCAACAAGAGTAACTCCATAACAACTTGAGCAAGAATAACTTGTCAAAAGCCACCTTTTGACATTACTAATGCCAAGAACTTCAGACTACAGATGATATCATTGCTTTAATTCCTTTCCGAGAAAAGGTCAGAAATATACAAACCTACTTGACCTGTCTGCCCAAACTGCCTCATCGCTTTTCACTCCACGTTTTCAGGTCCTCCAGGGCTCAGTCCTTGTCTGACCTCTTATTTCCGCTCAGTTATTGCTGCATGTAGTAAGTCCATTGGCTATGCTTTCACTATCAACTTGTCTTGGAAAGCTTGCCCCCTAAACATTTGTTATTTAATACCCAATTAATACTAACTTGCTGCACCATCCCACAGCCTTATTGTGACCCTCCAAAATAAAATATCTATCCACTACAATGAATAGTCCCACAGAAATGCACAAAATCTATTGAATCAAACCTTTTGTTAACATATGTACAGCTCATGATTCAAGCCTTTGACGTGTGCAGTTTCTCAGTGCCGACCTCCCTGAATTCATGTTTTCAGACTTCAGTCATCCAGATCTAACCCTAACCCTAACCCTCATCTTCAACCTCCCTTAATGCTACAATATAACTCTCCTAATACTTTCATGTGGCTCGTTCACACCAGTGTTTTACTAGCGACCACCATTACAGTCCTTCCATACCTCCAGATACCTCCAGAGTCCTATGGTTAGAAGTCAACTGATTTCTCATATTGGTCACAACTGATCGGATTTGATCCCACTTCACAAACTAAGCTCCAGCTCTACCTCCACACAACAACACGCATTTTTCATTAATGTTGTAATTTTTATTCATTTTTTTAGTCTGGCTACTTAGCAAGACTATGAGCTCACAACCACGCTAGTGGCTCCAAGTTTAGCAGGGAAATCAGGTCAGTCAGTCATTTATTGTTGCATCAAGTATGTCTATTGTGCAAATTTAGAGTAAACTGAAACTCTTAATTTGTACTATAGACTGCTCCTACTTTTACTACTGCTGCTGCTACGACTGTCGCATCTCTGAATGCCATTGCTATAACTGTTAATTGATCCTATCATGTGGAACTCATCATTTTTACTGGGTGCTGTTTATCATTAGACAATTTAAGTGGTCACTGCTGATTTGCAGTGTTGTTTTGTTTATGCTATTGCCAATCCTAGCTGGATTCATCCCTCATGAGAGCTGTGTCAGTTACCTTGATTATAAAGCCATAGCAACTAAAAAGTTGCTTGGAGTGCCTGTTGCTAAGCTCCTTCTCCAAGCCTTGATATTACTTTCTCTATAAATAGGTTTATCTCCACTGAGGTCAAACTGCTTCATTCAGCTTAGTGAATACAAAGTCAGAACCCATTTATCATCAGAGGAGCAGTACATTTAGAAGATTTACATTTTAGTCACCCTTATCCACAGTGACTTAAAATGAGTGAGCCAGCTGGGGTTTTCTGTCTTTCTGAAGGATACGAGGATGATTTCAGAGAGAATAGTTGGTTAGTAAAGCTGTCAAGTGCCTGTAAGTTTTTTTCTTATTGCACTTAGGAAAATCTGTCATTAACAACATTCAGGTATATGAAGTCTTCTAATCCTCACTGTACTTTGTTCCCACAGCACAAACTCAAGCCTCACTGCTGAACTCAAGTCTAATTCTAGTTTGAAGCTAAACCCAAACTGTCAACTAAATTCAATCCTTATACCAACGTGACATAATCCTATAGCAGCTAAAATCCTAAACCCACTCACTGTCAACTGTTCTTAAACTGAAGGCCTAAAACTCAACTTATCGTGACAGAATACAAGAATACCAACACTCTGTATTCATTTCCCTCTGAACAGACACATTCTTCAGATTATTTAATTTCAAACTCAAACGTCGTTTGAATCCTATTTTTCATCAAAATGCCAAAATATTTCTCTTCATGAGCAAATGGAAGTGTTGTTGGGGGGACTTGTTTATTTTCACCATTCAATTACGTACGTTAGGCTTCTCCTTCACCTTGAGTCATGTGACCTTCATCAATATATAGACTAATCTCCACTTGGGTCAAGCTGCGATGTTCCCTTTTGTTCTGGCAAGCTGTAGTTTGTTGTATAATTGGATGTCTCTTCATTCCTTTCCCTTCTCACATGAAAGCAGCTTTATATCATCCAGTGTGTACACTGGCAGTGTCACACCAGTAGACCTTACAGCAATTCTGATTGGCTCTTTTTATAATCAAGCAACCATCTGGTGGCTTCCTAATGGGCTTAATGAGTTTTTCTTTGCATTGTTCCTGCACGTGTGCACTAATGAGTGACTGTATACACAGGTGAACATGTACATAGATACATGTATGCAAACTCAGACGTATACAAACTGTTCTTTGTGCCCAGCTGTCTCACTGCTGCTCTGCTCAATGATAAAAGTCCATGCATTGTGAATAAGTCATCTCTTGGATGTAATTAACCGCATAGCTTCATTTCATATCCCACGGTTCAAGGTTCTAACATAGCAGCTTTCTATATCTTCTATATCTTTCTGTACATACATTATTATAAGTTATTATGAGCCCAAATGACTCTGGTGTCACATGGCCTCCATACAGGTTTCTGTCCTTCAGAGGCCACTGAAGAGGACACGCCTTTTACACCATCCCAACTCCAAGGGTCTGAGGTGGAGCCCAGAAATAATCGTCTCAGTGGCCTTTTGTGCACTCAGCAAAGCAAGATGGGGAGTTCATTTGCTGTGAAAATTTATATCTCCCTTTTCCTTGGCTCCTGGTGTTCTCCCATCCCCACCACACACATAGCAGGATGGGTATTCTTCTTTCTGTGGGCAGCAGCCGCCATCACTGACACGCCACATGTTTTATTGCCCACTAAAGCATAATGCTCCACTCCTTTTTGATATTGAATTATTTATTTATTTTCCTGTGCTGCCTGTGAGCCCCTATGAACGATTGGGTGCCTTGTGCCTGCTGCGACATGATCTCGGGGGGTATAAATATATTGCCGGTATTTGTTTCCCACCTCTAAGTGGATCGGACGACACTGCAGACAAATACTCATCCTCCAAAGTAGAAGAGCCTCGACAACAAAACAAGTATGTCCTCTGCTCCATAATCCTTATTGCATCCAGCCGTCTGGTGGGGGTTGCAGGGAGAAATAGAAGACTGTTATTATCAGACTCAGATTGCTTTGTGTTTGCCCAGTATGGATTTTGTACATGAGACCTGTGACTTTGCACAAATGCAGAGACTCTAATACTATATATGATACTGCGTGTATCTAAAATACATTTTACATTCAATATTTTATTTCACAGCTATTGAAAGCATCCATAGAGCAGGGTTTATTTTCAAAGACACTTTCCCTTTAATGGCAATAATATCCGGAAACAGGATTTGTCAAGAAATCCTTTTCTTACCTAACCTAAATATTCAAATATTACTAACAGACGTTTATTGAGACTAAATGGCCATTTTCTTGTGCATTTATCATTTCGATGCAGAATTTTTGTTAGCTGTTTTCTTTTTAAGTATTTGATTGCTGCTCCTGCTGCCACAATCTTCAGTTAACTCTGAGGCTGCTCCAATGTGCTGCTCCTATAGAACAATCTTGCTGGTTAAATTAGTGTTAATGCATGTGGAGGTATCCTAATAAAGGATGACATAAAGACTGTTGTCGTGCTGCATCATAATGCCTCATGTGGCCTTATTATTGTTATTATATCTTTTAGAAAGACTGATGAAAGACACCCTGCTTGAGAAAATACACAGCGTCTGGCTGACGCTTGTGGAACTGAGGCTGTAGCTTAAAAGCAGGGCAGCTTCCTGCTCATGAGACCGACACCGGGCTTCTTAATTCTGTCACAGAATTTGAGATGAGGGTGTTGGTTCAGAAGACTGGAACCAAGCTAAGTAATTAATTTAATGCTTAATTGATGGAGTTTGGGCAGAGAAGGTCTGGTATAGAGAAAAAAAAGGACAGGACAGTTCTGTTAAATTCAAGATCACAAGACACTTCATGGTATTGAATGATAACAGTAATATCATACATATGTAAAAATGTTAAGCTTCTCTTCTGGGTTACTTCAAATAAAAAGATTGAAAAGTGTCAGGACAAAGTGTGTTTGTTACAGAGCGACTTAAATGAGAATACTCGTAGAATGTGGAAGCTAAACATATGACCAATCTGATTTCACACAGCCCCCACTGGGTGAATTCTGGGACATACATTAGCACCATGGCACTGCTGGAGAAGTAGAGGAATCTGTATTTTCTCCACGATTCAAGGCCAGTGTGTCCTTACAAAATTTTAGGACTTCATTGGAAATCACGAATGACAAAATCCTGCACCCAGTATTGATGTGGAACAGAAGTGCTGGGCGACAGCAGTATCTCTCTCACACTAACGTCATCTCCATATCTCTGACTTCCTTATTACTAGCTCCCCTTCTTTCTCTCCCATTCACTCTTTGAAGCTGTAACAAAAGAGAAAAATTGAGAGAGTTATCACAGTTTTTGCATAACCAGCCCATCAGTCTTGTACAAAATCATGTTTATTCATTTTGCCCTCAGGGGAGAGGGGGTAAAAAGGAGATGATTAAATTCTAATTTGACCTCTATCATAATTTAGCTGAGCCTATTATGATGTCAATCATTTGAACTCAATACTGCAGTGAGGAGAGAGCGACTGTGTGGCGAAGGGAAA
Source organism: Chaetodon auriga (assembly GCF_051107435.1). NCBI lineage: Eukaryota > Metazoa > Chordata > Actinopteri > Chaetodontiformes > Chaetodontidae > Chaetodon > Chaetodon auriga. Next base: position 14,088,819 of record NC_135076.1, read on the forward strand.
GGGGATTATAGACAGTTTGGAGACCACACAGTCACTGTATCGAATTGGTTTTATTTAGCCACATGTAATTTTTTCCCCAGCGAGAACAGAGCTTGTTCAAATGTTCCACGTGTGAAGTGAACATGGGGCATCAAAGGAATGATGGACTTGACTATAGCTAGTGAAGGTTGCTTTTCACTGTGTAATATTGTGCTACACTGGGGGAATGATTTGCTTATTACAAGGGTGAGTCAAAGATGTGACGAGCTCCGCACGATAGCAGTAAAGAAAGAAAGAAAAAAAGGATTCAGTGTTTTTCAGCTGCCTGTGTTATATGTATATGCTCTGTGCGTCCATTTGTCGAGGTGTGTATAAGCTGAAAATGTATTCGTAAGGCCCTCAAATCCATTAGACACATTTGGTGCATTGAATGTCTTTATATTCATCTGCAAAACAAAGCAGATCACAAACACATAGTATGTACATTGTGTTCTCTGAACATCTCCTAAGTGCTGTTATCCACCCCTGGATTTTGATAAAGTGAAAATAGGAACATGCAAAAAAATCAGCTAGCAAAATACATTACTGTACCAAAATAGCTGAAGACTCAGGCCTCTGTGCTTTTCTGGACTGGATTGATGCTGGTTTTAAAGGGAGTACACCAGTGATTCAGTATTGCACTCATGTTGACACAGTAAGAGACTGATGCAGAGGAGGCTGGGATATTCTGACTTTTATCCCCAGTATGGATCTATTTACAAAAATGTTGGGTCCTACAGTTCACATAGTGCATCTCTTTACTACCTGTTATGACCAATTATGTAACACTGCAGTGCCATCAGTCCCCAGTGAGGAGCTCTGCTACTAAAAGTGACAATGGTGATTCAGTACAGTTCATCCAATTTAAAGATTTGTAGATTAAGATTTGTTCATTCGCGTTCTGAACACCTTCCAATGCAGGGACAGGAATCAGATTTGTTTTGACCCATCACGGTACCGTTGATTGGGATAGGACCAGGGTTCTAAATTAACACCCGCCAACCCGCCAAATGCGGGTTAAAATTCATATTGGCGGGTGTAAATAAAAACTTACTAGCCAATTTGGCCGGTAATGCATTAGGCAATCATGTCAGTCAGAGCCGCTCTACAGTTCTTGGTCATTTGTCCCCCTGACAGTCCGTCCTACAGTTCCCATGAACACTGTCGTAATGCTACGTGATGACGTACAAAACGCCCATTGGCTGTGCGCAAGCACACTACAGTTTGTAGTGCAACCGGCGCGAGAAACCACGGAAACGCAAACACGAAGAAGAAGAAGAAGAAGAATGAACGGCGGCGTATAAACTGTAAAAAAGGAGAGTGAGCTAGCTAAAAGTAAAAAGTAAAGTTAAACTAAATGCTGCGGTGGTTGGGACAGACGTCTGGGGGGAGAAGAGGAAGGAGGCAGGGGATGAGAATGTCGACAAAGCGTGCGAAACGAAGAAAAGAAAGTTTAACGCTAAATGGCTGACAGGTCGTGAATGGCTTGAGTTTGATCACGAAAATGCCGTCATGTTTTGTAAGGATTGCCGCATGTACACGAAAGAAAAAAACAAGACGAATAATTTTGTGCTGGGGACTAATAATTTTAAAGTGGAGGCAGTAAAGGACCATGAGAATGCCCGAAGTCATCAGGAGAGCCGAAGGAGTCTGCAGTACTGACTGCTGCACTGTTTGTGTTTTCTAGTTGTACATACATAATTCAATTTATTACCAATGCAATTTTTTGCAAGTGTTTAAGTCATGGCTGTTACCTACGTATATATATATTTCTTATTAAAGAAGGAAAGCAGAAACACTTTAAGTTGAAAGGAAAAATACATTTTATTAGGAATGTAATGATACTAAATACTGGAAAAATGTATTTTAGAAAATAATAAATCTGACAGCATTTTTTGTTTGTATAAATTAAATATTTGCACTTTCTGTTTATATTTTGTTTCATGTGTTGTACTTTCTGTGCATTTTTCATGCCAATAATGTAAATAAAATGATCAAATGCATTCAGTGGCACTCATAATCTCTCTTATTTTCACCGGGAAAAAATTTGGCTAGTGGAAATTCTGATTGGCTGGTAACTTTAGAAGATCACCAGCCACATTGGCTGGTGATCAAAAAAGTTAATTTAGAACCCTGGATAGGACTGCTATCTACTGCCTGTTCTATTTGTCTTTTGTTGTGTGACAGCTAAGCTCAGTTGCCAGTTTATTAGGCACCCCTAACTAGAGCTAATGCAGTCTAAAACACCAGCAATAAACCCTGCCCTCATGAATACCACATACAGACAGGTATTTCTATGATGTTGAGGATAATGAGGAAAATGTTGAGTATGTCATTTAAAGAAAACCTTAACATGGACAGCAATGCACTTCATTTGTTGGCAGTACATCTTCACTGGGACACTCCCAGTAGTGCTCAGACTTTGAAGCCACTCTCTTAAATCTTCTTCTTTTTTTTTTTTCACTGAAAGAACATTGTCAAACCAGAACATAACACAATAATATACCAGTTCGGATAACCACACAGCGCCAAGACATTGATTCAATCAACATGCAAGCTGTGTGGTTTCAGTGATAACAGAGCAAGCATGATAACAGCAATAGAAAATGTTGCATTATTGCACTATTTTCTGGCGAGACCTGAAAAATGTCTCCTATATATGTTTTCAATGACATAAACTTCACAGTCATGTCACATGGAAAAGACTGAGTTGAACAAAAATGTCTCCATTATTGTTGAAACTGTAAAACTACATTTCACAGTGCTCAGTGCTGTTAGCCCTCTTATGTGTCGCTGCCTGTGTTTTCTGTGTTTACTGTGTGGTTGGATTGGCTGTTGCTGGTCTGTGTATGATGTTAATGATGTCGACAGTGTCCTGATGATCTGATGAGAGGGCTTGACTGAAGTGTGTATGTGCACCATACACGTTTGACTGAAGTGTGTGTGTGTGTGTGTACCATACAGGGCTGCACAACGAAATGCAGTTGAACTTACGTGAACTTACTACTGTGTGTGTGTTTTTCTGTTCCAGTATATACACTATACAGTATATGTGTGTGTTTGGCCTTGTCGCACATATTTCTTTTCATCAGAGGCTCAAAGGCGAGGGGACCATGGGGATCCACTCAGCGGGCGAAATCACTCCTCAGAAGGAGGGGGGGAGGTCTGCTTGGGGTTATCTCCTGGACCGACTGGAGCATGCTATGGGGATAATGCCACAAAACATGTGATTTAATTCCTCCCTCTAAAAGGAAGAAGAAATATGTTTTCAGTTATTTCAAAGAGCTAGCAAAAATCAAGCTTTTCATAAAGCCCGGCTTGGAAAGGGGGCGAAAAAGTGACATTTAAGAACTTCAATTTATCGCTGCCTTGATTTCCTGTCCCGTCCTCTTTTTCTTCATTTCTTTTTTTTCTGGTATTTTGTGACAATTAAATGTTCGTGCAAAGCTGCACATGTGCATTATCAGAATGTTTTTTTTTGTCCTTTGTATTATGAGTTATTAAGCGTCACTTGAAGACAGTTCTGGTAATGTGTTGCTTTTTGTTCTGTGTCTCAGAAGGTTTTCCCATTGCACCAGTACTGCTCTGTGCTCATACTGAAACTAATAGGACTACGCTGATACAATTTCTTTATTATTCTTGACAATTTACTGGTGCTTCTTAGTTTGTAAACAGCATTGGAAATCTCTGATTTATCTTTACAAATGGAGCAAGTGGACAGTACCAAACATCAGCAATGTAGCCCAACCAGCAGCATTTAAAACTGTCTCAAAGCCGATGTGTTTAGGTGTCAGCATGCTTCAGTCACACTGAACTGTAAAACAGACAATACAGCTATAGAAAAAACTAGCGCTGCACACACAGAATCATGCAGAAACATGAATCGCAACAAGTCTTTCTCAGCTGCTTCATCTGCCTCTGCACACCTCTTTATCACCAGGTTGACAGCACAATGAGGGAAAGACATAATCAAATTTACTGAAGTACATTCCTTGTGGGATTCCTCAATGATGGTTTAAGCAATATGAAATTTAACAGCTGAGCTCATTTGTTTTGGCCAATTCATGTTGCACTGTCATGTTACAGTGATGAATGATGTTCCTCAGCAGCAAGAGGGTAAGAGGTTAAAAAGTTTTCTGACTGAAGATAGAAATATTTGAAACTAACTCAATATCATCAAGTGAATGATGCCAAGAACAGTCTCACTTCTGAGAGTACAAGACGTTGTTGAAACCTCTGGACAAAGAAGTTTAAGATAAAAATAACAGAATAAAGGTGGGCAGGTAAGCCATATTTAGTGTTTTTAAGAAGTAAAAATACATGAATTCAATTAAAATGAAGTACATAATTTTAGTAAATTTGGTTCTTTACTGGAAAATAACCAACGAATTGAGTTTTTGTTTCTCAATTTGCAGGCCCATTTTGGGTGGAAGTAACAAAAATCGCACACTGTAAGCAATAAATCAGTTGGTTATTGTGAATGATGAATAGACGACAGTAACACAGCCCAGGTGAGAATCTGAGCAACACTTTTTCCAAATAAAATGTCAATAAAATTGACATTATCACTTTATTTTTCATTTCACGTGCATTTCTTCACATCAATTATTAATCCCTAAGCATTTTCCTTACTCTCATCTTTTTCTTTTATTATTTTTTCTTCCTTTCATCCTGGAGGCCACTTTCCTTAAATGATAAATGGCAATTTTATGAAGTGAATGATGAATGTAAGACCAGAAAAATGATGAAGCATTGCTCTGTTTTCATATCATGACTGTTTTAATCAAATCGGCTTTAAATTAATCAAATCACTAGATAGTTAATCAACTTCTCATTTCAAATCCATTTTTATAATCCTGTTTTTTCAATAGAAGACATCTTCTGCTCTTTATTTCCTCTGTGTCAACAAAACACATTACACAAACCACCAGAAAACCTGTGTCGGTCACTGATCTGATTTATGTTTTGGATCATCACATGTGCTTTTGCCCCACAACCACTAAAGTGTTTCTTCAAAGCAATAGCTATCTCTGGAACAAACAGACAATTTGTGAGCGCAACAGAAGAACTCAATTTCAACACCAAATTGAAGTGAAGAGACAAATAGCTGCTCACACACTTTGACTGAGTGTTGATCTTTAACACTGCCACAACTGTTAAAACATACATGGAAAAACAACAAAAACACTGGAGGAACATGGCTTCACACTCAGGATTAAACCACTTAAGACAGGTCCACGTCATATCCAAGCTTGATGGGAAGGAAGCTGTTTGTGAAGCTGTCAGCTGGGGGTTGGAAAAAACCTAATGGCTGATGATCATTCATTGATCCTTCAGCAGCCACATCCCTTCGGCTCATTTCTGACCTCCCCCTCTTTCTATTTCCTTTTCTCCCGCTCCAAACACATCGCCTCCCAACGTCCCGCAAGGTCTCATTGATCGGTGTCCTTCAAGGGCGCAGTGGTCGTGTGGTTGGAGGCATCCTGCAATGTGGACTCTTAGACGGTCGAACAAGTTAAGATGATTGTACTGGACCACTTACTGTAGAGAGTCAGCAGGGACAATGATCAGGGGACCACAGCACAGTACAGCTCAAAGATTGAGAGCTTACCCATATCTCCACCTCATTACCCTCTTATTCCAATTTGTAGACACATTCCTCAGCACAGCGTCGCCCTGAATCATAAGAGGAGGTCTTCTCTTCTGCCAAGAACCTGGAGAGAAAAAGCCCACAGGCACAGAGAATATAGGGTTTAAAATTGCAATTTAGCCGTACGTCTGCCCTGCTCTCGTAAAGTGATTTTAATAAAATGCAATGTATTTGCACCAAATATGAATACCTGCAATGAATACCTGTAATTAATTAAGCACTGTGCTGTAAATCATGCCTGACGGTTGTGTGTGATTGGACAAGACAGCTTTATCCAAGCTAGCTGTTGGAAAGGCTGGCATGCTTACATCTATTCCATGTGACTTGTATTTCGCTTTATATTGACACCAGAGGTTGAATTCATTATTTCTGAGAATGATGGTACGCCGCCTGAGCAATATTGAACACCATTCTCAGGCACATGGATGACTGAGCATGGGAACTTCCATGCATCATGATGCTTCGGACGACTCAGTCATTGATGCACAGCATGGGGGAGTGTCTAGTTGTCTGAAGACTCATAAAAAATGGCTGTGTATTTAATATGACTGTGTTTTGATCTTTATAACGACACTTTTCCTGGCCAAAGCGAACAAGATCCAGATTGCAATTGTTTTAACTGTTGGCAGTGTCAAAAATCATGTGAAACAGCATTTAGGTGGCCAATATTGGACATCATATGATGCCACTGGACTCCATGTACTACTAAAGGCAGGGACACGCATTTTGATTGTTGGAAAGAGTCTATTCCAGTCTGGGTCAGTTGATGATGACAGATAAAATCATTCAGTTTCAGTAAAATCATTTCCACCCAACGTCTTTATTTCCAATTGCTGCCAGTCGCCAACAGATGGAGGAACAACTGTTTGACACTGTCGCAAGACAGTTAATGCCTCTGCAACGTTAAATCGACGACCTGCCAGAAATGGGCTGACAGAGAAAGAAACTGCATATGAGCAGTGCAAGGGCACGTTTGCTTTTTTTGTGACAACTGGCATCCAAAGCTCCGGTCGTTACTGACTTGTCATTCAGTCGTTTATTTTCCATCCTGACTGTCAAAGGCTTAAAAATGCGCACAAGTTGTAGGAAACAATCTTTATGTGTGATCGATCCATCTTAGAAGGGTTCAGCTAGTTGTCAGCTTTGCCCCAGGCTTCAGGAGGGTAAAGGCATAATTTGTTCCACCCTTGTAGGTGCAATAAAGATACCAGGAGAGTGAGAGCATGTCAATCAATCACCATGTGTACACGCTCAAACAGCCCTGAGAGGAGCTCTAATCAGCCAAACTGAGAAAACACCCTCTGTGGGTGTGCAGAAAATACACTGTTTTAAAATAGATTTCTTATTTGTTTCATTGTCTTGTTAATCATCTAGAGGCTTGTCAGTCACTTTTGAGGTAGTTTGACATGCCCTTACATTTTCATATCTATATCTATATCTATATCTATATCTATATCTATATAAAAAAACATTGATCCCAAAGTGCAACATATGTTTATATGCAGCACAACTCAACACCAATAATCTGAGAGCAGTGAGAATGTCATTAACTTGTCCTTTTTTTGTTGTTGTTTGTTAAAATTACCTGTAATCGAGCACTTTTCAAATGCAGAAATTTCTGTTTCATACGGCTGGTGGGATTGCCCCAGAGGATTAATTTTTACTGTTTTATCTGCAGTGATGAAGAGATGGCTGATATGCACTAGAGAGATAAAAGGCCTGTAACAGTCAACAGAGCCCTGCCTGGCATGCAATCGTGCCTGGCAGATTGTCACTAATCATGAATCGCATGCATAGAGACCAATGACCAGTCTGCCACAAACGTCTCTTCTGTATCGTGATGTTTCTTTAAAGAAAAACAGCGTGGAATCAATCATTTACTCAGCTGATAGTAATTAGCAGGTAAATTACTCAGAAGCCAGGAACGTGGGTTGCATCACCGTCCTCTCTCCTCACCGTCATGTTCCCTCCCTCACCCCTGCTTTGCATATTACCTTACATCTGATTGTAACTTTCCCTCATCTGTCTCCCCTCCCCTCTCTTCCATCTCCTCTTATATACATCCACTTTGATTAAAATCACGGTTACTTCTGAAGCAACCATCAGGCATGCAGATATATAAGTCTCTGATTAGATTACATTCCTTGTCTTTTAAGAAGAGGGAGATTTATGCCTTTTCATTATTAAAGAGAAAGCATTTAATCAATAATTATTGGGGAGAGAATTTATGGCAGGCACAGTTGGTTGAAAATCTTTGGGGCCAATGTTATTAACTGTGACAAGGCCTGTGGCTGCTGAGGGCTTGGATCTTGGCCCGCCGTGTGAAGACAGGCAGTGGCAAAGCCATCACTCTGTGTGCCTGGGTGGATGGAGGCCTGCAATCTCTGCCAGCTGCTGACAAGCAAGACGCAAGACACTCGTGCCACCTTAAATCTCAAACAGGATTCGGGCACGGGGAGAAGCCCGTGTGTTTCGTAAAAAAAACGAGACATGTACGCGACACACACACACGCCTCCTCTAACATGTCTGGCTGCTTGTTGCTTCACTCAACGGCAGAAAGCTGTGATACTGCCAAGTGTGAGCTGTGTACTTGTCCCTGAAATGATCACAGGCAGTCAGAATCTCCCTGAAGAAACAACTTGGTAAAATCCAAGGCGAACAAGTTCACTCATCACTGCCAATTCCCTATCCGCTAACTTGTGTGTGTTTGTCTGAGCAGCACAGCTTGCTTTTTTGATGTTTATTTTTTATTTCTCACATACAATTATGTTTGGGCATACCCAAGGGCCTCCGTTACTTCTTCCTCCTCCACCTCTGTAAAGTTTTGTTTGATTGATTTTCAGCAATTTTCGTCTTGTAAATCCACCATCTCTATCATGCTTGGCTTACTGCGCTGATGTCCGCCCTTGTTGTCGACACTGTCTCAGCTCAGGGATGGATGAATGAAGGAGGGGTTGAAGGGAGAGGGAAGGAAAAAATAAAAACTCTGATAGGAAAGGGAGGGAAGCCAGTCCTGTAAGAGGCTTAAGAGCCTCCTGGAAGCTGTCGTTTGGCTTGGGACCGAGTGCTGTTGTGGAATTGAGTTGCTCCTTTATCTGTTTTCGGCTTTGTGATTCCAGGCAAAAGTCTGACCACCGCTGCTCTGCTTGGTTGGCTGTGGCGCATGCACACAAAACACACACATACACACAACCACGGGCTTAAGACCCTCTCACACACGAGTGACTCCATCTTTAATTTCTCAGTTTGAACTTCAGAGTTGCTTTTTGGAGGCAACAACAACAGCGGGAAGCATCAAGCAGACTGAATTTGTTCATTTCTCTGTGTTGTTTGCGCATCTTACACAAGTTTGCTAAAAGTTGCTCAAACCAACGTTCATGGTCATGACTTAGATTTGTGCCATGTTTACTGATGTAGCAACGCTGAGCACCTTCCCTCACGACAGCACTAAGGACACAGGTGTGATCTGTAGCCTGCAAAACAACATTTTTTAAAAAAGTTAAAAACTCTCCCTCCTCTTTAAATGTTGGAGAGAAAATTGCCAAAACACCATTTTATTCATTTTTTTTAATTACAGTGATGACATAGTGTAAACTCATTGTTGTTCAAGGAACAGAGAAAAAATCAAGACAAAACATGGGAAATGCATGTAGGACCTTTGACTTCGAGGGGATATAAAAAAATGTCGCACGCTGCAGGTGTCTTGTCATTGTAGGTGTGACAGTCTTGCATCTGCTTACGTGACAGGTACTGTAACACCAGTGAGCTAAAACAAGTGTTTTTGTATATAAATTTAAAGTTGCAACCATGTAATGAATTTCATTACCTTGTTCAGAAGATGGGACTGGCATAATTTGATCCTCTTAGTACATCAATTTCAGCAAATGGAACAAACCAAGTGATGAATTTAGCTTTGTAATATGTGTGGGGGCAGTGGCCCTAACAATACTCACAGCTAAAACATAATATTTAACTAATCTTTGTGAAAGCATTTGATTTTACAAAGCAAATGAAATTTTCATTTTGACACAGGGGGAATAATCAGCTTCACTATAAGATTGTTTTAAGATTTTAACACCTGTTTGTTCATGAATGCCTGAAATAAGTAAAACTCTTGAGTATGACTTGTGCAGATGGACATTTTTTGCAATGCTGATACAAATCAGAATGAGCAGGTAATAGTCTAATCTTGAGGTAAAAGAGACTGTAAAATTGTATAATTCAATGTTTTATGAGTCTAACCGATGAATAATGTGAGTGGGATTCAGACAGCGTGAGCGTTACACAGGCACCTGCCAGTGTCTTCAGTCAGCATCCAAGGTGGGGCAGATTCATATTCTGGTCATTCATGCTTGGATAAAAGTTATTTACCAGCTAGTTTCATCCAAATGTGCAAAAATGCTCAATGGTGTAAGGACGAATTATGAACTGAATGAATGCTCTCATGAACACCTAAATATCGTGTCATTTATAAAGACTCTCCTCAGCGTTTGGCTTTGAATGACAACTTTAAAATGACTTCCATTTTTTTTACGACAACACTTGCAATCATGCCTTTGTTTCCTCAGTGCACACACAGTGAGCTCGCCCATCAGGTTATTTTCTCTTACAAGTCCTGTGAACATTTGTGTTTAATCAAGTAGCGGCAGAACAAAGACGGCCAAGCTTAAGCTCAAAGCTCCGCTCCTTCTTCAGATCCTCTCTGATAAAACCAGGTCCAGTTTTCATGGTGTCAGGCTCTGTTTATATAGTTTTTCTGGATAAATGTCAACCCATGACCTTTTTTGAAGTAATTTACTCTCCACAGAAGGCAGATGCAGTGCCTGCCTTTGTGCGGTGGTGTTCACTGGTGAGGTGGTCTTTTACTGCTATAATCCTTTACATCCCCCCCCCACCCAGGCATGCATCTCTCTCTCTCTCTCTCTCTCTGATGGACACTTTGAGGGAAATCTGTTGTTCCTTGTTGCATTTTGCTTTCATGTTGCATTGATACACTGACACCTCAGCCAAGCATAAAAGCTTCTTTGCAATCTCAAGTTTTCTTTTTTTTTTTTTGGTAGAAATTTCTGTGTTTCTGTGTTTTTCTTTTTAAGGCCAACTGGAAAACACACATAGAAGCAGGTAAATGGAAACACTGTTTTTTTCCCCCACCATTTTTATTATTATTTGATCTCATACTGCTCTCCACAGTGACCTGCAGTATAAAGACATTAGTTAATAAGCCTCAATTTGATCGCCGGTGTTACAAATAGACCACATACACTGTGTTTGCACTGAAGGAGCAAGTGATTAGAGTCATCCAGATACACCAACAATAGCCAGCTTGTGTTTGGGTTTTCATAATTCCCCTCATTAGTTTGTGGACGGGAAGATGGACTGCTCCAGTTTAGATTTAATGGGTGCGCTGCATTGTTTACTCTGCCGCTAATGTTAATGTAGGATGGTTTCACAAAAAACTTAAAAACATACACTAATTCACGGGAAGGTTCTTAAACAAACACTGTTTTTCAAAAGCTGTGCCTCATTTTCTGCTCATTGCACAGTCTTGAACTGCTGGACCTAAACAGCTGGACGCTGAAAGCCTTGCTTAAGAGCAACTCAACAGTGGTTATGAGATTGTTAATTATTTTACACATGCAAATGCCAAACCAGCTGTTCAAACTGGTTGATTTAATTCCCACAGTAACGTACAATTAGCGACCCCTCTGCATCTTTAATCTAATTAAGATTACATGACAAATTTTCAGTTTCAAAATTAAAAATAGAGATATGACAGAATGCTGAATTTGAAATAATAATAATGACAAAAAAAAAAACATGTGCAATGAGGCAACATTTGGACTACAGGCACCAGAAAGAATGCAACAATCTGGATAATCTGCAGACAAAAGACGATCATTTGAATGAGGTGTGAATAAAGAGAACTTCAGTAGTTTAAGCCTCGGCACGCACTCAAACACACTTTTCAAATCCTATCTAATTTTGAAAGCGGTGATAAGCCTGCTTCTCCAGGCTACCACATGGCATTGTAGTACAGCATATCCTCCATGTGCTCCTGAGGAAGCATGGCGGGAGGCCCAGCGGAGGGTTACATGCTTGGTTTGGCTCTCGATGTTGCCACCTGTTTAGGCAGCCAAGAGTTCAGTCAAATGAGGCTCTGAGTGAGCCGAGTATTGGGAATGAGCAGCATTTGACCGAAGCACCCTTCACGCTAAAATCACATCACAGGTGAGAAGCACTCAGACACATACTCGCTTGTGTAGACACTTATGGATGTGCTTATACAATGAAGTATGATTGCCTCTTTACGAATGGCCATGTGGTTCTTTTCTAATTGATGGAAAGATAAGCCACGTTTTTTCTATGCATTTGAATGTGTTGTTCATATCCAGAGCAGCGTATGTTTAATGAGTCTTGTGCAGTGCATTAGAAGGCACTGAGGCTGATGAACACACACCTGTGTCCCTCTTTTTTTCTGTTGGCCCCTGCTAAACCAGGCTGCTACTTAACTAAGCATTTGAGAACTTGCAGCAACATTGAAAAGCCACTTTCAAAACATAAAAAAAAAAAGGCTTCATTAGCCTTTCTGACATGAAACCGCAAACAAAGCTTATATAGATGTTCACAACAAGCATTCAATCAGTTAGCTGATCTCATTCAGGTGTGGGTTATTCTTGGTCACGCCCACCTATGACATAAATGCACATGAAATAGGCCAAAGCTTTTCACACACTCCACAATCAAAACATAAATACATATATTTTACACACACACACACACACACACACGCCTTTTTACTCTTGAATGCTAGCAATTAACAGTTCTCATCAAAGGAGATTTCTCTAAGAGTCTTTGCAGAGATGTTAGAGGAGGAAGATCACAGCCTCTATAAGCTTTCTGTGGACTGTCAGAAAGCCCGATGAAGCAAAGTTGTCTGGTCAAACATCAGCTTCACAGAACTGTAGTCGTTGAGTGTGTGATGCATCTATGAATTTATTTATTTGTTTGAACAAATCTTTTGAGTATACAGCGTTAAACTTTTGACAGACTTGAAAAAAAGAAGCCCTCACTATAACTTCTGCCTGCCTTACGTGCTGTAATGTTTAACCGATCTCAGAACCAAGGACAAAGCTAACAAACCACAGATGGATGGCGGTCAGACTCCAGAGTGCCGCCGTTTCTCTTTTTTAAGTTTCGTACCTTTAATGCTTCCTCAAATAATCAGGAGTGTGATTTTCTTTGGTTTGGTTTGTTCACGACTGTTCACAGTGCCTTGATATCGCAGCCTCCATGCTGATGCTGAGAAGCAAAAATATATGTCCATGCACTGCTATTCAGGCAGCTTTCAAAACGTTGCACAACTGAGGAAAAACTAACACAAACTGGTATAAAACTCAAGAAACTTTACTGCATTGGATAAAAAGCCAGGTCTTTTTCAGGCATCCTGTATTCCACTGCTGGCTTTGTTGTTCAGTTCATTTTTTTTTCTTTCTGCAGCTCATACTGTAACTCCCCACTCTCCTCTTATGGGGTTTCAGAGGTTGCTGCTAATACACAAGACAAATGATTGAATGACTCTGACATTGAAATGTCTGTCCTCAGCTGAACCTGTACCATCATGACCTTCTGATTGACTGCAGCTGATTTCCTCAACTTGCGCACAGAGGGCAATCAGAATCCCAATTTATAGCCCCCTGGCTCCACCTCTGCCTCTGACTGACCCCATTAAATCCATAAGGTCAAGTGTCAAAGGTCATCCAATGTCCTGCTGCGACGAGAGCAGGACTCCCCAAACACCTGTTTTCCCTTTAGCTGATTAAAAATGACACCATACCTTTTCATCATGCGCAACTCTTCCAGGAGAGAAGGATTTGATTACAAGGTGTTTAATATTGTTCAGTTAATGTAATGTGAAAGGGGAAATCAGCCAGAGGAAGATAAATGAAAAGCCTTCAATCTCAAATGAGTTAAACACCAATTGAAGAAATGTGGCATCTGCTTTTTAAAATGACTGCCGGAATGAAAGCACAGTGGAGTGAAGCTTATGATTTTTCTCAAGGCCAAACTGTAAGATGCTGTGTGTATGGTGAAAAGATTCAACTGTAAACACGATGGAGCAATATTTCATTCAATATAGATATGAAATGCCATTATGAAATGAGATAATTTATAAGCTATTTAAGAGAAAATTCAGTCGGGTTGCTGTGATTTATTGTAGGTTCACCTTAAAGCAACGGAAAGAAGTAGTGCCTTAGATTTATTGATATTATTATTTATTTATGGAATTTCTCTGTTTCATATAACTGAAGAACCTATGCTCATTTCATCAAAACCTCTAAATCTGCAGCTCTTAACACGCCTGTTGGCTCATTCTTTAGAGAAATAGTGCAGCACACAAGAAGTGCTAATTTTCCCACTTTTGTTGAACATAAGGTGATGAAGCACCGATTAATGAGCATGAGCAGCAGTATCCAATATGGCTGAACAAATCATCAAACTTTATCAACAAGAAAGAGAAAAATGACATTACCACCAACTGATTGCTGACAGGTGACTGACAGATGGTGTTTGGACTGTGCAGTGCAATCAACACAGCAACAAAGGAAAAAAAAAAATATATCAGTAGTGTTTCTGAATAGCAGGCCTTTATTCCTCAAAGATGTTGCATATGTTTTAATTATTTTGTGACGTTCAACCTCTCAAGTGCAGTGGGGGACCTAAATACTCAAATTGCTGAGAAAAGGAGATGGGCGTGCAGGGACAGTTCCAGATGATTTTACTCTCAGACATCAGTAGAGGGCACTGTGAGCTTTTTGGTCAGCTCGCCCCACCCACCCCGCCTCCCCCCATCGCAATCCTGCAAGTGGACCAGCCCGCTGCCTGGCCTGCTGTCTGTTGGTGTAGTAGATTTAAACAAAGAGGGTTAATATCAATCAGTGTGTGTGTAAACACACTCATAACTCACTTGAGTAATGAAGCGGCAGTGAGTCAGCCTTTTTCCTGTACGGGGATAATGGTGTGTGTGTGTGTGTGTGTGTGCGTGCATCCATGTGCGTGTGTGAAGGGGGTGGAATGTGAGAGACGAGGGTAGCCTACGATAAGAGTGTAGGCACGCTGTGGGCTGTACAAAGAAAGAAAGACGAGATTGGCAAATGACCTCACACAGATTTGTAAGCAAGGACTCGCTGGATCTGAGTTCTGTTTCGTACTTACACAACCCCTCTATAAATAAATATACAGTGTGTGAAGCCTTGAAAACCAGCAATACTTTGCTTCATTAACAGTAAAATGCTGTCTCATTTTTTTTGAACCTTGAAGAAACACACGTGCATTTACAATCAAAGTAAAGCTCAAACGTTTTGGCTGGGAAAATAGGTTTTCTCAACGCAGATCTCATCAGGAGTTTCATCATTTTAATATTCTGGAGGATAGACAGAAGTCTAATAATGAATTAAACAGGCATTAGGAAAAAAAACATTCAACATTTTTATAATACAACACTTTGTCATTCCTAACTCTCCATATACAAACGCTTGGTTGCAGCTTACAGTTAGCAATATCTGGTTACACTTTCAAAATAAAGCTTGCTGAGAACAATAATAAACACCAGGTCAATGCCGCTCTTTGTTTAAGTTTAGGCACCAAAGCTACTTGGTTAGGATTTGGAAAAGATCATGGTTTGACTGAAAATAATTATCTTCGAAACTTAAATTATGTACTTCACAATGGGTTGAGAGTTAGGAGTCTATCTGTCTACTCTGCGCATTGAGAACTGATGTTTAAGGGGTAGCTAGTGCCTTATAAAGTGTTGCCAAGGGGCCTTGACCGTACATTTATCCCGTTGCAGGTTTACCTCATTTGAATTCAAGAACTCAGTGAGGTCAACCAATCAGCATGCAGCACTGTGATTGACTTAAGCTTAATTGATACTTTGTTGTTTGACCTGTGGGAGTGTCTCTGAACAGAAATGACACATTTTCAACTGACAGGAGTGTTGTGGGGCATAATTGTCAAATACAGCTAGAAATTATTCATGTCAAGGGCAACATCAAGGACCGCCACACAGCATGGAGAGTTCATTACCACGGTGATACTCGCCACTTTACAACACAGTCTAAGCCAGGAACAAACATTGCAGGTGGACAGGAGAGATTGTAAAAAGAAAGAAAGAAAGAAAGATAGAAGGACAGAAAGAAAATATCATCATTTAAATGACTCACTAATGAGTGAGACCACAGCCGCCGAGCCAGAACTGGCAGGGTGGAAGAGTGTGAGTGATCAGTGCATTTAATCATTTCTCAGTCTTTCTACTTACTGTCACTTAGGTATAAATGTGGAACAAATTATCTGTTTTTTACAGAGAACTGTCAAGAGTTTTGAGCTACCAAGAATATATAAAGTGAGCTGCAGTTTTGAAATTAATTCCATAATTAACCATCTAATTAAATCACCTGCTTCTGCAAACATTTTGGAAAACCATTTGTATCGCAGTGAACTGTGCCATACATGAAAATAAAATCAGTAAAACTTAACGATACAGGACCACTAGCAACGGCAGACTGGCGCTAACAGCTTGTATTCTCCTGCAGAAGCCGATAGCCCATCTGATTCCTATTTGTTGAGTTTTTTTGTATGAGTTTGCTTGGGAAACACTACACTACCCACAAGCCTCGGTGAGTTCTCACCCGTTGGAGATACTGTTGTTGCCATAGAAACATTCAAGTTGGCAGCCAGACCACGTTAAAGTAACATCAGTGTGCTAGCAACCTTTGCTGGAGAATGGCATCACTCCGCCATGCTTTTACTGTCGGACATGATGTGCTTTGTAAAAAAGTCGATCATTAAAAATCAGTAATTAATGTACGTGATGAATACTTTATTTTGCTATGTATTTGTAATGTCATTCTGGAGCCAGGGATTAAGAGGGTGGGCGGGTTTCAGCTCTTTTAGAAATTCCTGGGAGTTTGAATTTATCACCCTAAGGACGTGATCCTTTGGGGGGAGTCGAATTTAAACCGGAACAGATTGCCTACAGTATAGCCTATATAGCTTACATGCGTAATCCATCATCCAGCTTGTCACCAGCGAGACCATCCCATTGAACATTAGTCTCACCTTGTTACATTAGGAAAATGGTATAAACATATTTGTCTATAAAGTCAGTATCATAAAGCGATGTCGAGCACTATAAAACAAAATTTCTATCAGCACTAAGACAGCAGTGGGAATAAAAATAAAATCCTCAAAATGTCTAAAAGGAGGAGACGGGCATCAGATTTATTCACAAAGACGGAGCTGTGTTATGTAATTTACTGTGTAATCACACAACTGATTAGAAAATGTATGTTAGACACACATATCCAGCACACACGCCACCATCCTATCTAACTCCTGGCTTGTGTGGGAAGGTGGATCCGCCAGGCATCCTGTTCATCTCACTGTACATTCAATTACAGTCGCACACAAATTACATCAAGAATACCAGCCAGCATGAGCCACTTGCCGCCTCCACATGAGAACACGCTCCTCCTTCTCCTCATCATGCCCCCATCTCGCTTTTTATTCCCTTCCTCTTCTTTGTGTCCTCTTTGGCATTTCCGCAGTCAAATGCTGGACTGTTACTTGTCTGAGAGCAACTTGCTTTCGGTTTCCACAACGGTACTTTTTGATCTCTCCCTGAGTCGAGGTGGGAAACACACGAGCAGAGAAAACAGCCTCCATCAAGCGGCCTCGTGTCTTTAAACACCCACTGCCGACACGTGCTGATAAATCTTGTTCTCTTCCATCCTGTGCTATAGAAATACACACTCACACAGACACATGCACACACTGGTGCAGCTCATTTGCAACATGCACACACAGATACATGCATGAATACGTATACATTCACACAGATGAATGCGTGTACACACACATGTTCCAAACACCCACTCTACTCATACATGTGTGCGCTTGTCAAACACACACACACACACACACACACACACACACACACACACACACACACACACACAACAAGGCTGTACTCAGCGTGTGTTCTCTCCATCATTCTTGCTCTTTCTGTCTCTCCCCAGGGTATGTATGATAGCAACTGATGTAGCCAGCAATTTATATCTCTGAGGGAGGCGTATGAAAAATACAGATAATATCCCGCAAAGGGGGTTTCAAAAGTGGAGGAACGATGGTTGTGAAGGAGATGAGGAAGAGTGGGGTAGGGGGTCCTGAGAGATCACTGTAAGGCTGTAGTGTCATTCAACCTGACACTCAAGAGATATTTGCAATCCACTTTAAACATGAGCTGTTTTCTCTCTGCATTTTCCAACATAAGTGCAAGTGCTCAACCAGACACTGTATTGTATTGTACTCAGTCAAAGTTGAAGTTAACCACGCAGTGATTAGAAATGGGGTCTAAATGGGGGGAGGGGACCTTCTCTCCGTTGGCAAGCATTTGCAAGCAAGCAGTTGAGTCTGCATCAGCTCCAGGGGCCCAGATCTGTTGCTAACCTCTGACATCCCTGTGGAGCGTGGGCAAGAGAAGAGAAAGGAATTTACACTTTGTATGTTAACAGCAAAACAATGCAGAGAATGAGACAGCATGTCAGCTTCTGATGATCTCATGCAGTAAGAGGCTAAGTAGGGACAACATGACGGGGGAAATGCCACGGGATTCATGTTATAGCAGCTATGTAATAGTGGACAAGTGGTGTTTCAACCCTTTGCCTTTCCTGAAACATCTTTCCTGTCGAAGTTGTGTGCATTTGATGTGTATGTAAGCCCTCCAACTGTCCTCCAGCATGACACATAAAAGCATTTTCTTTTAAAGATAATTGGATAGTGACCGTGAAGAGGCAGAGAGGAAATGGGAGAGAGAGGGGTATGACTGGAATCAGACCAGCAACTACGGCACCATGCATGTCATAGTTTATTTTTGCCTTTGTAAACTGTTATAAAACGCTGTTGGGACAAATACATGAGTGTATGTGTCACAGTGAGTTCAGTCTCTTACCTGCTGCCATTTCCTTTCATCTGTTCACCTGCTCAGCCAGTACTTTTCCACTCTCCTTGCCAGCCACGCCCACCTGCCCACTCGTTTGATCCTCATTCCCAATCAGACCAGTATGTAAGCTGCTCTCCCACACTCACTCAGTGCCAGATTTTGATTTGTATCCATGCAAGACCAGAAATTCATTATTGGACTGACCTCTTGTTTTCAAACATGCACGTCTTTGACTTCGTTTGATCTCCTGTTCCCCGGTAAATATGTCAGCCTTCTCTCTGTGTCTGAGTTTTGCTTCCTGTTATTTTTTTTTTTTTTTTTTTTTTTTTTTTGTTCTGCCTGTACTTGTTTGGTGTGTGCTTCACCACAGAGATTCTGAAATTTGGTGTTTTACACTTCCTGGATCTTTGCCTGCCCACGACTGGTGTTTGGTTGACCGAGCATTTCAAGAGACTCTGAGTACGACAAAAGAGACCGAATTGAATGAGCTTCCTCATTGAGTGCTTTGCAGCATCAATTATATTGAGAGACTTTACATCCAAGTTAGACTTTGAACTCATTTCTGCAGAGTTTGACATTAAAGTTGGTACAAGCTATATCTGTGTTTGGGTCCTCAACACACCTGTTACATTTGACAATCTGACTTGAAAGTGACTTGGTTACAGTTATGGAAACAGAAGAATCAGAGGGACAATCCCCTTTATTTGTCACACAGTTACATCCACATGCACACACACACACGCCATGTACTGGTGAAATTTTTCCTGGTCGTCCTTCCTCCGCGGCAGACCAGGAGCGGTGGGCTGCCATCCGACCAGCGCCCGGGGACCCAGTTCTTTTCGTCACCATTGGTCAGGTGGTGATCTTCTTGCATGTTTTTAGTGGGGGTATTTTTATGGAGGATACCCCAGGTGAACACAGGGAGAACATGCAAACTCCACACAGAAAGGCCCCTTTCCTTGAGCAGCAGGCACCGAAGGCATGGTGGAGGACACGCCCCCGGCACCCACAGTGAGAATTGAACTGGGGATCTTCTAGCTATGAAGAGACAGTGTTACCACCGTGCCACGAAGAATAACCACGAAGCTAAGGTCAGGGAAAGATTGTGGTCAGCAGTCTCCATTGGTAAAGTCCCACATACTGGTGTAATCTGTGATGACCAATCTCGATGGTCAGGGGCCTGACCTACTGGTGGGTGGAGTTTCATCATGCTGATAAATAACAAGAAACCTTTCAGATGAACGGCCAAATGTTTTCAATTAGAACTGCAATCAGTTTATATTGATGCAACTTTCTGCAGGCTTTGTGCCATCTAAATTATTGGGATGAACATTTACTGACAGTCATCTGGTAACCAGAATTTACACAGCAACACAAGAACACCCACAACTGATGCAGCACAGATAACCTGATTTTTGGTTTCAATATGGGTCAAGCTCCAAAAACTGAAAAACGTCACTTGGGTAATTGCTCAGAGTTACAGAAGACATTATACAACTGGTTTCACAAGTTGTGTTGTGCCCCCTGACTTTGACATGTAAAATTCAAATGTCATGTCTGCTACCTAATTTGGGGCAGAGATCCAACAGAACAAGTTAAGTGGTAGAGAAATACTGTATGTTGCCATATCATTTAAAATGCTTTTTAATGAGCAGCATTTAATTGTATGTAGCTGAAAGCTCTTTCAATGCCAGTAATTTGCTCTTGCACTTGATCCTGGGCTGCTTCCCCTGAATCATGAGGAACTCTTAAAGTCACTCCATTTATCCCCGTTTGGGTTGGGAGAGCTCCAGGTGGGGAAAGGCCATTTAATGAAACACACTGAGGTTAAATGAGAAGCCAAGTGAGGGCAAAGTGCTTTTAGCAGCAGATCTATAGCCTGTATGAAATGTTAATTCCTCAAAGATTTATTTCCTGTTTTTATTGATGCCAGATGCTGAAGATACAAGTTTCTCTGTGACATGACAATCATCTACAATAAATTATAATCCTTTTCATGAAATTAAACTCCACTGTTGATACAGTTTATGGTCTGTTTTTTCTTCAATAGCCATTCAATGTATTCTCATTCATTTTTTTGTTCCTTTTTTTAATAGTGGCACAGTTCACCGTTACTACGCTGGAATCAGATTGCCTGCTAAAGCATATGAGATTCACAGGAAACCAAAGCATGAATGTTATCTATCATAATTCTATGCAATTGATCATCTAATTGACATCCTCACCATTTACTCTTCACATCATGTCAAAGCTTTATTAAGTTTTTGCTAATGCAAACCAAACCTGCTGTTGCTGATTCACTTCTGACAAAGTTGCTGGTCAACAAAGTTTTGCTGTAGTGTGAAAAAAACAGTGTTAAGAAGACATTTAAAGCAACTGACCCCTTGTTATTTCCCTTTGAATAATTAAAGCAAATACACATTAAAGAGAAAAAAAGTCACGTTTATTTCTTACATGATGAAGATGGAACCCTGGCTGCAGCTTTAGAAAACCAGTCTGTAAAAGCTAAAACAGGATTTTCTTTTTACTCAGTGTTATTTGGTGAAATAAATTCTCTGTTTGAATCAATAGTTACACAATACTTTCCCCTTCCCCTGAAAAAGGGTTATTTTCTCAAACAAAAAAAAAAAACAACTTTAAAGAACAAACTCTGGAGGAAAATGCTTCTGGTGATTATTTTCTACAGCATATATAACAACAGGCAAGCCGGTGTGTGTAAGTTAATTTGTGAGGATGCAGTTGTGGTAATGAAAGCTAATCTCGAGCATCATTATAACAACAAACATGCTAAACGTTGTGGTTTTGTGGTGAGCGAGGTAACAGGTAAGAAGCTGAAAACTCAGGAGAATTTGTGGAGTGTCTTAATGCTGTTGTGGAGCTGCTAGCACCAGACCAAGTGAAATTACTTACCAGCTGATGTTCCTGACAACCAACAACATGAAGTCATTGACCTGCAAAGTAACAACCTGCTACTGAGAGCAGCTCTTTTCAAAACTTCTGTCATGTGGGTGTCAATGATGTGTATGTATTTTTATGTGTTTATGTTAATTTTAATGGTAGCATCCTATACTATTGAGGAGACCTTAAATATTACTTATACAAATTATAACATTACTAATCCGCTCTATACGTTGTACTTTCTCTGTAAAGGGTTAGGGTTAGGGTGCCCCATACTGAGGTGGACCCAGTCAGAGGAAAAATGCTGCAGTACACTCTTCATTATAATCTACTATGAATCTACTACTGTTCCATTATTTACAATCAATACACAATTATCCTACAGACAGGGGAAATATCTTGTTTATGTCCAATTTTTTTTTTTCTGTAATGGTTCTGGTTGACCTGTGGCTGGGCTGCAGAGAGGCGAGGGCGACGGAGAATGTCAAGGGTTGATGGACTTGCTTACAACCAGCTTGTTGGAACCACAATGGGAATGAGATATGCTCGATTTTGTGGGCATAGTTTAATAACTGGAGAGTTTTAACAGCAGTCTCTATTGCTAATCATAGTCTTTCTCTAAAGTGAAATATTTAAGTATGAAATATTAAAATATTTAAGTATGAAATATTTACAGATTTATCATAATGCACTACTAAAGTTAAAATGAACAGATAGTTACTATGGAATAAGAGCATGAGTGTTAGGTATTTTATAACATGAAATATCTGAAGCTTTTGGCAACAGAGAACACTCAATCAATCCATATGACAAACATTTCCTTACCAAGCAAGAAACAAGGTCAGCCTTGAAGTGGATCACTGTTCCCCTCTCCCTCTGGTTAGTGCAGTGGTAAGCTATCCAATATTCCCATAACGCTCAAGCTCTTCCAGTGGTGGCTTCCAGTAGAGGAGAAAAAGCCCCCTGGGTCTTTAGCCCCACCACTTGTCTCTTCTCCGATTGGCTCCTGATCTAAAAACGGTCATCTCCCATTGCTTTATTGATTGGGATACTCTGGGGAGGGCTGACTGTAACATCGGATACCAGGGATCTGCTTGTGGATTGTGTCTCCCTGTCAACACTTTAAATTGCCACTGGGGCCAATCTAGCAACATTTGAGCTATTCAATATGTCAGAGGCAGTTAAAGATGGTGGGTGGGATTATCAATGAGAGGGTGAGTAACCAAGGAGGCGCCCCATTTTGGGGGGACTCGAACAGGAAGTGGAGCAATTTGATTTCCATATTGATAGTTTCTGAGATGAGAAACTGGGGATGGAAATTGATGCCACGCACCATGTCGAGCTCAAGCTTGTTGGCAGCTTTTAGGGGAGGCAGGGTTGGAGAGTTAAAAAAACACAATCACCTGTGTTTTTATTTCTACTCCATATTACACCAGCAGTCCTCTTACTAGCCTCAGGCATTCACAGTGTTCCACATCTCTACTCTGGGAAAAAAAAGCTGTTCCCCGATCATGTCATTTGACTCTGGAATAATGACACATTGTTATAACCGCAGCAACATTACCATTTCTCTGCTGTTAAGTGACTAAGTCTATGGTCCGAGACAAAGCGAGGGCAGAGTCATACAAATGTAACCAGGAACCAATATGACAGGGGGGCTGACAGGAGGAAAATTATGAAACAAGATTACATTATTCTAATGTGGCCAGACAAAAGGGTAAGGGACAAGAATAAATGGAAATTCAGCTGAGTCAGAGGAAAGCAGATAAATGCCAATGAGCCAATGCAAAGACTTATTTTAATGAGATATGGAAGGGGGTGATAGGATGAAATGAGAGACCAATGTGACTAGGAAATGACTGATTACACACTAACTCAAACATTATAAAATGGTCAATTTTTTGAAGTTCAACAGTAGTTTTCACTGCTCAGATATTAAATGGCCACTCATAGCACACCATTCATTTCTGAAGAAGTTCATGATAAAGGTACGTAGAGCAGCAGGACAAAAAGGTAGGAAAGTGTATCCAGACTAGAGAGGCTCAGTTTGAGTTTTTCAACATCTAAAATTATTCATGGCTGTTCTTAAAAGATACAACAAGATGGAAAGCCCTTCATGAACCTAGAAAGTTAATTTATCCCCAGAGAAATAGAGACAGTGTTAATTACGTGTGTCTTCTCAGCAATACTTCTGAAGAGAGCAGTGTGCTTCATGTCTATATCACTCATCAAGAAAAAGAAAACAAACTAACTCGTTTCTCCTGGTCTTAGTGAGCTTTACTTACATGTTTAGATGAAATTCTGCTCCTCCTTATATTATCTGTCTGTGGAGTACTGTGCCTCTTAGAAACATATTTATTTTCTCGCATTTCAATATGTTGAGAACATTAAAACAAACTAAATACAAAATTGAGAAACGCATGCATGCAATGTCTACAATTCATCGGCGGACTTTCAAATAAACATTAAAATATCACATGACTTGTCATGTCAGTGTTGAAGTGTCCGGGTGATAAAATAAAATG
Organism: Chaetodon auriga; assembly: GCF_051107435.1. Taxonomy (NCBI): domain Eukaryota; kingdom Metazoa; phylum Chordata; class Actinopteri; order Chaetodontiformes; family Chaetodontidae; genus Chaetodon; species Chaetodon auriga. Next base: position 14,112,908 of record NC_135076.1, read on the forward strand.
AAAGGAATGCAGGGCACAAAACCACCCTGAGTTAATAAACCATCCTGAATACCATAGTGGTTATCGGACAAACATCATCAACCTTTACTGGTGTTAGTGTACCTTCGCACATCCCACATTAATAATTCTTTATTCAGTGATTACGGTGGCAATTCCCACTGGGGCCATCCATGCTTGTATACATTACTAATATTGTGAGGTGGTATCAATGACCACATGTTGTTTTATAGATATATGCCTCAGTGAAGAGAAAGTGGATCCATAACGCTGCAAGCTGTTGTGAAACACAGGAGGGGATTTATGTCTATGGCTCTCTCCCTGGACCAAGAGGCCAAGCTCCTGGAGCATTCTATCTCTGACCCTTGCAAGTCTGTCCTCTCATCTGGAATTATTCATGTTTCCACAGACAGGACTGAAGCTTTAATCAAATGCCTGCTACCCTTCATGCTGTCGACCTTTCTCAAGCACAGTCGTCACAGCAGGGTAGGTAGGTCAATCGCTTCTGCCACCACTGTTTCCTCTGAGGAGCATGTCCACCACATGAGAAGGGCCATTAAAGCGATTTGAATCAGTGCTGGCAGAGTGGACGTTGCTTGCCGCTTGCCTTGATAACCCACAATGTAATGATTAATGTGTGAAGGTAGCGGCTTTCTTAAGTTTGGGACAAAACACAAGTGACAGGAAGGCCAGTGGTTCAGTTCCACAGAGTGGCTGGGAAAATCTGATCAATGCTGAGCTGCTCAGTGGCCAGCAGAAGAGACCTGTGCACTTAGAAGAAGAGGACTGTTCACATCCAGCAGGATTGTGTTGTTGCATGAATTAAATAGCACCATGTTGAAGCAGAGCATGTGTTTTCACGTTGAATAATTAGTAAAACTGGATAAATTGTTACAAGTCTTTTGGAATGGCTGAACTCATGCTGTATAGTATGGTTTTGATTTAATAGCTTTGAAAACTGGTTTAAACAGAGACGAATATTACGGAATCCTTTCTGAGTACTTGTAGCTCTAATGAATGTGTGATTGATGACCTCGGAGGTTGGTATTGTAGAGAGGCCGAAAATACATCAACTGTTATGCGCAAGAGTATAATTTGACTAAAAGCAGCATGAATGGTGAAGTGCTAATTTAATTAACAAGGTGCTTTCGCCATGATACACACACACACACACACACACACACACACACACATATGGTAATATCACTGTCCAAATGTCATCAAATCTCAGCCACATCAGATGCAAAATAACAGAAATCATACCATATTTCTGTTTTAAAAGATGGATTACCTTTAACGTAGAATGCAAAGCTGCTGGCAGTGCAAGGCTACAATTGTAAGCATTGATACATTTAAAGTGTAAATGCCAAATACAGTTGGCTCTGTACTTCACAAGAGCCAATTGGTTTTGGCAAGACAAGGCCAACAATCCTTAAACCCAACACATGTCCACTAAAAGATGAAAAATGAATAAGTGAAAGAATGCGGACGCCAAGTGCTCAATCAGTTTCTACAGCACGTCCAAGGAACTTTAAGGTGCTCTTGAGCATGAAAACGCTGGTCACAGACAAGAGATGTTCTTCAGGGACTTTAAGGCAAAGCAAGGAGAGAAAGGATATCACATAAAAGATTTGCCTTCTCTGCACGATTGGGACAATCAAACATGACTTCAGAGCTAGTGTAGTAAAAGCTTCTGATGAAACATTCTAATAATTTCAGAAATTGACATACTGATGTCAAACATTGTCTATAGATACAGTATTTAATGTTTAAATTAGGGTTGGGTTTTGGAGTAAAAGTTCAGTTTACATGCGGTAAAGGTTAGACTTAGCTCAGTGTTACATTTACAAAGGTGTTTTCTCAATCAGCTTGTTGTCATGAGTTACGGGATTTCACATAAAGAATTTCTGCCAAATTTTGAACTGAAATGATCTGCTTTTCATGAACTACTTGTCATTAGCATTACTGTTGATCGACCTCATAGATATAACAGTAAAATAGCCGATGGCATATGGCATCCCTTACGAAAAAGAAGTATACTTCAAGTTCATTTTATTAAGTATACTTAAGTAAAGCTTGAGTATATTTTTCAAAGTATACTTTATGCAGCAAGTATACTAATATTTACTATTAAAAAAATTCTACAAGTATACTTATAAGTATACTGCTAGCTTAGTACTTATCTACTTCCAGCCCACTTTTTTCTAGGGGGGGCTTTTTTTTTTTTTGCCTTCATTGTGACAGAGGCAGCTGAAGACATGACAGGAAAGAGGGCAGTGAGAGGGGACGACACGCAGCAAATGAGCCGCAGGTGGGAGTCGAACCTGCAGCTCAAAAATGTTTTTCATGAAATAAAAATCATTGATTTAACCCTGCAGTAGCCTCAGAAAGACGAAAAAACAACAACACTGGCTACCTTTTGCTTTTTTCATTGCAAGATATTATTGATTGCTTACAAAGCCCTGAGAGGCTTCGCCCCAAGTTATTTATCAGATCTCCTATTTCCCCGTGTCCCTTCCTGCTCCCTGAGCTCCTCGGATGTGTCGTTCCTTGTTGGTTCAAGGTCCAGGTTGATACATCAAGGTGATATAATATCATTAGTGTTATTATTATTATTATTCTTAGGAGGGTGTGGCCATATACTGTTTTTCTCTGGCAGAAAAGCACTGGCAGCCCAGCTGGGATGAAACGCTTGTATGGTGAGAGAGCCGCAAGGCTACTGTTTCAAAATCAAAGAATAAATCTACTAATCACAGCAGCCACATAAGCGTGTAGCACCAGCAGAGTGCTAAATCAGTTTTGAATTCATCAACAATTCTCTGTCAAAATCAGGAGGGGGAGGTGCGAAGAAACAGCTGTTGGCAACTCTCTCTCTCTCAGCACTGTCCGTGGTTGTCTCTGTCTTGGAGACATAGCCTCTGGGAGGGCACATCAGAATCTAATATGTCTCCTAAGTATCTCATTTATAATTATCTAATATGACTTTACTTGAAAGATTGGTTGGGACAATTTTGTACTATTGGAAGGGACATGTCCATACTGTCCATGTGCAAATCTGCACGTTTCAGTATAAGGTCTCAGTAGAGATGTCACACAGTGGACTGTCAGTCCTATTCCTCTGAATCTCTTTTTGTTTCTGTTGCCTTTGGTTTTGCCTGCAGTATAGCGCCTTTGTACTGTGAATGAACACTCAGATAACACTCCTGATCTCACAGACTGATGGGAAATTTGGGTTCTTATTATTCTCTTTCTCAGTCCCCACATTAATTGTTCAGAAACACATAAATAATATATTTATTGGATCTAAAATATACTCTGAGGCACCAATGGTTGCCAGCATGAGCCCATATTTATCCTGGTAAGATTCTCTACTATGGGGAACCATTTCCAGAGATGTCTTCTCTTAAAGGGACATTGGATACTCTATGACCTTAATTGTGAACCCTATGTCATGGCCACATTAGAGGACAGATGCTTTGCAATAAACATGGTCAGACGTAAACATCAGTGTTCTTGTCAGTTCAAACATCACATGGTCACATGTAGCTTGGGTGGATGTGGACACTCACTTGCTGTGCTGCAGTATTTTATGTTAACCTTTGGTAATACCCTGGAATCTAATTAGAAGACTCTACTGTAGCTTGGTAAACCAGACAGCACGGGAGTGTATTATCAAATTTCCTCTGATAAAGCCGTCCTGATGACTGACCTAATGACGTGGCGTCTCTCTGTCTGTCTTTGATTACTTGATGCAGTTGTCAGAAAGGCAGAAATTCCTACATTATAGTCGTAAGCGCAGTCGATATTATGGTTAATAAGGTATTATCTTGAATAATGTGTTTTTGTACTTTACATTTTCAGTGAAACTTTCTCTTGGCGCCTTCCACAGGAAGGTCAGAGGTCATGCAGCACCTTGCCAAGCTGAATCTACACAGAGTATGTTGTCAAAGCTCAAGTTATTTTTGATTTACAGCAATTGCAGGCCATATAGGTGGTCCCTGAGTGGCGGTCCCTGGTCCCTGTATATTTATCTCCAATATTGTTTCCACAAAATTATCATAAGTACCAAGAGATTGATGTGTTGGTCATATGTCACCTGAACTGAAAAATGAAAATGGCTGTTATAGAAGACAAACCCTGTCTTAAGCATTTGCATTCTGAGAACTGTCAGACTGAAAGTGTATCACTGAATACATTTGGTAGTAATCTTTGTTATTTTCGGGTTTGCAAACTATTGAATGCAAAACTAAACTCACTATTGCTGAACACGGAATAAACTGAAAACTCTCCATACACTTGCTTGAGAACAATACAGCTGGTTTAAGAGATATTTAAATAACTGAGTAATGAATCTTTTAACCTAGTAAGAACAGACTTTGGAAAGAAACTGATACCACCACAAACTGATAATCTGATTCTATGTTCCGCAGGTACCTCTCTTTTCTCCATCTTCCATTTCTGCCTACTTTCAGTGTCCTCCACAAGAGTATTTAATTCAACCTGGCACCTTTTTCTGTCTCACGGTCAGCCTTTTAGACCTTCACACAATGCCTCTGTGCCATTCCTAAGTGTGGCATCATTTATCTCCTAGGTATCTTTATGGGATGGTTTACTGTGAAACACCAGCGTCATTTCATTTCACGACTGAACAGATGCTGATACTGACTCTTAAGCTGGCACAATATAGCAGAGTAGATCTAGATAAGACTTTGCCACATGATGCAGTGCAGTATTATACCACAGCGACGTGTGCTAATCCCAGCTGTCACTGTACAGGTTCCATTTATTATCATACCTTGCAGCTCCTCTTTTATCCCCTGCTGAAGTGAAGGATCTAACTCTTATTCATGTCTTTTCACACCCAATTAACTCATGGTGGCAGAATGTGCCCTGTTGACCATACAATGCTACCCTGAGATGTTTCTTACCTCACTGCCGCATGACAAAAATAGAACTGTTACCATCTGAAGATAACCATGGCAATCCTTGCCAACACTGAACACTGACAATGCTCTGTGCAGAATCCTGTCACTTATATCATGTATCTATTCTAAAGCACTTTTTACAAATGCTCACTAACATCCCATTATTATCAACATGCACCGAGTATTATATCACTATTGTTACTGCACACGCTAAATATTATATTATACTTAATTTTAAGCATCTTGGCAGTCAGTTCTGTCAAAATGTGAACACGCAGCATCAATCATGAAACCTTTCCATATGTCATCATTAAAAACATCTACTATATCTTCTCTGTGTTAAATCATGGTTCTGCAAACATACAGTAAACCATTGGTTTACTCTATAATCCTTTGTCGTCATACCATATACTTGCAAACATAACATACACCAGTAAACACAGACAGTACATCTGTGCATAATCCATCCCTGACAATGCAGGCATTCTGTTTATATCATCCATCCTTCCCTTAAATGTTTATCTTAAATGCACAAAACCAAACTTGATCACAAAAGGGTCATGTTCTTTTTCGTATCGATTTAACAGTGTGTAATTGACCCAGAGCACATATTGCATTAGCTTTTTTGCAGCCGTTTGCGACAACACACGAACGTCTAACGTACTCCTCCTCCTCTGTCAGGTCTTATTAGTATATCACTTACAGTGGGATATTTCAGACAGATGGAGTGGACATCTTAGATCTGGGTTGCTAATCGTGTCTTAATATAGCTGACTGTCTGTACTGAACCTGTGGTATTTGGTATGTGGGGGTGGGGGTGATATCGATGGGTCTTCCAGGACCACTGGTGCCAGGTAAATATGATTTACTAAAGATAATACACAGAGAAGACACAGCCATCTGTATTCCCAATGTGCCTCACACACAGTACGAATGAGCTGTGCAAAGAGCAGGAAAGTAATGCCTTCTGCACTGCCTTTTGCTCGCTCAGCCGTTTTCACGTGTGGACAATCGAGGCAGATGAATAAAGGCTGGTTTTCATTTGTGTGCTTGTGTGTGTGTGAGAGAGTGCATGTGAGGGTTGTAAGTGCACAACCATTTCATCAGTGTAGATGATTCAGTTGTTGTCCCATAAATTCACATGTTACTAAGACAGAGTAGACCACGGCATGCTGATGCTTTTTCAGAGGGTCTGCTGATTTGACATACTGTACTTTTAAAAAAATGTTTTTAAAGTTCAGCCAATTACGACAAAGAAGTCAACCAGCTGTGAACAAATTAAAAAATGATAAATATACAGAAAAAAATTAGATGTAATTAAAAAAACAATCAAGTGGCACAGCTTTACATTATAATGAATAAATTCCCCAGTTTTTTTTTTGTTTGTTTGTTTCTGTTTGCGTTGCAGTTTGCCACAAAGTTTCATCATTCTGCGTAATTTACAATAACAGGCTCCACATTTATTATTCAGTTAAGTACATAGTACATGTGGTGAATTATTGCTTTCCTTGATGAAAAGATTTTATCGTCACAGTAGCGTCAGGTTGAAGACACTTGGATCTTTGAAACTTGTTAAAAAAGGTGTAATACATGTGGGATTTCAACACAAACAAAGAGCTGCAGTCAGAGACATATGAAGATTTCAAAGGTTAAATTAACACTTTCAAGTTTCACCAACTCTGGTATGAAGAATGAGCAGAAAACTAGAGTTAGAAAATACCTTGGTGGTAACTAAAAGACTTCAACCTGCTATTTAAAATAAATTAAACATATATATACGTATGATATTTTATATATGATGCTTTCACAAGCATACATCACTTCTCTCTCAATAGATATGAAGAGGAGATCAAGGGATGAATGACTACTCCACTTCTTACTGGTGATTTGAAACACCACCTTTCTCAGCAGCTTTCTCCCTCATGTGTTCAAGTGACAATCCTCTTCTTCCAATTCAGAGGCCTTACACTTTGAAGCAATCCATTTGTTTCCTCTGTAGATCACATCTCCATGCATGACTTTGAGGATTCATGCACGTATATGTGATCAAAAAAAGTGTTTCTCTGTGTGGGGTAGCACTGTAATACCATGTTATCCCCACATGTAAATTAAATGAGCAGACAGGCACAAATTGCATAAACTGCTTTTGATTTGATCATTTCCTCCATTCTGCCTCAATCTTTTGTCCTGTCAATCTTCTGAATCCCTGGCTCAAGCAACCCAGTCCTTGAAATCGCAATGACTTCGCTTCAAACGCCAAAATTATTTGTGCCGAAGCAAACAATTAAAGAGAACTCCAATTAATATAATGTTAGAGTTAAGGCCAGGTCTTAATTTATTACTATTTGACATGTTGAACATTTGTCTGATGCCACTGCTGAGTGTAATAGAATTGATTGCACAATTGGAATTTGTTTATCAAAACACCCCGTTGCTTATACCCGGAGTCAATGCAGAGCTTAAATCCACAGATACATTAACACTGAATAATGGGAGAATTAAAGGAGCAGGAAACAGAGTGGCCTCTCAGACCAGTAGTCCTGATGACAGTGACCATTCGGCTTCATTAAGCAGTATCGACACATTTGTTCCAAACTTAATCTCCTAGCAACAGCAGTGCTACTTGGCCTTTTAGGCAGTGTCGATGGGATTTCATGCTTGGTCACCTCCGGCAATAGCATGGCAAAGCACAAGAAATTAACACCATGTACACCAAGTACCTCAGTCAATGAATTTTGAAGTGTAATTTCTCTCTATTGGCCCTGACAGCCTAGACAGCAGAAGATAAAAAAAACTCCACTTCCATGCAGAGACATGATGCAAAGCGCACATATGAAATGGCCTTTTGGCACAGTGGGCTTTTTAATAATAATGATAAGAAGAAAATTAATAATAATAACTAATATCTACTTTTAGCACCAATTTGGAATTTTGGTGACCAACTGTAACCCTACATGCAGTGGGAGACAAGTCCCAGTATAGACTCACAGTCTCAGGTAATTCAGCCACACATGATAGTTTTGATATCAGTTTGTTTAAGATCTGTAGTGCCACTAAGTGTCCTACTGCTGTTGTGCACACCAGACCATGAGTTAGCCTTCCAAACTGCACTGCCATCCACACAGCTAATTGTCTATTTTCTGCATAGACAATGTTAACCGTCAGCTGTAGCACTTCAAATACTTGGATGGGTATGAACCTCTTTCAGCTGAATTATCCGTATCAAATAACAGATGTGGTTCTATGCCAAGAGGTCAAACGTACAAGCCTGTTTGCACAAAAAGTAACAATTTAAAAATTGACCACTCCCAAGATGTATTTTGGTATGAATCATCAAATCACTATTGTTTAGAATAATGCTAATAATAAAAGATATACCCTGCCACTAATAAAAAAGGTGAAAGCTTTGTAAGCCCATAGTAAAACTGGGAATTCCGAATGTTTGTTGTCGATATGATACACAAATTTGCAGTATATACAAAGAAGGAGGTTTGAATAGGTCACTTGAGAAAATAAAGAAACAGAAAAAGAAAACAAAATGAAAAAAAAAATACAACACAAACTGCCGTAAACCATAGAGTACCTGCATCTTTTGGATTTGTTACAGATTGACCCATTTAATAACAAGAATAACAAGAAACACATAAAGATGCTCAAGAAACTAAAAACCATTCATAAAACAGTGACCATGTACAATGGCCTTTCGAGCACAGCACTGGGTAGTAATTGGCCAAGTGCGCCAATTTACCACCTTCAAACTAGAAACCTCAGACTTCATGGCAGAAAGATCAAAGCCACCACATTCTCTAGTGTTTCCTCCGCGCACAGCTTTTCCACACAGACTTTCATCTTTCAATTCAGATTTTCGTCCTTTCTCTGCTTTCAACTGTCTGCTTCTGTGCTCATGGATCAAACAAGAACGAAAATCACAACACTGTATATCACAGGAGCCTTCATTGCATAAATAATGCTGTTACCTACTGTGATAATAATTAATATTGCTCACACCTTATGATCTGCACTACAGAATACGATTGCTTTAGTATTTATGGATTGATGGGGCTGTGTGGAGGAATGTGTTCTTAAAAGATGCACTGTGCTCTGCAATGACGCACTCTGGTTTTAAGTAGTAAACTGAAGTCAAATTTCAGAATGCTAGACGCCCTCCTTTCTGCACAGGGCAGACGCAGCAGCTGCATTCTCCAGGTGTTAAAGTAACATCCATGAAAAGTTAGTAAGCTAGGCTAATTAGCTTCCTCTTTCTAAGTGGAATACAAACTTGGCATTACAATGGGATCTCCTAAATGTTGAATGCTATGAATAGAAACAGAAATGAAAAGAATAAATAAATGTAACCTTGTTTGAACTCACATCTGATGAATGAACATGCTGAGTGCATTGTGCATTATTGAAATCCTTATACCTGGAGTAGGAAACCTCTGACCTCTGTGACAGACATGGCCCACAAAACCTTTTGATACAGGCAGCCATTCAAAAATGCAACTACTTTTTACATAAAATAGTAGACTGTCAGCAAAAGTAGATGTGGAGTGTTGTGCTTTCCAAAACAAATGAACAAACAGTTATCTATTTTATTGAAGTAGAAGACAAATCAGTCTGCCCAAGTTTGTTTTTGGGGACATGGCTTGCAGTGATGAAAAAGGCTAATCTCAAGAGTCATTTGCAAACATGCTACACCGGATGAGCTGTAAGGACAAATGCACTTTGATAAGGTTCTTTGGTGGAGTTTGAATGCCCAACAAGCCGCTTTCACAGTGTTATGCAGATGTGTTTTGTGGTGAGAGAGCTAATAGCTAAGAAGCTGAAACCTCATTCAGAAGGAGAATTTGTGAAAGAGTATCTCGTTGCTACTGAAATATCTCTCAAATATATAATCATTTGAAGTGAAATTGAAGCTGTGGCAAGTGCAACTGGAAAGAAGAAACATTGCATTTCCCTTCACTTGTCAGGTGCTGCCCAATCATCTGTGACCCTCATCGCCCTCCCTGTGTATGCCACCCCTGTGAAAAATTTCTCGGGGCATCACTGAGTATGGCCCTCGAAGGCTGTTTTAAAAATTGAAATGACCCATGATGAGAAGAAGGTTCCTCACCCCTGCCCTATGCTAATACATGAAGACGCTGTTTGCAGATAGTAACAGGCACAATAAGGTCATGAGAAGTGTGGTACTATGAGGTACAAGAATGAGCTCCAATCTGTTTATAATGACAACTTCACAAACTCAAGTCGTGGTTGTAATAATTGAAAGGTACAGTATGGAACATGTGCCTTAAACATGGAGTGCTAGAACACCTGTGAGATTCAATTCATGATTCAATATAGGCTTCAGATGAAACTGTAATTAGCCTGCTGACACATTTAATCTAATCTTCAGTGTCTTAATCACTAATTTTGTTGGAGGCTTTGGCAGGGTTTCAATTCATAGTTAAGATATAATTTAGATAAGATACTTTTCACAAAGCTATAAATAACCCCATTTTCATACAGTATAAAGGAGGTATTTGCACCATGGTACTGCAGTGGCATTAATAGAGATTTTGAATGTAAGAGCATCCAGATAGAGTAACTTCATTTATCTGGATAACGATAAACAGCATCATTTGATCTGGATAATCTCATATTAACCTGGATTAGATAGGTGACATAGGCATGGCTTGGATCACCATTCCACAAATGTTTAGATAGGTGCACAAACTATACACTGAAATAGCGTCGTACATCTTCCTACTGCCCTCCCCCTCTCCCCCTCTCTCTGACATCCGTCTCCCCAGACTGAGAGACCCACCAAACAGGGCAAAAAGCCATTATCACCAGCCTTTCTTCATCTTAACTATGATGCTTAGGGAAGCATCCGCATTAATCAGGGGGAGAGAGAGGGAGGGTGGAAGGGAGAGAGCAAAGCAACAAAGAGATCAGACCTGAGAATACACAGAAGAGGCCACAAAGTGGACCACAAATTACCCTCTTATCTCCATGAGATGAAAGACTTGTTTTCCTCAGCCAGTAAACAGAATTATGCATCTGAACATACTCTCAGAAGATCATTCAAAAAGGAATCTTCTCCATCTCTAATTATGCCGAATATAAGCAGATAAGAGCTATACCCAAGCAGTCTGGTAATCTGTTACCTTAACAGCAAGCGCATACGCCACTTGAAAAATCTGAATCATCTCATTTGACACCAGCCTACAATCAATGTGCAAGAATTTCTTATGATAACACAGGTACAGAGAGACATAGTAACAACAACGATGGTGTACACTGACTCACATGGTGCAGGAACTAATGATTTTTTTTTTTTTTTTTTTTTTTTTTATAAGGCTTCAGTGCATCATTTCATTAGCATTTGACACTTTGCTCAAATGTTTTCTGCAAACTGAGATTCTGTTTCAGCATCACCAGCAGAGCGGCTAAGGGCTGTTTGCACATTAGTTGTTACAGACAAAGGTAAGATTGGAAGAGACAGAGCTGCTGTTGGAGTGAATTGCAGCAGTGGTTCAATTGGATGAAAACACAGCAGTGTAAAATAGTATATGATGACCGGGATCCCAGCCCACTTAACCCACTGACAGTTAATTCTATTTGTTCTTCTTAAACTACCCACTCTTCTACTTGTCCCCCGAACAGCTATTTTTTTTAAAAAATCTCTCGCCATTTGATGACTATTGCTAATTTACTTACGACGAGCATTGTCCACACTAGCTTTAATACTACTGTTGTTAAACCTATACATGACCACACCTTGATCCAGAGTGTCTGAATAATTATGCACCTCTCTAACCTTTCATTATTTTCAAAACTACTGGAAAGAGTTGTCTCAGGAACGTTTGGTCCACATATTTAACAGTAATCTTTTCAAAGTGTTTTCAGGACATTTCACTCCACTTAAACTGCATTTTATAAAGCGGTCACTAATCTGCTTTCTATGGATTCAGATTCATCTCATTGCTACATCGCTTCTATTGTACATACTGGAGCTCTGTGTGGCTTTTTACACAATAGGTCACTATATAGTCCTACTCAGACTGGGAAATAAATTCAGCATCTCTGGCGTAGCTCCCTTTTGGTTCGTCTTTCCTTTCTGAAAGAAAACAGTGTTTCCTACAATAATATTGTATCAAAAATTTATGATGTGAAATATGGAGTACCTCAGGGCTATCTTCTTGGCCCTCTGATTTTCTGGCCTTTTTTTTTCACCCTTTGACCAGATTATTTGCAGTAATGGAATACTGCTATACTACTATGAACTATGTTTCTGTGAACACAGATAATCATTTCCAAACTACTGATTTAGAGGCCACTTGTCTGTTGTGAAAAACTGGATCCCACTTTATTTTGTGCTCCTAAGTTGAGATAAAGCTGAGATGCTGGTCATAGACCCATAGGAATATATCTAAAATTATGTGTTTTCTGGCCTTCGCCCATGGAAAGATCTAAGATTTGACCATAATACACAAATGTTAACTTAGTGGAGAGGAGGTCATGTGGCTGTTTTGCAACACCTGAAGTAGAGACTGACATGTTTTGAGAATCCTGTTACAGGCAGAATATCTATGGAGTCCCACGGGATGCGTGTCAGTTTCACTGTTAATCATGTGACTGGGATGGGGAAAAAAAGTCAATGAGAGGGGGCGGGACAGGACTCCTCAAAACAATAAGCTGGGTCAGTTTTTAGAAATAATAATGCAGTTCGTATGTGAATAAATGGCATTATTTAACCCCCCCCCCCCCCTTTTTTTTTTTTTTTTTTTTTTAAACATAATGCTAGTCATTCTGTCAGTCATTGTAGATTGGCAAAAGGATGCATCTACCTTTATCAATAACCACCCAGCAAGCACAAATCAAATGCACCCATGAAGCTGTGTGACCTACAGCGGCACACTAGGTTTGGCTAAGTGCTCAAAGGTAACATCTACATTTGATACATTGCTGAGGAACTTCTTCCTTCAGTGAGGTGTGTAAAGACTTCCAGAAAGCTGTTTCTTTCAATTTATGTCACAGTTGTGACTCTGGAGCCTCATTCAGCTCAAGGTTTTTGCCTCACTGTACTCCACAGTGTTTTCAGAAAGGTGGACTGCTTATATTATACTTGGACAAAGAGGCTGAGCAGACTGGCTATAATATGATTCAAGAATGATCAAGCAAAGATGCTGAACCAAAAGGAGATTGTTGAGGACTTAGTGGTGCACAAGGCTCAAAGAATGACGTTCAGGCAGGTGAGAAGGACAACTACAGAGACATCAACAACCACTGTGTTGCTAGCAAAATAATACTGTGTGTGCTGTTTAAGTGGAAGTTATTTCATTTCTGTGCTCTGATATTGCTTGTTATACCCGCTGAGTCGTACATAGCCCTTTTTATGTCTTGTTGGTCATTTCTGTTTAAATGTCTGAGTTTTTCCTGGTTAGTTCTAGTGAGCTGTACAGAGGAGGGCCATTGTATGTTTATAACTTCTAAACAGCGGTATGCACTAGCTGTAAAATCTGTAAATACAAATGGAATTTAATATGTGGACATCAGGACTCAGTGCCATGTTGTGATGTTGCTCCACTAGTGTTGTTTGATTTACACTGAACTACCTCCTCCTATCAAATCTAATTGTAAAAAAAAATGCTATAAATGGTCAATAACATGATATGATGTGTCTGGCTTGAAAGTGGTTCTGCTCTATTGTTGTTTGGCTTTTAATATTTTAGGATGTTTAGCTTGTGGCTAAGTCTGGTATTGTGATGACACAACTCATGCTATGAAGACTGCAAATTCGACAGCAATGCACTGAACCAAGATATATTTTTGTGCAATGTGCAAAACATGAGCAACAGATCTACAGGTTAAGATATGGTTTTGGCTGCTTTAGCGCATACTACAAATTTTCATAAGGGCGAAGATGGAAGTGAAGTGTTTTCCCACACTGTGTCTGAAAGGTACTTTGTCGTGGAGTGAGGTGAGTTCATTTGAACGTTCACTTTGCTGTCTCTCCCAGGCGAACTCAGTTGGGTTGGGTTGGGGTAGATTCTCACCTCAGCGTTAAGCATCCCTCCATCTCAGTCTCTCTCGCTGGGTGACTCACCCTCCACTATGCTACAGTACCAACATGGCCTGAGCTCACCATTTGAGCTTCCATTAACACCAAACTGTGAAGAAACCGGGGGCCGATTGAGACTCCAGGGCATCTATTTCATCCTCTCTGCGTGTGCCATTGAGGAACCAAGCCTCCGGGGAGAGCAGACAGCTCCTGTTTCATAGTGTAATCTCTGCTCATATGCAAGGGCAAGCAAACTACCCCACCCCCCACCCCTCCCCCAGTGAACAGGCTGAAATGTAGGAGGCTTGCTTGGCTCACAGCATGCACTTTGAAGAAACGTTCCTTGATACTCAAGTGGTCAATGAACTGACTCAGGGAGGATAGATGAGAGAAATTATGCTCCTGCTTTAAGCCTAATGTAAAGCACTGAGGCACAATGACAATCATCCATGACTTCAAACAATAACTTGATGAATTCTCACATAGCAAGAGTCTTACTAAGGTCTCACAGTCTCCCTCAAGCAACTTTCTGTCTTAGTTGGTCATTGTAATTTCGTTTTCAGAACGCAGTTCTTATTTCAGGGATTGACACAAATAAATTTGTCAGACAAATTGATATTCTGATGCAACAGAATATTGAAAATGGTCTTGATGATAATTTCTATGTCGAGAAAATAGATATGCGACCATTAGACGAGGTCGTGATAAGGTGACTCATTTGGAGTAAGTAGAAATAGGTTCATGACAAATGGATGAGAGAATGATTGAGGGGTGCCCAGGGTTTCAAAATTACAGATGATTGCATTTACGCATGTGAATAGCCTATGTTTAAATGATCCATTGCTTGTAATGTGTACTTGTACACTAACATTTTGAGCACTGATGCATCATTATTTTCCAGTTAATGAATGGGTTATTCACATCAAATGTTTACTGCCTCTGTTGGGGTTAATGTTCAGCTGCAGTCCATGAACTTTTGGAGGGGGGGGGGATAATGTCTGTTTCAGGTTCATATATTCCCAGGGTCCTCTGTTCCCTAATTCAATATTCTGTCAATACACATTATTGTACAAGGGTGGTTTAGTACCCAATTGCAGTACCACCAGAAAGTCACACAGAATCTTAGGAACATCAGCATGACCCCGTTTATCTGAGAATGAAGGCTGTTTCTGTGTTTCACTTCTTCTTGGCCTCATGTTATGTATAGTAACATGGTTCCTCCATACTCTTAGCCTTTCCCTGTTTGGTGTCCCCTGAGATTTAATGAGGTTTGCTGCGTGAGGCAGCCGGACTGAGGCTTCGATCTTGTTAACTTTGTCTACCATTCACTGTTTTACAGAATAGAGTACCGCTGAAAATCAATGAGTCAGCCTTACAACTCAACATTTGATTTAATGTGTTCGATAGCTTTATTGATCCTCTTCCTCTCTCTCCTGCCCCACTTTGTACCCTCATAGCTATGTACATGCAAAGAGATGTGGACAAGATGTGGAGATGCCTTCTTAATCACAAGTCTCATTCTGTTCGCTGTTTCTTCTGTGCTGTTTTAACATATATTCTTGTGAATCAGTTGTTAGAAGCAAACAACAATTACCTGTTGAATCAATATATCACCCCAGCACTGACAGCTTCCAGTGGTGCGGTGTATAAATAGAGGTTGTGGAGTTGACAGTGTACATGGGGCAAAGGGCACAGGGAACATTTGGTACCCTGTGGGAATCTGTCCTCCTGCTTCTCCATCATTACTCAATGTGTCACCCACCACCTCCTACTTTGACATTCAGACATGTGCATCAGTTTCTTTTACAGCAGACCTCTTTCAACTGATGACAAACACCCTGAAAATGACACTCATAATGAGACAAGGTGAAAATCCACAGACTTAACATAAATGCCACTTTATGCTCAAAGCACTGTGCAGTGCCATCAGTGAAGACACTTTAGTAATTGGTGGCCAACAGTGGAAGTGTGTGAGTGTCTCACATTACTCATTGAGCAACAGATGTGCAGTGCACAGCAGCACTCTTATCAGGTGCTAATTAAAGTGGGAAGGATCTGTACAAAAATGATGGAGCAGAGGGCTTCCAGGTTCCACTGGTGTTGGAGGTTGTTTTTTTAGGAAACAACAGCTGATAACAGAGGATCAGCTATCTCTAAATATTTCAGTAAACCCATCAAACTTATGTGTTGTTAGTAATTGGGAAAAAAATAACAAAATAGACCTTAGTCATCGACAGCAAAAAATCCCAGTGACAGATATTAAGTACAGATTTCATTACATAATTACAGAATATCCTGTTTAACCCCAGCAAAATCAAAAGTCCCAAGGAATCCCATTTGTTAGTTAAATCGAATTACATTAGCTGAAATGCAATCTCGGAACCCATCAGCTATTGTCTGGTGGTAATTTAGCTTTTTATTATCTTTCTGTTTTATTCATCTGCATTCATATTCAGATATCTGTGTGTAAGATTAGTGGAAATGTTGCTAATCAGACTGTAAACAATGAGTGGCACATGAAAGAGGAAGTCTTGGTCCAGATATCCGTTAGCCGATGGGTTGCGAGATTGTTGTACATTTGTTAGCCTCTAACATTAATAGTTTTAAAACTGACATGCTTGGCTGTCAACTAATGAATGAAAGATGATTTGTGTACACAAGGTTTACATGCTACAATATTATCTTTGTCCTGTGAGCTGTTTGGAAGAAAGTTCTCCCTCACAGCTAGGGGTAAGTGTCTGTGTGTGTGTGTGTGTGTGTGTGTGTGTGTGTGTGTGTGTGTGTGTGTCTGTACTGGGGGTCTTTGCTGATGTAAGTTGGTGTCAGCGTTTCAGACCTTTTTTCACGGGAGCTGGAGACGGAGGAGCTCCCTGAGCTCCTCTCTTTCCATTAATCCCCCACTCTCCTGAAGGAGTGGAACAGGTGAATATTTCACGCTGACTGACCAGAGAGAGGGATGAGGCCTACGGGTGACGCTAGACTCCATTTATAATGGATGGGTGGAGAGGGCTGAGCTTGTCTCATAGAGGGTAAAGAATGTTCTCAAGGGGATTCCTCCTCATGCTCACATTCATCCGGCACCATCTTTGCTATGACGGTCACTCTGGACAGTTCTTATTTGTGGAGCAGGCATGATGCCACTCCTTCCCACAGTTTTTGCCAGAAGAAACAGGTCATTTTTTAGGTCCAGCCCACTCTGCTGTAAGTCATTAAGCGAAACAGTTATTGCTGGAGTGGGAAATTAACACCAACCACCAGCTGGCTGTTAGAAGTTGGTCAGTATTTTATTATTTCTTTTTGTCTGTTTTCCACTTTGGCAGCCAGCCTATTATAATTTGGCGGAAATGTTTTATTTTAAAAATCTTGTTATTTGCTCAATACTTGCAAGAATTAATCAGCTGCCATAGCTGGAGGTAAAAAAGTGGTGTTTTTACAAGTCCATTTTCTTAGCTTGTCCACTAATGTCTGCAAAGATTAAGAACGTATTACATTATTTACCCACATATAAGGTCATGACAAAACATTGTTCTCACAGACAATTTTGTTTGGACTATTATCTTTTTTAATAGCGTACTTTCAGGACATATTAAATTTTAAAAAGGCACAATATTTTTTCCTGTTTTGTCTTATTTTGAATCATTATTTGCTGTTTAATGGAGAATAGGTGCTGTGATTCTTTTCATGTTACAAAGAAAGATTCACCACCAGAGGATTCCCCTCAGCTATCTTGGCTTTGGCGTGCTCATAAAATATTGAAGTCTCATTGAAAGTGCAGGACTGCAGTGGTTTTGGTTTCACACTGGGCTCTTTTTGTGTTTTGTGTATCTGTGTGTTTTTGCATCTCAGTGTGATTTGTGTGTACATAAATGTGCCTGTGTGTATGTGTGAATCAGGATAATGGTGAGAGGGGGTGCTTTTCATTGGTGGAAGTTTAAATATATTCAGGCTTTGGTCTGAGAGCCAACATGCCAGCGCACAATGTCACAAAGGAGTTTTTGATGGAAAGGAAAGGGAGAAGAAAAAGAAACAAGTGGTTTTGGGTCAAAGCATTGGATATCCTTTCAAGCCTGAACACTCCACTGGGCGTTTCAGCAAATGTCAAAGTCACTTCTGGCTGTGGACAGACAGCCTAATGGACCACAGCGGAGAGAGTGTGGGAGGGCGATGGAGGAGGAGGAGGAGGAGATGGAAACCAAAGGCAAACATAAAGGAAAAATTGTATATGCAACTCTTTTTTTTTTTTTTTGCCACATCCAGAGCATCCACAGTTGAAGAAGACTAAAGAAATTCATGAGTTGCCAAGACACTTCTCACCACCTTTCACTCTGTGCTTTGGCAACTCTTGTGGTTTATTTTTCTTTTTTATGCTCTGCTTTGTTGTCGAGACACAGGAGAAACGGCTCATGAATAGGAGTACAGCCCCAGCCTTCTCTACTCTCGCTGACAAACATTGGAGGCACTCGGAAATGCACAAAAGCTTGAAGGATGATGTTGATGAGCTGAAGGCCTCCTTTTGGCTCATATTTCCAGCCACACAGCGTTTTGACATGAGAAAAACAAGCCAAAAATTAAAGCATGATCAGGATGCGAACCATGAAAGTGCTTGAGAGGAAATTGTTGATGAATACTTTTCCTTACAAACATCTGACAGTTGCACTGTAGGACTATTTTCTCACTTGTCAAATTTAATCCTCATATAATAATGCTACATGTGTATGCCAGCAATCTCTGTTGACAAATGATATACCACAGTTGTCCATAATGCATGTGGGGCGACTGTGGCTCAGGAGTTAGAGCGGTCATCCACTTATCAGAAGGTCGGTGGTTCGATCCCTGGCCTCTACATGTCAGAGTGTCCTTGGGCAAGATACTGGGCAAGAACCCCAAATTGCTCCCGATACTGTGAGTCTGTGTGAATGGATAACGCTCGTAATGAGCAGGTGGCTTAGCTGCCATATGAATGTGAGTGTGAATGGTCATCAGGCTTGAAAAGCGCCATATAAATACAGTCCATTCGCCACTTATGCATATGCACTACAGGACAAACATACTGATGAATCTTTTGAGTATAAAATACTTATTACATGTAGACAGTTACAGTGGATTCCAGTGCACAGAAACTTCTCAAACCACTTCCACAACATAATCCATTTTTATGCCAGTGGTGTGTAAACTCTGTATATTCCAAACCTTCATTACAAAAAAGAACCAAAAAACCCCAACAAGATTAAGTGACACACACACTATTACCTCCTCATTCAAAGCTCTGCAGGAAGTTGTGTTTTATAGTGACTGGGTAGAACATACGGATCACAGCAGACAAGTGGATTATGCTGCAGGATTTTTTGAGAGGTAGTCCTTCAACGTATTTAGCTGGCACCCTTGCAAGTTATAATTGAGGGCAACAGTATGTTCAAAATCAACATTCATTCCTTCTGGTAATTAACTTTATCGTAAACATTGCAAATGTTTCATATGATTAACAGCCACACACAAAGTGGACAAATTCAATCACATTGACGTTATATAAAAAAAATAGACCTTAACTGATCGAAACATGACAGGTAAGTGCTTGAAAAGACAACTTAGTTGGAATACGATAAATACATGGAGGTAAAAGGTGGATATACTTATTTCAATGTATTGTTCCCTTTATGTGCTGTGTAACAACCACAGCAGGAAGCCTACAGCAGGGAGCCAGATACGGATAAAACCTACTTCAAGCTATCATCTTAAGCGGCGAACATGCCAAAAGAAAAGAGATAGACTGTTTGCACAACTTCCAATTACCGCAGTCTGTCTAATCTGTAATTATATATTCACTCAACAAAGAGGTGTAGCAGCCATAAACAGCGCCCATCTGTTTATGAAAAGCAGTCGCTTGAAGAGCACTGTTCCACCTGGCCGCTGTTTACAGTGCTGTCAACAACACTCTGTGCACATCGTCTCAATTTACCCTGACGTCACTGCTGTTGCCCTCCAACTCCCCTCAACAGTCACACACACATTTGGCTCCAGTTAATTGTGACATACCACTGCGTGTTCTGTAAGGGGCTGTAAGGCATTCTGCTGACTGTGTATATCTGCAAAGGAATATTTCCCTTTTTTCTCTCTGTGAGGTACTGGTAAGGAGGACTTCCCAGAGCCCCATTGCTCTTTCTACAGATGAAAATAAGTAAAGTTCAGTATACACACAAAGTACTATATTAATGAACAATAATTCCATATACTTAATCATATCTTATGCTTCTCATCCCAAGAAGTCAGTTCATTTATGCAGCTGGAATTTTAAATGCACTGACCTCTTTAACCCCAGAGCCTTATTTTGAAGTCTGGTGGAGGTTCCAGAGTTTCTGAAGGTACCAGATATGCCAGGGTAAATTCCAGGGAGATGTGTACAAATTGATACACAAGACATGTCGACTATTACCATGTGATGGAATGAAGCAGCAAAGCAGCAGCAAAGAAAAACTTGAGTTGTTTCCCTTGACTGATGAAGAAGATCTGTAATTCTGTCAGACAGAAGTGTGTAATAGACCTGCCGATCCACTCTATAATAATGAGTGGGTCAGTGTAAGTAAGTAAGGCTTTTTTGATATATGATTTTTAAAATGCACAGGAAAAGATAAAAATGAGTAAGCGAGGTAAAAGTACAATATAAAACAACACAATGAGAGACAGATCAGACGACAACAACAACAACAACAACAAACAAACAAACAAACAAACAAACAAGGGGGAAAAAAAAAAAAAAAAGAAGAAGAATGAACCAGAATCAATCTCTTTCAAAAGTCTTGGCAATGAAAATGTGTCTTTTAAAAGCAGCTTGAATCCGTCCAAAGACTCAGCAAATCTGATAGACTGGTGAAGATGATTCCAGAAAATTGGGGGTAAAACAGCAAAGGCACAATTTCCTTTTGTTATGCAGTTGGAGTGGGGAATGGACAAAAGGCCAAGATTAGAGGACTGGAGTGGTCAAGAAGTGGAATATGGGATGAAACCAGCCGGAGAAGTGTGCAGGTGATTCAATAGAGTGGCAGCAAGGCAGTCTGGACAGGCAGTGCTCATTAGAGCTGATCTGATGGTGGCACTGGAGCCAGACAGATACAAACCTGAGCAGAAGACGAATGGTCACCCAGCTGGTGCCTGACTGGAGAGCGCAGTCCACCTCCAGTGTCCAGTGATTTGAACTTCTTGTTCAGCTGCAGAGGCTAAAAGCATGGTGGGAGTGAGTGTTTATCCCATCCCTTGCAACTCTTTATCAGGATACATGGCTCTGAGTTGCAGGGAGTAAACCAGGCTTGGGACTTTGTTTCTGCCCTGAAGAGGGGCCACGTATTGTTGCCTGAAGGCAGGACCCTTGCCCATGCGTGAAAAGTACACGAGTGCATGAAAGTGCAGTATCAGCAGGCAATGTTGATTTTTAAAGGAAATAATTACTTTAAGCCAAACCATCATCTTTTCCTGAACCTAACGAAGTAGCTTTGGTGCCTAAGCCTAACTAAGAAGTTTTTGTGCTGAACCTAACCAAACTGGAAATGTCAGCAAACTTTATTTTGAAAGTGTAAAAGGATGTATACTTATTTTTGCTAACTTCACCACAGAATGACAAGGTGTTGTTTTTCACACCTGGGCGCTGCAAAACCTGACACAGATACAGTAGACCAGCCCGGACCCTTGGCCATTTTACGCACTTTGGCTTGATACCGGGTTGGAATAAGATGAGTTTTCAAACCTTAAAGCTAATGGGTACTCAACCTATATTACAAGGGCCATTTTTTACTGCTTGTGCCAAATGTGGCAGAATCAATGATGGCAACTAGATTAGTTGCATGGATGTAGATTTGAGGACAGAAGCCCAGGAATCTGAAGTCTGAGAAACCACAAATGAAGACAAAAGACGATCTGCTTTTGTACAATAAAATAATCTACCAGATTTGTGATTAAATTTGAAAAGGAAAGAAGCACCACGGTCCTCTGGTATGTGCAATCTACTCTTCTATAGTGTTTTGCTGGAGTTCTGTTCTTTTGAAACCATTTGTTTGGAGATTGGTGAAAGATTTAGAGAAAGCCATGCCTGCTTTCTCTGATATAACATACACATAGCTGACCTTGTTATATGACCTTATACAGTCTCAAAAACGTACATTAAGCTCGATGTCGACCACATTATTTGTGCAGTTCATTTCTAGATGACTTATGATATGAGCCATCGCACCTTTAGTGAGCTGAAGCACAGCCAGGCCAGTTTTTAGATAAGGCACCTATCCTTCAGATACACAGTGATGACTTTGTCTGCCTGTCTGATTGTTGTGCAGAGGCCGCGGCTTTGATGGCTTTGGCTGGAGGGATAAGAAAAGGCCAAAGTGATGGAAATCTGGATTCTGTTTTTGCCAACACTGTCTCTCTGTATTGATTTTGTCTGAAAATTTTCAAAGAGGAAGCATTTATGTCTGAAGCGCAAGACAGTAGAGAGGTGCAGAGAGGCTATTGAGACAGTTGGAGTGCAACTAATTTAGATTTGGCTCAGTCAGAGGGCTTGTCATTGGCAGGAGAGGGTTGCCAGTTCAGGAAACACTTTTTTGGACACGGGAGGTAATGCGTAGATTTATTGATCTAGCACACTTACATAAACCTGAGGCAGACACAATCGGTTTCACAGAGAAGGTGATGTGAGTTTGCTTTAAAAAAAAAAAAATGGCCACAACTTATCAACAAAGATAATTTACAAAACATTTATGTTAGGTTTTGACTGAATATACAGGACTCAAAGTGCCAGGCTCGGACAAGTGAGGCAGGAATTCTAATAAAAGGGGTAAGGACAGAGTTCAAGCAAAGCCAAGTCTTTGTACAAAGCTGAAGGGCAGACGGATCCAGTCCCTTGGTGAGTGCAGGCAGGCAGGTCCAGGTCCTGGGTGAGAGCAAACTGACTGATCCGAGTTCTTCAGTGAGAGCAGACTGGAAGGGCACGGACAGAGCAGGTGTGGGTTAGGCACCTGAGCACAACAGGGAGAACACAGCCAATTAAGAGGGATACAGAAAGTAGACAAGGCCAAAACTGACTGGGTATTTAACATGAACTTCAGGTAGGTTGTTACCACACCGCAAGGCAGACAATACGACAAATACTGGTAGTAATCTGGGTGCTTATATACAGAGTGAGTAGGTGGGTCTTGATTGGTGATTGTGTGCAGGTGAGTTCAGGAGGCTGGACCCAAACTGCCAACCATGCCCTGCAGGAGCACAGACTAGATGGACAGGGAGAGACAAACACGAGACACCAGGAAGGGGAAACACCAGAGCACGGAGGGGAAAAGGGTGGGGAAACTGCAGATCCCTAAAATTTAGGGATCTCATGCATGTTTAAAGGAAAATCACGAAACATTTATGAACATTTATAACATAAAAAAACCCCCAAATAATAAAAAAGAAACAACTCAAAACAATTTCTTTCTGAAAATGTTTAAGACTGTTAAAACTGGAGGTCCAATTCTGTAACAGTCATCCTCTACTGTAACCTTTACCAAAGCAGCAGTGCTCCTAATTTAAAGTAAATTTACTGATACAGCATAAGTGCATCACACATAACTTTGTTATTGTTCGCAACAAAGTATAATCCTGCTTTAGCTATGTAGGTGGCAGATGGGTTGCTTTTGCTACATGCAACACACACATTGCCTCAATACCACTGTGAGAAGGTTCACATGATCACAGGAAGAGTATCTGAGAAAAGGGTCTTACTGCCAAATTGTCTGATGTGATCTGAATTCTTCTGACATGGTGAAACCCTCCCATCTGGTACTCCATACTGGATAAAAAGCAAATACTAAGAATTATTTGCATGCACAATTGGTCAGTCTCCTTTCAAAACGATGCTGGCAGCAGTGACACCTCCACAACAATAGGATCATGTTTTAAGATTTCAAACAGATTCTGTGAGGAAAAGATGAAAGTCAGGGCCATTTATCATGTATTTGAGTGGTTCTGTCTTTGTGGGGGACAGGAAATGTGTCCTGTGACATTTGGCCACATCATCGTGAATTATTATCGCCTTCTGAGAGGACACAGGATTTATCACCGCTTCTGTCCAAACACCCTCTGATGCCACATCAAGCAGGACTTGTGAGTCTCCTCCAGGCGAGCTGCGACAGGCAGCTTGTGCAGGGTGGAAAAACTAATAATTAACATTTTACCACGGGTTAGATTATGTTAAAAACTGGACCAAACTTTGAATATTACAGATTCACCAAACTTGTAATCATTTAAATTCCATTCAGTTCCATCACTTCAGTCCATTGTAGAGGGTTCATATGTTCATATTTGAATAGTATAAGGACTGTAATAATCAGAGCTGCAGTCTGGCTCTTAACTAGACTGCAGCAGTCAGTTTCATCAGCTGGAAACATGGTGACAGTGGCAAACATTTCAACACGTATCACAGTCAGCTAAAATAAGTTGACAAAGCTGGTGCTAGGTACCAAAATGCACATATTTTACAGCCAACTCTCAAACACATCAAAACTACTACAGTAGATTGTGTTGATATAAAGTCAAATTTCTGATATGCAGACTACAATAGGTGCCACTTTTTTTAGCAGCATTCACTAATGGGTGGTGGCTGATTTTGGTTGAAATGGCTGCTTGAAAAAAACTGTCTTTTGACCAAGGTGCCTTAAAACACTGTTTGAGGGTATTTCCAATAGTGGCACTGGTGGAAAAGATGCACTGGTCCAGGAGGCATGGAGTGTGAGCAGATTACATCACCTGTATTGGCCTATGTGGCCCACATGTGTGTAATCATCCAACTCCAGGCGAACATTACTGGCCAAAGCGCTGAACAGGTAGCAGCAGCACAGGTGGTTTGGTACTGCTTATGCGTGAAGCTTAACCCCCGTGAGTGCAGATCAGTGTGTACCTGCATGGGTCCTGAAGAAAAGAGGCTTTGTCCCTGGCATCACTGTGACAGACTCCACATAATGACAGAGAAGTGTCTTGCTAAAGGGCACGTTGACAGAAACAGATGTTGATGTTAGCTGTGATCGAAGTTGACACCTGCATGTTATATTATATGGCCTTTGTGCTTCAGCATGTAGTGTCAACCTATTACTACTGCAAATTCCTGTACCGTTTTTGTACTTCAGTACCATTGACTACCACCATGCAGTATGTCGGTCCCAGAGTTGCACATGTACAGATCCTTTTCCCATGTAGCTAATCAAAGCCTCGGCTCCAGCTAAATCAACAAGGGAGTTAGCCTTTCAAATGGGGACTTCACTTCCCTGGATGTAATCTGCTCAGATAAACCAGCAGAGGCCATTTTACAGTTACAGTCGGAGGAGAGATAATCCTGCCTGGTGTCACTTCGGAGGAGGGGAAGGCTGCTGAGGTTATCTGTGCAATAACGATCGCCCCTATCCTGGTCAACAGTACCCTGTCACTGTGTAGTCAAACACCAACCTCTGCTCTTTCTTTCCTTTTTCTCTCATTTTAGGTATTGTGTATAGCTCTGTCTCTCACATTAATATATTAACACAAGTATTAAATGCTTTCATCCTGTTATAGTATTTTGTGTGAATGTGTGCAAATATATTTTCTGGATATACTATATGACCATATATGTACAAGTATGTGTGTGTTTGTGTGTGTGTGTGTATGTGCGTGTGTGTGAGTGAGTGAGTGAGTGTGTATGTATGTGCATGTTTGTCACAGATGACAGATGACAACAAACTACACTCAGACGCAGAACCACTCTGGATGAAGAGAAAATTGCAAGGACTGACTTGAACCTTAAAGTTTGAGGCCAAACATGTTTGACCCAGATGCTAAAGTTGAATGACAGCAACAAACCTCAACAAATAACTCAGTATAGAATATAAGTGATAATAACACCAATCTTTTTTAAAATATCATTATTATAATTCAGAATTATGCTCTGATGAAGAGACGTTTCATGGCCGCAAATGATCATGTTTCCTCAATGGTTTTCCACCATTTGAGGTTTGACTGCAGCTCCTTTAAATACATCACTTGTTGCGCTCTCTTCCTCTGCAGTTGTTTAATGTAACTCATTTGGAAAATTAGCGCCACCATCTGTGCATACACTTTTGCTAGTATCAAGAGCAACCGGAGATTACATCATGGCCTCAGTGAAAACACTGGGCTCATGTGGTGTCAGCCAATTGCAGCCGGCCACACCCTTCAAATGAGAGCCCTCTGCGTTTTTGAATACGGACTTTCATTGTGATGTCATAGTGTTTCTGTTTTCCTAGGTGCAAATAATCCTATAGTGCCATGTGCAGGTTTAAACAGGGTAGTATGGCCTAATATGTTGCTATCTGCCCTGTTCTCCTTGGATGCCCTTCCACTTCCTCTGCTCGGTGGTGTGGTGACAAGTTGTGCCAGGGTGCTGGGTGAAGCTGGGAGAAGTAATGAAAACAAATGATTGTCATTATAAGCACTTCACATCATACTGCACAGACTCCATAACAAAGCCCGACAAGGAGTTTTCATCATGGCCGACATAGTATAGAGGGGATACACTCCATCTCTGCTTCTGCTTTTTCTTATTATGAGAGTGGGATGCTGTGACTTATGGCGCAACTGTTCCCAAAGGAAAAATGTGTCAGATATGGTACTATATAGCTCAGTGGGTACAGCATTACAGTAAGACTGCCTGGGTCAGAAAGTTATTTCCCACTGGGCCCTCTAATGCTAAAAATGAAGGTGGTCTGGTTACTAGGGGTTCTAAAGTTTTCATCAAATATATGATTGTTTTCATTTGCAGTCACACAGTATTTCATGAATCAGTCACTTTATGAAACAAACTTGCTTATTGATGACATGGTGTTATAGATTTATCGAGGTAGACAAGGTAAACTTGCAGTTCTAAACATCAATGAACATCATAAGTCCACTTTTTAAACAATTCATTTAGAAATGGACTCGTTTATAGTTCACATGTAAAGTTAGGACTCCTCACACTTTACAGTATGAAATATGTTCCAATTATCAAAACCCTTACATTTAACAAGTTTAAAGTGTGAAAATGTAAAACCTACACACAGAATCACAGCTGTCAATGTTCACTGCCAGCAGACTGCACAAGTATCAGAGTACCAAGTTCCTAAAGCTGTTATTACTTTTCTATAGATGCTAACATTAGTGTCTCCATCTGCAGGTCTAAACTACTGCTGCTCACAGCTATGAACTGAGTTAAACACACTTCTTTTAGACGTTGTATAAGATTGAAGCATATACAGTTAAAAAATTGGATGGAGAACATCCAACTGATACCAACGGCTTTTGGCAGATTAGGTGCAGTAACTTTTCTTGCTGACAGGTGGCCTAGATTGGACTGGAACTGCAGGTCTGACTTCTTGAGACCACAGTATTGTTAAGCAAAATTCTTATTGCTGTTCCTTGTACTTCTGTAAAGGAAAAAAAAACAAGAGTCTCTTCAGCTGGACATTCCTTTTAGATGGTGGAACACCAAAGTAGCTGCTTGCCATATGTCGTTTTTTTGGGCTTCTCTCACAGTAGGTTACTTCATTGGGTTAAATGTGATGACAAGAAATGCAGATGAGAAATGTGCATAAATAACCAATGACAATTTTCATGGCATCATCCATTCTATAACCCAGACCCCATTCATTTGCTGCCTGGTACACAAAGGCACATTTTGAAATAACTGGACGTTACCCATTTCTGATTTTGCTGTGCGGTTGTCCTGACTTTATAACTTTTTTGGAGACTCCGCTGGCTTCTCCAACTTCTGGGGCACCACTGCCACCCTATGTACTTGTCATACATATTGAGGGGTTAAGAATCCATTTCTTCTTCACATATACTGCTGATTCACAAATACAGTACAAGCATGCATTTCATCTCAACAGCTGCTAACCATGCACACACAAGTTCTCCAGTGTTTTCTCTGAGTGTAAGCATCCTAAAGCTTGACTGTCACTTCCTACACAGAACAAGTCATACTTGTTCACCCTTTGATGTGGGAGTGCTGACTCATGTTCCACCTCCTCCTCCGCTGGTGTATATCTGTAACATCTATTTTTCACGTGTACTTCGACTCCTTACCCTCGTCTCACACCCCACCTTGGACAAGAAGCTGCCTCTGTCGCTCTGCGGTTTATTAGAAGCCATCATTTCCCCCTAACACAAACGGTGAGCAGATGAAGAGGAAGATCAGACTTAATTGGGGCAGTTTAACTGGCAGTGACAGCAGACAGCACCTTGCATATGAGGAAGAGAACGACCAGATACCTCTCTGTCAACTTTGCTTAAGGACAACAATATTTAAATCCTATCCAACTTCCGAGCTGCTTTGTGAGCAGCACTGTTATGGCATGCAGCTCACAGAAGGAGGAGAGGAGGATTATAACAAACAGCAAACTAAACTACTCACTAATTAGGATGGATTGCCCACTACCCTCCCTTTTCCACACGCTATCTCTTTCCTCTCTCATTTCCTCACTGGAATGATACAGGGAGAGAAACTACTGGCTGTGCTTGCTTTTCATGTGGTTTCAGGAAGGAATATGAAGGTATCTTTTCTTCCCTCCGGCTGAGGGGCTGAGAGACTGACAGCATCGGGTGAATCTTGGTACCCAAATCCAGTAGCTTTATTTCAACGAATTGTGTGCACATGGTGAACTGGAGCTAAATTTAAACACACAGTCCCTGACAGCTCCTCACAGCAGTCACATTATCCGTGATGTGCTCAGGCACCGGGGGAGGAACCAGCAAAGTGTTGTACCTTCAGTTTTCCTCGACTCCCCACCCTCAACCCACCACGTTTGCACCCACATGCACTACCTCATTTTGTTGTTTACATTGATACACTCCTGGCTCTCCCACCTCTGCCCCAAAAATAGAAAACTAAAGCCGTTAGTGGTCCCCACCATTAACCTTGTTATTTCTCACCGTCTCCTTTATCTCTCTTTCCTGCACACATACACACAAATACAGATGCCTTTTTACTTGCAGGCTGCTGAGGGAAATAGAAATGTTCCCCTTTATTGAGCTGTGGCTTTGTCGGATGTCTGAGGATGGGAACGTATGATAAGAGGAAGAAAGAGGCTCCACTGTGGAGACTCTAGGGAGCACAAGCCACTCTAACTTTCACAGGAAATGGCACTTTCAGATCTCCTCCGAACTGCAGTGCATCGCTGTTTGCCTGGAGAAGTGACCCTGTTGTAACTGTTTGTACTCAATGCTGCATCAAGATGGGCTGTATGTCACCATCAACTGATTTGAAGAGTCACAGAGAAGCCAATGAAATATGTATCACGCAGCCAGGCCACGGAGGCAAACAAATTATAACTCACCACTTAGAGGTTTTATAGAATAGCTTAGCAACTACAGCAACTTGATCACCGTTACTATAGCAGCAGAAAGTCATAAGACGGATTCCCTTCGCAAAGCTGAACAGCTTCAGTGTCTAATAGGCTGAGCCATGAATGTTTGCTGCTTTAAAAGCAAGAGTGAGCACATATGTTGTCCCCAAGATCGTTATAAAACAAAATCAATAATGAACATCATAAAACCAAAGCAGAGAAAATCCAAACACAATAATTTTAGATCCCCATTGAAAATACCCAGAATAGTGTGCCTAATGGGGTGAACATGTTATGTAAAATATTCAAATGTATTTCTGCACAGAAAGTGCTGCTTTTGATCATGGACACAGACTCATGAAGGCAGAGGAGCCATTAGAGAGGAGAAGGAAATGACTCAAGGGGGCTCTAGGCAGCTTTATTACAGGGAAATTGCACTGAGAGGTACTATTATACACACTGAGTTCAAAATTCCATACAATTTTAGGGATTACTTAGCTGATGTTTGCAATTAATAATATCTATGTGTTACTTCGTACAAGTATCTATCTATCTATCTATCTATCTATCTATCTAGAAATAGACAGATATATCGATATATATATATATATATATATATATATATATATATATATATATATATAAAATATGTTTGTCAATATGTTTTACGTCAGTGTTCAAAATCTGTCTTAATCAAAAGGCTTCAACATTCAATTGTGTATCCAGTATCCTGAATTATTACTATTATTCTTTTTAATCGTTCACTAGTTGATGACTGTTTCCCCCAAGTACACAAACAATTGTCGAAACAGAGTTTAGTAGGTGGGATAAAAAGCGGGGACATCATCTTCCTGTGGAGCTTGCTGACTACTTAGCTATAGTCATGAAAAATACTAACAGAGAAATTGTGGATGAGACTGGAAAAGCTTTACAAATTGTTGTAGGTCAACTTCCAGGAATAATGACTCTGAATCGGTGTATTTCTTCCTGTTAAGTTAGTTGCTTCTTGCAAACTGCTACTGCAGCTTCTGTGTTACCTGCAAATGATGGTTGGTGTGACAGATGTGTCACACACCACTGCTGCACTGTCTCCCAATCAGAAATCAGAACATTCAATATCAGGTTAAAGTGAAAAGAAATGGCAGTTTAGTTTGATTATAGGGCTATCACTCAACTGACGGACTCATTTTAAAACACA
The DNA here is from genome assembly GCF_051107435.1 of Chaetodon auriga. Classification (NCBI taxonomy): domain Eukaryota; kingdom Metazoa; phylum Chordata; class Actinopteri; order Chaetodontiformes; family Chaetodontidae; genus Chaetodon; species Chaetodon auriga. Next base: position 14,143,421 of record NC_135076.1, read on the forward strand.
GGACATAAAAAAAAGAGAGGCAGAGAAATGCATTTACTGTAACATGTAGACCTGCTGTGTAGGTTCATGAAAGAATAATTTTTCTCTCAAATTTCATGACTCACAAGATTAGTTTATTGAAACAGCTGAGGGTGACAGTACACCCTAACTCATAGCTCTACAAATTTTGAGTCTTTGCTTGGAAGCATTTCATTGTTGGTGACATGCCAGAGGGCAAAGTTCAATATCAGTTACCTGAAGATTTTCAGGAAAGGAATCAAACTGACGAAAATCCCTTTTGTTAACTCTTTTCAAGTTCAACAAACAATGCAGGCAGCCCAGTTGGTAAGAGCACACATATTACTCTGCACTTCACACTTAAACATCATATTTACACCAGCTTTTAGTGTTGCTGAAGACTGATGTATCAGCAAGTCTTAAATGTCAGGGTTGTTATCTAACCCGGGCCCAGATGGTCACGGCCACATGGCGGGTGCACCTCTCACTTAATAAATTTAGATTGCTTTGGTACAAGAATTTTGCTGTACAGATTTCTTGTGGTATCAGATGACAAATTTAAGTTAAATTAAAGCTGACTGAGCATCCGGTCTTTCTACCACAACACCCGTTACTCACAATAACACCTGGGCACCTAGAACAGAGCAACTTGACTGCCTTGCTCAAGGGGCCCATAGGACAGATGACAGAATATCGGTCACGCAGCCGGATTTTGATTTACAGTCGAACTTGTTGCTTTTTTGTCACAAACTCTCTAACCTGCACTTTGCCACCACCCAACCGAAGAAATATATTAATGTTGTTTACATTGTATCTGGGAGCCAATACCCTCCTGCTGCAATGAGGTAAAGTAAAGCAAAGAAAGCAATTTCAGGTTGGTGAAGCTCCACCTGCGGAGGTCCATTACTTTACTGTCACAGCTGCATGGTAGAAAGCAGGCATTTTGTGTTAGAGAAGAGTATTTACCCTACAAAAAAAGACTTGTTTCGCCTTGTGCAACCTCTACCCTCCAACCTGAACTCTTGCTTCTACACTGCCAGACAATTCAAATTTTAGTGATAAAGTGTTTCTTACAAGTAGTTTTACCACAAAGTGCTTTCTGGAGAATAAAGCACATAAATATAGATACAAAAGGAGATAAAAAAGAACAAAAGCATTACAAAATACCGTGTGTGTGTGTGTGTGTGTGTGTGTGTGTGTGTGTGTGTGTGTGTGTGTATTTGAGACCAAAGGGCAACAGCAGGGCAGTTTGCATAAGAAGCACAATCAATAACAAGACTGCGGCAAAGGAGACCAAGCGAGAATAATTCCTTTGTAAGTTGATAGTTATAGCCGCACTATGCAAATTCTTTTTGTGTTATAATCCAGCTGTCCAATCAGCCTAAATGGAACGTTTCTCCTAAACAGTGAGAAAACTGGGCTCATTGAAGATGCCTGAAAGCCTCTAACACATCCACCCCGACCAGATACAGAGAAGAAGACTTTGTTTACATCCTGTAGGTTTAAGGTAATGAGCATTTAAATCATCCAGTTTCCATGTGGTCCACTTTAAAAAGATGCCCATACTGCATAGTCCATACTGCATGTACATGTTAGCAAGTTACTCTTGTTGCCTCCTGATGTTGCCAGCTGTCCCAGCACACTTTTAGTGTACATCCCACCTGTTCTGTTGTTGGAAAAAAAAAAAGATAATTTCAGATGAAGTATAACAACTACTGTTGCATTTAGAAATTTCAATCCCAATTCCCCACAGAGCACTAAACATTACCCTGCCCAAACTATTCAAAGTCCTTTCACACTCACTGTAAGAGCACAAATTCATGTCTGACTCCTACTGATATTGCTATGTACTGTTTAAAAAACACTTTGCACAGCTCTTTGTTGTGATTACATCTTTCTAAAAGTGATGCATGCATCACTCGGTTGCTGACAAAAACAAGTGCAGTTTGACATTTGACAGCGATGTTTTGGATCTTAGTTGGATGTGTTGTGATGCCAGTGTTGTTTGTAGCCTCTGACTGATCGCTCCCTTAATCAAAGCTCTCTCTCCCTTAGATCTCTGTCAAGATTTTCCTTTTCTCCTCTTTCCCTATTTTTCTCTCCTCTCGCCACCTCTGTCTTTCATTCTTGCCTCACTCCCTCCCCGTCTCCCTCCAGTCTTCCATCATCTTGATTCCTGCCTTACCTCCTCACTTATTCTGTCTTCCCTCGATCTCTTCCCGTCTGTCTACTTTTTCTTCACACCCTCCTGTCCTCCATTTTCCCTCCCACGCTTCCTGTGGTGCCTATTTCAGGGGAAAATCTCCTAACCCTGAGGAGCTCCAGTACTTGCTGTGTAGAATTGTAAATCAAGGGACCCAGAAGACTGATCCTTGTATAAATTCTGTCACTGACAAACAACTGACTGAAAGCGATGCAGTGTACCAACAGGAGGCTACATGTGAGACAAAACTAAGCTTAGAGGGTGTCAGATCAGTCGCCATGAGGTGCTGCATGAATGTTAATGGAGTTAACAAGGCCTGACGAGTTCAGTTTGCCATCTTCTGTGACTTTCTACCACAACAAAGTTGAAGTTTATTGAGAAAATACTTTAAAATATGGTTGATCGCAAAGAGCTTTACTGAAGGCAAAGGACATAAAATAAAGAAAAAAAACAACAAGAAAGACTGAGCACACCACAAAACTTCATACGCCAGGCAGGGCTTGAAAGATGGGAGGAATGGAGACTTCAGGGCGTACCAAGAAAATGATCCATGAATTTACTTTATAGATACAAAAAGAAGATTAAAAAAAAGGCATTACCAGTATAGCGTGCATGTGTGTGAGTGTATTTGAGACCAAAGGGCAACAGCAGGGCAGTTTGCATGAGAAGCACAATCAATAACAAGACTGCAGCAAAGGAGACTAAAGGAGAATAATTCTTTTGTAAGTTGATAGTTATAGCTGCACTATGCAAATTCATTTTAGTTAAAATCCAGCTGTCTCATCAGCCTAAATGGAAAGTTTCTCCTAAACTGTAAGCAGAGTTTTCTCTGCTCACTGTGCTCTGTGCTTTAATATTGTGCAATACTAAACTCTACCAGCAGACACACAAATTTAGAGATATACCAATGATCACAGCTAATTCCCACTTGTCCCATCACACTACCACAGAATTTACTTGTATCACAGCAGTTGTTTGGAACATTTGCCACCCTTCTTGCCATCCAACGGTACACTGAATGGGTTGGTGAGAGTGCTTCGATCAAACTTTGTTTGGACAAACAGTCCAGTGAACTGTTGGACAGTCTATACTCATATTTAGATCAGTATATAAGTATATAATGACATTATCATGGATAAACAAATACTTTGTTATGGGTACCTCTCTTGTGGATAATGCATCTTTTCAGACATTGAGAGGTGAATATACCAATACTTTTATTGCCTGGCATGACACATATTAAATACTGTGACAAGTAATAAGAAGACATCATGCTTGTGTGCTCCATGAACTTTATTGGTCTAAAGGGAGTCTCCTTCTGACTTACCACTCTTATGGGATATTATAAATATGGCAGTTTATTTTCCAGTAATTTCATTAGATTTTACTGTAATAAAATTGCTGACTTCATGAATAGATGTATTTTATTTTACCTTGCTATCCATCTGATATTTATTTCCTGAGAGGAGCTGCTGTGTAAATCAGTCAACATCTCGTCATGTCGATTTCGGGTACGTAGGAAAAACAATAAAACAAACTTTTCTTGCTCTTGACTTTGTTCATCGCTGCTCGTCGTTAAAAGGGATAACAAAAACACAAACAACCAATACGGAAAGAACAAAACCAAAGCAACATAACACAGACTCTAACAGACTTAAGAACTGGGATAACTTGAAGAGTAGGCTGTGCTCCAAAGGTAGGTAGACCAGTCAATCTGTGGCCACCCACAGCAGTTACTGCAGTAATGATGCATAATGTAGCATAGTGACATTTAGCATAGCTGCCATCCTGCCACTGTATCTGTCAGTGGAACCTTCTGGCAAATTTGGAAAGTATCACTTAATATTTAGCTAGTGGTTAGCAATAGAAAACCCTGTGTGGTGTGTGACAGAAGAAACAAGCAAGGCAGAAAATCCTCTCACTGACTCACCGTACAGTATCATAATTCGAAAATGTTAACACTATACTAAATATTGCCCTTTTCATGGGGAGGTACCAGGTGCTAATATTCATTCCCTGTCATTACTGTACTTCAGCGCGGTGGTACGTCCCCCATAAACACTGGTAACATTCTAAACATTCTCTGTCAGGCTTCTGTGGCGCTTAGTCAGATCGGGGGGGCTGCTGTCAGCTCACTTAGTCAGGAGTGGGTCCTCAGCAGATGTGACGTGGGCCTGGGTCGGAAGCAGCAGCTCCCTCTCCATGTGAAAATATTCGAATGGCAGGTCCTGATCGGGTGCCAGAATCTCCTGCCAGTTGATCGCCAAGGCTCTCTCACTCACAGGATTGAAATGTGCCTGTCATTTTTTGGGTGGGTGGGGAGGGGGCGTTTGGGCTCGAACATGCTGTTCTTTTCTTCACTCAGCATTTGGATCCAAAGCCACTAGGAAACCAAAGTGAGTCTGGGCTGAACAATAATGCAGAAGAAATTGACTTTTACGTTTTCCCACTAAGCTTGTTTGGAGCAGTTTAGTCATATTTGTAAGGGGAATAAAATTATAACCGATGAGACTAAAGAACCATAAAATGCAAGTTTTATGGGTATCAATGGAAGCACAGTTTCAAGCTGCTTAGAAAACCTAGCTCAACAAAATAAAGGAAGAGCAAACGTAAGTCTAGACTGATGCTCATTATTACAGCATCTTCACAGCCATTCAAGGCCGAATCATGCAAACACACATTCAACCATAATCCTTACATCTTCTTCGTGGAACAATTGTTTTCAAAATTGCTACCAAGACACACATACGGAGGAGTGGAAGTAACTATTCAGGCACTGTTATCTTATGATAAAGAGGTAATGAGCTATTTTGGGTGCTTCATTGCATCTAGTGCTATGATATGGGCACTTAACCCTGATAAAGAAGGAAATATTACTCTTGCATTACCTCTGTTGCACGATGCTGCTGGTACACACTTCAATTAGTTAGAATATAATGAAGCAATATTTGGAATATGTTACCCAGTAGTTGAACTGGTGCAGCACTGGTGGATTCAAACCAGCCGTTCTCACCAGCAGAACAGTTGTGTAGCTCATCTGTGCAAGCAGGTTATTACAAACCAAATTTAAGGTTATTGTTAGGTGGCGACCTCTGGTAGCTGTAGTAATTATGGCAGGAGGAAAGGGGGAAGTCAGGTGATCTAGTATAAAGAGCAAGAAAGTCTGCATATGAACTTGGGGTGGATGGATGGGTCAAACAAATACAGGACTTTCACCCAGGTGTCATGTCAACTGTGAAACCAAAAGTCAACGTTGCCCTATTTTAACTCATAAACCTTACTGAAGTTAAAGCCTGTAAATAACAGTAGCAAAAAAATATTACATAATAGACCATTTTGCACCATTAATGACATGATAATGATTCATAGAAACGTCATTGCAGTGAGTTAACAGTCTTTTGGAGCATCTATCAAAATATCACCTGAATTCACCCAAGTGTCCTCCACTTTCAGACTAGCAGTCACTGTCCATTCTGCCCTCTGCTGGCAGTATGTCCTCCTACTAGCGGCTGTATTTTTAAACCCAATGGGAAAACTGAGTTTGAGTTTTGACTCTTTGGATTTGCTGTGGCTGGTCAGTGTGTGGTGTCGAAGTGAGAAGGATCTGTAACAGACTAGACAAGTCACCCACTTCACTACACGACACACACCCTGAGAACGCTTCCTGTTTTTGTGAGTTGATATATGTGGTTTAATGTGCTTTTCTCTGTTTATTTCAGTGTACCTTCATGTGGGAGTCAACAAACAAAAAGCGTGAACCTGGAGGCCTTTGTCTCTCATTTGGAGAACATCTGCCAAACTAAACACCAACGTTCAGGGAGGGCGGAAAAGCATCTCTTTTGAATATCTATTATTATTGTGGCAACCTTCACTTTTCTGTGGCCTCCAGAAGCTGCATGAATGCTGTTTAACTCTCCTCATTGCTCTGCGTTAGACACCAACATTGAAGGAGCCGTGTCAGTGACGGTGAGGGAGAGGCAACTGTGAAGTCTATGTGATGATTAACGGTGTATTCAAGGGAGTATTCAGCCTGTCTTATCTCAGCCCCAAGCTAAATTGCTCTCTTTTTCCGGCCCTGTGAATTGCTTGAGTGCCGCCATATTATATGAGGTGTCCCTCTAACAGGTGAAAGAGCGTTCGATTATTTATTCATGCACTTACCTTTTTATTTCTATTTGTGAGAAAAGAAAAGATAAGTGGGAGACTGTTGTTTTTTCTCTTGTTTCTTCAATGTTCTCAGTTTTTTTTTTTTGTTTTTTTTTTGTAGCCAACAGTTGCTAAGTACGAGCATAATCTACTGATGGTAGCTCAAATGGTGCCATTAAGTGCCTGAATCAAGGGCACCTTGGCAGTAATTTCAGGATGAGTTCCCAGTTTTCTTACATGTGCCCAGATTAGATCAGCCAGTCATATAGTCGATATAAACTAGCAACACTCAAGTCACGAGTAAGCTTCTGTAACTACAAGGCAAACCAGTCTGCAAATTATTTTTAACGTTTTAAAGACTTTGTGTAATTTCATTTATTTATTTTTTCAAAATTCAGTTTTTACAAAGCGTTTAACAGATTTTTACTGTTAGTAAATTGCCTGATATTGGACACAGTTGTCAGTTCGTTACACTGAGTTTACCGCTATAAAAATCATATTGATTGCTGCTGATTGCTTTCGACTTAATATTACACATTTCCCTCTTTGTAAATGCAGGATTTGTGATCCTCTTTCTGATCGCATCATAAAAACGTTACACCTTTTTTTTTTTTAAACCAGTCGACTTTCAATATGGGTCTCAGTTTTATGTTGTTTTAAAGACTCACACATCAAAGTACAAAGAGCTCACCCAACAAACACACTTGCCACACGTTTAACAACACATTCACTCCCTCCTCACTGTCGTAGATGAACCTGTGGGGGACACGCTCAGCACATACTGTATGTACATATATCTGCATGTCTAAACCAATACTCTGTTTCACTCTTTGCTTTGACAGCATGAGCATCAGGAGCGTCCTTGCCCTGCGGCTCTCACTCCCACTGAGGTGGTGTGGAGCATCCCTGCGCTCCACCACGCCCGTACTGCTGCACTCCACCAACGAGGAATGGTGGAGAGGTCGGGGAGAAAGGGTTGACTTACAGCATATTTTTCTGAGAGCTGCCCCCCTCCTCTTTTCTTTTCCCCTCTCCCTCTTCTGTATCACTTTCAGTCTTACTGCTCTCACTCTGCTCTGGAGAGTGAACCTCAGATGTGCTTTCACTGGTTAGTGATTAAACCAGTGAAGGACAACATACTGTACGATGCAAGGTTCATAGGATTTTAGATTTGCAAGGCCAGAAAATAAAGCAAAACATTGCGGGGCTGATAAAGAAACACACAGTAATATTTGACTATATATTTGACTGACAAATGTGAGACATTAGATAATCACACAACTAAACAAAGACACAAGTGTAAATACATGTACTGTGTGTACATAAACAACAACTACAAGACAACAAACTCACACAGATTTAATTGTTGCTAGAATGTACAATGTGGTTGGCCGTTTGCAGTCCAAGTAGTGCAAGAGTGGGTAGTGTGGGTCTTTGGATGGTTAAATTCAAATGCACAGTATATACAACCTCCTTTGAATTACAATAGACATTAAAATTACATTATGCATCTGATATTGAACAGTGTGCATGCTCCACTGTAATATATGTGTAATGCATGTATATGTTACACATATATTAGATGACAGTATTATATAGGTGTTCTGGAGCAGCTACCAGAGAGCAGACGTTAATGTGTTGTGTCCGGGCTGTGATGGGTCTACAGTGATTCGCCCTGCCTGTTTCCTGTCTCAGGAGATGAAGGAGGATGGACCATTTAGTGCTTTCTGCAGTCTTTACTGTTATCGTCAAAGCGATAACAGCTGCTGGTGTTATAGTGTTATAGGTAATACCTTACTGACATTTTAGTGACTTTGTACTGTACGTCTACTTTCTTTCTTGTAAAGGTTCCTTGGCCCATCCCCATTTTCCCTTTTCAAAATCATCCTCCTTTTTTCAGAGAGAATAATTTATCGAGAGGGTGCCTCTTCACTGCCTCAAAAGAAATAAAAGAGTGCTAATAGAAATTACAGTTAAGTCTCCCCGTCCTTATACCCCCAGCATTAAGCAGCAGACATTATTCTGAACACAGTTGTTGACAAATGGTAATTAAAAGATTTGTTAATGTCGAGTGATTAAAAACACTGCAGGCATTTCACAGGGAAATTCAGCATGCAAATTGCTTTCTCTGCAACTGCTGGTGCTGCTCGGTTTGTTGAATCAAAAGCATTTTTTCCCCGCTGTTATCATAATATTAAAGAGCTGTCACTTCTCCTGTAATGGAATGCACAATGTGAGGAATTAGCATTTTTCAACAGCTATCTTGTTTGTGCCAGGATGAGCAATTATTGGCTAGATACTTTCTTGCTTTCTTTTCTCAAAATGGTAAGAAAATTCTCTTGCCTCCAAGGAAAGAAGTGGTCAGTCGCAGCCCAAGACTGGTTTCTTCTTGTGTGTGTGTGTGTGTGTGTGTATGCACATGTTATTCCTCAGTCTGCCTGTTAGAATAGTGTGGGATAAAAGTATGTCCTGCTATACTTGTGACAGGCTTGATTCTTTTCATACCTCCATCACGGCTGCAGCACACTGCTCACCAAAGGCTGGTATGAAGGATAACTATGAATGTGGAGTTGCATGCCAAAGAGTATAGAATTAATCATCCCGGGGACAAGCATCAATGTGATGGAGTATTGCAAAACTAAATCCTCATTGGTGTTGTCTTCGCTGAGCATTTCAGGATTAATTCACTTCTCAATACAGGTTAATACCTGGAGCTTGCTGCGTTATCAAATGCTGATATTCCAAGAAAAGACGTTCCTTAATAACGACACTACAAGCTCTGTGTTGACTTTGATGGATTAACATAAAACTGTGTAATTACTAAAGACATTTTTCAACTCAGAAAATTGTCTCTATTTGTGGGGTGACTCTTACAGTAATGGCTGCCACTTTGCAAAAGGTGATAATGTCCTTGTGTGCTTAAGACTGAAATAAAAATAGCAACGTTAGTGTTTTAATATGAGGGAAACTGAGATGTTGCCTGGCGGTCTTGTCCCCAGTTTCAGATGCACACATATAAATCATATGTCTGAAAACACTTGTTAATTAGTCAGGTAATTGCACCCAGAGGCAAATTTGATCTGTGAATTTGGGCTTTATAAATAATTGACTTGACTTAAATTGAGATTTCAGACACTTCAGACATGAATCATCATTTGTGTCATCACTGACAGGTGTAGATTGGCAAACTGGAAAGTTTCTCAATGCTACTTATTGCGTTGTGGGATTGTTAGCAGAATGAAGTGAACAGGCCCTGAGTGTTTTTAGGGGACTATATATGTAAAAGTCACCCTCTCAAATAATGAATATGGACAGTTAAACAAAGTTGTGTACAGTAAATATAGTGCAGTATACAGCAAAGAAGTAGAACATGTGGACATGATATTCATTGTTATACTTTATTATGGCAATTTAAAAGCCATCTTTTATTGAACAGGGCTAAATGTGCATAGAAGCAATATAATGAAGAAATATCATATGTTATAAGATACTGGATGATGGAATATATGCTTTCAAATGGCTCGTGTATCATAGAGGTATGATAAGATGTAATTGTCCTTGAATTAGCATAAATCAAATAGCATGTTTAGCTTTGAATGCGACGGTGGGAGCCAGGCTGTTTTGAGTGCCACTGACCCTTTAACACCCATCCCCTAATGGACACACAGCACTTTTAAGGTACTCATCTCCGGTTTGTGACAGAAAGGACAGAAAGTTTTCAAGAGTCTAATTTAGCGTTACCTGTATTGCACGTTCATGAACTTTTCATTGTATGAGCATGAAAAGTTAGATGGAAATTCTACAGAGTGCTGGTGTCCTGAGGGCTTGACCGTGGGTGGTAAAAGGTTCAGCTAATTTGATCATAATTGTAATTTTCTTTTAATCAGTGATGCATATTCTGGCCAAAAGATAGTGTTATGACCAGCAGAGGGGTATTCCAGGTGAGCTGCTGGCATAAAGCTCAAAGCTGCTTCACTGCCCAAAAACAAAGCTATTCCATACCGGGCAAAGCAAATACATCTCCCTATGGCAACAAACTGAGTGGAACTGAGACAGAGCACTGCTGGTCTATGTTATTTGTAGACATAATGACAACATACTTCATTAGTTCGACACAGGTTGAAATGCCTGGTCTAACATAGATGTAAGCTGCTTTAAGGTTAACGCTTTAAGGCTGGGGTGGTGGGTAGTACATTTCAGGCTGCAATAAAGCAGTGGCCATACAGCAAATGTTAGGTCGATATATTGTGAAATATAATATATATATATATATATACATCATCCCATCATTTGAATGTCTGTGTGCATTTGGTGCTCCAGTAAAATGGTCAGCCCATCCCAGGTCTTTGATGTACACTGCAATGTCCTATAAAGATTTAGTTAAGTGATTCACCCATTAACTGAGATCTCATTTTATACTTTATGTGGGTAGCAGTGTTAATATAGCAGTCCTATCCTATAATATGGGCCAATAGGATAACAATTTATAATGGCAATAATATATTGTAATGTCATGTGATGTAAATGGGATGAGATAAACTTAATTAAATGGGGAGGTTGGCCTACCAGATGGCGACACTGTCCAGTAGCTGAGAGATCACAAGATCAAATCCCTCTAATAGCTAATGTGTCCATCCACGTTTCTTGTCCATGCGTCCTTGAGCAGAGGACAGACTGCTAGCTTAACACCCATTAAGCAATAAGTAGTGACTGGCTTGTCTTGTGTTTTATGTGCATATAAAAAGCACAAAAAAGATTTTCAGAGTTTAAGTGATACGTTAAGTCATACTGATGTGACCTGGTGGGGATGACTGGCCAAATTTGATTGACATTTTCCTGTCAACTCCCTGAAATTCCAGAGAAATAATGACATCTCGAAAACGAGCTATTTTAAGGATATGTTTATAGCAGTGATGCTGGTGCTTTGCGTGACAGTACATTTCTAGTCAGTTTTTGTTCCATAACAATACATCCCTGACAGCCAGTTCTGAAAGTGAGAAATCTCACTACCTGGTCTTGCAATAGCTGAGTCACTGATACTGAATGATATCCTATTCCTCCTCTGCAGATGCACGCAATTGATTGCAGGCCCTCAGCAAAGGCTTTTCAAGTGCAGCCGCTTAGGCTTAATAGCAAAATCTTCCTCCATTATTGTATATTTATTTGTTTCTTCTGCTACTTTAAGTGAAAGTACAGTGAGATGAGCAGCGATGTCCTGCGTCCTTCCTCCCGACTGCCTGCTTTGTTAAAAAAGAAAAAAAAAGAAAAAAAAAAAAAGAAGAAGTCTGTCTGCTGAACCAAGATGTTCAGAATGGAACCATCAGTCCCATATGGTGCCGAATGTTCAAAGGACACTGATCGCAGGAAATAGAAAGAGCCAGCTTGCCTGCAGAGCTGTTCTGCCCCATATGCAGACTGCGGTGTTTGCAGGCTTTCCGACAGACAGATGCCATCTTGATGTGTTTAAGTGGGTTGTCATCTACTGAAGTGATGTTCATCTTGTCTCACTTTTTGTGACTAAAACAGTATTTGGCTGCCTACCTAGAAAGGGAGAGTTGGGGAACTCTGTTAAGGGAAAGCGAAAAAAGTGTGGTAATTTCTTTTTCTTCAACTTTCTCTTCATTTGAAGCTGCAAGCAACCTTAATTAAATAAACAATCTTCTTAGGCTGCAGAAGTTCTAAGCACTGTGCCTCTTTTTACTCATAAAACATTTTTTCTACAAAACAAATTACATCTAAAAACTGACACTAAGAGATAACTATGCAAAATATGAATCCGCCTATAATTTTTCTTTTTATTTGAACATTTTTATAGCTGGAAATAATCAGCTAGTTTAAACACATGCCAAATATTTGCCTTATCAAGCCAAACACCCTCTCTGCATACTGCAAAAGCTGCATGGCGTGCAAGCTTCGTTAAGAGCACTGGCACCTTTATTTGATTTCAAGCACAGGTCTTAAGTAGGTTTAGGGAAGGGAATATCATCCTGAATTCAGATCTGTGAAGAGATGGCATCACTTGTTCTTGACAACAAACACGCTGAGTGACATCTAATTACTTTTAGACGCCGTTAAACCCTGAGACAGACATCTTTGCATTAAGATATTTACAGTCTAGAAGGAAAGTGCACATCAATATCATGTGGAGAACAACAAAATAATAATACAAAAAAAGTCATGATTACCATGATTGAACAACATTCTCAAATTGATGCTTTATTCAAAAACAAAAATCTAGAATTACATTTCTGACTTTATTCTGTTGAAATGTTTGATTATTGCATCTCTCCTTCCACAGAACGTAAGCTCCTAAGCTCCAGTCGGTCATGTCCAGTGACAGTTAAGTTAACTCAAACAAGATGGCTGCATCCTCAGTGTGGAGCCGCAGATGTCTGGGAGAGGCAGACAGTCTGGTCTGTGTCTTCTGCCACGGAGTTCAGGTTTATGTCACAACAGCCTCAAGGCTGCTGTTTTAGCCACAGCGTGCAAAATACAAGTTGTAATAATACTGAGCCATGACGGAAATGACACCATGGAACTGCTCAAAACAAACAAACAGCCCACAAACAATGACAGGCCAGAAAATCAGCCAATTGTCTGAGCGTCAGATCATTGATCACTGGTAATCAATCAGAACCCCCCCCACACACACACATACACACACAGACAGAGTTTCTAAAGGGGAAGAGGAACATAAACATGGGGTTTAGATTAAGTTTTTTAAAAGGAAGAGTTATTTTAGACCTAAACCATGCCAAGTTAAACTGCTGATCAGTGATTTGTTCACAAATTATTCATTCAATTCAGTTTTTTAGCTGATGTTTTCACTGCACTGCCACACTTTGGTGCAAATGCAGTCTGTCTTTTTTTTCTCATTAAATCCTCTAAACAATAAAAGCCCTACATATTATTGCGGGCATGCTGCCAGTTGGAATTGAATGACATGTCAGTCCTAGTTTCAATGAGGCATTGAGGGGGAAATGAAACAGAGCAAAAAAATGCCATATGACAGGACAGCTGTCAGGGAAGATGCTCTCTTCTCTTGCTCTTTGGTTGCTTTTTTAAGTGTAGCAGGAGGCCTCTTGGAGTTTGGCAATGGAGAGCTGAAGCAAAGAAGTTAGTAGTTGGCCAAGAAAGTCAATTAAATTCATTCACGTGTGAACAATTATGACAACAAACTGATGGTAAAACAAAATAGCCAAGCTGCCTCACCATGTTGCCATTTCCACTTTTTGGTCTCTTGTCAAGACTCGGAGTTCAGAATGATGAAGAAGTAGTTTGTTGATCTGCCAACTGAAAAACAGACTGTTTCTGTCCACTCCCTATTATTGCAAAATATGCCTGCAAAAAAAGTCAAATACATATTAGAGCTGCTGTAATTAAATCTGAATGCAGGCTTTTTTTTTTCACTTCTAATTCTCTACATTTTAGCATCGTACATAACAGTCACTTATGAGACAGCATAGATCCTTTCAAATGCATTACACTTTACTTACAACCAATAATGAACAATTCTGATGAAGCATGGCTTATTATAGATGCATCAATATGGACTTGACTTTACACACATACAATGATAAGTTATGATAGTTCATGGAACATTTTAGCAAATTATGAGTCCTTGCTACGGCTGATGGCTGAGGTATATTTGAGTATAGGTAATCATACTGCGACATGAGCCCCATCAGTCAGCCTCTAGTTTATAAAGAGCATCATAAGAGACATGAAGTCACAATTCATTATGAACGCAGGACATTGTTGTCCATTGTTGTTGCTGTACATTGTTTTTTGCTCTCTGTGGTGGTCAGTAATGCAGACTTGCTTGTGGATATATTTTGTGCCTGCAAGCAAATCCACTGATCACAGCAGTTCCACTGGAATTAATTGATTTCACTCTAAATGTTGCTGGTAGTCAGTTAGTAATACAGAAATTAACTTTTACACATAGGTAAGATTAAACAAAAAGTGAACTAAATGTGTTAACTCTGTAGAGAGTCTAAATATCTTTTACAACAAAACAGACTGAGCTGTCAAACTATTGCCAAAGTTCCTCTCCAGACATTGATTAAATCCCTGAAAACTCATCTCTGTTCATCAAAATTACAAATTAGAAGTTTTCTAACTTCTAAATATGTAAAATGTGTCATCATGTAATTGCCAAGTTACATGATGAATCATCATGTAACTTGGCAGGCGTTGGTTAACACTGGCGAGCAAGCAAGCAAAATTCATTTATATAGGACTTTTCCCAAAAAGCAGTCAGAAAGGGCTTCACAGTCTAAGTCACGATTTAACGCTTAAAACACGAGCGAAAATATACGAGGGGAATAGACATGAGACACATTTAAACATGCCTCTTCTGTTGGATCATATAAACAGCCTGACAGTAGCATTTAGGATGGCTTGTAAGTGATGTAAGAAGCTATGTGTAACATTTTAGGTAATTACTTGGGACCTAAAAGTAGAACTCAGATGTGTAGACCAAATAAAAGTTCAACCAACCAAGATAATTTATTATAAATTCAGTTAGTGAAGGAAACGCGGATCAATGGAGCAGGGCTGACTGGATTGTGTGTTGTGAATCAGAGGCAAACAGCAGAACAGGCCAGGCAGAGGCTGAAACCTCCAGGAAAAACACTGGAGACTGACGAGGATCAGGGCGTGGCAGGCAAATCAGGAAGGCAGGAGACAATGACTGGTGAAGATTAGAGTGAAGGACTCGGGTTTATATACTGCAGGCTACAGGTGTAGTTTATGAGTGGATTAGCAGCAGGTGTGGAGGTGAGTAGGCAAGAGGAGGAAACCGGGTCGCCATGCCCTGATTGAAACAGACACAACAGAGAGAGACAAACAGGACACTCCAGGGTGGCTGGATTTAAGGAACCACGAATGAGTGGACTGGATGAGGGTGAGATGTTTGCCCCAACATTTGCAACTTTATTTCTAATATTTTTAACATTTCTCACATTTTTAACAAAAAGGCCTAAAATATCAGCTGCAGATGAAAGTTAAAGGAAGGAGTGAAGAAAACAGAAAACAGCCCTGGTCTTTTTTAGCCTTTCAGTTGTCTCTTTTGGTCATTTTCAAGCCAGCTGAAAACAATTAATGGTGATTGGATCGGTTCAGAGAAGTCTGAAGTGGCACTCTGGGGCCACATTAGCCAGGGCAATCTCCGATTAAGAGATTAACAGTCTCATTACTTCCTGGGTTGTGGCAGCAAGGAAGGTATGAGAGATGAACTATTCGACATTTAAAATGAATGTGAAAGGATTGCTGTTGATCTGAATTGGGATTAACACCCCATTCTGTATCTCTTTGCAACTTTTATCTGCTCTCAGCTCTTTGCTTAGGCTTCCCAGTCCGCAGATTCAATCACACCAATATTTACAAAGCCCACCTCTGTTAGAACTGCACAGCTGCTCCCATCGAACAACATCAGACAAGCTGACTTTATGCTGCCTGCCCAGAACTTAATGAGGAAGAGGTTTTCCAAATAAGTCGATGATCCAAAGAGGTAAACATCTACCAAGCAACTCAGGGCCATTTGGCTTTATCGGTGTGAATGAACAAAATGTAGCCTGAGAGTTTTTTTTTTTTTTTTTTTGTCTTTTTCATACCATGAAGGAATGTCCTCCAAACAGAAGATGAGAGGTAGGACATCAAGGAAAATTACAAATACCTGAGGGGTGTTTTACCAAGGCCACAAAAATACCAATCACTGATCAATAATGATGAATAAAGCACTGCAGACTTCATGCTCTGCCTTTGATTGGTTTGACTACATTAACCTTAAACGCATCTAGTTAGAAACATTTAAATCTTGCATATATAGTCAAATAACCTCTGCACTTTTATGAATTACCAGCAGTGTAAATGTATAGTTCAAATCACTGATGGCAGAGAAATGGTGGACTGTGCCATGTTTTCCACAGCCGCGGCATAAAAGCTAATCATGCAGTTTAAGTATAATGATTGAGGATTGAAAGTATGTCCAGTAAAGACCAAAAAGTCAATAACCTCGTAGTTTAGTCAACAAAGCCAGTTAAAGTACCTGGCACTTGATTCCTGACTGCATTGATGCAGAAATGCGGTCTTCAATTATGTAATCACACTAAATTTGCTGTTATGGGTTGAAAATTATTGTGATTTAGGCCATTGGCACCATCGACTGTCAGGGTTTTGTTGCGCAGTCTACAAAGGAAAGAAAAAGTCGTGACTCAGGGCAGACTCAGAAGATGCTGGACAGTCAGGGAGAAAAATTCAAGAACCTTTTGTTATGCCAAAGCATTATGGGATGCAATGTTTGCCCCAGAAACAACAAACAAAGTTAGAAATGAATATTGTTAAATATTCCAGTATCTGTTGTGATCAGACACAACATAGCAACAGGTGAGATGAAATCAGTCTGGAAGCAAGGTGAACTGAACTTTATTTTTACCTCCTTATTTTTAATCAGAACTTGTTCTCAGAAACACACACACACACACACACACACACACACACACACACTGAAGCTGCAACAATCTATGAATGTTGCAAGGTCAACTTTTATATCTCAGACCCCAGATACCTGCAGTTCTCAGCTGCCAGCTCATATTCACCTTCCTCTTAATGCCATATTTTGAACCATCATCTGTTCCAATATTGATTGTCTTGTCTACCTGCGAATCATCATATAATCAGAAGCTCAGTTTGCTGAAGGTCATCAGGATGGACGGGTATCATTTCACTTGTAGCTCAACATCTCTTTCATGATTTTTAACGTGGGAGAAAATTTTGTTGGACAAAACCAAAGAACGTGCTTACAAGCTTTAAACCCATTCACATCCTGAATGAAAGTCCAGCTGACAAACAAACAAACAGCTGAAAACATAACCTCCTTGGTGGAGGTAATCAGAACTAAATCAAACTGAGGAATAAACTTTACAAACACAGAACATTGCTTATAGGCAAAGGTAAAGAAAGTGCTACACAAAATGTAGCATATCTTTGACCCCCCCTTTTTTTATACACCATATTGGAATCAAACCTGGGAAAATTGGAATCAATAATGCAAATGACACCCAACTGTACACACTGCATATCAAGATGGAAATGCACAGTCTTTTAATATTTGCACAGAAAGTTGATTGAATCCTGTTTTCTTCCAATGGCAGTGAAATCATTCATTATAATATTGGGTGAAAGTGGATAGTGGGGATTGTGGTAGGGCTTCATTGACCATATGCTCAGATGTTTTTAGACCTTGACTGATGGCGGCACAAGGATCCTCAAGCATGACATGCACATTCAGCCAACTGTTAGTAGAAGCCTACACCATCTGTCATGCTCTTCTGCGGTGTCACAGCAGCACCCTAAAGCTGCAACAGTGAGAAAGTTCGACACATGTCGTCCACAGGTGCAATCACACCTACTGTACTGTTAGATTTCCCGAGTCAGACCTGTGGTTGTTGCATTTGGTTTAACATTTACACAACTCAATTACGAGTGAACCAAGACTTGTAGTCAGATTTAGTGACTTTGTACCCCATCAAGTTACAGATGGGGTAAAATGCTGCAAAATGAGATTACACAACCAGTTCTTTGGGAAATTGTCCAATAACTTGAAGGGTTCTTTGCATAGCAGTAGAGAGTGTGCATATTGTTTTCCTCTGTGGCTGTTAATTTTACCTTTCATTTTTTATTTTTTCTCTGGACATGTTTTTCTGTTTGGAGGTGACAGTGACTCAGGCATTACAATAATAATTGTCTCCCCGATGCCACGCGACTGCAGGCAGCAGACTTTGAAGACTGCAGTCCTGTAATTGTCTTTCAGTCTTGTTTGGCCTCACTGTTCCTTGGAGCGTTTGTTAATTACAGCATCTCCCTGATTCAATTTCAGGTCCCTCCATGTCCCCAGAAGGACAAGTGAAGACAGGCAAATGGTTTCATGTTACCTGGTCAGCACGTTTACAGTTGGATGGATCTGAACCGCAGAATGTTTTCAAATCTCTTATCTTTTTCTTTCATAAGTTCAGTTTTGCATTTGTAGTCAAATTGTGTTAGAATGTTCAGAGCAGAAATGCAAATGTATTACCTCACTTGAAAGCAAAATAAATGGAAAACAGAGTTGTGTCACAAATTCCTGACCCACATGAAAATTAAACTTCCTACTGTACAACTGTTGAGTTTATATGACAGGCTGAAAATCTTTTCTCATATTTCTTCTGCTCTCCGTGTCATGCATGATTATTCGTAGAAGACAGGGATATTTGTTGTGTGTCCCTTATGTTCCGAGGTATCGATCTCCACACATCACAATGCCATAAATTCTTCCTTCTTTATTTTATGACACAGACAGACGCTTAACTTACCGTCTGGCTGATCAGCCCAGTGCTCAGGAAAATGAAGTCGTGAAGATGATTTAACTCCTACATTTCCGAATATGGCAAGCAAAGTCCAGTCTAGCATGTTGTCTGACCTCACTCCTTCACGAGTGAGGTCAGACAACATGCTGGCTTCTGTGAGAGGAGAACAGAACACCGATGCGAGTTTAATTTTGAGAGCAAATCAGATTTGTGGGAAACATCTCTATAAAACCCTGCGCACGCCACAGCTTAGTTGACTTCGGCACAGCATGCTTATTTCTGCATGTCTCTAAGAGTCAAACGCACTATTATACGTATTTCCATAAAAATCATCTCTATTAACCGAATTGTAAGTAGTTTCTGCTGGAGTCCAATTAGATTTGATGTTTGAGGGGGAATAGAAAGGGCACTAAGGACTTTGTATGATGTATTATTGAATGGAAATTAATGGCAGCTTGTTTTGTCAGCTGTTACTGGCTATCTCTCCCACCATCTGTTGTCTTTTACAGAACGAAGAAGGACTTCTATTTCTCTCCCTTCTCTTTCTATCGCTCGCAGTCTTGTCAAAAGAACAGATTGAGATTGAGAGTCTTTCTACAAGGCTCATGGATTCACTTCTTTTCAAAATGCTTCATGTGCAAGGACCATACTGTTTTGTGAAATGTCATCAGAAGTATCAGAAGGGGGTATTTTAACAAAGTAACCCACAGCTTTTTCTTTCCAAGTAAAGGTCTGTCTTGTTATTCTCTAACACTAATGATTCAAGTGATAAACAGTTCAAGACAGCTTCTGTTAAAACAGCAGAAGGGGGTCCATCACTTCAAGGAAAAACTCTCTGTGGCACAGGCAGATACGCCTCGTATGATTACAGAAACAACATCATTTGTTTATTTGGAATAAATAAAAACACTGAAGATGTGCAACAAGCCATATACTACAAGAGATTGTTCAGTATTTTTTACTCAAGCGTTACGCTCACATATAGCTGCAGTATTCTCCACAAACATCACTGATTCTGGTGGAAACACCACCGTCCAACTAATATAAACATTTTCAGAGGATATGTTCATATTCATAGCTTTTTGATAGACATACTGCCTGTCACACAGGAGACAAACCTGCGACTGTTGCCTGATTTGAGACCTCTGAATCAGTGCCAGTATTGCTGATTTATTCAGTGATTCAAATTGGTCTTTTGCTAATTGATGGCTGTTTCACAATCAGTCGAGGAGAGATTTGTAGGGGAGTTTAATGGCGGCAATGTCATCTTGCTCCATAGCTGGGTAGCAAAATCCATGGTCACAAAAATGGCATCAAGGAACCAACCTGTTGTAAATGGACACAGAAATAACAACTCTTCGGTCAGTATTTTTTCTTTGATTGTCATGAAAGACATTAATTGCTCCAAGCAACTGCTACTGCAGCTTGACATGGCAGGGCTGATAACCTAACCCCTCCACTTCAGTCTGATTATCCGGCCACTGTGACCCATCCTTTCCAGAACAGTCTGAACATGGTGCCATTGTTCACTGAGCTTCGAAATAGGTGACCTTGGTCTTTTCTTTCATGATCTCTTTAAAGCCTCAAATGTCACCTTTCTCATCTATCTACTTTGACTAAAAACACTATTCACAGTGGCTTACCTGTAAAAATCCACCACAGTAATTTATGAAAGCTACCTCAAACCACGGCCCATGGTGGAGGGAATTGATTTTTCACTGGTTTGTAGCCCCAGCAGTCATGGCATTGTTCCACAAAAAAGGGCCTGCTGGGAATTGGTGGAAGCAAAGAGTAGAGAGAAAATACCGTGGATTTGAATACTTGATAATCAAATTAAGTTTCCCAGAGTGCCATGGAACACCTGCACGGTGCTGATAAGATATAGAACAGAGGGGGAATAGAGAAAGAATAATCACAAGAGAAAGGAAACCCATAAAAGCCCAAACAAGGTGGGGGATAAATAATGAATAATGTAATGAACTTGTAATGATCTTTCTCTTTTAGTCTCGTTTCCTCCATCTACCTTTCTTCTCTGCTTTTTTTCTTTTCCTGTTCTCAATATTTCTTTAAGAAATTCCTCCTGCACTCATTATAGGTAACATCACAGGAGACCAGTCTTCAAAAGGATTTAACACTGAACAAAATTAATGCTACTTCCTCAATACCCAGCCACTACCAGGTCACTGAGTAGGAGTGAAACCTGTGATTGGGAAATTGAAATGCACTTTTAAGTATTTCCTGACAAAGCCACTGTGCATAATTGCAACTCATGAGAAACTGTCCCTGTCTGCAGTTCTTAAAACACCAAACTGTTTCTCTCATCTCTGCACCAATCGGGTGACAGTACCTTAATGGTTAGAAAGCAACTTCCTTGATCCTTTTGAGCTTCCTTAAAATGAAAATTGTGAGATGAAAGTGACAACTAGTCATGCTACTTCCACATCTACAAAATCTTTATCAGGGCGATGGGAGGATAACTGTAAGAGAGGGAGGCTTGTGACTATACAGCTGCAGGTACATATGCAAAAGTGCAGACATCAGGTTGGTGCAAAAACTGGTGCTGAGGTGCCTTTGAGCAAGACACCAAGCAACTCTTGTGAAGCAGCTGACCATGAAGTATGTATGTCTGAGGGCTGAACAGCTCAAACAAATGGAAAAAGGTTTGTTAGATGGATTGTTGGACATTTGTGCACACAGAGATGAATTTCTTTGCACCAATAAAATAGTGTTTCTGATTGTCTGCCCATCCAAGGTCAACAAGCAAATTTAGTTTGATTACAGGATTTCCTTGGAAACTCTATCACGAGGCAAGCCTGATTCCAAAAAGGGGACGCTGTGTAAAACGCATGTAAAACAGGATGTGATAATTCACTTTTCCTTTCTGACATGAACTCAATTGACAACAGGACAAAGACAGTGTAGTTCATTCCTCTTTGTCCTCTTGTTTAAATATTTTCCTGAAAATCTCCTTTGTTTTTGACCTGCTTGAAAAAAATAAAACATGATACACTAATGACTGCATTTATACTCTCGCTGTCATCCATTTTCATAATCACCCTCTCCGAACATTTGTCTCACTTGTCAGTAGCTTCTCACAAAATCACAGCAGAGACATAACGTGTAAGTGATGTGCACATATCCTTTAAGTAATATGTAAATAAAGTGCTGAATTTATCTGCCCTTCTGTGTTTTCATTTATAAAATACAGGGATGTTCACAGCTTTTCACGCAGGTATCTGATTCCGACCACCTAATTGTAGTCACTTAATGTTGGAACTAGTAAACACAATCCTTGTTGCTTCGATATTTTACAGCAAGTGGTTGCCTAGTGCTGATTTTAGGATTCACTGCATGTCCCCTTGTCTAAATATAAGGGTTATGTGAACAGTGGTTAGGATGGTGGGATCGCCCAAGGCAGGGCACTGGAAAATGTCCCAAACCCAATGTTGACAGGTATACCTTCCAAACACGTTGTGACAGGGGCAACAAAAGTTGTGGAATGCCCCAGAAACACCTGTTTGGAACATTCCACAGGTAAACAGGTTCATTGGTAACAGGTGATAGTATCATGATTGGGTATGAATGGGGCATCCTGGAAAGGCTCAGTCATTCACAAGCAAGGATGGAGGGAGGTTCACCACTTTGTGAACACATGATTATGTAAAAGATATATACTTTTTTTTTTTTCTTTTGCAGTGTCCCAACTTCTTTGGATTGGGGTTGTATGTCATTATTGGACAATTTTGACAATGTTTGTATAAATGACACTTGGGTTTCCAGCCCGATGAAGTCCAAATTTTAGCTGAATTGCCAAAAGTATCAAAAGAAAATATGAATAAATGTGTTTTTTCCATGCAGATAATACAAGTTTGGCACACCAAAACAAACATTTGGTGGCTCTAAATATCCATTGAGGTGTCATCAAACCACTGCAACAGCAGATTGCACAATGTGATGATATGATTTAAGAGCACCACTCGAACCTTGGATGGTGGAAAAAGTGATGAAAATATGGCATTCATATTCATTTAAACATGACAGTCTCCTCCTCGCTCCATACAGATCTGATGTTTCGTGTGCCGCCATGTTGTTTGTCTCTTCACTGATACATAAGTCACATGCTTCACATATTTCATGATTTAGTTGCCAAGTCTGTTTCCATTGCAGATTACTGCATTTTGTTTTGATTGACACATCAATGGTTCCACCTCTGCCTTGGACCTTTTTGTTTTTTTGCAAATCTTAACACCTGGTTAAGATTAGGGAAAAACCGTGATCGCGGTGAATAAAAAGATGAACCTTAATTGCAGATCTGTGACAGGATGTAAATCAGTCTCCTTCTTCCAAGCTTAGCTGCACGTCCATCCACCACCCTAAATTGTGAGGAGCCAGAAGAGGTAACTATAGAGCAGTTTTTAAAGGTAAAGCTGGAGATCTCTGCCAAGAATCATACATTAACCAAACAGGAATGCAGCTACAAAACTGCATGTCTTTTTTCAGTTATAATATCAGTCCATTGTAGTCCTTGGGTACACACTACATTAGACTATAACCTGCATGCATTAAGTTTCTCCCAAATGATGCTTTGCTGTGTATGGTCGTCATCACTTCTTCCTTCTCCTGTGGTATTAAGCCACAGCACTGCAGGCACTACAGCTACAGCCATCTGGTCAGCCTGTCTGCTCCTCTCCTCTGCTGTCAGTCACTCCTGCCCCCTCAAGTGTCACTCAACAGCCTGGTGGGCGCTGTGGTTGCGAAGCAGCAAGAGAACATAAGCATCATGAACTCTAATTACTGAGGTTAATAGTTGACAGTTACAGCGCAAATACTTCAAGTGTTCTCAATTAAACCTTTATTCAGCGAGGCAGACTCACTGAAAGTAAAACTGCACCTGTAAACCCTGCACAAAGACCGTGCCATACAGGGAAGAGAAGCTCTGGAGAATGAACGTCGACTTTCAGACATTATAAAACCACACACTTAGTCGGCTACATTCATATTTTATCACCCCAATGTGTCAGTCGCCAAAAAATTGGCTCCAACATTGGTTAGTTCCAAATTTGTCAATATGATGCACTTAATGACTACTGTTTAGCAGACTCTGATCTGACCTTATTTTAAATGCTTGATTGTACTTTAGTAAGACATGAAGACCACGCAAAGACCAAAGAAAGACCAAGACTGTATAGAACAGCAGGTGCTCATTGTGAACATATGACATGTTACATAAATTTTAATTAGTTTGAATTTTGATAGATTGCAAAGCCATTTGTAACATATTGAGGCACTTCCACCTGAACTGCAGTTGTGTTCATGCATATAGTATGTCCTGAAGTATATCGTTTGCCTGAAGAACACCTGTTCAAGTTCATCGACCTTCTGATGAAATCAAGAGGACGTCAATGTTTTCTGTACAACGGATGATGCAAATTGAGGTACGTGAATTGACATGATGAGAGAGTCCTTTATGGGATGTTATTTCTGAGCGTATTACTGCACTGCAACATTTTTTGTGGCTGCTTGTTTCACAGTAACCACCATGTCACCGTTAGTTATACATTATTATTTTTGGCAAGCCTACATAAAGTTTGACCTAGCCTACATGCTAATTTTGAATGAAGGCTAAATGCCGCCATGTCATTGGACAAGAATGCCTTTCAGTGCTCCAACATTGTAAAGCTTGATTACCACCAGTGAAAATGCTGAATGTCAAACCTGAGGAAACATCTGCAGGTAAGTTAATGCAACCCCAATCAGTCACATAAAATAGAGTACCACCCACCCCACCATGTTATTTATGTGTGTTCAAGACTGTACATTTAAAAAGAAATCTCCCCAGCTCTGGTCAGCTCTGGATATGACTGGCCCAACAACAGCTTGGCTATTTATTTGTCCAACATCTCTGCCAAACCTGTCAGGATGGGACTGTGTATTGGAACAAACCCTCCTCGTTCACTGGAATTTCAATACATTCCGCATTTTCCCTTTCTCCACCTACTTACAGGCACAACTGCACTCACTCATCCATCTTAAAGTATGGAGAATGTCACAAATTATAAAGCAAATGATTAAAGCCTTATGGGAAGAATTTTTAGCCTCTGCTGGGCCACATTTTTTGTGTGTTGGAGTATGGGACAATCCCAGTACAAATTAGCAACGTTCATGCATACTGTCCATTCATTCAGCGTCTCTGTATCAGATCCATGTGGGAGAAATTGCATGAAGGTGCAAAAAGGCAGGAAACTTTCAGATTCTACAAATGGTTGCTTAAAGCTTTGTTTATTTTAATGATAACTCTTGATGGAGATTTAATGATGACTTGCTGGACAATTCAATTGATTTCCTACTCTAATAAGTCAACATACTCATTATTCCAGATAGCTCTGGCTGTTGCAATACCTTGGTCAAATAGAAAGAAAAACAATCAAAAATAAAATCAATGCAGTGGGTCTATTTTAACGTAGCCTTTAGCAGAGGGAACAGAAGTTCAACTGTGCCTGTTACCCCCTAGAGGCAGCTCTTCAGGTCTCCCTGCAGAGCTCCTGATGAGAATGAAATCCGCCCGCTAACAACACGAGTGTGACTGTTTACTCACTGAACCTGTTAAAACTCCCGTATTTCACACCATCTTGCTCTCGCACATATACATCCAATCAAGTGCGGAACAGTGGCAATCACAGGTCTGTACATGCAGTCACATATATCTTGGCACATGTCCAAACACTCTGAAGTGCTGCAAACCATCTGTACTGTATGTGCACTCACACACACGCAGGCCCACGGTTACACTCACCCTGTAAAACACAATCATCTTATTATATCTGTCCTCTTTATCTGCTGATTTCTCGCCTCTCAATTTTTCTCTCCGATTTCATCTCTCCACCGTCTTCCTCTTTGTCTCCTCTATCTCTTTCATCTCAGTGCTTTCACATCCTCACCCACCTTTCTCTCTCTATGCTGTCTTCTCAGTGAGACCTATAGCCAACGCTCTGTTTACTGTAACAGTCGTGGTTTTCATTTGGCTGAAGTGTTCACAGGGTTGTGAAGGAAAAGGGATAAAGGGAACAGTGTAAAAGAGGGAGAGGTTAGTTTGTGCATCTTCAGTGTTAAAGCATGCATGTGTATTTGTGTGTGTGTGTGTGTCCATCTGTGTGCAGTTCCCTGTGTGTGTCCTGTTTCTACTTCCCCCATCTGTCCCTTCTGCCTTGACGTCCAAACCTTCTTCTAATGTGCTGTCCAATAAGCCAATGATTATCATATCGGTGCAGTATTAGCTTCTTTCACCGCCTGGCTGAGGATCAGTAATTGCTGTCCATGCACAGGAAATGGGAAAGGAAATTACATCTGCCTATACAAAGAGATCGTTTCCTTGTTAGTCCTACGGGACTGTGATGACCCCCCCACCCCCTGCCCCATGTGTGTGCATACACTTGTGTGAACTTGAAAGTGTGTGTGTTTGTGTGCAAGCCGCGTGTTTATATTTATAATGGACCTTCTCAGTATGCAGATTAATCTGGCACCAATATCAGTGTTGTATTAGGGAGAACATTTGGACAAAGGCAGCACTGATGTATAGGTGTCTCCTGCCGTCTGTGAGTTGTGTCTTGTGTTGTTCATAGGTGGAGTGCTGCTACTAATTTTGTGAGGAAACAGAATATTTGCAGTCATACACATTTCTTAAGCTCTTGAGGATCCCAGCATTACTAAAGTGTATGTCATGCAAGAGAGCCAGTACAAACAAACAGACATTTAAGGTGTGGCACTGAAAACATTCCACTTTAAAAGTTGCCGGTAGCCTTTTAGCAGCAGAGTGAAATCCTTTTTCTTATTTTTTTTGTCCAATCTATAGCTAGCTAACTTAACTTAGAAAAGATGAAAAGGCAGCCAAACATCCTTTCATTCAGCATTCACTCTTCTGACAGTTTCTTTGTGATGCATTTAAAAGGAAACCGTACAAAGTGAGGCTGTTAAACTTGACCAGGCCGTGCTGGTCAAGTTGAAACTACTCATTAAGTAAGTCAAAGAACTGAAAAAACAAACATCAACAGTCAAATCTAGCATTGGAAAAAGAATGCTTTCTCTTCAAACATGCACTGTGTTTACAATGAATAATAAATGTACAGGTCATAAAAAACAAAACAAAACATGTAAATGTACTGTTTATATATTCATGCACACACTCAACTGTCTATCTGCCTTAAACAAGATGTAGATCACATGCAAACATTGGAAAGACAATGCACTCTTGATGTGTAGGAAGTGGCACTGCATATTGTATAGCTGTCTCTGCAAGCTATGAGAACATCTGCTGCACACAACAACTGATCTAATATAGCACTGAGTGTTTAATTTTCTCTTTCAACTAACACAAACTCTGCCGCAGAAATGATACTCTTTCATTCTTTCCACCAGTGCAGGTTCATTTGACTCAAGACAATTTTTGGAATGAATTACTGCGACATCGAACAAGGAAAGAAGCATCTGAGATATGCGACACTTTTCCAGCTTTAAAGCTGATGACTCATGATTCAAGTGAATGAAACAAGTTAAAACTAGTTGATTTGCATTGGAACTGCTCACGTGGAGAAAATAAGGCTCGGCACCACATTAAATAACTTTTTTCTACTTAGATGCCTTAGATCCATCTTTGGATTTCAAGCTGTTACATAATTTTGAATTAATTACACTGCACTCAAGACTCATACATGCAGAATGGACAGATCTATGCAAGAAGGCAAGGAGATGGATGGATGGGTGGTTGGATTAAATTATAGCACAGTTTGGGGTATTATTGCCACCATGAAAGTATGTAGGTGTTATATTGACATTGATCATACTTGAGTAGGATGAGACAGAGAGCTGACTGGACTGGTCCATTCCAGCTCCTCCAACTCCTTCTGTATATCTAAGCGCATATAAGACCAGGCCTTCAACTCCCACCGAGTAAAATGAAGCTTTATGTACATCAATCTTTTTTTTTTTTTTTTTAATTCTGCCATCCCTCATTCATTTTCCCTTCGAAATATCCCTCTTGTATTTGCCCTTAAAGCAATCTTGTTCAGACATGATTCTAACTTTTCCGGCTCATTCTTATTCATTACCCTAACATTTGTAATTGAATTCTAAAACAATGTTGATTTTTCTTATTCGTGTCGAGGCACTGTGGCCTTGACTCTCACTGTTTCAAGTCTTGTTTTAAAATCGTCTCATGGTCTCACCAGAGTAACAGTAATTATGCTTGCACATATTTCTTCATTTCTTGTGCAACTCGTGTGACACCCTGAGATGATATTACTGATAATAATGTCTATGGCCAATAGCTGTATCGATCATCAGTGGACTGTGTTACAGCAGGTATTCAGTGATTCTTTTCAGACACCTTCTCTTATTTTCCTTCCACTTTACAACCCCCATCTCTTTCAGTTTCAGCACCTTTCTGACTTTATTTTATTTACCACTCATTCTGTCTCTTATCATTGTTGAAATAAAGTGTTCCAGTATTGGTCCATTTTCTTTCTTCCCTCACTGGTTCACACAGCAGATGCACAATGGAATCTTTTAATGTGTTTAATACAGTGGCTGACGAGGGCAAACACACTGCAAAAGTCCAATACATTTCCATTAAGAGAAACAAGCTGCAGCTTGAGAAACAATGCCCATCCAAAAAACATACGAAAATCCAAAACAAATACAACAACAGAAACGTGTCGTAACTAAAAAAACGTGCTGCAAACGTGGTTTTGCAGCACATTTGCCCTTGTAGGCGACTGTAGTTTAGGATGAAAATAGATGCACTCGCATGCTTATAATCAACAATTGCAAAAAGTAAGCTTACAGCACAGACCTGGTGAGGCAGAAAGTTTGAACTCCCCTCCTTAAGGTCCTTGTACACTGTGCGATTTTTGGATTTTTTGGGCAGACAAAACATCATGAAATCTTTGGCTGCCAATTCAAAATGGTGCTCCTGGGTTGCACCGTGAGACACGCTCACCAACAGCTGATTTAGAGCTTTGGCTTCCAAAGATGACTGCTTCAAAATTCTTACAATGTGAGAAATCTAGCACCACATTCACACCATGTGAATGCTGCTATGACCTTCAAATCAACCAATCACTACACAGCACTAAATGACACAGAATACTCTGACTACCGTGACACTGAAAGCACCTTGTTTGAATCAGCTTAACAAAAACCAAAATTACTGTAAATCTGACACGACTCAGCAGTACATGGATTGGAGAAGTGCTCTGAAATATCAATGTCAAAATTTGCCAAATGGTAGATTTACTTCATCTTTAGGACTCCATCCAGCCATTGCAACAATTGCTTTGAATGGAAATGGGTTAGTGCAAAATGTTGCTGTCTTACTGTAAATGCTGCTGTGACCTTTCCTCCCATCTGTGTCCCTTCTCCTCCCTCCTTTTTGGACTTCTCAGTGAGGAGAGCCAACAGCATGGTGCCAGCTCATATGACCTGAGGGAGCAGAGAGGGGACAGAGGAGGCGGGGAGAGGAGATTGAGCAGTAGTCCTGCTGTCAGGTAAACACGCACTGTATCCACAACATCACCCTCTGTCTTCCTCCTGTATCCCCCTCCCTGTCTTTATCTCCATCTCCCCCTTCTGTCTACTGCTTCAGTTCCCCCTTCTCTACTTTTTTCACCACAGCCGATATGTGGGTCACTGCAGATATCACATTGTGTCACGAAACCAAAACGCCCACATCAAATAGTGTTCACTTTCTGGGTAAGCACACGCACAGGTTTATGATCCTTCTCATGCACACACACACATACATAGTATTCTGCAGTTCACTCTCCACTCTTCCTCCTTCCCCCTGTCCTTCACCAATCACACACAATTCTACACGAGATACACAGACCTCAGCCCATCTGTCGCTAGCAAAGCCAGAAAACGAGACAGGAAAAAGTTGTATAAGTAGGTCTCAGTATAGTGTGTGCGTGTGTGTGTGTGTGTGTGTGTGTGTGTGTGTGTGTGTGTGTGTGTGCATGTAGAGTTGAGGCAGAGAGAGTTTGCAGAACAGTGCTGGCCAAAAAAGTGCCCCTGAGGAGCAACTCTCCATGTAAATACTGGTCCCTCACAGTGTTGCCTAACTTGACTGTGTGGTTTAGTCAAGCTGGGAACGCACCATAACACTGAAACCTTCAAGGACCAGACCCCAAAACATAAACAAGAGTATTTTGCACAAAGCATACTGATTTTTTTTAACATTTATAGTCAGCAATGAGCACATATTTAACAACTAAAGGAATACAAAGGAGAACACACTTTAACCATAATTAGAGTTGCACAGGCAAGGCTTGAAAATGTAAGAATGCAAGTTCCTAAAGCAGAAATTAAATATTTGTACGAAGTATTTGTTAAAAAAGGTAGTTTTGCTAATGTATGATGCAGTTTCTGCAGAATAGGCAAAAAAAAGGGCTAGATTTGCATGAGATTTTGCCCAAAAATACCTGGAAAACAAGGAAAAGAAAGAAAAAAGAGAAAGAAAAGTGGAAAAGTGAACTCTAAGTGAGCTGCACTGAAACTAGATAAACTGGATTATTAAATAAATCTCACTCACAGCACACCACACTTTTATGTCACTCGCTCACTGTTTTTATAAAAAATAAATTCTCCGGCTATGTGGTGTTGACAGTCTTAATCCCAGTTGTAAATGTCAAACAAGTTTAAAACAATCTTAATAATAAATCAGTCAATGACTGGATCAGCGAAGATCATTTAAACAACACACACACACACACACACACACACACACACACACACACACACACAGAGTCATATTTCCATCATTTTTGAGGACATTACATAGACTTACATTCATTTCCCAGAGACCTACCCTAACCACACACACTGTTGTTTTTACGGACTGACTTCATGCTGGCCTGAGTGCTGATACCAGATCAGAACTAAAATTATTTCAACAACTGTAACACGTATGATTCAGCTATCTTGGCCAAGTGCTGAAAAATCTGTTTTTTCAAAACTCACCCTCCACCACTTACTCTGTTGTGAAGTGTGTTTTGTGTGTGCCACTATTAGTGGGAGAGAGACCCTACCTGCCCATTTTACAAAGGAACAAGGCAAGGTTCAATTTGTCTGGCTCTGTCTGTTACTCCCGGGTCTGTGATTCACTTTCCTTCAAGTGGCTGGATGACTGCAGCTGCCTTCTTGGTGATGTAGAAACACCTTTGAAGCTCTTCTGCAATAAGACAGCACACAATGAGCACAACAAAATTTAGAAAACCACCAATTGTGATAACAAAAGCTGTAGAATGAGGAGGTAGAAACAGTATCAGCACTGTTCAGAAATGCACTGTCTGGCTGTTTGTTGTTGTTTCTTACTGTGTCTTCCTGTTTCTTGTTGCCTCATGCATCTCTGCATCCATGGTAAATCTTAGACCTTGCCGCATTTTTTTTCTCGTGGTAGATGCATATTCTGTAACTGCTCTTAATTAAAATGAGTGAATGTGAGTGAATGTCAAATGAAAATGTAAAGGAGAAAATATTAAAAAAAATCAATGCCAGAAAAATGTGCATAGTATCCACTTGTGCTAATAGAGATGTGGTGCATCCTTTGTGACACTTTGACTCCTTTGACTTTCCACATTCTTTATATACCTGAGGATGTTTTTTTCTTAGCTTTACCCACCGCAATCACATAAACACTCCCTGACATCTCTTCATCTCATCCTACAAATACCACTCACTGTCACTCCCTCTGAGAGCTCCATCGAACCACTATTGACTGCTGGTGGTGGCTAATCGAAGGCCCCAGCGGCCTTCTTGTCCTGTTGGTTAATGGTGATCCAGCTACCCTCCTCTTCCTATCGACGCTGCCGCTACCCTCCTTGTTCCATCTCTCCATCTCACCCCTCCCTCCCTCTCATGCTCTGGGTTGATTCGATGGCATTGATCCCCTCCACCTCTTGACCTCCTTTTAGAAGAAGATTTACTGGAGTAGCCGCCTCACTTCGAATGTGCGCAGGCTCTTTCAGGCTACAGTTTTGCTGTATTTCCACAAACAATTGTGAAAAAAAATTCTGCTTTACAGAATTCAAGCTATTCAGCTAAAATGTGTACAAATAAATTCCATCATAAGTTTTGTCATCGATGCTTTTTTGTTTTGCCTTTTTCATTACATTTTTAAGATTAAATAAAGTGAAGTTATTGCCAAACACTTGCAGTATTATTAAGTCTGGAGACTTATAAGCTAGATCCTAAAGTCTAAACTCTAATTCAGTAATTATTAGATTTTATGTTCATTGTTTAATCATATTTTCTGTCTTTTTTGTTGCATCTCCCCACATTACTGAATGGCACCAGGTATGTAATTTTGGTGGGAAAAAAAAAATCTCTTAATCACTGTTGAATTAG
This sequence comes from Chaetodon auriga, assembly GCF_051107435.1. Lineage (NCBI taxonomy): Eukaryota > Metazoa > Chordata > Actinopteri > Chaetodontiformes > Chaetodontidae > Chaetodon > Chaetodon auriga. The sequence continues at coordinate 14,175,509 of NC_135076.1, forward strand.
CTTTAGCAATTAGTAATTAGAAAATTAAATTAGACTTTAAATACCATAATCAGCCTGGAAAACCAACATGTATAAAATGTGAGTAATCATAGAATCTGAACACTCTGAAATCTCTTCAGGTTATTATAAATTCCCCAAAGGACATAACGTTGGTGTCATCAGTGGTAACTATGGCTCTGATAATTGTGCAATAATACGTATAAATGTGCTGGATTGACATGCTACACAAGCTAGGAGTATATTTTTCTACATGCAGTATGTGGACTGTAGGTATTCATATGATATACAAGTACTTGTTGATCACTCAGTATGATTCAGTCCATCACTGCTTTGTCATATATACCTTCAAATTCACTAAAAGGACACAGCCAAGTCATAGAATAACAATAGAGTATATTTGATTTTTATTTATTCAGCGTCAGGGCTGGGAACAAACCAAGAGTAGAGACTGTAAAAGACCATTTGTTCATTAATTCATAGTACATGTCGTATTCTGAATCCTATTTATGTCATTCCTTGGATGGAACTAACATGTTTTTTTCTTCCAAGCCTTGGAACAATTGCATGAGCTGGGAGCCAAGCAATCTGTTGGTGTTCTTCAGTTATGGATGGCTGCATAACGACACTCCCCCCGCAACCGAAACAACTTTTTAATCAAGTTAGCGTCCGTGCTAAGACATCTTTTTCTTTTGCTAAGTTGTTTTTTTTTTTCCCCTCTGTTCTCCTCGTTCTTCAGTCATCTTCTCCTCTGTTGCCACACACGCATACACAAGCACCAACTCCTATCTTCTTTTTTTTTTTTTGGTATATTACCCAGTCCCTGCTAGAATGGCTCAATTGTTTTAGCTGAAGACAGGGCCCATAAAATGTCATTAAAGATGTATCACCACAGCAGCTAATGTTTTCTTATCCATTGTCGAAGCACCTCCAGGACTAGGAGACTAACAGATTCTTTTCCAGGCCATTTGCAGTCCTCCCTCTACCCTTCCTTCCTTCTATCCCCCCAGCCTCCCCCTGCGCCACAGCTTCTTTCCTCCTCCCTCCACTTCTGCCTCGTTGGCCTCTTGGTCCTGCTTTTTCTCTCCGATAAGTTACAGCTCATCAGCACTCTGCGTTGCTGATGATGTATATTAAGACTCCATAAACCTGTGATGAATCCATTGAAGGAGTAGCAGCCATGTTGTTTTCTCATAGGATTTTTTCCCCCCACCAAAACCGGATTATTTGCTGTGCTGTACGTGATGTCTCTGATCTATTCAGGTAGTGTAGAAAGATAAATATATAGAGGCAGAAAGCAAGAAGAACAGATAGAGGGAGAAAAGGGTCTGAGAGGGAAGTGGGGAGATGGTGGAAGGATGGTTTCACTTCTGCCTTCAGTCTCTGACTCTTCTATGGGTTTGACAAAATAGGAGATACTCCCAAATGTACAGTGCTTCATCTCCAGGACACACATGGCTGATGCACTGAATCATTTCTCATCCTATCTTGTTCGCTTCAATGAGCTCTGCAGTTTGTGGGCTGCACACTTCATCCTCAATTATATTTAACAGCTCAAAATGAAATCAGGGATTGAAGACAGAGTGCAGCAGGTGAAGTTCACTACTCACCTACAGTATGTTCCAATAATTCTAACAGCACAGTTAATGGCTTTTAAAAGGTACAGTGGAGACAGAGATCAAAAACTACACTTTTGGAAACAGTATGAGTAGTTTAGATTAGATTTGATTCTAGTTTCCTGCCATTATTTTCAGTCTGATTCCAGTCTGATGGAAGACAAATGGGTTCAGGTTCATGGTCTGGGAACTGAAAGATTCACAAGTCATGTGGAAACCAGATTGTTGCTTGACAGATTTTTCAGGAAGACGCATTCAACCCTGCAACCTTGCTTCAACCCTGACAGACAATTATTTGAACCCCCTTTTCCAAATGTGTTATGCTGAATCTATTTTTCCATCAACAACATACATATTTTGAGCAAATCTGACAAATGTTTTTACACAGCTGCAAAACAAACACTGCCAACAGTGTGCTGCAACTTGAGTCAATTACAGTTAAGGCATTATTAGAAGTAGTTAAATTTAAAAATCACATCAAAACTGGATGTGAACATTTATTCAAAAGCACAGGCAGTAATTCATTCACTGAAGACCTGCAATATTAATCTCCATGTGTATTACAGCTTATATAGCCTTATATTTATATGTATTGGCCTGTACAGTACTTAGTTATATTTATAACCAAATCATCAGAAGCCCAAAAAAACCTTGGTAAAAATAATTTGCTTTTAATCAGAGTTCTGAACTAGTCACACTAATACCAGCAGCACTATTTGACTCATTTGGAATGATAATATTTTTTCATCATCATGAAAACAGAAAATCTCAGAAAAGTGCCTATTTCTTTCAGCACATTAACACATCTCAGCGCTGCTTTGTGTATCAGCTCACTTTTCGACCACAGGCCACAGTAGGATACCCATCCAAACTGAAGCTGTTGACGTCCATGTGTTGCTCAAGAGCAGCTGACCTCAGTGGTATTTTTGAGGGGAGGCCCTCTTGAATGAAGGGAAAAGTCCCTTTTTTCTGAGGTACAGTGTCATTTCAAAAATGAGATAAAATAAAAGATTGTTCAGACAATGTTTTTGCTGTTTATCTTTTAGTGATGTCACGTAGAAATAGGCATGGTTTAGGCTGAAAGAAGAAGGGTCATGAAGGGTTTGACTCGTTAGCCACCAGGAGTGTCACCTGGGGGAGAGAGATTTATGTGTTTGAATTAGACTTGGCCGAAGGAAAACGCCAAAGGCAAGACATATTGGAGATAAAAAGAGACAGAGAAAACAAGCTTTTTCCAAACACACCCATGAACTGTTTCTTTAAAAACATCCATGAAAAAGGGGGGCTGGCCACCTGTGCCGACCGAGTGGTTCCTGAAGAGTGTCGAGAGAGGGTGTGATGGGTTCCAGTGAGCTGCAAGTGGAAAGCAGGAACTGTGACCTGATGGTGTGTTATCCACACACACACCCCCCTCAGGTTGAAGGGTCAAATCACCTCACATTGCACTGGGTTACAATCACAAAGTTTAGGTCACAGTTCAATGCAAGAGTACAAGAGGCATTAGGTTACATGCATGCCAGCTTTAGATTTAAGATTTAGCCTGAAGCCAGGTTAGCATAATAGAGACAAAATAACTTTCCAAATAAGAAACAGTAGGATCTTCCTTATGTAGAAGCAAGAGGTGGATGTGTAAGACACCGTACCCATTCACTTCACTGAAGGGTGCCTCAGTCTTTGTCAGCCATATACGACCAGTGGCAATGTTAGCTAATGTTAGTTAGATGCCACATGGTTCATTAAGGAGTCTTCTCTCCTTGTGCATAATCACACTGTTAATGATAAACATTGTTTTACTTCAGAAGTAAAACAAGTGAGAGAATTTCAGCTCTTTTTAACACATTTGTTGTCTCGATATTTGGAATGAATTTGCTCAGCTTCTCGACACAATAAGAGTGCTATAATCAAATCATTTACCATCAAACGGGTCATGCAACTGTCTTTTAGATCAGTGGGCATTTCCCATCAAGTGCTGAGCTGCAGCTGCCTTGGGCTTTTGAGGTTGTCTTTGCTGATGCCAGCATGATGCCACAGCAGGTTGGGAGCAAGTCGATCAGAAATGAAACCAGTGAGCAATGTGCAGGGATCGATTCTGCACAGGCCTGACTCAAGCCTAATATCCCGTGATTTGAGGCCACAGTGGCTGAGGTTCGGCAAAAGTTACGCAGTCTCACTTTAACAAGCCTTCAGCCACAAGTAGCAGCACATATCAGTGGGAAAGCAGGTCTCCATTTTCCTGAGATAAAAGCAGTACATTGGAAAACATGATATTATAATATTGAGCTTCTGAAGCTCAGCCTTCAACAGCGTTCGAAGGACTTGGGACTTGCTGAAGGATACTTAAGCACGGTAGATGCTTGAACCTTTCCAGCTGAAGGAGATCTCTCCAATCACTCACGCACGCAGCTATCAAGTACAATCAGTTGTATTCGGATACATAAAGAACCGAAAATATAGCTCTGAATATGATATGGAGAGGTCTTGTGGGAGCCTGTCAACAAAAAGATCACAAGCATGATCCGTATGTCAAGAAATTTCTACCTGCTCCCTCGCTATACCTCAAACTGCATGACAGAATAAGTTTAAAAAATAGAGATGGTATCCATTCATGTGCATTTAAATGTAATCGTCCAATGAGAATTTTGTATTTGTGCCCAGGGGATTTTCCTCAAGCTCATTGTGATGGCTTCGTTCTCCTCCAGATTGGAGCTAAATTACAAAGGCTTGGCAGACAAAACCCTGACAAGATGCGGAGAACTAGTCCAATCAACACCCCAATCCAGCCACCTCAAGTGATATCTGATGTGTGACAACTCTATAAGCCCACTGTGAGTTTTGTCTTCCAAGGATAGAAGAGTAGTTTGCACAAGGAGGAGCGACTGCAGTCTCTAAGGATGCCTTTCTCGGTGTCACGTCTGTCCTACCCCTGTCTATCTGATGCTGTTATTCCCTACAGCATACAGTGTACTGCTGCTTTCACTTTTCAACATCCCTTCTGTTGTCTTGTTGCAACTCTTTTCTGCTCTTTTTTTTTTTTTTTTAATCTATGGCTTCTCTCTCTGCTGTACCATAAATGCATGTTTTTATTACCATATACATTTTTATTTCTGCTTCCAACACCTCTAAAATATTCAGAAGATTTAGACATAGTTTAAGAGGGCATGACTTATAATCTCCTGGCAGTAAATAGATCATTTCTACTGATTTTTCCTGATGGGTTTCTAACTTTTTTCTCTCTATCTGTACCATTTACTATCTCATATATGTATGTTGAAAAATATGCTACTAAAATAAGTGGTTGCATCAGAATTCTGATGACTCTACAATGCCAGGAAGGAAAGCCGCTGTACAGAGTTCAGATAAGATACCGGGAGGCAAGCAAGCTCACATGCATATCAGTCCTTATGGACACCTGAGCCATGTTCTCTAATCTTGACAGAGATGAGACAAGATGCCGTTTGGTGCGGTTAATGGGTCAGTGGCCGTCTGTACAAACAAGGCAACAGACAAACAAGCCGTGAGGACAGGATGACGGAGGAGAGAGATGAAAGCCGAGGGGAGTCAAGAGAGAAGGGTCGAGGGGCGGTGAGGCCGCGAGACGGGAGATGACGAACCACTACAAAGGCAAAGAGAAATCAAAATGGAAATGAGGCGCCACCAAAGAGCACTCCGGTCTCCCACTAGACGAGTTTGAAAGCCAGGCGAGAGTGAAAGAAGGGAAGAGGGGGAAGAGAGAGACAGGGGTAGCGTAGAGATGAGATTTTCTACTACATTTACTGAAGATCAATATGACTATATGTACTCTATATATGGCAATTTCATAAATAAATGAAGAAAAATATATACTCGTGGGATTAAACAGGTTAAGATACATTGAATATGGATACATTAAAACACAAGTCTTTTCATGTTATGTTTCTCAAGGGTTCAGAAAAGAACCCATATTACTTAAAAGAGGCAAAAACAATGTAAATTTGTCATGTATTTATGCACATTACTTCTTCACTTATCATCTGCTAAGCAGGTTTCTGACACTACACTCACTATGATAACTTGTTTATTTAAAGAGCTATTCATTAAATATTTAGATTATTCTACATACTTTTCTGTTTTGACATTTGAGAAGGAAGCTGTTTGTGGAATTATTACCATCCACTCATTCGATTTCAGGGAGTAATCTGATATTCTACAACCCTTCAAATCTGTGTAGTCCAACTTTAACACTTACACAAGATGTACAGTCACTGATGTGCTTCTGTTGGTCACATCTGTTACCTTTTCAAGTAATTATGAGGCAAAATAAGAAGAAAGGGGCTGGAGTTTGCACTAAAAAGTTGGACTGAACGAGGGAGTACAAAGCATCAGTGAGCGAGAGGGTGTGTGAGAAAATATGTAGAAGTTCCTTTCTAAAACTGCTGAGCCATTGAGATTTTCTGTTTTCCTCTGGCAGCTTTGTAAGTAAAATATATTCAGTCTGACTGAGCCGGAGCTCCAGCCTCAGCTGATCACCTGGTAGTTAACTAGCTGGGTTCTTAAAGGCTCTGCACACTCACACTGGTGTTTCCAGTTTTGCTGATTAGGCTTCTTCTCAGTTTGGCTGGACTTTACTGGGTGTTTGCAGAGGTCACCAAACTTCATGTTCAGACACTGTTGGGAAAGTTACTTGCAATAGGTTACAGGTTACTTATTAAATTTGATAAATTAAATTAGTTTTTGATAACTTTTGCAAAAACAAATGTGTCAAATTGGGTAATTAAGCTGAAAAGTCCTAAAAACATACATTTGAACCAGGCAGTGTAAAGGCAGAACAGCACTAATTGAACCTCAATTAAGTTGATGACTTATTTGATCTCACCTAGGCTACTTATAAATGGAGGTGCGGCTGAACAAAAGACTGTTTGCTAGCTAGCAATTAATTTGTCATGAATGATGATTAAACATACATATATAATCTACTGGACGGGCACCAAGCAAAATGTAACTAAATGATGTGTTGAAGACACATAAATGACATGGGTCAAATGTCTCTGTGGCCATCTTTGACAGGTGAATGCGCATCAGGGCTAAGAGAATGGTATGTAAAGGGTGAGATCTTTTTATAATGTTGAGATGTGAGGATCCCCTCTCACATGCTGCACTGCTCAAAGCTCAGTGTCAGAGACAGTTTAACCAGCTTCTTGATGTTGGAGTAACAGACAGGATTGCCTGTATTTACTATTTACTACAGAGGGTGCTGCCAAGTGTTTTCCTGCTTGATTTAAGTGCATCCTTTCTCTCACAGTAGATTCTCTGTGAAGTTGCAAGGTTGTTTTTGTGATGTCCTCTAATCTATCAAAGAACCTCCGAAATGCAGAGGACTGCAACTCCCCACAGATACTTTGTGCAAGTTTGTGTAATGCCCTTTCACATGAATATACACCTCCAACTTTCACTCCTAGCTGCTTCTATAAGGCACAATCCTCAGCATAGGAAGACACTGGATGTGTGTGTTTAGTCTAATGAAGTGTTACACAAATGCTTGCAGTGAGCAACTAAGGTTTTCAGATCAACTAGTTTGTTTGCGAGCAATAGCTGAATTGCATTGTGGTGCACACAGACAAATGCACCTGATTCAGCTGCACAGTGATAAATGCAGAATCCTTTGTCAACTGCTCTTCAGCTGGTGGTAAGTAGATGGTATCTGTTATATTACCACAGGTGATCATCCCTGACATCAAAATTCCGTTACTTGGGTTAGCTATGCATTATTGTCAAAACTAATGAAGATGGGATGCTGCTGTTCCTTGTTACAGTCCAGCTGATTTAGATTAACAGAATAACCTTTAAGGCACCGTTTCAGTGTGTTATTTTGTCAAGCAAGAATACCGTCGTTCTGCCATTATGAAAAGAAGCCAGATTTATTTAATTTGCGCATGCCATCGCATTGCAAAGAAGTTGTCAGAATAACATTTTGAAATGGAAAAGATGGTATACAAGTTTGAGACCGTGGAAGTCCCAGAAATATTTAGAACGCAAGTGAAAGTGAGACAGCACATGATGAAATGTGATTTAGAAGAAGGGAAGAGAAGGAAATGTAATAAAGAAGAGGAGGGAGGAGGTGAGCTGGGAAGCGGATCAAGACCAGAGTTTTTGGTCCAACTAGCAATCAGAAAAGGTGTGAATTAGGGCAAGAGGGAGGAAGGTGAGGGGGATAATAAATGAGAAATCTGTAGAGAAATAAGATGGAAGGAGTTAGCAGCAAAACAGCATGGGATAAAACAAAAGAAGAGACAAAGCAGGAAATAACAAAGGAGAGTGTGGTAGAGATACCGTGTGGAAGTGTGTGAGAGAGAGGAAATGAGACACTGATGGAGACAGACAGGAGGGAGAGCTGCTGGGAGATGCAGAGGCAGGATGCCAATATGATGTCTTCATCTCTCTGTTAACGTCATGTCAAGCGTATGGCAGCAGATGACCAGGACAGGCAGGGGGCAGGTGAGAAACCTCACACAGGGAGTATAAATCTTCCCCTCTGCCCCTCATTCACTTCTTTAACTTGCTATTTTCACCTTCAACATCCTGCATCTGTTCTTCGTCACTCTTGTCTTTTTTTTCCTTGTCCTTCACGTTGATCGCTCTGTATGCTCTTCTGCATTGTTACTGGACATTGTTTAACAGCTGGCACAGCAGGATAATGAGAGGTTAAAATCATTCTTCTATGTTTTTTAGTATTTTTGATTATTGGATAGTCGGCAGTGCAGAAAGGTGTGATTTGCAGCCCAGAACGTTACGCACCAGCTGGCTCCACAGGGATATGCATCAACAGCCATCAATAAAAGGGTTATAGTCATACAGAGTAATATTATAAGTTATACTCTTAAAGTTTAAAAAAATAATAATTTGCTCTAACTTAAGAAGCTCCAACAGTTTTACACATACAAGTGAGTTTACTCATCATGGAGGGCATTACTAAAATCAGCTGTATGAAGTATTCGGTGGCTCTGGAGGGAGATCTTTAAAGTTTGGAAAAATGATGTCATCAGGGTAATCGTGATTGATTGACAGAAGGGCTGTTTTACAAACTGGAAGTTGAAGGTTTGAAAGATGAAGCCATTTAACAGGCAGGGAAGGACTAATGAAGGACACCATTGCATTAGGGAATTAGTAGTCTTTGAGGCTTAACCCATACTAGAGACTAAAAGTCAAGATATCTTCTGCTGCATCGGTTTTTACCCGTCTTTTTAAAATCTGTCTCACCTGCAACTAAACCCTAATAATAATGTCATGTATACTATAATATATGTGACTTTACGAAAAGATAACACTCCTTAATTTAGAATGAAGTCAGCACCATTTCAGCTTCATTTTAAGAGTTTTGTGTCCACATTCTTTATACAAGAGTAGAGGGCAGCTACAGTCTCACTGAAATTTAGGTCCGTATGCCATTTACACAATAGAATTGTGGTAATCCATGCAGTCTGAAGTGGTTTACTCCTCTCCATCGACCCCACTGACCTCGTTTCCTCAATCCATCATACAGATTGCCTGTTCCAATTTAAATATTTAGCTTTGGTTGAGCATTTTTTGCTCCATAAGTAATGTTGCTATTACAAGAATGATCAGCTATGAAACCCGAATGCTCCAGGGACCAGCAGCCAGCAACTTTCTATTCACTTTGATTTTTAAAGCCTACTGTAGAAGTTGTTGCACCTGTAACGCTCCCACAAACAGAATAAATTCAATCCAAATATATTTTTTGTATGTGCTCAGAGACCTTTTTGTGAATTTCCCTGCTTGCAGTTGCTGATATGGAGAGAAGAGAGGAATAGAAGCCTTAATGTCAGTGGTGACAGTGGATCCCTTGGGTAGCAAATGATAGAGACTGACTGCCCCTGAACTTAAATGGAGGTGTGTGCTCAAGACTGACAATGTGAGAAGCATCATAGTACGTCCATGAACCCTTTGGTTGTTTGTGTGTGTGTGTGTGTGTGTGTGTGAGAGAGAGAGAGTGTATATGAGCGCACCATAAATTCTTTTCTTTCCACATGTCAAAGGCAACACCTGAGGGTGACACAGAGAATGGATGGAGGAACAGAGCGGAGGGACGGGGGTGCTGGGTTGAAAGCTCATTAACAAAAGACTATAATGAGGCAGTTTCATTCCTGCACACTTGTGCCTATTATCTCTCAACTCATTAGACACTACGGCATGGAGATGGAGATGCCCCCATCCCAAAGTAAAGCAGAGAGTAATCGGGTATGGACTGAGCCAGCCGGGTTCATCTGAGGTTCCTCTGACAGCTGACAGTAAGAAATCAAAGTGCCAAGCACGTATAAAATGTGAGGATACAGAGTGCATATGAAATAGGCAGGGGTATTAAGTGCAATGAATGTACTGAGAATCTGTCTTGGTGACACTGGTGCTGAGACATATTGACAACTTGCTGTTAGTAGTCTAGTGTACACGGTGACAAGCAGTCATCAAGTCTCTCTCCCAAGTGCAAAGTCGCACGGTTGTTTTCCTACAAACAGCTGCTGTGTGTTCAGCAACTGTGCAACTTCTGCAGGGAGGAGTCCTTCAAGTTCAACGGGATCTTTAAAAACAGAATTTCAAATTTGTCGTTTTCCAATGTTTTGCTCAGGAAAAGTGTAGATGAATGAAAATTATGTGGTCATTATATTGCAGAGTGTTGCCTAAAATAACAAAACGCTGTTGAATCCAGTGTGAGGCAGCATCAATGGCTGAAGACTGTTTATTCTTTAACTGCAGGAACATTCCCAGGAATCAAGTTTTCCCAATTAAACAGGAAAATATATTGTCTGTAATGGCCCTCTTCAGCCCAGATAAGTCTTTTCTTATCTGACAGTCCTATCAGCAGCAAAGTTACCAAAATAAAAGCATTTTCTGATGTTTTGAAAGTGATGGTTAAAGATTGGATTGGTTTAGGCACAGAAACAAGAAACACTTTGTTAAGGTGAGGGGACCTTAGTTACTGTTACTGTTAACAGAATAACTGTGTGGCTCTGGCTGTGGAACAATCATATTCATGTTTAAAAGAAACCAATGTTGCTAGGAAACTGGATTTTGACACGGTGGGCTGCTGTTCACTTCAAAGTTTTGTTAACTCATCCATCAACCTGCATCCCCTCCCTCCATGAAATTTAGAGCTCTAACCACTTGACACTACATCTTCCTTTGTTCCCAATGGCCAAGAGTCATACTGTCATTACTGCTGCCACTGGAGGTCTTTGTCACATTATTATGGATTCTGCGGCTTTTCTTAGCAAAACCCACCCTACTCTTCCTCTGATTCTTCACCTCTGCGTCTGATTGGCTTGCACTGATATTCTTACTCTCGCTCTAAACAATGCCACTCCTCATGCCTCAACCTAACCAACCCAACCAACGAAAGGCAGCCAGTCAGAAAGCAGAGTAGGGCAGGTCTTTTCAAGAAAAGCAGTGCAGCATAATAACGTTTTTTTCACTTAAATGTAAGGAAATGTTTTGGGACGTTTACTGAATCTCTTAATCTCTTGGGTATGTAAATATGGGTCTAATGTTTTTTTCCATCTCATAGTACCTGGTTCCCAGGAATCCCTGCTCCAAAGTAGCCATTTTGAGTTACCCATAAGTTAAAAGCCTGGAGTTGGCAGTGTTGATCATCACTAACTTTTCAACCACAGGCCTTGAGACAGCTACAATTTTTGATCATCAGTCATTCAGAGTGCAAACAAGGGCTGGCTGGAGATAATGCGAATAAAGGGAACTACATTCATTTTTATATGATTGATGTTTGAAAGGCAGCTATGCAGTACACTTCCTGACCAAAAAAGCCCTGAGGGGGAGCTGAATACGCTAGCACCTCAAGACATTTATCACCACAGTGTACAGATAGAGCAGCCACTCACCATGAGCGATGATTAACTATCTTGTCATGTGATCAGCCCATTGGTCCTCAGGGGCTGCATGGAAAACTAAAATTCTATTGGCTGTTGGACCAAAAAAAAAAGAAAAGAAAAGGAACAGGTTTAACTCACAGAGGAAACCAGTCTGGGGCATCTAAACTTTCCTAAGTCATCAAGTGCAGCTCTCTGTGCTGGCAAACACGAGCTCAGCCTTTGGTTAGCATTTCCGGTTTAGAGACTAAAGCTGCTTTAAGTCCTAAACATGAATCACTCAAAAACACTAAAAAAAAAAAAAAAAATGTCTAAATGTCAACTACTGTGTTCACCACGCTCGCAACATGTGAAGTCACAGCATGAGAAAACCGTTCTGGGCTTCTGTTCACTCAGCAGGGAGCAGGAAAGATAAAAGTCTTGGTGGCAGAAGGTCGGTGGTCAATCCCCGGTGCCTGCAGTCTGCAAGTGTCCTTGGCCAAGATACTGAACTGTGAATATGTGTGTGAATGGGTAAAGTGCTTTGAGTGGTCGGTAGACCAGAAAAGCTCTATATAAATACAGCCCGTTTACTTATATGTTTGCCTTAAGCCCATGTTTCTCAGCCTAGCAGTGTCTGAGGGCTATGAGGAGAAGCCTGAAGCACTGGCAGGAATTCTGTGATGTTAGTATGTGCAGTCTGTGGATATTTATGTAATCAGAGTGCGCACATGGATAGGAAACCCCACTATCATGTTGAAAGAAAAAAAAAGTCACGAAACCAAATATGCAAAAATACGTCATTTAGTCACACATCCTGCCTTTGCAGCCATGTGTGCGCTCTGAAGTGTGTGTGTGTGTGTGTGTGTATGCGTGTGTGTGTGTTCTTCTGTGTAAAATGAGTGTGTAAAAAATGCTTCACATGAATGAGCTGACAGTAATTACTGTCCATTCTTATACATGTACTGATATGATCACATGGCCCCCATGGTATCATACATGACACACATATATATACAGCACACACTCTATGTAGCCAACCAGAGAAATGGAAGATATTTACTATGCTCATGCGAATATTTGCTTGCTGGCTGAGCGATACAGATGCCCTAAAGGAAGTGTTACTTCTCCAAGCCTCCTCTACAAAAAGATGGCAAGGATATGAATGCCTCGCTCAAGCACACATTTGCATAGTGATCCTAATAATCTGATTTTCCTCTGGCTGCTATTGTGTTCCCTTTTATAAAAGTGGTTATAAAATCCAAACGTTTATTCCAGCAGTCCCTTGGGTCAGGTTTAGTCTTCTAAGGATTGTAACAGATCCACTTGAACCTATAGCTTGTGTTTTTGCCTCCAGAAGCTCTTTCTTGTGTTATGACAGTACGAGGATGTCTAAGAGAGAGAGGCAGTTTTCACAGAATTACAGACACTCTGATTCACATCTACATTCTGATCTTTCTATCTTTGTCTCCCTCGGCTGTGTATCCTGAGAAAAAAGGGGTTTAGGTGTGGTTTTATACATATATATATATATATAGGACAGTATATACTTCTACAAAAACAGTATTAATTGAATTAGCTGTAATGGTTGCAGATGTGATAAATTCAATGCGCGTCTTGTTTCACTTTAGTGGTTTTAAATTGACTAGCGTTGCAAGAATAATTAAATGAACTGGCGAGGCTACATTTAACTGTGATTGTACATTAAATGATTACATGTGACAAATAAATTTGCCTGATTATGCTGGTGTAGGTGACAGTGTAAAGTGATGTCTTGTGTGTTATCCATTGGCAACCAGACTGTAGAGCGCTCTGCTTTGAAGTGGGTGGCTGTAGTAACGAGGTGGATGGAGATATCAAAAAAGTGACACATCAAAGAAAAATGCACGCACACACACAAACACACAAATTTTTCCCATTGTTACGCATAGGTTAAAACACACATACACAGTCATGAAAAGAAATAACCTGAACACACCACCACACCTGAAAGCAAATTCATTCCTTCTTTTCTTCACACTCTCACACATACACAGAATAAATAGTGTACTGCCCAAAAATTGTACATGAAGATACCATTTCCAACTGTGTTTTCGATGGCATTAAAATGTACTGAATTCAAAATGGCCAAAACAGGAAAATACTTTGTATCTTAAAGTGGAAAAAAGGCTTCTAGCTGGTTTTCTTAAAGTAAGGATTTGAAAAACTTCAATTAGAACGCTTGTCTGGTTGAATAAATACTGCTGGCTTGGCACAGTTGGCTCTGTGCAATTAGATAGTTGTGAAAAGTGGGCACTATGTGTGGATACTTTTTCTATACACAGTTATATACAAGTTTTTTTTTTTTTTCTGTGAGTCTGCAGTAAGAAGCCACATGGAGCAGAGAAATATCATATCTGGCCAAATGCTAATCAGTTTGGGAAACATTATTTCAGCTTTCAGGACAAAATATGCTTCTTATGTCTTGGGTACAATTTGCCCAACACACAGTTTCTTCTGTCACGCACATGCACATGCAATGTGCCTCACTACGTTGTACAAGTTTTAAACAGTCCAAGGTCATCCACTATGCTGTGGAACTCCGGTCCCGCTCAGATCAGGATCGTCTTACGTCTGTCCATGTGCACGTCCACCTTTGAGCATGCATGTGTCCTCTTGTTCCAAATCTGAACACATATAGTGGGGCAGCGTAGCTGAGCCCAGGTTTTCCCCACTTGTGCCTATTGGGTTTCAGGTTAAGGCAGGGAGAGTGCTCAATTAAGAACGGCAGATCATCGATTAGGAAGGGAAACTAAACCATCACACGTACACAGGGGAGTGTGTGTGTGTGTGTGTGTGTGTGTGTGTGTGTGTGGAGGTGATGGGGACATGCTATGTAGTTGTACATTCGCTCACCTGCAGATTCTTCGAGCCCTCACACATTCGTGAATGATGTTTTGTTGCTGTATATTTAAGGTTTTATACTGTGGTCATTATTGCAAATATTTAGTTTTGCTCATATTGTGGGATTTTTATTATACACCATTTCTTTTTCAGAGAATGTGGACTTTATGTATTTCCATTGTTTACAGCCATTCTTAAAATACTTAGTATTCATTGCAGACATGTTCTGAGATCCAACCCTCATTGCACGAAGTCACACACTCTCAGCGCCACATAGCAACCACATTTCTACCATTTCGGAAAAGAGAAAAGCCTCATGTCTAACCCCAATTTTCCAGCTATGTCAGGGACTTACAGTGCCTGTGCTCATAAATCTGGTGTGATCAAATTTTGCTAACATTTGTGTCACTGCTGTGTTGGACCATGCAATGTTTCTGGTTGTTTTCATATAGCAGTATATAATCATATACCGGTCACTGATGCTGTGTTTGAATGTTTCAGCACTCAGTTTTAGCTACATCCACAGCTCTCGCCTCTGCTTTCCCTGGACTGGAGCTTAATGGGAGATTCACATACAGCATCCTCCACACATGATATCTACACAACCTATCAACACTGCACGATGGTTACTCCTCAGAGCGAGTAGCAGCAGTAGCTCTATCAGGGGAGCCCAGTGCCTGAAAGAGCAACTGACACGCACTGTTTCACTGTCCTCACCAGTGGGTGGGGTTGGGTTACAAACAAGTGTTAGGATTGAAATGACTGGCCTGTCAGAGCTGTGGCCCATGAAAGTGCTGTTGGTTTGGCACACTGTGGCACGGAGGGTGGAGCTGTGCACAATCCTGTAAGCAGGAACTGTGGACGAGTAATGCTGTCGATTTTACCTGTGGCTTTCAGGTGTGGTCTCAAGAAATGATTCAGGAAAGCTGATCCTGAAACAAAATGCAATCCTTTGCAAATGAACTGTTGTAACCAACAATGTTTTTCCAAAGTGTTCCCGAGCCCATGTAGTAATAAGATCCTTTATACAGTCATGTGTTCACAAAGTGGTGAACCTCGCTCCATCCTTGCTTGTGAACGACTGAGCCTTTCCAGGATGCCCCTTTCATACCCAATCATGATACTATCACCTGTTACCAATGAACCTGTTTACCTGTGGAATGATCCAAACAGGTGTTTCTGGATCATTCCACAGCTGCCTTTAGTTGCTCCTGTCCCAACTTGTTTGAAACGTGTTGCTGCATCAAATTCAGAATAAGCAGATATTTCCAATAATCAATAAAGTTGATGAGGTAGAACATTATATATATTGTCTTTTCGATTGATTTCATGTGAATATTTGTTGAAAAACATTTAGAAATTTATCAAATTCTGATTTATTTATGTTTTACACAGCGTCCCAACTTTTTAGGAATCAGGGTGTACACACATGCACACACATTCATGCGCATGCATATGCATATGCATCACACCACCACCTGGCTGTGTGTGTGTGTGTGTGTGTGTGTGAGTAGTGTAGCGCCATTCTTCTGAACAACACATATGCCAGTGTGTTCAGTCCAGCGGCCAGACTGGCAGCTCCGAGGTTTGGGCTGAGCAGCGGGCATTGTGCCCTTCATGGTCATGACAGATGGAGCCAGTAGAGACGCAAGGCTATTACGGAGGACAGGGAGGGAGGGCTGGGGAGAATGGGGGGGAGTAGAAATGAGTTAGTGAGAGTGGAAGAAAAGTGGAAAAAGAGTATGATTGAAAAGGAGAGATAAAGATTGAGACGAGGGTGAGGGCAAATTAGTGCAGAATCGAGAAGGAGAGGGAGAGCAAAAGAAGTGGGCAAGAAGCTGAAACAATCAGGCAGATAAGAAAAAAGGATAAAGAAATAACGAGAGCGGAAATAGCCAAGTACAAAGAAGCAGGAGTCAGCGAGGAAGCTGCTGAACTAAAGGGTATTCTAAAGCTTTTAAAATTGACCCACTAGCGTTTGGCCTTATAAGATGCATGTTGTATTGGTAAGCTGAAACCCGGACCTTCACACACGCACACAGTTGTTTGTAGCACCGGCCACCTCTGCTCTGAGCCGATTAGTCTGCAGAAGTGGTTTGCCTCCAGTCTGCCTCCCACTGCCAAGCAAATGGAATGACTGAGAAATAATTACTTTCTGTTTAGTCTAATAAGCAAAAAAGGAATACAGATGGAGGCAGAGGGAAAGGCGGGTAATGCGGGCCTCAAGTCAAGGGCACAGACAGGCATACAGGCCAATAAATCTGGATCTGAGAGCGTTCAAACCTATCAAATCCTATTATGAACAATAGCCGGTTGGGCCCATTACCAAGATGGCGTATCATTATGACGGCTGCCCATTAAGAACAAATTGGAAGAACTGCCAGCTCGCTGTCCATGACGGAGCAGTAGCAGTGCAACTGGTGAAGAAAATTACGCCTCAGTCAAGAAAATTCTAGAAACTCCAGTTTTGAGGCAAAAACTGAAAAACTCTTGTAGATCCATCGGATTACTCACACCCAGTATTGTCACATAAACAAAAGGCTCTTGTGGCGAAACAGAAGAAGAAGAAGGTTATTCTTAAACTTCTATGGTCATTGGATAGCTGTGAGTGGTAGGGTAAGAATGTTGTGTGTTAAGCCAAATCATTTGAATGTTTTTTCTCAATGATTTCCAACAGAGTAGATCAGCCAAAACTGATTTTCACCTTGATTATATATCCTCACACATCATTGTGTTTCCTGCTGTAATAGGACACCACTCATCACAATTTACAGCCATCGCCATCCTCCTCTGTTTGGCATACTCTTCAGGATATGCCAAGACAACCAGATGAGAAAAATGGTGAGACACTGTTAATTGTTGTTGACAGCAAACATTAATAATGCACTCATTCCTCCTGAAGAATACAAAAACTGCCTCTGAAAGTGATATTTACGTTTCACTTTACAGTAAAAGATAAAACACATCAAACAAATGAGGGAGAAAACACACTGATACCTCTGTCCTACTCCTGCTACAGCATTCACACATGGATCTCTACGCTCACACAAGACCAAAAGCCTGTGAGAGAAATGCTTCAAGAATGCTTTTAAAAGAAGATGCAGCTGCAGTAGGTCTCAGGTCATCAGGCGCTTTGTTCCAGAGCACAGCACCACAGTGCCGACATGCGCCCTCTCCTGATTTAGTTTTAATTCAGGCAACATTCAGGCAGGGGCGGGGCTTGTGGACGGGCAAGCCAGCCAGTTGCTTGGACCCTCCGCCACTAGGGGGGCTCCGGCCACTTATTTACAACAACGATTATTGATAGGCCTGGGTTTTCAGGGACCTCTGTTGGTCCGTGGACCTCACTTTGAGAACCACTAATCTATTTTTTCAGCATTCATCTCGAATGTCCCAGAAATTGTGCATTTATGTGTACAAAAAACAAATTTTTGCGGCGTGCACAGGTGGGGTGGGGGCCCCAGGGATTTCTTGCTTGGAGTCCCAAGAGACCCTAGCAACGCCACTGCATTCAGGAGCAGGTCAGGAATATATTTAGCAGCCATTATATTAAGGGCCATATAAAGAAGTGGTAATACTTTGAAATCAATTCAATTGTGGACCAGCAGCCACTTCTGTGTTTCCAGTACAGGTGCAATGTGTTTTATTGTGTTGTAGTTCATTTGTTCATTCACCCATCTTTGCAACATATTTTGTCATATTTTTTTCTTGTTTTCATCTTGGAGTAAAAAGGCACATACACAAATTCTCTCTGACACTCTTACAACCACATCAGGGCGCCTTTGGGTACGTCCACTGTTCTTTTCCTGCCTCTGTTTACTCACCAAAACCCCCAAGCTTTCTTTTCGTCTGTGGCCTTTGTCCTTCCTTTGCAAATGCAGCTTGCACAACCTTGTCCTCTCCCCTCACTGCATCTAACCAGATCAGTGTTTCCGTGCCATGACCTATTTTACCCTCCATGTCTCTCAACCCTACTAACAGCTCACCTAGTCAGGGTGGAAAGCCACTGAACCTTGTTGCCCAGAGCTTTGCTCATCACCAGCATTTCAGTTACGATTAATGTCACAGTCAAAGCAATGGCCGCCATTTCCAAGCCGGAAAAGTAATACAACATAACAAGAGGATGTAATTTTAAAGATTAAAACCTTTGGGAAACATCCACCACGATGTTGGTCATGTGACACCTGTGTCTCTTTGACAGCAGGTCCATTCAGTTGGCCTGATACCTTCGGTGCAAGGTAGCTGCCACAGCATTAAACATCTGTCTTGGCAATTTGCCTCAGATACAATAAATAAATATATAGTCTCATTTGAAGCTCATGAAACAGAAAACACTTGAGCATTTTATTTAATAGTCTCAGGACTGTCATAGATGGCCGTCAAACTGAACCCACAAATCCGTCAGTCATGCATTTATGGAACAACAAAACATAATGTTTACCTCATAAGACAGAGCGTAACTTCAATTAAGGTCAATGCAAATACAAAAATCAAAGATTCTTCCATCTTCGATACCAACTTTTTAAAATTTCATTCAATGTTAGAAAGACAAATACAAGGAACACGAGGAAGACAAAAACAGTGAATACAGTACATATAGGCCAGTTAACTGAATTTCATAGGCAACAACAGAACAGAACATGTTAGCTGTGGTGGAGAACACTGTTTTAAATCTTATTGTTGCAATACACCATCTGGCCGACTGTGGCAGCCATGTGTCTGAAGTTATGGAGCATTTTACTTTTTTGTTGGAATACTGAGTTTTGCATGAAGCATGAATATGACTTCTGCATGAAGTTCTGCTACGTATTCTATGCTAAGATTGTATTCAGTGTGTTTGTATTTTCAACATTTTCCTGTAATGATATCTAACATTTAACAGTGCTTTAACTGTGTCTCTTTTTTCACTTAATGTCAAATATATTTGGACTGGTTACTGGACTGATTGGGCTGACATTTCATAGCTAATGAGTGTATTCAGTGTGCTGGATATTTTATTTATTTATTGTATTTTTCTATTGTTTTTATTTATTTATTTTTGTTCATGTGATGAGGATTATAAGCATGCTGCATGCAGCCTGCCCCACAGCTGATTCCATAACCCACATTAAGTAAATTGATGTATAATTTTGCCGAAAATGAAATAATCCCATTTCCCTCAAGAATGACCTTCCGAAAGGCCCTGTTATGTTCAACTGCTGTGACATTTCCATATCCTTTCTGGGTCTGTCAACATGTCAGCCACAGTGCAAGGCTTCCTGTCAGTGCGGCATAATGACTCTTTTATCTGTTCATCTTTTCATTTATTTATGATGATGACAGTGTACTGGCACATGCTCAGCATGCTCAGAAATCGTAAGGGGACTAATTAGTTGGCATTTTTTGTAGGCGGTTGAGACCATTACACAGCCTCCAGTTTGGTTTAAATTCAGGTAATGACTACCAGAGTGTATGTGAGGCGCTGGTGAGGGCTGAGTGCTGCCACCCGTCTGCCAGGCACTGCTGTGATGGGGGCATGTTTAAAACCTGGCAAACCAGCCTCGTCACCTGGCACCCTGGTCCCACACCGGCCTCAAGGTCATCAAGCTTGGCATGCTTCATTGAAAAAGCTGGAGGGGAGAATGTGAGAGGCATCCCTGAACAGTCGTGATGGGCTGCCATGTTGTAGCAGGGGTCCCTCTTCGCCTGCAGCGATCTAAATCCTAACGTTTACACACACACACACACACACACGCACACACACACACACACACACACACACACACACACAGCTTCAACATCCTCCTTGAACAGGCTGACGTCACTCCCTTCCCTACAATCAGGGCAATAGCCATTTGAATAAGTGGTGCGATGTTATTTGATGTACATTGACTATGAATCTCTCCATTGATGTCAATGTCAGGTACTGCTGTGTTATCAGACATTCACATTTGGAGGAGATTGGAAGGAAACAATAGGTCAGTTCAGATTTAAAGCTCAGTTGAGTCCATCTGGAATTCATCGGCAAAGGGTTAATGAAGTGGATGCATGCACTGACCTTTCATCTTTCATCATCTTCTCGTTACCTCTCCATTCAGATTTTTTTTTTTTTTCCCCTCATCTGCGGTTTTGTCATAATTGTGTGGATGAGTTAAAGGAGTCTCACAGGTTCGTTCAGCTCTGATTTAGCCTCTGGTTACAGATTTAAGATTGTTTTGGCATGTGTGCGCTTGTGTGCATCTGAGGTTATAAAGAAAAAAGCCTGGAATGTGCTGCTGTGATCCTACATGTCATTCACGTCCAAAGTCTCATATTATTCTGATCATTAAGAGGTCTTTGAAATCTGCACTCAGTGACAGAAGGAGGCAAACATTGTGATGGGTTGTCATTAGCTGCTGCAATTTAAAGACACCCGGTTGACAGTCTTGAGGATGGCAGCATTATAATGATTTGCTACATGGTGATGTTTTCTTTGATCATCGTCACATGAAGGTGTGAAGGACTTCAATTTAAAATGATATTTCATCTCTAATGGATTCTTTTCTTTTCCATCGCATACAGTAAGCTACACTTCCAGTAGAGGTCAGGGTCAGTCAATGTAGCAGCCGCTTCGCTCGCAATTTACACCGTCGTGCTCTTACAGAAAAAAATCATCATTTTACAGAAAGGAGTCCAATTGAGAATCAGATTTTATGATAACAAAATAATAGAATTCTGATGTGAGGGTACTGTGCCCTTTTGTCGTAATATTTCATTAAAAAAAGAGTAAAATATGAGTATTATATATGAGTTACAAGTTATTAGAGATGTGTTTATTTGACAAAAAACAAAATGCCCGATTTTGTTCGGCTATATTCTCATCTTTTTTCCCTCAACCTGAAGGCACTGAGATGAGCTAAAGAAGGAATGAAACCAGCTGAAAACAACGTTTAACTAATAATTTCACCATATAAAGATTTTACAGCAGCTAACACATCCGTCGGACCCAAAAACAAGTTCAGTCATGATTCTGGACACCTAAAAAAAAAAGAAAAAAAAAATTAAAAGTCCACTCTCATTTTAGCTCTGTTTTGTTCTCCACCAGCTACTGAGGGAAACATCTGCTACAGAGCTGCTAGATGCTGCACTGCTGCAGCAGGTTGATGAGAGTGGTGACAGCGAATCAAAAGAGGAAAATCTGTCGGCTTTGATACCAAAACAATGAGCTTAAAGATGCTAAAATGCCCCATAGAGCTGAGTGGAACTGCTGGGGTGAGTTATAATTCTCTATTCATATCTATTCTCACTATGAGTGACAGTTTATATATCATACAGTCACATGTTCCATTGCTAATGATAATAATAATAATTATTATTATTAGAATAATATAACAATTTAAAAACATGTTTTTTAATGAAATACTACCACTAACACCACCAATAATACCACTAAATCCTAATCAGTGATTTTCCAAGTGTCAGATGAAGAAAGGTGTCAAGGCACCACTTGTTTCCAGCACATATTTTTGGTGCAGAAACACACTGCTTGAGCCTCAAACACACAATACAAGGTCAAAAGGACTTCTTACCAGGCATCAATCTGACAAGCTACACAACAGATTAAGAAAAGGGAAATAAAAGACCTGATTTTAAAGGATAAAGTGACATTTTTTGTGTGAGTGTGAACATTAGTTGTCCTTGAAGACTTCAGATCAATTTGATTGGAAAGGGTTAATTTGCTTCAATTATCTAGTGCTTGTAGGATCATCTAGCAATTAGGAGATAATGTCATCTGAGAGAGTAAAGCAGGAGGACTTTGCAGAAGGGAATTTGCTTGCAATTTGTTCCTCATATATTTGAGCTGGATGGTTCTGTGTTTTGTTTAACCACTGCCTTGTGTCTCTTGTAATGGAAATTTTATTTTCCTCTCATTTTCCACGTCAGAAGATTAAAAACATAATGGTTATGTTGTTGTCAGCTGGGATATGTCCAGAAACCCAAAGTGTGTGAAATAAAAAAAAAAGATAACACATTACCAAGAAAGTGCAATAAACAATAATTTAGCCATCCTATTTATCTTTTTTTTCTTTGTTCATCTCTTTTCAAAAGCAATCTTCATGTTTATTGAGTTGGAATTAAATCCTTCCTCGAAATCGCAATAGATGCTATGTTTGCTCGATTCCTTAATTTATTGTTTTGTTGGTGATGGAGACTTGAACGATTAAACGTCTGAAGGAGCCTACATTCCTAAACACAGAGCTAGTGAGGTAGAAAAGAGAATAATAAAAGATGGTTAAATTATTGATTGGAACATGACAGAACCACTGCCCCTCCGGGTACACTTCATCAATATTTTCCATACGATTTAACCCAGTGCTGCCAGGACGTGCCTACACATAAGCAGTCTCAGAATGATGTCTGCACTCCGTCATTCACACATGCGCATACTCACACACATGCACACTGCAATGCATTATTGAAGACTGGGCAGCAGTTTGTTCCATCCTGCTCTGGATGCCTATATTTTCTGTCACCGCCCCACTGCATTGCAAAATCACTGCTGCCCCCTTTCGCAATGCAAATGCTGCAGAGCTGGGCTAAGTTTACAAGTGTTATTTGGACCTGTGTGGGGGAAAAAAAAAGTCTCTGTTCTAAGTAAAGCACAAGCTGGACTGATACCTCCATCACGGCTGGCGAGTGTAAAGGCGATGAGACAAAGCAGCTTTTTCAGGTCCAAGGAGGCCGTCAGTGAGTCTTCCAGCTCGTCCACATGTATTCCCTCCATTAGCTGCACTGCCAGCTGAACCAGAATAAGAAGAAATATCCCAACAGTAATCAGTCAACAACAAAGGGGATGCTATATTGTTTGCCTCTATGCTCACTGTGTGGATTGTGGGTATGAGGCTGTCCCCCCAGGTGCCTTCTCCATCCAGCCTTTGCCTTGTGCTCACTGGCTGAAATATTGAACAGGCTCCTGGATTTTTTTTTATGTCTCCACAGGCATATATGCAGAGCTTAGCAGCATGTAATGTCTTTCAATCCATCAAAAACAGGACGGGGGGCTTTTTGTCCATGCTTCCTGTTTGTTTTACAAGAGTAGTCATTGTAAAAATCCCTCCGTCCTGCATTAGTAGCACAGCACCCACTGTGCTGCTCCCAGAGCTTTACAGTGGAGACTATTCATTAGACTGTCCCATATAAAACCCCTAATTTTAAATGGTGGCTGCCAGAATATGCCTGACGCAATTTACATTTTTCGGTCTGAACTTGTTTCTCTTTTAAATAAATCATCACATGATCTCAGAAGGTGGAGCACAATTTGCACGCTACCATTGTCACATTGTTTAATCCTTGAGTTTTGTTCACAGTGGTTTTGCTTTTTTGGCTTATGGGTGCCGTAGACCCCCCAGCTCTATGTGTAAAAACAGTAATTTCAGGTTTTCTCCATGTTTTAAATTTTATTCTATTCTAAACTCAACATTTAGGAAAGCACTGAGGAGGTAACGTTCTCTTTGTTAATGGTGCATTTCATGGAGGCAACACTATATAGAAGGATCCATAAAGCATTGTTATTATGCCAAATAAGAAACTTTAGATGTTATATGAGCTACGCATGAACAGATTTCTATTCACTTTGTTTGCAAAAAATGTTGTCCTGCTTAGTGAAGATAGTTATGTTTAGGGTTATTTAAAACTGGTATAAGACTGCAATGCTTGAAAATCTAAGTGGACATTTTAGATTTGGGAGGGTAGTAATCTCCTTTATACAATCATGTGTTCACAAAGTGGTGAACCTCTCTCCATCCTTGCTTGTGAACGACAGAACCTTTCCAGGATGCCTCTTTCATACCCAATCATGATACTATCACCTGTTACCAATCAACCTGTTTACCTGTGGAATGTTCCAAACAGGTGTTTCTGGATCATTCCACATCTTTCCCAGTCTTTAGTTGCTCCTGTCCCAACTTGTTTGAAATATGTTGCTGCATCAAATTCAGAATAAGCAGATATTTACAAAAATCAATGAGGCTGATGAAATGAAATATATTTTCAGTTTTTCAGTTATTTATTTTAATTATTTTCAGTGGAGTATATGTCAAAGAGAATTAGCAAACATTACGTTTTGTTTAATTCATGTTTTAACAGCGTCCCAGCTTTTTTGGAATTGGAGTCGTGAGCTCTTTAGATGGCATAGGGTCTCCAGGAGTCCAGAGAACAGTAGCGTTCATGATGAAACTTGAAATGAAAAATAAATAAAAAACAGCTTAAAAAACATTTTTTGTCATTTGTCATTTCACTGCATTGAAAATTGATGTGAAACAAATAATGTTATTGCTTTTCTCTTCTTTTTGGGGGGGGGGGAGGGGCTGTGGATCAAGGGGTTTTCGTTCAGATCAGATCCATCAATCTGTGGCATCATGATGGCACAGCAGTGTGAGATGTATGCCGGGTGGCCACCCCCGGTTTATATTTGGTCTGAGATCTTTGTCACGTGTTGTCCCCTTTTCTCTCTCCATATGTTAGCTGTCACTCTCGACCGTCAACTGTCACAAAGGGGCAAAGTAATCTTTGGAAAAAAGGCTTTCTTCTCCCAGTAATAACTTGAGGCTGGAGAGAGCTTCTCCAGGCTTGAACGTATGCTTCGGATGATGCAAATACATACTGATGGTGCCATGAAATAATGATGGACTACATAAGCACGCTTGGTAATGCACAAAGCTAATATTGGTAAAATCCAAGCCTGAGGGTAGAATATTCAACAGAACCCACCCAGACAGTTACCCTGAGGGGTGTGGTGACCTCAATACACTGATGGAGAGCTCGTAGACAGTTACAGCACTCTCCATGGATATTAATAATTTAACATCTCAAAACACACAATTGAGTTGGACAAAGGATCAGACAATGGTACACATCACAGGTTATTTTTTGTTCTGGAAAATTGCAGGTTTAATCTCAACAAAAGTGGATGTGTCCATCAAAGATCCTGTTCTGTCGGTGTCCTTGAGCCAAACATTAAACGCCCACTTGCTGGTAGTAAACTCACTGTCACTGACAAAAAATAAATTACCACACTCACCAAACATGAAATGCATTGGCAGCACTCTCTGGTGTAAGCACCTTATCCTTGCGTTAGCAGGAAATCTATGCTAAAAACCCAGTTAATCCCACACACATCAGATGTCTCACTCCATTAAAACACACAGTTGTACACAGACATAAGAAAAAAAAAAGACTGGGATCTTTATTTACTCGTTCCCTGCAAAGAACCAGTGCTGTGAAACCGCCAACCGTGTTACAATGATGGCTGTTTCAAGGTTACTTAACTGATAAATTACTGTTTATTGCATGTTCAGCAGGGCAGTCATTACACCCATCGCTGTCCACTGCTGCTCCTGCTGACTGGATCCCGTTTTATGCTTTAAAAAAGCACATACATCCAAATGAATACGCAGACACTCTTTTATGCTCTGTCTTCCCTGTACTTGTATGTATTTCAGTCAAAATAAGTTGTAGCTCAGTCTTTGGTCTGATTTAGATCTTTAATGAATAAACTCACCTCATCTGTGTATGTAATCACAAACATGTTTCCACCGTGTCTCTCAGTTTGCGTTCTTTTACATTTTCCATCCGGTCAAAGAACAATTTGGAAGGCACAATATTTTGTTGGAGATTTTACTTTCCAGTGCCAATGAAACTGTTTCAACACTGTGACTGTTAAATAAACTGCAAATTTTGGAGAACTGATTCGTTTTCAGAAGCACCTCTCCCACCCTGATGCACACACTACATGTGGGTTCAGTGTTACAGTAGCTGTGTTTCCATCAACATATTTTTATTTTGAAGTGTCGCATTACAGAAGGTTGAACAAGACTGCTGAAATAAAAAAAACTTCAAATTTTCACAGAAAAGTTTTTACACCCACTTGTTTTTGACTTTTTGAAATCAAGTTAAGGCATTTAACGGGAGCTGGAAACACCTTTTTCGAATAAATTCTGACTCAGTGAACATTTAACTCACATGACTGATCAGCTGTTTCCCCTCCAAGAGGAAGCTGTTTCCGCAGATTGAAACGTCTCCAAATAAACAGAAAAGTCATATTTCACATTTGTTTCCTCATCATTGGAGGTTCAACTGATGCTCTTTTAGCTACATCCTCTTGTTGCACCCTTTTCTTCTGCATAATGATTTTCCGAACGAGCACCTGACCGCCAGCAAACTGCTAATATTCACATAATGGCAGTGGAAGGAAACAAGCATTCATTTGCCTTTTCTTATATTCTCAACATTTGATTAAAATGTGTGATACACTTGGATGGAACCCAGTCACAGAGGTACCAAATACATGATGATGTCAGGAAATTAAGTATAAAAAATTCACAAAACATCTCTCTTTTTTTTTTTTCTGGTCATGGTGGTGCATCCATTTTGGTTTAAATGTGTCACTCAGTGTACACCATGTCTGATATACAGTACGGAACCTTCAATTAAGTAGCAAAATCACCAGATGCAGACCATGCAATCGATGTGACGCACAAAATGTACAATTTGTACAAAAGAATCGAAACTACTTAAAGGCTAAAGGTTTGTTAGGCGATCTCAAGCTACAAAGAAAAGCGAGTTTTAAAAAACAGAAATCTCAGCAGCTTGCAGAGTAATTCTTGTTTACTGGACAGCTTTGTTCCTGTGGGATAATGATGGCATCCTTGTCAGTATCCTTGAAGCTGAGAAAGTAGGAAACATGTTGAGGAGCTTTACCAGCACACGAAACTGAACAAAACAAAACAAACCATATAAATGCAGCCGTGGAAAGAAAGGCATTTGGTCAAAACAGTAGTTTTCTCTTAATAACACAGAATGTGTGTGGCTCCATCAAGTTGACATTAATAAGGGAGAACGGTGGGTAACTCAAGCCACGGTTGTCATAAACCTCCTACTGCCTTTCCTTTCTCTTTACAAATATCTCTTACTTATAACTGCATAATTGCAGGCTTTCTTGGGATGTATCATTCAGATTAGATTTATTTTCTAACATATTACATCATGGTATTTTTCTGGGTTTTTTTCATGGTGGAAGAGGTTTTAATGACAGGTGGGACTGCTCTGCTTTGATCAAGGGATGCATATGTGCTTCAGGGAAGGTAGAATGGGTGAGGAGAGTGTGCAACACTCATTCCCTATTTTAATACCACCCCAGGTCCAGCTTAGACCCTCGGGGACAGCAATGATGTTAGGATCATGATGAATACTTCCTATCCATGCTTTAAGCCATCGGAAGCTCGATATAAAATCAGGATTTCAAATGTGTCTGTATTTATGCATCTTCTGTCATGTGCTAAACATTTGAAGTTGCCCAAAAGAAATACACAAATAAAACATAGCTAACAAATAATAGCTAATAAAAACAGCTGAGAATTGCCAAAGTTGTCTTTTATTAAGTTAATATTCTATGGTAGGTGTGTTGCTTTTATATGCAAATTAAACCAAGAGGTCCACATAAATAATGCAAATGACCTCAACACATCAAACACACACACTTGCAAACAAATGTACATGGTTGTCGTTGCTAGGCGACAGTGGCTGGTAAGCCATGGTTCACAGCCATATACACAGTAGGCCTGAACACCTCAGCAAATAACATGTAGGCCTTCTTCACAGAAGTGTGGGTGATGCTAAAGGAGCATGAACGCCCATCAGACATGGAACCAGATTCACATTAGAATGTGCAAAATTGATTCAAGACAACATGTTAAAGAATAGAAGAAGTAGGCCCACATTTTGGGATTTTTGCATGCACGTGTGTGTTTGAGGCAGGGAGGGGGAGAAGGACATGTTACTTCATCAGGTTAGTGTTGTCTATAAGGTGTGTCACATGTCTACATTAAGCTACAATTACAGCTGTAATAGTAACTATATGTGGTGTCAAAGTTTTTTCTTTTCTCTCTTTTTTTTTTTTTACAGTTTTTACAGTGTCTCACCCATCATCTAGTCCATCACTAGAAATAACATAAATGCAAAGGTAAGATTTATGCTTCTTATGTTGGCTATGATTGAAACTGTTGTCACAATAGGTTACATGTAAAAATGCAAGGTGTAATGACAGTTTATCTTTTCTCATTGACAGCTCATTCTCCATATCATATCACATTCTATTTGCTTTTCTTGTATTGTAAAATGTCATTTCCATATAGAGAGCTTCCTACAGTATTTAAGTGGATGCTTCACACCAGTGGGCAAACATAACAATTTAAATGTCCATAACGTCCAAGCACCATTCAAGCGGGACATGTTAGAACAGAAATTTTGATTCTTTTCTGAACCAAGTAAATGATGTGATCCTTACTGACTTTTAACACAGCTCTTGTCATAATGCTTGCCTTATACAGCGGGTCTCAGTTAAATAAAAAAAAAAAATATTTATTCTGATTTAGTTTTTCTGCCTGAAGTGTTTCTCTGCCTCATAGAAATGTGTATGCAATTAAAACTCCAATCTGCATTGCAGACAGCCGACACAAACCTCATCTTCCAGTCAATAAACAGAGCAGTTGTCATTGAGGCTGAATGGAGTCATGGTTAGGGGTGTTACTTTCATATTTTAGGTATTTAATTGATGTTTTCATCCAGTGTGCCTTATTAGAAGAGTAATTAGTGGTTCTGTGTATTGCTCTTTGACACAATGACAGGATGCATGTCCACCACAGGGACTTTTTTTGACCTTTCACAGGAAGGGTCTCACAATATTTTGTGTATTTTCCTTTAATTAAATTAGAAATTTATCCATCTGCATGGTATTCTATTAAAGAAACTGCTCGGGAGATTTTCTAAATTTCATGCGAGAAAGAACAATTCGCCTTTTCTGCATGCTGTTGTATCTATCCTCCAGCCCTGTCCCACTGGATAAGCTGCATTGCTGAGGAGGTTACTTTGAAAGTCTAGTTTTACAAGCTACCAGTTATTTCACTTTGGAAGACGTTCAACTACAGCAACCCTATTGTCAGGAGGAACGTGGTTTGTAAAAAGCATATCTAGGCTATCAAACATGAATCCCATGACTGCAAAATGTTTCACTGATTAGGATTTGAATGAAAGCTGTTTTTCATTTGAAACAATGTGCATAGGAAAATTCACTGCTGCCTGCTTAGATATTAGCATCCTGTCCAAATAACCCCATGTGGGATTAGTAAGAGAGTCAGTGCGAGGAATGTTAACTTCAATTCTTATGTGATACCATCACTGTAACGGTTTTCCAGATAGAAACAGAATGGAAAGTCAAAGGAGGTTGAAAGACATGCACATTTTCTGCAACAGCCAAAAACAGTTCATCATTGCAGTTGCCTAACGCAGTTAAAACTGGGCTAGGAACAGTAGCCATATATTATGAGTTACTGTCTGGATTCAGTATAGTGCTGCCAGTCCCACTGAGAACAACACTAAGAACTCTCAGCTTTGTCAAAGTTTCAGTTGCTTTCAAGGATGATTACAATTAATAGACTAACAATACTGTTAAGTATTGTTAAGTTGGATAATGCTACACACTAGCGTAGTTTGTTTGCACCAAATTGGTTAAAATATGAACAAGAAAACCACTGGACTGCACATTGAGGCTCCTCAGATGCTCCAACCCTGTTCCTCCCTTTCATCCTTCACTAAGAGATGAGCTGAAGGAGTCTTTTTTTTTTTTTTCGGCAGACACACTGGCTTCCCACTCACACAGCCTCCACTGCAATTACTGAGGCTTTTCACAGAGCTGCTTTTGAACATCATGCGCCAACACCGTATGATCACACCTCACCAAGCTAACTCCCTGGGATATAAGATCGTGGTCACAGCGGCCGCCAACCTTGTGCCTGTTGCTGCTGCTGTTATGTAACTTCCTCAGCATGGTGTTCCTGTGCATCAGGAGTTACATGGCACTGACCCTGTAAATACAGCATGACTAAATTGCGAGTAATGAAAGCCCTGTCTGCTGTCTGTATAAACAGCTTATCCCTCAACCTGGGCTTACACTGTAACATGTCGACAACCTCACTTTCCCTCCCTCACTCTCTTTCTACATGTGCCAGAGTGATAGGAATCTCCCCAGGCTCCTTCATCCCCTTCGCTGGCAATCCAGGATTCACATTGTCCGCTTTTGTCTGCTATTCTCTCCAGATATTTAGGTATTCATTGCTCCTATTCGTGACTCTGTTGGGCCTTGTAGCTGAGGCCTGCCTCCAGACAGTACCCTAGAGAAGAGACAGAAGAGAAGAAGGGGGGTTAGAGAAACGAGCCACAGACGGTGCAGGGCTTATCTGCTCTGAACACCCGAGTGTCGGCGGCTCCCCAAATGCTATGAATATCTGGGCCTCTATGTGCGTTTATTAAGCAGTAGGAAATGCTTTTTTGCAAGGCAGGCAAAGGGAATTGTGTGTGTGTGTGTGTGTGTGTGTGTGTGTGCGTGCATGTGTTGATGGCACGTTGTGTACACTTCATTTCAGCATAGATGCAGTTTTCCTCTGCAATACAAGGAGCGTATTAACGTTGTTCTGGTGTCACGGAGAGGCTGCAGAGCTAGACTGCCTCAGATGAAAAGAGAAGGATATGTGTTATTAAAGCCAGCCAACACTGAAGGGAGAGCACATTGCTGATAGATTGCGTGTAATGAAGGATTTATATTTGGCCATTATCACTGAAGCACCTCCTATATTCAAATCATCAAATGATTACTAGGCAATGTCAAGTAAATGGCTTCTTGGTAATGGCTCGTAAGTTTTCACTCTGTCAACAAAACAAGTCATATCTGCCCAATAACAGATAGTGTTTTCACATGGCTGCAAAGCATGATAGGAGATTAAACTCACAAATACGAGATAATTGATATTAGGAGAATCAAAGCCTAAAACAATTTCCGCTCTGTTTGCTAATGTTGTGTTGTAAAGCCCTTGCTCTGACAGTCACAGAAAATAGAAGACAAAACTGATAATTTGAAACTGCCTCCTGGAGACACCCAGCTTACATGCAAGCAAATACAGTATCTACTCAAATATTCATGTTTCTAATTCAAACAAAACATTGGTTACTTCCCTATTCTGCACGCAGGACATCTACCATGGGGGCTGCAGTCACGAATGGAAATGAGATAGGGAGTCAGTGACATGTTTCTGGGAATAAATTATGCAGCAGCATTGGTCTGCATTTTGCAACTCAGGGTCCAGAGTGTCTGGAGTTGAAATCAGTCATCTGATTTCATGCAGGTGGGTGGCTTTCTTGAGTAAATGCACCTACCACCATCTGTGCACTGGTTAGTTTGCTTGCATGTCTCACCACACAGCGCTGTATCTGGCTGCTAAGAGGCTGCCAACTTGCATCGCTCTGTCTGAAGGCTTTCAGAGTACAAACTGGCAGGGAGCTGTCATAGGGAAAAAAAAAAAAAGACTGAGTTGATGTTTCTGAGATAAATAAGAAGGATGGCACGGTGCTTTGTGTTTAGCACTACTGATTGGAGGAGCTTCAAATTACACTGGAAGTTTAAGTGAGGACATTATTATTATTGATATAAATAATGCCTAAAACTACATACAGTATCAATACAGGATGCTGTATTTAGTCCCTACAATTAAAAGCTCCTCTCCTACGGCCCGCGCACGGTCATTGCAGTGTTAACCGCTGCGCATGTCAGTTGACACAAACACTACGTTTAATGTCATACATCATTGGAAACCTAAGGTTCTTGTGATTTGATTGATGTAAACCATTTCAGGATACAATTACAACAGCAGGTACAATCACTGCCAACAACAAACAAACAACCGATGATAAAATTGAGGCAACTCACCTATGAAGTCTACCACTCCAACAAAAATAGTCTGGTTACACTGGCAAAGGTCCTGAAGATCTAATCCAGTAAAATATTTTGTCCAAAACATTATTTTAACATTACTAACATATTAGCCGGTGATGTGCTAGTCTTCCACGTCTTCTCTGTTATAACTCCAGTGAGTATGCACACATCTCAAGATAGCTGCTGCACTCAGGCTTTTCATCTCACTCGATAAATTAGGATCTTCCATGTCACGTCGATAGATGGTAGTCATCAGTCAAAGTCAGTGTTGAATAAAAGGGCCTCATTCTCTTCTATTGTGTAAAGATCGAGCCAGGTGCAACTGAATGTGCAGATGACTGGCCGCTCGTACAGCCAAATTCCAAAAATGAGGATATGCTTCTTCAGTGGGTAATTTACAGCCACATCAATGAATTGAATGAAACAAATGAAAAATATAGTGAATGGCTTCAATATAAAGATAAATAATTTGAACATAAGTAGGCTTAATGCCTAAAATATCAATATAGATTTCCCAAATATAGATGCCTGGACATACCGTCAGAAAAAACATATGTAAAATCTTTATTTTCTGTGATTTTAATTGAACTCTATAAGGCTTCATGCTGTGGTCCCATTGTGTTTTCCAGTTAATAAGGTCACCTGCAGGCATCTATTTGCAAAAAAAAAAAAAAAAAAGTTAAAATAAAAACCTTTTACTCCAATGTATTCAAACCACTATTACTCAATGCCATTAGCACTTAAAGTCATTCTGACTGCTGGAGATGAAGGTTCAGATTTTCAGGTGATGCTGAGATGCCCATTTATATCACACATACTGCATTGCCGCTCTAAGCCCAAGCAATGATCTTCACTGTCTTATCTGTTCAAGTTTTCTATTGATCAGATTCACCAAACACCCACACAGCAATTAAGCCCTTTTCTCTATTACAGCTGTAATGACAACAAACCAAATCATTGTCCCTAGAATTTCATCATTGCTCTTCTGTAAAAGTGAATTAATTGCTGCAAGCATGCAAAAAAGCCAGCCTCAGCTGGTGAGAATACGACGTGTGTGTGCATGAGAGTGTGTGTGTGTGTGTGTGTGTGTGTGTTGCATGTCTGTGAATCAAGAGGGGAGGTAAGGTGGCAGTCAGGCCCCATTGCCAAGTGATATACACTGACATCCACCTGTGTCATTATTCCTCCAACAACCCCCCAAACTATCTTAACTCATGCCTCTTCTCTGGCATCCATAACTTGTAGGTGGAAATTTCCTCAATCAATCTGCTAGATTACATTCCTGCATTGTGCAGAAGTGGGAGAAATGAATAACACACAATGCTATTCTATCACCTGCATGTGTTTTTAAATTGGCTCCTGTGAGATTCATCCCCTAAATTCAAATGACACGTCACCTTTGACTACACACGAGCTGCTTCTGCTTATCAATTACACACTAGCCTCTAATGCAGAGTGAATTATACAGGGTACCTCTGGGATATAGCCTCATGTCTCTTGGTCTTTTTATATTATTAAGCAGGTTTGTTAAAATAATTCCTAAAAGCCTTTGTCACCGGCCCTGCAGTATGATTGCACTGATGCACGGGCAAAGGGATTTTTCATTAAGAGATATTGTTTTTTCTGTCTGTTTAGTTTGAAGCATCATGGAGGAAGAGCGATGCAGAGGTGGGCAGTAGGAGTGGAAGGAGGGATTTGTTTGGATGAGACCCAGGATGGCGATATCCTATTATGTAGGCTGTCACTTTGGGTAACCCTGGGAGCGTGACTGCCGAAAGCATCTGACACGCTATGTGCTTTCACAGCAACAATAAGATTTGCTATCATTTTTAAACAGGGGTCGGAAGGTGGGTAAAACATTTTCATTCAAGTTTATTTTACTCCCCGTCCACGATGTGTTTTGTTTCTGCATGTGGTCATTCACATTAGCTTCTGATATGACTCTAATTTCCAGTTGGTATGTTACCCACATTTTTCATTGTGCACAAGCAAACAGTTGGTGTGCTTTAAAACTGTCCAACAGAGTTAGAGATCTACATGTGGAGATCTTAAAAAAGAGTAGGACACAAGCCTGAGCAAGGAACCAATCCCTGTGGTGCTCCAGAGGGGTGCATTAGTGCCAACCAGCACACAGGAACCAGAATTTCTTGAATTTCCAAAACTGGTATGGCACAGCTGAAAATGTATTCTTTGAGTGATTAAAAACTGGCATGAATAAATATTCTACCTTAAAAAGCTCTGTGGTACAGTAGGTTAAGCAAAGCTCAATGTGGTTCGTTATTAATCACATTTGTTACAGTCGGAATCACTACAATTAAAATGTTCAACTCCTTAAAAACTGTATTTGCAGGAGAGCAAGAGAACATACTTTTGTACCTAAATTGAACAAGATGCTTTTTTGTCTAACTTCTTTTCAGCATCACATATCTGTGATCCCTCAAAGCCCAGACTAGACAGGCCATTCTTTCTAATCGTAGTGTTTGAAGGAGATGCCATTGCTGCGAGCGCTGTTAACTCCAAGTGGATTATCTTCACTAATGACTAAAAGGCCTGTCTCTTAAGCCATTCCACCTGAAATCCTCTGACACAAACTCTGTGACTCAGCTCCTCTCTTTCTAACTTGTCCCCTCCTGTCTCTCATCATTGGAGGACAGGAAATCTTATGTCATTTGCTGGAACTTGGCCAAAAGAATGAAAACTACCTCAACCTCTCTGCGGCACACTCAAACCTGGAGCCAAGAGGAGAAAGAGGTAAAGCTTAGTATTTCCAGACCAGAGTGTACAGTAGTGAACAGATGAATAGTGGTCCAAGTCTGACCTGGCTGGCTCAAAATGACATCTGTTTGGACCACAGCCACAGAAATGCACTAGGTATTAACACTGCTGTGCTGGTCACACTGTGTATATTAAAAAAGCACATTGCCAGAATGTTGGTATATTGTCTTTGTTATGCCACTAAAGAAAAATTACAACATTTAGCTAGAATACATAAAGCAAACAGTATTCAGAGTTTATGCTGACAGGTGGGAGCACCATTAAGATGTTACATGCTCCAGTGAACTGTTATCATTGCTATATAGCGACATCTTTTGCAGACAAAATGTTATATTGTTGTGTTTCAAAATTTCATTTTCCTGGTGGTCATTAGCATACAGTAGCTACATCTTCCAAAAGGCTGGAGGAAATACTCCAAGCGAAAGCGGAACAGATGGGAGAAAGATATAAAAGGACGACAAGAAGAAGAAATTAAAGTCTTGGGCTGCGGCTCTTCCTCATTGTAAGCCTAAAGCGCTGATAAGGTGTCATTTTGAAGCTGCAACCTCCACACGGGCACGGGCCTATTCACTTCACCACAGTGTACTCATTAGAGTACAGATATTTCTGATCTGTTTTGCACACACGCACACACACACACACACACACACACACACACACACACACACACAAACAGGCACACACACTTCCACCTTCCTCCATCATCTTTCTCTTCCTGCCCCTTTCTCTTCATTTCCCCACCTACACTCGCTCTTTCTCTCCTTCGCAATTTCCATCTGTTCAAATGAAATATATTTGGCATCCGGAGAATGCCCCACAGCAATGAGGGACAATATATCTTACAAATATCAGCCGTCCAGCCATGGTTCATGTAATATTTATAAAGGGAATGTGGCAGTGGGTGATGTCAACAGTGTTTACCGTGAACAGGTTGATCATCCCTCCAAAGTGCACCAGCACCTGCCAACTTTTTGACAGGCTAGGTGCTCGGCCAATCCAGAGGCTCATTTACATGTTACACAGAGATCATGGCTGACCTGATCACATCTGGCATGCTTGTCCAATTAATTAATCATGTGTAAGTGAGGCCAACGTCAGGCTTTGATTATAGGCTGCCATATTGTTTTAAAGAGAAGTTGCGTGGTGAGAGGTTGGCAGACAAGTGTCCAGATGGACAGTGAGGATTTTTTAAGAAAGAACGGTTCGAGTTACATCTAATATAGGTAGAGTTTACATGGGATGCAGGTTTCAGAAAACTGTTGAAAGACCTTTTTTATTCTTTGTAACAACACATTTGAAAATCAAATTAACAACAAGAGGACTACATTACACAAGAGGATACATACATTCTCTCCTAAGTATTGAAAAAAGGGAAATAAGATAAAATAGAAAAATAAACAAGACCAAGAGGCTACAGCAAGGCTACTGGCTAACATTTGCACCAAAAATTTAATTAACTTGTGCTGGATCAAAATGTCATGGTATTTGGTCATACCAGTGGATCACAATACAATTCAGCCAGAGGGGGACATCAACATCTTCACCAAATTTGATGGCAATCCTTCCAATAGTTGAGACATGTCAGTCAAATCCACAAATGTCAACTTCATGGCAAGAGAGCATAAATCAGGGATCATCAAAGTCAGTGCAATCCATTTTCTGAGAACCAGAAGTTTTTACTTTCAGCACAAAGTCAGGAGGTAAATATCAGTATCTTTAGGGATATCAGTGCTCAAACACAGTATCCTTGACATTAAAGATCGTACTTCCTCCCAGAAAGGCTGGATATATGGACAACACTACAATATATGTGCATGGTCCATGAGTGTGCCATAACACTCCCTCCAGCGAGAGCACTGAAACAGATATCTACAGTTTGCGACATCTGTGAAAAAAAAAACAAAAACAAGGAACTGAACAAATGTGAGGTTAGCAAAATGATATAAGCTTGACACACAGTCAAGTATTGAATGATAAACTCAAAGCAACGATTTTTCCGAGACACAGTGAACTCTTCATATTGGCAAGTTGCACTGAGGAAATACTAGAAGCAAGGGGCTAATCTTCCACTGTGGGTGCCTCAAGCTATCTTGAAATCTGTCAATAAGTCTGCATGGAGTTAATACAGGAATATGAGTAGCTTCTCCGTCAGTGGTTTATGGTGCTGCAATGAGACGGCTGTTTTTAAGAGAGTGTTTTGCTCCTATATAAAGTAAATACTTGAATAAGGAATGAGGTCTGTCAAGTATTGTTATGATTTAACAGCCTTAAGTGTAGTATTCCTCTTAATTAAGGGTACATGTTCAAGACATTAGCATCCAACAATTTTGTTTCAGAACTTGCGAAACTGAGAGTGAAGAGGCCCTAAAGTTAACACTAGATCAAATTCATAAGCCTAACCCTCTTACCGCAAGTTAACGTCTGTCGTTTGAAGGGTGCTTTTATCCACAAGCTTTATAGTACTGAGTGCATACATTTTCAGCAAAGCCAGTCCAAGTGGGAATTGAACTTCTAACCCTGACAGTGTTATCGCCACGCTTAAATCACTGAGCTACAGCGCTGCTTCCGAGGATATCCTTTGGACTTTAATACTCATTCTTGACACTGTGTTTTTTTTAGTCATTTGTGACAGCGGCAGTCAAAACATGTCTTCACTGGGCCCACAGACACGAAAGATGTCCACTGTGTGTTGTAAGGTCAGCAGTGTTTGCAAGCAAAACATAAAGGCTTGAGGAGAGGCCAGGGGTTTGAACCGGGGCCTCAGCCCAGAGCCTCTGTCCCTCTCCCAGGCTCCAACTTGACCCCCCCTGTGTGGATCTGGCTGTCTGTATATCTCTCTGTCCGAATATCAGTGTTGTCTGTCTGCTTCCTTGCACGCTTACAGAGGGCTTCTTAATGATTTTCTGTCTTACAACAATCAGGGACAACCCCACACGCCTGAAAGTCTCCCTCCTCTCCCTGCAATCCATGTCTGCTGCTGTAGAATCTTCCCACCAGTGGTGGTCATAGGGCTGCGTTCACACTGCAGAAAGTGGCTGATTTCATTGTTTCAATTAATGCACCACAAAAATAAATATTGAAGTCTTTTCTCCAAGCCCTGACCATATTACTGTGATATGAAATCACATCTTGAGGCATGAAACACTCTCTTAACATTGAGGGCCAGTGTCAGCATGAATGACAATCAAATTGGACAGTGACACAGTAATTTGAAGATCATCAGTCAAACCTCAAATGCACAAAAGCAATGTGATAAATCTGATGGAAAAAAGCATTTCTGTTTGTTTCATGTGTTAATTTGAGACCATGACACTCTCCTCATCAGCCGACACAGATCCAACCTTTCTGTCCACTGCATTTTGTCCCTTCAGTGGAGGGGAGGTTTAGAGGATGTTAAAATCACATCCTTCATGTACATCTTTCTTCTTAAAGTCTATTTCCATTGCACTTAGTTGCATTTTGTTTTCGCCAACGTCAGCCAAGCGTAAAAACAGGAGAAACGTAACTGGACTTTTTTTGCACAAACTAAAAATGGGAATAAAAACATGCGAGGAAATGGACTTAATATGACACAACATTACACAGAAAACAAGTGACTTGCTTTAACTGATATTTGGTTGGCCAAAATCTCAACACATTCACAAAACATAAGCATGTGATTTTGATGAAGTATTGAATCTACAAATAGATCTTAGTGGGAAGAAATGTAACGCTCTTAAACTTTACTTTTTTGCACTTTTTTGTACAACTTTTTACAGCTCTGAACTAACTCACCGGGCCTATTTAGCCCCGGTGTGCAGGTTTCTGTACCACTTACATAGCCTGCTTCCCCTGACATCCCTCTGTCCATCACTCCACTTGTCTTTGTGTTTTTGAATCAGGCATCAATGAGTAGAGAGGCAAAGAGATGAAGGAAGGGAGGGATTGCATCGAGAAGTGTGTGTGGGTATGTGTGAGTGTGTGTGGGTGTGTGTGTGTATGTTAGGAGGAGGGGTGGTGGTGGGGGGTGCACCTCAGGGAGCTGCCTGTCACAACACTGTCATGTTGAAAGACGTGTCAATCGTGACTGAGCGGGAGGTGGAGAGCTAGAGAGGGAGAGGAACATGAGAGATGAGAAAAGTGAAATTAAGAAAAATCAAAATGAGGCAACGGGGAAGGTCTGTCATGCTTGTTTTACTCTTCTATAATCATTCAAGGGTCCAACGATATTTGTTGGCTCTATTCTAATCATATGGTGACCACAGACCCTAAGTGCCCCTGATGGTGGTTATATGGTTTAACCCTTCTTATTTGAATCGGCATAATTTCTTCCTTAAAACTCTAAAACCTGGTATTAGTTGGCTAGTTGCATGCTTAAAGTGAGCGAGTACACTCTTCCAGGGAATACACGTATAAAGTAAATTCAATACCAGTTCAAATAGCCCAGCATGTATTTGATTCAAGGAGCAGATAGGGAGGTCAAATTTTCGAATGTCTGAACCTCTACCACAGCTTTTCTACGTTCCAAGGTTCCTTATGTGCAATGCAAAAGAAAGCATGTGTTGCGCTTTGGGAAGTTCAAAGACTCTTGTGTATAATACGTCCACATATGTAAAGTGTAAGACAGACATTCATATCTTGTCTGTTTAGGTGAGTGTGTAAGAGTGTCGTCAAGTTCTTCATACATTTTGCATACCACCACTTCAGATTGAGATTGAGATTGATTGAGACTTAGCTGTTTGTGGCGCTGCTGTCCATGGTGCTGAATAAAATAATGAATTCATTTATTTATGTATCTATTTATTTACTGTTTATTTATTGTTATTTTATTTAACCATTATTTAACAAGGATCAAGTCCCTTGAGATTGAAATCTGGCCCAGTTACAATTCAATAAAGATAGAGCACAACAGCCAAGGAATACAAACATCAAACACACAAGCAGATTACATCCAGCTCAAATAACGTAGTTATGTTGTACCGTGCAGAGTATTCCAAGTCCAGGGAGTAAAGTAAGGGAAGGTTTTTTCCCCCAGCTCAGTGGAAACCCTTGGAATCTGGTGAGGAAGCCACCTGGTGGAACGAAGCTGAAGACTGCTGGAGGTCTGCGTCGGGAGATTACATACATATGAGGGAGGTTCACTCAGCATGACCGTGTACACATAAACACACACATAATCTAAGAGGTGGAGCATACAAGAATCAGCATGCATGCAGACAATATCATCATAGTCCAAAACACTTGCACAGGTAGCCTGCAAAAGTTGTTTCATGGCTAACAGGTTAACACAAGCCACACTTTGAAAATGAAGACATATCCTGAGTTTCACCTCTTTGTTGTTGTTGTTGTTGTCTCACATCACCAAACTCTCAAAGCTTCAGTGACTGTACTCTGTAACCTTCAGTGACCAGATTTCAAGGCAGATGCAGGTATCCAACACCTCTTAATCTATTCCTCCGCTGTAGATTCAGTATCAAAATGTTTGCAAAACCAAATCTTAAACTCAATGATCTTCTGCCAGGGCCTCACTACTGTTTCTTACATTTCATGTTCAAAATCCCAAATGAAGGAAACTGTGCCTTCTCAGCAGCCGCTCTTACCTTAAGCTTTTTTTTTTTTTTTTCATTTCTTAGAAAAACAAAATTTTAGGAGCCATCGTCAGATCTCTTATTAAAGTGGATTTATTTTGCAGTGCAGCACACAGTCACACAACAATGTCCTGTGTCTCTGTGGAACATCAGTTACTGACTGCCACCGCTGCTGCCTCCTGGAGAGTGAGCATGAATTTAAAAGCTCTTTCTACCCCTCCAGGCGATAAAACGGCACTATTTGTCTGTGGTGCATTACACCATGCAACGAAGGCATTTTGTGCCCCATCCTTCTCCCTCTCATCTCTCGCCATTGCTTCCCGTCCCACTATATTATACTTAAATACATCTCTGAATTTGACACTGGGCATCACAGAAATGATATGGGTGCCGCTCCCTCTCTACCAAGCCATGTCATCAGAAACCGTATGCTAAGAAGACCATGACAGACATGCTAATGTGCAAAGGGTGCAGCAGGGATCTCAGCCAAAATGTTAAATGTGTCTCTTCTCTTTGCCTTCTCTCTCGTCCATTCTCTTTTCAAAGTAACAATATGCTTTGTGCGCTTCTGTTTGGCTTTTTTTTGTCCCAATTTCTTGATCATCAGATGCACTAAATTAGTGTGATGTGCGCCTGCCATCTGTAATTTGTGTGCATATTGTAATTTGAGCATCATGGAACAAGAATTCCAGTTATCTCGCTCCTTTGTTTTTTTTTTTTTTTATCCTTTTTCTATCCCCTCTCTCTCTCTCATTCCCTCCCTCCTTCCATCTTTTACATCCCCTCTCCCTCTCCTGTATTCATCAAGTGTTGAAGATTAAAGGAAGAAGCTGCAAAGCTCCCAGGCCTAAATTAGATTCATGCTTCCTTGAAATAACAGAGAAATCGGTGGGATGAAATCCGAAGGTCAGATTCTGCGGTCTTTTCCCCGGACAAAAATAAATTAATAATTAAAACACACACACACACACACACACACACACACACACACACACTCCTTTTTCCTTATATCAGCTCTCTCTTGGCTATCATACCTCTTCTCTTTACCATTCTCTCCTCTCTTGATCTCCCTTTCTTTTTCTCCCCTCCGTGGCATGTGTTCTTCATTCACTTCTTCTGCCTGTTGAATCACTGATACATCACTGAGTACACTGTACAGTAATCAATCATTATTATATGAAGAACATTATGTAGCATTATGAAAGTCAATATTAAATTAAGAAAAATGGACTTCTAAAAACAAGGGAGGCAGACCATGGCTAGGAGGCTTGTCACATGGTCTGCCTCCCTTGTTTTTAGTTATGTTTTTAGGACTGCCATGACTGAGTGATCTAAATGCATGGTGAAATAATGTGATATGTAAAACCAATAGCAACTCAAATATCATGACAAGCGACAATATAATTGAATACATTCCCCAAATTAATTTAGGAGTCAGCTACAAGGGTTTTTTCTAATGCTTGAACCTCAACTTCTACCATTGCTTTTCTAGTTTAGGTCCCTCATGTGTAATGTAAAAGTCACTATGTGCTGTAGCAAGTTCAAAGGCCCTTATATAGCTGGGAGATGAGTGCTCCTGTGATGCCGGTATCTGGGAGTGCAGGATGATCCCAGACACTCCAACAGGTTTGATTTTTTGATCATCAGTGTACAGACTTTCTCTGAGCAACATTTCAACTTCTCTTATGGCATAGAAAATGAGAGAAGGCTAACATAAGATTGCTTTAACGACTGAGTGTGTTCTTCATAGTCTGAAGCAAGTCTTTCATTCACTCAACTGAGAGACACTTGAATGATTCATACAAGCAGGAAGAAAAGGCTGTTAATTGTTAATGGCAGAGTGAAAAACACATACAGTTACAAAAGTCATAAGAAGTGCATTGAGCTGGGGTGGTAATAATCTGTGAAACTTCTGAATTTGATTTCGGTGCAGTCATTATGTTAGTCAATGGGCAAATCTATGAACACTTTTATCTATTTCATTAAGCTTCAACCACCAAACTGGGCCGTAGGTAGTTGTCAGTTCAGTCAGTTTTCTTTTACTCTTAGCAGGAAAACACTGGAATCATTGTGTATTACATGCATGCCTATTATGTGTAAAATTTAATTGAATATCATTTAACTGCTATATACTGTGACACCCCTCCCAGTGTCTTGGAGGCGGTGTTGGCAACCTCAGCAGGCAGTTGGTTGACATGGGAGGGTCATCAGCTGATTGAGTTCACATTGGCCCACATGTTTGCACTGTCTTTCCCTTCCTGCAGCTGGAATCCACCGCTCATCTTCGTCTTTGGTTTGGTTTGTCATTTGTTGCATGGACTGTGTGCTTGTCACATTTCCTGAGCCCGCTTGTGATAATACAAAGTTAAAATTGCGAGGAGAGAGTCCGACATGCATGTGTACAGGACAAAACGTGGCAATAATTCTTAGTATTGAAATCTGTAACCATGCTGAAGTATTCAGTAGATCAAGCCAACAACCTTCCTACATGACACCATGGTCAGAGCGGGATCTGATATTATTTGGTACATGGTCTTTTGTTATTTGGAGATCACTTTCTGTTTTTCCAGCCTTTTGCATAAAAGTTGACTGATTCAAACTATTTTCACTTCGGTGCCTGTATGCCCGTTTGTCATAGTCCATTTGAGTGGCATATTGACTGATTCACAAGAATTTCACACCTCCTTTCTTAGTTTGTTTGTTCTTCAGTTTGGTTAGGTTTAGGCACAAAAACTGCTTGGTTTGGTTCAGGAATAGATCATGGTTTGGGTTAAAATAAACTCCTCCCTTAAAACAAGTAACACTGACTTTTTGTTTCATATGGGAAACAAACCTGATTCTCCTGTGTGGAAGTCCTGTGTTCATCTACCCCGGCCTGCTCCATGCGTGTACTTTGACCCTCTTTATACTACATGAGTACTTTGCTCACGTCATTATCAACCCTGGTACTGCACCTTCATTCTCACCTGTACTTTCTACTCCTAGGTGAGGCAAAACATGACACTGACACGCTCTGTGGTGCAGGGCTGCCAAAGGAGTCAAAGTTTGACTGCCAGAAAGTTTGATTTGGCTCACCAGATGTTTCAAGTAAATACATAATAAAAATACAATAACCAATAAAATACCATTTTGCATCTTAATTTAATACAATAGATGTTTGCTTTTAGCCCAGAGCCAACCATTAAATCTCAGCTCTGGGCCTCTAAGGGAACCGTCAGGGCACCCCTGCTCTAGTGAATCGGCAGGTCTATTACGCACTTTGCTGTGATACTGGGCTGCTTATTTTGACTGGTCCTCTTTTCATAAGCAATAAAAGAGATTTTCACAGCTGATAAAATGGTGATGGCTGCTCTACACAAAAACAGTGAATTAACTTTTCCCCCAGAGCATTGACATCATCAGACATTGTATAAGAAGCTTTTAGTCTGTTGATGCAAAGCATGTCTGCAAAATGATAACTCCATTAAATTACACATGGGAACCTGCAATTAGAAATTCAAATTCAAACTCTGTGGGATGCTAATTTCCATGGAACTTCACATGGAGATGCGCTGTACCGAGAATTAAGATTCAAAATGCAAAATACTTTATTTACATGGCAATTATTTTGTGCTCAGTTTGACTGTATTCACTATTTATAGACTGTCACAGATTTTGCATTAAAGTGCTAACTACAGTAAAGTAAAGGATTATTTTGTAACATACTAGAGAATTGTCAAATGTGTGTTTGACCTTCATTTAGCAGGGGCTTTTATTACTGATGCAAACAGTAAAGATAAGTTGTACAACATTTGGACGAGATCCCATGT
Source organism: Chaetodon auriga (assembly GCF_051107435.1). NCBI lineage: Eukaryota > Metazoa > Chordata > Actinopteri > Chaetodontiformes > Chaetodontidae > Chaetodon > Chaetodon auriga. The sequence continues at coordinate 14,219,786 of NC_135076.1, forward strand.
GAGACATGTTATAGACAGTACAGCATATGACCAATTATGTTATATGATGTTAAATACTTATAAACCAAATTTAATATTCTCTGAATACAAACTCTGTGCTTTCAACTTCCTTAAACTGCCTGTTTGACACTGTGCTCAGTTCGTTCCCTCTCACAGTTCTTTGGAGCTTCTGCACACAAAAGTTTCCCAATTCAGCTTCAATGGTTAATCAGACTTAAGTTGAAGTGCAAGGTCAGTCCGTGCATCTCAAATACTTCAGTAGACAGAAGTTCATTTATCAAAGCGTCATTGAGTAAGACTTCGAACCCCTGACTGCACTTTAAATAGAAAAAACATGAACTACAAAAAACATACACATAAATAACCGAAATAGTACAGAAACATTTTGCTCAAATATGAAGCCAACAACTGAGGAATGCAGGTGCACAATTAAAACATCACAATGATTTGCAGCAATTATCTTTGATTACCCTGCCCCCTCTCACTGACGAGACAGACTATCACTAATCACTGTGCTAGATCGAAACTTTTCCAAGTGCTGACAATTACAGTGATTGTCTGAGGAAGATGAGGTGCTTTACCAGTTTGTAATTTGTCCACTTTTATTTAGCCCAGAAGATCAGATATGAAATGCCAGTAACTTTATTTTGCCAAGCACGACAGCTGAAAAAGAAATGCGATCCGGTTAACATTCAGTATACTGTGCTGTAAAGTAGAGAAGAAATTTCGGGGTCAGAGAAGTGTACAATTTCCCTGCACTAAGACACTGTGTAGTCTTATGAACGGAATGCGTTATTACTAAATCTTCTGCAGGAGAAGATTTCTTCAGCATGCTCAGAGAGTCTTTCTGACATTTGGAAATCCAACAGCTAAATTTCGCGTGTTTACTTGGACGTTTATCCTGGCCACAGCACAGGCTTTATTCAGTGAAAATGAGCAATGATAGAAGTCAAATTCTTTTAATGAGCCATGCTGTGGAGGCTATTCAAAACCTGCAAGAAAAAAAAAATCTGTAACTGAAAGAGAATAGATGAACAGCTCTGCAATACACTATATTTCCATGCATATAAACCACAATTTTATCTTGCCAAATGCAATATTTTTTTAATTGAACTTTAGGGAATAACATAACTGATAACTGTATCAATTCAGTTGCTTCAAAAATTGAGGATGAACTCATTTTCATCTCCATCAAATTGTTGCCTCATACTACTTTTTCTGTATTTGTCGTCCTCATCTTATCGCTACAGGAAGTCCAACACCTTAGTTTTTGCCAAACTGACAGCACTGACTAGACTAATACTCCTTATACAGTGAAGAAAACCGTATTTTTACTAATCTTGCCTGAGTTCTGCATAATCAGTATGAGTCAATTTTGTAATTGTTGACACAGCTGATGAAATAGTAACAGGAGTGATTCATCACTGTCGTGGCATCATTACTGCAATAATTTAACTGAGCATGGGTCATCAAAACAAGCCCCAGCAAACAATAATCCATTCATTGTTTCGCCGTCACTCTCTCGCCTGCTAATTTAAAGTGAGAGGAGAGTGACACTAATGTTTTTGTGCTTCTGGATAACCATATCTGATAGGGTGTGTGATTAATTGATTAGTGTACTGGGAGAATGGATTGTTTGCTTGATTGATTGATTGATGGGTCACAGGCGGCATCAGTTGTTTAGTGTTATGAGGCGTAGCATGGGGGGCAGTCTGACTCCTTCAAGAGAAGTAAAAAAAGGGTCCTGTGATGACATTTGATTGCTAGAGAAACATCTATCTTACATGTCTGAAGCAGCAGCAAAGATTGCTGATGCGTAGAGGAAGACTCACAGAATGGTTTATAAGGAGTGGATGGCAGGTGTACAAAGTACAGGACTGACAGACTGTGGTTTAGGCAGCAAAGGCCCTTTGGTTAAGGTCCAGAAAAAGATCTTGAGTGCTGCTGACTTTTTCTTTATTCAAATAGACTGTGATCCTTCCTTAACATTAACCAAGTGCCTAAACATAACCACAAAAAAGAGGTTAGTGTATTGCAACATTGTCCATTTTGGTCAGTGAACATAAATCCAGTATGAACTTTTTTGAGACTTGCCAAGTTTGTTACTCAAAAAGTAATTAAGTTGACATTAACGTTTCCTCCAGAACATATTTGGTATTGCTAATTAGTTGTATGTAAATGTATGTATTAAAATGCTGATTTTAATCATTAAAAATAAATGTTACGAAAATTCTCCAAGTCATTTAGGGTGGGCCAGTTGTACAAGTGGGTGGGTCCAGGCCCGGCAGGCCCACCCCTAACGCCACACCTGAGGTATTATACATTGTGAGCTGTAATTAATGAAGAAGTCACACTGAGATTAAAACCTCTTTTACAAGTGAGACCATGCCAAGACAGGGTCAAATAGCATCATGAAGCACATAAGCAGGATACCGACATCAAGTCACAGTAACAACAATAAATTTAACATAGATAGGTTGTGTAGTACAGTGCAATAAACAAGTCTGCATTAAATTAGTCATGTGTTTGTTAATTAGTTGAAACAACTGCAGCAAGCAGTGACCACTTCCATGTGTTCCACTTCCACAAATTGGTGAACCTCACCCCATCCTTGCATGTGAACGACTGAGTCTTTCCAGGATGCCCCTTTCATACCCAATCATGATACTATCACCTGTTACCAGTGAACCTGTTTACCTGTGGAATGTTCCAAACAGGTGCTTTTGGGGTTTCTGGCATTCTTGTTGGACTGGTGGTAATGGACTCGTAGCAGGAGATGTGTATTTGCTTGTTTTTTAAGAGACATTTCCAGACTCATAGCCTTTGTGTAGTTATCCCTATATGAGATTTTTATGTTGATAAACCTTTTTCAAATATTTTTCAAGTTGTAGATTAAACTCTACTCACCCCCGATTCCAAAAGAACCGCTTCAGAATTTTAATAGAGTCTCAGGGCTCTAAGGGACATTTTAAATTGTCTTTTCGATATTACTTATATTTATATTCTGGTATTCTTAACCAAATAGTCATTCTATTATATGAACTAGCTAATCCCAGCCACAATTGTGCCAAGTCTGGAAACAGCTTGCCCGGCTTTGTCCAAAAGGTAGCAAAATCCACTCATCAGCACCTTCAAAGTCCACAAATTAGCACATTGTATCTTGTTAAATCTTATAAAAGATCTCAAGTCTTGTTATTACTGTGAGGTTGCCAATATGTTATAGCTGCTGGCCAAGGAATAATACCTGTACAACCACCACTGCAGTTTCTATTGGACAGATATGAGTGATATCCATCTTCTCACTGAAGTCAGTGAGAAACTATTCCTATACGTGCAACCTCTAATTAAGTCTAGAAATACTTTGCACCAAAATGTCATGCGTGTCTGCCTATGAAGATCTTCTGATATTTAGTATGAGTTCAACTCTTTTCCAAAACTGTTGTCATGTAAGTTCTATAAGCATATATATGAATACAGAATCAGAAGGCAACGGACAAGATTTTGGTATTGGAAGCGTTCTAGTTTCCATTTGTAGTCCGAGAAGTATTGACCTATCATGCTTGCCTGAGGTGGAACGCATTGGTCAAAATGATTATGATTTAGCTTTTTTAATAGCTTTTTTAAAAATATATCAGCATCCATATGTAGATATCTGTTTATACAGATCAGTTGAAATTTTGAGTTGCTGTCGAGCTTGAGAGTCAATTTGCTAATCCAGCTGTGAACAATGATGACGCACAGAGGAGGAAGTCTAGCCCCACGTATGTGTTATCTGTACACACGCTGGCTAGAACAGAAGTGCTGAAACACTGGACGTTGCCCCCACAGGCTAAATCGTTGTCAGACAATAGCCGATGGATTCAGAGATTGGTTTTCATACAGATTATTTAACTGATCATATGATGCTAATTCTGCATGCCGAGTAACTATGAATTCGATAAGGCCACCTTATTCTGCACACTGTCTGTAATGCTATGCTTTCTTTAACGTTTGTGGCTCCCCAGTGTGATTTACAATACCTGAGCAGGTATGAGTTTTTCAAGGACACTTCACATAGGGAATGCAGCTTTTGATGGACACATATCTGCTGCTGCAGAGATAAAACCTGCAAACTTTCTCTATGCACCATAACAGCATCCACAGCATGTCACCCACTTTTAGTCCTAGCTGAACAAAACAACAGCATGCGCGTTGCTTTCTCCCAAAATGCCTCCCCCGGATATGTAAACAACATAGACACAACACTCAGCCCACCTTCTTGGACACAGCACCCTGTTGGCTGGCTTGCCGCCATTTTCTAGCTACTAAATGTCAACGCAAAAGGAATGCTGTGGTTTATGAGCACCTGGATGGGGAACAAAGAAATAAAAAAATATATAACTGGCTGGGAGAGAGGGAGAAGAAGATGAAGAATAATAATAAAAAAAACATTAAATTAATCCTCTAAAAGCCTTTTAGCAATATTGCCCTCCCACAGTGATCTGGTAGCACACACAGAGACCACTTCCCATCATTTAATTCCATCTGAAATTTAATTTAGTCCGAGAGCTATTCATTTTGTTAAATGAATGCGTCACCCACCCCCAAACCACCACCACCCCAACATGCATACATATGCAGCACACACACATCTTGTGCTACGCACATACACACATCCTTAGATGACTCAGTGGCAACTCTGTGTCCATTTTATTTTTGGTCTAATGTGTTTAACACAGCGAAATGACACACGAATTTAACACATCCACCAATAACTGCCCCTCCCCTATCACACATAGACAGACACACACACACATATACACACACATACACACCACAGGAATTTCGTGACTATATGCTGAGTCACTCAGCCTTTTTGCTTAAGTGCACTTCTAGGAAAGGTCTCCACACTTTCCTTGAATGATCCAGTTGTTTTCCACGCATCATAGAGGTTTGTGGTTGTATGTGTGTGACTGTGTGTGGTGTGGGGACGTATGATGAAGCAGAAAGGCTACTTCTTAACTTCCACAGTCTGACCTCAAGGTTTCTCCACCTTCACTGAATCCTGACACTATCATGCTCATTTGTTCCTATTCAGGCAAATTCTTAGGAATGGGGAACTTTAAATGGTCCATCATTAAAACTACTGTCCATGTGTAGCATACACTACATAAAGGGAAACTGGCATTCTCTCGTCCAAATGGCCCCTTGATAGCCAACATTATTTCATTGGCTGTGGGCCATATTTCTCCTAAGCACCTCTGTGACAGACAGGAGTATGTAATATTTTAGGACCCTGGCCTTTTTATATACCACCTGGTGAGGAAATCTCCACATCAAACACTTCTCTTGATGTCTCAAGAAGCCGGGCTTGCAGCTGCCCCCCAAAACACACACACACACACACACACACACACACACACAGAGGCATGCAGACACTCTGCCCACCACACCAGCTGATCAAAGCCCCTGTTTGAAGCATACTCATTGGGAATCTGTGGCAGGCACCTCCTAGACCCAAGATTCCAGTGTATTCTGTTGTACAATATCCTGCACCGCCTCACCCCAGATGATATGAAGAAGCCAAGGTTACACACACGGGGCCGCACCTTTTGCAATCATGTTAAGTAACAAAAGAGTCAGTTCTTCCTTTGCCACAAAGACTTTATATCTCTTCCAGCAGGAGCCAGAGCTCTTACAAAGACAGCACGAGGATACGCCTGTGATCGAGTTATGTTGTTCATCTTCAGAGTTAAGAACTGAAGTGGATACTAACTTTTAATCACGATTGGAATTGTTTAGTGTTATTTTCAGAAGAAACAGCCATAACTTAACCAAATATACATTAGTATACATAAACTAAAATACGTAATAATAAGTTTCTTTAGGAACTTAATTTAATGAGTTAAGCAAACATGCCTGTGAAGCCTTTTGCAATAGTTATTTGGTATTCATTCCTTTCTGAAGCTTTCAACAGGTGATTTACTTCCTCCCAACATTTGTTATTAATACCTAAAAATATGCCTTGTTGGACAGTGTTAAGCTGACCTGAGCTTGTTCATCAGTGTCATCACTTCTGGTGTCTGAAGACAAATTTCTTCAGAAGAAACAAGCCAAATCTGGTCCACAGAACTCAGACAGTTTGTTATGTAACATTGAATCAGTTACTCAGCTGTACTCAGCTCAATGCTGAGATTGAGCCGAGAGTGCCACTTTTTTACCCTGTTGCTGAGCTCTGAGGTCTTTGCTAACTGGGTTGGAAAATGCACTAATGGCAAGGCAAGGAGGAGTGGGCCAACACTGGGCCCAATATCCAGGGCTGTAGCAGGAGCCCAAGTGGTGTGTGTACGTATGTGTGCATGTGTGGTCATGCTTACAAGTGGCTGTCAAGCTTCAGAGGTGCCTTTGCTCTCAGTCTGTTTGGATATGTCTCCCTATTCCTCCCTTGACCCCATTACAGTAGATGTCTAACCTTTGATATCCATACCAGAGAAACACTATTTCTCATCCAGCTGACCTGTGAGTGACTTGCTTTCACTGTAAGAGATCTGTGCGTGTAGAGTTACATGTGTGTGCCCTGTTCTGTTCTTATATTTCTACACAATAGGAAATAAATATCTACTCAGGTATAGAGAGATGAGAGCAAAACATTAATGAGAGTGATGAGAGGATTAGGGATAAGGCTTCGGGTTAGTTTAAGGAGTATATGGACAGGAGTATTAGTATCTGAATGTGTTTTGCATGTATTAAAGCCTTAGTGTGAAGTCTGGTCGGTAAGGTTCACTTGTTAATCACAGTCACTTCCCCTCCAAAGTGCCAGGTGATGCGTTAAGAGCTTCCACTGCTTCATTGAATGGTTTGGCCTGCCTTTAACTTAATGGATTCTTTGGCATTTTAGGACATGTTCACACGAATCTGAATACATTTTAACACATCGTTTACAGGTTGGACACTTTCCCACCTCCTTCAGATGTGGTTGAATGGATGAATGATTCTGACATAGTCTGCTTGGTCCTCAAGGTCATTATTATGTTGTTATTGAAATGTCTCCTCTTTCTCTGTTGGCAGCTATACAAGTATGGAGATGGTCATTTTATGGATGGTCATAAGCGCAGCTCGCCACAGTGATAATGAATCCTGAACCTGGAGGTCCAAAAGAGGACAGAGAATGGCACAAAGCTCACACCAATTAGTCGCTTTTGGCCGTTTTCACCAAAAACAATAATAGCTACACTGATGATTGTCATATGCTCTCTGTGGACAAAATATACCTCAGAGTCTCTGCAATTTCATCACATTTGAGGAGGGGTCCACTCCAAGGAGACAGATATAACTTAGGTTTGAGAAGCAAAAGTGGTTTTTACACCCAGCATGTGTGATGTTGAAAAGAATCACCTGTATTAACATAATGCATTTTAACAAGAAGCTATGCCATTAATAGTGGCGGAGTTACTCTTTAAAATACACAAAATCACTGTTTTTTATCCTTTAACAAAATAATGAAGTGTTACGGGATTTAAGTAAATAAATGTACCTTTGTCATGTGTACCTGACATGAGAGAGACGGGATGAAATCAACTTCTGAATCCTCAGTGATTTTGAGACTTTCAGTCTACAGAACAGAAGCGTGCTGCTGATGCCCCAAGACTAAAATATATTATGATCTAATATCAGAGTTTGTCTGGAAGCCCCAGCTGAATTGTTCGTTTCTACCAGTACTACAGTAGAGTTTTATGTTGGGTGGGTTTTGATATTTTTAACAGGGTGTGCCCAGAGGAATTATTCTAAAACATTTGTATGGGCAAGTGCTGTGATACTATTACAACTATAGTGCTACTAATTCCACAATATCCTCAAGCACTACAGCACCACCACAGTGCCATAACAGTATTGCAGAGACATTGACTACCTTTGATATTTAAACTTTGATTTAACAATTCATTATAATCAGTACGTTTAGAATAAATTAAATGATTGCATTCTGTTTGATGTGCTCAAGCATTCCTGCAATTAAATGTCACAAAGTTGAAGGAAATAATCATTGTTTTTGGGTGCAAGCCTTCTGCTCTTCAGAGCACTGTCAGCAAGGGGCAGGCAGAAAAAGTTCTACAAACCTTGGCAACTTGATGGACAGTAAGTTGAATTTTAACTCCCACCCAGAAATGCTTTGCAAAAAGTGCCAACAATGATTGTTCTGCCATTGTCAATGGTTCCATGTGGATTAAATCCCCATAATTCTTTTTCACTAATCTTACATCGAGTCTGTATTAACATTTTCTGTAATTTGCTTGTACAGCAAGCTCAGTGTTATGGCCAAAATTTGTCTTTCCAGAGTAGTAAAGGTCAGCAGTAAAATCCTAGGTGTCCAGCCAAGTAACCTCACTGACCTGTAGCACAGACAGACAGTGCAGAAGGTTAAATCCATCCTATCAGTCAGTGTGCACCCCCTTCACTCCCAGTTTCAGATCCAACCTTCTGGCTCCCGGCTCAGATTACTCCCTGTAAAGAGCAACAGATAGAGACACTCATTCATCCACACCGCCATTTCCCTTCTGAACTCCTGCCAGGGGGGTAGATAGTAGTGATGGTGTTGTTCCCTGATGATGTCAGTGGCGATAATGATGACGGTGTTGATGGTTTCGAAAATATTTCACAATGTTGCTAACCTTGGCTAACTGTGTTGATTTTGTTTGTTCGTGATGACCCTGTCAACCAGATTTGTACTTGCTGTATTTATATCAGTGATTTATTTGATATTTATTGATAAGACAAGATCAAATTTCACTAATCCAACACTGTTGATGGTGATGGTAATTGATGTTGCTTGACATGTATAGAATGACTGGTCTACCAGGGACCACCCACGTGGTAAACAGCAGTACCTCTAATGCTGTTTGTATTGTATGATCTTGTATCTACATATAGCCACAAAACCAATTTGCCTTCTGTGACCAAACAAATCTGAAAGTACATAAAATTCTGTTTGAAAGCAAAATTTTGTTCAACTTATATGATTATAGCTTTCAGTCACAGCTGAGGTGAGTATCTTCCTCTGAGGCTGTAATGGAAAGGTCATAACCCTGAGGTATATAACAAGCCCCTTTGAAAATAATTCAAAGCGATACATTTACACCCTTTGTCATAGTGGATCTCATCAAAGACCACCCTTTACCAAAAGCTTTAGAACAAAAGGGAAAAATCATGTAACAGTGATAACTTTATTATTTTTGTTTTAATTTAATACAGTGATTTAGGTTTTCAGGAGTCTGACCTTGAAACCTCCGGGTAGAATCCCTAGGAGAGGCAAGTTGAGGTCAGATGTTTAATGAGGTATTCTGCCAGTTTTCATCAATCTGGGAAAAATTTTGATGATATGAGAAAAATGAGAAAATATTGCTTAATAGCACAAATGGGAGATTGCTTGACCACAATAACCATGAAGAGGGTGCCATTTTTTTCAGTGTAAATGAAGGCAATATGATTTTCATATTATAGAGTCAATTTTGACTGCTATTTTTTTATATCAAGTCATCGTCCTGTGTCAAATGACTTTGTTGGTTTTTAAATTTAGTCAACATCTTTTTTCTTTTTGTCAATTAATTTGATTATTTGCTCTTTTAGAACTATTGTCATCTAGTTTTTCTCATTGAAAACTCTTGACATTCTACTTTTTTAAGTCATCACAGTATATTGAACATTTAAATCATAACTGACACTTTCCACACTGACACACACACTCCATTAAATTACCAACACACCAGACTTAACCAGGCAGAGATTGGGAAAGAACGCACAAGTCCAAGGTTCAGGCAGGCAGTCATGTAAGCAGGAGAAATGGCTGGAGCGCTTAATGAGGAACACATATGTTGATCTGACAGTGAACAGGTGGAAATGGGCCAGTCTATATATTGCAGAGCTTATGACAGAAGGGGGTACAGGTGAGCAGGTGGGGCAGTCTAGGTAATGGGCAAAGGTAGGAATAGACGTTACTGTAGGTCAGGAGGAAGTGGAAGGGTCTGAAATGAGGAGGTGACTACTGCAAAGAAACGAGCCGACTGGGACAAAGTAATTACAACAATCAAGATGGAGTTTTGACAACTTTAGCATTACTGTACTTCAGACAGGGCGTCCACCAACTGCCTTGCTTTTTATGGTACAAGGATCATAATCTAATGCTGATATATTATGCTGCTACCTATAGCATCTTTAGAATCACTTCACATATAAATGGTGCTTGACTTAATTTAACAGTGTCTGTACATGGTGGCAGCATCACAAATAGCTTGCCAAGCTGACACTGGCATTTGAGCTCAGCCAATAGACACTGCCTATTGATTTACCTACTCATCTGCTGACCGCCCCTGTGGTCTCGACAGTCTGAACCCATGTGAAGGTTATCCACTCTCTGACTGGCTGACGTGCCACACAGCCAGCCGGTATTGGCCTGGCCCAATGCCTGCCTTGAGGCTCTCAACCTCCCTTCCTTGCTGGGATGAGGCCAGACAGAGGTGTGATGGCTGTAGGCAACTTGCCCTTATTCCCCTCCACAGTTTGTCAGAGCGCGTCTCAGAAAGGGTCGAGGAGTGTCATCATTTTTGTGACTGCACGGGAGAGTGCAAGGCTGTATGACTGTGCAAAGTTGGAAAAGAGCACTTGATTATATTTTGAGTCATTTTATTTGATTATAAAAAGCTCACATAAAGTGTGCATGTGTGTTCTAAGGAGCTATTGTTATCCAGTGTCTCTCTCAGCATGAAGAGTGAGGTGATGAATCTCACAAAAGGTGGAAGACTGTGTTCTCATTTGGAGGTCAGGGTGAAGGAGCAGTAGTGTTTGTGTGATACATGTTGGCACCTCAGAGACCAGAGCTGTGAAAACAAGCTATGTTGACTGAGGACCAAGTCAAGTCAATTGTATTTACATCAGAAAGCAGTTTCACACAAAGTGCTTTACAGTGACCTCAGGCCACAGGTTCAGACAGAAAGAAAAGTTAACTGATATTGCTGCTGTAAATGATACAGTATGCTGCGCGCCTGCTGACACTCAACTCAACACATAACCCATACACATTTTTTTTGTCCTGAATACAGGCAGTAGTACTGAGACTCATACTGAAAACAAGACTGTATTAAGAAAAGACAGGTAATTTGTTGCATGTTGCTCAGGTTCTCAGTCAGATCCAATTGGAATCGGAGCATAGCATTGCATATCTTTCTCAGCTCCACCCACTCAAAATATGGTCACTTGTGGCTCCAAAAAACCAAGATGGCAATGGCAAAGTCGAGGCTTTAAAATGATAGTCCACAAATCAGTGGGTGACCTCATGCTAGCTCTGTTCATTTTTTATACACTCTATGACTTGTATGCTGGATAACCTTTTTGATAATGTTTTGTTTTGGAGTCCTCCGTGGTAGCACCCCTGTTGCCTACGGAGGACTGCCCACTGATCTCATGGCCCATTGTTTCGAGACCAGAATAGTCTGAAAAATATGTGAAAAGAAAATCACCCAATGTCCATCTAATTGGCTAGTGTTCATTGCTTGGTTAGTGTTGGGGTTAGATGGTTGTTTAGATGGTTAAGGTTAGAAAAAAATGTCAGGGTCAGAGCAATCAGAGGCAGACTAGGGGCAGGTTGTCATGGAATACAGGTGGGAAAAATAACTCCTATAACACTGCATTATTTTAACAGCACAACTGAGGTCTTGAACATAACCTAATCTTCTTGGGAATCACCAATGGTATTAAAGCTCAGTCTTCCTTAAGGTAAACAAAATGGAAAGAACAACAGGTAAGAAGCATGTTATCCTCTAAAATAAGATACACACACTAATTAGTCGTTTTTTATTTTGTGCTAACTGAACATTGTGTTGTCACTGTAAACCAATGATTGTCAACTGGCTGCTAGCCTGCAGAATATTAATGAATGTACACACTGAATGTTACTTGCCAGTGGAAGAGACCCATTCTGTCCTGAGAGTGGTAGCTGATTAGCCTGCCAACCCCTGGCAATGAGCCAAAAGCCTGTAATTCATAGTTCACCTGTTTTACAGGATGTAATTATTATTCCATCCTCTCTACTCCATGGACCCACCATCAACCTGCTTAGCTCCCAGGCTGGCTATTGCCTGGAGCCGACAGCATCGCACTGGCCAGTCTACTACAGGGGGCGACTCTGCAGTCCTCAGAAAATTGCTAAGCATGTCTGTTGGACACAAGAGGCATCACTTGGATTTAATTATTTATTTTTTGGCCGGTTGTATTGAGTATTCTTTTCTTTCTTTCTTTCTTTCTTTCTTTCTTTCTTTTTTTTTTTAAACTCTGGCCTCCAAAGTGTCTGCTTGGAAAAATTCTGGCCCTTGGACTAATGTAATTGATGACCCTGGCTGACACTGACACTGGAATACCATGCACTATAAGGTTTCAAAATATTTCCCCTACAGCAGCATGTGAAGCATATTGAGCTGTTGGAAAGTGAGGCTAAAATTAAGCGCCAAATGCCAGAGAGTATCTTACTCGATTTGTATCGACAAGGTTTCAGCCGTAGGCTACTTCAAAGCTTTACTATATGATGTTTGCAGTGTGATGCTGAGATGGCCTTGGGGTATTCCCTTTGGTGTGAGAAAAAGGATACCATTGGAATGAAAACATTCAAACACAGTGGTACTGTATATAGCTTCTGGGATTTGTCCTTAGCACAGGTACTTGACTACAAGAGCTTTTCACTGCATACGTTAACAGTACTAACATGAACAGATCCACATGGGCATGCATACATAAACACACATTTTTAATCGCATAACCATAAAGAAGCATATGGTCCAATGTGGTAATCATAATCATGGAAACTTGAAGTTTTTGCAATTCATGTTCCCCATTACTACTGTCACTTTGCCGTCTTTTGATTGCTTTTTTATTATTATTATTGTCCCTGTTTTATTCTGCATACCATAGCACTGAAGGAAAGCAATTTCATTCCCTTGCATACTGAGCATTGCAGACTGAATCACAATAACTTCCACCTTGACCATGGCAGTCTATAATCACACAAATGATATTTACATTTGTATTTTAAGTATGAAATTATGCCACATCTTTACCTCTCTCCATCTATATGGCCACATCTCAATCAAGAAATTTTATTCAAGCAAATATGCGAGTTTAAGTTCAAAGTTAAAGGGTTTGGGGGATTTCAAATTTAGGGGAAGGTGTGTGTGTGTGTGTGTGTGTGTGTGTGTGTGTGTGTGTATATATATGTGTGTATGTATATAAACACACACGAACACACACACACATTCATGAGACACAGTAAGTAAACTGCATCACTAAATAGCCACGCATAATAAATTAAGCATATGAAACAATAACTAAGGTCAAGGTAGTCATAGAAAGATTGTCATCATGGCTGAACATGTACATCAGCTATTTATGACCTTTCATGCCCCTCTTTAATGTAATTTATTTTAAAGTAATATTTTTTTCCCCCCATATCTTTAAGGTAGAGAGGTTTGTCATGACGTTATCTACAAAACTATTTCTACCTAAAGATCTTGCTCAGCACAAGTACATGAAATTATGCCAGCTTTCAATATGCAGTGTGTTAGATATGGCCATAATTTCAGAAGATTAACATTTAAAAAATGAACTAACATTATCAACAGAATGTGAAGAAGTAACAGTTGTGACATTATGTTCAAGACATGTATGTCGCAGATATTTCTGCTCAAGTTAGAATGCTAACAGGTTAGCCCCAGGGCATCCTGTTTCATAATACCAACCTGTACTTCCAGAAGCAATACTTCAGACAGTATAGCCCCCCATAGTTTCGGCTGGGACATGTATACAAACAGGAAGTTTGCTACATTTCAGAAGCTCTCAACTTTTATACTGTTTCACAAAATGAGCTCACAAAATGTCAAGAAAGGTAATATGCTTTCACCTATTTTCCTCAGTAAACAGAAAAATACAACCAAACACCAGTTTGGCAGTTTCTCTTTTACTGATCTTAGGTGACCTTAATTACCCACTCATTGTAAAACACAATATAAATTCGATAGAAACATAATAAAACATCACCAAAACTATCCTAGTTTGTCTTTCCACTGTTCCAACAATCACCAGCTCCTATTCACAGTGTTAAATGTGAAAATATTCTCTACACACTGCTGATGGCAACCCTTCCTCTCTCTCCTCTCGCAATTCATGCCTCTGTTGTCCACACCTGCCGTGTCTTTGTCATCCCTGGAGTCAAGGTCCTGGTCGGGACTGCAGTAAAACACCTTGGTACTGTATTCCCTGTATGTGGTGGGCAGCAGTTTGCAGTTACTTTGGTAATATACTGCCAACTATTTGCCTGGAGTGAACTTTAACCACATCTTACACATTGTACCTTTAACCTAGTTTTTGTATGTATTCACCCATTAATCCTACTTTCACTGGTTGCTGATTCTGCTGTAATCTTTTCCGTGATTTTTGTGAACTCTTGTGAATCTTGAGTTCAAAAAGAGGTAAACATTCATTGTTTTGATTGCTCGCTAGAAAGCACCATGAAAATTTTGCCAACTTCACCACGACTCACACCCCCTCTTGAGTTCTAACAGCTTTGTACCCCTGAGAGGCTTTCTCTGCCTTTCAGTCTATTGAAACACACCATTTATCCACAGGCTTTCTTCTCCGAGGCCCTTCTTTAAACTGGCGTGTCGGTCTCCAAGGCCTTTCAGAAGAAACCTGGGTGTCTTCAGCTAGTCACTCACAGCTCTGCCACTTTCCTACTCCCTTTCTACTTACCAATTTTGGGAAGATTTGGTTTTCAGAAGCCAAATCAAAGAGCTGACATGGCCCCATCTGCCACATCTTTGCCACTCTTGTTGCTTTGCAGAATCAGTGACTCAGAGCTCCCTCGACAGCCAGTGTGTGAATCCTCAGCAGTCATGTCACTTGGGAGTTATTTTTCAAGGCCACAGTACTTCTTCTTCTTCTTCTTTTTTTTTTTTTTAAACAATAGAATCATACAGTATCATCCCAAAGCCAGCCAGAAAGGAATGAGGGATGAACGTCAAAGTTAGCATTCCATCAGGCAGCTACTTTTATATATTATTTTAGGCTTGACACCCCATTAAGCTTAGAATGGCTGCATCACATCAGATGGAGCAAATATTAGCTGCTACTTTGGATGAGACATTTTGTACTGTGTGGGTGTGGGGAAGGGTGAAAGAGTTGAGTATTTTGACTTCAGATAGTGTAACCTCCCTTGCATTCAACATAGCATATATACACTTACTCCATAATGGGATCACAGTGGGTGTGTGTATAAATGTGTGTGTGCAAGTCATGAATTTTTAGACTGCCCCTGCGCTGCTCAGGCTTTGCACATTAATTCTTTGGTAGCACAAACAGGCCAGTCAACTCTCATTTTGCAGAGCAGGCACGTAGGGAGGGGAATGTTCTTTAGTTTAACCTTGTCATAGAGGCCTATGAGCTGCCAAAGACAAAAGCCTTGCAGTGCTGGCAGTGGCCACCTCCAATGTTATTGTTTTCTTTGGCATGACTGCAGTGAAATTGGCCTGACATTACGCCTCAACCTCTTGTGTTCAAACACCTGCCCAAAGGTAACGGATGTCAAATACAACGCATACCTTTACTTTATTGAAAATTCACTCAATGTAGCACAAGATTTTCGACCTGAGTTGTGTACATTATTGTTGTACTGTAGTACTGTCCAGAGGCCACTATAGCAATAGTAGGTGGGGTTAACAATGTCATCAAAATTAACTGACAGCACTATTGCAGTGAATATATATATATATATATATATATATATATATATATATATATATATAAAACTTAAAAATTGTGTGTGGTGTAATTCAATGTACTTTACTACTTTGCCCCAAACAGATAAGAAAATATAGCAGTAATTTGCACATAAATCCTTAACAACTGAAAAAACTTCTGTTTGCAAGAAAGGGGGAAAAAAAAGCTTGTACATCGACTTTGACTTAAAGGGATATTCCCATGATTTAGCATTCCATTTTCACAAAGTCTGGGCAAACACAAGAGCCAAAAAATAAATACATAAATAAATAATAATACAGAATAAAAAATAAAAAACAACTACATCCAGTATATGTACATTATGTACGAGGTTATAAGAATACCGTTGCTGCTATTTAATTGCACATGAGAAAAAAAATACTGTTGGCTATTGAATTGCATATGAATTTTAAATTTCAAATCTGGATAACAAATACAGTGTTTGTACTATTGCACTGAAGGAATGAAGGACCTATGATAGCATTCCTTCTTACAGGCTGGATGCAGCAGTTTGTTACTGAAAGAGCTGCTTAAGCCACCCAGCGTCTCATGCAGAGGGTGAGAGGGCTTGTTCATAATTCATGCCAGCTTGGCTAGCATCCCCCTTTTCCCCACCTCCTTGATGGAGTCCAGAGGACAGTCCAGGACAGAACCAGGTCTCCTCACCAGTTTGTTTAGTCTCTCAGTCTTTTAGCCTCTCAGAGCTCCCACAGCCCCAGCAGACCACGGCAAATAAGATTGCAGATGCGACCACAGAGTCAAAAAATGTTTTTCACAAAACCTGGATGTTCACCAGTATAGTCTGTGGCACATTCCTGTGGAAGTCTATCACCATCTCCTTTGTCTTGCTGGCATTTATGTGCAGGTGGTTCAATCCCCACCAGCGGACAAAGTTCACCAGGTAATCAGGTGGGAAGTTAAGGCTACCGGCCTGAAGTGATTGGGCTCTCTGGGATGTGCAGTCTTTGGGACAGGAACCATACAGGAAATTTTCTACAGGGTTGGAACTGTCTCCAGACTGAGGTACATGTTGAAGATGTGCAGGGTGGTCCTGCAAAGCTGATCTGCACAGTCCCTGAGGAGTCTGGAGCTGATGCTATCAGGGCCAGTAGCTTTCCTTGCCTTCATCTTCCTGAGCTCCTTCCTTACTTGATTTGCTGTTATGGAGAGACTGTGGGGTGGCTCCTGTTGAGTGAGGTGGGGGTAGGAGAATTTAGACAGTGATGTGGTGTGAAGAGGGGTTGAGTGGTATGAAGAGGGTGCTGCTGGTGTGAGGGATACTGTGACGGGGAAAGGGGGGTGTGGAGAAGTAAAGCTGTCAGGTCTGGGCTCTGGTGGGTAGAGGAAGGAACGAGGATAGAATCAAATCTGTTGAAAAACAGATTCAGTTCATTTGCCCATTCCCGGTCTGCAGATTTAGCCCCCCCACTGTCACTGCTGTACTGCTCTCCAAACCTTTCTGGCATTGTTCCCCTGTGTGTTTGATTTACTGTTACAAAAAGGTGTTGCTGTACTCAGAAAGGTGATAAAATACATTATGATGCCATCTTTGAAAAAGGTTGTCTGGGAACTGATGTGGACATAACAGTAATTACACTTTGGGCACACAGTACAAACTTGATTTGCAAGATGGTAGATTTTTGTTTTGTTTTGTTTTGTTTCTTTTTTTTGTTTTCTTTTAACATGAATTTACTTACATCAGATTTATTGGATGGGTGGTTGAAAGAAGATAGAGATTAATTTCTAGCATAGTTATTATGTCCACTATCTTGCTGAATGACACCTCTTTTTTTCTTTTTTTCAACTTCCTTCTCCCACAATATACCACATATTCAGGCCCAAATACATCATTAATAAATTAATATTAAGTGGTTGTGATTAGTGATCAGTAACATTTCTAAACCTTAATCTGTGTCTAATAATTTACTTGTCATCTGATTAAAATCTTCAGTGGCTATAGGTTAATTATGATAATAAGATTATAATAATAGGCAGTATGAAGAGAAATCACTCACTCTTACACCAAACAATGAACATTCTGCAATGCCTTCTTTATTTCAGCATTAGTGGCTTTCTGCCACTCTGTACACAAGGAAATGCAAGAATTATCCGTCTCCTAGCAGAGGGTCAGATTTTAGTAGCATAAATAACAAAGAAACATGTAGGATACTGAGTCAGTGAAGTGAGGGGTATACTTGAGTTGATGTTTAGAGAACATAGTGTGACACTGGTGGAGAATTGACAAAATAAAGGGCGCACTCTGAACGCAGTGCAAATAAAGAGCTGATCTGAAGGGGACTGAGGAAGGAGCTCTTTATAGTGCTTAGGCATACTGAGCCCAGGTGCTCACAGTTGTACTGATTGCAAAACCCGATCCACCAATTACCTGACGGGCAGTCAAACCAACATGCAAACCATAGATAAATCAAGACAACTCAAGCAGGCAAGGGGGCTGTCACAGTTATTTACTCAAGTAAGTGTACTCTACTTATAGGGTGCTGCTTTATTGTTTTCCCTTCTTAGTCTGTGTTTGTGCAAGTGACGATGATGATATATGATTTGTGGGCTCTTTCCCTTTGTCTTGAGAAATTAAATTGGGTAGGAGTGGGTCTGAGAAAATGAATATTAGGAAAATAACCCAACACAAGGTATAGAATATGTGAATGTCCTCCCAAGACAAACTACTTATGTCCATTGGGAGCAAAGGAGGAAATAATATGATGTCATAGAGCCCACAAGTCCAGGAAGGGGGGTTGGGGTGGTTGGATGGATTGACAAAACATCTGACTTTGAGACAGGACACTGTTTGCTTTTTCTTTCCTGTTTAGAGTCAACACTGTTTTTTATTACCATGACCACAATCATTCCCTAACCTTATCCAGGTGATTATTTTTGTAATCACTATGATGAAGACCACCCAATTTTTGTGGCCTTGAAAAATAACTCCCAAAGTAGTCATTTTAACCCAAACTAAAATGTTTCCTTTGGAGGGTGACTGTGAAAATTGGAGGACTCTTTTCTATCCATATTCTTTTGCAAGTGAAGTGAATGAAAAACACTATAATTTCAAAAATCCTAAACCTTTCCTTTTAATCAGGTCCTGTAACTAGGACTTCCTGCCCGGCTATGCTCATCTTTATTGAGGTTCACTTGAGCTCTAAATTTGCTCATTAGCTGCCTAATTGGACAAATTAAAGCCCCAATCAGGAATGCTTTGGCTTTCAGAGGATCTGTAGGTGCCTTTTAAATCATCTGTCGACTCAGATGGTGAAAGGAGGACAAATTTGCCAAGTGGAGCGAATAATTGCTTCAATTGAGTACTAGGAAAAGCTGGCAAACAAAAGGCCGGTGCATGCAGCTCACAGGCAAGACTGTGCACCCTTCCCGGCCATTGAAAACCCCAAGGGCTATGATGTAGTGATTTTGTGAGGAAGGTTGGAGGAGAGTGCTACAAAGCTCAAGATAACAGCTTGAGAGACTGATTTCCCTGCAGTTCAAAGGCGGTCCATATGAGTCAGAACTCATCCTTGGATGACATGTATACTATTATAGAATATGATGATTCTTTATTTTTTTGTTTGAAGCAGACAAAATGGGATAATGGTGATAAAAATATTCACCAACATGAGCCCAACATTTCTGAGGTACAACATTTGTCAGTGCTGTTTGGGAGACAGTCTGTATCTTCCTTTTTAAATGTACTTTGTCAGTACTTGTAGATGAAGACTTTGGTGTTTGGTATGGACCATATAAAGTGTCTCTGTTGCAGATTTATTTAAAGGTGACTGTATTTCTTGCCAACTCTTAACATGCAACATGCAAAAGCTTAAGGTATTTGCGCTGCAGAGCGTTCAGTATTATGGCCAAAGTCTTGTAACCTTTTGTTCAATAACACTTGTGTTTGTTGAAGCCCCGCAGTCTGTAAAGGCTTTGTGATGGTTTCACGCACATTTGTTTCATGCTTTGGGGTCACATGTAGTGCTCAAGCTCACAGTATTGATCCATGGAGTCAACTGTTCAGGTTATGGGTGGCATGAGTTAATAAACACAGAATGTCTTTGTCTCTGGGTCTTTGATTCGCTTTCTGAATGGAGTTTTTGCCACCAACACCAAGATCCAATGAGACTGGGGCGAGATTCAAGATGGCAGCCCCCCAGCTAATAAATTGCAAACACAACTACTACTGTTGTTTTTCCAGAAAAAATGAACCCCTTTTATGTCTATCAACTGGAATAAAACAAATGTTTCATCTGTAAAACCTTGAGGATTAGAACTGATGAATGCTTCAACTGACTGCACCATGAGAGATACGAAAAAAGCTCAAGACAAGGACAAATTTGCCTCCATATAAACCACCAAGAGATTCCAGCAATTCAACTCCATCTACAGCTCCCTTGTCCAACCATGCAGTACTGAGGTTAGTGACATTGTACTTTCAATTGATAAACTCTCAAGTCTAGATACAAGAATAGCCTGTATCGAAGGGATTCACAAGAAATTTCAGCAGCTATGGCTAAAGAAAATTTCCGCAGCATTCTATTGCGTCCTCACAACCCAGGCTGTGTCCGTTGATAAAGAAAACAAGGACATGAAACAAACCACACTCGTTTTTTCATCATCCCACAGCAACCCACAACCTTTGATACAGGAATTTCTGACTAGTCACCTCAGAGTCTCTGTGGATATAGTAACGGACAGTACCTTCCACTGAGTACACCACATTGGACCAAAAAACCCCACAAACACACACACACAATCAATACTGGCAGACACATTACAAATAAAAACAACAGGTACAATGACACAGCAGACAATTACAACACATTGACTATGGACTTAACAACCAACTCCCCTGAGAAATCCTGGACAGATGCAAAAGACTACTCCCAGTCAGAAATATAACCATGAAAAAAAAAAAAAAACAAAACAAAACAAAAAAAAACCTGGCCATTCTCCCCTGCATAATCTATATTGATCTCTATTCATAGACTAGGCACTTAGGCACTTAACGTTTTTGTCCTAGTATTCATCCTTTTTTGTTTTGGTATACTCTATTTCACAAAAACCATTCAAACAACGGATTCCCTCACACTAACATCAAAAATTCACTAAAAATTCTGAACTTGAAACATCAGTGGAATTGGTTCACAGGAAAAAAGACACAAGGTGTTCAGCAAAATAAATAAATTACAAGCAGATACATGACTTTTACAAGAAATGCATGCAACCAAATCTATCATGAAATAAGGACACAACAGTTTTTTTTCCACCTCTCTCTCCAATATGGTTGACCAATAATAATTGGAGGAGATTTCAATACAGTCATGGTGATGGTAGCATTAGCGATTATGTACCCCTCTCCATCACCTGGAATATCAACCATCCTCGCAAATCACCCAGCAGATTGCAATTTAATACATCCTTACTTTACCACTGCAACTTTGATAATTATATTAATAGAGAGTGGGCTTCCTTCCTTGAAATAAATGTTTCACCACAAATAGCACCATCATTGTTTTGGGAATTATGCTATTATGAGGAAAGCACAAGAAAAACAAAGACAACAAACAAGAAATGCTCTTGGAGCAAAACATTAAAGAACAAGATAACATCAATGCAAATAATCCCCAGCACAAATCCAAAATCTTTTACAAAAATTATAACTCAATGAACACACAAATCTGAAAACTCAATTCCTCATACACAGGCTCAAATATGAACATTTTTAATATAATAATAAATACCTGGCCAACTAAAACTTCCAAGATTTTTATATCAGCCTATGCTTATCAATACATAAACCAAGCCAAGAAGACACTGACACATTCTGAAGCCATATTGATTTAATACAATTTACTGGAGCCAAGTAAATGCACTTGAGAAACCATTTACAATAACGGAATTCCACGATGCACTCAAACTCATGCCTAATAAATCACCATGGACCTGATGTTTTCCCTGCCCCTATAAACACTTTCGGAAAACTCTATACCCCCTTTTCAACAGATTAACAGATGAAACTAAACAAAAATCCTTTTTCTCATAGTCATGAGCACTGCTATAATCTCTCTTTTAGTAAAAGCTGACAAAGACCTCCATCAGACTCCCCATCAACCTCTAATCGGCCCCTATCTCTTATCAACACAGACATAAGAAACATTAGCAAATCCCTAGCATTACAAAATGAAATATTTATTCCACCATCCACTCAGACCAAACTGGCTTTATTTAAGGAAGACACTCAACAACCTACACAGACTAACTTAATCCATTACACATCCCACACAAGCTGACCATTTTCATCAGTCTCATTATGCAGAAAAGGCATTTTACAAAGTAAATTGGGAATTTTTATTTTGTACACAAAAAATGGTTTTAGTGAATCATTTACCCAGTGAGGTGAGGGATTTGTACATATCACCGTGATCACCACCACTTGACTTATATCACAATATTTCACTGTGCACAGGGATGCAAGGCAAGCATGCCCACTCTCTCCATCTTTATTTGCCATCTTCATTGAACCACTTGCAGCAGTCATCTGTCAAGAAATAAACATAATAAGCTTACAAAAAAAATGCACCGTAAGATTAGCCTTGATGTAGATGATATTGTTCTTTACCAGTAAAACCCTTCCTCTTCCTCATGATCTCTCTCTCTTCAGTCTCAGACGACACTATCACCCTCTCTAAATCCACCATTCTTCCAGGCCAAACAGCTGAGATGTGGCAGCCCCAACACCACCTCTTTGTGAACTGGTAATATCAGAAGTTTTAGAATGTCTCCACATCAAATCCTCTGTTTTGATCAAATGTGACAAGAACTCATCAAAATTAGATCTTCTCCCACTAAAATCAGACATGATCAACATCACTACCTCACCTGTCCACCATCCACAATAACATCCACTCTGTCACTCACACACATATCTGGCACTGTGTATACACCGTGATCCCTGGCATCAGACACACACATAACTAGCAAACATAGACACATTTGGACCACTCCTTTTCTTTTTCCCTTTCTCTTCTCACCATCTTTGCCTCTTAACTGCTCCCCTTAACAATCCTTATTGTTATTATGTGTGCTTATCTTTTATTATTTTCATTTTTAATCAAATATATTAATTTTGTGGTTATCATGATCAATAACCTTGTTATTATTATTGCTACTGTTGTCAATATTGTTGTTAACATTTCACAGGAATTCACTCAAGGCACACTCAGAGAAGTTTAGTGATTTCTTTGTCCATCTGCTGCAAAGTAAACACAATTTCATGTGTCCTGATGGGGAATGAGAGGAAGACCAGGCTTGCTATATGCTCTCAGTGACCCTGAGGCACGAGTAAGTCCCAAGCTTGGAGTGCTGGGGAGTTGAAGGAGTGGGATTTGTACTCTGCACCAAAGCTGCAGAACTGTCAACTAATTTTCAGGGCATAATTACTGCAAGCTACAATTACCAGCCAGCTGTCTGCAACCCCTCTCGTGGCAGTGCCACCAAGGAGTCTGCCCATTGACTTCCCACAACACCCCCCCCCCCCCCCCCCCCACCCCCCCCATCTCACATACAGAGATACATACATGCAGGCACAAACTCAACCACATGGCCAGTTCTAGTTCGCTTGACCATTTGACACCATTTTTGCTGTCTATATCATTTCATAAACATGGTACCTGATTTGTCACATACTGCAGAGTAGGTAGTCTCCCAGGACAGTAGGAACGTTGAGTCACTGAAGTGTAAAGTGATTGGCCCAGACATATGCGTACATCAAACACACACGGTCAAACACATGACCCAAAGCAGCATGGAAGATCGCCATTTTTAAAAATCTATGTCAAACATTGTAACAGTAGCTTTCAAAAAGGGAACAAAACATGGATAAATGAACCGTGAGTGAAGTCTGTTGTATGTTGCGCAGAATTGACACCGCTATAAAAACAGCTGGCTGACTTCAGCACTCCTATTGGTGGCGTGAATGCAAACAGGAAAAAAAAAAAGTCCTTTAAGGTATGTACTTCTCATAGCACCTCTCCAGCAGACCGTTCCTTTCAGTGAGTCCCCAGAACTGTTGAACTCATCTGTCTGAAAATGCTGCTTCTTACAATTGCCCATACTTTATAATTGAATATTAAAGGGAAGGGCTAACAATGTAGTAAATTTCTCTTGTTGTCAACAATTCTATGAAACAACACATGAAAATGAACAAAAACAATATAATGGTCTGTTTCAATTCTTTCTGACATCTCTATTTTTGTCTTGTCTTGTCATTTAGCTGCAATTTCATGTTCTTACTGAGTACCTTAATCTTTAAAACCTGGTTTTGAATAGATTTTTTTTTCTTTTTTTAACAAGAGGCTCAACAATTTCATTTGTTGGGGACTATTTTCAATAACATATCAATACACATTTGTTGCCTTGGTTACCATTAACAGCAGCGGGCTATGTGTGTTAGGCTGACAAAGTAAACTACCATGGGAATGTTTATTGAAATGAAAGAACATGTAACCCCATGCACCAGTGTGGTGTATTTATTTTTGGACAATGGAGGCCTTATGGCACAGAGGAATAAGCTATATATCATGCTTTGAATACACAAGCAATAGTTGTAATATTTGTTCGTAGGATCAGTCCATTGTTGGTTTTGTTGATAATAGGAAAAATGTCCTTTACCCCTCTCTTTGTACATTTCCTTGTCACTCATCTGTTTTACTTTTCCTCCACTGCATCAGTCCTGTTCTGTAACTGACAGCCTGGCCGTGGCTGTATAGTATTTAATCCGTGGTAAATGTGTTTGTGAACTTTAGCAGCATGGTCCTGCCATGCAGATACCCCACCAAAAACTATGAACCGAAACACAAACAAGTACAACAACAAAAAGCTGGAAAAACACGGGCTAATATGCACTTGGCACTCTATAGTTACACAGTGAAGAGAAAAAAAAACTGTTTCTCTCTCCCTCTCTTCCAGTTGGACATGGTGGTGGGGGCTGCTGAGCACACAGTAGCGTGACATTCTCGTCTCAAGTGGACAGACACAATTAATCCCAGGGACAGTGGAGACCGCTGACAGAGCAAGATAAGGTATCGGCCAGTGCACACCGCTCCACCTGACCTGTTGCACATGAGCATAATTTAGCCCTTATGGCATATATAATGTGTTTCTCAGCTGCAACAGACTGCAATTCCATAGGCTCTTTCTTGCTTGATGCCCTTGTAGGGTCAATGTTTGTAACAAAAGAGCCATGTTTAAATTTCTTGCACAGTGAATTTGGTCAAATCATTTATGAGTTGTAGGATTTTATAGGGGACCTGTCTGAGAATAAAGACAGATGTTCGATTTTTCACTCAGTTGGACACTGGATGGACAAGTTAATCAAACATGCAGTCTTAAGGTCTGCAAAATACCAGTCTACACGTCGTTCTGATACTATGAAAGGCAAAGGCTTCAAAGGCTTCAAAAACAAATATATTATTCCGCAAAAAAGGCAAAGAAGTGCACTTTTTTACTCAACTCAAAAACAATTTTGAAAAGTGCTACCACTCTCAATATCCATTTTTGGCTAGTATTTTTCGATGTATTGAGCGTATATATGTCATTCAACATATGCCATTTTGGTAGAAGCTTTTATCCTAAGTGCCCCATGAGTCCTGTGAGTGCACACATTTTAAGCATGGATAGTCACAGCGGGAAGTGAGCTACTAAATCTGGTAACGTTAGTGCCATCCTTTACTTAGTGAATTCACATTTCGAGGAAATCCTTAGTTGTTTACATGCTATTGATGTTCTCACGTTCTCCATTTTACATTTTGGGCAATTAGTTGACTCTCCAAACAGATTTCCTTGACTTGATTAAATAAACAGTAGTTCAGTCTCCTGCTCAAGTGCTTAAGTGAAGAGTCTCCTATCATGGGGTACATTTTAATGCCAATCCTCTATGCTCCACCAACAACAACAGCCATGGCTGATGTAACCCTGAACAAAATTTCTCATCTGAAATTTGAAATGTTAATGGGAAAAGCCTGTATATCTCTCCATCATTCATTTTCCCTCTTTGTAGGAAACGGGTGCATATTTGGTAATTGTAGAGAATCAGTAAAGTAACAGTAGGAAAGATGAACAGACACATTTTCATTCATTGTGCAAAAACTATGAACCTCTGAATTGTTTGAAAAAAATATATATATCTTTCTATGTATCTGTTGGTATTGTCAAATGATCTTTCAATGTTAGTTGTTTTAAGAACAACAGTAAATTATTTTGTTCTGGCCTACAGTGTCATTAAATGGAAATGCTAAGGAGGGCTTTAACTGTAATTTACTGCACACCAAATCAATATCGTCTGAAATGAATCATTAGGACTTTTTGGTATTTAGTGTTTCACATTGTTGCCGCCGGCAGAGCAGCAGCATAGCAGCCCTTTATATTCCACTGGCTGATTAACAATTCAAAAGGCATCAAATTGGATGTAGGGGATGACGAGGCGAAAGGAGAAAGGCCATGTAAGGATGGCAAAACTTAAATACTGTATGAATGTTGTATCCTTGTAGTGAATTTCTTATTCTTTTCAATTTAAACATGTAAAAGGATATCATTGCATTTCCATTCAATGCAGCTTTGTTCAGCAGTTTCAAGGTCAATTGTTTCAAGACATTCATCAGTTAATCAAACTTTATTTTTGCACGTTTAGTTGAATGCTGTCCTTAGGGGAAAATGACTGATTATTACTGTTTACTCTCATTCATGTTTTTGTATAGCCCATTTCAGACAAGTCAAGGATTCAGCAAATGTCCACTCATTAACCATTTTCTCTGACTTGCAGACTCGTCCTGTTTATGTATCTCAGATAATACATAGATAAAACTACTACTTTCATGGTGGGTCCACTGAGACCTGGGCTTCATCTATGCAGGAAGGCTATTAGCTACAGTCTGCAGTAATGTTGACAACACTGCCTTTTATCTCCTTGTGGCAGACATTGAAGATGAGGATGTAAAATTGATCACTTTATTTCTTCAGATGCACCACTTCAAGGAAAAGTGTGTGTGTATGTGTGTGTGTGTGTGTGTGTGTGTGTGTGAACATTTGCGTGTGTGCGTGTGTGTCAAGAACTGTTGAAAGGGCAGCAGTAAAGCACTTCTTGTATTGAATGCCTGTGAAGCTGACAATAAAAAGGAAGGTGAATCATGGGGAATACAGTTATTATGTCTGCAGATCTGTTTCTGTCATGCTGCACACAAAGGCAGCATCTCTGCAATGCTAATTTTGTACTGTCTGCATCATCCCCAACACTTAATACATGCCCACTGATGAACCTCTGTGTACATGGAGACATGTCTTGTCTTCAGGGAGAAAAAAATGTCATACAAAACATTTCTTGTATGTGGAAACCTCATCTTTTTTTTTTTTTTTTTTTAAATCAATGTCCACTGTTGCTGAGTTTTTACCTCTGCCAAGGTTTGGTTTTTTTTCCCTATTTAGTTTGTTCATCTGTCATATCTAGAAGTACTAAATCACAAGTGACTTAATACTGCTGTTTCATCTTGAGGATGTTCACTACTCATCCAAGGAGGTGCATTGATTATTCGGACTGGCTAGAAGTGCCAGACATGTTATTCTCTGAGGGTCATTCACACCTTACGGAAAAGAAAACTTTGAACTGTTTCTAGGAAGCTTTGAACTGTTTCCATGGAACAGCACACACATTGGTCTGGATACAGTATATGAATGACATCTGCATCAAGATCAAAGTCCACAAAGTGCTAACAGTCCCTGAACATACATTCATAGGACTGGTACATCAAGTCGGTGCAAATTTGCACAAGAAACCTAAAAACCAGCCACGTCTACCGAGTGTTCTTCTACCAAATGTGTAGTCACTGGATGCTGTGCTGGATGAACTCAGGATATCTTCAACGTGATACAAAGAACTGTAACGTTATGTTTTATACAGACACTTGGCTCGATCCAAGTCAGAGTCTACGCTATTGTTGGAGCGGGATTGTCCATTCACTGCCAGGACCAGACAGTAAAATCAGGGAAGAGCAAGAGGGGGTTGTGTTTGTTTCATAATGAAAAACCAGTGGTGCTCAGATGTGGGGCTCATTTCTATGGGCTGTTCTCCTAACCTAGAGCACCTTAAGATCGGATGCAGTCCTTATCTCCCGATGGAGTTTACATTGGTCATTCTAACAGCAGCACGTCAGCTGTCCTACGTGTGGTGTTGACATTCTTGACCATGTTCACACCTTCCAGAAAGAATGCATACACTGCCAGTGGCGTTGCTAGGGTCTCTTGGGGTTCCAAGCAAGAAATCCCTAGGGTCCCCACCCCACCCATGCACGCCGCAAAAATTTGTTTTTTGCACACATAAATGCAAAATTTCTGGGACATTTGAGATGAATACCGAAAAAATAGATTAGTGGTTCTCAAAGTGAGGTCCAGGGACCAACAGAGGTCCCTGAAAGCCCAGGCCTATCAATAATCGTTGTTGTAAATAAGTGGCCAGGGCCCCCCTAGTGGCCGAGGGCTCCAAGCAACAGCCTGACTTGCCTGTCCACAAGCCCCGCCCCTGTACACTGGGTCACTCTCCTTCACTCCTAGGACTACAGAAATTGACAGGAAGGATGCACCACACTCACCATCAATGGGGCTATGGTGGAGAGAGTCAGCAGCTTCAGGTTCCGCAGTGGTTCCCATTGGGAAGGACCCGACCTGTACTCACTACACCAACACCATCACAAATCCAACGAAACTCCTCGGACTCCAGAATCTGCAACTTCTATAGGTCTACAATTGAGAGTATCCTGACTGGTTGCATCAATATCTGTGTGGCAATTGCACTGCCCTCAACAGGCTCTACAGAGGGTGGTGAAAACTGCACAGCACATCATCAAGGACCCCAATTACCCCACCACAAAGTGTTCTGCCTGCTGCCATCTGACAGATGGTGCCGTAGCATCCAGTTCTGCATCACCAGATTCAGCTAAATCACACAGGCCAAAAGACTATTGAACTCTTAAGTTCTCAAGCTTATTACTATTTCACTGTTCTCACACCGCTCTGGTACACTTTACATTTTACTGCATGTTATTACAGCCCCATGTCACCAGTGTGTCTCTAAGGTCCTCTGATCAAGGTTGCTGGTTGTTCATTAAAGCTAAAGGTAACTTTTGACAGTGTGGCTAAACTCCCTCTGTTTGGACTTAAGATCTCCAGACACAGTGGACACCTTTAAATAGCAGATCAAAACCTGTTTGTTTAAACTTACTTTTTTGTAATATTTCTATTTTATTCTATTTTCTGGTGTTTTAGGTCTATATGAATGTTGGAAGCTGTTTTTCTTTTTATTGCTTTTTTTGTGAAGCAATTCGTAATGTCTCTGCTATATATATAAAGTTACTTGCTTACAAGTACAGTAGGGTACAGTTAAAGATGGAAAGGTTTTGGATAAGCACACAACAAAATGGTGTATCATACAGCATATTTATTGATAAGGCATTGGCTAAAATGCAGTGACATAGAAGCATTTCCAATTTTAAACATTTGGATCACTTGAGAGTAACCCTTTTACTTTCTCTTTGTGAAATTGATCATTTCATATATCCAACACCTTCGCATCTTTTATGTGGTGAGTCATTCATATTACTTCTCTAGCTTGATGATTTTTTTTTTGGTTTTTTTGTTACCCCATACTTAAACTTTAGCTAATGGTTAACAACCTTGGTGTATCAGCATTCATACACAGCATCCTCTCACTCTAATCAACTAGAAAAAGGGAGTTTTTTTCCCCTTCGTTTGTTAATCTGCCTTTTCCCTCCTGTGCAGAAATTAGACTGGGCATATTCCAAATCAAGAGTGTGGGCACTCATTAGTGCTGTTCTCATATCTCACAAAAGAGCCTGGCTACAAAGAGGGAATCAAGCTCTATTTAAAGTAATGCCGCCAGGAGTCCATTGCCAACGATAATGCGCTTTACATCATTTTGTCCTCGCCTTTATCTTGAGCTTCTTAAGGAGTAGGCAACACGCAAAGTCATTAGGGACACGATAACTCCCCATATAATTAGATGGGGAAAGATTGGATGCGTGGTGCACCACAGGGCAGACCCACTTACGACATAATCACTCATCCCACCAATGAGGGGCGTCTTGTATGCTGGCAATTAATTTAGATTATTACAATTAGCCACGACAGAGTGTTTGCTTCTGTCTGTTCTGACCAAAGAGTTGAATGTAATTTGCCTCTGGTTCAGAATACTGGCTCTGAATCAGTCTCATTACACTAGCTCCAGTGGTATTTTTAGATAGGGCTGAACTTGCCCTTAACTAATGGATTCTTGGCTTATGAATCAGCAGATGCTTGAAGAGGGGTCTGATTTGGAAATTAGGGCAAGGGATAAAAGTCGAGGCACCAGTTCCAATCTAACTTGCAAGTCTTCTTCTTCTGCTTCCTTTTGCTATTATTAAGCCAGATGTTTGCTTTAAATGAACACCAATTTCAGCCATGACCAGCCATGATTCATTATCATCTTGGTATTGGATGACTTTCATTTCCACTTCAGACATTTTCCACCTACGATTCTTCACTTTTGTGTACGTGTAAATTTTATAAAGTCTAAGTCGCTTTTGATTTTCAAGATCTCCGTTCCCATAGTGCTGCACCTGCTCACTCCTCATTAAAACAATACCTGTTGATAGCTTCATACAGACAGGCAAGAACATACCTTGAGGCATTGATTTCTGTGGCAATCTGCAGGTGGTAGGTCAAGCTATTTTTCACTCTTATTTTCCTTATTCACACTCCAATTACTTGTTATAGCAGATCAGATGTGAGCCTGCTGTCAATAGGATAGCAGCCTTTGGTAAGGACTGGAAAGCAGCTAAAAGTAGATAATTGTCTTTGAAAATTGTAATTTACACCTTTCAATTCTTCAGTGACAGCAGGATCAAAACATGTTGGAAGGAACTACTCTACTGTTTACTTATGGACCAGAAACTAGTTTTGATTTCATTTTCATCCTGATGAAATTCTTTTAAGATGAATTAGATTCAGTCACTCTATTAAAACCCTGACTTTATGACTGTTGGGCATCAGGCCACCCAGATCAAAGTCTGGAATTCAAGTCTGTCATTGAACTACTATGAAATAAATGATAAATTGTAATTTCTGGCAACAGATAAATGCAGGTCAGACTTTTTTTTTTTTTTATCAGGGGTAAACAGCAATGACTGGATGATATCTTTAAGGCCTCTGCACACTCTTACACAGGTGTATTTGATAATTGTGGCTGATTAGATCTCTGCACAGGCTGAAGATGGGTGGAGCTATGCTGAAACTATATGGGGTGGCTGGTCTCCATTTTTCAATGAGAATGATAAAGGTGTTTTATGTCCCACCCACACTGTACTGAGAAGAGATCTTATCAGGCACAGTAATTCAAATAACCTGTGTGGGTTTGGCATTGTTATGCAGAAGCCCAATATATTCAATATACTTTAAGACGTAAGTTGAAATAATCATAGTGTAAATTAGTGCTCATATATATAATTGCCAATTAGAATATAATGTGAAACACTTAGAAATGATAAACTAAGTGAATATGGTTGGCAGCTGTTTGTCTTTGGTGTGAAGCATCACAATGCAAAGCCCAATTATTATGCAGTAGGACTATAAATAAACTGAACTACTGTGATTTCTGGTGTGTTTCCACAGTGTCTGAGCACTGTCACCCTCTGGCTATCTCAAACTACACATGCAGGAGCCAAGCTAGGAAACCTAGGGGCTTGTACTGCTCCGGAGTGGTTTTTCTCTTGTTTTCATCCACTTGCAGTTGCTGTCTGTCCAAGGCCAAGCAGGCTGAAAACGTGAGGACAAGTCAGCACCACATATTGGTTGAGCCCATTCACCCTAATGGATTCAGGAACTGAACGCCTAGCTCAAGATGCAGTATTAAGTGCTCTCTCTGTGACTTTCTACACACACCCTCACCTTTGTTTCTGGCCAAAGGATGCTCTTATACTAGAGCAATTTAGAAGTATCAATCAAGAGGGGAAGAGAAGGGTCATGGAAAAGAAAATTATGCTAATGGCTATAAGACGAGGTAGCTATAGAGTACATCACCAGATCTGACCCGAAAGTGTCTTCTGCTATGGCTTTGACATCTTATATTGATCTTTTCTTGAGTGTTTGTCAGATCTTTTTAAACTTATATTAAGGTTTTCAGGAAAAGTCTGCATGTTGACAATCCTGCATCACGTTGGCAGCTGAGAAGCAACAGCTGGAAATTGAACTTCAGAATTAAAAAAAAAAAAACCATGGAAGGTCAGCTTCCTGCACATGGCACGCTCATGTTTCAACCTAGAAGGTAAGTGATTGCTTTTCACTGAATAATATTGAGATGTGTCCTATTAATTCATGTCCGCATGGAAGTGTCAAGGTTTCAGGTGGACATTAATATGTTTTTAAAACCTCAGGAAATAAGCTGTTTTTGTAATTCTTCAAAGACTTTTACCACTGACAAGACACAGTTATCCACAAGTACCATACAAAAGGCATGCAAAAAACAGCAAATGTTCAAACATGGATCTGTTCCTGCTGCTTATACGGTGAAAAATTACAGAGGCCATCGGATGAAGTTACTGAAAGGGGAAAGAGATAAAGAAGCAGATAAGACAGTAAAAAAGTTGCCATGTTGCCATGACATTAGTCTGTTTAATAAGGCATATTATTGAGTAGCACTCTAATTTAACAGTATTTGCATAAACTGTCAGTCTATTGTACTGCTTACATGCTCAAACCTGCAAAGTGTGCTACCTGACAGAAGACTAAATGATAAATAACAAGGACATTTACAAGCATCATAATTTACAAGCACTTTAGTGCAACTGTTATGTATCATGGATGGAATAAATTCTTTGCTACATAGACTGCATAACTCCCACAACACAGCAACATTTTTTTCTTAGTCAACAAAACCAGAGCTCCACTCAGCCTATGAAAGAGCCAGACTGAACTAAGGCCTCGTTTTTAAATTAGACATTTCTCACCTCATAGAGACTAACACTAATTAACTAACTTACTGTCACATAACTTCAGTTTATCTGTAAAAATAATGTGAATTTACACCTTGTACTGGCTTTTCCATGGGTCCAGTTCAAATGGTGTGTTGACTCATGGCAACCTTTACTTAATTATGCGCAGAATGTGATGTGGTCACATTTAGAGATATTATGAGCTGATCAGGACCACCAATCACGGCTTACACTTGATTGTGAAATACTGAGAGTCACAAAGGTAACACCAGTTGTTTCTTTTGAAGAGAAAGTGTATCACATAGCCAAATTTGGGTGAACTTTTGGAAAAGGACAGCCTTGTCAAACTGATGTGATGCTTTCAAGCTTGAAAAGCAGATTCATAAGGATGATGACCCACCAGAGAGACCGCACAGAGTGCGTAACTGATTGGTGGAGTGATAATTATGGCAAATGTGTGGATCATTACAGTTCCAGAGCCAGTACACTAGTTATTGATGGTTGATCCACCGCTCCTTCCAGAGTAACTGAGCCTTCAGCGGCTCATCATATATTGTCATAGCTTTCATCCTGCTCTCCAATTAATGCCATTCAAAGTTCATCACGTTACATTTGTTTGCAGATCCTGTTCTAGTATTGCATACGAATACTCCATATCCCATTGCTTTAGCGCAATCAGATCAGTGGATATGAAACTCTTTGGTGCTCCAGCCAGGCTGCATTTCAGAGGGACTGCAACCCTATTGATCAAAGCGCTCAGACGTGTCCAGGCCCTTTCCCCCAGTGCATCATGGTACTGCTTGTTGAAGCCAAAAGAGCCTAACAACAACAAACATCTCTGCTGCTACCGCCTGTCTCTCTCTGATTAGCTGCCGGGGAGATATTTTTAGAGTATCCCAGCCCCTTTGAAGAGGAAGATGAGCAGAGCCCATCCCCCCAGCCCCATCTCCCTCCCCGCTCCAACCCCCTTCCAAACTACAGTCCTACATGCTTTGTTCATTTTCGCTTATTCTTGTTGTACTGTCAGCTGTAGCCGACTTTTCATGGTTTCGCTCACTCTCTGTTTGCTAGACTCTCTCTTTCATAGACTCCCTTACAGAGTGCACATACAGGCTACTGTATGTAACTAAAAGTCATTTATAAAATAGAACAGGGCTATATTTACGGTATCTGCCAGTAATATTGTTCTGTAAATATTATATATTGCATTATTTAAATTGGACCAACAATAGATTAATTGAAAATTCCGGGGTCACAGTCATGGCAGTGAGCTGTTGGGTGAAACAAAATGGGACATAAAGCCCGCAATCAGTTTAATAACCAAGAACTGGTGATTAAATTCCTGTTTCTCAGCTGATTGACTCATATAAATGGCAGCCATCCTTTTCTTGGTTGGATAAAATCCATTAAGTACTGAATGCATTGTTTCAAAAATACACACAGTAATCACATGTGTATACATACACTAATTATTCATCCAGGGGTGTATTTGTTATGATAAAGCTTGTACTCAGTAGTATTAAGGGCTAAATCAGTGTATTGATTTTATACTGCTTGCAACATTAAAGGAGCATGTACAGAGTTACCTGTTGATCTTGTACCAATTATAAGTACAATCTAAAGTAAATATGAGGAATATTGATTGGAAATTCCTTGGCACAGCCCGAGCACTGTGCAGTTACATGTTCATTCATTTTTTTGCTTTGACCTGAGATGCAGTGAAGCAGTGACTCAGCCCTGTGGCCTTGTGAGAAAGCTTCCTATAAGTAAGACAACACTTTGTGTAAATTAGTGCTCATATATATATATGTGTGTGTGTGTGTGTGTGTGTGTGTGTGTGTGTGTGTGTGTGTATTTGATTTTTTGAACAAGTGAGACAGGAAGGTATATGCTGTGGATGTATGTGTATACTGTATTTAGCTGTGAGAACAACAATATTTATTGTTTCTCCTAACAGGAGTGTGGATCCATACACAAGACCTGAAGGCAGAGCAGATACAGTTAAAATAGTGTTTACTTGGTAACCAGTCAGTCATGCATGCAAACAAATCCAAAAAGGCAGAATAGCAGGTAGGCCAAGCAGAGGCTGGGACACTAGGGGCTATAGGCAATGAGGAACAACCTGGTATTCATGCAAAGTGGCTAATGACAAAATGGGAAGCAAGTGCACAGGTGGATGAGGGGATCAGGTGACTGGAGTTGGTGGTGACACAATGCTGGACAGTTTGGGAGTGATAGGATCTGCAATGACAGGAGAGGTTAGAAATGGCAGACTAGAAATGGCAGTCATGGGAAATGACAGACTGTGCAGAAGTCTTGATGTGAGGCTCTTTCTGTGACAGACCTGAAGCACATAGTTGCAAAACTTAGATGTATGTGGACAGAAAGGTGTAGCACAATAGTGTGGAAAGATGTTTGATGTTCTATACTGGAGGGACAGGCTGCTGTTATCCAACGTGGAGAGAGTATCTTCAGGCAAGCAACATAGTATAGACTGAGCTACATGGAGCTCTCTTTGGCCAGCATTGTGTGTTGACACACACCTCTGAGAGATGTTTAAAAATGAAGAGAGGTGTGAAAAACAAAACCTGTCTATCATACCTCTGCCCTAATTGACAGATCAACTCTAAGCGTGCCCACACAATCAGCAGCTGGTCCCGGTGATGCAATTCAAATTAGTTGGATATTAAAGAATCCCTCGGCTGAAACAACATAAATTATACATAATGAAATGCAATTAACATTTTCACTCTGACAATTAAATACATTAAAGCGCCAGGCCTGTGGAAAGAGAGTGGTAGGAGTACAGAGGTGGGTGGGTAGGGGGGCATTGCATGAAAAAGCAAGCTACCTTTAACGTTCACCAATACACTCAGTGAGTGTCTGATCAAATGTTTACAGACCAATTAGTGCTGGTGGACAGCCTCTCAATCAAACCAAATGCCAGGTTTGCATGGAATATTAAGTGGCTTATAATGGAGGGAGAAGTGAATGAATGTTATCATTTAAGCCTCTTAGAAAATAAGGCTGCACAAGCTTGGAAAATAACAAAAATGTAATTGTAATGGTGCTCTGGTGTATGACACGTAAGCCAGTGCAGTTTATTTTAATGGTATAAATCACATTATTGCTTGCAGGACAATACTGGCAAAGGTTATTGAAAACAAGTGTTTGCAAGTACAGGAGTGCTAAGTGGATGCTATCCTCTGTCCTCAAGGGTAGAGCAGTGGAACATTTCCAGTACAGGTACAAAGAGGCTACCCTAACCATCTGAGGAAATTTGTGTGGTAAAAGTCAACACGCACTTTCCTCTTGTTCAGGTGTATCCACCATTTCCACTAAAGCACCCAAATAATGAGTAACAATATGAAACAAAAGCACTGAAAGTGCTTCTAAAAGGTGTCTGTCTCTGGATAAATTAAGTAAAATTAAAAAAAAAAAAAAAAAAAAAAAATTGAGTAAACATGAAACACCCTGACCTGACCTTGAGCATAGTTTGGTCTGGTGCTATGGAGAGGCTATGATTTTGTTCCCTCAGCTGATATTAGAGAGGCCTGTCGGTAGCTGATCATCAAAATAAAGCAAGGTCACGCATACACTCGCTCTCTATATAGAACTGGAAGAAAACTGAGGCTCTGAAAGACAACGATAGTGAGAGCAGAGGTGCAGTGGTACAGGAATGAAATGAAAACAAGCCAGCAGTGTGGTCCAGCCTGCCAGCAGCCTCTGGCTATCTTCCTCCATCAGGTCAGCTACATCTTTCTGATTACATCTGCTAAAACCTACCAGTTTATTTAGTGTCTACATCAGCAGAGCAGCGATGGCCCAAGATACGGATGCTACAGGAGTCTGTCGCTTATCTTGGCTCCTCAGTGGCGAGAAGAAGGAAAGAAGAAAGGAGGGAGTTTAAGTGAGGATGCTGAGGTGCTTTTCAGCACCCCTAAAGGAATTAGTATTCCCCGTGCGGACTTGTGAGAAAAGTTCATAATTGAAGTAAAAATATGTTCCATTACTGAGACAATTAGATAAGAGACAAGACATCAGTTAATTAATATCAAAATCAGATGAACCCACACTACCATGCTTTTTTTCCTGCCTGTCTGAGGTGATTCAATTACAACTAGAGACACCTTTAACGCTGCCCACCGGCTTTCTCTCATACACCACCTGAAAAGGTTTCTAATAAAATCACTGCTGAGGTGCCACAATCATCTCCTCACAAGGTAGCAGTGATTTATTTTTATTTTTATACCTCCTCAGGGTGGGCAGTAGGGGTCATGGCAAGAACAAAATGAGGAAAGTGCTTAGTGCAATAAATAATAGAACAGTTTTAACTTTAATCAGGATTGTCTGTAAACTAACAACTTCATGCCTGGATCAGTTATAAAAATCTTCCCTCATTGTCTCCAATTCAGTCTATACAACAGAGCAATAGAGTGTACAAATTTGTTAAAGCACCACAGCTCAATCAATGAATTTTCTTTCTCATTTTTTTTTTCACTGTGTGCAATGAAAGTGTTTTTTAAAGTTATTTCTGATGATCTGAAAGTGAGAGACATCAAGTCTGCAGGGAAACGTTTTCTTGGTTTGATGGCACAAGACCGCAGTGACTTCACTCAAGACAGATTATATACATACATACTCAGATTACTGAGCTACTGCTTGCTCATAAGGGTGGTATGTACTGAGTAAAATAACTTAGGAGGTACAGTTATTTTGAACTCTGTTCTTCATAATTTTCTGCTGTTACAACAGACGTGGGGAACCTCCGGCCTCCAGGCCATATACTGTTTGATCCGACCCACAAGGCAATTCACGAATACAAACAAGCTATTACTTTTTTCAGGGCTAAAGAAAATAACATGAAATAGCAGACTCTCCCATGAAGTAAACACATCAAACAGGCAGTTATTCCTCCCATCAACTTTTTATTTTTGTTTTTTTAGTAAGATTAGAAGTAGAGGAAATTTACAGGAAAATATTTAAACAGGAGGACAACAGGAAAGACAGGTAAAATACAAGAGAATCCCAGGGAAAATGGGAGGGTTGACAGGCTTACCAGTCACAGCTGAACATCAAGCTCCAGCGAGCTTCTCACCTGCTTCTCACTCAGAGCTTTCAAATGTGAAATCATTTGAAACAAAATTAAAGTTGTGGCAAAGGCAACTGGAAAGAGGAAAGACTGTGCATTTTCCTGCTCAGCAAGAACTAAAGCCTGTTATGACCTCTGAACATCATCATCATCATCATCATCATCATCATCATCAATGCCATCTGACATCAGACACCTCACCAAAGAGAAGCAGAGGTTCATGTGATGTATGTGTTAGATAATTTAGTATGGATAGGGGTGCCGCAAAGGTGGGGCCAAGGGGGCCAAGGCCAACCTGATGCAATGGCTGCCCCCTGCTAGAGAGCCTTCTCCAACCCCCCATCACATAGGAATAACAAGCTTTCAGGTGTTGCCCAATCTCCAGTAAAACCCTCCTGCTGTGTGTGCCATCAGTATAAAAAAAATTCTGGTGCTGCCACTGAGTAGGGCCCTCATAGGATGTTAAACATTGTAAATGGACCTGATAAGAAAAGGTTCCCCACCCCTGCACTACACCGCAAACTGTACTGCAGTGCCACTCAATAGCCCATTGATATGACATTAACTTTTGCCTCACAGTCATATTGACTCAGTTTTGTCTTAGCCCATTGATGTATTTTTATAGGCTGCATTGCATTTTTACTGACTCCATACTTTCTCACCCTGTTGTTCTGCTGTCATTTTGTATTGTTAACTTCCACAGAAACAAAACAGTCAGCTTTATCTCAGAGGAGGAATTTCATTTCCCCTGTTGTGTGTTGCTACTTAACATGAATGGTAAATGATGAAATAGGCTTGCAAAGCATCCTGTAATAAACTTTGTCAAATGTTTTCCATCCCCCCATTTCTGTAGTCACATAGACAATTTGTTTCTCCTCACCCTGCTCCTCTCAGCTTCTCATCAAAATTGCTGTGCTTTGTATGCTTGAGTATCTCTGGGTCCTTGCTGGTGGATATCACAAGCCTGTCAACCATGTAGCCATTTTCACTGTGTTGAATGTTTCATTATTTTCTAGGGGTCTCTTTAAAATTTTTCCTGCTTTTGAATGTGTGTTGAGACCTGTAGTTACACAGGTTGGGGGTTTGAATATTTGTAAGGGATAGAAATAGCCATATATGCTTTGAAACTACAGCTTTCATCAACATGCTGCTGAACAAATTCAAACATTTCTTCAAGAGCGCTGGATATTTTTCTAGTTTAGGAGGACTCTCAGTCTGCTATGGAAACATACTTAACATACCTCATACTTAAATGGCTCACAGGTCGATAGCCAGTGACTTCCAAAACATCATACATGACCAAGAGTACCTGTGGTAGCCATACTAGACCTCTATCATCACGTGCTTAGCATTGTAAAATGATCAGGTCGATTGATTGATTAGGTTACGGCACCAAAAATACTTGGATAATTTTAGGAAAAGACAATGTTTGGGTTAAAAATGTTACTGTTACGTATGTTATGTGAGTTAGAAAAATGAGACACGAACGGTGGTCTGTACTTTTTATACTAGGTCACCTGACTTTTTTTTGTGGTGTAACAAACTCTACCCCAGTGCAAAATCGTTTACAGATTTTTCCTCATACAATAGTGAATGTCGATTCAGACTTTTATTACTCGGTTCACTTTTATCATTCACTTTTATTCATTGCATTCAGCAGTGTTCTCCTGTCCTGGTCTACATGTATCTTATAAGCATTATTCACTGCCATTGTATTACTTCCACAGTCACCTACTCATATCTGGCCTTTTGGCATCAGCTTTGCTGGAGTCTACAGAATTTGTAAACATCTCGTCAATGGAAGTCGTCCGCTTACAGAGAATATTACCTCTTCATCCTGATTTTATTTATCAAAGTTGCATCATGTTCTTCACCCAACCTTTAATCTGCTCCCCGTGTAATTAATACCTGCTAATCTACTAATTGTTGCCATAGTTAAAATCATTGGTAAAAAAAACCTCCTTTACTACACACATGTGACAGTGGACTTCACGGAGACAGTGCTGATATCTCAGTGATCAGCAATCACTCAAAGTCATGATGCGTAACAAGCAATGGCTCACAGAATATTACAAAATCACAGAGGAGAAATGGGAAAAAAAAGTTTTCAAAATCTATCATTATATATTGTCAAGCTGACATGTTGATTAATGGTCTCATGGTCTCATTTGTTGACAAAATGGATCCATAGTGTAACTTTCAAAGATGTAATTTTAGTAGTTGCTCCGTTATTTGTCCGTCTGGACTTTGTGGCTGAAATCTGGACTCGCCCACAATGGACAGCAGTTCAACAGCAGTGTTTTGTTTTGAAGGTTATTTGCCCGATATGTCAAAGGAAATCAGATGTTTCCCACATCTCTCTGCACTCTGTAGCCCTCTCTGGTATCCCCCCCCCACCACCACCACCACCACCAATGCTTCACACAACCTCCAACCCCACAGAGCTGGAAGGAGGTTTGTTGATGGATGTTGAAGGCTGCTCCGGTCCCACAGCAATTAACTCTTCTCCTGCAAGAAGCGGCCTGTCAGGTTGATGGAATCTCCCCACCAGTGCTGCCTGTCACACAATCCAGGAGGGGCTGCAGACAAATGCTTCATCTATGTGTTTGCTTTACCGTTTGGCCTACGGTCGAGAGCTGGCACAAGTAAAGAGCTACGAGGTGCATCGCAAGCCATCAAGTTTTTCCCTCTCTCTCCACCTCAAGCCCATGTGTGGTGAGTGTTCTGGTGCAAAATGGCTGATGAGTGTAGGTTAGTGCCACACATTGGTGGTGGTGGTTGAGGTGAGAGCCTCCCTCCACTGACTCGCGTTGGGTATCATGATAAAGCCCATATAAATTGACGCCATTAGTATATACTGTATGTTTCCCACAGAAAACTGCTCAACTGACATTTCAGCACTACTTAGTACTTTGTTGTTGTATAGAATTAATTTGGTATTGACTTTTCTTGCCTTCATGCAAAAACATGAATAATATTGACTTTCACATATGTACTTTCAATGCTGTACTTGTTTTGCAGCAGGAATTCATTAAAGTATGCATAAACATGCAGAATAGCAAAGATAGAAGAAGGGTTGTAACGGAGTAGCACAATATTTTTGCCTGTGATTTGCTTCTGCTCAGGATATCATGATTTTTTTTTTGTCCCTTTCTTCCTTCTGGTTGTTGGTTAACAGGAAATCTCAAACACCTGTTAAAAGATTTCAACAGGATTTGCAGGATGTTTTTGCTCATGGTTCAAGGAACAAGGGATTATTTGCATATTTGGATCTAGGTACAGATCCAGTTATGAAGTAATAATTATTGTGTGTTAACAATTATTCATTATAGGAGCTGGAAAAAAAAAAAAAAAAAATCCACATCTGCCACATGTGTCCCATGGTTGTTAGTATGGTTTTGGTTTTGCTTGGAGCATTATTACCCCCAAATTTATGCGTTTGGTTCGAAAGCTGTGACAGCTTTTGAAATGAACCAACCAACAGCTGGAAATTACTTTTTAACTGTGACCTCCTGATATCCTTTCCTTTTGTCAAAAAAAAAAAAAAAAAAAAAAAATACAGCCTTAGCCAAAGGAAAGTGGGAACAAAATCATAATAATCCCTAGAGTCCTGTCAAGAATAATACTGTTTGAATATGCTGAATAGAACAGGTTTTCGTAAATACTGGAGATAAATTTAATCTATATCCATATAACATAGAGGATATGAGACCTTCTGTCCTCATTCCACCCCTTTAAGAGGCTTACAGTGAAATTCAGTTTGGCCAGCAGAGTGGATAGGGAATGATATCACCACTGTGGGTCAATGTAGTTAGCTTGTACCATGGAAAGGGGAATATATCCATCCAGGTGTGAAATCGATTGGGTGTCCCGACAACCTGTGTCAACATCTCCTCTTTGACTTCTGTTCCACTCTCACATTTCACTTTCTCTCTGAAATTCAAAACCTCTTTACATTAGCATAGTTTCGTTGATCAACTGTTTTACTAATCAAAATGCTTTTCTCCTCTTCTGCCATTTCAAACAACAACATGCAACCTCTCACCTCAAGGCAGCATCATTTTTGCCACTCACACCCCGGCACTTGTCGCTCATCTCGATGAGGTGTGTACTTTGAAGTATGTGGCCCAAGGCTGAGTTAACTGGCAGCTGAGCAATCATAGGTGCTGAAAGCAGACAGTGGGTAGAACAAACCTGCATTTTTTATCAATTATAAATAAAGAATGCTGATAGCCGTCATGTTTTTGCACAGGTCTTGTCTGCCACATTAGACTCACTGTATTTTTGTTTCTTTTTCTCTCTGACATTGGTGACCTATTTCTCTGATATGACTTTGTGTTATAACCACTTAACCCCCTTGAGAGCCACATTCTAGCTTACTCTACTGCTTACTATATAATATATTGTACAGCCAAAACGTGTGGAGCAGCAAATGACCCAGAACATTCACAATATCATTCAAAATCCACTTTGTGGCTTGTATACACAACTTTACAAACTAACTAATTATCAGGGTCACTAACCCAATGTTTAACATTTGTTCTCTGATATATTAATCTTATAACCAAACTATGTGTTGGAGCATGGTTTTGGGCTATCAGGTTGAATGCTACTTGATCGACTGTGCCAACACAGTGAATAATGTAACTGGTTTTAGCGGGACAATAACT
This sequence comes from Chaetodon auriga, assembly GCF_051107435.1. Lineage (NCBI taxonomy): Eukaryota > Metazoa > Chordata > Actinopteri > Chaetodontiformes > Chaetodontidae > Chaetodon > Chaetodon auriga. The sequence continues at coordinate 14,262,370 of NC_135076.1, forward strand.
TTGAGGTGAGATGGCATAACAATCTCTGCATTACACTCCACTGTCCTTACTATACTTTGAAGGTGACGACATGTGAAAGGATTTTAGATTCCTTTCCCACCAACCACTTTTACCTCATCTTACCTCCACCCTTATATGCAAGGCACAGCACCATCTGAGATGTCTGTAGGTCCTGCTTCCTTGTATTAGCAGGCCCAGAGGGTAGGTAAGCCACTTAACCTGTCATCTCAAATTGTGTGCACAACAGCAGATAGGTGGCTCGGCTCTCCCTTCATGCAGGACAGAGCGAAGCACTCAGACTGTGTAGGAGCAGTGGGGACTGCAGCTGAGTGAGGGCCATGGGGATGTTCAGATGCTTATGGGTCAGATGGGGATGTACAAGTGTGTGGTTGAGATGAGTGGAGGGGAGATGAGACTGATGGTTGGTACCAAAAAGACTATGGTTATTGTACTATATGGGTTGGCTCTGAGGGTGTGCGGATGTGGGAAATGTCAGTAGATATTTCATGAAGGGGTGACATCTAAATTTTCCCTCAATGTCCCCTGACATGTGCAGCAGAGCAGAATCTTTTGCAGTTTGGTTTGTTTAAGCCAATGTAATACATTTGATAACATGGGAAATTCTCTGTTTTTCTTTAGTCATGCTCACTTACAACTATGTGCTTCATTATTTATTCCCAGTTGCACACACACAACCAGCTTTTGGGTGCTGACCAGCTCAATTGCAACAGCAGGTGCATCAATCCAACTCGTACATTAAATGCTTTGTCACATGATAATAACATCATTTTGAATACAATAAAAGCAGTCATGTAGTTCACTGTCATGAATTGTCTGACTCAATAAAGTGTTGAGTGTGTGAGTTGACGTTCATCTGTAATGAAATTAACTGAAACCAGTGGCTGCCTGCAGGGTTGGAAAACACCTTCAGAATGCTAAAGCATTGCAGAACAGCATGCTTTGAGCAAGCATAGTTTGTGTTCATGATAGGAAATGAGGAAAAACAAAGCTCCTTTAATGTGTGGTAAATTAACTGAAACACACAAAAAACTCAAATGGTCCTTTAAGAATATAAAGTGATGTTTATTTCCAGGTATGTCTCAGTCACACCTGCAAAATTTGTGACAACGCAACACACCCTCAGGTTTCTTTTCCTGATGCTGACTGATGCTTCAACAAACTGTGTGTGATTGTGTTATCTTCCCATGCACTTCCCCTGCAAAACTTATGTCTTTCTCCAAGGTTATATTGAAGCATCTGTTATGTGTCATGATCGAGCTAAAGGATTGATGTTTCTCTTGTCTTTGCAGTGCTGTGAAGTGACTGCGAAGTGACATATAAGCAGTCATTCCATACATTCTGAATTGTTCACCCATGCACTGTAAAGCTCTCCTCTTTCAATCACACTGAGGAATGAGGATATATATATATATGACTTTGAGTTTTTTGATTGAAGGAAGGTGAAAGAGGAATCCCAAAACAACATGTTTGGCTACATTTATATTTATCAGAATCAGCACTTTCAATCACCTGGTTTTAAAGAAGTGACCTTGTGAGACGTTGCAGACTTCATCAGTCTGGTACATTTTGGTATTTACTACCTCTTGTCTTGGGCTATTACACTCCTTACTATTTTTATATTCCTATTCTTATGTCAGCCCTCTGAACCTCTCAATCCCCTCAGTCCTGTCACCGCCTTTCGTTCTATGACTTTACAACTTAACTTGACATATCTATTTATTGATCGGGTCTACAGCGCAGAGTTGTTTGAAGTGCCGTTCTGTCTGACTATCGACTACCCTTGTCCTCCACCCACCCTCTTGCTCCTCCCATGTCAGCTCCTCCACATCTGTACTTGACAGGCTCACTTACCCTCCTTCCGCCATTCTGCTCTCCTTCCCTTCACTCTGCCATTCTTATCTGCATGGCTGAGGAAGTGAAAGGGGGGCACTGTGTGTCGTCCAATCAGATGAGTAAACACCCACAGTCCTTCACTGTGGCAAAAATCAATAGCCAACAGGCTGTATAATAGACATGCCCATCTAAAGCTGGGCACAAGATTAGCAGCATTAAGCAGATGTTGCCAGACGCATCCTGGACATGCACAAAAGAAAAGGATTAGAGGGTCACTTTCTGAAGGAAGAAACCAATATGTTCTTTTTCAGGTTTTTTTTTTTTTTTTTTTATCACAAGTTAATTTGATATACGGCATTAAATTAAATTACATTTTAATCTAACTAGATGTTTACTACTCCTTCTCTCTTTGTTATTATGCAGTCTGAAATCACCTCTTAGGTATCTCCAGAATCACTAAAAATACCCATCAGCTCACTCTTTATTACAGACAGCATCTGTCTTAAAGCAGTACATCTAATGCATTTGGGCAGAGGCCCTTTCCTAATTACAAAATGTAATTATGTTGGAAGTCAGTTTTTCTAGAGTTCATGTGCATGCTTATTAAAGGAGCATGACTTTCATTTTTCTATATTTCTCAAAACAACCTTCAATTTAATTACTGCCGTGCTGCTAGTCCTCAACTTCAGATTGTTATCAAACTTTTATTTTTCATTGCTTGGCATGACAAATGAGTGGGCTCGGTAAAACTCGTTAAATATAGATTAATATCATGGACAATATTTCCATAATATCACACATACTCAGTGTGATTATTAAGTATTCGGTTACTTATCAAAATAAGATCTGTTAGAGGTTATAAGAAAGACCTTGAAGTGTACCAACTGCAGCACACAGCCACAGACCCTGCACTGGTCATATACAGCATCCCATGGTTAACAGTATATTACCCTTGGACCATGTTTGCTTTTTACAATATTGACATTGTGTCCAGGTGCTTCAAGCCATTTCCCCTTCTGTAGCTGCCAGGCCTTAACTCACACCTTAGGGCTGGATAAGGCGTCTTTGCTCCACTGCACTTCATAACAACATATAGACACAACCAGTGTGTGTGTGTGTCTACATCTGCTGTACACAAAGGCCCACTCTAAGCTTATAGCAATCTGTGGGCATTCTTTTAAGCTTCCCTGGCTGCAATGGAAGCATGGATGCTGTACATCAGGTGAGGGAGGACAGCTTTTAATAGAAGCTGTTTGGCCTGAAGCTGTGCTCCGTGTTCACACATGTCGGCGCTGGAGTAAGGCGCTCTCCCTGAAGTCTCTGTTTTGTCCAGTTCATATTTAGAAATGAGTTCAACAAACTTTTCATGTATGCAATAGAAAACGCTTTCCTTTAGTGGCCATTAACATATTATGAAGTGTGCTCTATTTTTTTATTGAGGGGTTTCAATGGACATCCAATGTTATGTTCTGTGTGAAGAATTTTTAAAAATACGATCAAATTAATGGTGATTTTGTGGTATACATAAGCGTCATATAAACTGTTGAGGCAGCTGGTAGTCTTAAACTCACCATCAGTGATGTTGTCAGTGACAGTCTCTTCCAAAACTGAGACTTCATTTACTGTAAAACCAATTGTTTCACGTTGCAAAGAGGATGCTGCCACTTCTCCCTGGTGTGTAATGAAAGTGAGAAAAATACTGCCAACTGCCCCCTTTGTTTTCGTGCCGCAGCAACAATCAAACCTGACCCAGTGGCACACAGAGACTGCCAGTGTCCTCTTTCTACAGCTATTGTTTATTGTTAATAGACTTTCACATTTAATTCTGAAAGCATTTGGAGCTTCACAGAATTGACGTTATGTACCATCTGTTGTAGAGATTGAATGATAAATGTGTGAAATTGTATAATCCTCATAAACTATTGGCCATTAAAAGGTCAAGCAGAATATGCACAGTATTCATATGCATTCAGTTCATGAATATGGACAATGGACAATGTAACGTCATTGATCTTATATGAAATTTGACTTTTATGATTTAGCAAGTTAGCACAATTAGATGAGAACCAACAGATGTTTCTGTTTGTGTTCATTTTTGCTTTTTCCACATCAGCCACTCTGCTCTGTCTTTCTATCACTTATTCTCTAATGCAGTCATATTTTAATCAACACAAGCATGATTTTAAATAAGCATGTGAACCCCAAAGCAAGCTGAATCTAATCTAATAATTACGTAACGTAATGATGCATAGTTCTGGCGTGAAGGTATTCATTTCAACTAGTCTTCAGCCCAAACTTGTGCTCTATGGACCGGCTCAAGTGTACATACGTGTTATAAGACAGTATCTATAGGCCGGAGCAGAGAGCCTTAATGCTACTTAGAGTGGCTCAAGCCTACATGAAGCAGTGAGCAAGATAGTATTTTTTCATGTGGAGGTGGATATTATGTGTTGCTTGTCAACATAATTACATATGTATCATAATATATGAGCCAGTGATTACAATTAGACGCTCTCCTGATTGCTTTGCAGGCGCCATCATTTTAAGCTCAGGTCAGCAAGTGGAATCAGACAGAAGACATACAAACACTCATTAACGTTCTTTTTGTCATGCACCAGATTTAAGTTAACAAAAGCCCACGCTATCTTCCCATAATTACATTTTTACATGGGCGGGTGTAATTTCTCAGAGATAGTAGTTACTTGTGATTGTTGTTACAGCGCTGCCATACATCGTGAATGCTCTCGCCACACCTCGCATCAGTCTAGGATCTGGTGGTTATAGTGTGAAAAGGACTACCCAGGGTGCATCTCTTTGTCTTCAAAGAGATGTGTGTAGTTTTCTTCTCAGACTCAAAAACAGCCGTCATACAGACAGTAAGAGAAAGTCAGGACATAAAAAGAAGGACATATAGAGAAATAAAAAGAGGAAGGAAAGAGAGGGAGAGATGTTAAAGGACAGTGGAAAAGAAATAAGGAATTTAATAGAAGGGGAGAGATAAAACTAAACTACTCCTTTCAACCCTTTGTCTTTGGTCTGCATTTGTATCTGAAGCTTAATAATGTAACATTCCTGTAGCATTCCTACCGTTTTTTGTCAAAAAAAGGCTCTGATAAAACCTACCAGATGCTCCCAGACCTGCACAAAGCCGCACAATATAAAGTTAGTGGCTTTCTTGTAAGAATTTAGCTGCTAGATATTCCACTCAGCAGCTGGACTTTCATATGTCAGATGGGCAAAATCACGACCCCAAATGAATGCCAGTGTTGCTGCATGTCTGCTGGATGTGTAAATCTGGTTGTTAATATGTTCATCATAACAAGTAAATTAGCTGATTACGTATTAATGTTTTGTTTAAAGCTGATACTGCTGCCTCCAAGTGGCAAGTAATCAGTGTTCTACTAAATGTTGAGGATATATTTTAACTCTGACACACCAAACTGAAATTTTAGATAAAGATAAAATAGAAACATGTTTAGTGTTCACTGTAAGAGCAGTTTGGGTTTAAAATGTATGTGCGAGTGTTAGAGTACTTGAATTCCTCCAAATGCCATGTAACATTTCTGACAGCTCATCAGGTTTTAGAAGGTTACATAAAATAAGCGTAGTGAAATTATGGTGCTTTGATTTAAAGTAAACTGAAAAGCAAGAAACACAATTCAAGCTGCAGTGGTTCTTAGGCCAAGTGGATAGAACCTACAGCATGCCAGCTCTATGAAATGAGCACAATTTTCCAGGCACTTCTGCCAAAAAATGGGGATCTTCTATTTTGTGTCCAGTTGTAATGAGAACATTGTTTTGAAGCAGCACAAAAAACAGCAGCATATCTTGAAGCCATTCATCGGTGCTCTTTGTAACCAGAGAAATTAGGTGACACGTTGGCCTTGTTTAACCATACTCTCCTGGTTGGTCGTTTAGTATTCCATCCATTATCACCACACCAAAGGAGCTGGACACTCCTCTGCAAATGTGAGACATCCTGATTCAAATGTCAGATTTTAATATTTCCGCCTCTATCTGATGAACAAGCTGCTTTATTGCTTCTGTAATCGTCCACTCAGGGGTTGAGAAATTAATTTTTCTACATTCTACTGCTGCCTGTTCTTACAAAGGTCAGGCAGATAGGATTTTATTTGTTGCAGACTTTTCAGATGGGACTGAAGTACGATCCTCTTGATTACTCTCATAATTCTGTTATCAGCACTCCTAAAGGTTACATGGAAGCTGCTTTAAACCTGCACCTGTTTCTCTGAGTTCGTCCTCACCTCAAAATCGACGGCGTAAGTTCTTTGCAAGTATGTTATTATGACCCATGTTTATGTTTATTATTAGGTGGCGTCCTCTAGTGGGTGTAGTAATTAGGACAGGAGCAAAGGGGGAAGTCAGGTGGTGTAGTATAAAGAGCAAGAAAGTCTGCATTTGGAGGAAAGTGGGGAGGATGGCAGGAAACCTCTGTTCGTGTCTGTTGTGAAACCTAAAGTCAACATGAAATTATTTTAATTTACGTGACGTAAATAAAGTACTTCAGGTGGATTTCAGTAACATGCTTAGTTTAACCTGTGTGTAATATCACTGTTATCACTGAAATCCTTGATTTGAGGTGCCGGAGCTGTAAATAAACCACTGAAGTGGCACGTCAGCGTGTTCAGAATTTCATTGGTTATTCAAAGCGCCAGTCATCTTCAAAATTGGATGTGATTGGCTTGCTCTTCACACACAGGAGACAAGGAGAGAAGGAGGCCCTTCTGTTCAACTCAGACTGTTATTGGCCATTGGGTGAGGCTTTACATGCAGAGACTTCTGAGACTTCTTGACTCTTGAGGTTTTGGTAATCAGACTGTGTGACCACGGACCTGTGATGCAGGTGTTGGTAGTTTTAAATCAATGCCTCAGTGTTAAACTCCAGGTAAAGACGGTGCTTTAAGTGCTTTAAGATGAGTTTACATCGTATAACCAAGAAAATAAAATGGATAAATAGCCATTATTTCAGACCCAGACAATTTTAGTGTCAAATGTATTTGTTTGAATTTGGATGTTCAAATCAAATAATGGCAGAAGTAAAGAGAAGTATTTTAAACAAATTAGTTCCCGTGCAGTGAAGTTGGTCACCTCTGAGTTCGAGGGAAAAGGAAAGAAGGTGTGACCAAAGCTGCACAGAAAATATGAGATGTGAGAAAGTCACAGTTAAGATCGTGTGAGGGAAAGAGAGATGGCAAATGGGAGCTAACTTGTCTCTGTGTGTGATAGAGTGCTGCGCAGTCTCCACTGGAGAGACCGTTTTAATAACGTAATGTGTCAGGATGCAGAAGCGTTCTCTATTTTTGTCAGATGAGGATGTTCAAACTTCAAAGCAATCAGTGAGATTTATTTCTCTCACACTTTCAACATTTCTAAGGACTTTTTACATTCTGTCAGGCTGACCGAGCAGTCAAGGAGGCAAATGAGGAGAGCAGTGAGGTTTCCAACTTAACTTTATTTTTCAATCTTCCAAAGTACAACAATGCTTGCCCAACAATAACAACATGCTCAGCAACCATGTCAGGAAGAACCCCTTCACCACACACAGCCTCTTATATAAGGGTGTCTGCTCACCTAATTTGCTGGCACATAACATTTGCAGAGAGCCATACAGATATCTACACGTATAAATATGTAATAAATATTTCCATAAACCCCTCACCAAAAATATACACAGTCTTAATAATTATTACACACCCAAATACACTTAAGAAATACCAATAAATATCATACATGAGAAGCATGAATCATCTGTCAGACTTGAAGATCTGCATTATATATTCTTCCTGGTGTATTGATAAGGTGTTTGCAGCAATACAACTTTGCAAATATGTGCTGTTGTGGACAGAAATGACACTGATGACAAGGTGCAGCAGAGACAGCCAAAGCAGGACTATTTAGTGAGCTCACACATACAGATGTTCAGCAGCAAAGTCCCCCAATACCTTGTCTTACATTTGTTTCTATACATTTGCAGACATGCATACACCCACATGGGGCTTCTGTGTTGACGTGACCAATACTCATTTTGGGAGGATGCCCAGCCATCATTCTCAACGTTACAATGGCTCTCATTATTTCACATCCTGTATCCTATTATTGCAAATATGTTAGGTCAGCCTGACCTGAACATTCCTGTTGTTTATCCTGAAAATTCACAGGACAACTACTTACTGTCTTGGTAGTGCAAGTTGTATAAGCACACCACAGTGCCCGCATCAGTCAGGGAATGCCTCCCAACTCGCAAACCATTTTAAGGCAGAGCCTGATACATCGGAAAATCAGAAATTTGAGTGGACTTGTTAAGTGTGTCTCCTGCATGGCCCCTAGAGTTTAGTCACTGAGCTTGTCAGTCAGCTTTGTAATTAAAAAGAAACTCTGAAATAAAGCCTAAAAGTTCTTTCCCAGTGTTTAAAAATGTTTTGAGCAGCTCATCGTCCCCTGCCGTCATCTAGTAAATAATGATCAGTCCATAACTAACGCACAATGAAGAGGAACTTGACTGCTACATAGTTTTTATCCAATGATGGCAAGATGTGAAAATTAATTTCACAAACACTCTTTCCCAGTCAGTCACCCTAGGGCACTTGGTGAGCAACTTCCAACCAACAATAAGTCAAGATCATCCTGGTTTCTAAGCCACAGATAGACACATTGCCTGTCAGCACCCAATTAGAGTCAAAGGGGGCAAATTAACACGAAAGCCAAGAAACTCCAATTAACACTGACACATTGATATGGTGGCAGCCTCATCATTGTATTAAAATTAGAATTAATCAACACGGAAGAGGGTGCCAAGTCTCAAAGGTCTGGCTAGAAAAGTGCCACAGCTTGTCTGTCAAAAAACTTAATATAATACATTTATCCATTAATTCTGCAGAGAAAGCAATAAGCACAAGTTACAAATGTTAATTAAGAAAAACATGGATGTTTTTCACGTGTCTCTGCTTCACATACTGTGCATAATCCATATATTCACTGGCAGATGATTAGTAAATTAAAATCTCTGTCAAAGACATGCCATTTTCTACGGGCGTATTATTTATAAGTGAGGACTGGTTAGAGATGAGCTCAACGGCTGCTTCTCCAGCAATGCCTTAAATGAGCTGAATATAGTCTACGGCTGTCAGCTAGTAAGTAAGAATAACACCTGAAGGTTAGGCTGCTGTGCAGGATGTTTTAATGCTTTCTAGTAGAGCAAGGGGAGAACAGCTGTTAAAAGACCCTTATGAGTCTGTACACACAATTCTCACCTCAACTAAAGTCAAAGAAAATATCTGGCTTGCAACAGCGTTGTAGTGGATAGATCATTTCCCTTGCCATACATCCTTCATCCCATCTCTCTTCCCTCTTTCTTTATCTGTGCATTCTCTCATCTTCTTTCTTTTTTTCTTGTTTTTCTCAATTGTTATTTCAACCTCTTTCTCTCATTTTTATTTCAACATGTCCCTCACTCTCTCATTTCCTTCAACCGTTTTCTCTCTTTCCCCCTTTCTCCCTGGTTTTGTCATATTCTGCCAAACCCCCTTCTCATTCTCTCTATGTCTGCCAGTCTGTAGGCTTGCCCCGCAGTGCTCTAGATGTTGGCAGTGGAACACATTAACACATCAAACTTTGACTCAATTCATGCACTTGGCCTTGGCTCACTGCCACACTCTTCAGATATCTCATGTTACCTGCCAGGTGGTGCACCACAAAGTGAAGTGAGCAGTGGATGCTGGGAGTTTACCAGATGAGCTCAAACAGCATCTAAAGCAGCTAGCCTTGAGTCAAGTTTAGACAGTAGAATAAGAATTGCATTATAATTTGGCAAGATAACACTGATACAATTTTTCCGTTTCCCAGGCAAACACATTTCTCATAGGTTTGTTCTCGGCCAACTTACAAAATGACATACATGACCATTCCCAGAATAACGTACAGCTATACCAGACCTTCGTTGCACTGGATCTTCGTCATCACTTCGTCATCACAACATTGCAAAACTGTCGCAGTATGCTTTGGTTTAGGCACCAAAATCACTTGGTTAAATTGAGGAAAAGATCATGGGTCGAAAGAAGTACATTGCTATTATATTTGTGACTTAAGTATGTTATGTAAGTTAAAAGAAGTCAGCATTGAAGTTTCACACAGAACAAACAGCAGTCTCCAGGGTGCTTCTGTGATACATCCATCCCCTCCAAATATGGACTTCACTGCCCTTTATACTACATGACCTCACTCTCACTTCCTCCTTTGCTCCGGCCTCAATTCATTTGGCCACCTAACAATAAATGGAAATATGGGTTGCAATAACCTTCTTGCACAGACAACCTGTACAGGCAGTTTTCTGGTGACGATGGGTTGCAAATTGGAGCATTTCTTGTGTAACTTGACAGACTTTTGGCCCCAACAAAAAGAATGAGGCTGTTAGCCCAAGGCTTCAAACCACAGCATTAATACAGTAATACAGTGTTTCACTGATCAAAGTAGAATTATTTTAGTGGACTGCATCAAAAGGGAATAAGTAATATTGATGATGTGTGCCTTTCAAAAGAGCTGAGCTGGTGAACAGTAATATTGAAGTGGCCATGGGTATATGAGCCAACAGCAGGGGTCTGTATTCAAGTGAGTTAGACGAAGAGATAGACAGCCTGATAACAATGCTGGGAATGTCATTAAAGTTATGAATGTTTATTTAATAGAGTGCTGCTGAGTGTGATGTATTCTAGGAGCCACATCTAGACTGATAATTTAACTGTGATTGTTTTGAATCTTGACCAGTAGAATAACATCCTTTCTCATGTGGAGACTCACTGGGCCAATATTCTTCTATATTTTTCAAATGAACTGCACATGCAAAATGCATATGTAGCCTTCTTCACCGAGTGGAAGTCAGGTGTTATCACTTAAACTGATGGAATGGTATGAAACTTAGGTCATATGATGACAAATGGTTGTGGGTTATGAGGGTTGTAACCCCTTCCCAGTTGAAGTGATTGGTTTTGCTCTGATTTTCACAACCTATGATGTTTTTTGCTTCTGGTTTTCTATTGAGACTGCCCTCCCAAGAAAAACGACAGAATCAGTCATTTTAGCAAGTAGCCCAGAATGACATGTAATGTTCAAGTGACAAAGCTCTGAGGCGGCTGCAGTAATTATGACTGGAGCAAAGAAAGAATTAAGTGGACAAAATCCACATACAGAGTGGGCCTGGGAGAATGGCTAGATTAAAAAGACTTTAACCTGGGAAACTGTTGCTTGTTTCTTACATGAGTCAGCTTTAGGTATTTTAAAATCATGATCATGATAGTTCCCCAACATTAACAATGTGGGTATTGTTGTAGGCATGACAACAAAACTCCTCTAACTGTAATAAAGTACTTGTATTTTAACTGAAACCACAACAAAGTTGTTTTTGTGCCCACACCTAACCGACCCTTATCCATAATGTTGTCACATCGTGGAACAGATTAATTTTTCAATGGTTTTGGAAGGCACTGACAGATGATGTTCTCATCAGATCAGAAAACACTTTGTCATTCTGCAGGGCTTGGAGCAATGATGTATTTTGTCATCTTATCCAGAGGACTTGTTGCTCTTACAGCCTTTTATCGAGGGTCCTTAACGTTTCACTCATGTAGTATTCCCACAACTGTTGTAAGTGATATCATTTTGGTCTTCTTCGCTGGTAGGATCCTGTCTTTAGGGTGTACAAGCTGGGCTCTCAGGGTGTTGAAATGTTTGTGGTTAGCTTTGATTCCTTGTGCCTTGAAGATTCAGCTTGTTTCAACAGCCCAGTCACGTAAGGGAATCCCACTGGGATGCCTTTGGTGGTCCCTGTTGAGTCAGATTTGTCTGTTTTGCTCTGAAGTTGTTATTATTGTATTTCACCAATCTCCAATAGGTAGTAGGAAAAACAGGAATTGGTTTTAATTAAAGGAATTAAAATGTCAAAAATTATTACTTCAGTCATATATGATAAACACACACACTTTCATTTCTGTAAGGTTCACTAGAGCATCGTCAAGAGAGTTAATATAAAACACAGGCAGATAATAGAAAATATTTAAAGAAACAATTAAAGCTGTGGGATTAATTGAGTCCAAGTGGGAGCAGATCCCTCTCTGGACAGTATTAGTCTTACTAAGGGAATCCAATGACTGAGTATTTCATCCCATCTGGAATAAACAAGTAAATGATTCTTTCAGACCAAGTGAAAAAAACAAAAAACTGATGGATTGTCAGACTGGATTGTTTTATTGTATTACGAGTTAACAGTGCACAGATCAACATCTGGTATTTCACACAATTAGCCAAGCGACTAGTACACCAGCATCTGGATTAGGGCTACGTAAACAGTAGAGATGAGCATCCCTGTTTACATTTGGTTAGATGGTTATCTTTGTAGGTGAATTAGATATTTGCTGTTGTAAAAGTGAGAAGATTCAGCAGGGGAAAAACACAAATATTAAGCACAAAAACCCAAACAGAATATAAACAAATTAATAGAAGATATGGTTCATTTCACACAAAAGCGATTTGTTAATGTCTTAAAGTTTTTACTCAGCTGTTTGAGTGATCAAGAATGGAAACTCATTCAACGACTTCACCCACTCTTAGACTGAATATCAGTGTTAGTACCTATTAAAAAACAATTCGGTTTGAAAATGCTCATAACAAAATGTAAATCCTTCAGAAACAACAAACGATTCCAAGCTATTCCTACTTGAAGAGCTACCCTGCCTCTTGAGAGGGGAGGGGTTCTGTCAGTGTGGCTAAACTCGCACTGACCTGACTCTTTCAGGTGAGCTGTTTGACTTTGCCAGCTGCCAGATCGTTCCCAGTGGGCCCCAATAAATATTCTGAGGCGTTTCATGTTGGCTGGTGGGAAAGCAGCCTTTCTTCCCACTGACTCTGGGCTTTGAGGAAACCATAACAGCCGGCAGAGGTTCCAAACAACCTCACTCATATATTGAATCCTTTTTTCAATTTCAATTTCAATCAATTCTTCATACAGTGGTGATATTATTTTATGGGTTGATCAAGGCAGCTGCACAGCCTGTACTGATTGTGATCCAGCATCAGCACCCTTTGGTTTTCCATTTGACTATGAAACAAGTGTGGTCTGTTAGTGCAGGAGAAGAGCATGCAGAGAGCAGCATGTAACCCTAAAAACACCTTCTAAAAATGAATCAGTACCAAATTGTGTTTGGATGCCAGAGTGACATGCTTCTATTATACCAAAGCGAGATGCAGCAAACCATAATCGAAACTGGCAACTGCAGGGAATAAGCAGAGGAAAACACATCTCAAAGGGACACCTTGACATTTGGTTGAGTTTTCTTCTGTGAAAGAACACAATCAAAACCGCTCCTCCTCAAAGGGTATGATAAGTTTATGTTACTTTGATTTACCAGCTACAGCAATCATTTAATGCTGAAGGTGTCACTTTTTCATGTACATTCACAATGAAATACAATAGAGGAAGGTTATTGCAGACTGAATCTCAGCTGAAGAATTACAAATAGTCCTTTTAACCTCTTCCCAGTTGGTTCATATAACACGTTTTTAAACGAAGAATGCTGACTTTAATTCGCTTCTATACATGAAGGAATTTTTTGAGGCGACGTTAATCCACAATAATGTGCAATGAGCCAGGGGGCAATAGGTTTCAGTGTCTCGCTGTCAAACACATGGCTCTTACATGTACTGACATGGAATTAGAGCGAAGGAGACCCCCGGTAATAAGCAGGGGTTCAGTTTCTTGCCCAAGAGCACTTTGAATGCGCACATGGATATTAATACTGTTTGCTCTTGTACAGATGCCTGCACTCTTTCCTCGTCCTTTTCCTCCTCTTCATATTTTACAGACCCATTTGCATCACACCTGTTGACTAAACGCCTTCAGCAAGTTTCCCCACACCTCTGTAGATCATCTGGCTGTCTTTTGATCAGCCACATGTCTGCACAGCACCACCTCATCCATTTAATTGTTGGACAGAGGGTAGTGTACTTCAAGATTATTTTGCAAGTCCACTTGTGTTTCTGTAGAATTAAAAGTCATACCTATTGCCTTCTTGCTGTGAATTTCCTACGTGGTCATCATTTCTGGATTTCCTTTCCGGCATGCTGATGTTAGCCTGGATCAACCCAGTGCTAAGATGTTACTCACTGTTACATCGAAACCACTCTCCCAGCCCAGAAAAGCTCCCCTAAGCCCAAAATGTCTTTGGCTGCCAGTGGCTATGTGAAGTAGTCATCTGTTACCTTTTAACTTAATACTTAGAGTGAATGCTTCACATAGTGTGGTATTTCAGAGCCAGTTTCAACACAGTCCAAACATGAGGAAAACAGACTGATTGATCCTTTGGAAACCCCCTTAGAGGGCTGGCTTCTTTCTCGTAAGACGTAACTAATTTAGAGATTTGCTAGTTTGTGAGTCAAACTGAAAATAAGATTTTTGTTTTTTTCTTTATTGAAAGATAGCCAGCTACTTGCATTCTCCAGTGCAAAGACACTTTTTGAATCATTAGTATGTAATGTCATTAATAAGGTTTTTTGATGATTTATTATTCATCATAAATTGAAGGATGTGTGAGAGCCTAAGCAGATTCTACCTACAGGAAGCGCTAGCTATGAGCAGTGGCGACTGATCCCAAAAGTGAGAAGATTGTTAAATAACAAAGACCATTTAGGCTGTCTGGTTGAACAGCATGGTGATTTTTTTGAATGTGTGTGTCAAGAACAGGAGTCAGCTGATACGATCAGCTGAGTGAACAACTGCACTGCTCTCACTTCATTTCAAGATTCCTGCAAACTACTGGCCTTGGTCACTATTTCTTTGTCCGCTTTCTACACAGCAACTTATCCATCATTTCTTCTCTAATGCTCCTCTTAATTTTTTCAGTTTTCTTTGTGTTACCAATGTCCCAGTCATTTGTTTGATCTCTTTCAGTTTCTCTTTCATTGACTTCTGGTTTTACAGTCCTTGCTTGCTCTGATGCTTTTGTTGCTTAAGACTTGTGTCTTTAATCCACATATGTTCAGTCTCAATATATTTCTGTCCTCTCTTCAGCAGGATGCCCTTTGCGAGTGTATATACAGTATAGTATGAGAATGTGTGTTTATATACAGAGACAGAGAGAGAGAGACAACTGTGAAGAAGAACAGTTAAAAGAAAATATTTTCTTTCTGCTATGTTTGCCAGAAGCTGGTGTTGACCAAGTCAACCTAATGCTCACTAATCCCTGAACTCTTCCTCAATCTCTCACTTTCTCTCTTTCTTGCATGTGCACACACACACATATGCAAACACATGCACACATACACACACAGACTTTTCTGAAACCCCACACCTGGCCCCTGCGTCTGCCTCGTTACTGCCTCCTCAATAATTCACCGCTCCCAAGACTTTGGAAACATTTTTTATTCATGCACTGGAGGAATGTTCAACTCCTGATATCAGCACATACACACACACACACACACACACACACACACACACACACACACACATCTGATCTTGCATTTAGACTAAACTAACATCAACTTTTTCCCCTTGTTATGTCAGCAGCTTGCCACCTCCAATGTCTGACAAATCAACTGATGGCTGCTCATATTTCCTTTTTTTTTTTGAAGTCGCTTCAGTTCCTGATGTTACATGAGTCATCAAAGTCAGATGTTTAAATGAAGTAATCAAAATCACATGAATTGAGATGTTGATTGCTGTGACATTGCCTGGATTTATCAGCCTTAGTGGTGAGTGTGCTTTACCCATTTTAGTGGACCATGAGGTGCTGATGAACACGTTTATGTGTACTTTAGGGTTAAAAAGAAAAAACAACGGATCCTGTGTTATTTTGAAGTTGCTGACACCCGATGCATGTATGGCTTTTCCTTTGCTTTTCTTAGCTTGCCTGTCTCGTTTTTCTCATGCTTGTTGCTGTTTAGACAAAGGTCCAATTTCGGATGTCACAGTCTTTAACAGGTTTTCTTGAGATGTTTGTGGTCTTGACTTTGGACTCAATGCTAGACAATACAATCTCTGGTGAACGATTTTTTTATAGCTCCCAGCTTGAGCACTTTAACAATAGCTCTCTTGCAGGATAAATTATATAACGACAAAGTTTCTCTCTTGCACAAAGCATGTGACATGTCTCCTATTCATTTGTCTTTACTGCTTTTACATTGTAAATGTAATGTAAATTCTTTACAGTGGTGCTGGAGGCCAGTGCAATGCCATCCACAATTGCTATATCATAATATAAAATGTCTAACGTGTTTAGGGCCTAGTACTATAACTTCAGTTTTGTCCAAACTTAGCAACAAAAAATTGCAGGTCTTCCAGGTCTTTATGTCCTTAAGACACGCTTGGAGTCTAGTTAACTGATTTGTTTCTTCTGGCTTAATTGATAAATATAGCTGGGTAACATCTGCATAACAATGAAAATGTATGGTGCTTCCTGATAATGTTCCCTAGAAGAAGTACATAGTATAGGATGAATAGAATTGGTCCAAGCACAGAACCCTGTGGAACTTTATGACTGGCTGTAGCATGCACAGAGGAGTCATCATTAATGTGTGCAAACTGAGATTGACCTGAAAAGTAGGAGTTAAACCAGCTCAGTGCAGTTTTCTTAATGAAGTGTTCCAGTCTCTGCAGTAGGATACCATGGTCAGCGGTGTCGAATGCAGCACTAAGACTAGTACAGAGACAAGTCCTTTGTCTGATGCAATTAGAAGGCCATTTTTAACTTTAACCAGTGCTGTCTCTGGGATATAACGCACTCTAAATCCTGACTGGAAATCCTCAAATAAACTATTGCTGTGTAGACACACAGCCGATTAACAACTACTTTCTCAAGAGTTTTGAGAGAAAGGGGAGGTTAGATATAGGTCTATGGTTGGCTAAAACCCCTGGATCAAGAGTAGGCTTTTTAAGAAGAGGTTTTACAGCTACTTTAAAGGACTGTGGTGCGTAGCCTATTAATAAAGATAGGTTGATCATATCTTATAAAGAAGAGCCAATTAAGGGTGAAACTTCTTTAAGCAGCTTAGTTGGGATGGGGTCTAAAATACAGGTTGATGATGACGAAAATGACAAAATTGAAATTAGTTGATGAAGGTCAACAGGAGAAAAATGGTCTAAAAATATGACAGCTTTGATAACTATTTCTATGTTTCCATCTTTGAAAATAAATCAGTACCTATTGAGTGCAGAAGATCATGAAATCTGTCTCTATTAGTAAGAATTTTTATCATTAAGTCATTACTGTTGAGGGCTAAAGGAATACATGGTTCAATGGAATTATGACTCTCTGTCAGCATGGCTACAGTGCTGAAGAGAAACCTAGGATTGTTCTTATTTTCCTCTATTAGTGAAGAGTAATAGGCTGCTCAAACAAAACATGCAGGGTTTTCCTGCAAGTTTTAAGATTGTCTTGCCAGGCGAAACGAAATTCTTCCAAATTGGTGGAACGCCATTTCCTTTAAACTTTTTTGTTAAGTTTGCTTTAATTTGTGGGTTTGGGGGGTATACCATGGAGCTAACCTCCTCTATTTTTTATCTATTTTTTAGAGGGGCAACAGAGTCAAGTGTCATACACTATGAACCTGAAGCACTATCAACCAGATCAATTTGGGAGGGACTAAAGTTAACATAGGAGTCCTCTGTTGTATTGAGACATAGCACTGAATTAAATGCTGATGGGATCATATCCTTAAATTTAGCTACAACACTATCAGATAGGAATCTGGTGTAGGATTTTTGCCTAATGGAATTCAAAAGTTATTAAATGATGGTCCGATAAAAGAGGATTCATGTGTGCCTGAAACTTTTTATTAAATCCACCAGCAAATCAGTGGTGGAAGATATTCATATTTTTGCCCAATTTGAATTCCCCTTCAAAGGAACATACTGAAAAAAGGATAACCTAAAGTGCCCCTTGAACAAGCTAAATCAAGTTCAACTCGAATCAGCCCTGGCTTGTGTTCCAGTGGGTTGTGGGAATCAATAAGCAAATACTGATTAGTGAGAGTGGACGCGACAGAGGGTGACACAGGCACATCCACACACTAGCAGGTGCATATTTATACAGACTGAGGTTCACACATTTGCACACATGAATGCACACTGATGCTGTGTGTTGACGCACACACAGAAGGATGGGCACTCCCTTGTGGTCTCATGATCAGGGACAGGTGAAGTTGCAGACACACATTCTGGTGGCATTTTTGCAATTAAAGTGGGCCCTGTGGCTATCTTTCCGCTGACTGCACAAGCCAAATATCAGGGCATGGTGCGCTGCTGCTTTGCTCCCCTAGTGGAACTAATTAGATGTTCCCAAAGGACAGCCCTGTCATCACATTGTTCTGCCCACAATACAGCCTCAGTGGCCCTGCGAGGGAAGCAGTGGGCCAAAATAACCTAGCGAATAACTTAATTATACGAAAGGCCTCATTCCAAAACTATCTCCACTTTAAAAAAACTGAGACTCAACATTCGATAGTTCTAAACCAGACTTTATACTTAATGTGACATTCTTTGGTTAATATCACACATTTTTTAGAAATAAAATAAAAAGGTTTTTTATTTTTTTATTTTTTTTAATAAAATGATTTCTTCTACCCCATTTATCTTTATTATTAGAACAGCCAACAACAATTGTCCAGTGACTGCAGTAGAAAGTTAAAGTATGTACGTAGTTAGTTCCATTGAAATTACCAGCATGGTCTCCCAAAATGGCCGGTTGGGTGTTCCAGCATGCTTCTGCAAAACCTCTGTGTCTTAATCCAAAAACACACTGCTGCTTCAGCACCATGCTCTTCATGTGTTGCCCTTACCACCAATAGCAAGTGTCATGCATCAGCAGAAGATTCACACACAGTGCGGGATAATGAAAAGGTATGGCTTGGGATCTTTCTCAACTTCAGCAACTAGTCTGTCCTCATCTATTGGTTTACACACATGAGAGGCAGCAACAACAAGAGATAAGGAGAGGAAGTCGAGCTGCCATGGGAGCAGAGGAGAAGAAGAGCTTTCTACAGGAGCTGCATGTGAGCAGAGTTTATTTATTTATTTTTTGCCTTGTAGATACAGGCACCAGTAAAATAGTTGAAACTGGTGAAAAGTGAGCAACAAACTTGTAAATAACGTCTATAGTTGAGCCAACATGATGACTGAATGAGGATTGGTGTATACCAGATAAAGCAGCGAATGACAGTAAGATGTATTCAGAAATACAGGAGACCACTAAGTGGAAGAAAACCTTAGCTTCTGAACAGTGCATTAAGGTGATTGCACTGGATAATGCTGAGAGGTTGCTGGGAAACATAAGTGAAATACTTAAAGCAATTCTATATTGTTACAATATTGATGGAAGATTCCAATTATGAACTTACTTATTCATTCCATGTAGTGATTTATAGCATCAACCCCAATATCACAGGAAAAGTAAAGTTATATCTGGTGATTCAGATGGCCTGGGGAAAAGTTTCTCTGGAGGGGGGAGGACAAGCAGTGCCTTTCTTGGATTTGCACGGTTCCGTGTTCTATGAAGGCATGTTGTAAATGAATAAACTGACTTACGTTCGTCACCAATTGGGACTCCACACTGTGTTGTTCATCCTATGTGAGTCTTGCAGGCCTGTTACTTGACCATAGTTCAAGCTGAAATTCAACTTCATTGTTGTGTATTAGAAATAAAATTAAATTCTTGTGCTCTGGCTCTCTCTGCCACAATATACAACACACAATAGCACAACAATGTGAGGTGCGTATGGGTGTGCCAGCTGTTCAGCAACTTGCCTGTGGAAAGAAACTGTTACTGAGATGAGTGGTGTGTGATTTGATGTTCCGGTATAAGGGGTTTTTTTTGTTTGTTTTTTTCCCAGGCGCAATGAGTGAAAACAAAACATTAGCGGGGTGCCTGGTGTCCTTAATGATGTTTTGGGCTTTCCTTTTGTACCAAGTGATGTAAATGAAGTTGTGGTCGTTCCGTGCCAGTGGTTTTCCTGCTGTCTAAGGTCTTTGTAAGGTCCTTACAGTCAAAGGTCTTTGAGGCAGTCCGCAGTCCTGTGCAGTCAGGTTGCCAAGCCACATTGTGATACAAGAGGTCTTCCGTCAAAGGAAGGTTAAGCAAAGTTCAGTGCTCTCTGTGAAAGATGTAAAGTTGAAGTCACCATATTCCCTACAACTGCCACCATTCTTTATGATAACATGCTGTTGGTGAACAAAGTAATTGTTATACTAACGTCAAAGTGTTCAGCTTTTATGTGCATGTCTTTTCATCCACTGTTGAGAATTAATTGAATCTTGGCTGTTGTCTTGTAAATGTCATGTCATGGTAGCCTTTGGGGCAATTTTTTTTTTCTTTCCCCATTGGGGGTTGCCAAAGCAGATCATCTGCTAGACTGAGTACCACCTAACCCAGCAAAGAGATCCTCATATTTGATTTGGAAAAGGCTTTTTACACCAGATACCCTTCCTGATGCAACCCTCCCAATTTATCTGTGCTTGGGACCTGCGCTTAAAAGTGAAGTGGCAGGGGAGCAACCCAGTGTTCATTGTGTTGGCCAAGGACTCTTCAATATGCGGTCAGGAGGAGATGGGGATCAAACCGCCAATCATGCGAACATATGACCCTCTCTACCTCCTGAGTAACAGCCACCCCACAATGCCTAGTCTATATGTACATAGTTATTTATTCATCTGTAGATTTTTCTAATTTTTGCCTTTCATCCACAAACAAACTGCATTTTAGAACTGAAAAGACCTCTAGGAAAACCACTTCAGAAAATCAGTTTTGACTTTAAGGTTAGTGTTTAATAATAATAATAATAATAATAATAATAATAATAATAATAATGACAAACTTTATTCGTATAGCAAATAAAGGAATCACATCCACCAAGTGGGTGCATAAAAAAGATGCACCTGCTTTAAAAATGCTGTAGGTACAGAGTCAACACATGAAGTGGAGGAGTTAGACTCAGTGACAGTCTTGCAGAGCTCAGCTAATGTAATCCAGGTAAATTTTCCCATACATACATCTTTTTTTACAGGGTTTATTGAGCTCATCTGTGTTCACATCAGCAATAATCTTGGCTGAAGCTGATAGAACTTATTTTGTTAGTAAAGAATGATGTGAGTTCTTCACAGTTTGATGAACTGTGGATGTTTGGGGGCAGTGCTGAGCAGCTGGTCAATAGTGCAGAATAATATTCTAGAGTTCCCAGCATTCAATGTAATAATCTTGGAAAAGTAATCCTTTTCTTGCCAGACATATTGCCTTTTTATAGACGGTCATGGCTTCTTTGAGTATATTACAGTGAACTGTGAGCCCAGTTTTCCTCCATTTTCTTTCAGCTGCTCAACAAATTCTCTTCATCTCATTAACACTGCTGTTGTTTAACCATGAGGAGATTCTGTCCGATAACCTTTTTTTAACTTTTAGTGGAGCAACAGCATTTAAAGCAGATGACATGGTATTATTGAAATGTTCAACCCTGTCATTTACAGAGCAGCCATAGCTGTGTGATTCAAATTATTTCATAATATTACAAAACTTTTCTTTAGCTTTGCCATCAAGGAATTAGTTTGGTATCAAAAAATACACAGAAATAGGCAACTGTAACACTGAGACGTCTGAGACATTCATAATGTTTAACCCTGCTGTTATTACCAAGTCCAGAATGTTACCATGCTGATAAGTGGCTTCTTTCACCTGTTGGATAAGTTCAAAGCTGTCTGGTAAATTCACAAGCTCCATGGCTTTGGAGTCACTCTTTTTGTTAAAGTGCGATCAGCTCTGAAAATTCCTGCAAAAACACTGATGAATATCTTGGTGGTTGATACAATGTAATGATGAGCACTGATAATTCTGCTTTCAACTCAAGAGCAAGATATTCAAATGATGTAAATTCAACCGGGTCAATATCATTACACACAAACTGTTCTGAAAAAATGACATCAATGCCTCCTCCTGTCCTGTTGTGTCTGACTGACCGATAAAAAGCATAATTTAGAGGACAAGTTTCTGTCAGTGTAGCTACACCAATAGTGCTGTTTTGCCAGGTTTCAACTAAAAACATAAAATGCTAATTCTTTTCAGTCATCAGATCATTCACAAAAACAAGGATTTATTAGCCAATGATCTGACATTAAAAAGAGCTAATTTCAGCTGTAGGGATTCTGTGACAGGAGATGAGACTGACTGTGGCTGAACAATGATGAATTTCAGATTACTGAAACTGGTTCCAGATGGTCTGTGATTGCTACGATGTGTTTGACCATGCCACCGGCTTTTAGAGAGGTATGTTTAAGGGAAGTGGCACGGCGTCCGTCTCATTTCAGATGGACATCTGAGTGATGATGCCCGTGGTTACTGTTGTTTAATATTTCACCAATTTTGATTGAGCTGCAGTGTGGCAGCTTTCACTAGCCCCTTTGGTGTTGTCAAGGCTGGGACCTTGGAGAAAGAGATGGTGGTGGAGAGAGGGATGAGGGGTGTTGGGTCTCTGACTGGGACAGAGACAGTCTCTGGATACCTTGTGTGATGTGAAGCAGAGGGTCAGGTGAGACTTTCTGCCTGTGCAGGCTGACTTTGGCACTTATCTGTGTATTCTTGTTTTGGTACATCATGCCAAGGGCATGAGGCAGGTTGTTGCCAAGCAGTCTGCAACCAGTGATGTTTGGGTGTACTCCATCAGGCCTAAAATGTTCTTTACAGTTCCAAAAGATATCGAAGTTGTCAATAAACCTTATCACATGATTGAGGCATTCCGATGTCAGCCATGTATTCAGGGTGAGGAGTCTGCTGAAAGATTTGATGCCTTTCCCCAAGGTTGGAATGGGGCCGGATATGAATACATGTTGTGATTGACAGTCGATCAGTTTCTCCAGTAGCAGGCAAAAGTCTTTTTTCAGAACCTTAGAGCCAGTTTTCCTTTGCAGAATGTCAAAAGATCCAACATGACTAATAATGTTTCTTTCACTTGGATGTGCAGAGAAGATGCATAGCAGCAGCTCTGTCATGGTGAGATTTTCAGTTTTGCAATTCTTACATGCCTCGTTATACAGTCCCCAATCAGAATGGTGTCTGGCTTATGAGGTGTGGGTTTACCTGTATTATTTCTGGCCCTTGGCTTGTCAGATGGGGAGTTAATAATGTTTCTCCTGGCCTTGGGCCTTGCAGTGGTCTTGAGGTTGTTTCTTGGGTTTTGGCCAGCCTTACTGCTCGTGGTGTGATTAGTGTCCCTGGCCTCAACGTGGTTAGTATCATCGTCAATCACAGGCAGTGGTTCATACCTGTTTTGCAGTGAGAGTTCAAGTGGTGAAGTGAGCATTGGTGCCCTCTTATTTAATTTCTTGGTGGATTTGCTTTGCAGCGGACAACGTCAGGCCAAGTCCTGGCTGAAGTGGATGCTATCGGTCTGGTGCCAGTCCTGTGCCATAAGTAGCATCATTAGGTGAATTTAGATTGGGAGCCTCAACAGTTGAACCAGTGGTCTTCGGACACGTCCAGGGCAGTGTGTTGGTCAAATCTGTGCCAGGATGCTCCACAGCACATAAGTAATCCCGTGTAAAGATGTCTGTCCGTTTTCAGTGACATGTATAGAGGCTGCTCTTTGATGCTGTGTTTCAATCTTCTTTTCAAGCAGTGCAATTCTCTCTGTCACTCCAGTCAGTCACTCACACTCTGTGCCGCTCACAGATGCCATATTCTCTCTGTCCTGATAGCAGGTTTCCAGTCACAAAGACAGCACAAAAGGCTTGTGCTATTTGGAGGTCACGCTCACTCAGTACCAAGAAATAAAAAAGCGTTGAAAAATATAATTAATCATTCATTTACGTCTGTCATGTATAAGTATCCAGGATCTTACTTTCTAAAACTTTTGGCAGAGAAAAACAAGGATATCAGGAAAAGAATATAAGCAAGGCAGGGAGCAAGCAGGAGAAGCATCTGCTCTGTAGGAAAGCAGGAAGATGCAGTGAGGTGTGACATTGCAGCAGCAAGTGCCCACTGCCTGTTGGTTTGGCATGCTTTTCCCAGCACTTGAGTTGTTGCACATTTGCACATTTTGTGTTTGCATTTTGACAGGGATTTTTTTATTTTTTTTAAACAGTGCTTGCTTGAAACAGTTATTTGTTTGTTTATTTATTTATTTTTGAGAACAAGGAAAAGCATAATTCTCAGAAATACCCATCTAAGTGTGGATGAAGGCATAAGTGACAGGCTTGCACAGAGAGGCTAAGGAACCTTGAGGAAACACAAGCAAGCTGATTCACAAAGTACAAATTTCATGACACATACACGGCATTTAGTGCACTGCAAATACCGAAGCAAATGTATGTCTACACGAAGTCTGACAACACACCTGCATTAAGACATATACATGAAATCCAATAAATCAAGCAATTTGCTGTCATTACATCTAATTTGAGTAACACAAAAGGATTTTTTTCTTGTCCCAGAACTCAATGTTTTTTTTTTTTTATTATTTCAAAATGATGTGCTAGCTCAACTATTCTATTAATGCTAATGAGATACTAATCTACCATTAAGATATTAAGAGCTGATAAACTATGGTATGATAGATAACAAACTATTCATTATTTCCACCTGAACTCATTAATTCATCATGAACTCTATGTTTATGAAGGTCTTATAAGCGGTTCATTATTTTAAGTGTTTTCCATTAGCCTAGTATAATTGGATGCTTCTCAACAAAATGCATGCAGTGACTCTCATGTTGGCTGAAACAAAGACGCATTGCAAAGTGAGGGTGCACACAATGGAGCTATTATTCCCGGAGAGAATGTTATTTGTAGAGTGAGGAAAGGAATTTGTGCTCCTAAGTGATGTGTAGGCTCCAACCTATTGTTAGAGTCATTTCCTCAATATATTTTCACAAAACAACCTTGTGCTTCATCACCTCATTAACAATAGCGTACAATTTCGATGCTCTGGCTTGAAACAACAAAGAGCCACTGAGATGAATGGGATGCTGAGAGACACTGGCCGTATGTTCCAGCTGTGAGTGCTGCTGATGTTTTAATGAAAGTGAATGTGCCAGGCCTGCTATTCTTTAGAGCCACCACAAACCTTGGCCATAATAGCCAGCAGCCACAGGGGATCTGAGCATCCACAAATGCATCAGCAGCCTGAAAGGAGAGGACATGCGGGCAATCACCTCAGCAGGCCTGTCATTCTGATCGCATATACATCAACAGGGGACCAGCTGGGATCAAACCAGCTTAGTAAGGGTCATGGCAGTGACAAACAGGAGCATTAATATCACCTAATGGCATAGTAAACACTTCTCAAAAGCTACAAAATGACAATACAAGAAGGGTTAGAAATTGAAATCCCCATGTTGTGCAATTGGTAGACCCTTGAGCAATTCGAGAGTTCAGGATTCCCAAAGGGGTGTCCTGGATATTGCTCAGTACTTAAGGTAGACTGTTGTATCAATGACAGGATGGATGTAAATCCAATCAGCATAACTAGAGACCAATCTAAAAGGCAAAAACTCATTGAAAATATGAGATGACAGGACCTACTTTCGTCTCCTGGGTGGTAGAATATCAAGACAAAAGAGAGAAAATGTATAAGACATAATAACGTTCAAATCATTGAAAGATACAGTCAGGTGAAACTGGTTGTGGAGGGACAGAATCACTGATAAACAATACTGAAGGAAATAGCATTTGTATAGAAAAAAAAAATTGTTTCAGATTGTCTGGATACTCTGAAAAATTTTATGTCAAGTTTGATTTACCAAGTCAGTCATGGTCAGTAGTGCTTGAATTAAATCATCCTCTTACTCCCCAACAACAAAAACAGCAGCTCACCCCAGTCATTCACCTCCCTCTGCTTCCTTAAAGCTTCCATGCATTGCCAAGGAAACCACACAGTGCCAAAATCACAATGGGAGTAATTCCAACCTTAATCCATTGTTGACAAATTGACTGTATGCAGTGTTTGATTAGCTGTGACATAGTTAAGCTTACATTTAACGGTGTGGGTGATGACTATGGCTTTCCCTTCTGGGCTTTGACTGACTGACAGTGCCTGGTAGTATCGGCACGTGACCCATATAATGAAAACTCAAATTTGGCTCGGCTTGCTGGAGCAGTGCTGCTGCTCAGTGATCCACTCAGGTACTGAAAACTAGTATACTTGCTGTGCTCAATGCTCATCTCATTACAGGCCCCAGATTCTTGCAGCCTGCAGTGGGAACTGACTTGAGTGCATAAGATGTTAATTCATTTCAGGACTTATATGACTTGGTCATATAAGAATTTGAAAATTAACTAACTTGAATGAATCATTACACAAATGGGCAAAAAGTCACACTACTATTGCACTACTGCATATTTTTATTAATATGAGCACATGTTGCTCCGTGGGGCAGCTGTGGTGCAGTGCAAGATCTGGAAACAACCTTGGAGTCCATTCTAACATGCCTGAAGTATCATGTATTCTGCATAGTTGGCTCGTATGTTTGTTATTAAGGGGAAGAATGAGTAAGATTCTCCAAAAAAGAAAAAGAAAAAATGCATAGACTCATACAAAAATAATCCTCTCAATCATTACTTACGACAAAGTGGGAACCTCTTGGACTGAAAAAAATGAAACCAATGCAGAGATCCCAAAAACTGCACTTCCTCAAGGCGGGCTGATTTTTTTTTTATAACTCACCTATTTAAATTATATGAGGGATTCAAGTTATGCATAATTATTGCCATGGCTCGTTTGAGTGACAGCTAGCCACTAGATTTCAGTAGCCAGGCTTCATTCAGTCTGCCTCAGTTCCACCCAGGCTCCACCTCATTGCCCATTTTTGGATTAGCTGAGTCAGCCACTGCCAAGATGGCGACGGCTGGAGTCACTGTCACTGGACTTCACAGTGGCTCTTCAGAAATCTATGACAAGAGACTACATCCACATTTTATAGCGTCAAGGCTTATGACCCACTAGATGTCTGTGGCGGTTTTATATCTGCCCTGCCCTCTGCCTGTATTTTCTTATTTGGCTGTGTTTAGGATGTTTCTGGGTGTCAACATTTGGGCAGTAGGTGATACACTTTTGGCAACCGTGATCAGGGTGTATGCCCTTCTGGTAATTTGTACCCAGTTTGCTGTAGATGGGTGTAAAGCAGCAAACCATCTTACTGAGTGCCATTGTCAATGGCGTTGCTAGGGTCTCTTGGGGCTCCGAGCAAGAAATCCCTGAGGCCCCCAACCCACCTGTGCATGCCGCAAAAATGTGTTTTTTTGCACACATAAATGCACAATTTCCGGGACATTTGAGATGAATACTGAAAAAATAGATTAGTGGTTCTCAAAATGACGTCCGGGGAACAACAGAGGTTCCTGAAAGGCCAGGCCTATCAATAATTGTTGTTGTAAATAAGTGGTCAGGGCCACCCTAGTGGCTGGAGGCTCCAAGCAACTGCCTGGCTTGCCTCTCCGCATGCCCTGCCCCTGGCCACTGTCACTAACCACTTAACTGTTATTGATATGTGTCCTCTGCCTTTTTTCTCTCCTGAAAGTCCCTGATTTGAAGGGCTTTCCGAATAAATTTTGTGTAATAATAATTACACAAAATGCAATAATGTGCAATAATGATCTAAGTCTAAAGAAAATTTATAACAGCAGACTTTCAGACTTTCAATGTGATCAGTGGATTTGCTCATGAAAACAAAGTAAATCTGCATCACATGTATGCATTTGCTCAACCTAGGTGAACTCTGACTCACAAATTCTCATCATTGACCAGTTACAAAGTATCGGGACAGTGCTGATGTTTGAGGGAGTGGGGAGGACTGGAAAGGCCATTTTTGCAGGTGTTTGAACAGACAAAACAAGGCAAGGGGCTGCATTGGTGGGAGGGTGTTGCTTCAATGATTTCAAGGTAAATTGTAGAAATACTCAATTCACATTATAAATTAATCTCCCAGGAATGTGCACTAGCACATATTTGATTGTCCACACCAGCTCTGTGATGGATTAGGTTGTGTTGCAGTGCAGCAAAAAGTTCGCAGCCAGTTAAAGGTTAAACTTTTGCCAGACAATCCTGCCTTGTTGCCTCTGGTCTGGCCTCATTAAAATGATTGAGGGTCTACATCTTCTCACACATGGTTAAAGTTGGTCCTGATGTGGCCTAAGACCAACAAATACTCACTATGGCACCAAATTTCTATCACTATCTATTTTGCAAGGATGTGCAGAACTTACTGGTGTGACTGGGCATTAAGGCTTACTTTTTCTGGTTTTGCTGATTAAAGAGGCAGATATTCACACAACCACAAGAAGTAGTTTGCCAAACAAAAAAACACAGTCTGTTCAATTGTTTGACTTGAATTCATGGCACTATCCTAAACAGAAAGAATTTGTTCAAAGTAGAAAACCATTTTAGATTATTAATTTATATAAGATAAACTTGTTTTAAAGGAGAGAGAGAAACCTACCTGATTTGAAATAATCTAGTCAGTCATGGAAAAAAAAAAATGCAACACAGTGCATACATTATAGACAATGACAACAAAGAAAAAAGCACATTGTTCCTTATTCTTATTGTTCCTTACTGTGCACAATCTGCAATATGTGAAAGGAAAAACGTGCATCTCCTGACATACTAAGCAGACACAATTACTTAACACTCAACCATTCCCAAGTATATTGCTTCTCAATAGAGGAATTAATTCACTAATATGACACTAAATTACAACATGGTTAACTACTCAGTGCGGATTAACCTGGTGTAAAAGCTCATCATTCTTGTGTAAACACGAAGAGAGGATATTAATTCAGCACCCCTCAGCTCCTGAAAAGTGGAAATCTACCTAAGCAGCAATTCGTTGAGGGTTCTGCTGGTGGCATGAGCTTGATTATGAATGAGACTGTTTATGGGTGGAACATTGAGACACAGTACCCAGTTGACCTGTTTCACAGCAGACATTTTGACGTGTTATAACACATAACACAGCTGTAATTAATAGCATTAATGATGGGTCCATTACATTTAAGTGCTTTAAGTTCCTCAGTAGGACCAGGAGCCCTGAAAGTCGTAAATCTAAATCAAATGCAACCATTATTAGTGTTATTAATGACACCTGTGTTTGTCCTTGTTACAGCAAGAGCAATGAAATACAAATGTATTATGAATGAAGCGAGGCATTTATGCCTTACATGTTCAACATATGACAGTTCTACAGATATCGTGGATGTAAATCACCTGTAAGTGTTCTCCATTTATCAACATTCAACAGGTTTCTACATATAGGTGCTATTTGTCATATTTGGTGAAAAAATAAATAAAATCATCCAGTTTGTTTTTGTGTCATGCGTGTCATGTTTTTGATGTACACGTACAGTATATAATGGACTGTCAGGGCTGTCGTCACATCAGCAGCTTCTACCAAACTTAAAACAAGTTTTTGTCCCAAAGACAAATACAAATGAAGGCACCCGCGTACATTTAAAAAGAATAAGCTTGATATTCTATACAGCGCTTGCAAACATTGTCATCGAGATAAATTGGGGGACCTTTTTTTGAAGAGGCCATCAATCACTTGTCTACTCTTCACATAGATTTATATATTATACATTTATGGCTGTTATCTAGAGTGCCATTTGATGAGCGCACAGAAAGTTTTGCTGAAGGGCAGACAGCTGCGAAGGGACACATACTTTAATTAAAAGTTCATATGAATTTTTGCAAATTTGATTCTGTCTGGAGGCAGCGCTGCCATGCTACTCCTTTATAAGCTTTATGATTGTTCTGACTCAGTCTGTCAAAAACATTACAGAGGGCCTCCTACACTTCAAATGATGTCTGAAAAAATCGTTTAACATTATTTTATGTTTAAAAGTCAAAACTGACATTTTGCATAACAAATTACCAATATTAGTTGGGTTTTTTTTTTTGACTGAATTGGACTATTTTTTTTCTATCTATTATAAGCAAAAAATTATCTTTCTGAGCACAATATGATTTCCAGATTTCAATGCCACCTAAAGTGACTTAAAATACTTTTTCTTACTTTATTATTGCAAGGTTGGCACTTGACAAGCCTGGGGCAAAGACCCTCCTCCTGAAGTGGAGGGGAAAGTTATATCTGAAGTGAGTGTGAGATTCACTTTATTTAAGAGGCAACAGAACCACTGAAGTCTGGATGATGTGAGCAAAACAGGAATAATTGTTTGTCCAATCACAAAACAAGCATCTCAACAAGTCAACAAGGCAAAGAGTGAAGGCGGTGAAACAAAGGCTGTGGTAGCTTAATAGATAGAAACTGAAGAAAGTGACAGCAGTCTCATCTGTTAATATTATCCACTTTTGCACCCAGCCCCCTTTTTTTGCATTCAAGAAGAAGAAGAAAAGAAGAGACGTACTTTATTTATCACATCACATCACAATGCACACTACATGCACACGCCATGCTTCTTGTGAAATTATATCTTCGCATTTGACCCATCCTTGGTCAGTCCTTCCTCCATGGCAGACCAGGAGCGGTGGGCTGCCAGCCGACAGCAGTACCCAGGGACCCAGTTCTTTTCGTCACCATTGGTGGGAATGAATGAATTTGGGTGGCACGGTGGGACAGTGCCACCCAAATTCATTCATCTGAAAAGTCCTTTTTTCCCCACACAGTCCTGGCTTTTTTTTTTTTTTTTTCCCCCATACATGGGACCCAATTAGACATTACATAACATGAAAAATAGAGTAATCTGTCCTGAATAATGTTTCATGTCTTCCCCTGCTGTACAAAGACTCTGATATGATGATACACAAATGGACAGGTGCTTGTATCCAACATGCAAATTAAGGGAATGCAAGAGTATTCTACCACGCACAGCTGGAATGTGCTACACTACCCTGCAGACAAATGGGTGCACTGGTGCTGAAGTGACAGCAATAGTTTGTGTGTGTGTGTGTGTGTGTGTGTGTGTGTGTGTGTGTGCACTTGTTTTTCTGCCTTTGTGGGGTCCCAATAGCAGCAGCCCCCTCACGGTGGGCACTTTGTGAGAACCAAAATAAAGGACCCCATCATGTTAATCATTAAATTTCAGGGTGAAGACTTGGATTAAGGTTAGGGTAAGGTTAGGTTTGGGTGAAAGCGCAGTGCTCCCCCAAGAGCAGGGGCATGGGCTCTCGGGGGCTGTGGGGATCCAAGGGATATTGGGACCCTTTTTATTTGTGTCTTTCCCCACAAGTGATGGAAAGAAAAAGAAAGACATCCCTTTATTGTCACACACAACATAGAACATGCTACACACATGCCATGCATTGGTGAAATTCTTCCTCCGCTTTTGACCCATCCTGGAAAGTCCTTCCTCCGCGGCAGACCAGGAGCAGTGGGCTGCCAGCCGACCGGCGCCCGGGGACCCAGTTTCTTTTTCATCACCATTGATCAGGTGGTGATCTTCATGCATGTTTTTTAGAGGGTGGGGTTTCATTTTATAGAGGATCCCCCAGGTGAACACGGGGAGAACATGCAAACTCCACACAGAAAGGCCCCTTTACTCGAGGGGGCAGCAGGCACTGAAGGCATGGTGGAAGACACGCCCTCAGCGCCCACAGCGCCCCAGGTGGGAATCGAACCCAGGACCTTCTAGCTGTGAGGCGACAGTGTTGCCACTGTGTGTGTGCGTGCGAGCCTGTACTTGCTACAAAGTGAGGACCAGAATAGGAGTTTAACCAACAGAATGATGACATTTTTGGAAAGATGACATTTTAACTGGTCTTCACAACTTCAAAGGGCTGTTTGAAGGTTAAAACTTGGTTTTAAGGGTTAGATTAGAATTAAGTTCACCTTTGGTTAGGGTTTGGCATTTAGTTGTGATGGTTACAGTTAGGGTAAGGGGCTAGGGAATGCATCATATCAATGAATGCCCTGACAAGGATAAAAGTGTGTGTTTGTATGTGAAGATGTGTGTATGTTGTGTATGTACTCGCCATTTATTATCACTGAAGTTAATTCCTTCTCATGCTGGTATTTAAAAAGAGCCTTCACATCTACTCATGTGTGAATGTGTATAACTCATGGTTTGTGAATGTGTGTATGTGTTTGTTTGTGTGGCTCTCCCTCACAGCCGGCTGTTAGAGGGATTGGAAGCACCATGTAGGACAGCCCAGAAGAGGCTGGGCACTCTTTGCAACAGAAGGTACGTTGGTTGTCTGGTGCTGCGCTGTTCATCAGCTGCGACAAGCTGCTACCTCCTGTTGAACCCATGTTCACTGGGTGGTCAACACAGAGAGTGCAGAGTGAGAGGAAGAAAGATAGAGATATTTGGGTACATGGAGAGAGAAAAGGGTTAGTAGTTTTAACAGGGAAGTAAAAAATCAAGAGAAAGAAAGGTTTAGGGAGAGTCCCAGTCAGTCAGTTAGCTAATTTAGCAGTATATTCACAGAAGGAGTTTTCTCATCTGACCATAACGGAATATATATACATTACAAGAACATTTGGAAGTGACAGCATGGTTCAGTCCTTGGTTAAGCACTGGCATAGCTTTTCTTTGCTTGTTTTGGGATGCCTGATTATTATTGTTGTGGAAAAGCAGAGAGAGCAACAGACACAGAAGAAAGACACTGATGATTAATATGAAGTTGACAGTTCTGCACACATTAAATGCATGGAGTGTGATCCCAGCTGTTACAGCATCAGTTGGTTGCTAAATATGGCAATACATAGACATTAATATGAATGAGCATGATAAGTATCTGTACTGTATGTATTATGCAGCAATGTCAAGGGAAGGTAAAGGGAAAGTCCACGCAAGGAAGAGAGAAAATTAAAACAAAAGGATATGAGCACAATTACTGTAGGAAAATAAAGCAGAGAGACAGTGACCAGTTACATAGTACTTTTTTCATCTTACTGGTTCCTGCACCATTGTAAAGGAGCAGCTTCACTCTCAATTTATGCAAACTGTAACCAATTATAATATTATGAGGAATACCATATAGGGAACATGGCAGCAAAGTGCGACTTAAGCATGAGGGCTATGATAAAAACAATGGAAAACTATGAAAATATTTAAAAGAATGCAGCATCTAACTAAATACTATATAGAAAGGTTTATATCAGTAATACTGTGCAGTCATTGTTATTAAAGACATTAAGTGAAACCGTGCACAAATAAAATAACTGCTTCCTAGACAATACAAGACACAGTCCACTCATTAAATGTAGTAGAACTGCTGTAGTCATAGTGTTGTGTTTGGGTAGGATTTCGACCCAATAGTAGACAATAATAGACAGGGAGCAAGGGTAAAATAGGAATTCATTGGGTGGATAATGAAGGAAAAGGGGAAAGGGAGATATGGATTGAAGTCCAGAAAGCCTGGGGGTCAAGCCTCCTGGATAGATGATCAACGGCTGTGGACGGGGGGCTGGAGACTCAAGGTATGCAGGAAACGTGTAGCTTGGAAGTCCTGGGAATAGCAAGTGAGGCAGGAGGCACTGAGGTGGAGAGCAGCTCAGAAAAATGCTAGAGCGCACAGAGCTCAGGTGTGAGTACAACGTTGGAGGCACATGGTAGTAGAAGCACAGATGAAACTAGGTGGTGATGGCTGTGGACTAGAGGCTCGAGGCAGCTGGAGGCAAGAGGCTAGGCAGCATGGTGGCAGAGACGCTAGAGCTGGAGATCAGTGCAGGAGAACGCAGGAGCACAAAGAAAAAGACAAAAGAGATCAAGCACTGGTTATCGACACAAGAGAAACAAAGACTAAATCTAAACTTCTACTCACAGGTAGCACTAGTAAAGCGGCCAACTCTACTGCTAGGCAGCGGAAACAATGTGGCAATGAGTCCTCTGCAGTCCACAGTCTTTATGCTGTGCTTGATTGTGATGAGTCCCAGCTGTGTTGGAGCCAGCTCCCAAACCACCTGGAGAACCACGCCCAGCCTCTGCCAAAAAGAGACCAAGACCAAGCCCCACACCTCTCCACAAGAAAATACCAGAATTTCCCAAACCACCACACACAGTGCATTGCAATAAATGGACACTAAATTGTTAATTACATATACTGTTCAAGTTATGATGTGCTTCTTATTTACTGATCCCTTTGAGTGACATTTGATGAACTATGTTTCATTAAAATAACACATTTCTGAATGGAGTCTGGCTTGCTGAATATAAGAGGAGAAGCTGACAGTAGCCCTTGAACCTTGAAACCTTGAAAAGAAATCAGTTCTAAGAGAAAAAAAAAAAAAAGCATAGAATTTTCCCTGTCCCACTTGTTTATGTTCCAGCAAAGTGGATTATGCTATCACTTGAAAAGCACAAGTTGTGCAGGCTTTGAGTCTGCCAATGTACCAGCATGCTGTATGAAAACACGCCCCCTTTGAAGTAATCTAAGTTAAATCATATGAAAATCAAGAGTTTGTATGCAAAGTATTTAGTTTTTCTGCTTGAATAAAAAAAACATGATTTTTTTTCTTTTTTTTTTTGCTAGGAGCATAATAAAACCTTAGAACACATGGTTCTAAGCTTCTGTGAAATGCTCATAATTGAAATCAGTTATATCAGCCGGATCTGCAAAATACATATTTATTTATACAGACAGTGTGTTTATCATCTTTTTTTCTAAATGCAAATCAAGTGAAAGTTACAGTAACTTTGAAGCAGCAGGAAAGAGAGATGGAGAACATGTATAGTTAGCACCATGTGGGAGGAAAGAAATAGAAGATAACTGCAAAAAGAGAGTATTATTATGCATGCCTGTATGTTGACAGATCTAATTCAATTAACCAGCAGGAGTTCTGACCGAGAGGCAAGCATTGTCACCCCGATGCCTCATGTTTGGATGTGAAGTTATGTAAGACGCTGCTAATACTGTAACAGCCGACTGGGTTGTGGGGGGCAGGAATCTGCTGCTCAGTTTTAATGAGTTGGAAGTATAATTGGAAAATAAATAAGAACAAAATATATTAGGAGTGATTACTGACCTGAAGGAGATTGGTCATCAGTCTTTTTATAAAGCGGCACTTCACACTGTGGAAAATCTCATGTGTAGTATGTGTGCCTAATATGACATTTAATTAGAAGATTACATTCACTGTCATTGTCATATGCCCCTGTGGCCCGTTAAAACCCAACTGTATAATGCAGATAGGAGAAAATTAACTGAGGACCTACCAGTTTTTTCTTTCTTTTCTTTTCATTTCTTTTCATTTCTTTTTTTTGTACCACCTTTGAGATGCACTCCATAAAGTTCTGCATGAGCCTGAAATTTCAGCCCAACTTTTATTTCCCTCTTATGCCAAAGAAGCAGCCCAAAGCTAAAAACTTTCTCTCCTTTCTTTCTCTCAAATCCTTCTTTTGCTTTTATATAGAGCGGGAAAATACCTGCCGCCTTTTCAGAGTTGCTCCTCACAGTCAGGTGTAGACATTCTCCTCTAGAGCTGACTGCTGTTGGCCCTGTCTTCTGCTGTTGGCCACTGAGTCCTAATGTCTGAAAAGGTGATATGCGATATGCATGAGGGCACCTTGACAGCAGCATTGTTGATGGAGAGCGGGTCTCTGGTCCAAGTATTCTAAATAGTGGCCTCATGGTAACAGACCAGTTTCTTTAGGCCTCCATTATTAAGTCAGGCTTATAAAGATTCACAGTTATATTCTCAATACTCATACATTAAACAACACAGAATTAATAACAGCTCATGTTTGCAATTCAAATTTTCAGCCATCAACTTGGCTAGAGAGAGAAAAAAAAATCCTACTTAATTCTCAGAGTATTGTAGTGAGAATAGAAGAGTTCAAGATGTGTGTCAGCAAGCCTCTGTCCTGCACTAAAGTCACTGAAAAAATTATTTGTGTGGATACTCTTACTGTAAAATATCAAGTTGTAGAATTTTCTTAACGAAAGAGAGCAACGTATCCGCCTGAATCTAACATCATTTTAAGTCGACATGATGGTACTGATGGTACTGTTCATAGATTTTTAGAACA
Source organism: Chaetodon auriga (assembly GCF_051107435.1). Lineage (NCBI taxonomy): Eukaryota > Metazoa > Chordata > Actinopteri > Chaetodontiformes > Chaetodontidae > Chaetodon > Chaetodon auriga. Next base: position 14,298,188 of record NC_135076.1, read on the forward strand.
GCCTTGATAGTAATGTCGTTCTTGTCTTATTACTCCTCCTTGGTTATAACAGCGTTTTCCAACAACTTGACGGTGGGATTAGCTCCGCCCATGGCACTGATTGGCTAATCATTAGTTCCCCTGTGGCGCTCACTGAATCAATTGCTTTTTCAACCAAGAAATGGTTGTTTTCACATCATGCTGGCAGCTGAATCAGTCAGCACGGTGGAAAGGGTAGATTCAAAGGTCAGGACCCAGGCGAGGGTGAATCCAGGGTAGGAAGTTGAACCATCCATTGAGCAACGCACTTAATCCTCTGGTGATCAGGTCGAACTGTTCACATAGCCAATACTTCAGACTTGATTAGAGACCTGTATCAAGACGCAGGGCGGTTTAAACTGATTTCTAACTTTATTTTAAATCCCCTCCCAAAATAAGACACTGTAATTGTTTCTAATTTTACTGAAACATTTTATACATTCAATTAAATGCCACAATGAAGTTGACTCCCCCCTCATGCGGTGGCTATAATTTATATTTTCATTTTAACAGTGTGTGAAATGACAATGTGATAACAAAGTGACAATATGAAAGGGGCTGCTTGCAGTAATTGACTCCCAGAGAACTATCACCCAAATCTGCAGCTTCCCTCAGGCTTACAGAGTTTATAGCGTGTGTCAGCTCGCTGTTTACTGTCCGACTGCAACTTTACCTTTTTCGTCATAGTCATTCATTCTAGCAGCACTCATAGCTTCGTTTTCAGCTATATTCAGTGAAAAACCTCACCACAGCAGACAGACACAGCTACAATATGATACAACTTTATTGTTAGTTTACACTAAAATTAGTTTTGCACACTGATTTTGGTTTAGCAACAGGATAGACTCTTGCATAACAGAATTCTTCAGCCTGTTATGTTGTAATGCAGAGACTAAATCACCAACTAAATCGTTACTGACTACCTTGTGAACATAGTGGAGCATTTAGGAGCGAAAGAGCCAACTACTTCCCTGGGGAGTTGGTAGAATCCAAAAACACAGCTAACAGAGACTCAACATTGGGCTTACACTTGTCACTTGACTAATGCGCTGCCCTTGTGTGGCCAAAAAAAAAAAAGAGAAAACGTCTGTTATTGCAGGTCTGATGATGTCTTTCACATGACCCCCAAACCACTCAAACTAGGACTGTCAAAGAAACAATCGTTTTCTATTTAGTTTATGAAAAGGCTGCTGTTGTTTGGATTTTTTTTCATCAAGATGCATCAATTAAACGGACTTGTGCTCGGGTGTGAGGAGAAATTGCTCCTCTACATTTGGGTCAAGTAATGGCACATCTGACTTGTACAACCCTAATTCCAAAAAAGCTTAATTGACCTCATTGATTTTTGTAAATACATGCTTATTGGGAGGGGTGTGGGTGTTTCCATGTTCAATGTAGTATTGAACGGTGTGCATGTGTATTCCACTCTGACCTTTCCAAGCTGCTTTTATTATTGACTGCTTTGGTGTGTTCAATAGATGTCCAGCGGTTTTTTCTCCACAACTTTGTTGAGGATGGTGGATGTGAGACGATGCATGGAGAATTACTGTGTCCCAACCTTCCACCACTGTGTCAGTACAGTTCAATAGTTCAGTGCTGGGAAACTCATGTTCTCCCCCTGGACCCAAGTTTGCCTGGTCTGTTATGGCTGAGTGGTGGTATGGAGTTTAGACTGTTTCAGGATCCAGTCACACTCCACTCCCCGGCAATACATTGTTGTTGAAAGTTAACAATTACTGGTTTGGTTTTGGCCTACTGCATTTTTTGGTTGGTATAAAAGGTAGGGATGTGTGTGAAAGTCAATTATGAGTTCGCAAAGTGGTACAAGAAACACTAGTCCTGTTTCCCATTTAGATTACAGGAGAGTGTTTTTGTCATACGTGGCAGGGTTTCTGTTATCTGTATTGACTATTTCTTTTATCAGGAAAATCTGGTGAAGTCTGATATATTAAAGTCTCTCCAGTCATAATTCCTGAGTGAGATGTGAAAATATTCTGCCTCTACAGGCGGTTTTTCCTGCTGCTTCTCTGATATCCATGCTCCCTCTTGCTCCTCACCTGATTGTATTCCTATCAGAGTTGGTGGTGATTGTTGCAACAGACAACCAAACAAAAAGGATCTTATTCATTAACAAAATTGTCTATCTCTGCTGGCTGCAGCACTCTCACTCAACATGATGACTTTATACCGCCTTATTGATTGCACATCTTTTGCATTAATTTAACCAAAATTAGAAGTACAATGGTATATTTGTCTATATATCACAGTCATATTACAGTTTGGAATAATAACGTTCTAGCTACTAAAGCCTTGGCATAGCCTGGTTTCTTTGGCAACCTTAGCTTACCTTCTAATTGCTTTTGACAGTGACTTTGATGAAGACGTTTATCAGACGTATTTTTCTACTACTTGCACATCTGCAACAGGTAAGCTCTCATTTTAATCTATGCAGTTCTGACTGCAGCAGCTTTGTGCAAGCTCTTGTTTCAGCTGTGTCTCATGGGCGTAACTGCACCATGATGAATTTACTAATGATTCAGGCTTTTTTTTTTTTTTTTTACGGAAACACATGGTTGATGCCATGAAAAGGCACTGAATAAATATGTTTTATTTACATTTTGCAACCTAGGTCAGAGCAGAGTGTGCTGCTCTCTGGACAGAGACCCTGGTGGCCCACAGTCCGTGTTGGACTGAAAAATTTGTTAAAACTGTTGTTTCATATTCCAAAATGCAAAAGTAATAACTTAATGGTGTCTGTATGGATTTGAGGTGATGAGGATTTCAATGTGACTAATATCCTTGGTTCACGTGCCATTTACCATCTCTATTTCCCCTCTGCATCCTATCACTCATACTTATGAGCTATATATTCAAAAGAAGTGATACTTTAAGGACCCAGTCTTTGCTGTCTAGAATAGCACTCACTTCTGTATTTGTCTTTGTGTACATTTATTGTGTATGTAACTGAAAAGCAAAATGTTATCTCAAAAAACAAAAACATGAAATAAATGAGACCAGTGTTTCAACATCTACTGGGATCTGGAAGTTGATTAAAATAAGTCGTTTTTTATAATTATATTACAAAAACTGTAAAGGATGCATGGCAATTTGTACAATGTGTTTATTCTGTTTACCTGAGCCATAGCACACATTAGCATCTCTCCAGGAAGAGAATCCAACTGGGCAATATGAAAACAGTCAACTGCCTCCACATCCCCACTGCATAATTTGCACCTGCATTTACATTTTTTTTTTTTTTTTTTTTTTTTGTATGCTAACTTAAAATGAGTCATCTGGTGCCCTGCCATCTTAAAGTAGATGGATTTGTCAGGAATTTGAATAAAATGTCACAATAGCTTTCATTTCTAATTCATATCTCGTTTCTCGTCTAGATCCCTTCCCCCCTTCAGATTCTCTTTTCTTTTTCTTATCTCAGTTAGTTTTTTGACACCCTAGTTTGGTTCTTTTGGTTTGGAATAATATCTCTGTATCTAATGTTTTAAATAATCTTTTGGTAGTCATAAAGAGCTCATGATGAAATAGTTGGTTATAACCGCTACAGTACCAGTCAAGCCTGCAGCACGGCTTTTCTGTAGACCCTCTTGGTCAACAGGACATGATGCATTTTAGATTTCAGACAATTAACACTACATTTCTTTTTGCAGAAATAGGAGAAGCACTTACTGCCGCCATGACAGAATTTGTGTTTGATTGACAGGTGGTCTCTGGGAAGACACTCCAAAGATCAGTCAAACCAGGGATCACACAGATTGCGCGTTTAATATGTGCTGGAAGTGTATTACTTCAACTGTGCTATAATTGGTTCTGTAATATTTCCAATTTGCAGAAACTGCAGGTTCGGTTACCATATCATTCTTCAAGCAGTGAGACATTGCTAATTATCTATTTTTTGGAGTAACAAGCAGAGAAAGAATCAGAGAGTGAGAGGCAAAGGGGTGTTGTGTTATTTCATTCCACTGCACTCTGACCCCTCTAGCAAAATGAACTCCTACATCTACTGTGTGAGTGTGTGATATGGAAGGAGGCCACTTTCTATTTGCACTGTGTGCAAAATGGTGAGTGATAGCTCTTGTAAATTATCTGATCTATAAACTATAAATTATTTATGTACATAAAGAAGTTTCACAGAGAATGAAGGTTTAATTTGCTATTGTAGTTATTTTGCTCCATTTTCTTAATGACAATATATTGACAGATTTTTGTGTCTACTCTTTTTGTTGTTGCAGTGAAGGTCATCCGTTCGAGAAAGATAACTGTGGGGCAAGCAAATGAGCAAAAATGGCAGTGTATGTACAACAGTCGAGCACATCACTGCATAAAAATGTGCTATACTTGCTGCAGCTTCAGAGATGTAAATAGAGGCAATCTACCGGAAAAGGAAATGGATATACATTCCTATAAGGCAATGCAACTGATTACGTGATATTTTTGAAAAACTGGATATTTTAGATCACACACTGGTGGTTTCTCTGTGAGGAATTCTAGATGAGCCAGTGAGCTTATTTACACTTTGGAGGCCAAAGCCAATGCAGTTATTCATTTTAGTGCAAAAGGATTCAGACTGAAGTGATGTAACCAACGAGGTAAAAGTACTGAATGAATGTCTGAGCGGATAGATGGACAGTGTGCTGCAGGCATGTTTCGAGAACTTTCTGTGGACACAAGTGGTTAACTGCCAAAATGGCTACAACTTGTACTTTTGCATAACTGCTCATCTAGAACCACAAATTTAGGGTACAAAGTCAGTAAACATGTCTACTGGAAGTTTGATGGTCACACATAAAAATGCAGGTTGCAGCCTTTTTTTGCCATGTTGTTGTGAGTGATATAAATATGTGATAAGTATGATGGAAATAACAAACAGTACAAATCTGCTGAATGAGAAAAGGACACTGTCACATTGAAATAAACCCTGTGTTTGTTTCCTATTCTAATCATGTTTGATAAAAATGTCTGCTCCTTGCAGACATACTGCACTGTGCAGCCCTGCATGAAAAGAAAAAAAAAAAAAAAAACATTCATAACAAAGCATATGTTATGTCACCTTGACTAGTAGCAGGTGAACTTGATATATGATCTTTGTACAAGAGGTCAGCTTTCACTTCTGGCATTATTCATATTCTCCGATGCAAAACAACCTTCTGTGTTGCACAGTACATGTGCAGGCAAGCTACGAGGCATAAATATTCATGGAAAAGTGTCTACAAGGTGTTAAAGCCTACCTTTATTCAAACTTGCAACAGACATCTAAATTTACCTGTTGCATAATAATTAAATAAGCCAACTAAAGAAAGACTTTGAAATAATCAGTGAGGGATTGCATGCATGTAAGCACTTTCAAAGACTAACATATAGTATATATAAGGCAGGTAACTATGCAGAAAGATGTACAGTATTCAATAGAGAGATATATAGATAGACAGACAGACAGATGGGCAGAAAGCCAGAGAGGAAATTGGATATAAAAAAGAGTGAATTATTGAACACATGAGCTGATGACACAGTGCTTCCTTTTCTGCATGCTGATCTTCAAAGTGTGGCCGCAGACTTGCTCGGATCAGGCCATGCAGCGCAAAACCCTTCTGGATCCCCTAATGATCCAGCTAATCAGGTTAAGAATTTTATTTTTTTTTAAATAAGCCCTTTAATTTATTCAAATATTCAATGCGCAATCCTCATTTCATTTGAAATAATGAGAGACAAGGAGAGAGGGACAGAGACGGGGAGGGGGGCAGTGTGAGAGTGAGAGAAAGCAGCTGAAGAGAAGAGGGAGAGAATGAATCAGAGAGGACAAAATGTAATTTGTCAGCCTATTCAGACAGCCAATGCCTGAAATGAGAATTAACAGAGAACGTAGAAGACTGCTCTTTAATTGGACAAGTCTGCTCTTGACATTTTCAAGCCAAACTTCAGCAACGATGATGGCAGAGAATGTGTCATAACTACAAATTATTCTCTCTGCTACCAGCACTGATGAGCAGATTCACAAAGCCTTTTTAATTCGTTCACCATATTTACATTTTCTTTTCTTTTTTTTTTTTAATATCTCGACTGTGCTGTCCTTTACAATAATGCTGACAAGACTCTCAATGTTCACCCGAGGATGAGTAGACATACCCACATCTGCAGGAAGCATGTTTATTCTCTATTTCACTTTGGCACTTGACTTCTGGAGGCACCATTTAAGTTTGCAAAGACAAATGAATATTAGTATTTCCAATTTTTCTTTCCAAGTTGCTTTTTGTTTTCCGAGACGCATGCTGGAAGGCTTGAGGTATGACACCCGACCCAAATGTAATATGTGTATGTACCCAGTTCAAATATATTCTCTTCACTTTTACATAGCGCCATGGAGCAAACACCGAACAGCTGAACTTGATTTACAGTAAGCTGCATTTGCATCTAGCACTTTTGTGGGACTGCTCTGAAAAGCGCAGAGGACCACAGCAGATGTTTTAGCAGCTTTCAGAATCTTCTGTTTAAATGTGTCTAAATCTTCCACTGGACCTGCTACACAAGTTTAAACCACTGAAGTTAGGTTTTCTCTGTAAGGAAGCCAATTTGAGAATCTTTTCTGTCTGGGGTAATCTTGCCAAATCTGTGTGGGTAACATGGATGAGAGGGTCTTTGAACAAGGCCCCCCCCCCCCCCCCCCCCCCAACTACTAAAAGGGAGCTGTAATTGGTAACAGTAGAAAAACATGCCTGAACAGTATAAAATGTATGAGTATGAAGCAGTATGGTGGGGGAAAAACATAATGCAAGCTCAGCAAAATGCAGGGACAAATCAAGGTTTGGAAAGGGGAAAAATGTCCTGTAATCCACATGGCTCCATCACCTACGTACACACACACATACTGTACTCTGTCAGGTAGTCAGGGACAGAACATTTCTTGCTGACTAAGAGGGCCTGAAACCCAAATAATGTGTCTCATGTGCTGTGTGCAATCTTACCAAATTAAGTACCGGCTCAATCCACAGAAAAGTGAGTAGCGCAGCCTCAAATGCAGAGCTTGCACGATTTAATCTATAAGGTTAAATATTATCCAAAAATATATTGCTTATATTATAAGCAGTGTTGGGGTAACACATTACAAAAGTTACAGTAATTTACAAAATGATATATTGCATTCATTGATGATGTCAACCTTTTAGTAATATTCACACAAGGGACAAAAACTCTATGAATGTCATTAAATACAGCTGGGATCAGGAAACATCACAGCCACCTCACTAATGGTTAAAAACCAGCACAAAAATGACAGTTACCAACATGAACCGCCATGTTCTGAACAGACTCATTACATCAATTTTTTTTTTTTTTTTTAATCTGTACTCACCCTCAAACCAAACACTCTGATCTGGTGTTTCCCACAGCAGTCCCTGTCACAGTCGGAGCTCAGTATAGGATTATAGCAGGACATTTTGCCTATGCACAGTGTAGATTATCAAGGGTTATGCTAATGTAATAGAGTGGTATTGGAGGGATCTTGTAGTGAGACGGGGAACACTGACACTGTTAAAAGCAGCTGCTTGCTCCAGGCAAAATCACTCAACTCTGCTCCTATTGTCTGCTCATAACTCAGTGTGAAGCATGGATGGAGGTACGCACTCCGCATATTCTTACTGCATGTTTTCATCTTAATAAATTTAAATTATTGTGTGAAAAGTGGCACATTTATGTGCAAACACATGATTTCACACATCTGGCTACTGGTGTGAAAGTAATTGGAGAGTGTGAAAGCAAAGAATCCAAAACTAAAATTACAAATGCAAACTTTGTTACGATGGTTCAGACCAAACAAGACTAAATATAAGTGAGAATGCACTATTAGTCTGCTAAACAATAGTGTAATGTAAGGAATGTTACAAATCAATGGAATTAAATCAAGCACGTATTGTACAATACCTATGATTGAGTTGAATGTCAAAAATAAATATTCAACAGTACTTTTAACACTTCAAAATAACAATGATTAATGCATTTGGGCAGCTCTCTGTCGAGTCTTGTTTTTCAACAATATATATACGGTAAAGCTCAAATTCGCAATTAACCGCATAATGTTTTATTTCTTATTCAAAAAATAACTTAGGAACTGTTATTTTCAAGTTATCTCCAACTCTGATGCTGTGAAAATCGCACCTTTTGCTTTTCTAAATCTCACACACACACACTGAACAGAAACCTTTGCCGCGGAAATCAGTCTTTTAAAACTGTGACATGTTGAATTTTATTCATTCAGACTATCAGAAAAATAACCACTGCTGATGGACATGACCAAGAAAGGCATCAAAATGCGCATGAGGCACTGCATGTCGACAGCTGATTTCACAGCTATCAAAGGCTGTTCACTGCTGTAGGAATGCTGGTAATTTAAAAAGGAGGCACTTTGATTGCTGTGATTACTGTGCTATGTTGCCTGGTCAGTTAACCTAGATGCATTTAAAATATGTAACACATCTGCAATTATTTCTCCTGCTGAGTTGCTACAATTTTAATGAGTCAGTTATGGGTGGAATACACAAACCATCATTGGTGGGAATAAGTAAGGATGCTAATCAGATGTTTCTCATACTGCACAGTAGGTCTACCAGGTACTGTGCAAATGAATGTTGAAGAAGACTGATCAAGGCAATTGCTGGATGTTTTGCTGTTTACAGTCCAGAAATGTCTTCAGCCATTTCTCTTAAGACGCCTTTTCTAAGAAGTTTTGTACAACTTTTCTGATATGTTCTTGAAATTTTTAGGAGATAATGCAAACTCCTCAGGCACCCGTTTCCCCAGAAACACAAAGCAAAAGGGGCTCTAACAGAGAATGACCACCTTCACTTTAAAGACTGGATGCTGGGACTGCCAGAAGGACACTGTTTGAGGATTCCAGGCTATGTTGAGGCTTATAAGTCAAGGGGTTCAGGAGGTTAGTTAGTGCAAGGCCCTGCTCAAGGGCTTTTAAAGAATGAAATGAAAAATGCCTTTTTAACCCTTTTAGATCACATCCACAGTCATATTTTGCAAAAAATCTATTTCTTTGTGTTCTTATATCAAAATCTAAGCTTAAGCCAACCAATTTTAACCAAGAACATCATGATGTCCACCCATTAATCAGCCTATAACTTAAATAACACACAACTAAGATTCATTCATTCCCCAAATCTTGTTCCATTTCCTCAAAAAAAAAAACAAAAAAAACAAAAAACATTTTCATTGGACCCAATGGCTAGAATTTATTCACTTTGAGGAAGGTGGTATCTGCAGCAGCTGCAGATTATGCGCAAGGCACTTTACAGTGGACTCCTTCATCAACTACAAGGATCATGTAATGGGCTTCGTCTCTCTCTCTCCCTGATGGATACTGCTATCCTGTCAGTGTACACCATCGAGATTAGCGCTAACTAACCCTCCGCCTCCTGCAGTTGGAGGACTAAGTCTGGTGAAGGTGGTGGTGAAGTAGACGAGTTGTCCTCTACGATTGAAAGGAGGCTGGCATCCAACACCCAATCACTACAGCTCTTCATTCTCCAACATTCAAATCAAATTCCTCCCAATGTTATGTCCAGCCTGTCGATCCTGTTTCACTTGGAAATGTGTCACGATACAAAAAAAACAAGATACTCTCGAAATGCCATTTCATCTGTACTTTAACAATTACAACTCTTACAATCAATTCCTAAATAGATCGACAGATGGGAGGTAATGTCGGGGAGCTATAATGGAGAAAAATACCATCCTGTTTAAAACAGGCTTCAGCATTTTTCTCACACTGCAGATAGCTGAGGCAGGTTTCATTTATACAGAAAAGTAAGGGAGTTATGTCAGTTAAAGGTGCTCTGATGTAAAGTTATGGATTACCTTTTTCAGATCAGCTTTAAAGGAGGAAAGGTCTAATTTTGGCAGTGCTTTAAGCTGTAGGAAATAACTGAACCTCAAAGTCAAAACTAGACTCTGAGTCATGTACTGGCAGACTTCTAGCTGTGTGGCTGTGAGGCTCGCATAGGTGAGGTTAAAACATCTTCCTCCTCTGTATTTCTCTTTCAAATGAAGGAGTGCAGACTAGAACATTGTGGAACTTCAGCTTCCTCTCAGCTATTTTCTGAACAGTTTTGACTGTTAAATGGTTGGACTCTGGATTCACACAGTGATAAAAAAAAAAAAGAAAAAGCTGTGTCTCAACTATATGGTGCATACTGTGCTAATGTAAACTGTATAGTAGCCTTAAAAGGGCACTGTTTTTCACTTAGGATATGAGAAATCAACATTTTATAGTAACAGGAAATTGTGATACTAGTACAGTCGCACAGAGTAGTATACTGTGGATCAACAGCTCACTTAAAAAGACTGTTTTTGTATGAATACTCCCCTTTTTTGAGCATACTTTATTTCTCTTATTTCAGAGTGAACACACTGCATGCTATGACCATGTAGTTAGTGCTGTAGGTAATAAACCAGCTGGCCATTTTTACTATTTGTTGCTTACAGGTTGGAATTCAAAGAAAATCTGCAAAGAAATGACTTCCTTTCAGTTAACACAGTTGAAAGTAAGACGTGATGTGTGTGAACACTCAGAACACATGATAGTTCAATAGGTTTATACACTCATACTGTGTGCACTGTATGAGTCACTGTAAGTGCTGGGTGTGAGGTATAAAAGTTTGTGTCCCATTACACACACATTTTTCAGGGGGAAAGAAACACATTTCAGCACTGATGTCTTGATTTTTAAATCAAAGAATAAACTCAAATTCCTCAAGAGTCGCAAATGAATCATTTTCTGTCTTAAATTGATTAAAGAATAAATCAAATTAAATCCCAAACTTAACTAGGTCTTAAGGTAGAGAACTAAGAGCATATCAGCATGCCTTTTTCTGGAGAAAAGAGCGAGTAGAGCAATGGAAACACAAAACAGTTGTCTAGACTTTGAAGAGGAGATCAGCACTTAGGTTTGCCCTCACTGGTGCAGACACTCTCCTGCTTGAGTGTCAGGCTTTGCAAGGCTCTAATTACCTAAGCTGCCAACACCAGGTGAAGTGCATTTCAGCTAATGAGGCCTTAAACAGACAGCATCAGATTTTCCTCAGCATTGAGAAGAAAATCATTGTCAGTCTACACAAAACAAGGCATCGGGAATCTTTTTTATGTGAATGAAAACATTTTTCTAAAAACAGGTGGAGATCAGGCACATTTTTCTCCACATTGTTTTGTTCTTTTTTTTTCTTTTTTTTTTTTTTGCCTGTCAGATGATTTGCGCCAGTTTAACAAAAACAGTAGAACAGTCAACTAGGTTTGCATTATGCAGCTCTACAGAAAGGAAGCTTGATCAACACAGGACAGAAAGCCACTGCTCTCACGGAGGGCCTAAAACTGTCCGCATACTGGACTAGTGGCCACATCCCAATCAATGATGTGTTTTTATTTGAATAAAACTGCTTTAACGTCATTGTTTTTGCAACACACTTTACCTTTATGACATTTTAGCCCTCTGCAAAACATCCAGTATATACACTGTGTATGAAAATCCAACTCAAACTACAATCTAAGTTGGTCACTTCAGTGGTTTCATTGGCTTACCCAGATTGAGCTCATACTAAATGTTAACACTGAAAAACACGACCAATGAATCACTTACGACTACAGTTTAGGCTGGAGAATGAAAATGATGGGTGAATGTATTCATCTATTGCTTTTTCCAAGCATTTATTCCGTGTAGAAATTGGTATTTTTGCATGTATTAGGGTCAAAGTGTGAAGAGAATCTATTGTTGCAAGACAGAAGTAAAAACAGATTCGGAGAAAGTTTACCACCACAATGTAACAAGAATCTACGATGGTGACAGCTGATGACCATGAAAAGTTTCTTCTGCCAACTTGGACTGACATCACTGATGACACATGAGTCAAATTCTGCTCATAAATGAAAAGACAGAGTATATACACTGACAGCCACTGTATCGTTTCTTGCTCAAGGATATTTCATCAGCCCGCTGTTGATGTGTCTTTTTCTCAGGCGTCCTTGAACACTGTACCTAAAAAGGGACAGCTGGCCATAGCAGTGCCTGCATGTAGTATGAGATATTCAGAGGACTTGTGCAAAAATAAATAAATGAATTCCCAAAGGCACTTTGTGCGGCACACTAAATAATCTGAGGCCCATCATTTTTATTGTTACTATTATCATGAGAATCATAATTTTAACCATTTGCGTACCACAACATGTCTCTGCCCACATGTATGTGCTTAAGTTGGGACCTGTGTGGCCCTTGGCGGCCCTGCACCCACTGCTTCCCCATCTGTTTTCTGCCTTCCTGATGGAGGAGCGTGCCAGGGGAGGCCTTCTGCAGCATAGATCCACCCGACCTGAACCCATGATGCACCAGACAGGCAGCCCCCGTTAGCTGCAGTGACAAAAGACTCTGTTGGGTTTGTGGTTAATGAGGCACTACTGTGTATTCATTCAATAATAACAGCCATATGGTTGTCATCGCTGCACATGCCTCCCCACTTTGCTAGAAAGTTCAGCAGCATCTACAAGGGAGGACAATTAGCATGGTGATCAGAGGCGGGGCTTGTGGACAGGCAAGCCAGGCAGTTGCTTGGAACCCTCGGCCACTAGGGGGGTCCCGGCCACTTATTTACAACAATGATTATCAACAGGCTGGGCTTTCAGGGACCTCTGTTGGTCCCTGGACCTCACTTTGAGAACCACTACTCTATTTCTCAGAATTCATCTCAGATGTCCTGGAAATTGTGCATTTATGAGTGCAAAAACCAAATTTTTGCGGCGTGCACGGGTGGGGTGGGGGCCCCAGGGAATTCTTGCTTGGACCCCAAGAGACCCTAGCAACGCCACTGATGGTGATGTGCAGTGCAGTGGGCTGGGTGGGGGGTTGCTTTCTTAAGTTTGTTAATTAATTAGTGATCACTGTGTTTGGAAATTTAAAGTTGGACTATTGACAATATTAATTAAGGGGTTATGTGCCTAATAACCTACCCATTATCTGCCCAGTGTTATCACAAGCGTAAGAGTAAAGCACATTGTTGGTTACCATTTCAGTTCTCATCACATGTTTTCAAAATAGATAAATGTAAATATCAATAATACATTGACCACCAAGCCTCAGGTATTCTCTGTTTATTCAACTATTTACAATGTCGAGGTTTTTCCCCTTTACTTTTCCTGCTGGAATAACGTGCTGCAGCGTTTGAAACATCAATCATATATTACTCATAATGAAGGCAAAACTAGAGCACAGCTTGACATGAAGCCAGTTATATAAAGCCGATCTAAAGGACAGTGGGGTTCAGTTAACTATATCAAATGCTTGAATGAAAACATTTTTTTTTTTTCAAGTTTCCCATCGATTTTATGTTTCTCCCACAAGACTTTTAAATCTGAAAACAGAGAGGCTTAGGTGAGTGAAACAAACACACTAGCACCTTATCTCAGACCTGCATGCAACAACAAAATTAGTTTGGTTCTCCTTTGTGAAAAGTTGTAACCACTTTGTAAACTCATTTGTAGTAAAATGAATGCATCATGCATGGGTTTCAGTTACAGTGGCATTATGTGGCTAATTACATGGCATTTGACTACATAGTGACAACCAATACAGAAAGAAGAGTATAGTTGTGTCTGTTTCATGAAGCCCATTTTTGGAAAATAGCCAATCTACATTTAAATGATTTGTTATTTCAGGAGGATAGCACTGTCTTTGTCAGCAATCTGCACACACTGTTGGCAGGAGTCCATGTGTTCAGTTCTTACGTGAATGGGTTAGAAACAAATGGACCAGTATACTTTAAAAAGGGTTCAACTTACCAGTGCATGCGTTGATCGTCATCTCACTACAAACTGAGTTGTCATTTCCATCCAACCTTAAACACAGTTCCCATCCATTTATTTTTAAGTGCATTTTGGGCATTCAGAAAAAATAAATAAATAAAATAATGAAAATGTCAGAAGTTGGAAAAAAAAAGGGTCTAACAAAGTTTTTTGCTGAGTAAAGGTGGAAAAGTTGGCGTATCAGTCAAGCAAAATGTGACAAAGTGCAATGAAAATAGATTCAGCGAATGAATGCACACACAAAGTACCTCCAGTGAACAGACAAAAACATAGTTGGAGATGAAAACAGCAGATCTGTGTTGGAGAATGTAATGTTCCTCAAAATAACACTTCCAGTACGTCCTCTACATGGTTTTTCACTGCTTGAAGTTTAAATTCTGTAACCTCAGTTCATTCTATGCAACGCTTTAATGACACCTGACTAGAGAATTAACAATAATTCAGTTGGTAATATTTGCATAATGATAATAGATTGAAACCTACATTAATTTGCATTTTCTTTTGCTGTTCCCCTGAAAATCCTGTTATAAATTGCCCTGCATTTGGATGGAAACGCACTAACTTTATTTTTCATGGAATGTTGGTGTTCACATTAACATTTGGTGCAGCGTCCCATAAATACCCATCTCAGCTGGGGTTGAGTCACAAAACAAGAGGAATAGATGCAGAGAATGAGCCAGGTGTCTGCTCCACAGAGAGGGTGTAGTATATTCTGCCATTACACCTCCCTTGCTCTCCTCCGTGTGTCTCAGGCCATAAAACATCTCCCTATTAGCATCCCAGACAGTTAGCTGAGGAGCAGCTTCTCTCTTTATATGCAGGCTCAGCCACATGATCATTTCCATTACAATCATTTGGGTGAAAATATGCAGCAGACACAAACATGACATTAATTTTAATGTGGTGCCACAGCTCTGTTCAATTACATTCCATAAAATATTCACAGGGAATCTCACTCTGATTTAGGTAAAAGGGGTATAGCACAGCTGGAACTTCATGGGTGTGCTAACCCAGAAGATAATATATGAGTGTGTAGGTATTTTTCATGGCAGGGACCCTATGTGCTGTAAGTAAAGTCAGAGCTTCGACATGCCGTCCTGGTTTTGATCTGCCACATCAAAAATACTTTCACAGGTTCCACACTGCAACATCTGGGACTTTGTAGGTGATTTGGAATGAAGCCAATTGTGACACATCTTCGTCAAATTCTTCATAGAACACCTTTATTTGTTATTTTACCCTACATTGTTGGTAAAGACCTTAAAGTGCCAATATTATAGGGCACTGGCTAATAGATAGAGGAGCAGGTTTCAGTCATCCTGTCCTACTAATTCAATTAAATCAAAACTGACGGATACATGAGGTAAAGAAATAAAACAGGACCCAAGGATGGACATAAAATTATTATTATTATAACTTTTTTTTTTTTTTTTTCTAAAAGGGAGATAGTTAAGACAGGTCGTCTGGCAAAATCCTGCCACCATACTAGCAAAGAGAGCCACTGAGGCCAGCACACTCCTAATATAGTGCATTTTCACGACACCTGGATCATCCAAGCTTGCCGGCCTACAGACATGTGAGTCAGTCAGGAAGTCTCTGTTTCAACGGGGACCTCATGCCCTATCACTGTAACAAACAAACAGCTGCTCTGACCATCTCTCTGCCGCTGAAATCTCAATTTAAAAGTGTAATTCAAAGGGCATGCTAATACTGTAACAAATACTTAATATTAGTAACTTGACAGTGATGAAAGTCTGGTCTGGCACTTCCTCAACTTCATTCATTACAAATAAGAATCTCTGACAGGAAGATAGGTATTTCTCTGAGAGGATCATTGATTTACTTGTTTTGGCAATTTCAAGAGAGTGTTTAATGGGATTCTCTGTTTGGCCTGTCAACCATCAGGACAACAAAAAAAAAAAAAAAGAGTTAAATGGAGCTGAAAAAGAGGAGAAAGGTTTATTCACTAATGAGAAACATCTCATAGTCTACTTTTTGAATGGGCTGACTCATACATTTAAATTATGGGAAGAGTCTCAGTGGCCCAAACAAGTGTAGTATGAGGCTAGTCTTCTCAAATAAGCTGTCTTGACATTGCCTCGCCACTGGCATTTTACAGCTGAGATCAACTCAGCATCATTATTGCACCGATCATTCATTTGGACATTTAAAATCAGTGTTTATTGTGCACATAGGGCTACAAATAAGACATCACCTAATATTATAATGTTATGCTGTGCGGTACAATGAATGAATACCATTAAACTAAATATTATGCTCTAAGACACTATGATTAAATGCATTCATCAAAGTGTGTAAGCTATGCTGACAATATCTACTGTGTTGAATGCTGTTTATAGTAGACTCACCTTATGACATAAAAACACAGGTCTGATTTTCACATTTGAACTATCCAAAAACAACATAGTATCCCTTTTATAATTTGTCTGGTGTTAAATGTCCTAAACCCCTGTATACCTACATGTGCTTCCAAAACATGTGAAACTCTGTTAAACACACCGTGAACCATATCTGTGAAATTGTGCACAGCATTTTACACAAAGGATATCTATAAAGTCACATGCCTGTAGTTGACTCAGAGATTCAATCCCATGTTTCCGTGTCCTTGGCTGTCAAGAGGAAATGACTTTTATCACTGACCGACTGACAACATAAAGTCGAGTTAGAACTGTCAGCCTGCACACTCAAATAATGTAGATAATAAAGAGGGACAATGCAGGGACTCAGACTTCATGTTTATCATTCTGATGATAGCACTGATAACCTGTCACCACATTGCAGCGGTTGTTCTTTGTGGAACTTCCTTGTTCCCTGACCATGCAAGTTTCCCATGATGCCTTTCAGCAGAGACCTTCACTCTGTGCATCCACTCCACCAGCTCACAAAGTGACGACAGTGTAAATACAAGTTTAAACCATCTAAACTATCTGAATACTTTATGATGCTATTTGAATCCAACAAAAACAGAAAGTGTCTGTGTAATAGATGGTCACATAAATAACCACAGTTCTCTGAGCAAAGACATTACCTCTCCACACATCTGCGTATTAAATATATTCACAGGGGTCAGGTGATGTGGATAATATGATACCTGTGAGGTGACTGAAGACCTTAAACTCCATGCTTACAACTTTAATCGAGAGGTGCCTCAAGCTGAAGAGATAACTGTTCACTCAGAGAAAACTGGTTACATGCATAACCTTCCTCGCTACGTGGACACTTTTGAAGGCTGCCTTGTAGAGGAGAATGGTAAATCCTATAGAACATTTGAGTGGCCTCCACAGAGAGTTAGGATGAGCAATCATGAGCTCTGATAAAATCCTTGACAAAAACCTGGATTACTAACAGTAATTAACAATAACATAATATCAATACAGCATTTTTCATGAAGAAGAAAAAAAAGGTCCTCTCATACTCAACGTGTTCTGTTCTGAAAATATCCACGTCAAACTCAACAAAGGTGTAGAAAGTAAAGCAGCTGTATCATATTCAGCAGGAAGAATAAGATTGCTATTGAAACGGAAAAAAAAAAAAACAAAAGCAAGAAGTAAATCGCAATGACATCATATACATGGTGCTCTACAGGGACACTCAATGCTGATGCTGAGGAGCTGAAAATAACATTCCCAGTCCCTCTGACAAACTGTCACCGATACAGGTTTTAAGCATACATCATCTTATTCTGTATACAATGCTGTAAGGGTGAACAGCTCTGCCTACCAGATGGACTGTAATGTCAGCTAAATCTACCAATTCCCCACAGCTCACCAGAGACAAAACTTCTCCATCAATATTAGAAAGTGTCCACTTCCTGCTAAAAACAGACTTCCTGTTGGTGTTCGCATCCGTGCCAGTACTTTTGTTGGCTGAATGTGACTCCTATGGAAAAGAGCATCAGGGTCATCCGTCTGTGATGTGATTCAGCATTTCCATTGCTGTCACAGCGAGGTCAGGAGAGCTGTAGGCAGTAAAAAGTGAAGTGGGACCATGAATGAGACTTTTTCTCATATAGGACGATGATGGTTGAGAATGGTGGCACGGCAGAACAGTGTTTTCTCTCACTTTAAATGAAGAACTTAGTTCTGGATGTCTTAAGTGCTATACTGTCAATGATGGTAAAGAAGTCTTAAATATGGGTCCTGTAAATGCTCTGAAAATGTGCACATTTGATTCATGCACTACCAGCTGTTAAAACAATCTGTATTTGGAGAAACTCTGCATAGAGTACAGTAACTGAGTCGTCAGTTAATTAAACAGCTCTACACGTGTCTCATGTCTCATGGTAAGACATGTACAGACATAAGTGTGCATTAGTTTATTTCTACTCATTGTATCATTTATCATTTTCTCATCGATTGTGACTGGTGGGGTAATCTCTTTCTTCCTTTTTTTTTTTTTTTGATTTGTGAAATCTCAAGGCTCACATTTAATTTTTAGCAGGGCACTTTTGTTTTGTGTCATTCATTCAATTTGAGCTCACAGTCTGCAAGGAATAAATCATATGGTTTTCTATGGCAGCAGCTCCTCACACAGTCAAGTATTGAACTAATAAAAGAAGTGAATGAGCACACAAACATAACTCCTTCTCTCCCTGTGTATGGTGTTGAAAAATAGTCTAGATATGGCACTTTTTAATGTTGTTTCCTTCTTTTTTTTCTTTTTCTTTCTAGGAATCAGTGTTTAATTATCTCTTTTATATTAATGGATTTATTTTAGGTAACTAAATCAGTGCAGCTCCCCGGACATCTTTGCCGGGTCCCTCTGTGTCCGCTGTCGTCAGATCTTTGTAGAATCTTGGTTTTTAATAGTGTGCACCTGTAGTTTTCTAAAATTCTTCAAAAATGTTGAATGGACTTGGTATATTCAGGGAAACCGAATCAGTGGGACCACTGTTATCATATGCTGTTTGTTTGTGCAGTCCCCACATATGTGTGCATACAGTAGAAATAGCACTTTACTGCTGACAAGCAGAGTGTTCATGACTCCAGGCATGGTAAGCACGTGAAACCAGGGGCAAAAAACTGACAGCCAGAGTATATTGCAGGGCCTTTCTATGTTAGAACGCACAAGACAACGCCACACGCATTTGCTTTTGAGGTGGTAGATATACAGCCCGTCCTCACCACAAAAACGGCTGTATAGGCTTGCTGTGCAATCAGGTTAGTACGACCCATATCTAGGTTTATTGTTAGCAGCAAAAAAAAGTCGACATCAAACACAAACCCTCTCACCCAGAAGGCTGCTGTTCATGTGCTGTGTGCAAGCAAAAGTCAGCGTTTACTTATTTTAACTTACATAACGTACTTGACTTAATGTAACACACAAAGAAACATGATCTTTTCCTAAACCTAACCAAGTAGTTTTAGTGCCTAAATATAAGCAAATTGCAACCATTTCTCAGTGCTAACCATGTGACAGTGAAGGTCAGGTACACCTGTCACTGGTACTCTCCAATGGTCATATATGTCTTTTTAATAGTCATTGTCAATCAACTTGTATAAGGATATGTTGTAAATATCTATGCAGCCTTGATCTGAGAAGCAAATGGCCTAACTATGAAGTAAACAAAAACATGAAATATCCCCTTTAGAGAAATATGCATGGAAGATTTTCTCTTTCCAGCTTGCTCATGGTCTGCAGGTAGTGTTACAGGATGAGGTAATGCTGTGGTGCACACCTCCTGACGTCAAGTGAGCAGGCCCAGCTGACAGCCTGTCTTTCAACGTGGCTGACAGCCAAACACTGCCACTATGATGATTGCCTCTGCTTCTGTCCCAATACATCTTGTTCCCAGCAAGAGGTGGCTTAGAGGGCACAGCAGGTAGCCAGGCCGAGGGGCACTGGCAAGGTCCAAATGCCAGGTCATATCATGTGTACTCAGACCCTGAGATGGGCATCCCAACACTCTGTGCAGCCAAGCATGTTTGTTTACTCACACAGGTCATCATATCAGTGCCTGGCCTGCATGGTACTGTGCATAGTCAGAACAAATCATGACACATTGTCAAGCATGAATATCCCAAACAAAAGCATGACTAATGTACTCTGACCCTCGGAAGAACAATTATTTTTGCCGTGACATGTTATCTACTGCAGAATGAATAATACCATGACACATACTGTGACCATTATATTTATCATTTGATTATATTATAACTTTTTCGATTAGATTAGACCCCTGTATCATATTTCTGTCATTACAAGATGTCATCCGACAGGAAATTAAATCGAAAAACACCTGAAACAGAACACATTAGAAGAGACAGCTGCAGTCATTTAAGATCGCATCGTATATGATTTCAAATAATTTAGCAACTTATATGTTATTCACAAACTAAATACGCAAAGCTGAGTATATTTTTTGTTGACATCATTGCACTCCTAATTACTGGCCTGGTAAGTCTGTAAGTCTGACCAACCCTTTAGTTACGTCCATGTTGGACAATGCCACGATTCATGCCAATGGCAGCATTGAGTATAAATGCATGAAGTAATGTGGCCTATATGTAGGAAAGAGGAGAATAAGGATGCGAAGGTCCAGGTGGTGAATGATAATGTGGCAAAACTGCCTTTTCAGGCAAGACACAGGACTCGTCACGGACCTGCAAATAACATTTGTGTCTTCGTGAAATCATAACGTTGATCCTCTTTTAACCTTCACTGAGTGTTTTAGGTGCCTTCCTCCTGCTATATCTTAATTAGAGTTTATTTACCATAAAACTACAATCTTTCCTTACCCATAATGGAGTTACCATGTGCAGATATTGCAATATATATATTTGTGTGTGTGTGTGTGTGTGTGTGTGTGTGTGTATCTCATAATTAGCATTTTAAATAAAAAAAAAAAAAAAATTTGGTAATGACAAGCTGTTTGGAGGAAAGGGTGGAGCATTTTAACAATTCATAAAAAAGTTTGTTCTATAATGTATGTGTATGAGCTGGTAAGCGAAAAACTGACAAAATCCATTTTGCAGAGGGACCTGACAGCCTCTTGCTTAAAGAAAGAAAACAAGAAGAAAGTGGGCTACATGCAAACCAGCTTTTCATCTTGTCAGTGGAGCACAACCAGACCAGACAGGTGGAGTAACTACACAGCATCACTTTAACCAGACAGACTGAAAGAGCAAAACACAAACCAGCGAAAAACACAGCCCAACACATGTTGCAGTCCTTGCATAATGGACAATAAACACAAAGGAAATATTTATACTAGCCTGACAGGGAGAATTTGGAATTCTCCACATGAGGGATCCCAGAGGACGCCTTGTAGCGGCCCTTCAGCATGTTGACAGATACCACTGCAGACAAGGCGCCCACTGAAAAGCTCCTCACTTCCTTGGGACTGTAAATAGGCAGTCAGGACTTTCCTTAAACCACAGTGCCTGAGCATCTGTGTTTGACATAATCTAACATTCAATCAAAATGCAAGGACAGAGGAGAAGTCCATGGCTACACAAACTACAGCATGAGTGCAAGGTGCACCTGTACCTTTATTATCTTTGCCAGTGTTCATTTACATCATGGTTCGAGTTACATACAGATCCAGGATATCCAATCAAGTGGCTGATTTTTCAGTCCCCAGATGAAATACCTGCTATTCTTTTTCCGATTGACCTCATCAAAATAAAATTCTTTCTTAGCATAGAAGCAATACCTTCTTGATATGATACAGAGAACCAGCTGTTTTTGCATTTGACTGTCCTTACCAGCATTTGTCATTTGTTCAAATGATTAAGACATGTTTACATGGTGCTGAGAAGCTACCTGTTTAGGTTGTACGAATAATAACTGTTCTTTCCTGGTAGCAGAAGTAGGGTGACACTGTTGTACTGTTACAAAAGGTCTATAGAGAGGATGTGAGGGTAGTTTTTTTTTGGGGGGGGGGGTACAAAGTTTATGGCTATATTTTGCAGTCCATCTCCTGCAGTACAGGCAGTCCACAGGTGAACCATGAATGTTCCTGGTGGGTGCAGTTGACTAAATTGAGCCATACCTTAACCACAGAGTTGGCAAACATTCACATAGGCGTGTGTTGTTGAGAGTCATATGAGTCATTCTGGAAAGAACTGACTTTAAAAACAAAAAAAAATATATCCTGATGAAATGTATGTGCTGTTACCAGTAGGGGCAAAGATAGCACACACTGTCACATTTTGATTGCGAGGTGCCGTCTTAATGCCAGTGTCCCTACGCTGAACTCGGCTGATGAGCTCAAGAAAATCCGCTTCTTGGATGTTTCACATGTGAGTATGAATAATGGCAGGGTGGTAGGAACAGAAAGAATGATTGGATAAGATACTGAATAAAAAAAAAAAAAAAAAATCCCAAGCTGCTCTTGCCCGTCAAAGTCAGTTTTCATCAAGGTAGCATGAGTGGAACACCTCGTTCACTCAGAGTCTTGTGGCAGCAGAGAGAGTGAAATAGACAGCGAGTGCTATGGCGCAGTTAGTTTTACATCAAAAGTGGCTATTCTCTTTATTTTCATCATTGTTGCAGACAGCTCCACTGTAATTGTCGAGGCAATTCACAGATGTCAAATTTGATCCAATCACGCAGTTTGGAGCAGACTATAATCAGCTAGATGTGGACAGTGCACTTTGTAATGACTGATATGTTGACATGTGCATTTGAGGAATATTTGTAGGATTATTTGTGCCTTTGAAAAGTGCTTAAAATGTATAGCATTCAAAAGGGAAAGTGGCTTCTCTCAAGGACTTAAGTTACAGCACCCATCTTTAAAGAGGCTGGAAACTTTTGTCAGCTTTTATTTCATCCTCAGACTGTTGTAAGTTCGGAAAAACTGTTTGCTGTCGTATAGCCAGCATTTTCACCACTTTACATGTGATTCCATACCTCCTAACACATGCTATAATGTTTATAAGCCAGATGTTTCACATGGCCACATCTGCACAGAGCATATTTACTGCCATCCCAGGAGTGATATTGAGTTATATTATTGGATTGCGTGTAAAATCACTTCATGCACTTGTCTCTGAGCCTCTGCTGTGTGTACATCACGTGAGATGGTAGCTTATCCACAAGTTTTCACTTCTTGTAAGCAGAGGAGAGTACACAACAGACACCTGAAATGCCCCAAACTCGCTGATCAATGGGACGTCACTTTGTCACTTAGTGGATTTAATGGATGTCCTTGTCTGCTTCAGCCTCAATTTTGTGATTCATGCTGCTGGAGCATTTTTACATAAAATCTTGATTAGTGCAGCTGCAATGCTAATGGACTTAACAATGTTTTGGGCTTAATTTAGTCAAATGGACACACTTCTTTAAATGGTTTTGATCTTTCTTGTCTATTTGCATTTAGCTCCTTTCAAGGAATCACCTCCCCATCCTTTAAAAAATCTGTTCTTAGCCAACTGGACATCTGTCTCTTCCTGTCTTTTTTCCTTCCTCTATCCACCCATCCATTCATGCCTGCTCTTACATTCCACTTCTCACCCGCCTCCTGTCCACCACCTTTTTCTGCTGCTTCCTTTTAGTCATCCATCTGTGACAACCTACACCTCCCTCACACACTTCAAGTTTATGCATTTGTTGCTCTCTCTCACAACCCAGACACACACCACCACTCGCCCATTCTGTATGTCTACCTGTTAGTGTCTGGTTGCCCTACACGCGCTCACACTCTCCAGCCTCTTCCCTGACACCCCTCCACTATCATTCTCCTACACAGCCCTGATTTTGTCTTCCCACATTGTGGGTGGTATCAAATGTTTGTATTACAGCTATGAATGCATCATTTCTCAATGCTCCCTTCAGAAGCTAAAATCAGCCCAGCCCCCCCAACGTTTTCACGTGTACAGGCTGTACTCATTTCCAAAATGAAGGAGGGATTATTTTCATATTTTCTGCTGTCCATTATATCTAAACCATTACTTCTTGCTCCCAATCGGAGATGCCAGTGTATAAACCTACCAAGTGCAATTTAAAACAGACATCCCAGGGACTTTGTGGGAATCCCAGCACAATCAGACTGATGGACTGACATGCGACATGCATGAAGGAAGTTTCCTGATTGTTGGACAAAGTAGTGCATGTGTAAATGTTAAGATACACTTCTGATTTTGTTCTGCATCCCAACTGTGCAAGATGCAGTCACAAAGGTTCAGAGGTGTGAAATTGAGATCAAAATGAAGGCTTGAAGAGTTTGAAGATGGGTATGATTTGAGCCATGAGTACTGAGTACTCATCTAATAATGTAGTAATGACTACTGAGTACTCATGAGTCGAAACCTGAGCAAGTTGATGGGCGTAATGGTGGTGCAATCCCCTCAAAGGTTGCTCCCTACTATACTTTTTATCAGCCGTTTATAGTCTAGATTATTTTATGGACTGCAGACCCATTTTGATAGAGTTCACCAATGTAAATATATTTCTATTTATTTAAGCAGTATTATAATCTACTTTTTATTTTAGAACTACACATTTATCATTGCATACTTTGCATACATATCTCTGCCAGAGACTGCTTACTGCTTTGGGCTATAAAGCTCCTTGCTGTGCCATCGTGACTGCTTTTTTTACTCTCTCTCTAACTGAGGAGCGAGGTGTCACTTGGTACAGCCTGCTAAGTAAAACATTCTTCTGCACAATTATCACAAAACATCGCCTCATTTACATTTATGAAATGACCGTGGAAACTGTATGGGGTGCTTTTTCCTAAATAATCACTGACAGCCTGATACTGTTTTGTCTATGGAAAGAAAATCACACATATTTTTTACTTTTTCTCTGTTTTTCTTGTCTGTTAAGATACTGTAGATATCCACCCGAACATTGCTGATGTAGATAGACAAGTAGATGGAAAGGCACTGTGTTTACTGTGGATGGAAATAATATTGTTACAGACACAGCCCTAAGAACAAAAAAACAGCACAGTGTAAGTTAAGGACTAATGAAAGGGGGTTGTATTAGGTACTTGTCCATAGTCAGTGTATTAAGGCGGTCAGCACACCCCCAGTTAGGAGAATGACATGGAAACTTAGCAAAATACAGCTGTGGACAGGTTCAGCAGCAACACGTATTTTAGCCACCAAAAAAACTAAACAAGGCCCACCTGAAAAAATCAGTTTAAGTATAGACTCCTTTCACAAAAACAGCAATTTTCCCTTGCAGAGCACAAGAGTTGCTGGTCTACTGCAGCCTCAATTGTGTGACTTTGGTGTTTTAACATGTTAGTTCAGATCCAAACTAAACAGTACAACACAAACAAAATAACCGATCAAGGCACTGGTAGAGCAGCAGCTCCCATGTTCTGCCAGGTAAAATTGCTGTTTTTTGTCAAAGGAGTCTGATGGCTTAGAAGTGGATATATGGATATACGGCTTCAGTTGCCCATCGGAAAGGGCTGTCTTACAGCAAGGTAAAGCGGTGAAAATGTCTAAACATAGCGTATACTTAAACTGCTGTCGATTTTTTTCCCTTTAATTAGGAGGCTGGTTTGCTGCTGGCCCCATTCACAACAGTACATTTCCACATTAGCTTCCTATACAAGGGCTCCTGTCTACTTCACCATCTACTGTAGTTAATACACTGGCTATGGATAAGTACCTTATACGACTGAACCTCAAAAAAAGCCGAACTATCCCTTTAATGCATCATGTCACGAATGTGATGTAGTTTCACTAAGTGTGAAGAGGGCATGCAGGGATACGACGGGGGCCCCATGGCTTTGGACTGGAACCTTGATAGATATCACAAAAGCCAGTTCTCCTTGAAATGAAAGATATGGGGAAATTGAGAGTAAAATAGAGGCCCACAAATGCTATTTCTTTAGGTGAGATGAAAGAGGAGGCGTTATTTTTTTCCTTTTTTTTGTACTCAGTGTGGCTTGGGTGTGTTGGACTGAAAATATCTGGGTGTTATTCATTGGGTTTCAGGACACTCTCAGGATAGAACAAGGCAGGGGGGCCATTGTTGTTACTTCAGAGAAGGAAAAAAAAATCTCCAATATCTTTCTTTCATGATTTTCCTTCCTCCACCAAAGTGCTAGATAGAAAAGATGAAGCTCACATTTGATTGCTGCAGAATACAAAATATGGATTTTAGTGTTTTACTGTGTTATTGTCCTCCTACCTGAAAATAACATCTGTTTCAATCTAATTATAGTGACAAACAAAGTCACAGTAATTAGCAGATCAAACAGCCAAAGTAAAAACTCTTTAAAATCATGAGCCATTAAATGACAGAGTCCTTGCGTTAAGATGCAACTTGAGGTTGGTTTATTGTTTTATTCAGACAAAACCATCACTTTTGTTACTGGCTGTGTTTATATGCATATACTAATGCAAAATGAGAACCATATGATTCTTAGCTGTTAAGTCCCTTCTCAAAACACTGCCATTGGCATATCATACATATTTCAAGATATGTAATTAATGTGTACATTAATGTGAGATATAATAGGAATCTATTAATAGCAGAAAAGCTGACACTAATGAGTCCAAAACGTTGCTGCATGATGTTGAGAATCTAATCCTGCCTTGTTCACATTATCTGCATCACAACCTCAATCACAATTTTTCTATGCATGTAAACATAATACCAACCTGTCCCATAAATGTGGAATGAAACTGACTGACAACTGCAAGTCACTCAGTCAGGAGCCCTAACTGCTCACTTCCTGTAAGTCATTCAACATGAGCCTGTGAGCTTAATGCTTCCTGTATTACAGTGGGACATGCTCACTTGAAATATAACAAAGAGATTAAACAAACAATGATACACTGCAAATGCCCACGTGGGTCCAATAAAAGTACAGTGGTATAAATAATACCAATATGAAACCCTGTAAGAGGATGAGGCACGTAGATTTGGTTGCTATTGGAAACTGCTTTGTGAGGGAGTGGCTGGTATTGTTCTTAACGTCTCTGACTGCTGGTGTAAATAATCTGCATGATAATCGGGGGGGGGGGGGGGGGGGGGGATTCATAAATAAAACATAATTAGTCATACTACACCAACTAACCAAATTTCAACTGACCACACTTTCTCGGCCTTATTACACAACTTCTGCTGATTGATAGGTGCGTCACTGTCTTCATCTCTGCCTCAATGTTGTGGTAAGACAAGGCTCACCTGGTTGTGCAGGGTTGTTAAGTCAACCCACACCATCATCACCACCACCCACCAGGAGCTGATTGGCTCTGACAGCCTCCCACTGTGGACATTCAGCAATCACTGGGAGGATAGAGGTGGGAAGAAGAGATGGGTGGATGAATTCTCAGTGGGTGCTCAGAATAGGTATTGGTGGGGCAATGGGCAGAAGACAGAGATGAGAGGTGAGGTGAGGACAGTTGAGGGGAGGTGAGGAGTTATTGAGATAAGGGAAAATTAAAGAGTGTTGGTTATTAAGTCAAAAAAAAAGGTGCAGAGTGGACAAATGCTGTGAGGACATGACAGGTGAGCTGTGTCGGGGTATAGATATGGTACCGCAAATGTAAAAGTGATTGTCTCTGTTTGTGTGAGGTGGACAGATAACACACCTTTCAGCAGCAGGTTTGAAGTGAAAGATCAACAAAGGGTGAGAAAGACAGAGACACGTGGGTGAGAATGAAGGATGAGCTAAGAGGAGAGAAATGGAGAGCAAGAGAGAGAGACAGACATAGGGATGAGACAGGCGAGGGAGGCAGATGGATGGACAGATTGAGGGAGTGTGTAGCTTTAGCATGATTAACTGCCATGCCACACTCACAGCTCTCTTCTTCTTCTTCTTCTTCTTCTTCTTCTTCTTCTTCTTCTTCTTCTTTCCCTGCTCCTTCTCCTTATAGATCTGTTTCTCCGGTGGAGGTCACACAGCTGGCTTGGTCACTGAAGAGGAACTTAGACTGCAGTCCACTTAGAAGTAAAGAAATGTTGACGTTAAAAAGCCAGGGCAAAAATGTGAACGCTTACAATTCCTTCTTAACTATATGTATAGTAAACTACTACTCCCATGCAAATGCTATGGCAGCAATATTTGTAAGCTTTGGCTAGCAAGGAAACATAGGATGTTGTAAATTTTATCTGCAAGCTGCCACAGATGTACAGTATTTTTATTTTGTCAGCCGTAAACAATTCTTCAAGCTGCAGTAATCAATATTTTTATATTAACAATGGATCAAAGGTGCGATGTGAGAATTATTACCCAGCACTGCAGTTCCACTCAGCTCTACAGCTTTATGGCATCTTTCAGCTCATAGTTTTAGTTTTACCCACAACATTACCAGGTGGTTCACCTTAGTATAGTTTCCAGCTGTAGCAGGCAGCTGTTTCAAGCAGAAAAGCTCTGATAAACACATTGCCTGCTACCTGCCGTGCACCAAATAGCAGACAGACAGAGCTACCAACTATGTGGTGAAGGTGGCGGAGCATTTAGCAGCTAAAGAGCCAGATATTTCCCCCAGGAGCTGGTGGAGACTAAAAAATAGTGTGAATATTGGACTTCCTCTTGGTGACCAGAAACACTGCTGGGTGTGTAAATAGGCAGCTGTTTGCTCACACATCCTCCCTATCAACTTTATTCAGCGATACTATGTCAGCTTGTTCTGCTATGTATAAGTCATGACGTAGAAGTCGAAAATTCATTAATACTGCCTTAAACGATTGTTTCAGATTTATTGAAATCAATCTTGATTGGATACTCACATAAGTAGATAATGATTCTTTAGTTTAATTTAGAATTTACCAAGACATCCGGTAAGTGATCAGTATCTCTGGGCTTGTTGCACTGTTGTCACCTTAAATCATTATTACTTGTAGAAAAGGCTCTGGTAGTGTGCTAGTTAATGAGCCATTTAATCACTGTAGCAACCCCACCTCAGCCAGTCTGTGGAATCCCCATGCCATGCAGCAGACACTCTCCCAGGTTGATTAATGTGAAAGGACTTGAACCAAGTAAATCTCACCGGCTGCGTGTGTAGAGTCATGAAAAGTGAACTGGTTGATTGACTGTAACGTGGTTATGTTGATGTTAAGGAGATGGTGTAGATTGTGTTGTCATGTTAAGTTAAGCCCATCATTGCCTGTTGTTACTTGGTGGTTGCCCATTCGTAATATCATCTTTGGCTAGACAGCCTTGTTGGGCTCAATAATTAGGCTGCATGAAAATTGCTGGATGAGAGATTATATTTCTTGTTTAACCACACTAGTAATGAGTTTTACAGTCCTGTTTTAGACCACACACCCACACATGCAACCTTACTTTGTGACAGACATATGCATAAGACACTAAACAAGTGTGCCTATGTACCTGATGCCTTAACCAGTCAGTAAAGTCCCATAGAAACATAAAGCCACTCTCTGTGCCCCCTATTGGTGAACATTACCTAAAGCAGCTGAAGCTTTCAGTTCATTACTTGAGTATCGGTTTCCTGTTTTACTTACAACATTATGCAAAATCAGTGTGATGAAGCACAACTACTAAACTGTAGAGTCTTCACAATAGGAAAAAAATAAAAATAGAAAACATCATCTGTCTCTAAATTGATTATACATCCAAAATTGGAAATAAGAGGTAAGAGGAGGACGAGATATAGGTTTTGTGACTGCGTAACCATGATGACATTTCGATTGCCTCCTGCTGCCTACATGTCTAGACGGCACCTCACCACCTTGACCTGTCTGACACCAAGCCTTTTAATAGGTTATCTTTCAAATGTAATCACATAGCTCATGACAGATCCCTTTATAAACTGATAATGTATAATCTATCAAGAAACTGAATTATGAGTTTATTTCATCAACTATTAAGTCAAAATTGAGTCAAATATATAGTATCAATATGTAGTCAAAGGTCCTCTTGGGACCTTCGACTGCAGGAGAACATCCTGCTTCACTGTAGTAAAAATCATAGATGAAAAACGCACGCTGACTCCTTTTGACTTTAGTCTCTATTTCCTTCTTTGTTGACTATGTTAGTATTTCCAGACTGACTATTCAGTATGTCTAAACTTTCAGTGTCGCAGTGTTACAGCCACAGCGCAATAAAAGACTTTCCACCTTGAGGCAGTTGGTCAAAGCACTTGTCAGTCATGTTGAAGAGCTGTCTGCAGTGTCCAACTGAGGAAACTGAAATCCAAAAATAAACAACAAGTCAACTGCCATTCTGTAAAGCAAAGCGGCTCATCCTCTCACTAAAATATGTCTGGTGTTGTTCTTTAAATCAAAAATCCTGAACAGCGGCACAATTTTATCCATTTGTTTGGAAATTTTTGCAGTGATAGGATCTGGATTAAATTTGGCTTTCAGACTTCTATGTAAGGCCTGAATCTTGGTTATGGTTTGTGGTGATCACAACTACAACTAAATATACAGTATTTGTGGATTTTGGTGATTATTTCTTTCTAGCATTTGTGCAAAAGACTGTTATTTTGCATCCATAATAATTGCAGCACAAATGACAGTAAATTCCACATTATGCATTAAGTGAGATTCTGTCATGTATCAGCTGTAACTGGAGTGGATCAAACTCTGTTTTTCAGCTACCAGCATGTCGTGCTTATTGCAGACACTGTCAGTTCATCAGGAATGCAGTTGCTTGGGTTGTAGACTTAACTTTTATGACCTTCTGAAGCTCTGTGAGAACCCTACCTGTTGCTCACCAAACTGTCATAGCCATGGGCAGCGTGATTAATCATCTTTATTGTGCAGAGTCCCAAGAAGGTAGTTTTTGTCAGGACATCAGGGTCAGATCAATGAAACTCCAATACTGAAATGTCACTTGATTAGGCATGATTCCTGAGGGGACTCCCAAAGCTGACATAAAGCAAAAATGTCTCTTGTCTACATGGTTATGGTTATGGTAAGCGCAGTACAATGGATGTGTAGCACTTGGAGAAAGTTTATCGCCTTCAAGTTAGTGTTAAATATGCAACAGTAAATACAACAACTGTGACCTTGGGAAAACCAGTCATTGGAGTTTCACTTTTATAAGGTATTGCTCCACGAAAAATGGAGTTCTCTAGAAAAGGAGAAGACATTGTAGCTGAATTGTTGTTTGAATCAAATTGTATTACCACAGTGCGTTAATGCATATTCAATAAGAAGTGTGTCTTTACTCCTATCATTGATGAAAAGTAGCCTATATTGGCACTGGTGCAGTTTTATACAACCTGATTTTATGCCTGCCAGATGTTCCAAAAAAGTTGGGATAGGCACATGTGTACTAGTGTTACATCACCCTTTCTTTTAACAACACTCAGTGAACATTTGGGAACGGAGGACACAAAAAACATCCCTGAAAAATATGTCATCTTGCAAATTATTTTCCAAAGCCTATATGTACTTTTCAGCATTAATGTTGCCTTCACAGATCCGCAAGCTATGCATGACATAGTCAATGACACACCAATAACATTGAAGATGCTGGCTTTTGAACTTTATGCTGGTAACAATGTGGATGGTCCTTTTCCTCTTTAGGCCAGAGGACATGACATCCATGATTTCCAACAACCGGAACTGTGGACTCAGACCATGGCACACTTAACCTCAGTCCATCTCAGATGAGCTTGGGCCCAGAGAAGTCAGTGCCACTTCTGGATGCTGTTGATGTATGATTTCCTCTTTGCATGATAGGGTCATACTTTTTTAATGCAGTTTTGCCTGAGGATCATTCAGAAGTCTGCGTTATATATATAACTATAAAATCACAAATATTTGTATTGCATCAACACACCCACATACATTGGTCTCCCACCCAGATCGTGATCCAGGAATTCAATGTCACTTGTCCAGAGTTTGAATAGTTGACTTCACTTAGTTAAAAGTAAACAACAAGCTGATTTTGTTACAGTACAATCAGTTCTAGTCCAGTTTCCATATCCAAAGGCAAACTGTGTTGTCACTACAGGTTAATTTAATGAGACTGCTTTGTTTATCTTCCTTTGGTATTAAAATAGTACTAGTTTATCATCTTCAAAATCATAAATCTTGTGCTATCATGCAGTTAAGGGAAGACATCGAAACAGTTTTAAATAATAACAAGTAAAAATGACAGATCCCCACTATCCAACTCTCTAGACTTGCTAATATCATTTGCATAATTCTGACATCTTCACACAAGATTGGCTACATCTGGGATAAGTGGACGAATGGGAGGGAAGTAATTGGCGAAAACAACCATTTCGCAACTGGAACGCAGCATTGCCAGTTTTTTTCGTTTTTTTCCTCCACACTGGGGAGAGAGGTAGAAATGGTGAACAAGAAAAGAGACAAGGGAAAGAGCTGGAGAGAAACAGGGAGAGAGGAACATCTGGGGTCTGCTGGAGACGGAGGAGGTTCCCAGCTGTCAGAGTTTTCCAGCTGCTCTGCCGACCTTCACCGTGCCAAAGAGAGAACCATGGGAATGACTTTGCTGCTCCCCAGGTTTGGAGCTGGACTCACATGCCCTATAATGACTCTTTTGCTTCATATTGCCCGAATATCTCACTGTGTTTGGAGGGAGTGGAGTTGTAGGATTCTCAGTCCTGTCAGTGTTGTGCCAATCCCACTCTTGATAATTTAAGTGTTTGAAAGTAGGCTTTACGCCAGGTCCTGTCCTGTATGATCAAAGTCTTGAGACGAGCTCGTTGAGAAAGTAATAGAGATTGGTGTCCTGTTGACAGTCACTCAGGTGTTAAGGTGCATTAAAAGTTTTTGCCTCTGACACATGACTATAAGGTACAGCAGTATGTGCAGGTAGAAAGAGCAGCCACAATAATGTTTAAAAATATTCCTATATTAGTTTATAATAGTTCTTTGTCATCCAGTGATTTGTACGATATGATTGAAGTTTTTTTCTTTAATTTGTCCCTCAAACAGTACAAGTTCTTTCGGGCTCTATTGTAGATAATTAGCAATAAGTGTTTTTTTTTTTTAGTTTTTGTCAAGACTACAATCTACATTCTGTCTGGATAATCAGGAAGATATTCAACTGCTAGTCAGTGGTCAAAGCTGAACAGCATACGTTATATATTTGTAACATATGCACATTAGGATTGCAAGTGTGCACCAGCAGCATGAGACTATAGGCCTCTTTATTTTGTATTATTGCTGCTTCAATGTGGTATGGATACTATCAGCAACCATCCCTGCTGTGTCATTTTGTTTAACAAGACCCCAGTGCAGAGAACACACCACATGCATACAATTGCAAAATCTTGAAACTGTATAGATCTTTACTGGGGTCAACACAAGACAAGACAACCAGCTGCCAGAATGGGCACAAAAGACTATCTGAACTGACCAAAGATGTTAAATAACTGCACTAATTGCAAACCCTCAAAACTGACTGGACTCAAAGAAGCTTGGCATTGATGTGTCCAACAACAAGGTATACAGTGAGCTTCACAGGAGAGGCAAATAATGATCAGGCAAATTATTGAACATCAGTGGGAAACACCCAGGACAGCTCCAGAATCAGCACACTGGACAGCGATCAGAGGACATGTGTGGTAGAACAAAGAAAACATTTACGTCAATTGCAATCTATTGATCATTTATATTGTGAACAGTAATTGAAAAGCCCACTTTTAGATTTTGAAATCACACTTCTTGTTCTCTGCTGGCAGAGAGAGGAGGACCAAATTATTGGTGTCACCTCCAGAACTGTATCCCTCTTTAGTAAACATAACATCGATGAGCCACAACATTAAAACCACTGACAAGTGAAGTGAATAACATTGCAGTGTTCTGCTGGGAAACTTAGGTCCTGGCATTCATGTGTTCATGTGGCCATTACTTTGGTATGTACCACGTACCTAAACACCACTGCAGACCAGTTAAAGCAACAACGACTCCACTCCCCTCAGGAATGGTTCAAGGAACATGACAAAGAGCTCAAGGTGCCGACCTAGATCCCAAACACCCCAGATCTTAATCTGACCAAGCCGATCCATGAAGGCTTCGCCTCACAACCCACAGGACCCAAAGGATGTGCCACCAATGTACAGGTGCCAGACACCAAAGGACACCCCCAGATAGCCTGTGTCCATGCCTTGACAGGAGCAGAGCTGCTTTGGTGGCACAATATTAGGCAGGTGGTTTTAATGTTGTGGTTGATTGTTGTAGAGGTCCTTGGCGCTTGTGATTTTGTGCATGACACCTTTATAAATCATAATTTTAGCTCTAATCCCTTAAATAGCAGTTACTGCCAGTGTTATCTGTTAAATTTCTCTGTCTCTGTTTGTGTCTGTATATGTTGATTTCCATCTTACTCATTTACTTCAATGTTTTGTGCGGATGTGTGTGTATGTTTTCTCTATTAGTGTCTGTTATTGGCTTGCCTGCGTATTTTCAGCACTGAGTGCAATCATCTATGAAATGTCATCTAATGTATTGTGTGTGTTTGACTGAAACATAAACTATAAATGAAGAAAAAATAACGCAGTGCCTCAAATGTAGAAAATATAAATCCAACAAACAACATTATAGAAGTTGCTGCTGTTGAATGAAAAAATTGTATTACTGATTGAACAGTTAATATTGTAGGTTTTCAGAAAGCAACCTTGGTTTGTTTGGTGTCCTTGCAGTTTTGAGTTTACAAAAGACCATAAGACCAAAAGTCCAGCATACAAATTTCAAGTCAAATCAAGTTAAAAAAAAATGTACTTACACCATTTGAAACAGGAACACAATCTCTGATACACACTCTGTCCTGGCTTTCTCTCTTCCACCCTCTCTCTCTTTCTGTATCTCTCTCCCACTGCTGCCATTGTGGGGTGCCTCTTATGTAAGTCCTTGTTTAAACACGAACATCTGGCTCAATTGGCAAACACACATCTTTTCATCTCTCTTGGAGATGACTTACTTATTATAAAGGGGAAAAAAAGAAACTGTCTTAAGCTGTCACCAGGTTGCAAATGTAAAATGTGTATTCATAAAATCTATGCAGGTTTTGGTTATAGAGTACCTGTATGAGAAACAGATTGGAGGCAGTCATAATAAGATTGGGAAATTCCAATTAACACCCAAGGAGTCAGCACATTTATGCCAAATTTAATCAGAGACCGTAGTGGCACAGTTTCTGTATCTAACAGGCTGCATGTGTGGGTTTGCATGTGTGGTTACAGGCATGCGTGCGCTGCAGACATGCACATGCAAAAGTTATGTGTAATGCAGTGTAATGCAGATCCAAGCTAACTTCTTAACAAAATACTTAACAAAAGATGCACTGACATCATTGAACCTGTAAATCCCCGCAAAACAGAAATGTGAACAACACCTGTGAAAAAAACAGTCTCTGCTTTCATTTTAATTTAGATCCATTGAAATCCACATGCTTCATCTGTGTAGGTAGTTTCCTGACTGCAAAGATGGGGGTTCCACCAGCTGTTCTTTTTTAAATAAGTGTCTTTAATTTAGTTACAATGTAAGGGATTATGTCATACATTATATATTTGTTAATTTAGAGTCAAAGGCCAGCAAATTATGAAAGATAATGTAAGCTCAGTCTTTTGTGGACCTTGAACAAAAGTACAACATTGCAGTATTTCTGTCTTCTAAAGTCTATCCTTTAACCAATTTCAGACTGGCATTTTAAGACTGAATAATGTACACATACACATATTTTCACAGTCAGTGGAACAGAGTTCACTTTGACTGTTCAGGCTGCAGTGAAGGATGAATCTCTGCAATGTGCAGCATATAAATCATGTGGAACACTGGTCTATAGAATGTACATGTACTGCATGTACACATGAGAGTCCTTGGTTCTAAGCACACCATCCTATGTTTCCATGTAACAGGCTGTCAGAGAGGAAGAAAACATATAGTACTGAAGCATTGGTGCTGGGAGTGTGTGTGTGTGTGTGGGGGGGGGGGGGGGGGGGGGGGGGGGGGCGTTAGTACAAGGCACCCAGTGGGAGAAGCTGGCACAGATGGAGCCCCAGACCCACTGAGTAGCACTTGATGTCAGCTGCACTGCTCAAGAAGGCCCATGGGATCCACAGCGGCCTTTGGCAGGCATGAGAACTCTGTTTTAGTCAGCAATTAGTTTAATGGAGCAAAATCTAAAATCACTTCAGACCAACATGGCTTTGAAAGGAAATGACAGAGGGAACAGCTTTTGGTCATTACTTGTTTCTCATAATTCAGGTTGAGTGGTTGACATGGACAGACAGACACATTGGCCCCTTGGTATCTCTAACCAGCATTTAGATTGTGGCTAATTGGTATAGAAATGTAGTTTAATTGTAGTAATGTAGAATTTTTTGCCATTGCTCATTTTCTACCACTTTTTTAATAGACAGTATATATTACAACTAATTAGAAAAAATGTGTGTGTGTGTGTGTGTGTGTGTGTGTGTGTGTATAGATAGATAGATAGAGATATACACACATATATAGTAAACGATTTAGCTTCCAACTGAGCCAATTCAGTCATGCAACACAGATTCCCATTCTAGTCAAATGGGAGCTCAGTTGTCTTCATAGGAATTTTTGTCCGTTTATCCTTCTACTTGTCTATGTATCTCTGTCTCTTTCTGTACATCTAGCACAGCTCTATATTCCTTATCCTTCATGGAACAAGATCGCTTGAATGACCATGAAAATGTGGGAGCAGCCAATTAGACCTCTTTCACTTGCTTCTATTGAGGAAGGCTGCAGACAAGGTCCATGAGTGTGTGTCTGTGTATGAGAGCAAGTGTGCCTGCATGTGCACACAAGGGACTATGGTCCTTCTCACTGATATGTTCCATGCTACACAGAATGGGAATTGAGTCAGACGTATTTATGGAGCACTTCTGTGCCATCCATACAGACAATTTCCAGATATAGATTATAAATAATTTAGCAGATACATTTGTGTGTGAGTGCGGTGATAGACATATATATTTCCTTGTTTATTATATGACTGATATGTTTAACAAATAGCAGATCTAGCAAAGGCTCTGTTGAGAAAAATGTGGAAAACTGATGCAGGACTCTGCACGGTCACTGCAAAGTGTGACTGTGCATTGCTGTCTGACAAACCAGCCATGACAAGTGAGATAAATAATAGGGTAGTTTTGGCTCTATTTCTGGCTTTGTCTGCAAACACATGAACACATGAAGACCTGAAGTCTGCATGGTTTCTACCAGAAGTCATGCTAAATAGAGCAAATGTTGTATTTTCTAACCTTGTATTCATTGGCAATGCAATTGTTGTGCTTTCAAAGCATCCAACTGATTTAATATTTACATCTCATTAATTATTAAATATATGTTCACATCTCTCCCCCACCACCCCTTTAACAGGGGACATTAAACAATCAGAAACTGGGAAAAAAAAAAGAAAGAAAGAAAGAAAGAAAAGAAAAAGAGATTAAAGATACTGTGTTGCATTAGAAATAGAAGCTATTTAAAGAAAAGATAGAAAAATATATCCCTCAGTTGAAGGGAATAATCTTGATTTCCAATGATGCTGCGTTTGTGTTTCTTGATGTGTTAACATTGCTGCAGTTGGCTGGGGAAACATGCAGAGATACAAAGAGTACTAGAATATTGTACTCAGGTAATATGGTGGCCTACAATTGCATTCAATTCCAATCCAATAGCATTGTGCCTCCAAGTTCTGTTGTCCAAACCAGCAATAAATTCCATTTCTTTAGACAGATTTTGCATACCACTGATTATAAATTACACAACAGCCTTCCTCTACATAGCCTCATGAGAATTAACCAGCAAAAGAGGTTAGCTATAGACACCATGGGGGGTGCAACAAACAATATTAAGCTACAGAAATGAATTAACTGTCACTTTAACAAGAGAATAAAAAAATTCCCAAAGCAGACACACAAAATAAGTAATTTAAAACTTTGTGGCCATAGAGCTGGAGCCACAAACACACATATTAAAGCAAAGAGAGAAACAGACTGCATAACATGCACAACACAATGCTACCTTGCTAGGTAACACAATGGGTGTAGTCATCTGCCTGAACGTCATTTTGTGGGCCATGTGCACTGCAAAGTCATCAACAATCTGATCTTGGTTCAACTTCTTTGCTTGACCTTAGATCATGTGATAACCAGCATATAACCGCTTTGCCTCTTCGTCCCACTATAGTATAACCAGTCCACCTCTCCGTCCCACCATGTCTCTGAAAGTGTCCAAACATTTAGAGCTGAAAGAGGCTCTGCAGTCCCAACTTTGTTAGAAAATGTCAAAAACAGCAGAGAGTCTTGACACACCTCACTGAAGGCAGAAGTTCCTCAGCAATGTCACAAACATAGAAATCACATCAGCATTTTGGGAATTTTAGCATTTAGCCAAACCCAGCATGCACCTGCTGGTTATGTAACATCTTGGATGTGTTTGATTTGTGTCATGTAATGTGCTCACCAGGTGATGGATTAAATTAGTGATTAATTAAGGTAGATGATGCAACCTTTTTTCCATCTAAAATGAAATGAATCGATTGGAATATACATGTATATACATACATGTCAAACAGGGCACTGACTTTTTTCCCCAATAAGAAGAAGCAACTAACAACTTCAGGTATAGAATAAATATCTATTACACATATTTAGCCTATATCCCCCCCAAAAAGTTATTATTAAAATAAAGTTATTGCAGTAAACAGATGCTGAGTGTCACTAAACCCCAAACACAGTAAGCCATATAAGAGAAGGATAACAATGGCTCTAGTGCTCCAGTGGAGCCATCATTAAAATCATATAGTCCGTGGAAACAGCTCCCATGTGACAATGTCTGTTAAATGACTGTCAACTGATGCATTGCCAAAATAACGGCATGCATACACCACCCTCTCAACATTTAGAACTGCAACTCCACAACTTTACAAGTGATGCAAATGGTCAGTTAAAATAGTCTAATTCCTGTTAATTAACTTGGTACAGTAATGTCAATGTATAAAAATACCCTAAATATACATATGTAATTATAGTTAATGTTTTGATTTTCATTAACCACATGCACTTCTAAAGTATAATCATATATTACATGCATATCAAAGGCTTAATACACAGTTGGAGTTTTAACAAGGACTAATAAACACCTAAATGGAGAATGTTGGTAAATTTTAACCAGCAATAGAATTTCTGCTGCAACCCCAGTTTGTCATCTTCGCCTTCAGCATCTGTGCTGCAACAGACATCACACAATTTCATTTCCGTTAATTGACTATTTTGAAGTGGAGCAACGAGAGTTTTCCATCATCATATTGTCAGGAAGCAGCTGCCAGCTGCAAAGCAGGCCCATAATGCAATCAGCTACTTTGTGGAGGCCTTTGGATTCTTATTGTGTAAGGCTTTGCTTAGACTGTTAATGTCCCTTGATTGGTCAAAACATGCATCGTTTCTCTCAGATGGCACAGTGCATCCACGTTTGTCATGCACGTTTCATTTCATTATTGCATTGTTTTCATGGGCAATATGCATCTTTGCTTTGAAAGCGCATTATTAGATGTTTGCCTTTGATGATCAATAGGTGAAAGATGGCGCTCTGGATTCCATTCCTACAGATACATCTGTTCCAACTAAGAGTATCAATGAACCAGATCACTTTTTGACATCAAGCATGCAGGGTTTTGCACTACAAACAGTGGGTGATAATTTGTGCAAATATTTTGCATATCTAAAATAAATTAGATCAGTATTTTTATGCCAAAAATCCACCAAAATTCAGAAAAAATAAGTTGATTCTCTGCTATTCAGTCATTTAGGACCACACTACTCCCCATTAGATTTTTAGTTCACAGATCCTGAAGGCATGAG
Source organism: Chaetodon auriga (assembly GCF_051107435.1). NCBI lineage: Eukaryota > Metazoa > Chordata > Actinopteri > Chaetodontiformes > Chaetodontidae > Chaetodon > Chaetodon auriga. The sequence continues at coordinate 14,337,778 of NC_135076.1, forward strand.
GTGACAGGTTTTACAGCAAATTTAACACAGTACCACGCCTAAACCAATCCTCAGCTGCATAATATCATATTAAGCAAATATCCCTTTTTTCTCCCATATTTTTTAGGCCAGTTTCAGACAATTCAATACATAGATTATCCTAGTCTTTATGACACTGTAAAGCACTAAATGTAGATGTTATGTTACAACATATCTATTTCACCTTGATAGAGGTGACCGGAGTTCCAGCAGAGATGTTTTACAGATTTTACAAATTTATATCGAACCATGTCAAATGCTGAGCTCTCTTGGCAGTATCTTTCCGTTCTTTGCCTCCATTCATTTGTTTATTCATGCCATCTTTTTTTATTTTAATGAGTAATATCCTGAAAGGAATTATGGCTAAACACAACACAGTTTAGTCTTCAGCAAGAGATAATTACCACTCTGAAGGTTGTCACGGTTTGACTGTCTGAGAGGACTCTAATTGTTTTTGACATTTTTTTTCTGAAATTGCAGCACATTAACACATTTTTAGTTGTCACACTTAAAAGTACCCAGCTCAGACTGAAGCAGGAGGCAGATTGCAGATGACTTGTACTGTAGGAAATATGGATAATTAGTAGAGGCAGTAATGCAAGAATTAATGGCAGCCTGAGCATACCACTGTGGTGGGAGCACAGACTGGCAGTGAGATTACTATGTTGTTGCTCCACTAGGAAAATATACAATAACATATACAATTTTATGTTGGCAATAGAGAACATAGTACAGCTACACAGCAGGATGAAAGTTACTGTATTGCCTTACAGTTAAAACTTGTTGAGGGCTTTGTACTCCAGTGTTAATATGTTTTCATTTTAATCTCCAGTGTCTCCAGCTTTAAAGATCACCATCAAACATAACAATGCAAAAGCTGCACTCTTAACAAATAAGACTCTGCTCCTAAGGAATATCAAACAGATTCAACTAATATAAATTGTTAAAACATGCATTTTTTTGTTTCCTGGTTGTCTCTTTGTTACTAAATGCATATATTTTCCCTGCATACCAATAATGCATGGCATAAAATGCAGAAAAGCCCAGTAAAAAGCTCTTCCCCCTTGTCTCCATAAAGTTTGGATGTAGCTACCACTTAGAAATGTTGTAATGTATGCCATCTCCAGTAAGCTGCCGGATAATGGCTTTGCACAAATTAAAAGATTAAAACTGAGCAAACAAACTTTCATGAGCTTAAGAAAAAGTGAATACACCTGCACTTTACGCCTTACTGACCTGCTTTTAGCTTTAGCAAATGTTACTCAGTTAAATCCAGGTGACGCTGAGGGAATTTCTTGAATGTCTTAATTTTAGTCTGAAAAACATGCACGGATAAATGATTGACTCCTACAGGTAGAAGCAAGTCAACACGACAAACTCTCAAACTATGAGGATAACAAGGTTGATATGATGCCAGTAGCTGGATTGTGGCTATCAAGGCTAGCAGCTGAAAGTTGACACAGTAACTTTCAGCTGTACAGAATGTGCAGCAGACAGACCCTGTTTAACAGAACATCAGTCTTGCTTCCTGTCTTACACATTGCCTGCATTCCCCCATCTGCTTCTTGGGCAACTGTGGAGGTGAAGGATGCCATTTAACTTCAGCTTCATAGACAACAGCTTAGCAAAAGCAATGACAAGTATTCGAGTAGAAACCTTCACAAAAGAAGGAGCAAGAAACCAGTAACAGACTTAAGCGTAACTGATTCATATTGTATCTTAAAGTTATTGTGATTCTATGCGTAAAATGCCTTTAGCTCCTGTCAGGGGCGCCGCCTTTCGCTTGTATCAGGAGCAGGAGGCGCCATGGCCAATCTGATATGATAGCTGACCCCCCCAAGCGAGCACCTCCACCCTCCTTCGGATATGCATAATATGGTTCTGAGGTGCAATCACCAGCAACCCCACCCTACCCCCTGCACTCCCCTCCCCCCACGCTATGTGCCACCCCAACATTTTCAGTGGTCACTCCTATGAAAATGTTCTGAAGGCACCACTGGCTCCTGGACCTAATCCTTTAGCCCTAACCTCTCTCAGCCCAGACTGTCTAGTTTTTGAGTTTAATCCAGATGCCCCCATGTTTCGCTGATTCATCCCTTATACTGCCCTTATTTACCAGACTCTCTTCATCTTTTACATTTCTTTCCGGTCTCTCTCCTCCTCTCATATTGCCATTAAACCTCCTTTCATTTGTTTTTCAGACACACATTTCCTTCATCTTTGCAAGTCTTTTACTGCGGGTCTTTTCCTCCAAGTTCCTTGGCATCAGGGTGGCCAAGTAGTGAAAGAATTTTTCTCTTGACCAAAAGGTTCAATTTCTGCAATACCCCATGTTCCCTAGCAACAGCTGCTGTATGTGCCCTGTTGAGGTTTCTTGAACAAGAGAGTCATGAAGTATGTAGGCAAAACAGCCCAGGACGTTTGGTGAGTAAGGCATGGTGAATTGGAGACCAGTTGTGTAACGTATTTTAAGTGTGATGAACTTCGGAACTCACACTGGACTGCCCTTTGCTGTGCGTGTGCAGTCTAGTCAGAAAATTAGTTACTTAGAAAGTTAGAAAATGAGAGAGTCTGCAACACAACATGAATCACTGGTGTTGGATATGTCCTGCATATCTGCTGTTCTAAGAATTACCAGAAATCATAGTGTCATTTTGTTTCAAGTGGAATAGCATGAAGCAAATTGTTGGGAGGAAAAAAAGACTGAAAATGTTCTGGCTTGTGTTTTGTGTACATGTACATGTTTTGTAAACCGAGAGCAGATTCATTTTAGCCCTCAGTTGCTTCAACCATGAAGTAGTCAAATGATCATTACTCTTTTCACTTTCTTTCATTAAGTGGAAATATGCTTTGTGAAAAAAAAAAAAGCTATGATGAATGTTGTTGTGTGCACGTCTGCCTAATGCCTTTATCATATCTGTGAGTGAACTGAGGGAGGATCAGCAGTGATTTAAGCACCTGCTCCCCAAAGGCTTAATGTTACATACACTAAGGTGTTCGTAAAGGGAAATGAAAACATGATGTGAGGTAATGTGTTTTGAGCAGTGCCTGACTACCCATTATCCATTACATAAGCAGTGTTCATTTTCAGCAAAGAAATTGATCAAATCAATCAACGGCTGGTAAACATAATTCTGAAGTAATTATGAAATTACCAGCTTGTGTGTGATAGTCTGCAGACAGAATGATGAATAACATACATGGCATACCTTTAAATGGTGTTTACTCGACAAGGCTACAGTAAACACAATTTACATCCTTTTTTCTCAGCAAGCAGGATTTGCTGGGGTAGTTTATAATTGAGTCTAGTGGTGCATGAACTTTCTACAGCTGCAATCTGTCTAAGCACAGCTATTTCTCCCTCTGCAGGCCCCAGCTTTCTTTTGTCGACTCTGCCTCACGTCGCAACAGTCCCCAAATGTGAGAGATCTTGATGAAAGCAGAATGTAATTATTAGTGTGGTAGTTCTAGGATGGTGGCAGGATCTTTACATGGTTCAGCGAACAACACGCTCTCTTTTCGAATGAAGAACATTCGGCTCCTTTCAAGGGCAATTATTTCAACCCTCAGTCAAGCCCCTTCTACACACACACACACACACACTGCACACCCCCGCTGCTGAATGTCAATGGAATAGGACTAATGTGGAAGTTTTCCAACAATTTCATAATATATTGGGGGCTATGATAGCTTTCCCCTACCCCTGCATCAACATTGCATTACTACATATTTTTCATCATAGAGCAGAGTAGCTACATGGGATATTTGTTACATGTCATCCCTTTTCCCAGTGTTTCTCACCTCTTTTATGTGTCTATAAAACTGTCAAGTAAAGAAAAAAGTTTTTAAAAAATTCTCTTCGGGGAGTGGGGCAACAAACCAGCAATACTGCAGAAAACATGAAGTGCATTGGGTTTTCTGTGGTAACGTACAGCTCCACAAAGCTTTCCAATCCCTATTCAGTATTAGATCAAAGGTAAGTGTCATTAACCCATCAGCCTCCCACCATCCCCACTTGGCTGCATGATAGATGCATATATGCTTTGCTTATAAAGGTCTGGGCATGGTGGGTAATGCAGTCCATGATGCACAGGAACATAGGCAGTGGTGGTGGTGACAGGACTTAACTGTCAGGAGGTGACAAGGCACATGGCAACTGTAGATAGAGAATGGGTGACTGGCAGCCTACAGCAAAGATGAGGAGGCCCTTCTGTAATCCGCAGAGCAAAAGATGTTAGGTGGACTTGGGGAGCTGGGTAGAGAAGCAATGGAGAAAGTGATGGAAGGTATTTGAATTTCAGCGAACAGGGCTCATGGAAGTGTCAAGCTTTTTCTCCTTTGTTGGATGGCATTGCTGCAATGATAAGCTGACAGAGTTTGAAGACGCATTTCACTTTAAGGTGCACATTTTCCAGCTCAGACGATTTCTATCAATCCTCTGAGGATGTGGTGGATGATGACAGACACATGTAAGCACAAAACAATGACAGTAGCAACAGAAAGGGAAATTCTTTTGGATTAGGTGCAACGTCTGCATTAGTTCAGTTGAGCAGATTCCTTGCTTTATGCTTTGCTGTGGTTCAGATGCTTTAAGGTTTGCTCTCTGTTTTGCATTGCTTTGCAAATATCCTCATGTCATGTCTTTCTTTCTAAGAAGAGCATTCAAGGATACTTGTGACTCATTCAGACTTTTCAGTATTTATATTTATCTTTAGTGCTTGCGTGGCCTATTAGTAGCACAAGCTTTCAGGAGTGTTACGAATACCCGGAAACCTTAGAGCTAGCAGTCAGCTGAAGCTAACTAGCAGCAAGAAACCCCCTGCTTTACAGACAACTAACCAACACTTCTAAAGAGGACTGTAGTGTTTGAAACCTACATAAACCCACCAGTTAGAAGTCATTGTATAAATTCATAGATACTGGGAACCACTATGGAACCACCATGAATACTTGACAACATGCAACAAGAGAAGGCTCACAAACACCAGCAAGGTTGCTAAGACACAGGAGTGCTGTCCCTTGGCAATAACACTGTCAGTAATAGTGCTCTCTAGAATTATAATTCATTTCACTGGGAACTGAAGAGATGAGAGACAGCCGAGACAGAGTCCTGAGAATTGTATGCACTGCTGTCCAGACAGACCACCTCGTCAACCCCTGTACTTGTTAGGACACAGTCACAGACACTTCAATGGGGAAAAATAGAATCGAGCCTCCCTGAAAACAACTCAAATAGTTTTGAACCACCTCTGTTGCACCCATACCTCTGTTTGATGAGCTAACTTTAACATGGGCGATTCTTGAGCTTCTATCATTCCACTTCACATATTTTGAGATCAAATCCTGCTAGAAAATAAGACTCTTTACAATAGGTGACTTTACCCAGATATGTAGATGATACCCAAATTTACTTACACCTTCTGAATTCAAGTTTCTCTCTTTAACTAAGAAAGGCACACTTAATTTAAACTTGACAGAAACAAAATAAAACTCACCCAAGCCTCTTTCCACTGTTACAACAATCATCAACTCGGTTTTGGTCGAAATAAACCCCTAATTCACAAGTTAGATGTGAAAATCCCTGCTGCTGATGCCCAACCTTAGACTCGCTCCTCTCCTGCTTCACACCTCTCCTGTCCCGCCTGTCATGTCTGCATCCCCAGAGTCAGAGTCCTCATCAGAGCCGCTGCAAACTGGCCTTCATCAGTGTCAGAGGCTGTGTTCAAGCCCAGTTTGGCCATGTACACTGGAAGTTTGCTGCACCTCGTTCAGTTACCCGCGGCATCAACGCCAACATCCTCTCTCTGTAAAGGCAGACTACAGTCAGCAGGGATAGGGCCACTAATGGTGTGGCTAACTGAGCTAACTAACTGACAGCAACTAGGAGTGCTACAGCTAAAGATAACTGAAGCAAAGAGAGCAGTTAGCAGTTACTATGGCGATATGCTAATCCCGATCTGTTTGAAGAAACCTTCGACAGTTGGCCATATCCTCCACATTGTACCTTTAAAGACAATAAACACATTGTTGGAAGAAATTACTTCAATCAACAAAGACAAGGTAGAGAGATAATTATAGTTAGCAACAAGTTAGCATTTCTGTACTAAGACAGACCATAATGTTTGTCAACAGTGGAATAGGCCCAGTCCATCCTGACAGTGATTGTCGATTAACTTGCCAACTCCTGGGAATGAGCCAAAAGGCCATAATTCATAATTCAGCCGTTCTACAGAATTGGGTTATTTTCCACCTCCAGGTTGTCCACGTCCAGGCTGGACATTCCTTGCAGTCGATAGCAGTCCACTGGCCGGACTACAGGAGCTAACTCCACAGTTGACGAGAATCGCTGAGCTTGCCAAGCCCTGGCAATGAGCCAAAAAGTCCATTATTCATAGTTCACTGGCTCTACAGACAGTCACAGAGAATCACTAAGCTTGTCTATTAGATGCAAGAGGCATCATTTGGGTTTATTCTCATTGGCCAACGCTTGTATTGAGTGTCATACTGAGTACTTTTGTTTGCTTCCTGGAATCCTGAAGAGGAGTTTTTCATTGAGATAAGGACTCGTTCACTGGTAGATCAACTTTTGTTTTGTATTGAGCACTGACTGCCTGCTTGGCGGAGGTCTGAAAATATTTTCTAATTTAATCATTATGGAATTTCACACCAATACTGGCTCATGAAAATAGCATTGCTTTTGTAAGAAAGTGAAAATATTAAACTATATTAAAAATAATGGGCTAATTAGGCTTAAATCACAACCATTCCCTGTGTTATAAATAGGCCACAGTAGGTTGTAAGTGACATTGAATATACAGTGTAGTTGGACATCATTCACAGTGATCCTTCAGCTAGACTGTCATTTTGATGTGGCTTATTTCCCAATCGTTGACATTGTTGTCATGGCAACTGCTGGATGACAAAACGTCTGATATTCCCTGAAATGTGTTTCAATTCAATCTACTGTCATTGGGCTGCTGGTATATTGTGCACACAAAGTGCCAAACATTACTGCAGTCAAATAAAGGTGGAAAAAAAAAAATAAAAAAGTAAAGGAGCAATTAAACACTGCAGCCATATGATTCTTAGCTGACCTGTAAATGTAAATATTGTCTAGAGCAATTGCTATTAAAAATGAGATTTCAAATGAAATGTCTCTGTATGATGCACTCAACAATTAAATCTGTATTTTACAGTTTTTTTTGTTTTTGGTTGTTTTTTTTTGCGTTGTATCAGAATTCTTGAACTACCCAATAACACTTTGCACCTTTTTGAGTTACAATAAATAATAAATGCTCTCCTAATCCATGCCTGGTCTGATGCCTAGTGTGAGAGTGTGAGGTCCAACAACGCTAAAAGGTCTGAAGCAAATAGGCTATTTCTGTCCATGGCTTAACTGGAAGCCTTTCTTTGATTTTTTGAAATGAGAGCAGCTAGATTAAAGATGAGATTAGGAAATGCTGAATAAAGATTTACTGGGTGTCTCAGTTGTTCCTTCAAAAGGAACACCTAGAGTCAAGTCAAAGGGTTGTGAGTGTGTTCCCTTTGCCTTTTCGCCTTTCTATTCCTATTGAATGTATAATTCCATACTTTGCTTCACATCCAGTTTCGATTTTTATCTCTTGGATAAAAGAAGGAAGAAAAAAATAATAATAAGTGCATCCATGTTCAACTTCCTTGTCCTGATTATAGTCACAGTGGCAGTAGGAAAAGCTGAGCAGCCCGAGTGTCATTTTCCCCATTCGCTTGCTCCAGCTCCTCCTAGGGAGGAGTTCTTCCAGGCCATCTGAGATATGTAATTTCATAGCATGTCCTCGGCCTGCCCTGGAGTCTGCTCCAATTTGTTGCAGCCCTCCAAAAGAGGATTTTCAGGAGACTTCCATACTAGCAGTCTGACAGCTGTATGTAACGCTGCTGCTTCGTTCTCATCTTGATTCAGTGTTTTGGAGGTAAAGAACCATTCTCTTTACTTCAGCCCTTTTTATAGAGCCTGTTCAATGCAAGAATATTGCACCGTTATTCCGCCTCTACGTTTTGTACAATGGGGGCAGTGTAGTTAAACCTTTCATATTCTACACGCTTGTGAGAGTCCACTGCCCACACTCAATGTGTTTGAGTTATTTTTATCAAATGTTTGTGATTTGGAATTTAAATAATAACGTTTTCACAGGTTTTATAGACTTAAGGGCAATAACACACATGATGTGAATGTTAATGTATGTATATCTAAAGTAAGTGTGCATGTGTTTAAGAAAATTATGAGTGTTTCTTACTTTGTTAACTAACACATAGTGAAGCCTGGAAAGGGGTAATTTTGTTAATAGAAGAATAACTGACAATCTTTTAACTTCAGTCTTGAATTTGAAGTTATTATGTGCTCTTACAATAGTCAGTGTTGTTCTGATTGATCATTTATAAACTGCAAAATGTATTTTTTATGGCCTGTACATGTGGAGAACATGCTATCACCCACCTGTCTCTTTGGCACAGCCTCAAAACTTCCAGATTTGGGCTTGTGGATTCCCGACACTTCATGTGGGTGGAAAAAAAAAATACCACACTCTTTTAAGTGTGTGAAGCTGTGAGAGCTGCAATAGCATATCTTACTGCAGCTTGCTAGAATAGGATCTTCAGTGTTTGCTTAGTCTAGGAGAAGGCATCTCAAAGGTAATTCTTAGTAACTGTGGCAAATCTGATGCAGTGTTTAAGGTTCAGCAGCCAACCAGTCTCCCATTGGCCCATTGCACCCAAACTAAGCACAGAGAAGCTAACAAGGTGCAAGGCAAAGACCTATACACCACAGTACATACCGTATATCTTACACTGATTCACCATTGCTGATTATGTGTGTCCTTATGGCATGGTGCTCAAAGTCTGAGAGTGGTAATACTTTTATATCTCATCTTTAAGAATATTACGTATTTATTTGGGCAGCATATTGAGTTAGTCTATTGTGATCAGACATCCCACTCCTCCTCATCACCTCACCTATTCCTGACTTAGAACAATAAAGTACATAAAACAAAGGAGAAAGAGTAGAGAGAAAAAGAGATCATAAAAAAACTCAACCAACCAACACAATTTCAAACCCTGAAGTTGCACATATGAAATATTTCTTGTAGAGCTACCACTCCCCTCTTCTGCCTTGCTGGCTTTAATAAGGAAAACATTGGGAGGGGCGACTTTATAAATGGAACATGAACCTCCTTGCTCAACCACGACTCAGCTATCATCTGGGCCATTTGACAAAATAAAACCATGGGAGATAAAAAATGTGTTTGTTTGCATAAAAACCCCCTTACTTCCCCTTTTTAGTTTTAGGTTTCAGATAATTACACCCCAGTGCTGAGAAATAAATAATCCACTCCTTTTATTACATTATGTAACTTTAAATGAATCACACGGCCTGCATCTTCTTTTAAATTTGTTGTGCAAGTAGCTCACGGCAAAACACTGAAAGCAATCATATTCACAGTACATATTAGTCCCCAGGGCCTGTTTGGCTGGAACATCTCAATAACATAATAACACTAATGGATTATTTGTTAGCATCACTGGTGAGATGCAAGATGACAGGAAAATGAATATAATATGGAGTTTAGAATATTATGCTTTCATTGGATATATAATTTTGATGACCCAACAACTTCTATTGTTTCAAAAGCTTGTAAACTACTGTATCATCTTAAACAGAAGCACACCTGCAGCCAGCATGATCACTGGTTCAATTTCCCGTACCTGCTAGGGAGGTAGCTTTCTGCTCCATTGGAAGTAGCTTTCAGTAGCAGCAGATACAGATCAAATGTAGGAACATCTGGATTATGAATGGAAGTTTCATTTCATGTTATTAGCATTGGAAATCTATGTAAATTCACTACAGACTTACGATGACTGTGTTTGGAAGATCTGCTTACTGGAAGACAATGCAGTACACGCATGGTTAAGTCCAGTAATAGCATTTTACATTCGTAATGATGATGATGACTGTTTCTGCCCAGTGGCATTAAAATGACTCGCCTTGACTGTTCCAAAAGTTTAATATTTTTCCAGATCTTGATTGGTATGATATGATTAAGTGTAATCACTTAAATCTACTTGGTTATGTTAGGGTCACATATATACCCCCATTTCCTTTGGTGCATCACAACAAGCTGCAAACACAACATCAACATATTATCACTGTTAAAGTTAATAAGTCGACAAATAGGTTTGTTTGGTTTTGAGTTTAATTACTCTTGTCGTTCTATTTTATTATATCCTCTCTTTTTTTTTACATTCCTATAATTATTTATTTGTAAGTTTCTCTATTTATTTTTTTCTGTCTTTGTGCTATTATAACACCTGAATTGCTCCTCTGGGAAATCAATAAAGGATTATCTTGTCTTAAATGTCACAAACAGTTGCCTATTTGCACACTGAACAGACTCAGAGCAGCATTAGTGTCAACTTCAGCAGTGTCAAATGCTTTTTATGACTAAGTTTAATAACAAATACTGGATTTTGTCCAGTGAGGATAGTCTTGCATTTGAAAAAGTTCAAGTCAATAACATTTTTTCAGGGAATCATAATCTTACTGCAGCCCAGAAGTGCAGGCCATCATACTGTGACAACATTTGCATGCCGTGTTTCCCGCAATGACCACCCATTGTTAAGATTTAGTCAATGTTACTCTGAGGTCACTTCATCCGTATGTTATTTGTATTTATACCATAGTAAGTGTTGTATTTCTCTACTTAAGTGGAGTGTACCATACTCTGCTACTGTTAATAAACCCCACCAAAATTCTAAGAACCTAAACAAAGCTCCCTCATCTGATCTGTCGCTCAAAATAGCTCGACTCCAAAGGCAGGGATGTCGGCAGAACTTGCTTGTTTTGTTCAATGACATTCCCCAAACAAAAGCTGAAAAAGAAGCCTGTCTTCTTAAGGGGGTAAACAAAAAATGAGGATATCTTCCAAGAGGTGCCAGAGGGATCTGTCTCTCTTTCCTTTCCATTTCCCTGCCGTGACCGGGAGGGGGTTTTCTGAGGAAAACAACGGTGCTGTCAACAGCTAGTGCAGTGAGTGCTAGAGGCCAAACAGAGGAAGAAGCATCACTTAATGTAAGGGAATGGATTAGAGAGGCTGATTATGCCTCGGAGGTGAGAGCAGAACAAAGTGAAAGAAAGGAAAAGCTGGAGCGAGCAAGAGTAAATTTGTCTGAATGTGAGCGCATTTCAAGTAAGCCTATGTGCATGCACTGAGTGTATGCAAGTGTTTGCTCGTAGGTTTGTGTGTACTTGTGTCTAGGCTTTTGAATGTTTAAGTACGTTTGTAGGTTTTGAACACATTCATACATTATGTATATGTTTGGAAAAACCTGTTTGTGTGTCAATTTTTGTGGATGTAGATGTGTTCACAAATGCATGCATTTTGCTATCATTCCACATATGTGTAAATGTATTTCAGAGATACCTTCCCTCCATTTTACACCGCAAGCAATTTCAACTTAGCTTTTGATTAAAGGCTTATTCAGTTACTTTTGTTAGTACTAATAACTGCCAATTTTTAACAGGTAAATATTTCATTTTGACATAATAGTATATAATATAATATAGTATGTAATAATTTGTGATCTCTGACCACCTCATGTTTAACACTCATGCTTCATGCTTAATAGTTAACACCTTTCATTACTATATAGCTGAATACAACAACACCATTATCTACACCATACAATTTCTTCAACATCTCAACATCAATATGGCTCTGTTCAGGTTCACAAACATGGCAGTTATTGCAGAGCTGCAGGATTGGATCAGATTACACTGAACAGGTGTACCTAATAAGTTGTTTTTCTCTTTATAATTACCATAAACCAAAAGACTACGGTCTACTGTATCTCAGTGGTACTGTTATGTAGCAGTGTTCCTAAAACTGCTGTAGTATCATGTTACCCTTCAACCCTGTGTTTCATATCATGCTCTTGCTGTCTCTGCTTTCACTGAAGAAGATAAATGCATAAGAAGTGACTTTTCCACTGGCCTTTCACTCTTCTCACCGTCTGTGATTGTGAGAAACTCTGAAAGCTTTAGCTCCATTTGTGCTGGTCATACTGGAAGAACCATGTCATAAATCAAAAATGGCATAATTCCTGCCAAATCCGCCCTGGTGGCACACAATGAAAATGCTGTTTTGAGGCTGGAAGAGGGTACCCGTTTACTGAGTGATGTTTTTGTTGCAGTTTCAGTGTTTTACAAAGAAGTAAAGCTGATCTTTATGGGGATTGTCTTTTATGCAACACAATGTGTAACTCAGGACTAAATATAGATTCATGTAGCAGTGCTGCAATAGCATGCATGCACAGGAATAAATATGGTTTATATATTTGTGTATAAGTGCACTTGCTGTATGGGCATCTATGCTTATTGAGAGACTATATGGCTATTTTTTTCCTGGTAGTTTAGCACTAAAGAGTCTGGTAATGTTTGGTATGAACACATGATTCCTGCAGCTTAAAGGTATGTATAGGGATCTTAATGCAATCCAGTATTTGTATTTACAGCGAATAATACTTGCAAAGAATGAATTACGAGCAAATGCCTGGGGTCAATGTCATTACAATGTGTACTCTAAATTTGTAACACATATGTTGGGACCTCACCATGTGGGTGAACAAAGACAGGCATACATGTAAAAACAAAAGCCTGAACAGTGAACTGGCAGTAAAACCCCCTCCGACATTGCAAAGCTCACCTGACTCAGAGGTTTGGTTTGAATCCAAATCCTGGTTTCCCATTGGACAAGACGCACTGGATCTCAAGGGTAGTTCCTTGGGCATGGCCATGACATCACCAAGGATACCAGAATCAAGGCACCCCACTCCACATCGCCTTTCCACTGTGATATCAAGTTGCTACAGGCGGTGTCCCATTCCTACTGAAATGTAGGCAACAGTCCTCCAACTCCCTGGACGATTAACAGTTCTTTTTCAGTGAACACATTCTGATCCTGAGAAGGATTGCTGTGCAACCAGCGGTCTGACACTGCCTGCAGAAAGAAGATGCAGATTACACGTTTTCCTCAAGAAAGAGAAGGATAATTTCTACGTCCCTCTCTCTTTCAATTTAATCGGCTTTCGCTGTCTCCTCCTCTACCATAAGAGGGCCAGCCTCACAGACACACACATTCACAGGTGCCACATGCTTGCTTGCTTGCTGCCTTTATGCTTGTTATTGTAGTTGCTCTTGCTTATTACGGCTTGTGTTGTAATTGCAGTTGGACAGTGGACGTTTATTGATTGAAGTATCATAGATTGTTGATTGGCGCTGCTAAAGTTAAATAAATTCTGTTGTCCTCCTGAGGAGCAGCTGTCTGTGCTTATTTGTGCAAATGCAGTGCGATAACAGCTAGTTGTGGTGGTTAGTGCTGTGTTCACCTCAGAAATGTAAAATAGTCTTCAAATATTGACATTTTAAGTGTGTGTGGGTGTGGGTGTGATCATACAGCCTGACGGCCTGTTGCTCTTCTCATTAAACCAGCCAAAAAGTCAATGTGACAGAATGAACTGTTCAAACAAGATCTTTTTTCACCTCCAGTTTCTGAACAAAAGACCGTGTAAGAACAGGTCATTAGATGGAGCTAATTATGTAGTCTGTGCTGTAAGGAATGTTTCTCTCTTGGCATATTGAACATAAACCCATTATCTTTGTTACCCATACAGTTTACTCCTCAATTCCTTTCCGTGTTGTAATGTCACTCGTCACCTGTATATGGGTAATGCTATGGCTGCATGACAAGTTAAATAGCCTTAAAGGTGCCCTGTGACCTCTTCAGTGCTTCTCACAGAAGTGAAGTGTAACAAACTTATTGAATGCATTCCCTTCTTCATAAAACATTTGCAAAGCCAATCCCCTGAAAATTCTGAATCCAGCATTGTTTACATCCTTGTCTTCTTTCAAACATGTTTCTTCTTTGTATGACAGTGGAATTGTGTGAAACCCATAGCAGGTATATGGATTCCGTCATCTGTGTGCTCATGCATTTAATGTGCCTTTAACTCGGTGGCCATGAGTCTGACTCACTTGTAAGCTTGCACAATTGATTCTTGTACAAAAACCTACTTTAACCAAGATTTCTCCAAAAGGCAGCGTGGAGGTCTAATATGGAATATAGAAGCATAGAACGGAGTGATGGGGAGGTGGGAAGGACAGTGGCTATGTAGGTTAAAAGAGAGGTGATGCCAGTGAAGGGGTTATGACATCCCAGCAACAATCAAATGATGAAAACAAGTATTAGAACAACACAAATGCAGTGGCAGTTTGTACTGGCATGTTTTACCAGAAAAGTCTCTCTGGCATCTGACGGATTAGGACATAATTAGTTACTGTACATTTTTACACTTCCCAAGACTGAAGTCCAAATGCAGTGCAGTCATAATAGAGGCAAAAAAATTATTCTTGACAGTGCTGTGGTTTTCAAAAGGTTGCGCTGCTAATGTCAAGCCACACTTAGACTGTTTCTTTATTAATCCCAATGTGAGAAATTGTTTTGTTGCAGTAGCAATTAAACGTACAGCAAACACAGGATGTATACACAATGATTTAGAAAAAGTAACAAAAAATATAAACAGGAATAAAAATTAAAATAAAAAATATAACTAAGTAAAACTAAAAATAGTTATATAATATGTATTATAATCTATAATACATATTATAGAATATTATAATAATAAAATAACAAGTACAATATAACTAAGTATTTAAACAGTATTTACAGCAAAAAACAGCAAAAAATTTGTGCAAGTAGACCGAATTACACACAGCATGTCAGGGGGTCTGCAAGTTCAAATGACCCCCCAAAAAATAGATGAATACAAGTAAATTGGCCTGACACAGCTTTCATTCTTCTTAGTATGTTTAGTAAATAACAAGGTTTATACTCTTCATTAGAAAGATAATGTCTTAACTGCTCACCATATTCATCTGGTTTTCATATCTTTGGTAACCATAGAGACCAATCACTACCTCCAGCATGCCTGTATTGCCTTATGGAAGCTAATATTGTTTGCATGAGATACTGTAATGAATTCCATCTACACTGACACAATTTTGCCTGTCTTTCCTTGCATTTTCATCGAAATACTCACCACCTCTGACTGCAATGCAAATGATTGCATTGCAAAGTCAGTGGTATTTGAATTGTTTCATTAAAAAATGCTGATAGAAAATATTGTAACTGACTGGGCATTTAAAAAATACACATCATCTTCAACCACATGTTTTATAGCAGATGCTGAAATATAGCTGCTAACTTCAGTGTTTTTCCAGAATAAAGCTTATGCAGTGTAATGGACAAATACAAGTAATGAAATAAGCATTCCCCCTGGACAAAGGTGAGACTTTCTAACCTTAAATCTATGAGCATAGGTAGATGCATCTAAGAGACCCTTTTAGCATGCCCACTCGGGGAAGACCACCTTGAAGAAGAGGAGACACAGCCAGCCTTGATTGAACAAAATCATCTCATTTGCTGTGTTGCTGTTTCAGTCACAGAAAGATAGCAGATGCCACGTTAGCAGAGGGAACAGTGAGTCCACACTGATACGCTGAAAAAGTGCAAATATCATTGAAGTGCTGTGAGTGTGAAATAGAACTAATTTTATCAATATCATCAATATGTGTAGCAATCACTATTTTCAAATAGTGAACACACTTTCTTACAACCTTTCAGGACCATTTAAAGCTAGAAACCACACAGACAACAACACTGCCATCCATGCAAGAAAAGGATTCAGTCTGCATACCCAGTCTGGGTGTGTGTGTGTGTTTGTGTGTGTGTCGAGGGCATAATCTAGGCAAGGTGGGAGGATGTGTTCCCCCCCCCAGTGTCAAAAGAAAAAAGAAAGGAATGAAAGAAGAAATCATTGATTCTGTTTCATCTTCTGCATTGAGACAGCCTCATTGGGTTTATTTGTTTGTGTCTCTGAACTCTATCAACTTGGCGGTCACTGTAGCTTTGCTGTGGGTTTTACTGCAAGTTTCCCATTGGGGAAAGCTTTAAATAATTTAATGAACACACAATCTGGCATCTCTAAGCTGTAAAGCGGACAGTGCCACAAGAAAACTGCACATTGAGTAATATTATCGAGGCATGCAAGTGATATATCGACTCATTTCTTGCACTGAGGGGCTTTGCTCCGACTGGTGCCAAGGTGCTGTCTAATTTAACTTGCTAGCTAGCCAGCAGCCTCGCGATTTTGGTGCTATTCTGTGTCTTTTAGCTTTGAGTTACACAGTCATTCATGTAACAGTCATTTAAACTGATATTTATGTCTGTATCTTTCTGATTGCCAACAGGAGGGAGGAGATCAGTTGTGTAGAGCACAGGAAAACCTTTATTTACTTTATTGCAGCAGATAAAAAAAAAAAGAGCTACAGTATATCCTCAGATGTTCAAAGCGCACATGGCCATCAGTCATGGTCGTTGGAAAAACTACATTTAATCCATTGTTTCGGCTATGGACCTGTCAATTTCCAGTTAAACCGTGAATGTGGCTTTCACTGTTGATAATGTAACACCTTCATCACATGTTCAGTGTTCACTGCAGTCACGTTTGTGTGTACACTGTATGTACAGTATATGAAACACAAACATACGAACCTAAGATTCATTTATCAGTTTAAACTGCATTTCGCTGTCTCTGTGTTGCACTCTGACGATGACAATAAAGTTGAATCTAATCTAAAATAGCGGGAACCTTCAAATGCATTTACTGCTGTTTGGCTCCTGCAGAGAGCTCAACCAGCCGAGAGGCTACAAATGCTTTCATCTCACTGTGTCATGACTCACACTTTGTGGCTTACACCATGCACTTCTTCTTCCTTTATGTCTCCCTTTTTTTCTTCTCTGCCTCTCCCTCCTTCCTTCTGCGGGTGTATTCCTCCATCGCTCCTCCCTGACACACTCTTCCTGTCTTTGCATAGCTTACCATCTCTGGTTTAGTAACAAACCACTGCTCCTTCATTCATTTTTCATATCATACTTGTTCTTTACTCGAAAGACAGAGAGCGTGTGTGTGTGTGTGTGTGTATGCTAAGGCGTGTATGTGTGGGTGGTGGTGGTAGTGGGGTGCTTAGGGGGTGCCTGAGGCAAGACAGAATGTAAGCACAGCATGAGTAATGAAATAATGACTGAAATATAAAAGGACGAGGCAGGCCGTGCTCTCTCTATCCGCGGGCCGACAGGTGTTTGCCGGAGTGCCGGTGCAGAATCCATTAGAAGGCTGTCAGAAGACGGCTGCCAAGAAGTAAGGGTGCTGTAATTACAAGCCATTCGCACCGAGACAATGCTTCATCCCTCGCTCACGTGCAACTAGAAAGACATGGGCGGATGCGTGGTCTGTCCTTTTCTTCATTCTTCAAACCAAAGCAAAGTGCATTTTCATTGTATGTGTGTGTGCATGGGTTTGACAATGGCTACTGGTCACCAGTCAAAGGGGTCAAAAGGCCAAGAGGATTGATGGTCACCATAACACTGTTTACAAATCAATGAATTACAGGTCACAAGCACAATTATGGCATGTTGGAAGTATGCCTACATTTCGCCTATGCCTACCCCCCCATTAAAGTAATGATTGGATAGGTTAATTGATAATGAGGTGGGATGCGTGCTGATTTATTTTAACATTGCTGAAATTCTGACTATGGTTGTTCATCTTGTATATACAGCCAGCAATAATTGGATTTTCATTCAACTAGTTAATTAAAACTCTCCAAATTTCTGTTTCTCACAGTCTCCATTTACACATTTTTATTTCCCTGTTCATTTGAGACTGTTTTGAGTCAGGTAATTTATCAAGAGAGCTTATTAACTGCCAGTGAGCATGTGATAGTGCACTCCAGCAGTTACTCTCTTTCTCTCCGGTCCATTGTGTGTTCTTCTGTGTCAGACTGAGATATCTCATTGGCGATACTGTGAAAAATAATTTGTAATACTCCATTTTGACATTTGAATCAACCGTAATTAAACTTTAGAGAGTAGGTGAACCAAAATGGCACAGGAGTTATCTGTTGCTGGAGCAAACAGTTGACAGGTATGTACCTTTTCACACGATAGATAGGTTTGAAAATACCCACAGATTTCAAGCTAAATATGTTTGCCCCTCATGCATGAAATCTGAAAAGATGGGAACAATTCCACCATTAATACTTGCTTGAACATCCTTGATCTTAATCCATGAATTTCCCCCAGAACCATGCAACACATACAGTGAGATGTCACCCACATTTTCATTTGACATTCAGAGAAATGCAAACATGTTAACCATGTGTTAGAAAATCTTTCTGGCAGTCATTTCAAACAGATGCCAGAGGCTCTCTGGTAGGCATCTCATAAAGGCACTTAACCTTATAGATCAGTATGAGATGCCGAGGGGCAAGGTTGTTGGGCAAGATGTCGATGTTTGACGAACTGGGAATGGGAACAGGTTGCATCATGCTATTCTTTGTTCTATTTATTTACTGCTGCATGGCTCTGATGTTTTGGTGGATATAATGAATGAATAAGAGAGGTCAAAAAGGAGACCAAAAGATCCAAAGCGCCCGTCCTGACAGTATCTGCTGAGTGTTTGATGGTTATTTATTTCTGCTAAAGAAAGTAACCGCAGTAAAACTATTAGCAGTTAAAGTTTCAGTTCTTTCCTTCACTCGCCGTGTCCTCTCATCACCACTCCCTCTCTCTAATTCACTCACTGGCTCTCTCGACCAGCACTCCCTCGAGTCTTGTTTGCTCATGCTTTCAGCTCGTTTGCACACTCTCTCTCTTTCTTTAAAACTCATCAGAAGCCAAATACATAATTTTGTTTTTAATGAACGTTGTCCACCCCTCCTCCTAATATTGATACTACAGTAACCCAGTGCGCTCATGTTTTGTGCATGAAGCTATACACACATTGAAGTCGCTGCAGAGTCTGTGTTTGATCAGTCAGCAGTGGTCAGGCCTGCAAGCCTTCCCTGATATTTCTTGAACCACTGGGGAGTACTACCCGTGGAAGAGAGATATTTTTATCACCTTGAGCTATCCCACAAGAATTAGATTTAGTCTCTGGTCACTCTAGTCGAAATGCAGGTAAAGTTCCTGAGTTCCTTAAAAGAGTCTTGGTCCCTTGGGAAAGTTCCTGTTATGGAAACGCCCTGGAAGATTCCACTGAGTGACTGTAGCCTGCAGTATCAGGACCAAAGCAGCATATGTCAATCAACAGTTAAAATCAAAACTCCACTGGTTCCTCACCTCAGCTCCCCAATGGAAATGGACAGCGAACCACAGTTGGAAGTTTAGAGGATGGGTGTGTATGTGTGGGTGTGGGTGCACAGGGTGTGTGTGCATGCGTGTGTGTGTGTGTGTGTGAGTGCATGTGTGCGTAGCTGTTTATTTTCCTCGCTCAAGGACATCTCAGATGGCGAGTAAATGAGAGAAAATAGAGCAGCTAATTAGCATTGCATGCATAAATCAACTGTTTGTGATGTTCCTGACTACGCCTCCATCTCACCCCCTCCACCCTCTTTGTGCATGTCCATCAAATTAGCAACATCATTAGCAAAGCCTCTTTCCAACATATTTTCCTCTTTCCTGCTGTCCATTCTTGCCACCCCTCTTTTGATTTGAAAGTGTCGGATAGACAATTTATATTTACGCTGAACTGCTAAGTCTCTGCTCCTTTATGTAAACTAAGATATGCAGGGTATCACGTTGATAAGGCGACAGAGAGGTTCCTGTTTTCTCATGACACAGACAGAGGAGAAGAAGTCATGAATTTATATGAGTTTCAACAGCAATGAAGCACTGGAGAGCGTTGCTGGTGCCAGGTTTACCAGGCCGAGGCCCGACACAGTAATTTTATGAGTTCATCCAAAGCTAGTGAGGTGTAAAATAGACTGTGGCGATAGCCCAAACACAGTCAATGGCAGCCCTTGTGTCTCCACCGGGCTCTGAAATCAAATTCAGGGATAACAATGAGTTGTTGAGCTGCGCAGAAAGTCATAGCAACCTGAGACACAAGGTGTGCCAAAAAGGGTTTGCTTTGCATAACAATTTGTAGTTGAAGGAAAGTTTCAAAGCAACATATTATACAAACCACTTCAGTCACTGCGGCTGGAACATGAATCCAATTGTGGATAAGGTGTTTCCTTAATTTTAGTTAGTTGTTCCCTAAAAATTTCCCACAATTTTACATTTAATTTATTAATTTAGGATGTAAAAGTAACGGCGGTCACCTCACTATTGAACAGCTGACAGAACCATCATGCCCGTAACCATTGTGTAGGTGTTTTCTCAGAAGACATACCTTTCACCATGCATGGCAGTACTGTACAATCTGATTGGGGCATATGCAATAGATTTAAAACATTTTGCTCACATTTCACTTGCTTGCATCATGAACAGCACAACTGCCAACCACTGCACTTGGAACCAAAGTGGATTTGAAAATCCTTGACCGTGGATATATGCAAATCGGGCGAACCTTGTAGTACCGTATGCTCTGTGTGCTGTTGAGCTAATTCTGTTATTTACCTTGCAAGCACTGAGATGGAGGAGCAAGTTACTGCGGCAGTGATAACTTTCCAGAGTTGTAAAATATTCCCCCACAAGAGTATAAATTGCTATGCAGTGCCTTGTCATCATAAGCCCAGACTTCATAAAATCCAGGGCACATAAAACTGGACTTCCTGGATAATATTTCATCCCCTCAGTGAACCAGACCCATAGAGGTTCACCAGCTGGTAGGCAAAATTCACCTCAGCCTCCCTTATCTGATCCACTGTGCTGAAATAGTGCTATGATAATGCTGCTTTGCTTGGAGCTCAGGGTGAAAGGATTCATTGCAGGCATCCAATATCTGAGGGAGAGCTGCAGCAAATCCACCGACATGTCAAATATGTCTCAGAGAGTCTCAAAAAAAGGAGTGAAGTTGTTCACTTTTGAGGATTTTCTGCTTGCCTTTGTGTTCTCTGTGAGATCTCTCGGTGCCGCCATCCTAAAACTTTGATGTGTGCATGTGAAGCACTTCTTGTATGTGGACTGAAAGCAAAGATAGCTCCTGACCTTTGGGTTTGTGTGTGTGTGTGTGTGTGTGTGTGTGTGTGTGTGTGTGTGTGTGTGTGGACAATGATTACAAGAACAGCAAAGATGGAATTTCCTGTATATTTAACAGGAAACTATTATGAAGATATTTTGTCTGGGTGACTGTTAAACTTCATGCAAATTTCACTATAATTCAGGATAAGAAACAACTCGAACTCTGCTTCTTGTGGCTTGCAATGTTTGTGATCTAGGAACTGAAGCTTATCCTGCTGTTGGAGTCCCACTGTTTGACAGCATTAGAAAGATGTCTAAAATGTAAATGTAGCAACGTGGTACGACACAATTCTTTCCCTTTTCTTTGATTATTCATGCTCACTGTCTTCCTCTCTGTGTTTTTTCTCTGTCCTCTCTCACCTTCCCGCTGCTGAAATTTTAATCTCTTACTTGTGATCGGCCCTCTAAGCTTGCACAAGCTTGCGAAGCATATACCCCTCCGTCATCTTATTCAACCTGAGTGATGGCTCCTTCAGCCCTTAAACACCTGATTTCACCAGGAAACAAGGCAAAGCAGCCCCTTCTTCCTCTTCATGCTGTGGTTTAGTTTTGTGGTAAATAAACTTAATGTGCTATAGGAGGAACCAGGAATAAGGGCCTGTGGAGGGACGGCTCTGCACCCGTCGTTTTATAGCTAAAGCAGAGATGAGTAACGTTAACTTCACTGTTGTGTCTGCAGTTTGTTAAATGCGCGTCAGTCACAATGTAATGTCATTTTCATATCTGATATTATTTGGATTCATATGCTAATCATTTTTTCATATTGCGGTCTTCAGTTTCTTTATCTCATCTAAATAGATTTATGCAGAGATTTTCACTTTTTCTATTCTGAGGTGAGATGCTTTTATAAACACCTTGAGTTTCCTTTTCTAACCTGCATAAAATTGTGAGATTTTTAAATGTGTCATTTCTTTCTTGCTTTGTGAAACCTTGAGGTAATCATGGCATGAATAAATCATTCAACAGCTCATTCACGTTAAAAACAACTCAGAGGCCGTACATGATTCTCCTTCCATCACAATAATGACAAAATATACAGATAAAAAAAGCTCATACATTTATGGCAGATAATATTCACATACACATCTGCAAGGATCAGATATGGCAGGTGGCATTTAGTGCCAGATTGAGTTTCATATATTGTTCCAAATCTCTTAATTCTGCTGAGACCATGTTTGGAATCATAACAATGGAAACAGATACTCAGGTGAAAACTTGAAAAGGGTGGGAGTACATTTTTACACTATGTCAAAAAAATGCAAAAATGTTACATTGTTGGTTACCACTTTACTTTAAGTCTCGATATTTAGCATTCATAAGCAAACATTATAACACACTATCATGAAATTCTAAGCAAATGTAAGTATATTTACACAGTATTTGTCAGTGAGTAAAACTTCTATGAAGACACATTTTATATCATTACAATTGTGCTTCATTATTTTGTCATTTATTATCTGCTTGTACAGCACCCTCCATATGTGGGTGGCCATGTGATGAATTTTTGTAGATCTTCCCCTTTGTCTGCTGTCTGTCTCTCCCCCTGTCTGTCTGGTCTAGGCTGTGTTAATGCAGGGTGTGACCGACAGGTCGCGCCTGCCTTTTTCCTCCTGAGCGCAGCTGCATTCAATCAAGCAATCAGACCCGTCACCCACTCAGTATAAAAGCATCTGGGTTCCAACTAGTATTCGTCTAGTCGTCTACCTGCATGGTAATGACCAAGAACCAGTCATAGCTAAGTACCTTTTGACCTTTTTGTCTTGTCTGGTACCGGGATTCCTGACTCCTTTTTGTCTGTCTGTGCTCAGGTGCAAACCCCACACCTGTCTTCCCTTTCTGTGCTCGTCTGCCTGTCTGCACTCACCTGAAGAAACTGGACCTGTCACTTCCTGGAATCAGTTCTCTGGATTCCTTAATGCCTCTGGATTCACCTGTTCTCAAACTGTCAAATTAAAACTGTTAACCTTCCCTCAACTCCTGTCTCCTCTGTCTCCTCTGTCTGACCTCGGTAGTTTGGGTCCTAAAAATTATATGAACAGAATTATAGTTAACAAATACATTAATAAGCAATTACATCTGCTTACAAGGACATTAAATGTTAATTTATGTTGTTAATTATTAAATAGTGGGACTTGAAGTAAAGTGCATATTTTCTTACATTCACTCATTTTAGCTAAAAGACACATACATATACAGTGTAAGTCATTCATCCACTTTGCCCCTCTGTTTATCCTTTGCTCCAATCTCACGCAATCTATGCACTAGATATTACAGGTAAGAGCTCCCTGATGCATGAATGTATAAGACTGAGTGAGTATAGCTGCTCACAAACATTATCTTTTACGTTCAACCACTCTCGTCCAAATGAGGTGAGAAAGAAGAATGGGGACATCATATTAAATGGAAAAAGAGAGCAGGAATCTCTGAAGCGAATGGCAGTCAGGCTGTTTTTCATCCTAGTTTTGTTTGTTTGGCTATTGAATTAGGGTAATTTCAATTTTCTTTGCTATTTGTGTATATTTTATGCCATTTATATGCTCATAAGCGAGAGAAAAAAAGCACTTTCATTCCTCGTGATCATATTTAGCAGTGTAGCAGTGGATTTGCCTTTTTCCTTGGTTAGCATGTATATTCATGTGTGCTCACAGGCTGATGGACTATTTTCTTTGACTTTTGGGTCACCTTATGTTTTCTTCACTTCAGATGGTTCATTTAAAGAAAATTTGCTTAAGAAAAAGAGTGGAGCTATGAGATATCAATATCATCCTGAAATTATGATGTAACAGTCTACAGAGGCTGGAGAGAGATTGCCACTTGCGATGAATACTGATGAATTGCTTACTCCAGAGTGAAGTATCTGTCTTGTCCCCTCATGCAAACTGATCTGAGACCCCGTTCAGGTGAGGATGCGCGGACGTTCAGTTGTGCCATCAAACATCTCTTACAAAAGAAACATGAATTGCTGATTCTTTTGTTTTGTAACATTTAGTCATGGTCACTCTGAATCATGATATCTAACAGAGGAGGCTAAGCTCTCCCCTTTCTTTTTATTTCTCTCTACAGATAAGCTTAATCTGCCACTACCAGCAATCTGGAAATAAAATCTATGTGTTCTTCTGATTTGACACGTTGGTGTGGATTTGAAACCTCCTCATCAATTTTGCATAAATTGTGCCTCTTGCTGCCTCACCTTGTTGAATTTTAATACTAAGCACTGACCAAATGTCTGCTCCCTGCTCTTTTTGTATTGATCTATTCCTCTTTAAACCCCTTTGTAGTTTGTAGTGGTGAGGCTTCTGGTCACAGCCCATTAGTTTTCACTTGTAAGGTTCAAGCAGTGTTTTACCGTCAAGTTACCTGGTGGCTGTTTTTCAAAATCTCTCTCTGACTTGACTTGAGCACTCTCCCAAACAGATGAACCTGAAACTAATTTTGATGCTGTTTGAGCTCGAGCTATGAAGGAAGTTGTTGTTGTTGTTGTTGTTGTTGTTGTTGTTGTTGTTGTTGTTGAAGTCAGTAAAAGCTTACTGGTTATGGATCACATCCTACAGTGCATATGAATACAGAGATGCTGCAATTTAGTATATAAGAGGGAGGCCTGTGGTATCTTCTCATTTACGAAAAGGACGAATAACACGGCAAGGACAAGTGTGGAGATCAAGCCCATTACACAGAAGGCACCAAACTGGATCTCATTACCGGCTGACAAAATGTTACCTCCACATGCTTCTGAGCAGCATATCCAAAACCTCCACCTGCTACACTGGAACAATGACCAGACTGTCATTGGATTGGCATCTAGCAGTTCTAATGTTTGGGACTGTAATGAATATGCAGTGTGACAGAGCTTGTTACTCTTCTCCGAAAAAAACTACACTGACTGAAGATACATTCTACATACAGTGTAAATCACACAGTGTTGTTTTCTTCAGTTAACATACACAGATGATGATCCTTCCAGATGGAGTACTCCTGTGTAAATGTATTCATATTCATAAAGTATTCATCAATTTAATATTCAGCTTTCAGTTGATTCAAACCATTGGTTTGCTAATGATTAAGATCCGCCATAAGCCGCATCGGGAGTATAACCATACAAACCACGAAGGCAGTCTTACAGGCTTTTTCAGCATTTAGGTAACAAGGGATCAAGTAGAGCAGGGGCTACGAGCCAGTTCAGGCAGAAAGCTCAGAACTGCTCAATCACACATGACGTTCTCTGCTCTCTGTTTGTATCCAATGTGTCTATTTAAACTGCCAAGCTCTGCTCACTCTTTCGCTCTGCTGTGCTGCTGTTGCTACAATGCTCACTACAAGCACTAGAGCAACATCACGACTTCCTCTGACATGCAGCATTTTATTTAATCAACCCAACCTGCGCTGGTTAGGCTCTGACTAGGCACTAGTTTTCCCTTGGAAACTAATGTGGGACCTTAATGATTCCATCTTAGATTTTATCATATTTGAAGTTGAAGCATGATGAAGGCATTTACACAACCGCTAAGCTCACACACACACACACACACACACACACACACACACACACACACTCACAGTCAATCAAACTCAATATAGTTTTGCCCTTAGATATTAACACTGTGCTACACACACACACACACACACACACACCTCAGACTTGCACACTCAACCAGCCGCCAATTATACACTGTGATTAGGATTCTGCGACAGGCTCTGCTGCCACTTTCAATTGGCACGAACATGGCAGTTGTGTAATAAGGCAGGTCTGCCAGGTCAGCGGTGGGACATGGGGGTCACATCAGCCATCTGATGCAATGTCAGAAGTTTGGCCTCCAGGACCGGAGTAAGAGTCAGACTGGGCAGGATTGGAAGGTTTGATGGGGACTCGTATGTCAGATGTGGGAAAGCAGTGTATGTGTAAAAAGTGAATTGATATTATTATGGTACACAGCTGAAGGCAAGACACAGTTACTCATTTGACAAGTGAGAAATTTCTCTGAGCAAAAACCAAGACCTCCAAGATCACATCAAACCTCTGTGTTTATGCACTGTGAGTCACAGGTGGTTGTGGGCAAAGAGGCTCCAATTACAGTAGGTAGCAGTCGCAGCTCAACAGAAAAGTCTCGTGTTGTCTCGATATTACCTTTCATAACTTAGAGTATAACTAGCTTGGAATAACTAAATATAGAGTGTCAATCAAGACAACCACTAAAGAGAATAAAAAGTGCAAAGATTCTCCAGTAGTTAGTGTTTACTCCTACAATCTTTACAAAAAGAATATGTTTCACATTTTATCCACTTTACACTTACCAGGAGCCAAACTTGTTCATACAGTATACAAAACTGTCACAGTCTGCCAGCTTGTCTTTCATTGTCTTTCTCATCTGCTCACCTGCTCAGCCAACACTACTCAGCCACGCCCACCTGCCCAGTCACCTGAGTGCACACCTGAGACTCATCACTAATCAGTGCAGTACTTAAGCTGCTCTCCCACTCACACCTGTTGCCAGATTGTTCTTCACTCTAATGCAAGACTCTCCAGCAATCACCATTGAACTGCCTTCTAGGTATCGACCCTGCCTGCCTCTGACTTTGTCTGCTCTCCTGCCCCATGATAATTACCTTAGCCTTTTGTACCTGACTATGTTTGTTGCCTTGCCCTTCCTGGATCTGTTACTGATTGGAACTGTCAATTGTTCTGTTACACAGAACAACAGCTATGAAACAAACACTTCATATAATGTATAGATCATGATACTTGTAGTGTAGATACTCGTGAAGTTTACGTCAAAAGTCTTGGTTATACAAAGTAGTCGGCTTTACCAACATTTGCAGGGAAGATCAGCATGTTAGACATGTACTGCTGCTTTAATGTGTCGAGCACGTTTCTTGACCCAAGCCATAAAGTGCATCACAGGGATACAATTAAATAATAAAACAAAAGAACATATTAAAAGATTACAACACAAGAAAAGGCTTTAAAACCTAAACTCCAAGAGGTTATTTTGCAGAGGACTATTATCAAAGGCATATCCAAGGAAATAAACTAAAAACTGAATGGGAGGAAAACGCCACAAGTTAAGAAGTTAGCTATCAAGAGAGGATTAAAAGATAACAGAGCAAACACAGCCGAGGCATGATAATCAAAGACATGGTCAGGAATTAAAGAAAGGCTTTTCGGAATGTGTGTTTAAGAAAAAGAAACAGATGACATAGAATGAACTCAGCCTCAGGGAGGGGTCACCATCACAAGTTGAGATCTTGGGAGATCCACAGGGCATCATGAATAGGCCAGTAAATACAAAGATCAGTAACATATGGGGTCATAGGATGATTATAATATTCATATATCTAAAATCAAAATTCAATTTACAAAATAAATACACTGTAATGGATGAAGACATTATTTCAGAAGTGTTGAAAGGACTACCTGCGCCTCAAAATTATACAGCAATTTATTAACATGTATTTACTACATTCACGTCTGAGTCTTAGCCAGCAGCTAGCAAACGTTTTGAGCCCGACCCATGTTCCGAAAGATTATTATGACGTAAAAGCTCTCTCCCTTTCTTTTTCTTTGTCTCTTTCTCTTGTTCACACACAGCTCCACGGAGACAAAGATATACTGCTCACAGTGTTCGTCTAGTCTGCTTCCATAAGTTCAGCCAATTCATCATAATGAAGTAACAAGGCTTGTGTGAAGCATGAGAGAGTACAGAAAAATTCTGCTGCAGTGTTTTGGTTGACGTGTGTCATTAAATGGTGACATTGCTGATCGTTTGCCCTTACATTTGTGGGGTTAATCACTGGTCCTATTTTCACCCAAGCTCTGTTAAACTTCGGTAAACAAAATGATCAGTCATCGGGTTTCTTGCTGCACTGAGGTGTTCAGTTCCTCTGGCTGAGCTACAGGCCATGGTGGTTACAATGAAGTTGTTGGTCACTATAAAGCTGCTCTCAAACCACAAGTGTGTTTTCATCTTCATGTGTGCTATTGCTAACCAGCCACTGTCGCCTAGCAACGACAACCATTTGCTGTTGTGTGACATCTTTAGGTCATTTGCATTATTTATGTGGTCTTCTTCATTTCATTCCCCTCTATCCTTATACTTGCAGTTTTGTCAGAAGAGCCTGAATAAGGAATTTTACCAATCAATTTAAGCTACTTCAGAAGCGTACAGTGTCAGACATGAAAATAGGTTTCCTACACTTTTGAGCATGTCAGGTTCTTGAAGGGGAAAGTAAAACACGGTCCATGTCGCTGAACATCATTTGGTGATTACCTGTGTAGATTTCAAACATTTGTGAGGTGGTAGCTGCGTGGGATGTGGTTCGTAGCTCGGGTGTGTTATGGTGTGTCTGTCACAGTAACTTGTACATACGTATATATATGTAGGCCAAGCTGTTCACGTAGGGACGCTTGGTCAGGACCCTTTGGCATCACTGTTTAAGGCACCGGGTACACCTTAAACATCACATTTCAATGTGAAGAGCAGTCTTCTGCAGACAGCCCGTTCTCATTACCAAAGCGTCAAATGATATAGTATTAAGAGCAAGAAAGGACCATATTTGGAGGAAGGTGGGGTGGTCAATGGCTCAAGCATTGGGCTTTCACGGACATACTTATTTTAAGCCAAACCTTGACCTTTTCCTAAACATGGCCAAGTAGTTTTTGATGTGTAAACCAAACCAAACCAAACCAAAGTGCAACCATTTCACAACATTAGACGTGTTTATTCCTGTTCTCAGCAAGCTTTATTTTGAAAGTGGAGCGAACCTCCACATCAGAAAATAACACTAAATGGGTATCCAGCACCCTTAAAAAGTGACATCAAGGGGTCCTGATCAAGTGTCCGCATGTGACAAGTTGGGTGTGAAAGTGTGCTGTGTTGACATGTATGTATGCTTCTGTGTGCCTATCAAGGCTTTACCTAACTGAAAGTGTCCCAGAGCATTTGTTGCAGTGGCTACAGATGATTAATGATTGTTGACACAAACACAAACACTGGGAAGCACAGACAGAGTGAGACAGATGAAGACAGATAGAGGCAGAGGGAGAAGCTCAAGTTAAATACCCCCATATCAACATTGCAGACGCTGTGGATAATAGGCCTCTGAAGGCACTTCTTTTCACCACAACCACCTCCCCAAAGGGCTGCAAGAGCACAATTTGTATAAGAGGGAGAGAAAGGGAGAAACGTTGGTGAATGCTGGAAACGTAGAAGACCGGCGTGGGTATGTGCAGCAGCCACATAAGCGTTGACAGCAATGCAGCATGCAGGTGAAGAGAATTCAGGCATGAGTACGAGCAACGGCAGCAGCAGTGGAGAGGCATCCTCCAGCCTGTTTATCTGCCAGGCCAAGCCAATTGAGACCGCACTCCATGAAATGATGATTAAGCTGCCAGATAGCAGTGTGCATAACATGGGTTAAATCTTTCTAGTTGATGTCACATTTAACATATTAACATACCCTACCTCTGATATGAACCTTTTGTTGCATTAGGACAAATCACAAGCCTGCATGCACCCTCAGGCTTAGACTATCATATTTGTATGGCAAGATATCGTAATACAGTAAAATGAAAAGCGCCGACTTACACATTCTATTGCCTTTTCCGATCTAAAATTGCAAACTGGCAACGTGCTGCTTTATTTCTTGAAATTTCAATATCAGCGAGGACTTTTGTGCCAAAAAGGGTTTATTAAATTTTATTATGACGATTGTCATTTTTTGTAGTGTAATGTGCGAATTCTCACCCTCAAACGTCCCCCCGAATCTATACTGCATGTAATTCCTTTACTCCTCATTCTGTTTACACTCAGAGCCCTGTATCTTTTTTTCATCACAAGTGAAAGCTATTTCCATCCTCAGATGTTATCAGCAGCCTGGCCGCCTTATCTTATGCTATCACAGTTTAAGCACACAAAGGCATCAGTTCCCATTCTTTTAAAACGTACTCATATCTTTCCGTCAGTAGTCATCTTAACCTCAGTCACAACCTCTCAGCTAACAACAAAGTAAGCAGCCGCTGGCAAAACATTGGTAACTGACCTGTCTTGGCTTGTTTGGAGAGAAACAGCAGAACTAGCTGCTGGGAAATATACACATATAGCTTTTTTGTATTTTCAGCCCACAGTATGTTGTGAATTATACCGTGAAACATAAAAAACAGAACAAGTTACGCATTTTTTCATGGCTATCTGGCACCTGTGTGCCTTTAATGTTGAGTAGCAAGCACTGGTTTATCACAGGGTTATCAAGTGGGCACCCCCCCATCACAGATGTTTCACTTATTCAGACCCTGAACAGCTCCAGAAGGCTGCACTGTGACCTCTGGTGTCCCAAAGTGAATTATTATGTGTTGTAATGTATTCCATCCAACAACTGCTGCTGTATCTGTACTCTCACATTTTTTCCATTAACTTTTAATTACCATACCTGCTAAAGGGGATCCATTTAATTTTCAATTTCTCAGGATTTCATCTGTTATTAAAGCCTTGAATAATAGTCCACCCCCCTTCATCATTACTTGTCAGACCCAGGAATACGGCCTGCACTGGGAATTGTTCGTGAAAGCTGAAGAGGTGGGAGTTCTTCCTTGAAAGAATAATAGTCCACTTTTATGATGAAGAATGGAGAAAAATGAAGAACAAATTCAACACCTTGAAATTTAGTTCATACAACCCTGATTCTCCCCAAAAAAATAAAAAACTGGGACGCTGTCTTAGAACAGATTGTGATAATTTGCTAATCCTTTTTGACATACTCTCAACTGAAAACAGTACAAAGGCAGTGTACTTAAACGTCAGTGTTTTTTGTAAATATGTGCTTACTCTGAATATGATGCCAGCAACACGTTTCAGACAAGTTAGGACAGGAGCAACTAAAGACTAGGATATTACCGCATGGGCTCAGGAACACAGTTTGTTTGCAAATGATTGTGTTCTGTTTTCATTTCCGTTTTACACAGGGTCCCAACTTTTTTGGAACCCGGTTTGTTTCTATCAATGAAATGTTTTCAGTCATATTTGAGGCAACCTGTTTTTTTATTAGCAAGCTAAGACTGCCTTGAGTAATTCTTTATCATTAAAAAAGAACTTGTGACAAGGAAATGATGCTGAACAAAACACTGCATGCTACATAACTGAAATCTGCCCTCATCTTTTCAGCTTATTTCCTCTCCTAATGGTACCCCTACCCCCTGAAGGTGATGCTCTGTAGTTGTGACAAGGTAGTGTTATTGTTGGAGGTGATACACCTCACCAAGGTTAAGTCAGATCTTATCACATGCTGGTGCAAGAGGAGTGTTTTGCAGGCAGTTGTAGTGGAGCGAAGAGGGTAGGCAAAGGTTGGGTGATAATGTACTGATGAGCTGCAGTCCGACTCACTGACTCACTGTCTGCTTTTTTTTTTTTTTTTTTTCGTTTCTCGTCTTGGTTTGGTATGGATACATAAAGCTTCTGTGCATAATGTTAAACTAGTCCAGGATGGCTCCTGTTTGTTGCTCAGTGGAGCATGGCACTATACTATATACATATACATATATATACACACACACACACACACACACACACACACACACACACACAGTGTGAGGAGTTTCCTTTGCAGTGTTTCCAGCCACTGTGAGGCAATTTGGATAATTAAAAAAAAAAAAAAACACCCCTTCATTTTTTTAAATATCTTTTGTATTTGTGACGTTATCATTAAATGTTGCTATCACTCTGCAACACTGAGGTCTGCAAAAAAAAAAAAAAAAAAAAAAGCCCCTGACATTTTTAATGGGCTCAAACTCCAATAAAACAAGTCTGCTGGAAAAGTTAATTGATGAATGCCTCATACCTGCTGCAAAACATCACAGTTTAACTGTGTCAGCATGTGAAATACAACTTTAATTGGTGAACGCTGTGTAAGTGAGTCTTAATACGCTGAATGTGTTTTATCCATTTATTTGTAGAGCTGTTTCACCCCAGCTTCGATTACAACCAGATGCTGCAAATTAAATTCTGTTGGATAATCTATAACACGGTACATAGGATGCATTTTTCCAATGTACCGATGTTTGCCTGCGTTGCTGTATTAAGTGAATGACTAAATGCAGGCATGTTGAGTGCATGTGAAGGGTTAGGCTTATATTTGTTGCACTTGATTTTGTTTGTTTTAGGATGACAAAAATGCAGAATAAAAGCAGACACGTGCTTATAACGCATCATTTATGCAAATACAAACTCAAGAGCAACAAGCTTCTTTGTCATTGTGGTAGTTTGTTTTTTCCTCACTCCTGCTAAATGCTACAAAAACACCACCACCACCTGCTGTTGTTCAGTCCCACTCCTGAATGTGACACTGTTTTCTGCCCCATCCTGCAAATCAAGTCAAGTCAGGTCAGTCTTACATAGCCAAATATCTCAAATACCAAATTTGCCTCAGTGGCTTTAAAATGTGTGCACTCACAAATCTATTAGTTTCTATGTCCATGCGTGACTGTGAAGGACAGAATATTACAAACACGAAGATAAAAAAGGAAAACAGAAGATCATAACAGCATTAGAAAATCATGCCTGTCTGATAGACAGGACCAAATGCAGCTCCCAGCCGCTGTGGGCACAGATTGCTCATTCACACTATTTTCCGCTTGCTAGTACATTATGCACCCAAACGAGCCCACCCAGAACTATTTTAACAGAGCTATACTCAGAATATCCTCTAAATTGCTATGATGGCACGCCCATCTTGTGAGGATCCTGTATTTATGCAGATATCATCTATTATGTGGTTTTTTTTTTTTTAAGGATGTTCACACCTTCGCCCACCTGAATGTCCTATCAGGCTGTTGCTATAGATATCCACGCAGAGCACAGTGAGGGGGAGAAGGCAACAACTCAGGAAAAGTGAGAAGAGGCAAATGAGGAGGAGATGCAGCAGGAAAGAGACAAGCAGGAAGCAGAGCGATCTCAGAGAGAATGCAGCAGTGAAGACACCGAGCCGGGGAACAATAATCCAGCTGGTAGTGAGTTTATCAAAAGTGAGCGAATGTTTGAGAAGTGAAAAGAGGGAATGATGACACAGAATGAGCTCTCTACCTGTCAGCGCATCAAAGCCTTGTCGTGTCATATACTCACCAGCTCACACACCCACTCATCCCCTCAATGCCTCAACCTAATGAGCCAAGTGTCTCTCAATGGCTCCAGTATACACCAACACTATCACACAGCCATTATAAGTCTGTGTTATAGACAATTTATCGCCCCTGTACAGCAGTGCTTCTATTTCCATTCCCTGTTGGCACAACCTGTACCCTTCATAATGTCATGTTCCCTACTCACTGACTTTCTCCACAGGCAAAGGCGAAATCTACAGAGCGACAGCATATGCCAGTTGATGGTTTCTATACATTGCACCTTAGAGTAGCATGAGTGAATGCGCCTGGGTAGATGGGTAGTTTTAATGGGAGCTGATATCGTAACCTTGTTAAGACCAATTCACAAAGGCACTAAAGCATTTAGTCTTTCATCTCACTGAGCAGATACACTTGTGTTCGTACAAATGTGTCACTCCACACCAGCTCTATGCAACATGTGTGAGGCGTGCATTGAATTACAACCATATCACCTTTATTGTATTTGGTTCTTTTTTTGCACTCTGAGTTTTTTTTTTCTCTCTCTCTGGTCTGCACCATGTGAAGTAAACACTATGGCCTGTTATTCAAATTACTTACCAGTACCAATTTACAGCTGTTATTAATATGAGATACGCATATGGATATGTTATCTGGACAGCGATCCATGGCTATTTTCATTTATACCTGGAATTAAATTTGTTCTCATTATCTCCATTGTGCCTGCCTGAGATGGGAACCCAACATGCAAAGTGATTATGTGGACAAGGCAGACTTATCAATAGGCGCGGTACATCACAGGTCAAAGCCAGCAATGCCTCAAACAGACATCACACATTTCTAAATCACTTTCTGCAAGACTCGCTACTGCTGGTTATTGAAGCTTTTCCCGAGATTGCTTAATATAGCAGGAAGAGGTGGGGTGAGCTTAGTACTTGACCTTTTTGGACCTTTTTCTTTGTGGCCACACTGCATGGATAGCATTTACATCTGGCTGAGGTCTGATCACAATGTGAGCCTGATCACCTCCAAATGTATTCCCAATGCCTTCTGCATGCATTTATAGCAGATACAGATGGTGTAAAAATGATTATTTGTGTTATTGTGAGGAATGCTGTCTTTATTTGTGGTCAGTGTCTGTTGTAGATGACTAGGCAGGGTGATGAGACTTGACTTTTTATTTAACTGTCACAAAAGGGCCTATGAATTGAATTAAGTTTCTGTGGAAAAACTAAGATTGGCAAGCATTCTTCAAATTTGACCAGTGTCTATAGGAGAAATGTGAGAAATCGAAACGTCTCCTGCAAATATCATAGGAATTGGTTGGATCTCAGCTTCCCAGGGAGGACTGAAGATAGCAAATTTCACTCACCCATTCAGAGGCTTCTGTCTCGAATTTAAAAGATTTAGATTTATGTAGTATTTAGGATCTAAATAATGGTGGCTAACACTGAGCTGGATTTTGAATTTTAAAGGGAAAGCCAGAGTCTTGTGTGGGTTTGAAGGAACGGTTGCTTGCCTGGTGCCGACATGTTGCTGAAGTGTTGCTTCTGGTGTGAATTCAGAGCTCGAGCCATTCTCTTCCTGCTAAATGTCACAGCAAATCAAGTCCCTCTAACCCTGGTAGCGCATTCATGCCATGTTCCACTCGTTGAACGACGTAGGCCTGAGATCTTTTTACTGTTGAGACTGTTATTGCTGTGTGGATAGGGCTTACTTTTATTACCATGGAAACAAAGAATCTCTCCCCAAAAAAGCCATATCTGCATTAATGTTTTTATCTCTCCAACGTGAACATCATAGCAATTACCCCAATGTACAGCCAACCCAGCACACACACACACACACACACACACACACACACCCTATATGTGATTCAGTGGAGTCCCATTTTTCCTGCCCGCTTGCTGCACAAACAGTGAATGTTTCCAATATCTTTTAACGGTGCTGGAAAGCGAATTGTTACAATTTCAGGTGTTGTACAGAGATCTGTGCCTCTCAGATAATCCATGCCCTAATGCATGAAGCTGTGAAATTCACATTATCCTTTTCAATATTCCTTCTCAATTGCTAAATTAGCCTGCTGGTTTCTTTTTGTTGGAAAACAAAGCTGAGAGCACATGTGTATGGAGCAACTGAGGATGTGAACGAACACCTTTCTTTCACGTTTTAACTGTAATATCGACAAGTTCTCTTTGCCCTCGTCTCTGTTCATGGTATGTCTATTTGAACCCACGGTCTCTTTCTGATCTAGGTGCCATATTGTCCCAATGCTCCTCTAGCATTGTATTTAGGTAAATTAAGTGGTAAACACCAATTGAAAAAACAATACCAATGGAAATCCAATATGGCTCTGGAAAATTGAATGGCTGTGACTCAAATGCTGTTTTTAATCCAGTCCAATCATATTTTCAGCACTACAGCTCACTCTCAATGCTGCAATCTCTTCTCACTTCAAAACCCTCTTGTTTACATCGTCGGGTTTGCATCAAAGCATAATATGTGATGCATAGCAGCACCACAGTAATGATGGATTTCTCTTGATGGTTTTAACAATATGCTCAGTCTCATTACATGAACTGTCACTCATTGGCTCATTATTATTATATAATACTGGAGTTTGCTTTAAGAAATTCATATCTTTGACAGCGTGGTGAAAAGTTCTCCAAAGTTCTAATGTTCTTAATGGATGCAGGCCTCTGTATCTTTCAATGTCTGTATCAGACTCTCTTTGTCTGCTAAATAGTGACAGTGATGCAAACCATGAAACAGTCTTAAATCTTAACGCAGGAGAAAGAAGTCATGGTAATGCACTGTATAGGACAATATATCTTTGAACCCAGATGCATCACATCATGTGGAACGGTAAGAAAATGTCGCATTCATCCGTATAAAATGAGCCGAATTAAGTTTGACTCATTCATTCATCTTAAAGTACAACTTGTGAATGAGGCTGTATATATTATAGAGATCGTTCACACTTAGTTAATGTGAGCATCTAATCAAGGACGATCCAGAAAAATTCAGAAGCCGATTGGGGGACACGTTATCCAACACTCTGCACAGTAAGAGGACACACTTTGCTGTGGTGACCATTGGGGAATAGAGCCACTAACTCTGACATTGTACGCAACATGCTGTCATCACTAAGCCACACAGAGGGCCGCTTATTCACAACTAGACCCAAGCATGTCCGGCGCAGTATGTGTGCAGCATTTTTTTTATGTATTGTTTATTATATTGCAGGAAGTGGATGTTTTAAGGTGTTACATGTTGCTTTTCATGTACTATAAGAAAATATGAAAAGAAGAAAACCCTTCAATGTCAGGTGTATATTTTAAGTGCCCATTCAGTAGAAAGGCATTCGTGTATTCGATACAATACATATAAAATTGGACTGGAATTGCAACTTGGCTCTCCTTTAGTACACTAAATTATCTTTAGCGTTAATCTCAGCCAAAGCTCTTTTAGGGTATCATGTAGACTAAGTAACACTTCTACAATCACCAATCAATGAATGCCCTTTTCCGACTTTTCCTCAAGCCAGTGGCTCTTGATTGCAGGAGCTGAGCTCGAGGTGACAGACCGCTACTTCTCCTCTAATTAAACCACTCATCCGGCCACTCTGACTGGCGTGTGATTCCCACACACAGGTGAACAAAGGAGTGGGGAAGGGAGTTAAAGAGACGTGAGGTCAAGTGAGCGTGGCAAGGTTGGAGAAGAAGAAAAAAGAGTGATTGATGGAATGGAAGTAAGTGATGGGAAAAAGAAGGAAT
The DNA here is from genome assembly GCF_051107435.1 of Chaetodon auriga. Classification (NCBI taxonomy): domain Eukaryota; kingdom Metazoa; phylum Chordata; class Actinopteri; order Chaetodontiformes; family Chaetodontidae; genus Chaetodon; species Chaetodon auriga. Next base: position 14,374,785 of record NC_135076.1, read on the forward strand.
GAAATAGGAGAAGGGGAGAATTGCTGTGAGATAATCTAAGACGGGGTGCAGTGTCTTGTTCGTAGAGGAGAGAGGGGGGACCACTTCCCTTATCTTTATTTAGACAGGACAGCTGAGGGGGATACAGGCTCGAGCAAACACCTGAGGGCCTGTTAAGGTTCAAGCAGGTGTAATTTTATCAGGAGACAGGGAGACATATCAGCCCCTTTAATTTCATACCTATCACTTGTCTCCACAATACACACAACAATCAGCCCTCCTTGAGGGCACAAGGAACAGTGAGTTCACTCAGCAAAAGAGATGGCTGAAGTTTAACTACTCTTACATTGCCTTCAGTTGAGGTCAGCTGGTAGCCATCATGCACTAGATGGGGTAATAATAACCTTCCAGCCTTTAGCTGTGCTGATTTTCTTTACATTTTTCTTGCTTAAACATATTCTATTAAATTCATACGAGAGTGAGGTTCGCAACATGTTGTGCAGCTGGAGAGTGTGTGATATTGCTTCATGCTTTTGAGATTGACAAGTTAATTGACTCAAGGCACAATACAAATGAAATAATTCTGTTCCTCTCACTCTGAGATTAACTGAGAGAGATTTATTAGAAGCCAATGGATTTCAGCCATAGCCTTTTTCATTGTTAATGCTGTAACCCTGAAACAGGCTACTGCAGCTGAGACACACTGACTTCTACTAATGCTTTGTAGTAGCTCACTTTTTTTCATTTTTTCATGATTCATCCTCCTTGAGGACACGGCAAGGTTGCAACAGACGTTTTACCCAGAGAATATTACGTTAACTGCTTTATTGATTGGTCTCACTGATGTAAATTGAACACACTGAAATGTTGCAATTTACACATAATGTCACGTCTTTAAATGCCACCAGTGAAGGAAAACTGAAACATTCCTTGAAATCGAAATCTGCATTTGCAAAATGTGCAACTTTCTTTCTTTCTTTCTTATACAAATTCCTTAACTGAAAAAAATATACATATATTGCATGTACAGTACTATATTTGCTGTGACACGTTCAACTTAGATAAACAAAATGTAGATGGTCTACATTTTTTTTCAACATTAGATTACAGTAAAAGCACATTTTGAGACATACATTTTCACGTATGTATGGTATATTAGAACCAGCAGCATTGTGACAACAAGCTCACTTAGAAAATCCTACATTTACTGCTCACAGTGTTGACTTGTCTGATACCCCCTTACTGACAAGAGCACACATTTTCAAAGGAATGTCCAATTATCTGAAGTAAAGGCAAAGACGGGCAAAGGACAATCAAATTATCAGTCCAAGGGACTTAAATGCATTCATTTGGCTTAAAGGTCACACATGGTCAGTTCAGAGGGTAGACAATGGCCTCTTGAGAGAATGGGGGTCTGTTCTCTGCTGGGGCTACAAATGATGAAGTTGCTGGCTGCTGCTCTTGTGGGGTGCTCTCCACTCCTCACTTTACCTCAGCTTCTTCATCTCTTTGTTCCATCAGCTCCTGATGCTCGATCGAGGTCTGCACATCTTTTAAAAACCACACATATTTTGTCCTGTTTCAATTCATTCGCAACAAATCAGGCTGACTTTCATCTTTGCTAAAATTTCATTTCAGGTCAGTTTAATATCAAAATATCTGTGCTTTTCATGGGAAATCAGCCACTTTGAACATTTGAGCTTCTTTTCTTTCAGTTTTAAAAGTTCTGAAAAGATTAAAAAGAGTGGGAGCAAGTGGAAGGTCAAGTGCCTTCATCAAGCCAGATGTACAGTGAGAAGCATCATGTGAATGGACCATCTTTAAAGGAGTGCTTTGTTGTTTCATGTTTACCCCATTATCACAAATCATAGAGTAGATGCATGAAGAAGACTGCAGATGAGCAAGTATAGTGCATTCAGAGATTTCAGATTTGCATTTATGTATAGTGTATGCATTTATTCATATAATTGTTGCACAGCATGATTGAATTAATGAGAAAAGGTATCTTATCCTCCATTATGATTGCATAAATGCTTAATATGCAGTTTCTGTATAGAAGTATATATACTGTACTCCACTACTCTATCCATATCAGGCACAACCTGCAACATGTCTATATATGCTCATGTTGTCATGAAGGTCAACAATGACATATTTAATGTGCTCAGGGTTTATTAAACCAACATGTCTATCGGAAGAGTCCATCCATTAACATTATTGTTGTAGTCCAAGTGTATTAGATGTAATGTCGTGTAATACTTCATAACCATTTGAGCATGTAAAATACACCTTTGAATGAAATTATGGTCTGTTTTGTCTTAATTAACAACACAAACAGGGTTGCTGTGGCTCAGGAGGTAGAGTGGGTCGTCCACTGATCACAGGGTTGGTGGTTCAATCAATCCTCCTCCTCCCTTCCACATGTCAAGGTCGCCTGCAAGACACTGAAACCCAAATTGCTCCCTGCATGGTAGTTCACTGCCATCGGTGTGTGACTGTCCATGAAAAACTGTCAAAACCATTACCATTCTGCCAATGAAGAGTTAATTAATTAATGCCATTTTTAAATTAGCTTGCTGTGTCTGTGTACAAAAACTACACATCAAACAGCTCAGTTCTGACGACATATGCCTCACGTCTTGTTTACACCTTTCATGTTCAGCAGTGAATATAAAAGTTCCGAAAAAAAAGATCTTGAGTTTGCATACTTGATAATCAGCAAGCTGCCTTCCAAGGAAAAAGGTGCCTCAAGGTTCACATGGGTTTCCTCCTGGTCATCTGGGTGCTGCCCTTGAAAAACATACAGAGTCACTGACTTGGTGCCTGCAGGTGTGAATGTGTCTGTGCATGTGTTTGTGAGCTCTGCGATGCATTGGCAAGTCAGTGACCCATCCCATCGCCCCACCCAATAACATGAATAGAGATGAGTGGGAATTTAAAATAAAGAGTGAACTGCATGGATAGAAGGATTGCCTGATAGATGACAGTAATGTAGTGAACAAAGAACCTGTGTTTTTCAGTGCCCGGCAACAAGCAATTCTTTGCCACTTGAGGCTAAGTGCCCCCCTCAAGGAACAAGCCCATGCATTAAGGGGAAGCATGAATGGCCAAGCTCCAGCAATGGGCTTCATTTCAGCTTGTCCCTGTGAGAGCATCTGTGCACCAATACAGACGAAAGCAGCGCTTCTACTTTAAAGATTTGATTAAGTAAAACCTGCAGCTGAAGTTGATTGATTAAAGGCCCAGGCAGTTTTTTTTTTTTTTTCCTAGCAAGCAGCCAGCAGCAAAGTCAAGATGCAGAAAAAAAGCTTATAGCTTACTCCTTCATTGTGAGGCATTTAAATTAATTTGAAGAGCCTTTAAATGTACCAGTTAAAGGCCATTACTGTTCACTAACCCACTCCGTTAAAATGCACATCTTCGGTGATTTTACATAAAGATTTTGATTTAAATGTTTTTGTTGTTGTTGTCTCTTATTTCTCTGGAAAGACAAAATATCACAGCAAGCAATTGTTTTTCCAGTTTTACGAGTATTTTCTGAAAGTAACGACTAACAATGACAAAACTTTAGACATTTTGTGTGCTGAATCTCATTAAATTCAGCCATAGTCCCACTGACAACAGTTGCTTTCGCTAAATCACTGCGACTCAAAACAAGACCAAATGAGCTGTTAAAAACGCCTTTATTTGCAGTGTAGTGGATGATACGCACAATGAACCTCGACTGTTACTCTGATAGGAAGATATGTGGCTTTATCTTTAAGATGCGCCGGCTGCGGGGGAGGAGGGGGCTGCACTTGCTCAGCGCGCGGCGTGCATTGGTCTGTTTCATGCTGCCTTACCTTCCTTCTTATCCCGGGTAAAGGCAGGCTGACGATGCCACTGGACGATACCTTCAGTGAGACGTGGGGGAACGGCATGACTTCATCACGTCAAGTGGAGCACTGCAAAAACATGTCATCCAAAGCAAGTCACACAGCTTTGCGTCCCAGCTTAAACTGTGATTTAAACGCATGGAGAATAATGTTTACACTGCTCAACACACAAATAGCAGATTGCAGTGATGATATATGGTTTTTATATGGTTCATTTAAATTCTGGAAACATTCGATGAGATTATTGCGTTGCATTGATTTAACTAATAAATCAATGCAACGCAAATTTTAAATCAAGATTTAAGAATTCACTGTTAAATTAAATGTTTGTTTGTTTTTTTTGTCTTTTTTTGTGTCTTTTTTCAGTGTTGTTAAACCAACGTGCCATAAAGACAGAGGGGGCGATGGGGGTGGGGGCTTGATGGAGAGAGCCGTGAGTTGAGGGGTGGCTGGAGAGGGAGGGCCGGACGCATGACATCATTCCTTCAGCTTCCCTGCGCGGACAGAGCTCTGGTTTCTCCAAGTGGGCACGGCGGCTGCTGCTGAGGGAGCGACTCCTGCCGTACCCAGACGCGTCCTGAGCAACCTGCGCTCTTGGGGTGGATTTTAAAAACATAATTTAACCCGGCAGAGGAACCCCTGAACCACTCCTCACTGGACCTGCCGCAGGGACGCACACATTTGAGACAAACCCGGGGATTATTGCTTGTTTTAATCATGAAGATGTGAGGGTTTATAAGCTGAGAAGAAAGAAAGAGGAACTCCGAGGCAGACAAAAAGGTAGGCACACTTCCCTCTCTCTTCCCCCCCTCTGTCCCGCTACTTTTGTCTGCCAGATTTATTATTTTTCGTAAGAAGAGCTGGAAATTGTCACTGTCCAAAAGCTTAAACAAAAATTAGGCATGTGGGCATTTGGTGTCGGAGCGCACCAGCCGTGCGTTATTCTGGCGTCTTTACACCCGCACGGAGACGCAGGCAAGTGCCCAAAGAGGAGTATCATATCGGAATACTGCAAAGGGGCTTTTTCGAGCTGCCACTGAGCTTTGCGATGGAGAGAGATGCTCCATGGTCCCGGACTCAGCGGGAGACCCGACTCTGCCACCGCAAAGCTCTTGCTGGTGCCGCTGCTGGTGAGCGGAGCGTATCTGCTGCCTGAGCACGAAGGATATCCATCATTCTGAACGACGGTCGTAACAGGCACGGCTTCCCTTTCATTCCCCCACTGAGAGTTAATTACAATTTTAATCTCCCAAAGCAAAGAAAGCGGGCCGGTTCTGTAGCAAAGAGAAGAGCCAAGACTCTCAGGAATTTTCTATTACACTTGTAGGCGCTGTATAGCTTTGGAGCACAACGCATATTTCTGAATCATCTTGTTTTTTGGGGGGGCGGAGGTGTGTGTGTGTGTGTGTGTGTGTGTGTGTGTGAGAGAGAGAGAGAGAGAGAGAGAGAGAGAGAAAGAGAGAGAGAGAGAGAGAGAGAGAGAGAGAGAAAGGGGGCTCCATCTAAGAAGTGTGTCTCCATTGGGGGGGTTGCTTCATTAGAAAAGTCAACCGTGCATTTGAATCCACTGATATGAACATGCCCGTAGATCATGAGACATTCAGTTCATCTTGCAGGCATCAATCGGAAATTCCATTTTCGATGCCCCCCCCCCCTCTCTCTCTCTCTCTCTCTCTCTGTGCATCCGTCCGCTGATGTGTGTGCGCACCGCTTGTCTGATGTGATGTTAAAGCCTAAGGTATACATGTTGGACTTTCCAGAGTGCTGTAGCGTTGCTTTACACCACTGGACCGGATTTGCGCATCACGTTGTCAATGGCGTGTAGAAAGGAGTTGGGCTTTTTCGAGGTGCGCCACTCGAGCTTTCCACAGCCCCAGAGAGGTGGAGTCAGCACGGCAATGACACTGACTTTTTCGAAGTACTGTGATGCCCTTGTTGAATGCTGGAAACTCTGACTCCGATGAAATTCGCTCCCGTGTCTCGGTGCATATTTGTGACACCTTTAATGTTGTTTAATGAGAAAATAAAAAAATAAAAAAAAAACGAGCTCACGAATTTCGAAAATTCAAACTCCCGAGTTGTTTTTTCCGTCTTTAGTTTTCGTTTATCCGTTCTGTGATGGCTCTTAAAAAATTACGCGCAGACATGCTGCCACAAGGCTCAATTAGACTAACCGCTTCAGAACACAATGATAAAGTTTGGAAAATGTGTGGAGGAACCCTGTGTGTGTTCATTACTCACATAAAACCAGTGCAAACACTCTTTTTTTATTCATTGTACATTATGCGGATTAATTACCTTAAAGCATTAGAGGAGATTTATGATATCGATTGAAGATGTAACATCACATTTTTACCTGTAAGTACGTGTTGAAACATTTTACCACAGAAAAAAAAAAAAATGTCTGTGTTCTCCCTGAAGTTGTGCATTTCCATCGTCTCCTGTTTCGATCGCAGTGAGCGCATCGCCCGTCTGCAAAGCTCGTAAAAGCCAGAGGAGAGAACAATATCTCGCCAGCGCCCGGGCTATTAAAAGAAAATGGCTTTATTCATTTTTCTTTGTACCCGAGGTAACTTAGTTATAGCTTTTTTTATGGTGCCTGGAAATGGCTTACAGGCTTGCAGTGCAATGTAATGTAATCAAATTTATGATGTTGCTGTGTATTACAATTCCCTGTTATGCTCCGTCACATGAGAAATTTGGAGTGACCCCCCCTTCACTTCTCAACACAGGAGAATGCCCAGGAGCATTGGAGCAAGGCACGTAACATCCACCAATGGATTTGTATGAGAGGGAGCGCACACACCTCACTTGCACTTGCACCCAACCTCTCTGGAAATAGTCCTTTCTCAATCATATGCAGACTTATGCTACCACAGATTTATTCTGGCAACCAATCACATGCTTCTTGAGTTTTGCCTTTTCCATATTTCATGCACATTTTTTTCCAATAACAGCAGAAAGTTTGGCCTCCTGCGAGGAAGATGTTAAAATATGTGGAGCTCAACCACAGTGAGGAAGCAAATGATGTAATGCATGTGTTGGTGTGTGCAGCTCAAGACAAAGACACATACAGAGATTTGTATTCCCTTTCTTCTTGTCTTTGTGATGTTACATCTTTGTGCGCTCAGGCTTTTAGGCTACTATTTTTAAGACGTTAATATTTCAATCTCCACCTCAGCACGCATGTGTCTGTATGCTTCAGTCCTCCTCGAGATATCAAGACGTGGTGCCACCCACCGAACACTACACCAGGAGGAAGTCACTCACTCTCTGCTGTCTTAACCGACAGGCCTGTGGAAGGACAGCTATTACTGCAGTCCTTCCCTCAGACTTAATGGGCTGGACACATTTTATGAAGCGTCTCCACGCCCAGCGTTTGTTCATGGAGCAATCAAATACCCGTGTTGGACATGCATAGAGACTACACACTCTAAAAAGTAGTGGTTCATTGTAGGTTCTTCTAAGAACTCAGTGGAGCCAGTGAGGATTTTTTTGTAGTTTTTTTTACAAGTTGAAATAAAGGATTTCTTGAAGAACAAGCCTGTAAAAGACAATCTAATGAAAGGGTTCATCAAAGAAGCCCTAAGGGGCTTTGATACCTTAAAGATACCCTGTTGAGAAGCTTAGTACCTCAAGTAGCTGATGGGCAAGGAGAATTGTGTGTGTGTGTGTGTGTGTGTGTGTGTGTGTGTGTGTGTGTGTGTGTGATCCCTCTCTTTTTCCCACCTTTCATATCACACTGCACTCACTCACCAGCTCTGAGAGAATTTTCAAAAGATTAAGATTGCCAAACTCATTTTGAAGCCTAGCTAATTTTTAGAGTGCAGACCGTATAGGTCACCTTTTAGTGAGGTGGCTCTTGGTAATGGAGATGTGCCAGGTTAGCTTTTCATTGTGTACACTTCTTAACTTGCATCAATCATCCAGCCGCTCTGTATGTATGAGATGGGTGATTGGATGGCATGCTCCAGCATCCATTGTTTTCTCCTGCAGAAATGCACCTCAATCATGCTCACCTGTCACCAGCCGGGCAGCAAAGATTCAGGCATGTGAGAGAGCCACACATTGCAAATGCACATCGTGAAAGACATGCACCCACTTCCTCACATGTGCACATATACTTTTTTTGACATTTATAATATGGGCAGTAAGACACACTCTGCAGTCTCATTACAGGCCACCAAGCCCAAATGTGTGGCCATGTCATTAATGCAGTCAAAATGGAAACAGATGCGGATGGCTGGCAAAGCTGTACCCAAATGCGTAAAGCAAGAGGAGATAGAAAACAGAGTGAGAGAGAGAGAGAAGAAAATATTTAATCATAAGCACACTTTATGGAGAGCTTCGCCCATGTGCACTGCGGCAGTCTAATTACCAGGATAGTGCTTGTTAGTTGTCACCTCCACATAAACAGTGGGCTATTTTTTTCTCTCATGTTTTTCCCCAGCCGGTGACAGAATTTGAAATTCTAAGTAGCAAAATGTCAATTTGAGACTATCCCATCTCATCTTACCCTCACCTCCACCCCTGGAGCCACATGCAGACACACCAGAGTAATTTGTTTTTAACACATGTCAACAGTCAGGTTAAATAAAACTAGTGAAAGATCGACATTGCTAACCAAAACTCCAGTAGCTGATAATACAGAGGTAATTAAGATTGAGTCAATCAATAAGGAAAAGCCGAGCAGGGGTTGTATAATGTGACAGAGCATTTTTTGTACTCAGCCTTCTGTCCAACGGTGCCATATTGTACAGTAAATCTTGTCAGGAAGCATATGGTCCTCAAATCCACATGCAAATGAGTGCTGGAATATTCTAACAGCAGTGAAAGAAATTGTCCTTGTGTCTTTTGAACAGTGGTTTGTCATCTCAAATGGCTGAGATATAAGCTCTTTAGAAGAAGTCTTGACTGCCAGAATGAGGGCAAAAAATGCACTATTCACAAGTTTCCCATGAACACTCTGACCTGGTTTAAGCCTACCGTGGAGCTTGACACTTTAATGGCTTTGATGTGTACACATTTTCCTGCTACACACCAAGATGTCAAGGAGGGAGAAGATGGTCGATTCTGGAGTAATGCTAAATTTCTCCTCCACTTCCAGGAAGGAGAGGAAGGCCACTCACTTGTGAGGGATGGGGTTAAAAGCCTCAGGGCCCCTCTCTCCCTGTCAAATACATTAAGCTTCATTTCAAAACACCACGCCGTGAAGCAACATCTGTTCATGTCTGCCAGCCACAATCCCAATCACAACAATCTGAAATTTTTTAAGTGGCAGGAGGAAGTGTCTCGCACACCTTTCTTTCCTGCTTGGAAGGTTCGATTATGTTGTTTTCGCAGTAATCACAAAAGTGCTTATAGTGGAGGGAAAAATATAAACTTGTCAGGGAGGGTTCACTATCACTGGTGAGGAGAACACATCATCATCACTGAGGGAGTCTAAGTTCAGGTTAAAGCAGCATGTTAAGTGTTCAAAGGCTCTTTACTCAAGGATAATTGCAGTGGAAATGTGTGTTTTTAGAGGACCTGAGAATATGCCAACAAATTATGTGTTCAGGTGTTGTTTAAAATACACAGTCAGAGGGGACATAACACTGGAGGGTGGATGGGGAGCAAATTACAATGTGTGCAATGTGTCCCATTGATTGAAAGCTTTTCCGGTTTGCAGTATACTCATTGATGTAGAAACGGCTTTTGCTGGATTACTTTGATATTACTGAATAAAGCTTAAAAAAACACAGAATCCCTAGCACACTGGACATTGGAGAAAATAAAATCCTCGCAAGACTGTCTTGAAAAAAAGAGGTGTATCATGTTCATGTGTTCTGATTTGACTGAGGTATGATAATAAGTAGTTGGTATAAATTGCAGGTGCTAGCTATACCTTAATTGCCTTTCACCTTGTGCTTTCTCTTTGCCTCACATGACACCCGCACCTCCACAGCTCCACACCTTTGAGAACCTGTGGTTTGCAATAGTAAGCCTTAAAAAGATTAAGAGACTGAAGATATTTATCAGCATGTACAGGCCTTTAGCTGTTAATGTATATCCAAAGATTGTAGAAAGCCAATGATGTGAATAGCTATACGCATTGTGATAATTCTCGCTTCTGCTGCGCCTGCTGCTGCCAAAAGGAAGTATTCAAGAAAAGTCACATTCCCATCAATTACTCTGAATAGGTTCGTAACTGACACTGTACCTATGTGCTCCTGCATGCATTGATGTTGGTGGAAAAAGTCACTGTCACTGTCACATTGAAAAAGATATGGATTTGAATTGAATAATGGGAATACAAGTAATTCCTGATGAATAGTCCTCTAAGTCTGGGAAGGGTAGCCTACTGTATTCTTTTCTTTATTTACCACATGGACCCAGTAGATCTGAACAACTTGGCTGTGTGTTTCTGGGAAAGCAGACAATTAAGAAGCCTCTTATTGGATGAGACAGATGTAAATCTCCTCGGGCAGTGAAGCTTGCAGAGGGTTATTTGCCGCTGCAGCCGCCACCCACCCCAAGGGTCGTAACTCTTGAAGGTCACGGTAGCATTTCACCTACCCCCCCTTTTCTTGCCCATGACAACTCCAGTGGGTATTGCCGGATGTTTCCCACCATGCTGGCGAGCGGGGACTGATGATGGTGGGGGTCTGTGAGGATGATGCATCTAGACAACAGCAGGAATAACAAAACGCTGTCTCGCCTGTTTACTACCAGCCTGCATCATACTCAAAGGCATCATAAAGAATGAATGATTCATGCACTGTCTTGGATAGTCATTTATGTTTAATTCAGAGCTGCACTGTGAGGCGTCGGCCATGGCTTCTTCTGGTATAGCGGGGTCGTCACTGGGAGTGGGTGACAGTTAAAGGTGCAGGTGAGGAGGGGGCAGAGGCGCAGAGAATGTCACACCAGAGCGGGCAGAATTAAGACAGAGAGAGGAGAGCATTGGAGGTGGCCTTGTACGTTTCATCTGCAGGCCCTAATAAAACCCTCACAGGCCGGCATTGATCTCTCCCAGAATAATCCATTTAGACTGAGCGTGCCTGGCCATGTGGGGCCTCCTCAATTATTTATGGCAGAATGCTGTGCAAGCTTCCGTTGGGATGCAACAATGTGCCCTGGGAAACCTGTGAACTGTGGACTGCAGGAGAGCAAGAGAGACACCGAGGGTGCAAAGGGAGAAATGGCAGATGGAAGGAGAGGACTGGTTGGGGAGAAATGTGAGGAGGGACAGAGGAAGGGGGGGACCAGATGGAGGGCAGGTAAATTACGCAGAAGATCCAGGGAGTGGTTGTTGGGAAAAAGTGGAAAGGGTGACAGAAAAAAAGGAGGCAACGGAAAGGGAGACAGGAAGGTGAGGAGATGGAGTGATGACAGAGATGGAAGCACATACTGTAGAGATGCATGAAAGATGTGGAATAGAGGCCTCTGGGAACGAGGGATGATGAACAAGTTCAGGAAGAGAGAGTTGAGACAGCAGATGAGACAGAGGAATTTATGAAAGAATGCAAAAAAAAAGTTGAGGGAGTGATGGAATTGAGGACAGAACAAAGGGATGACAGGGAAAGAAGGATGAGAGGAAGGAGCATTTAGGAGAAATAAAATGCAGGATCATGGAGGGACGAAAGAATAACACAGTAAGAATGGCGAAGGAGAGAAGGAAGGGAGGAGATGAAAGAGAAGGAAAGGAGATGAAGTGGAGGGAAGAAAAGAGAGAAACTATGAAATATCTGAAGAAAAGAGGTTGGAATAGAGGAAAATGCAGTAGAAGGAAGAAAGCGAGGTGGGGAAGGAGAGATTAGTTAGATGAGCTAAGGAAGCACGAGAGGAAACAAGGTAGAATTATAGATGAGACAGGGAGGAAGAGATGACTGGAAATGAGGCAGGAATAGATGGATAGGAAGAGGGTGGAGGATGGGACCTTTTTAAAGCAAGTCATGAACAACTATTGATCATGGCAGAGTTATGGTTGCTATTGTGCTAAGTGGAGACATGTCAGCTTGACTGCCAGTGCAGTCGATCATTATTCCCGCTGCACTCACCTAATGTTACGTTTTACAGCAAAAAACACACAAAAGTATGGCTATTCTTACGTTTCGCGTGTTTTGAAAATACGGCCAGATGATGAGAACGTGATTTCATCCCATCGGCACGGACGTTGTATAGTTTGAGGGTTGAGAGTGTAATGTTTTTGGTGCAGCATACTGAGACATACGCTCAGAGCTACATAAACTCCTCTCTGTTTGCCTTGTCTATATTCTGCTATTAGCAGCTCACACACGGCTCTCATAAATCCAGGCAGATTTGTCTTACCTGATTCCCCCGGCATTCACCATCAAACTCTCCCCCTATTGTTGTAATTCCCAGCACCCTATTAGGCTTTCTGCCCATCGCCTGCTGCCAAATCAGGATTTCTGATCCGGTGGAAGACAACTGGAATTGAAATTTCCTTCGGTGCATCGGAGTGATTATGTCTGGCACATTTTGAAAGAGGTGTACCCTTATTTCACACAGGCTCTAACCCTTTTGACCTCTCTAAAGCTTTTGCTGAAACATAACAGGATGTTTTTTAACTCCCGCAGTTCTGTTATGATCTTTTCTACCTCATGCAGTAATGTCCATCGTAGGCTGACAAATACCTCTTTAATTCATTAAATCTATTTTGCATTAGGACAATACATTTGCAGTCTTCTTAGAAGCCATGCAGCAAGACAAAGCTTTGTAATGGCTATTGCATTGGCAATGTCAAGCAGCGCAATCAGATGGGCTAAACGGTGCGACGGCGTAGCTATTAGCTAACGATAGCATACCAGCAGGATTCTGTTTAATTAGTAGGACCCTATTTCCCACCGCATGGTGTTCTCTGAAGCAGCCACTAAAGATTTATTGTTTGTCCACAGCCATTGATTATAGGATTCTAGTAATTGTTTCGCCTTCACTTGATTAACAAACCTGTGTTTTCTCCAGAGGCTAGCTCAATAGCAGCCTTTAATGGCGGGACCCCAGCCAAAGTCTATGCTAACGGGGTGTTTACCATGATTACAGTGAGGTGGTTAGAAGAGGGGAAGAAAAACCTTCCTCGTTTTCTTTTTTGCACCGAGGGGAAGAGTTGTTTCACACCAACGAGACAGCAAACTTCATTAAGGTACCTGTGCTTAGTGAATGGCTCCACACACACATTTTTGTGTGTGGGTGGCCCCTCCGGCTGATGCATCCAGGTGCTCTGTGTTTCTCCACTCCTGTCCAGCAGTGGTGCAGAATGATCGATGTGTGGATGTGGCTTTTCAAACCGTGGCATTAGTGGCATGTTAGGAATTTGAATAGTCTGCCTCTTTACTTTCTCGTTTTTTTTCAGGGGAGCTTTCAGGGATATTTGGTGAAAATGAGTGTATGTCACAGCTGTGGAGGAGTAGCTACATAATGAGGAGGAGGAGGAGATGATGGAGAGCTTTTGGAGTAACTTGTGAATTACTGAGATACTGTATATATCATAAGCTCTGTCACAAATCCTTGTGTCAAGCCTTTTACCTTTCATTAGGTAGCTTTCACAGATGTAAGGATAGGACCGTAGCATTCATTCCCTTCTCCCACGATGCTCTATCCACACTCTTGCTCGCATCCCAAGAGAAAGCGTGTGGAAAAATCAATTTTTCTCCCTTTTAGCTGTCAGTACAAGGAACACTCTGCTTCCAGGACAGTTGAGAACATTTTGTTGCTACAATATCTGTTTAGTTGTTGCGTTCAACATCTGAAAACAGACTGCATCCCTCATGCCACTCTTTCTTTTTTTTTTTAAACACATTGCTGTTGAATTCTCATTAATTCAGCATGTTGAAATTGAAGGAGCTTGAACACATCTTTCCAAAAAGTACACCATGCCATCTCTCACTTCCTTTCACTTGTAGCTTTCTCCTTTACTCTTGAACATTTATTGTGACATGTTGTTTTTTTGTTTTTTTTTGTCAGTAAGGGCACTGTTTGCCTGTTTGTTGATGTAGGAAATCAAGCTATTCCCCCCTGTTGTACTGATAGTCCTCCGCTAGGGGCTGAATGCCTAAATACCTTTCTAAATGAAGCAAGGACGCAGGATAGTTTGATGCTTGCTGCTGCTATGACAACCACCTTTAGGCACCGTTCCCTTGTGTCGTGTTGTTGATTTGTACCTTTTCGCTGTCCATCGGTTTGTGCCGTTTGCTCAGACCACCTGCTGATGCGAGAACTTGACGCTGAGGGAGAGGAAGAAGGTCTACTTAAAGTTAATTTATTTCTGCTGTCGCTTTGTTGGATGAAGAGGAAGCGACAAATGCGAGATGGTTGTTTATGAGGCCTGGCTAAGTGCTGGCAGGGCTGCTTTCCTCTGAGGTGGTTGGCTCTCTGTCCTTGGGAGGTGCATTGCTTTGTGGCATAGTGTGTGGCAGGCAAGTTAATGAGAGGTGAGCCTATCTGCTTCTTATTCTCCGTCTGCCTCCCTGCTTTCTCCCACTTTTTTGCCCGTCCCCCTCACTTTTCTTTCCTCAATCTCTCTTCTGACCTCCTTTACCTCCCGCTCTGTCCCATCCATCCCGTTCTTTTGTTGCAACTCTAAACTCCTGGAGTCAGAAAAACAAGAAATGCACACAGAATCTCCTTCCAATCGCCCCTAGCTTGCCCTTCTTGTCTGGAATGGAAACACAGAAATCCTCCCTTCCATCACTTCCTGCCAAATAAATCAGTCAGACCTTTGACAAACCCCAAATAGGACTGCCAATTTTTCAAAGCTGTCCCGTTCATCAGTTTGATTCATCTTCCTAGAGATGGAAGGCATGTTTTCTTCCCGTGTCATCTCCCCCTTTCTACGTTTACGGTCAGTGAATTAGTGGAGGAGGCCAGTCGACTGTTTCAGTGCAGCACCAGTGGCCAGGCTGTGGGCTCTAAAACACTCAGAAAGATGGACAGCAGAAGGACAGGGTGAGCAGAAACGTTGCCCTCTCCACAACCTCAGCTCAACTACATCCCCTTCCTTTTCCTCCTCCTCCTGTACACCTTTGTAAGGCGCTGTTTTAATTGACGCGAAGAAAAGAAGCTCGTTATCTGGCTGCCTGCTTCTGTTTCATGTCACTTGAGCTAATTTTTTTTTCCCCCTCCGTTCCTTGTCCGTCATTCCTCTTCCCTGTCTTCGCGTCTTGAGCTCTCCCTTCTTCCCTCTGCTTTTGTTTCTGTTTCCTCAAACCCTCTCTCTCCGCCCCTCCTGCAGCTCAACGCCATCCCATTCCCCACTGATTGTCTGTGTTGTTTCTCCCTTCCTCTTTCCTCCTTGTCAAGTTATTTGCATCTCACTGTTGTCTCCCCCCCTCACAGTCTCCCCTGCGCTGCTCTGACTTCAAAAGTTTTTTTTTTTTTTTTTTGTTATATACGTTTGCTTGAAATAAAGATCTCAACCAAACAATCTAGATTCAGTGTGGGAAACAAAACAGTGGAAGTTCAGAGAAAGATTGGTAAATTCTCCACAATTGGAGAACGGTTGCTTCTATATGCGGAGTAATTTGGATTTTGTACAATAACTATTATATTTGTGATCAATGTTTAGAAATCATTAGCTGAACTTAAAAAAAGACGTGATGATGATGTTCAAGTTTTGAATGCTTATCCCATTTCATCACACACGAAGTAATCTTAGTTACTGTTGATTAAATAATGCACAAATGATGACAACATCTCATAATAACAGATATTTTTTTTAAGATTGAAATGCATAATAAGTAGAATTTGCTCATTTGAAAATGCAGAAATCTATTCAAGAAATATTTCAGTTAATTGCACCTCATTGACAGTGGCTGTGTCTGTAGCAAGTCATCTTTAAATAATTTACAGTGCACGTCGTATTTTACATAACTGATATTTAATAGTCATTTACAAAAGATGTGTAATGATGTGTAATAGTTCAGAAATGACAACAGCATTAATGATAGCTCAGCAAAACCTTTTCCATTATTTACAAGCCTATATAGATAACGATTAATTAATTAATTATGTAATGGTTAATAAATTACTTACATCTGATCACACTGCCTGAGCAGTATCAGTGCCATGTGATTTTCTCAGGCCTATAAACCAGCAAAATCAGCCTGCCCACCTCTGCACTCCTTCGATGAGCTCTTCCTCCATTACTGAGCTATCTGTTCATCCATCTGACATCACTGAGATAAACTTGGCACCGGAAAGCTTTCTCCTCTCATCCTCTGCTCTGCCGTGCATGAAGAGTTTTGTTTGACTGACACTTCTGTACGTCCTTCTGTGTTCAAGCCCTTCAGCCCTGAAAATGAAATCACTACATTTCCACATAGATCTGTTAAGATAACCGCCTCAAACATGCCTCCGTACCACACTTCAGTGTGTTTCCATCCTTTTCCGTGTGGTCATGAGCAGGTGAGTTTCATTCAAGACTGCAGGCGACAGGAGGCAGGAATGGAGAGACAGGAGAGAGATAGATGGCTGATGTACTTTGGTTTTCAATGAAATATGTAAATCCTTTTTGAGCTTGTTTTTCAAATGCAGTGTCTGACATGTTGAGGCTCACAAATCGAATGCAGTGGTGGAAAAAGTACACAACTCCAACGCATCGTTAATGTCAATGCATCGTTGAGTTTTTGCCACTTAAAGAACATAAACACTCAAACAACATACTGAACGCACTGAGTGGCTTGTAGAACCTGTAGAATAAAAAGCTTAGAGAATTTGCTGTTAGCTGGCTTTGCTCTGTGTGTGAGTGTGTGTGCATCTTCGTGTGTGTGTGTGTGTGTGTGTGTGTGTGTGTGTGTGTGTGTGTGTGTGTGTGTGCGTGCATGAGCTCTGACACACACAAGAGCAGGGAAGAGGCATCAGCAGGATAATAAATGACACCAAAGTGTTGCAAAGTATCAATAAAAGAAGTATGGAGCTTATCAATACCAGCCTTTCATTAATCAGCCCCTTTTAATACAGGGTTTTGGTACACATTCCTGCAATAGTGCTGTGTTTTTTTGACTAGATTAAAAAATATATTTCTGAAAGGACTTTAGCCAGTGGTGTTAACTGCATTTTCACCAGCTACCTGTCAGTATGTATCAGCAGTGGATTCACACAGGACCCAGTCCCAACACAACAACTTGGCTGGAAAATCCATTAAAAAAAAACCTAAAAGTCACTGAATTTGACCAGCTATACCATAAAAACTGCAGCTACTACAAGTACAGACAGCTTTGGTTAAAATATTTATCTAAGAAATGTCTACATACCTCGATATGCTTCCTTCGGTTGGATGTAAATGTTATAGGCAGTGATGCAGTTTGTGTGTGGTGAACAGAGCAAATTTAAAATTATATGAATCTGTCTTCATTTCAAAAACACTCAAACGTGGTCTTCACGTACAGCCATGGCTGCTGTGATGGTAAGCAATCATCCTCTTTATCTGCTGAAGCCATTGTTACCGTCGGCAAGTTGAAATTGAACTGTTCAAAACCCGAAGCAAGCATTTTGGACTTGACTGGCAGATACAGGAGGAGTCTTTACCGGGATTGCTTTTCTCCTGAGTCAAACACAAAAGAGTCAAAAGTACAATGTTTGTCTTCCAAAATGTCGAGGAGTAAAAGTCATACGTTTCCGACAAAAAAAAAAAAAAGATACTCAAAAAATGTGCTTAAGTACAGTACTCGAGCAAATGTCCACCCCTGACCAAATGTCATGGACAGATCCGACTGTGGTTTCCAGTATTAGATCTGTCACGTTGTTTTCTGCTGTTGGTGGAGTTAACACAAAAAACAGAATGTGCGCCAAAAATCTATTGTGAGTCAAATCCTCGTCGGCACGCTGTGAAACTGATATGTCAAAAGATCCACAATACATGACAATATTTAAACAGCACAAAGCATGAATAGAACGCGTTTGGCGTGCTGCGTCGCTGAGCTTTGCATCACTCCGCTGCTGTTCAGGCGTAGTATACTTCTTCCAAGAATAGCTGTTGAGTGCACAGCCTGTCATGGGACCCTACATATTCTTCTTGGGTCAAATGCCAGTCCCGCTTAACATTGATACTCACCTGTCATCTCTTTCTTGTAGCTCTGAGTGCCTCTCCATTTTTTCTCCCATCCTTCACTCCCTTCCTCTCCTCCGTTCCCTCTAACCAGCCTGTTCTGTCACTCTGAGATGTGGCTTTAACCTCTGATGCAGTCTTTCACTGGCGGCCTTTGTTTTCATCTATTGTTCTTAAAAGCGATTATGACCATCAGACAGGCCCATTAAATATTTAGCAGAGCTCGGGCTGCTGCTCTCGTTGCCTTCACCCACCAGAGATGTTCAAAATGTCTTTCTCTGCAGCGTGGATGTGAGCAGATAGGGGCAGCTGCTCAATTAAATGAAAGCTGCTATTTGACACAGAGCGGAGCATGTGTGTTTGAAGGGCAGTGTTGATGCATGTGTGTTTCTTTGTCCTTTAGACACTGGCCTACAGATTTCTGGGTGTTTGTGTGCATGTGTGTGTGCATTTATTTCTCTTTGTGTGTATGTGTGTGTGCGCTGTATTTGCTGCTATAATCATTTCTCTGTCGGCCGTTCGTGTGTATTTTTCAGTGGCTGCGCCTCAGATTACCAAATAAGGTCTTCAGTTGTTGATTTATCGAAAGACACTGTGGGACAATAGCTTCACAAATGAGCTCTCCTTTGACTGCTGCATTTAAGAATGAAGTTAAAATCTAGATGCTGTTTCTCTGCCGCCTCTGTCTGTTTGGTGTTGGTGAGTTTTTTTCAGCAGCTAAGATAAGGTCTTATGGATTTCTTATTATTATCATTTGATCTTTGAGTTATGAGCAATCTTAAATCACGTTCAGCATTGAAGTGTTGAATTAATCAAGACATTTGTTTGATCAAGGGCTCCCTGAAATAGAAAATTACAGGCTGAAAGGCTGCAACATTTATTGTTGATCTCGTCATGCCCTTGCAGCATTGCGTTGCTTTGTTGTCTCAGCTGTTATTATTCAGAAAGATTTGAACAGAGTGAGCAGTCAGGGGTTCAATGTCTTGCTCAAGGATGTTTTGGCTGTTCTAAAAATGAAATGTGATGTGCCAGTTATGTTACTTCCAACCGCAAGTCCTGCTCGTTCATACTGTTATTTCACTTTTTCTGCAAGAGATGAAAGAAATCCTGCCTGATATCATGCCTCAAAATGTGGTCCTGCCTGCTTACATTGGTGATTTTGTTTTAGAAACAAGTGAATTTGAATAAGACACACTCATTCAATGGGGATGAAGAGGAGTTCGTGTGTTCTCTCATGTCTGTGTGTTTCACAGTATTAGTGGTATTGGTTACCCCTGTGACAGAAAGGCAGACCCGTCCAGCATGTAGCCTGCCTCTGACCCAGTGTGTGCTGGGATATGTTCCAACCCTCGTGAAGCCAAACAGGATCATATGTTTGGATAATGGATGGAGGAAATTTGAGCTTTACTGGAAACAAGAGACAACATGTTCACATGTTTCCTCGCTCAAAGTATGGGTATAATATTCCTGTGTTCTAGGCTCGAGTTGGAATAGTTTAAATAGTTTATTGACTTGCAGTTTAGACATTTTATGATGGAAGAGGCTTCATGAAAGGATGAAGTCATAATTGAACTATAGTAGTATGTGAATTTCCCCCTCTTAGCGGTTGTTGTGGTGGAGACAGACGGTCGATTAGTCTACCTCTATCTGGTTTGGAGTGCTCATTCATTGCTGGTGTCACTTCCTCTTTATGGATAAGATTTCCTGGTAGAAACACGGTAAAACAGAGATGCTCCAGATTCTTCTCTCGAAGCCTGATGCATGAATACCGAACATGCCTGGTGCAGATTTTAAGGCTCATTAGAGGAGTAAATCACCTGATGTTTTGGTGGACATTTGCTGCGTTGAAGAGGCGTATTTCAAAGACGTTCATACTTACGCGGAAGTGGAGAATGTTAATTGATGAAAGCCCTTGGTTTTAACGACTATCTCATCGTGGGTATTGAGAACAAAGTGACAAGCTGTGATATGTGCTCGTGTGGGCCAGCCAGCTAACCCTCCCTCTTACTTCCTCTCTCTGAGTGTTTGCCTAATGGTTGATAATGAAGAGGGCATCTTTGCACGGATGACATGTGCACGTCCTCTATTGGACACAGACACACACGCACACGAACACGCACACGCACATGAGGCTGTGTTGCCTGCCCTTCACAGTACTAGGCCTGACATTAATCTTTAAATGACTGTTGCTTCTTCCCCAAGACTTTCAATCCATTAGTGGCCACATCTTGAGATGGAGAGAGATTGCCATAGAGGAGAAGGCAGGGAGGGGGATGCAGACAACGCCTTTGTGTATGTATATATGTGTGTGTGTGTGTGTGTGTGTGTGTGTGTGTGTGTGTGGATTGGGCGGGATGGTGGAGAGAGGATGATGTCAATGATAATGGAGGATGAGGACAGAGAGAATGAAAGAGAGACAGAGAAAGGTTGAGGCAACATGGATGGAACAGAGAGAGAGAGAGAGAGATGCAGTGATACTGAAAGAGGGAGAGAGAGAGAGACTGAAAGTGAGAGAGAGAGAGAGGATGCAGGTTTCAGCTGCTCAGATAAATGTAGCCCCGTCTGCCACTGTGAAAGACTTCCCACTAAACAATGACCAGACTTCTTTTCACTGACTCTCTTGGACCACGAATGGAGGTTGTGTTTCTGTGTTAATTCAGACTTAATACTTCACGTCCTGCGTTTTCTCTTGTGTCTATAGACAGAGGAGAAGTGGGATGGGCTGTCTTGTCTCGTTGGGTGATGTGAATGCCTCCTTATGTTGAGTGGCTGATTGATTGCTCATCAAAATCAATGAATGCAGAATAGCAACCCAAAAAACAGAAGAAGAAGAAGAAGAAGAAAACGAGTCAATGGACCTTGACTTAAGATTATTTAGTCTATATATCGTTCTCAAGGTCAAGAATGAGCTTTCACGCTTAAGATGTTCCATTCCCACGCCTCTTTTTCTCCATCTAATCCATATTCATCCCCTATTCTCTCTCTTCCATCTCTACTCTGCCCCTCTTCGCTCTCCTTCTTCTCCACTGTCCTCCAAGGTCTCCCTCCTCTCTGTTTTTTCTTTCCCGTACCTCCCTCCCTGCTCAAGCCATCTCCTTTTCCACACTCCGTCCATGCGTCCCTATGTCTTTTGTCCACATCTCCACACCCTTCAGTTCTATGCTCATCTCTCTCTCTCTCTCTCTCTCTCTCTCTGTATTTATCCCCTCTTTGCTCACTTCTTTTTAAACTCTGCCCACTCTTCCTCACTCTTCTCTCTACTCTGTCCCTGCTTCTATTTTCTCATTTCCCCCCTTCCTTCTTAGACCTTTTTCTCCCTTTTTGCAACCCTTCCCTCTTGCTTCCCCTACTTTCCTTCCCCCTCACCTCTCCTGCTTCCTCCCTGACATTCAACTCAATCTCCTCCTCCCTTCTTTCCATTCTCTGTCCTCAACCCTCTTTTCTTCCCCACTTCCTCCCATCACTGCTTCTCCTTTCCTCTGCTCCTCCAGCGGTGAGCTATAGTGACTCTGACATCATTACCCTTGTTGTGACAGGTTTCATTTGTACCCTGTGGACCTATACATCAGCCTGACTGATAGTCCGGGGCCCGGGGCCAGCCAAGCCCCGCCCAGCCTGGGACAGAGTAACAGACAGAATGGTCCTAAAAACCACTTCAGCTCGGGTGCAACTGGATATTTTTCCATTACTCGTTCTGATATGTCAAACTCAGTGCTTGGTTAAAACACGCCCCAAACTTCAGCTGGCTTGAAATAAAAAATCTGCAGCAGTTACTTAGAAATAAGTATCCACTGTGGCTGAACAAAGGAAAGTAGAGAAAATCCAGATGAAAAGATGTCAAAGTAGCACTCGCACTGTTTGATTGACAGATGATCTCTGGAAAGTGATTTACAGAGACACTGTGAGTGCTTAGCAATAGATGTCATTAAATGTGGCATTTAGTCTTAAAGTCTTATTTTTCTGGATGCAGGGGGAAATGCCTGTCGCAGTAGGATTTGTAATGTGATAATTGACATGCTTCCATTTCATTAATTGTGAAAGGAAATCCTGGTTGAGTGGGTTTTTTAATCATGTGGTGAGTCTTGAAATGTCATTATATTGATTCATATGTTTTCTGATGCAGTTTCAAAGTTGTTTCAGCTATTTTTCTGACGCAACTCAGAGAGGCATCCACAAGTGCGCCATCTTTTTCAGTCTCATAGCTCATTCAGTATAACACACACATGCATACACTGCTTTTATCTTAATAGTGAAGAAACTGTTTTATTGTCATCTCATTCCAAATAATGTATTTATTTTTGCACCAATTTTAAGTAATTTAAGTACTTGATATGTACTGATCATCAAAAAAAAAAAAAAATCATTGTGGTCGTCTGTTCTGTGCTCACTCAATTCATTCTACACTCTACCGTCACATCAGTAACACTAGTTAGCACTGCCAAAGGATGTGAGGTCTTCCTGTCATCCCTAACCCATATCCATCTCTGCAGCCCCGTAAATCCAGCCAATACATCAACAGTGCCTTCAGACGGATCGCAGCACCATTGATCTGCGGTCATATTAATGTGCGGCTTATGAGCTTGCTGGCATCCTTTGTGGCCAGACAAAAATGAATCCACTTGAGTGCGGAGCTTTTAATGTCCAAACTACCCTGTTCTTCCACAATGGAACGGATCCCATTGTGCTCATTCAGTTGTACGGACTCAAAAGCTTGAAAAAGGACCATTAGGGAAGAATCAGATGAGCTTTTATTTTACAGGCGCCTGGACCCCCGTCAAATCTAAAATGGAAGTGTTTAAGGGGAGGAATTGTGGGAGAGATTTCAACGTAAAACTAAGTGGTATACAGTAGCCAAAATCCTGCATCATAATATTTTTGTCATGATATAACAGGATTTGATTTGTCGGATTTCTTTTTTCCTTTCTTTTTTTTTTTTTAAATTTTGCTCCCTTATAAATTACCTTGGGATGTGATGTGTTTTGTCTGTGGAGAACATAATTATCACGGTGAGGCTTCTCAATACCAAATCCTATTTCTAAAATACTAACTCCTGAATTTCACGTAGGAATTATGTTCCAAATAAGCGTTTTGTTTTTTTTTTGTTTGTTTGTTTGTTTTTTCAATTAAGCCGCTCATATGTTCCTGTGAGCACAGTAACTGAGGCAATCAGATGGTTAGTTATGGTGAGGGAAATCACAGTGAGCTCGAGTTGTTTTCAGACGGCCGTGTGTGCTCATTGTGCTTTGCCGCTTGCTGTTGGCTCAGCAGGGGCATTTATTAATAAAGGCCCGCTGCCTCGCTCTTTAGTCAATACCCCTCCATTGACCACGGAGGTTAGCCAAGAAAGGAGTCGAGCTCAGACATTTTTCATCTACTATCGTCTTGAATATAGCCTTGTGGTGATAATGTGTGTGTCCACGTGCGCGTTTCTGCTCTTGTGCAAACACCTGCGCAAGTCAGTATACGTGTAAGCATGAATTCGTTTTTGTGTGAAAGTACATACACATCTGAGCCTCTGCTTGTGTGTGTGTGTGTGTGTGTGTGTGTGTGTGTGTGCTGAAGAGACTGACCACACAGAAGGCACATTAATCATCCTCCTTTTTTTTTTTCTTCTCTGCCTCATGTAGTGTGAGTTGAGGTCTGATGGATGGCTCGTTGCTCAGCCTGGATTCCAACAGAAAGGCTGTAGCCTATCGACAGGCCAGAGACCCCTTGGGGGAATCCCTTACCCTACAGCCCATACATCTCTGGACACTCAGTGTGGCTCCTCATGTATTTATTCCACAGATGTTGTCCCTGTTTTAAAGCTGCACTGGGAGACTGTGCACTAACAGTCCAAAAGGGCAGTACTTTAATCACGTTTTCTGGGTGCAGTTGATGTCAGTAAACTGTTGGCTCAAGCCAACATTTACCACACCTGCCAGTCTGTGAATCATTTATTTAATGTAATATCAATGCAATGAATGTGGAGTGGGATGCTATAATGCTGGTGAGTTCACTGCTGTTTAGGAGACGGTCTGAATTGCTCCTGAATTTTTATCCTTGCGTGCCATCATTTATGTCTGAAAAAGTACAAAAAGTAGAGGAAGTTCTGTATGAATGTAATTTGAAGGAGACAGAGCTGCATTCAGACTTATGGCATCTTATTAGATCAAGACAAGCTGCATTTGGTCCGTTGCTGATAGTGCTGCGTATAGGTTGACACATACTGATATGAAGTGGGTGCAAAAGGCGGTGTCTGCATCCCACAGAAACAAAAGAGGAAAGGAATGACGCACGCCTTCTGATTTTTTATTATGTCATCTGCAGTAAACATAATATCAATCTGAATAATAGGTGTATTCAAATCAGTTGTTGGCTGTAAAACAAGAAGTTATTTGTCCTCCTTACCATCCCTCCTGTGGAGTTGCACTCTCAGAGGATGGACTAAATACAAATGAGTAAAAATGCTGAATATAGGCCAATTCTGAAGTAATCCAGACACATAAAGATTTTTTGAAAGGGGTCCAACAGACAAGTGAATTAATCAACAAGTGCAAATAAAATGTGTGGTGGAAATGTGAATATTGCTTAAAACCTGTCCGTATGTCCACGTGAAGGCACTTCTTTGCACTTGATTTAATTCCCTCAGTCATCTCAGTGCAGCATGACAGACACTTCAGCACAATCTGTGGTATTTAATGTAAAGCTATTATGCATACTGATCCTTTGTGGTACCTTGACTGAGCGACAAGGCTGCTGCAAGAATAAACCACACAAGCATCAGTATTTCAGCACACATCAAACCAGTTGGTTAGAATTCAGCTTTCAACCCAACTTCTCAGTTGACACAGTTTAAATAATCAGGGATGATTGAGACACATTATAGTGGATACACACATTTCTTCAAATCACAGGAGATATCTTAAGACACTAAAAAGTTCTCTTTCATGCCTTGGGACTCTGCACTGGGTTGCGTGGGGGGGCGAGTCACAGTTGTATGTGTCATTGTCATTGGCAAAGTCAGCGTATTTTTAATTGCAATAGAGAGAGCGGCTGTGATTTACACATGATAAAGAGAATTATGACTTGAACTGTTTTTTAAAGTTTGATTGTGTGAGTCTGGAAATAATCAGGATTATTATGTGGAATTGCTTGTTTATGCCATCATGTTGATGGCATAAACAGACTTTACGACAAAGCATTTTTGCAGTACTATTATTGCACGTAGAAGACGTCAAAAGCTGTTCTTCAAAACCACCCACGCTTTTTGACTACAGAAACGATGGTGGAGCAACAGGTGTTGCACTCATGGACACATTTTACCTCCGTGTAGCTGTGGCATGAGGGCAGATGTGTTATTCACTTGAAGTGTTCAAGCTTGATGTTAATGGAAAAATATATATCACTTCTAAAGGGTTGGGTATGAAGAGCAGCACTGCTTGAAGTTGTGTGAAATGTAGATTTTAGTTTATAGGACATAAGTTCCTTCCACAGTGTTGGTTTACGCTCCTCTTCAGCCAGCCTCTCTGTGCATTGCCTTGTTTGTGTTATTCTCAAAGTTTATTAAAGTATAGAAGGAAAGTAAACAAACATAGCAAAGGTTAATTAGATCGTCCTCCATTTTTTATTTTTTATTTTATTTTTTGTGAAAACCAGAGTTTGTGAGTCTAACAATGAGTCTGCCCAGAATCCCCTCCTGAATAACTAACCCAGATACGCCATCATATCACATTTACTCCGCCTTTTGTAGAAATCTCAAAATGCATATCATATCATTCACTCTCTCACTCTCCTCTCCTTCTAAATCATTTCCTCTTTGATTACATCTTCCTGTTCTGTTTCTGTTGAAAATACCCCCGTTGTGAAGAAAATAGTGTCGATGGACAAACATGCATATATCAACAGATAGGCCTATTTTCTGCTTTCCCAGGCGGTCTTTGTGTTGAAATGACCATCTCACCATCATTCATACAGTGTCACTGTGGCTCTGACCACTGAACATCTTAATATTGCTTATAATAGTGATGTAGAAGGAATTTTGGGAACCCACAGGCATTGTGAATCAATCTAGAACAGAAGCCAGTTGCCTTAAATGCAAATGTCTTTCCCACTGAAAAACAAAAATAGATAATCCATAGGACATGATGCTTACTGCCTTCTGCCACCGTACGCTGTGATGGGTAATCAGTTTGAATTATTAGACACCTGAATACGACACGCTTATAGCAGTCAAATCTATCTTTGGTTTGCTGATGATTGTCACTTTAATTCAGTAGTGGCATTCAGACGGCACAGCAAAGTGGTGATCAGTGCTGGCCATGCCAACGTTTCTCCAGTACGTCAGAAAACATTTGGCAGCTGATTTCAGGAGTTTTTCATATTTGACACCCCCTTTCCTCTGTGTCTCTCTTGTTAAAAGATGAGTACAGAATTTAGGAGAAGATCGAGGGCAGCTGGGTTGGCCGGTGCTCCTGTTCGACCTTCGTTTGGATGAATTGCAGCACCGGTTGCTTGCAGTTGTCTGACGATTAATAATGCAGAGCCAGCATTAGCTCCCCTCTTTTCTGAAGTGAGGGAAAGAGACGGGGACAAGGAAGTAAGGCGGAGAAAAACTGTGAGCAGGGAGAGGAGCATTGTGTCTGTGTTGTGAGTGGTTCGAGAGTCACCGTGAGGAAATATAAACAGACAGAGGGAAAAATCAACCTAAAGGGGAAATGCAGAGGCAAACGAGGAACTCTAGAAAAAAGATGGAAGGGAAAGGGGCAGAAAAAAGAAGAAGATTAAACAGATGGACGTGACTGTAGCCAACCTTCCCTGTTTTTATTTCCTCTATGGCTGTCTCCTCCCTCCTCTTGTGTCTCAGTAACTCAGCGTTGTCATTCACCTAACCTTGGTGGCAGAGTGGAAGGTTTCTTGGCGCCTGCCAGTTGTTCTTGGCAAGGCAACGCGAGGGAATAAACCTCGGCGCTTTCATGATGAGGCGCTTAGCAGATGTCTGATGAACAGCTCGACGAAACTTCGATCTCCCAAGGACGCGGTACCTTTGGGATCTGTGATGGGATGTGCATGTTTATGTGTGAGCGTGATTTTGAAATATCAAACCAGAAGCAATGTTTACAGGTATTTGGTTTGGTGCATCAGTGCAGCAACATGCTTACATTCCTGCACAGGAGGACACTAGAATCACACCACAGCCAGCACTTATATCAGTGTGGACACTTTTATGTAGCTCACTGTGACCTAAAAGAGTGTTAGGCATAACGCAAAGGTTGTGGCCTTAGTCCCATATGCATAACCACACAGGGAAGTCTTAATACTTACAGTAGAATTGTGCCCTGCCTTCATTGTACAGGTAAATGGATGGTGACAGACGCTTGTGTCACTGCAGACTGACACAATTGATGCTGACGGTCTGAGTCGACGTGTCCTGAGAGCAAAGGAAGGTTCGTCTAGATTTCCAAGCAGAGATGAAGAATTCTACCCCCGGGATGTTTCAGCCTTGAACATAATCGAGCCTGTCCACTGCCAACGTGGATGGACTGCTCCAAAGAGAGCTGAAGCAAGGTTAGACTGTGAATAGCATACCAAATGCTAGCTGTATGCAAGGAATAGAAGTTACTTCCAAGAATAATTGTGGGTCATGTGTGGCTATTGCTGACAGTAGGTTAAAAGCGAAACAGGGACAAAAGTTTGCCATTTTTACCAAAATAATTACAGTACCCTGGTATTTGCCATGTAAGAGCTGAGAATGTAGTCTGTAAATGCCTTGTAGTGAATAGTGCCAATTATATTTTAATAAACAATTTAGGTTACTTCATTTGTTTGCTGTTAACCATTTTCGAATCAGCATACGTCTCAGTTTTCAAATGGTAAAAGAGATCATTTTGAGTCTCCAAAGCATGGAATAATACTACGCAATACTATGAGTACTGCGTACTATTATACCATGAGCTGGTGGTAGTTGGAAACTGGTACGTTTAAGAAATGTTAAAAAGGAGTTCATTTTTTGACTTAAATGATGTGAGGCAGTCAAACAAAGGTAATGAATGTTATATTTGTGCAGGCCGCTTGAGCTTACAATATTGATTACTGCAGTTATCTAATCATAACAAGCTTGGCATGATAGGAGAAATGTTCCAGGATGCCAAGATTATCAACATTACTGTTAACTTTTGTATATTCATATGTAGAAAGCAATTAATTTGGTCTGCGAAATTTATTTTTGGTGCTGAAAAGCTTTTTTTTTTCTTTTTTGTATGACAAGTCACACTATAACTGCAAGATTAAATGGCATAGTGATTCAGTATTCTCCACTGTGGATAATCCCTGAAACAGTCATTCAAGCGGAAGCCTTTCAAGTGGCTCACTCTGCATTTTGGAGTATTTGGTGGGCCTCTTGCCCGAGTTAAATACCTTGTTCCTCCACTGATCTTTTTGCCTGGTATTAGTGGGGCCAACGTATTAACTTGATTGAAATGTGGCGGCCGGTACGAGAGGTCAAAAGCAGGGGTTAACAGCCATTGTGATTAAGGCTCATTCTCACCCAGCGTGCCTCTACATAAGAATCACAGCAGCGTATCCTATCAGGTATGAGGTGGCAAGTATGCAAAATGCTTAAGCAGCCTCTTCTCCACTGTGACTCAGACTGCAAATTGGTTCAGCTCTCAAACACAACTGAATCAGCGAAACGAGAGGGGAGGGGGGACATCGGCGCACTCAGACATTGACACACATATTCAAGAGCAGACAAAAAAAAGCATTTGCACACACACGGGCACACCTAGCTCACACTCAAGGTCAGGCAGTATTGGTAAATGGGAAGATAAAAGCGGAGCGTCACATGTAGCCATGGAGTTGTAGAGATAATATCACATTCAGCGCTGCATGAAACACTAATGCACCTATGTATTTAGGCTATGTATTTATTTATATATGTGCTTTTTTTTTGTACGAGAGTCTGTCTTCTTTTCCTGATATTGAGACAAATTGCGGCGTGGCCGTGAAAGCTACTCTGCTGCTTTTTATCTGTTGGCATTTGATGTACGACATCTTTGTAAGGGCTACAGTCGAATGCAATCACGGGAGGGAGGCTATCCTTCAGAAAATATTGACTGTTGGACAGTGAGCGCCTATGTGTGTGTGTGCGTGTGTGTGTGTGTGTACGTGCGTGTGTGTATTAGGAGGGTTGCTTTAGAGAGAAATTGCAAAAGCCTTTGTGTGTGCCTTTGTGTGTGTTGTGCTTGTCTATCTATGTACTAATGGAGAAATGGGAAGAGAGAGTCATCCAGAGGGCAAAGGTCACTTGTCTTGTAAAAGGGAGAAAGGAAATTCCATTTTCCTCGATACATTGCTCCCAAACGCACCCTCTCACCTGACTGTATGCTCTACACTTACACATACATGAGGAGCTCCCAAGCTCTGAAAGAGTTGCATCTCACCTGCTGCAGTAGTATCCTTCATCAAAGCTCTCTACTGTCAACAATGCCAGCTTTTATTCTCCTTTGAACATACCTCAATCATGAATATATATATTTACTTTTGTATGAGCACATAATTATGCTTGTGCAGACTATTGTTGTTGTTGTCACCTGCTTGTGCCAGCGTTGGACTTTTACAATAACTTCTCAGTTAGATCCTATGTTTTAGTAACTGCATTTGGAGATTGTCCTTACAAGAAAAACAATAGCATTGCCCATTTGTTCAAATGGCCACTACCACATGTTACCCCTGGTGGCCATATCGGTCTGAGGGAAATGTGGAAGCAGAGCAAGAAACATTTTTATGAAACATTAAGAATGACAACAACAAACCATATCATCTTGTTGATAGGGGCATCACATCAGGTAACATTCATGTTTTATTAGGTAACAAATGTTAGATTTTGTCTTTTAATTTGGAGGATTCTGTTTTTAAAAAAAATAATTCAAGATGGCATCAAAGCATCTTGTTATGCAGGGACAGATTGTTTTAATATGTTGGAATGCAAAGCCAATAAAGCTCCTGCAGTTACAAAGGTATCAATTCAAACACATTGAGCCACCACCTGCACACAGCAGGTAAATGGCTAAAATTCAAATGTTAAATGTTTATTAATGGTTCAGGGGAGAGTTAGGAGACTACACAACCACTAATGTTCCTCCATCAACAGCATGTCCTCTCAAAGTGTCCCTGAGCAAAACAGTGAAGCTTCACCTGCTCTCTGATTGTAAATTTATCAGGAACATCAGCAAATCGCCGAACAGTGAAATTCCGAGGCGCAGTAAGGATACACATGGTGCTCACGGCTGGGGCCCGACCATGGCCAAGAGGCAAATACGGTTAAACTGGAGTGGAAAGACAGTTGCATTTTCTGAAATGAAGCCTCAGACAGCTGGTGTAAGTTTATCTTACAAAGACACAGTCACTAGCTAACACACATTAATCCCCGCCTGTGCTATGAGCTTTCTGCTTGAATGACAGTAATTATCGCTTCAGTCTTGACGTGGAGACACCAACACTCTTGATGTCTTTGTTTAAACTGAAGTAAGAGCCGTGCCTCAATTGCCCACACAAATGTGATTCAAGTTACACTGTGAAACACATTTGTGGGGCGAGATATGCATTTTATTTTGTGTGTGTGTGTTTGTTTGTGTGCATGTATAATGTCAACATTAATGAGAGAGAATGTTTGACAGCTCCCTGATAGATTACAATAGGGAATACTTCCCTTTTTGGAACGCTTGTATAAATTTTGGCAAATTGGCACCATGCAGAATTAGCTATTAGCAGTTCCTCTTTGCATTGTATTCATTTTATACTGAAGAAACAGTAACTTTTTTTTCTATGATTTCTAAGATTTCTGGGCATTTGACAGTGATGGACAGCAGAGATAATGATGTCCTTAGAAAATGTAAGTCACATTGTGTCTCATATCTGTGTGTTTAGATTTTCTATCTGGTTACAGAACAAACATTTTGCCCAAAAAAAGATTGAAATAATCCCCAGGTTGTTGAAATTACACTTAACCTCAAATTCCAAACCAGATATCAGGTCCATCCATCTGGTGTCTCTGGAGGAAGGTTAGAGGAAGGCTGGACAGCGATTCAAGGTCACACCTCAGGATGCTGCATTTGAGCTCTGACTGAAAACATGTTTTTGCACTGCACCCAATAGTATGTCATGTAGTGACTCTGCCTCGCTCAAACCATGTGAGCATGTCAGGGAAAAAAGAATCAAGGTCTTGCCCTTTTTAACCGTGTTCCTCTGCTCTGGGGTAACAGCCCCTGGGGTAGATAATAATGGAGTAATCCTCTTATCTGTTGCTGCTTCCCTCACCCTCACAGATCATTTTTCTTCTGCTCTAGTGTATCATTCCATTCTGAGCAGGCACAGTGCTGAATGTTTTCCCATTTGAGTTTTGTGCACAGTTTGGCTCAGTTCAGATTACACTGGTGAAATGCAATGAAAATGAGAACTTACACAAGCATTTCGGAGAAAAATCGAATGGTAGTGATACTGTACCATACCAAAAGCAGCAGGGTTGTCCCCCCCCCCCCCCCCCCCCCTTAGTGATATATTTGATCATTTAATTGATTAAATTAGTGAGAGGAGAAACTCTCAGTATCCTTTTCATGCAAAAAACACAGAAGCTGTTGCCAGGTTCACTGTAAGGGGAGAATGATATTTAGCTGATTATGCCACGGATAACATACAGCATCTTTTATTAAAATTGTAAAAGAAACTGGCACACGCACACACATGCACTCCCTCACTGACAATAAACCCTGCAAAGCTACACACATTGGCACACATATTGGCGCCTCCGTCCAGGCATGTTGGACATGGTGTGTGAAAGGTGCCCTGCTGGGTGGTTGGTTACAAAGACTATTTCTGTACTCGCACTCAGACAGAGAGACAAGCAGGATGTGAAGGAGATGAACTCTCATCACACTGTGCTAAATAGCACCAAGGGGCACAAACCACACCTAACATTAGCATGCTCCTTTCTAAAGCTGTCATGCCTTTGGGGCTCCAGTCTGCAGCTACTGAAAGGTCATATGAGACCCATGAGTACACGTGCTAGTCTTAATAGCTGATGCATAGGATTTTAATTTCATCTTGTTGATATATTCATCATGTTGCATATAAAATGGATAACAGGTTTTTGTCCTGGTTTGTTTTTCAGAGGACAAGTTAGCGTGAATGCACTTTTTCAGCAATACCTTTTTACAGACAGGTCAAATGCTGTGTGCAGATTTGTTTAATGGTGCACCTAATGACTGCTGTTTAGGCAAGTATGTGTATTTCACTCGCACTTTCAGTTTTTCACTTAATCTGAGCATATACATGGTAAGACAGGTGTATTATTACAAAAGAGGTCTTTACAAGTTTTGCCTTGGCTGCTCATTATTTCATATTATTGCTGTTTGTTAAAGTAACTTCTTGTCCCTTGCACTTTACAGCTTTGTATTGTGTTGAAGAAAGTATTGTGCATATTGCTATTGATTCATTTTATTGTGTACATATCATGAACACACAATGTTATTATTTTCTCTTTACATTTAGCTATTATTTTTCACTGCTACTATTACTACACTTTGTTCAACCAAGAGGAGCTGAGTGAATCTCCATTAGCCAGCTGACTGTGAGATACATGCGGCAGACACTTATTCACTCTGCATGCAAACATGTGTTTATATTACCCCACTGTGATGATGGGCTGTAAAGGAAACTACCCCAGTGTGATGATAGCTTTCAGCTGAATGGCAACACCAGCTCTACATTTTCTTCTGTATGTTTCTAAGTGTGTGCATCTGTGAAAAGTCCTGAAGAGGCCTGTCTCTGAGGGCCTCCTTCACTCTAAATCCAACAGATTCTGACAGGTGCTAACTAATTCTGTTCAGATGAACACATGTGGGGAGATAGGGAATTGCAGTCCCGCAGATGGATTATGAACTGGATTGCTGTTGGCACTGGAGCAATATCTCACTGTCAGGGGTAGGACAAACATTTTATCCCAAAGGTATTGTTGGGTAAAGCCCCAAATTTGCTTGAACCTCTGCCAAAAAAACAAAACAAAAAGAAAGGTTATTAACCAAACTGACTACTGTAAATGTTCACTAGATTTTGCCGAGCCACAGCACTTCCGAGTCCAATGTTTGTGTTTTTTTCACTTTGGCTTTCACTTCCGAATTCCAAAAGTTGAGTTAGCAACCTTGGCATTTATTTGATCATGTGACGACTCATATTTCCCGCCCCAAAGGACTGTGTTGTAAAAGTGTCACCAGCAGAGTCATCTCAATGTCTCTGTAATGAAACAGATGCGTAAAACTTCCAAACTGACAGGGAAGATGAATTTTGGATCTCTTTATGCCAGAGCACAGAATTTTCATATCATACCCACAATGCCTTTCGGTTCTCACCAGCACTTCCTGGTTGTACATAGCCAGGGTGTGATAGCCTATCACATAATAGAATCTAATATAGGTGGGAGACAGGGGGACATAGGGAGATGTATTGGTTGTTGGAGGTGGAAGAGTGGGGCCCATTTGTCAAGCTGTTATCAGTAGCATCCTGGAATTTGTCAGAGTCAATAACAAGACTGCTGTGCATTGACAGACAAGCCTCTTACATACAGTGAAACTGTAATTTTTTTCCAGACATCAATGGCTATGCATCAGCTCTCTATATATTATGACTTGTTTTGGCAGGGATTGAGGAGACATAGGGGGAACACCAGGAACAGGAGTGGAATACCAACTAAGTGTGGGTTGGATGCATAGATAACAAGAGAGTTTAGACACAACAGCCCCTTCTTTTTTCAGTGTTTGAAGAACCAATATTGAATTTGGAGATAATGTGGCGAAGATGAAACACTGGCTGATCAGACAGCCATTAGCTGCATCCTGCCGCTACTCGTTTTAAGTGGTTTCTCGCTCTCCGCTCCTCTCACATATGCTCTTTTAAGTATATTCTTATTGAATGTTGGGAGATACAAATCTTTAAATAGAAACGTGGGTGTAGGAAGGGCAAGTGTGGAGGAGGGGTGCAAAGAAAAACAAGTTGATCTTTGATGTCTGTGTTTTACTTAACCCTCCGAAAGAACTCTTGATGAGATTCCAGGATCGATAACTCTCAAGAGAGTACAAAAGATCAAAAATGGGCCCTTTTTTCACTTCCACTTTTTTTCTTGTTATTCCCGATCCTCTCGATGGCTCTCCCATTTCGGTGCGCCTGTGCACCCAAAGGACTACATGCCTCTGCTCATTGGCTCCAGTTGCATTTTCAACCCTGCCCGGCAGCAGTTTCCATAATATAATGATTACTGTTTGAGAAAAGGGCCTCCTGGGGATGGGAAGGCAAAGCTACGGTTAAAAAATGATGTTCCCACACAATTATGTGAGGACAGTATAGGATTCCCCCAACCTCCTCTTCTCTGCATTGCTTGGTCAAGTGACAAAAGGAAGGAGAAAACTGCTCGCTGTTACCTGCAGCTTCAAAGTCGTGGTTGGAGTCAGCACGGTGTGCCAAGTATCACAGCTGTGTCCTGCTATCGATGACCTGACTACCAGAGAGCTGGGATCAATGATGCCCCCCCCCCCCCGTTCACACTGCAGGCTTCTCTTGTTTTTCTCATGGGCATGTGCTACAGCCCTATTTTTCCTTTGCGTAGCCTAGGTAGTGAGATTAGTCGTGGCATAATTTGAGGCAGACAGATGGAGACAGATAAGTACTTGCTAAGTTTTATATATTTATTTATCCAATGCAGAATGACCACAAATACCTTTTTTTCTGCCTGCCAAATTTTCAAGGGCTGCTCATGAACATGTGGTGATGGGCTTAAAAAATATAAAGCGCCTGGCCTTCTCTTCAATTTGATCCTTTATTACTGGGTCGGGCAAACATGGCACAGCAAGAGCTAATTTCCACCAGTTTCGAGGGCAATCGGCTCATTGCGTCTTTAAATCCCTGCAAGGAAGGAGGATTGCCCTTAAATAGTGGCTAATACTCCGGTGCCTGTTGTGTCGAAGAGGCAGAGAGCAGAGCAGCCGCATGCTGCCCTTTAAGAGTTAGCATGCAAGTATGTCATCATGGGCAGGTATCCACTGGGTTGAACATGCTCCTCAGATAAGTTGATAAAGGGGTATAAATTACTGTTATTACCTGATGTTTGACCATGTTAAATGTTCAAACAAATTGAAATTGTTCAGGCTGTACTGCCAGTAGCACTCCACTTCTAAACTTCTAAGATCTTGTCTGAATGACATTAGCAGGGATGCACTTCTAAAAAAGACAGTTGGGGCAAACTCGGGAGCTTCCAATTCCCTCTCTGTCTCTGGTCTTTTGGCGAGCAGAGAGCTCCAGAGAGAGAGGTTGTGGGAACATCATCTCCCTGCTCTGTCCAAATTCTGCTACCAGGCACAGTCGGATAAAGAGGCCACCGGTGCAGCCTCCAGTATTTCAAGTCTGATTAATCTTCTGATTAGGTTAATCCAGCAGTGCTTCAATGGAGGGAAGTCTCCATTTTCCCTGTGTTTCTCCTTCAGGCTCTCTTTGCATCGTTTATGATTATCTTTAAGGTTAAAGGTGTTGCTCTTCATGACATGCCTCACCTTACTTCAAAGCGTTTAAAGTAGACTTAACATCAGGCTTGTGTTTCTGCTGCTGGATTTATTTAATTTGATTGTAGCCTCCCCAAGACAAATACCTTCTAAAGCCTGCGTTCGATTGAGGCTCTGCTTATTGTTTAATGGGACAAAAGCTAATGAAAGTCGGGTAGAGGAGAATTCTTTCCTTCGTGCCACTAGAAGATACAATAGGAGCCCTTCTCTGATTTATCACCAGAGTTGGTGCAATGAATAGAAGATGTTAATGAAGGTCAAATGACAAAACGCTCTCTCTGTGTTCATACTAATGTTGGTTCTACACACGAACCGACACAACTAATTTAGCCCACTGCTGCTTCATGATTGGAGAACATTTACTTCACACAGTGTCTCCTGTTCTACTGAATCATGTTTTTTTGTGAAGAGTTCCCACATAATTAGCCTTTTGGTCCATACCCATCTCTAAAATACTTAATAAATAGGATGTGATTGCTGATGCGCAAGCCTCCCAGCCAATCCTCTAGTGTATTTAATAGTCTATTTGTTTTTAATAATCAAGCATTAGAGGTTTGTGGTAATCGTGTTTCTCTTGGCATGCTGCCTTTGTTTTTGGAAGGACAAATGAATTTGTTCTGTTGGTTAATTGATTTAAGTGATTCCAATCACACAAATTTGTAATGTTGATCAGCAGCTTCAGTTTGATATTGGGTGCTTGTGTTTAATGTCACTCACTTTAGTTAAACATGGAATCTGCTGGTGAGCTGAAATGCTCACATCTTGCCCTATTGTCTGTGTCAGGGGACGTTGGGGAATATTGTGCAAGTTCAATTATATCACGTCCAACCTGTCTGAAAGCACAAACATCCGTAAAGGTGTTGATGTCCATTGTGATTTTAAAAAATCCCAGCTCATCTTGGCAGATGCCAGGTTGAGCACCTCAAATCTAAATTTCTGAGATGTCTCCTTTTCGTATGACTACGTTGACTGAACTTTATGAGTATGTGTGACTTTGAAGAGTAGGAGGGCAGGCTGATTCAAAATAAAACTGGCACATACTTCAATCATCCTCAAAGTAGAGTCTTTGTAGTTGTACATTTCACATTTAAAGATTTTTCACTCAGTGACTCTCACAGAGTGAGCGAACCAGAGTTTGGTGTCTTGACGCTTTGAAACGACACGTAGCTGCGGGTAGAAACACTGTTGTGCTGTGAGATCAAGCCTGTGACCTTTTAGTTACATGATATTCTCTCTAGCATCAAGGCCGCCCTGCTTCCTCTCCGGATGCAGGGCCCAGAGCAACAAGCATCACTACTAAGTACTGCTGTGACACAACTCTAGCTGGATATCGCCCCTTGCAACCACACTGCTTCAAGTTACACTGGGCACCAACCTAAAGGGGCTTAAATTTTTAATTTGTGCTGGAGAACAGAGATCACATCTTGGGAGGATAGCATATCTGTAATTTATTTAAGAACCCCACAGAGGGAGAGTTATTTTGGAGATGGAGAGCTGGAAGGGAAGTATCCATGTGGCATTTTTTGTTCAGCCCAAGGGGCTTGTAGGTAGACTCCACTCAGCAGTGACCTTCTCAGCGATGTGGAGGAGCGCCGAGGATGAACAGTCTATTTATGTTGCCATCCTCGGGTAAAAAACTGTTGAGTGCAGACACTGTTTCTCTTCCATCCCGAGGAACAATGGATGCATTTGAATAATTGATTTGAAGTTTTGCTAAAACTCTGAATCCTTTTACATTTTACCAGAGTAAAGTGATTCACCAGCTCTGTCACCCCACAGCTGGTTTCATCTTCAGTTCCTCTTCCGAAGACACACTTCTCTGAAGAGTGTAGTGAAGAGTGCTTGACTTCCCCTGGTCAAACACACGTCACCTTCGTTGGCGTGAAATAAAAGCTTTGTCGCTCTTAATTAAACCAGGCTTGATTAGTGCTGACAGGTGTGGTAGGTGTTCTGTGTACACAAGCAGCTGCAACAAACATGCATGCAACAATCTGCGGTAATTTATTAAAATCACCGTCAAAGCTGCCACTTATCCACGGTGGTGGGTTGGAGGGGGCCATGGAGGCTGATGGTGGTGGCACGCTATCATGCAGTTCATCCTTAATGAGTGTGGATTAGCGGGGATGATCCGGGCTTTGCAAAACCCCTGGTCCAGGGCTGGTGGAGTTTGTGTGTGTGTGTGTGTGTGTGTGTGTGTGTGTGTGTGTGTGTGTGTGTGTGTGCATGCAAGTGTGTGCAGTGATGGGAGGTGACGTCATGACACAAGCCAAAGTCAGTTTGGAAATTGTTCCCAGAATTCTCCACAATGGCAGATAACTGTAATAATACATTGGATGACCCGGAGTGCGTGCATGTGTGTGTGTGTGTGTGTGTGTGTGTGTGTGTGTGTGTGTGTGTGTGTGTGTGTGTGTGTGTGTGTGGACACCCATCTCATCCTGTCCCCACCAATCACGATGCAGTGCATCAGCCACCTCCTCCCTCACAGATAAGCATAAGAGCTGATTAATATTTCTCTGCTGTGATTTATTCATTCATTTAATTATTTGCGAGCTGTTGCCTACAAGGGGATAACAAAATATGTTTGTTATCCCTTTTTTTTTAACAGTGTAAAGAAGGAGCATCTAGACGTGGGAAATGGGAATCAGAGCGTTATGATTATTTCATGATTGGACTGTGCGGTGTTTTCAGATGCTTTGTTAATAATGCTAAACCCTTAAGGCATGAATTTCTGAGTGTGCTACCACTCAGAGCACAAATTATGACACAGCTATGAGAGTCTTTGCAGAAACTTAGAACTTGCGACCGTAACATCACCAGTTTGAATTTGCATGCTGGAAGTTCAGTCACATGTGTGTGGAGCAGCATGCGAATGAGTAAAGCTGCTCTCTCCCTCAGCAACTACCAAGGAGCTTCCCTTGAATTTTGCATTTGAACCAGTGAAGCTGCACAAAGGCCTGCAGGTAGAGGAGTGTACTGAGAACTTACATGGAAGAAATATGTGTAGCTTTGTGGATATACAGCAGGACAGTGCTGGTAAAGGCATGCATCCTCTGTAATTTTCATCCCTGAATGAGTAAAATTAAAAATCAAACCTTCACAATGGAGGACTGGTAGGCAGCTGCAGAGACAGGAAGTGCCATATCGCACCGGTTCTGAAGCTGTGGCCTCTCTAACTGGAATGATTGATGCCCTACTTTTGGCCACGAGGTCGAGTTAGCAAGTGGACTTTTCAAACGCCCCATTGTCTCAGTTTGTTGACAGCCATCTCTCTCCAGCCAATGGTTAATCCGGAGATTTGCAGCAGCCACATAAAGACATTACAGTGATATGTTTGCTGACAGAATGAAATATGGGCCATTGTCACGAAACAGCAAAGCCATTCTTTTACTCAACCCTAGACCTCTCCTGTCACAAACACACACAGCGCATACACTGCAGTAGACAAGATGGAAATCAGATAGCCAGACAACAGTTGTTGTAGCAGCCATAAACATGTGGCCTGGGAGATGATTTATAATAATTAATCCGCCTGTGTCCCGTCCCAACAGCCTCCCATTCTTAACCCCCCACCAATCCACACACACACACACACTCATAACCTCCCCACCCCCTAGCCAGTCAGGCTTGGGAACACAGCTGTGACCACCTCGGCACCTTTCCAACACGATGTCACCCGACATCCCTATCCAAGGACATCGAAGGGGATTTAGTCCGTCTATATCTCTCTCTCCCTGTTAAACCCCCGAACCTTCACAATAGAACACGCGCTGTACTTAATCATGCCCATCATATCATGAACCATTAACATGAGGGCCTACAATAACATTATTTATGGAGGCGTTAATATTAATATCGACCTGTGTGCTGTCAGGCGAGCTGATTTACTGAGCACTGGAATGCCGGGCCGTGTCGAGGTGGCAGGTGGACTAATTGAATATCAGTCACCGCGTACAGCATGCCGATAGACATTCGCTCACCGCTGGACACACACAAATGACCAGCGCACACACGCAACAAAAACACAAACTTACACGCATGACCTCACTCCAAACTTCAGCGAGCCCTTTGAACTTCCTTGTGTGTGTGCAGGTGTACACCGGGGAGGTCACCTGATAGACTTTCTAACCACTGTTGCATGGCAGTCATCATGGCTCGGCCTCTGCTGAGAGCATGTTAGCATAATGGAGGCTGTTGTACTTATCTGCACAAAACAGGCCCTGCTAATGAAACTTCAGTCAGAGTGGCTCATTGCTGGAGTGTTTCATCTGTGAATTGTGGCGTTTGAGTGCGTGGAGGTTCTCTGACAGAGCGCAGAGGTGCAGGATTAGTTAGCAGCTGTGGAGAATAATGAGGTTGCAGGACAAAGGCACTCTGGTTGAGCATGGAGTTTGTTTTGAGGGGAACGCTTGGCAATTTCAGTGAATTTGAGGTACAAAGTATATTAGAGAAAAATCTAAGGTGTTGGATATGATAAGCACAGGGTGTTTAATTGAGCCAAACTCTTCCTCGTTTTTACAATAAAGCCATTTTCAGACATGGAATATGAAACATAACTGGCTTCATCTGACTGTTCAAGTGGTGCCATTTTGTCATTCAGTCATTGGTGGCTTTTATGGTTCATTCATTCATGACAGCACATTTAAAGAATGAGCTGTATCATATTGGTCCTTTTCTGTGTGTGGCTGTGTGTGAGGGAACAGTGGTGAGTTAAAAAAAAAAGTTATCACAGCGAGGAAGAAGAGTGTTTTACGTTCTCTCCTTGGCTGCATCACTCATGGATTATTCTGGAAGCCTTAATGACCGTTGTGACTGCTGGGGACGCTCGCCACCGCTTCTGAAAGTAAAGCTATGATACACTTTCATGTCAGCGTCATTATTTAATGTTATTTGACGGCCTTTTCTGGTGGCTGTTTCACAATATCTGACAGTGCACAAGCAGTGAACGACAGGGCGATAATTCAGGGCTCTTGTTTAAATCCTGTTAGCTCACATGGTGTATGTAACGAGTGTTTCTGGATATGTATGTATTCATCCACACAGCTGGACTGAATGAGCATTGGAAATAAATGTAGACTGTTATTATTGTAAGAGGGTTTTTTAACCTCTGCTGCTCCGGTCACATCACGAGGGAAAAATAATTTTTACTGATGTAATATGAGAAGATCGATTTCCTCAGTACCTTTTAAAATGGTCTCTTTCACAGTGTTTCCTAGTTTATACTCTGAGACAATAAATGTATTACAGTGATCTTAGACAGCAGTACTTAACTACAAGAGCTGGTTTAATTCCCTGTATAGCTGGGTAGATATCTAATGGTACAAAACAAAGGAAGGGAACAAGCAAGACATGGAGACATTTGGTCATTTGCAGCATTTTGTGGGTGAGAATGCTGCCTGGAGTAGATTGGAATACATTTGAATGACTAAAGGAGGTTATTATCCAATGAATGTCTCATTATTTCTTTCAGAGAGCCCAAAGGGGCCTTGACTGGTGCCTCAGTGCCTCGCTACGTGGCTTTGAATTGAAACAGTAATTTCCATGAGGTCGATTCTCCTTCTTTTACATTAGCATTTTTCGGCATTTAGCCAATGCTGTACAGCAGAACAGCTTACAGCGAATGATCAGGTAGTGACTTGTTCAAGGACACTATATCAGGAGAGCACACACAGCTGTTGACATTGGGGCTGCTGAAAGACCTAGGACACGTATGACATTTGTCTTTCATTTCTTCTTATCAGAACGCTCTGGCAGTCTTTTTTGTCATACGGTAAAGGAAGTGAAACCCTGCACTAGCAGGGTCGCGGTCGGAAAACTGAACCTTTGCAGTCAGTGTCAACGACTCTGGAACGACCTGCCAGAGGAGATCAGGCAAGCTAGGTCTGTTTCTTCTTTTAAATCTCTCTTATAAACACACTTTTTGACAAATGCTTTCTCTCAAATCTGTTATTCTCCATTTACTTGTTTTTATTGTGTTTTAGTAATTCAGACCTCACTTGTCATTATTATGTATCAGTTCTACTTTTATTTATTATTCATCTGGTAATTTCTCTTGTTTTTATGTCTTTGTAAAGAACAAGTGCTTTATTATTATTATTATTATTATTATTATTATTATTATTATTATTATTATTATTATTGTGCATCTTTCTTTGCACAGTT
The DNA here is from genome assembly GCF_051107435.1 of Chaetodon auriga. NCBI lineage: Eukaryota > Metazoa > Chordata > Actinopteri > Chaetodontiformes > Chaetodontidae > Chaetodon > Chaetodon auriga. Next base: position 14,416,427 of record NC_135076.1, read on the forward strand.
AAGGTCAGGAAGCTTACACTCCTGATAGAGAAATAATAATGCTTGATGATGTGCCAGAGGAAGAATCTGCCTGTTATTTGCATGTGTGGTATGAATGAAACTAAATTTTTCTCGTATTATGTGGTCTTTAATGTGAGCAAAGAAATATGCTTTAAGGCAAATCATTGAATAATTTCTCAACTAGTTGCAAGACTTGGTACATTTTTGAATGGACTCATTGCAGCACACTTTTGTGACGGGAAGCCAGGACTGCATTTGTATAATCCATGGTTTTAAGAATATGTTGAGCAGCAAAGCAAACTGAAACGTTACTGAATGACATGAAGTTGGGAAACCATTCAAAGGTAAATGGTGTCAGAAGAAACGGCAATGAAAGTTTGAAATTTTCCACCCTAATGGACGTGACAAATCCACTGTGTTGAGTGTTACTTTGTCAATAGCATCAAAGGTACCTGTCTTTTTAGGAAGTACCATACTTGCTTAGTTTTGTGCCATTTTAAAAGGAAAAACAAACAAACAAAAGTTTGTTTGTGAATTCATGATTGTTTACTGCAGACAAGTGCCATTAGCTCAGATTCTCTGTCAGTCACCTAAAGACCTCTAGAAGCAACATCTGAGCTCTCTTGTTTCCTCATTTCCCTTGACTTCCCTCCTCTCTTCCTTTTCACTTGTCATTTCCACCCCCTCTCTTCCTCTTCGCTCATTCTTTCGTCTCTTCCCATGTTACCTCCTCTCTTGTCTTCCTCTCCGATCGTCCTTACTTCTCCTCACAGTTCCTTTTCTCCCCTGACGTCTCTTCTGTCTTTTCCCTTGGCTTGTGTTCACCTGTCATTTCCTCACAGCTTTCCGCTCCTTCAACTTGTCCCTTCCTGACTCCTCCTCCTCGTCTCTCCTCTTGACTTAGCTGCTCCTCCCCTGTCACTGCCTGCTCTCCTCTCTCTGAACCCATCCTCCTCTCACCCCTGACATCTCTCATTTCTCTCCCTGAGACATCCCTTCCTATTGATTACCTCAACTTCACATTTCCACCCTCCTTTCCTCCCACACCTTCTCTTCTTCCCCTTCTCTCTTGTCCTCCTCTCTGTTTCTTCTGTTCTCCATAAGTGTAGTAAAAGTCTGTTTTTTTAATTGCTTTCGGGCCTATCCATCCTTTCATACCTGGAGAACAATGGAGCATGAGGAGGTGGGTGGGGGTGAGGTGAGGACAGGAAGACATCCGGCGCTGCCATGGCAACATTTTTTTCATTCAAAGAGAAAAAAAATGTCTTTACTTTTGTCACATCAAGGTAGAAACTGTGATGACATTTCATCACCTGAGATTGAAATGTGCATTTTTCAGCGTTGTGTTTTCTTACTTTTTCGCTTTTATTTTTTTTTTCATGTGTAAGCTCAGTGAGTTCCCTGTTCTTCTATTCTGAATGTACCCTATGTGGTAACGTTGCTGGAGAGAAAATACATGGTCCCATTTCTGAGCATGCATGTTTTCATTCCCCAATTTGCCATGCACCATGATGCTCGGCCATCTGTCTCAGCACGGTGACTAAATGCAATGCCAATATGTTGCGGGGTCATGAGAAAACAAACCGGAGCTTCTTTCCACATGAGTGGACGAAAGCATAACTTAACCTCAGCTCCATGGCAAAAAAAAAAAAAAAAACCCACAGAACACTGAGTTTGAGCATCATGCTCTCACCTGCGTGTTATTGTGAGGAGATTTCTACTGTCTTAGATGTTGATTCAGGATGAGTTTTAGCTTCCGTGCTAACCCTTCATTCCGGCTGATTAATGGCGACTCGCCCAGCCAAGGGAGTGTCTCATGCGACGGAGGAAGCGGTAGTGCAACAGCGTGTGTGCAGTGAATAAATGCTGTACATTAAACAAATTCCCCCGCGCTCGTCTTGGCAGCCAGGCGTGTGGGAGGAGGAAGTATTGCAGAATCGGCCCCTTTTTTCCTCTCTCTCTTTCACTGACACACACACACACACACACACACACACACACTCACACACTTGCATGCTCATGTGTATTAACAACTGCACGTCTTTACTTCTAGACAGTTTTTTTTTTTTTTCCACAAACCAGTGCTGCTTGTTTTCAAGCCCACCCCATGCAAAATGCTTTACACACTTTCTGGCATTCATACCCTCACCAACACACACATACACACATCCGCTCCCTACTCTCCCCTGTGCTGTAGTGCGTGTATCAGGGGATCCCTCTGCAGCCAGCCTGTTAGTTGACACTGAGGCCAACCTGACCCCACTGGCCCGTCAGAATAAAGGAGCATGTTGACCGTCGACTGTTGAGGTAATAATGTCCATAGGGAATGCTGGGAGACTCCAAGCAGTGCCCGGTTCATGAGCCAAAGACAGAGGGGGAGGAGGAGAGGAGTCAATAACATCAGGCGGAGGACAGAAAGAAATGTGTTGCACTTTCTCCTGCCAAACGTTTCCTTTTTCCTCCTACAGCACAGCATGAAGTTGTCTTATTAACGTCAATTTTTATGGAACTTTTTGAAAAAGCAGCAATTTAACTTCACATATGGTGAATACTTCTAAATTTAATATGCAAGGAGAAGTTCAGTGTCAACACGCAGTCACACCCAGATGATGTAAATGTAGAGTTTTTAATTACTTAAAGAAGTGGAGCGTTTGACAGTAGCAACAGTCACAATAATTTAAGATTCAAAGCATGGAAACATACAGTGAGTCCACATTATGCCTTGTGGATAATTGTATATTACCGATATTGCATTTGCACTTGGTATGAATTATGTGTCCTCATTATTTGCGCACTACACTATCTGCATAGTAACTTGATGTCAGTATGCAGAACTTGCAGAAATTTTTTCAACTCCCTTTTTTCAGTCAAAACTCTGTTGTTTAACACTACCACAACAAGCCATGTGGTGCATTTGGGGAAACACTTAGAAACTCTTACAGGAGCCACAGTGTCCATATCAATCGATCATGCCCCTGTCGCACATTCCAGCAATAATATTCATATCGTTATCTGGAAGAAGACTCAGGGCAAAGAGTAATGATGAGCTCCTCTGACCTTTCACAGGCGATAACCTTCCTTAGCTGCACAATTGATGCTTCTTATGGTGGACTCATGGCCACCCACAGCGGCAGACTTGACTCAGGGTATTGACTGAAAGAAATCGAGTGAGGCTACAATGCAGTAGACATGGCCTCTAGATGCATAGAAATTCATGGAAGCGCATGTACAATTACGTGCATAATCACACAGAAATGCATGTTGATATACAGTGTGTACAAGCACATATAATATGGACACATCCCTCATATACCCATACAGCGTATGGGTAAATATCCAAACATGCATCGAGCATGTTCATGCACACACCCACACACATACACACATGCACCCACAGATGTGGACCAGGCTCATTAGAGATGTGAAGGAGAAAAAGCCAGGAGGGATTTCATGCAGATTCGCTCTCCACCACTCTCAGGCAATCAGCGGCAAGCCTCCTCTTCGCCCGAGAACTGTCGTCCCGTGGTCACAAAGGGCAAGGAGGAGAGAGGGAGAGAGAGAAACTCATCTCAGCATTTGTCGAATTCCTCCACCTACCACTTGAGGAGGCAGTTCATTTAGTAGTCCCTTTCATTAATGTTTCTCTTTCATTTTTCCCCTTTTTCTCCCTCTCCCCCGTTTTCTATCTACTTTAAAGGTACAAGCGAGCGGGTAACAAGAAGACGACGAAAAGAAGAAGAAGAAGAAGCCGCTGGAGCAGCTGAAGATATGAAGCTAAAGAGGTTTTGAAAAACAACCCAGCGGTAAGCGGGCCCCAATTTTTTTGGCACAGTGCATATTAGGTGACTCATTTGGTTCTCCAGAATGAGTCTTACACCCTGCACAATTACCGATTTTACAATGTGGGGCACAAATTTATACGTTCTTAATCTTAATCAGTCCATCCTCCTACATTTGTCTTTCCTTCCTTCCTTTCTCTATCTTTCAGTGTTTCTATCTTTGCCGCGGGTTACAGATCATTGATAGTCACAGTGTGGCCCGTGTGAATAGGATATTTTCTATCCATATCCATCTCAAGTTTCGCACCACTGCAAACGACACTTAACAGTCATCAGAAGCGAACCTACTTATGCTTCTGTATTGTTGAATGCAACGACAATTTCCATGTTGTTTCCTTTTAAGTTCAAACACACCAGTTTTTTGTCGTTCACAAAGCGGGACCTTGACAAAGCATCTTATCCGTCTTCAACTCCTGAACTCCTGTTTGTCTTATAAACACATTTTTTGCTGTCACTGATGGCTCTCACACAGTGCACAGTAAGCAATTAATCAAAAAAAGATTCTTCGGCTTAGTCACTACTGAATTCATACACTCTGTACATTTTTGTGCAGTCATGTCAACAACTGTAGGTCCATAAAGCAGCATAAACATTTACTGAAGTTTGGTTGAATGATGGCGATGCGCGTCCAGCGTCCTTATTTTTCCTTCCTAATGATCACCACAACATGACACATCTTAAACTGTCATCTTCCTCCACGTATTTCTGCGCTCCTGGTGCTAAACTCATCCATATTGACAGCAGAGCTGAGGCTGAAAGAGAGCTATCATCTACCTGTCACAGCAAGCTGGCACTGAGGAGCTCCCCCTGTACTTCTGCAGCTCTTTCATTCAACAAACCTCATCGCTGGTTTTCAGACCTGGAAGCTGTCACGTATCACTTTAGAAGAGTTATGTACTCAGTCTACTGACTTTTTACCAGTTCATTCACATTCACTCCTCTCAACGTTGGTGCATTCCATGAAGTGTTGAATTCATTTTTAAAAGGTCTCCACACGTATCGTCTTTGGAATTATTTATTTTTGTGCAACATTTGGCATCTTGAGATCTGAAGCCTTGTTAGCATTTTGGACTTATCCACAGTGGATGTGTGTGTTGTTTGTCTGTATGGATGAATCCCATTCATTCACATATTACACCATCAGATCAAGATACAGTCTCTTGGTTGTATGTCAAAATGTCGTCCTCTCTACAGCCCCAGTCCAGTGGATGGCTTCATTTCGAGCTGAAATATCTACTGTAGTTGACTCCACTGCCATTACATACACTGCACACCCCATCCTCATTTCCATATCATCTCTTGATTATTATGTGCTGCCAGCAGAGCGGTAGACATGCAGAAACTGCGGATGAATGTAAGCTAATGGGTGTCAGAGCGGGTGCAGGTCCAGATGTCCTCTCGCCGCATGCCGGGGGTGGCCTGCTTCTCGTCACCTCGCCGCCGGAGGCCACCAGCCTCACATTAACAGCTGTATTTGGCATATTGGGCCACAATGATAGTGAAGCCTCAGTGACCTGCTTCATTTGACTGCAGAAATGGCAGAGAGGCGAGATAGCACATCTGGACCCCCCACCACAGGCTCAACAAGCTGGAAACTGAAAGAGCACAGAGGGAAGACCATATATATTAGATCCACTGATGGGTTTTACTGCGTGACTGTGTGTCATTTCTACACGGGCAAAGACATTTCAGAGGATATTCAAAATCTGTTCTCTGTAAATGTGTTAATATATCATTGATGCATTCACCTGAATCCAAAGTTTCACACTAACACATAAAGCACCACTTTTTTCCTTAATGCTGATCAGCTTGTCGTGGCATGTCTTGTAGAGGTCAGATAGCTCCTATCTCAAGCCACATGCCAGTTATGTTGGTTTAAAATACCAGCAGTACACAACAAGTGGCACATTTCACACTTTCACTCATCTAAATCAACTATAATCTTATAGTTTAGCTTAGCTGAGCTTCTTGACATATGCATTACAAAGTATTTAGGTGTCATCTGGGGCAATTATGCTTGCAATCTGGCTTCAGAAAAGCTTAAAAGTAAATGATTGCATGTTAAAGGAATAGTAAAAATATATTCTATTTAATAACAAATAGAAATACACACTGTTTATTAAAAAGGAAAAGTGACATAATTAGACACAAAGGAATAAGGATGTTGCCCATTATAAAGCCAGTTATGCCAACAATAACACCAGCGCTGCACATTAAAACACTGGAGCCTTACATTCTTTCATGCCTGACATGTTGATAGTGTAACAGCCTGCAGATAAAACACGTGTTCACACATCTCTGAAAAATGTGATAATTTCCTGACTGTTATTCTAGAAACCAGGACAACAATTTTGTTGAGCTGCCTCGTGTCTTTTACATACCAAACCCCACCATTACACCTCCAGTGAGAATACCTTGAGTGGCGCACTGATAAAAGGTCATCAGTGTTACATTGCACCTCAGCAGGTGTAATTTGCAAGTTGTGTAAGAGTTGTAAGAGTGAGACTCTAGGGCCGAAAATGCACCTAATTGAACAAACTATCATTGACTTTGTTTGGTGTTTATCCCAGGGAGAAGAGTGTTTTTCAGGATGGCAGTTTAACTCATCGCTGCATTTGTTGCTGAGTGTACCTGACTTGGCCAAATCCCTAAGACCTTTGCACCTGAATGAACAGCAGCAGCAACTGTTGGCTGAGCTTTAAAGACAGTTTCTAAGGAAAAGAGAGCAGTGGCTTTTAAGTGGCTCCTAGGATGTTAGCAGCACAATTAAACAAAGCTCTGCTAATCTTTACAGCTGGCGTCAAGAGGCACTGTGTTCGCAGAGCAGTGTTATCCGTAGCGTGGCACCAGGAGTCTGACAGGCTGGATAATGTGCCCTGCGAGCTGCCACCACCCTCATCACAGCACTGCCTTCACTGCACACTTACTGTACTAGCAACAACCCTAATATACATCATAAAGAGAGAAGACAAAGAACACGGCAATGAATTTGCATTATTCAATTATACACGCTCCAGTTATTTGCAGCGGCATTTAAAGAAATGTAAATTGACCTCAAGTTTGGAGGTAATGAATTTGATTATGCCAGCGCATGTAATTTCATGGTATTTGGGAATGGAAGATGTTTTGCTCATTACACTTTCTTCACAGTGATGGTGGAGAGCCATGCAGTGTGATGCATTTTAAAGGTCCCCTTTTTGTTTTATGTTTTGTATCATTAAGACACAATTTTCCATTTCGCTTCTTTGGAGCTTGGAACGCGTCCAAGTTTAATTTCTGTCATTGCTTGTTCAGTGCGGCTCAACCATCAAACCCGACAACATGTTACGTTGCATTGGAACTCATATTTACATGGCATTTTATACCACCTGCCTGCCCCTGGAGACACGCAAAACTTCAGCAAAGTAGTTAGCAAACTATCCTGCTAAACTTTGGGGAAGCTGATGGATGAAAATAAACAACCTGCTGATGTGTCCTAACAGAAAAGACTTGGATATATATATTTTAGGGTGGGGTGGAGAGATGCTATCTTGGGTCTATTAATGCAGTCATCGCTGTGTTGCTCCAGGCCATAGGGCCTAATCCAGAGAAGTGAGAGTGAATGGGACTGTGGCTCGGCCTTGCCAGACCTACTTAGGTTCTGGTTGAGAGCACAGTGCTGTGTGGGCGAATCTATTCTGTCCTGAGCAGGGCACAGCATAAACATTGCCCAGGGAACGCAGGCAGGCAGGCATGCAGGCAGTCAAGCGGACAAGAGCAAAACTATAAGGATGGTTGCCTTTAATTTCCTTTCTACTGACTCCCCTCAACTGTCCAGGGCCTCAGAGTGAGAGAGGGTAAAGAGAGAACAGAGTGTACGTGTGTGGAAATTACCTGTAGAAGCTATCTTTTTTCTGAGGCTTCACCAAAGTATGTACTGTTATTGACCCTCCTCTCTCTCTCTCTCTCTCTCTCTCTCACACACACACACACACACACACACACACACACACACACACACTCCATCAGACTCTTTCACGGTGAATCTGCCCTGATCCAGCCAGTTGACGGCTGTGAAGCAATGACTCGCTCGCTCTCTTACTGTCTTTAAGTGATCTGTGTTTGCTCCATGGCACTCTGGCGCTCTGACCTCCTGACCCTGCGTGTAAACAGAGCACCACCGCTCCCCCATCCACTACCCACCGCCACCACCCCCCACCCTCCACTACCAAATAAGGAAGACGGAGCCACTGAGAGCCAGCAAGTCGGTCAGCCAGCCCACTGAGGAGGCCATTAGTGAGCCAGCAAGCCAGCGGAGAGGTTGGTAGAAAACCACCTCTGGCATCACTCATCACTCCCGGCCTCTCTGGCCTCACCAGCCTCTCCGCGGCGAAGGAATGCACACGCACACTCACGCCATGTGCACAAACACTCACTGAAAGGCACGCTTCTGTCTGCACACCACGTGCACAGTGACCCGAATGCGTTAAAGGCACTCAAATGCACACACATACAGTGCGCCGTATACAATGACACACATTGAAAGGCACACGTGCTTGAACGTACACACCGTGAAAGACACACATGCACACGCAACACATTAAAAATCACTCAGAGGCACACGTGCGCACAAAAGACATATTCACAGGACACGACACATACACACAGCATGTACGCAGAGTAATGATATATTACTGCATAAAAACACCCCTACACCAAACATAAATTATACACTGGGTTGTTTCAGCTAATTCCTCTAAACAATCAAAGATGTGTTTCGAACTTTGTTGAAAGATGGATTGATATGGTGCTATACCATTACAGTACTTATCTGTCAGTAAAGGTGCTTATTATCACACTAAAAACAAGCCAGCACAGATGGTATCGAACATAATAAGGCAATAAGATGTTGTGGCTGCTACTGAAATTATATTTTTACATCATCATCAAACACCGTTTTTGCTAAATGTTTCCATTTAGTCCATTTTTGATCAAAAATTTATACCAGTGTCTTGCAATGGTGGAAAAACATCTTATTCAGCAGTTAGACATAAGATAGAGACTGATGAAATTATTTTCGTTATGTTTTCTCTGAATAATACCCCCTTCACCCATCAAATAGATCAATAAAACCTAATTTGCTCGCAGATTTTACAGATACAGATGTTCTTCTACATACATCAGTTATTGACATGACTGTTTGATATGCAGCGCGTCATAAAAGGCAAACACTGCACTAACCAACACATGATACACACCACTGGAGATCCTATGAAACCTTTTCTCGTTTACAGCATTCACAGTTAAACTAACCGCCTGCTCAGTCCAGTAATGCCAACTTTGAAAATGTAATGTACCGTGCAAGCAGCCAACAGCCTCCATATAAAACAACACTTGTCAGTTTAACAGGATTCGCAGGACATACAGTTAAACACAAAACACTCCTCCTATGTCTGTGTTTTTTGTCTGCCTCTGCCCTCGCTCTTTCTTCTGAAATTCTTTGGTTTATTTAGCTGCGCTCTTTCACCTGCCTCCAAAATGTCAGCTGAGTTCAACAGAGCTGGAGGGAAAACACACTCTCAGAGAGAAAGCCTTATTGAGAGCGAGCCGGTGAAAAGAAATGCATGAGAGTTGAAGGAGAACGAGAGGCCGCAGTAAGTGAGCCTTTGCTAGCAGAAAAGTTATACTGACTCGATTGCATTATGCTAACAAATCACACTCCATAATTTAGACATTTATCTGATGCCGTCTCCACAAAGGCCATTGTTAGACTTGTTAAGTGGGACTCTTATCATGCATCCTGCCAGGACGCATTCAATGACAGACTGGATGCACAATAATGGGATTTTGCTCGCATTGCTCCGAGCTTCAAAGGCATACTAAGTGGTCAGGCTGACTCTGAGGAGTGAGTGATTGAAAACACAACGCCAGTCGCTCACCTGGTAGAGCATGCGTCCATTGAGGTTGTGGCCTTACTGCAGCAGCCAGGGTGCCTTTGCTGCATGTTGTCTCCTCTCTCTCACCCCCCCTCACTCTTTCCTGCACTCCAAGAAAGCCCTAAAAAAACCCACAGGTCACTTTGAAATAGTGTGAAATATACAGTCCAAACATTGTTTCAATTGCTGTTCATCAAAAAGTGTGTCAGAGGGTAAGATTTGGACTCTGCAGCTGCCCACGCATCCTCTTGTGTTGAAGCTGAAGCTCAGCAAGACAGTAAACCCCATGTTGCCTGAGCTCTACACACGTGTGATTCACAGAGAATCGTGTGTAACAAGGCTTCTCAAGAGCTCAAACGTTCAAAACGTACAGAGAGAGCTGACAGATTTATTCTCGATCCAGCAGCATGTAATGCATTCCCATCCCTGCCCCTCCCAGTACACCCACTGAGCTCCCATCTCCATTCTCAAACTCCTGTCTATCGCAGTGCTCACTTGTGTATCAAGGTAATGAATTCATAATCTCTCTCAAGCTCTTTGTAGATCTCTATCGTGGAGGGAGATAAGAGGGAGCATCGTTGCACTCTAATAGCCGTCACTCTGCCTGTGCTCCTGCTGTGTGTGTGTGTGTGTGTGTATGTTTGTGTGTACAGTATGTGTGTGTGTGTGTGTGTGTTAAGCAAATTACCCATCACCACAAAAACCCCAGCACACTATCCCACATTTTGGCTTCCAGGGAGAAAGAAAATATAGGCCCAGAGCACAGTCACTTATCAGCTAACTGTTGAAGCTCCATGTCCACTAAAGGCAGCAAATTTCAGAGAGAAGGGTGTTCAGCACTGAGACCTGGTCCGCTTTCTTTCTCCCTTTCTTTCTTTGTTTCTTTCTTCCTTTCTTTCTTTCTTCCTTCCAGTGTCTTGTTTGCACTAAAATGTCACATAGCACTTTCCAACTTCGCTGACAAACACTCAACCACGAGGGGAGTAAATATCTGAGAGGGTGAGGCCTGCTCAGAGTAACTAAACTTGCGACAGGGGCTCTCGAGGGCCGTCGACTGCAGGGTGCACGTTTTTAATTGTGTTTTCAGTGGGGTGATGAAATGTCCTCCGTTTGAGCGCGAGCTGGCAGTAAGTGGGCTGTCGCCTCTGGGGACAGAGTGAGCGATGGTCTGCTGCTATCAGAGGTGATTGTGCTTCAACCCCTTGGGGTGACAGATGAACAGAGGGGAGCAGGGAGACAATAAGGAGAGAAGCCACAGTCTTTTTTTAACCGTCTCACATGGAGTTAAAAACAGGGCAGAGGGCAAGAAAGAATTGCAAGCATGCATGTAAATCTGAACAAACTTTGGCAGTGTTGACAGGTTTGTAACATTCTGCTCTTTTGTTGACTTTTGGTTTGTGCACTTCCTGTTTCTGTAAATGGAAACAGTTATATGTTGAAGGAAAACCCACCAGAACTTAACTCACTCACTTTTTTGTTCACAAAATACAGTTTGTTGACCTTTTAATGGTGGCATAAATCTTTTTTATGCATATGTATGCTTATGAAAAAGCAGGATTAGGTATATTTTAAGCCTTTTAAATTGGAGAAAGCCAAAGAAAATGCTCTTCGAATAGTGTGGCTAATTGATATAAAACAAATATATATGTTTATTGAATATGAAGAAGATCATAACCCTCCTTTCTGAATACAGTATAATCTGTCACTACATAAGAACGGTGAAAGCTGCTGTGTTCAAAATTGTATTGTAAGCTGCAATTTGTTTTTCTTTGCTGTGTCGTTGGGCATTCATATCATGCTAAAGTTGAGTTTCATAACTCCAAGTCATTAAAATCAGGTCAACTAACTGTATTGCATACATAATGCAGTAGTACTTGTGTATAATTTGACATACATACTTCTCCAAGGATCTGCTTTTTTCCTCACGTGCCAGTGTTTTCTGCTGGACAACAGTGACGAGCAGACGTTGCGGCGAGGATCACCTTCACTTGGAGGCATAACAGCTGACAGAAGGAGGCCAGTAGTTTCAACAAGGTTCATTGGTCGTTTGGAGCATCTTCACACAGTACATTTTGTTACACGATTTGGTAACAAGACGCAAACGATTAAAAGCTCTCCCCGGAGCACCGCATCTTCCGCTCTCTGAATTTACATGGCGTTTATGAACACTCCAAAGGAAAACAGAAAGTGGAGAGGGAGAGCAGGGGAAGAGAGCTCCTAGTGTGGAGGAGTCTCATTATTCTGTTATGGATTGCACATGTCAGGCGGTAAGTGCTCTTTTTATCCTTCCAAAGCACTAGCCTCGGCCACTGAGCGCATTTCCCTACCCGAGTGAAATTTACCATGTTAAGGCTCACGCCACCAGGGGAATGGCGGTGAGTGCTCTGGGTAGCCGCTAAGATTTACCGGCCTGATTAAATAAGGGGCTGTAGTGTGAATAAGAGGCCAAGGGAGAAATCTACGTAACATAAACACATGTTTTTACTCACCAGTTAAATTGATTAGGACCCCCCCCCCCCCCCCCCCCCCCCCCCCCACACACACACACACACACACACTGTTACACCTCTTTATGGAGTGTTACATGTCACGGTGGGTTTTAAACAAAGAGCAGAGAGAGGGCAGTGGTGGATTGCTTGTGGCTCAGGATGGCTTTCTGCCAAAATGGGTCTTTTTAAAAGGGCCTGTTCCCATCCATTACTGCCTGCATACCTTGAAAAGTTCACACAAAATATATTGCTACACTCCCTCCAACAGGCTGGGAGAGGCTTATCATTTGATGCACTATGCCTCACAAATTGTAGCCCCCTTTCAAAGACTGCCTAATTCAATCTCATTTCCTTCCATTTTCCATCATACACCCAGGGCCTTAATGCTCCAGGATGGTGCTTTGACACAGACAGCTACCAGCATTTTTCAGCTGATCTGGACAAGTTTATTTTTCTGTTCAGAGACCACAATGGCTTTCAAATCCAAGAATCAGACAGTCATTTTCAATACCTTCTGAGCCAGAATGGATTTTGGATTAGTACATAATCTCAAACAAAAGTAAAGAAAACTTAACTGGTCTCTAGCACAGATGCAGTAACATTTGGCTGCATGCTGGCTGGTGGTAACTGACTGTGGGTCAGTTGATTGATGTGTCTCCAGTCTGTGTCTCGCCTCCCTGCTGGACAAACTGGACACCAGCTGTCACTATTCAAATTCAAATTCTACCAGCCAATCAGAATTGCTGTTTCAGCTCAAAGCCAGTGTGTTTGGGCTTCATCATGTTCAAATCCCTCCTCACTTAAAAGTGAAAGAAGTGGGGTGAAGAGTGAAGACTCAAACCAAAAGTTGTTGAAAATCCATTTTTTTCTTCACTGTGGCATGTGAGCAATCACTGCAATCAGCTTTATTACAGCTGATTGTTTGGCTGTTTTGTTGTTATTGCTTAAATTAAAACAGTTCACATTAATTCTATTAGTTTTGAAATTGAAATTGGAGCAAGGACAGATGGGACGTGCCATGTTAGAGTGCGTAGAGTTATTTTTCCAACAAAAACAGCAATTCCTGTTTGTTCCAACATTGCATTTTAGCTGACCTGCAGCATAGAGAGCTCATAAACTAAAATACATACAACACTAGTATCAACAGTGGAAAGTGGTCACACTTTGAACTGTTTTGCAAGAGACAAGTAACTTTGTGTAAAAAATAAATAAATAAATAAAATAAAATAAAGAAACTGTGAAATATCCGTCCAAGCATTTATAACTTTGCAGCTTTTTGACGCCTCTGCACCGCTGCGCTGTGTGTTTGCCTCCTCTTCATTCTGCCATCGCAGCACAGATTCATGATATAAAAAGATCCGCCACCGTCGCTCGTTTCGTTACAGGCCCCATTGTGTTATGATTTCGGACTAAACGTGCTTGAACGCACCACGCGGCTGTATTTACGATCCAGGAGTTGTCAAGAGACGAAGTTTATGAGGCGCCATTGAACGCAGCACAGGACTCCGTATTTTTTTTCCCTGCAGCAGAGGGGAGGGAAAGAAGGTGGTGGGGGGGGGGGGGGGGGGGGGGGTATTTGACTCCTGTCTCCCCACCCCCAATCCGTACGAGGTGGATTTGGGGAAGAAAGGAACGAAAACCTGGGACGCGGAGATAACGAGAGACACCAATAAAGAGCGATCCATTTGGAGGTCCGCGCGCGGCGGTGTCGCGCACGGATTATTATAGACTATTTTATTTCCCTTTCACTGAGGACGCTCCGGCTCCGAGCGTCTGATCTGGGGGAAAAGGAATACAAACGCACGGGGAATAAGAGGAGTATTTTATGCTCGCTCCCTCCGTTAACAAGTGACTGCTCCGCCGCTGAAGAAAGTGGGATATAACGGGCTTTATTTCCTCGGGGATGCGAAGTTACTGTTTTTTTCTGAGGGAATACGAGCGCTCACCCACAAAGAATACGGATTTTTAAAGCTGTCCCCCATAAACCAACTAGGGGGTAGTCTCAAATACTTCTCTCACGCCGTTGAAGTAAGTGCTGGCAACTTTTCCTCTTCTCAACTCTTGAAATTCTTGATAAGCGTTTAGAAAGCGCGTTAAAGGTATAACAAGGCACATAAATATGGTAGAAGTGCAGGAAATATGCATTTTTTCTATCTATCTGGACCGTTTTAACCACTGGGGTCTTGTTCATGTAAAATAGACCCCACTCTTCTGGGGGGTAAGGAAAGGTAACGTTATTCCTGCTGAATGTGCTTTAGAGGAAACTTTGCTTCTTAACGTTTGCTTTACGGAGTCCAGATTGCAGTCCATGGTTTTGTCCTAAACGCAGAGGTTCCCTAACTATCATATGCAGGACCCCCCCAAACAGATCCAACACCGAGCCTCCGTTCTGCTCAGATATTGACCCAAATGCATTTTGCATGTGAAAACATTGAGGCGAGCAGCTTTCGGTCCCTTGGTGTTTAGATTCTGCTGATGTGATTCAAGGTAAACTGTAAGTTTTAGTGCTAAGCAACAGCCTGGAGGAACCTGTTTAAAGAGCTGTTGTTAATAATGAAAAAGGGAGAGGAATTCACTGTATCAATAAACCACAAAAAGACTCCCCTAAATTATGTGTGGGCCAGTTTTCCACCCTGTGTTGCAGCATAGATAACTACGCTGCAGTAGTTTTGTATTGCACATCAGTGTGTTGTGAGTTTTGTGTGGAGTGTATTGTAATTGATTGGAGCTCTGTCCATGTATAAAAAGCTCGTTTAAGTTATTTCTCTGATGTTTGCACAGTATCCTTTTAATTTTTCAGCATTGCTTCTCTGTTCTTGGGGGTAATTTTCTGCCTTGAGAAGTAACTTTTGTCTGATTGTGTTGGAAAGTTTAGATGCCGCTCCAGGCTACGGACTTGCTTTGCTTCATTTTTTTTTTTTTTTCTTTTTTGTTGAGGCAGGCTATAGTAAGTCAAGTGAGTCCAATTTGAATTGCAATGGATCTTAATTTTATCAGAACATTTAAGGCTAAACCTTCCCCGGGCAACATGCGGCCCCCTCCTCCTCTTCACCCTCCCACCCCAACAGCAACTGCAAGCCAAAAAAAGATTAGTGATGCATTTCATTTACTGGGGGTTGTTGAACAGACGGGTCCAAACACTGTTGTTTTGTTCTTGATATGAAGAAAATGGCAGGGAAGTAGCTTGAAATTGAGTTTTCGGAGGTCAGGGTTTAGCCATAGAAAAGCACTGGGGAGTCACGCTGGAAAATTCAGACTGAAGACCAAGAATTCAGTTACGCATTCCTGTTAGTGACAACATAGCGTTTCCATTTGTAATGAAAATTCAGGGCTTACCTGTGTTGTGTAACTCCAAATCATCCGTCTTAAACTCCAGCATTCAATCAGCCTGCTACGTTGCATAAATAAACCCATTTGTCTTATGATGAGAGTCACATGTTGATTGTCAGTAGCAAGAAGGAGTCTTGTCCTTCAGAGTAATTGGACAACACGTATACCAAGAGGCTGTGCGTCAAGTGTGTTCTGGATTCTTAATGTGGCTTTAATTGAACAATTTATCACCCGTGATAATCACTGTCAAATAACTGGGCAAGAAAGACGAAAGGCAATGAAAATGCCAAGGAAAAGCTGCCAAGCTGAGCGTGACCGCCATGTGTGTCACAGTGGCATCAGAAAGGTGCTGTTTTATTTCATTTTAATTACTTCTTTATTTTTTTTGTCTGCTGGAATTGCAGATCAATGCATTTGTGAGTGGCAAGCTTGTAAGCAGTGGTAATGAATAGCGGAGGAGGAGGAGGAGGAGGGGGCAGTGAGAACGCTGCATCCTTGAGAACTTCTTTTATTGGACAAAACTTTTGATTTCTCCCCGGAGCTCCTTTCCCTACAATTGGAAGAAAAGCTAATTGAATTGTGCCCCGGATATGATGCTTCCCCCCACCCCACACCCGCCATGCTCAAGTACGGAGGTCTTGGGAAGTGTTCTCCTCAGGGTTTTGAAATTCATTTCCTTTGCAATTATTACTTTCTGAGCTGTTTTCCTTTATTTCCCCTACCTCAACGGTGGGGTGTATTCTTTCATTTTTAACGGGATCAAAGGGGAGACGAGAGGGAGATTCTAGATAGCTACAAGCCTCGCAGACTGCAAGCTATTCAAAGTTATGTATTTTACTTTTGGTATTTTGAAAGAGAGGTCAGAAGTTGACATCTTTCCGGCTGTTTTATGTAGTTTTAGTTCTTTGGGGTGCTTGACATCGAGCGCAGTTTTCCATTCTGACATGTAACTAACTTAGACCCTTGGGTGATAATAGGCTTTAGTGGACACAAAGAAATGAAGCAAGCTGTTGATGCTCTAAGAGGTGTTTTATTTTTAGCTTTCCAGATGCTGCACTGAAACTGAAACTGACATCCGGTATTACATTTTCAGTTCTGCAGAAGTCACACATTTTGCTAAATTAAAACGCATCTGAAGATATATTGAATGATGCAAGAATAAATAATGAGGGCTCCAAAAATCAATTTTTAACTTTTATCTCTCAATTTCTGCTTTTCTTCTAATTGAATTCATGCCAGGTCTAACCAAAGAGTACCAAAAGTTAAACAGTCATAATAAGACCAAAACATAAATAAGCAATCGGTGCACATTCACTCCATGTACATGCCCTTTGTTCGAGGCTTTTAGGCTTTCAATGGCACAGTCGCCCACTTTCTTTTACCACCAAGCACCCTGTTCATCTTATTACAATCCAAATTAGGAGCATTTTGGTGGCATCAAGTGCTTTGCAATTAGTCACATTGCACTTGATGCAACGACACAGTTAATAACAGCTGCTCTGAAGTGACTGTCATCTTAGAGAGAAATGTGCGCGTTGCAGAGACGCTGTTGCACTCACAGCTAATTGTGTTTATTCATTTTAATATGCTCAGAGTCCTAAATCAGTGCTCTTCCAGCGACGTGAGGTGCAATTAGTCTGGCTGTGAAAACAGGAGGCAGTGTGTCTTGTAAAGGGCCCCCTCCTCTCCTCTTTGATTTGTGGTTTAGCCATCCCTTGTCATTCACATTTCTTTTATTGCCACACAGTCATGCGGATGAAACGCTCAATGAAAGTAACATCTAACAACTCAAATGCATAAAAGCCAATATGTACATGATGGAAAGATCCTGAAAATGATGTAAATGATGTAGTTCGGAGAACTTCGCCTGGTGTCAGCTAGAATACTGGAACTCATGTGTCTTAACAAAACAATGGGTTCTGTTTGTGTGTCAACTACTGTTGGATTCCTACATTTTCAATAGCAACTTGTGGCAACAGTAAGGACAGGAGTGAACTTTTTGGCATTGAACTGTGACCTATACTGCAGGAGTAGTACAGTTTCTCCAGTCATGAAAACAAATTATTGCAGCCCTCAAGCTTGAAACATCCCTTTGTGTCTGAGAGTCTGTAAACACATACAGAGTTGCTTTTACCAAACCGGAATATAGAGCAACAAAATAAGAAGATTTGACATGAAAACCCAGTTTAAACTGTGTAATGGCAGCTTGCTCATCTTTGTGCTTGTGGCATTTGGTTTGTTGTTTTGTTTCATGCTGAATGTCAGCCCCATGGGATATCTTTCCCTGCTCCAACTTCTCTGCATTTTTGTGGTGCATGGGATTGCAGATACAGCACATACTATGTGTTTTTGAATGTGAAAACAGGTCACCTTTGGACCTTTGTCGGCGTGAGAGAAACATTGTTCTGACCATTCTGTGATGAAATGTTTCTGTTTACCTTCACAATCAGGCTTTTTGCTTCAAAACACAACACAATGTGTGCTGCGCCTGATTGCTATAATTTAAAAAAGCAATTAATAACTGAAGACAGAAGGCAAAATAGTCTGATTCAATAGGAAATGCTTGTTACTAACCATAACATTCATTTGAGGATCCCCCAAAGTCACTAGCACTTCCCATTTCAAATGTGCACTCTCAGTATTGTACTGTACACTGTGGATAAAAATGTCCAAACTTTTACACCCGAGGTAGCATTATTTGTCAAGACAGAAATAGCCAAGCAGTCAAAGAGGAAAACCTTTGCAGTCACAACAATTTAAAACATCATCAAGGTTAAATTTCCAGAGGCTGGTGTGTCCTTTTCCCTCCGTAGACCTACATTTTCACCCTGGCCATAGGGGAAGAAACATGAGACGAGTGGCTGGCAGAGGAATTATTGACCACTCACTCAGACACCCATGCTGGTTGCCTTGGATCTAAAATTGGTTGCTCCGTCCTCAGCAGACCTCGTTGGAGGTGAGAAATGGCCGTGACCCTCCCGGCAGCACCCAAAAGTCATAATTACTCAACAACTCCCTTGAACTCAAAGAGTCAGTGCTCCAAAACAAGCCAGCAATGGTTTTGGGCAGAGTTGCTATAAGTTGAGAGGCAGGGGCCAGATCAGATGAGGCCGCGATAAGGTGTGTGAACTTAGCGGGATTGATCTGTCACTGGCTGAGTTAAAGTCCACCTTGCATCTTGGCTGACTCGGTCTCCTCCGATATTTGTTTGCTCTTGAGTTTTCTTCATCCCTATATCTCCCTCACTTAACTTGTTTTTCTCCTGCACCACACTTTCTCTATTTTCTTGTTTGTTTTTCTGTCTCTCTGTCCCCCTTTTCCTATGTTCTCTGATTACCTAACTTTAAACCCTTCATATGTAAAATGCTGGGGGCAGACAGAAGATCCATCTCTTCCCTGTCTGCTGTGTGTCTCTATCTCTCTTGCTAACAAATCCAGATGGACGCACACACACAAATGTTTTTTTTTTAGATTTAATTTGTCTATTTTTTTCAAGGAATGGACTGTATATTTTGCACTTCTGCTATGTGTGCTGAGTGTTTGGTCCAATCTTAAATGTGACTTTAGTGCCTGAGTTTTATGTTTTGGGCCTTTTTTTTTTTTTTTTTTTAGCGTTTTTTTTTTTTTTTTTACTGCATCACCTTAGATGTTTAATCAGGGTATTTGCAATCGTTAAATTATTGTGTGTGGAGATGAGGGAGCCCCATAAGCACACTAATCCCTGCCAGACTTTCTGGTAAAGCCCTGGGGAATGCACTGATACACTGTCACCTCCCCAGCCTCCTGCCCCTTCCCTTGGTACCTGCAGGTTTGACAAAAATTACTCACCTCTTTCTGAGGAAATAATCTGTAATCTGCTTTCGACGACGAGCAGGACAAGACCTTCTACTGATGCCTGTGACTGCGTCCTTCACTCTGGTCAGCTTCCTTCAAGATATAGCACTCTTGAACAAACACAGTGCGTTGGTTTATAAAGCCAGAGAGAGTAGAGTATACCAAACGCTTGTTGTGTTCAAACAAACACCCGTTCACTCCCCCTTACCTCTGGCCCTGATCCCATCCTCTTTATGGTTATGCAGTTAATGTGAACTGGTGTTTCATGGTGAGAGGTAATTAACACCCGGTCTGGGACAGGAATCAAATGGACATGTCTGATCCTGTCTCTCTGTCTGCGTCTCCTGTGGTCATCTCGTGACGCTTGCTGTTGGGTTGTTCCTATGTTAAGTGTGATTACCAGCTGGCCTTCCCCAGATTGATGCACAGAGGTTCCCCTTGGGGTGGCAGCCTCCTCCTCCTCTTTGCAAACTATGTCTGGCAGAAAGGGCTGCCCTGCGCCCTCATAGTTTGACCCCCGTGAGGTTTTAGACACGTGGGGGTGGGCTTAGGACCCCCATTCTTACGCCTGAATGGCTTGAACAGGTTGCAGTTAGCTCATTTAAACGCTGCTCATGCAGGCCGTTAGATGGTCCACACCAGCCTGTTGAGCCATCTGTATGAAATGTGTATTTGTGAAGCAGGATGCGCTAGAGTGGAGTAGTTTCCAGAAACATGTCTGTTTGCGCATACACTGTCATTTGAGTCCGTTGGAGCCTTGTGAGGCGATAAACTTTTGAACACTTTGCCAAGATTAAGTGCCTGACAGCCGACTGGTAAGGAAGGTCACTTGTCTTGTTCCCTGCAACAGGCAATCTGTCCATCAGCAGGAGTGTGTCCTGTTTAAGTTTCCCTGAGTAACACACTTAACCCTTTCATGGTCACAGCACTTACAGTCAGTTCAACATGTATAAAATCATCTGGAAATAACAATGTGGTTGGCTGTCAGTCTGATTTAAATGCTGGTTGATTAATTAGTGACTCCACCACACCTCACAAGCTCCTCAAACTGCAGATGCCATTCAGCAAACAAGTGCTACTTACATTACTATTTGCTTGCAGTGCTGTATGATTTTCCACTGTAATGCTTTTCCAGCCTCTGTCCTATGAAGAAAAGCTGAATTCAAGGTTCAAAAAGCCACATGTGCAGCCAACTATTGTAAATAGTTATTATAACGTGGAAGCATGTGGTAATATTTTCATGAATTAGCAGAGCAGTGCCTGACCCTGATGAAGTCCTGCTTATGCTAAGAGTCACAGACACTGGCCCAACAACCAGCTTTTACTAATTCCAGACAAAACATGGGCTTTTCCCAAGCTGCTGAAATGGGTATAAGAGACATGAGTGGATTTGTGCGTGTATGTGTTCTAAAAGTTGTTAATCTGATGGTGCTCATTGTGCATATGCAGAAAGCCCAGGGCAAGATGGCTCGGCCCATTCAGATGATCCCCCGCACCCACCCGTCCGTTCACCCCCCAAACACACCACCCCGTCCTTTTGTTCCTTCCCTCTCCACATATACACACCCTCACCCAAACTTTCGGGACATCTGGTATGAGGGGGGCGATAGGAGGGGTGAGCTTTTGGGGGAAAAGAAAGGAGGAGAACGGGAAGGAGGACAAGTGTGTGGGGAGGTACACTCAGCTGCCCTGAGGGGTGGGAGGTGAGAGATGGAGGTCGCAAAGAAACATGTGTATGCAGCGTAGTGGGGGGTTGTTGTCATAGAAAGGGAAGTGGGGAAGCTAAAGAGGAGTAGGCAGATAATTGATGGATGGAAGTAATTGTGTGTAATGCAAGCAATGAAACATGGGCCTCTGGAGAGAAGAAAGGTAGAGAGTGAGAAAAAGAGGGAGCCAGTAAATGGAAATAGAGAGAAGAGGGGGTAAAGAGAGGAAAGAGAATAATGAAGAGAGGGAGTGTATGAGAAATAGGAGGCTAGGGTAGGAAGGGTACAAAGAGGAGAGGAGACTGGGAGAGAGGGAGAGGGAAGCAGGAGAGGAGGAGGAGGAAAGGGAGGGGGCCTGCTGTTCTGTTGCATCACTTAGCGCTAGCTGGGGTTAAGAAGGAGTAACTACCTGCCTGTCAGGCTGATTGTTCATCCCTGTGCATCAGGGGATACGCGTCCCGGTTTATGAGAAATGGCGCAGATTCACTATGTGGGCCACTTAACCACAGAAAATGGCTGCCTGCATATCTGCCTGCATATCAGCAGCGCAGCCAGGTTGGGTTTTCTGAGCCGGGGATGGTTGCTTTTTATGCAGATGATGCCATTATGTCCTTCACTACAAGATGCTGGATGTCACAAGGTTTTAGGTGTTATCCACATTTTACCCTCTGTCATTGCAGTTTGGCTAGCTGAAATAATTTTTTTTGTATTAATAATTCCCCCAACACAACAAAACCCCTCCATCCAAAAGCCCCATCACAAGGCCTCCTCAGTAATTACAACTGTGGCAGCCTTTTCAAACAGCACGCTGCCATCATCTTTCAGGGAAATGGAAACAAAGCCTATGTACTCCAGTCTGGATACACAAATTACAGCGTAGCAGTGGCGCGTAAAAGAGAAAGAAGACAGAGAGAAGGCACCAGAGGCAAAATGCATTGAGTTTCCTCTCACTTTCTCACTGTGCATCACAAGCTTGTCTCCCAGACAGGGAAGAAAGGTTTGTCAAGCGCATCACGGTGGAGAGAGTAAAACCTTCCCCAGCCCCTGGGAAGATAGAAGGTGACATTTGTATGTAAATGGAGACAGGCACTCTCCACTGTATTTCAGCCGACAGGAAACAGAGTGGGAAACCTGGCGTTTCCTTTTTTGAGAAGTTGAAGATTTAGTTGTTTCTCTGACATTTGTTTTTTGGGGGGCAGATGAATGTAAAAGGATTGCCTTTACAATTTGTGATTGTGTGTGTATAAGGAAATGGTCCAGTGTATTTGACACACAAGCACACACACAGAGTATTTCTTATATATATATATATATATATATATGTGTGTGTGTGTGTGTGTGTGTGTGTGTGTGTGTGAAAAGGTTTATCTGAGTATCTGAGTTATCAAGTTCGATAATGATTATTGTAACATACATTTAAATATATATATACATATATATCTGTGGTGCGTTATTCTGAAGTACTGACCAACACATCAAAGCGGTTGTCAGAGTGCTACCATGAGGTTATTGGATATGTTTTTTATGGCAGTCTGTCCTCTAGGTTTTGCAAGCTCTGACATCAAGATAATTTAGGGCAGAAGAAGAATGAAAATAATCCGAGCAATTCCAGTAGGACTCCAGCACCTGCAGTGGCTGGACCCTTAATTAACTCTTGAGTCTCAGTGTCAAAGAAGATAATCCTGATTAAAAAGTGATGGAGGTTGGGGGAAGAATGACAACATAGCAATCAGAGCTACCAGCCATGGTTGGGGAGATTAGCACCGCCAGAGGGTGGGGGGCTACCCCCTTGCTGCTGGCACCCTCTTATTTATGGATCAAATCCATGGCAGAACAATGGTTTTGGAGATTTTGGTTTTTTTCCCATCTGGGTTTTATACTAGAGGGAAGATTGTCCTGGAAACTAAACCGCTCTATATTTTTGTGTGATTTTGGTAGAGATTTGTGACAGAGGAGAGTAGCTGATTATGAACTCCTTTACTCAGTTTAGTCATTTTAATGTTTAAATATAAGAAACAGACCTCTTTCAAGTCTCGTATGATGAAAGGTGCATGACTTATTTCAACACTGTCATTTGTTTTAGCTGTAGAGATGTTTGGCCAGGTGGTCACTAGACAATGGGACAGCTGATTTGGCATCTTAGACAAGTTTTCCAGAGTGGCTCATCAACAGGACCATTATGGACACTCATCAGCCCCCTGCTGTGAGACGGTCACTACTACCCAGTTTACCCCAGACTTATCCATTATGTCCCAGTTGATATCAAGCACGTTTGACATTCTGACATCTGTCATACAACATGAATGGTGCAACGAGCAGAATTGTCAGTCCATCCAATAGTAAGACAGAAATCCAATTAAACAACAGTTCATGGGTGAGAGATTGTTTGTGACCATATCGCCTCACTTATTCCAGCAATAAGTAATAGCAAGTTTTCTTCATCAGTAGCCAAGTCTTGTGAAAAGGTCTTCACACACACATTCTAAGACTGTGGTTTAAATCCCTTCAGCATGAAGTGTAAAATGTAAGAAGTCACCTGTTAGTTTATCTGGTGAACGAGGGAATTGGGCAAGCAGAGTAGAAGTAGATGGATTTTTTAAAAGAAAATAAATAAGCCTGTTATCAGAGTCTGTCTATTTGCCACTGATACGGGGAGATAGTGTTGACACAGAGGGAAATGGGGAGCCAGCGCTGCTCTGATTATGCTTGCAGCCTGATGCCACCAAGTGGGAGCTAGATGAGAAATGCACTTCAGAGATACGGAGACATCATATGTACTTAGATGAAGACGGCAGGAACAGTGTAAGGAAGCACAAAGAGGATCTTAGTCAACAAAAACAAACACAGTTGCACAATGTCCCAGATAATTCAATCTGAACACATCATCCTGAAATAAAGTCTTAGGATGACGTAGGATATTTAGATGTTTGATCCCATCGATGCCCGGTGAATATCTGTCAGCATCTGCGGTATTTGCATGCTCATTATAAGTTATTCTAAATAAAAGTGTCAGCTCAAATTCAGACAAGGATGCTTCCTGTCCGTCGCTATGATACAGTCTTCTAGCCAGTGGGATGGGTGTGGAGTATCTGGTAGATACCCACATCCAAACCCCCCCACCCCCCCCACCGCCAAAGGCAGCCTCTATGACATTTGTCATCTTACAGTCCCCAATCTGTAGTCTCAACAGGAGGGAGGTAGGGCTAAAAACACTGGGACAGAAGGGAAGACAAAAGCAGGGTTGGCAGGGAAATGGGGGTTGCTCACCATACTTGCCCTTGGGTTAGTGTAGTGTAAAACGAGGGACAGACAGAAACAATGAAAGCAGAAAGGACAGCAAGAGAGTTGGAAGAGGTGAGTGAGAGAGAGACAGACAAAGAGAGAGAGAGAGAGAGAGAGAGAGAGAGAGAGAGAGAGGGAGGGAGAAGAGCAGGCAGGAGGGAAATGTAGACTGGAGCTTAGAAACAGGAGGTAGAGGGAAAGCAGAGGGTCTCCCATTTTCATGGAGATAAAGGAGCGCTAATGAATTTGAACCAGTGCCCTCCAGGGATATACCATAAGGGCAAAACCAGGAAGGAGCAGATTGGGGTTTAGTGGCTTTTTAAACTACAGCCAAAATGTCTTTTAGGCACACAGGGGTGCTCCCAATTCTGCAATCACTAAGATGGCCGTCGCCCCGCTCACCAACTGCCACGAGCGAGGCCTGTGCCAGGGTGAGGAGAGGATTTGATGCCAGAGGAGATATGCCTAACTGACCAGGCTAGACCAGTCTTCCAGCCAACGAGATCATTTATCTGCTCATCTAACTCAGTTTTAGTTACCTCGTTTGCACAGCTGTGGATGTGCTAATGTGCTCATTGTAGGGCAACAGCATGAGGTCTGAACCAGTGTGGCTCAGTTGTGCAAAATGGTACCAACATTGCAGGTTAAGGAGGTTGATTTCTTCTGTTGCATATTGGGTAGACTGTGGCAGATAGACTCCCAGGGTCTCATTCTAAAAATTGTTCCATTCATGGTGGTATTAAATGCTTTGGATAAGTGTCCATCAAATGACAGATTTTATATTGCATATGTGTGCACTGCTCACAAATAATGACATGAAATGATCAGTTTTGCTTATACAATGATTGAGGCCTTGGTCAGCCACAAAGCTAATGTTTAGCAATGATTTTGGAGCACCGAGGACTCTGAGTTTGCCCGGAGCCTGCATCTACATACCCTATCTATCATTTTTACAACGTGTTGTTTTACAACACAGAGAGACCAACCGCTGCCTGTGGCATCTACCCCCATGTGGAGGTAATGGTCTGTCCCCCAGGCTGTGAGCCTAGCCTGTTAATAATGAAGTGGGCCCCTCTATTGTAAATCACAGAGGGGTCTTGTTTGGCTGACGCCTTTGGGAGAATTGCATGGGAATGGCATGTGTTGCAGAGGGCAGCCTGGCTTTAGCACGGGCAGACATTCAAAGAAAGAAAGAAAGAAGGCAGCTTTGTACATGATGGATGGTGGCCTTTGCCTCAGTTTGTGTCATATGGGATCTGAATATTAAAAGAGAACTGAGGAGATGAGATATGAGCTGGGGTGTCGTATTTACATTCGGTCAAAGGCAGTTTGTTATGTTGTATTTTTTCATCCGAAGGGATGCTTGGTTGGAAAAACTTTGCAGCTCCCAAAACAGGCTTTTGAACTTTTTCAGCTGAAGCTGGTTGTCAAGACAACATGCGTTTCTTAAAAGAGCCGACATGTTGGATGAAGTTACTCTTTGAATTTTAGACATTTAGCTGATATGATTATCCTGCTAAATGACTTGCATTGAAACTGTCATTCCTTAACCACTAACAAAAGCCAGCAAGTAAGACGTGCTAGAATCGGAGTTACATTGGTTAAACAATGTAACATATATTTTCTTGGCCCTAGAGTTATTATGTATAATAGTGGTGTGGTAGGGAAGGAAATAAGTGCTGAGGAGAGAAATGGGAAGGTGAGTTTTTTTCTGTATGCAATAAGCAGTAACTTTAACCTATTTGGATGAAATTTCAAGTGTAACAGTTTTGCTAAAATGCCTCTTGCACACTGACAGCCAACCTTAAGCCTCTCAGGCAGAGTGAAGTTGAACATAGTACGTTTAAAAAAAGAAGCCAGGAGGAACCTTGAGGAACCTGGGCTGTTCTTTGAAGTCAGCTATTTTGCTTCAGTTCAAGTGCGTCACTCACTTCAAAGCGGGAATTTCACACAAAATGTACTGATTTTTTCTCCCTCCTCTTCTTTGTGTAGAATTTACAGCACATAAAACGGGTCTGGGGAGACTTTGTCAGAGGCTATCTGTAACCTAAGATGACTCTGTCTATGTGTATGTGTGTGAGTGTGTTTTTGGGCCTCTGACAGCTTGCAGGGCCTACATAACTGCGTGTGTGATCTTGTGCATATCCACATAAAGAGCGCTGCAGATGATGCTCGATGGTGGTCCGAGGCTTCGCTTTTGTTAACTAGATGGAATCCAGAGAGTCAGCCGCATGTGGAGTCATGGTTAGATGGCTTTGACCCCTGCGGTTTATGGTTAAAGCCAGGGATTTGAATGTGGTTGGTGAGTAAGACTCTTTACTAGTTGAAGTTGGCAGCCTTGCTAAAAAAGTTACCGAAGCCACCATGTCTGCTTCAAATTCACATTCCAAGTCTGAGAAGTGCAAATGTGCACCAATTACAACATAACTTCCTATGTGCTAATGACTTTGATGTCAATGAGATTAAAGTCATGCACGGTGAAAAATGGCTGGCATACCATGGGAAATGAGCTTTTGCTTGTGTGCACGGAGTTCAGTCGTGTTTGTACTGAGGGGTTTTAGTAGTTATTAGCCTGTTGAAGCACCTTTAATTTTTTTCTGCCATGATTGTAATTGGAACCTCTACTTGATGCTTTCCATTTTCATAGCTGAAGCCAGCACTGGCACACGCACAAGCTTGTAAACAGATGAGGGTGTCCTCTCCACTAGAAGCAGCAGCATCGGTTGTGTGTGTTTGCATGTTCACACATATTACACGTACTCAACTGTTTGCATGCGTCTGCATCAGTTTGTGATTGTCACATAATTTGTAACTGCAGCTGTCTGTGCATGTAAAAATGTGTGTGCAATTCACAGCTGCAATCTTGTAGGTGTGTGTGTGTGTGTGTGTGTGTGTGTGTGTGTGTGTGTGTGTGTGTGTGGCCGGGCAGTGAGGTGCTCTCCCTTTTCCAAACATGAGTGGTGAACAATGAAGAATTGTGTCCCATTCATCTGTTGGGGTCAGAGAGTGGAGAACCCGTTTGGGGCCGCTATCCATCAGCTTCCAGCATAGTCTCACATGTGATTCCCCCGCAGCCCATCACCTTCCCCCGTATTCACCTACCATCGCTAAGCACACCCGGCTGCACACCCCCACGCAAGTCTTATTCCGAAGGTGACTTTGGCCCCCAGTCCGCTTGGCTTCAATTTATCTGCTGGCCAAACAACACTGTAATTGACTCTCAACGAACGCTTTGCCCTTGAACAACCACGCAAGGTACAACACAATTTGTTCGTCTTTTGTTCATTTTTGACAGTGCAGATTGGATGTGATGTGCTTAAGATGTTTTTAAATCCTTGCCCACCAGCATGCAATGTGTTCCAAAGTCCCCCCCCACCCCCACCCCCCCCGCCCCTAGAAGCCAATTTGCACTTTGGCTTTGAATAGCAGCCAAATGCGTGAGATATTTTTACCCAGAGTCAGTGATCTCACTTGATCTGAGTCGGTACACATTGTTAGCTAAGGCGATTGCATGCACTTGACCTGTTGGCGCGGGCGGCGTGGGCACACAACGCTGGGTGCTGAGACAGGAGGGAGGAAGAGGAATGCAGAGATATGTGTGTGTGTGTGTGTGTGTGTACATGTCTGCCTTGCAAGCGGGCTCTTTTTCTGTAAGGGATGACGGAGAGGGAGATGGAGGCAGGGAGTAGGAGGAAGAGGCGGAGGAGGAGCGGTAGATGCGAGGATTCCTCTGAGACCGGGTCTGCCAGCCCTGTCAAGGAGAAGACTGGAGAGGGAGGAAGAGGAGTGCATGAAAACAAGAAGAGAGGAAGCGTGTGAGTGAGAAGAGAGAGAGAAAGCAAATTACAAAGTATGTGAGACAAAAGGAGAAATTGACAAGGAAACATATTTACAGTGATGGTGAGCAGTTAGATACAAAAAACTACTACTCTTAGTTTGACAGACCTGATATTTTGACCTCATCATTTGATGTGGTCCTCATCAGATTATAATGATGCTCCATTTTGCCGGTGGGCAATTGTGTACCACTCTCAGATCAGCATATCAGTGTATAGCAGGGGTAGGGCATTGGAAGGACATGGTTGGATACCCTACAAGAGCAGCCTTCCCCCCTTCTCAACTCCCCCCTTCCCCTTGTTATCCCATCCCTTCCCCTCCCTCACCATTGAGGGAGGAAATGTGAGTGAAAAGCTCTACAGATGTAATCTTCCCTTATACTCTATTTGATGACAAAGTCTTTCCCTCTCATTTCAGGCCAAATGTATTACATCCACCCATTCTTACCATGACACCCCCTTACTGCTTACTGTGCCTCAGTTGCAGTTGTTGCCTTTGGATGACCTCTGCGGTGGGTGAAAATGGGTGAAAGGCCACAGATGGAAATAGTATCAGCTGATAAAGGCGACAGGTGATCTGCAGTACTATATGCAGTTGAGGCAAGATGTGATTTCTTCCTGCCTGCACCTGATTCAGAGGTTGCCTTTGGACTATTACAGGCCTGTTTGAATCTGTTTGAACTCTTGTCTCAAGTAAACATGGCAACATGGTGCAGTATCATTTGCCTTGTCAGGACATGCTTTTTTATCATTTTCTGGGCTGATGTCATGCCGGGTTGTAGCGTTGTTGACACCGGGTGAATTATCTTCCCCTCTCCTTTCATCTTTCAGCAGCACCCACCTCATCACCTGGCACTCCACAAGAAATCAGATGACACCTCTTGATGTTAACTTTGGTTTCTACATTCCTGCCAGCAAATGTCAGCCCAGCTTTCATTCGACATGATGCGCCGCCACCAAGCTCCTTCTCCCACTCTCTCTCTCTCTTTTCCCTCAAATTGGCCTGTGGTGGTTACTGGCAAGTTAAGCACGATGGGTAATGTAGTTTGCGGATCCTCACTGCTCATATCACTCCCAGCGTTGACGATCCAGAACGGCACACTGACTGTGACTGTCACCTGATGCTGTCAACTTGTCCTTCACACGTCAGCTCAAATTTCACGGCAGGCCGCAGTTTTGACAAACGGGGACTTTACACTGTCGAACAAGTCAGTCCCTCAGAGAAGACCGTTGATTGGATTAGCATCGTGACATTGCTGTTGATGTCTTTGGAAGGAGGATGGAACCCCTTTGAAGACGCCCAGCGCAAACAGCTGTTGACAATTTCAGGGTTGCTTGTGACAGGAATGTTGTTGTGCTATGGTGTGGCGGCATTTTCTGAAGCTAACCCTGCTATATTCACACCCTCACCCCTTTCAGCTTACGGCATCTCAAAAGGCCTGTGGTGCTCCGCAGCATTGTAGCATGGCATCAAAAAAGAATCGACCCGTTTGCCACTGCAGCCCTTCATGTGGCCGTGTTGTTATTTGGTTTCGGTACCTCAGTTGTCGAGTTGTGGCTCAAACCACTGTCACATGGTCATCAGATGTAGGTCTTGAAGCACATAGATTTTTTTTCTTGGACTGTGAGCCAGTGTGAGTCAAGACTGGATAATGGCAGTGACCAGACTGAAGCAAGATTTAAGAAGGTTTTTTTTTTTTTGTTCTATTCAGAGCTGTGGGTGTATAAACTTGGGCACGTTGAAATCCCACACAATGTAAAGCACTCTGTGTATATAGTTGCTTCACATTGCACATAGTCTGACAGCTATTGCTATACTCAGTCCCCATGGGCTGTGGTATTATTCTGATATTTTGAAAGACTTCTGTCTCGATTTCTTTTATTTAGCTTGGAAGATTTGCAGAGGATGCCGGCTGATTTTAAGCACTGTCTTACTTGACTTATCCAGTTTCACACATTGTCTCCTGGGAGGTGCCGGTTTGATACACAGAGACTTTTTTCCAACATAAAAAGTGGCTTCATAGCCTTCACATGGGGTCACCAAAGAAGAGCCACATTGGAATATGGTTAACAAAAAAGAAGAATAACTCTGGACATTAACAGTTCAGAGCAGACAGACCTGACGGAGCACTGAGCGCTCTGCTGCAGCAGTTTGGGGTTGATTCTCTTGCTCAAAGGCATGCGAGCTGTAGTGGTGGTGGGGTGACACGTACTGGCTCCTTGCAAGTAGATCAACCATACAGCAAGTGCTCCCATCCTAAACTTAATTCACCGTATCTAAAACCAGAGCTTAGCATGCAACCTTGCTCATTAACTTAGAAAACAATAGCATATATGCACACATTGTTATCACAGTTTATTGCATCTCATGAAATGGGATAAAATTGTGTTAAAATTTGCACAGTACTGGCTCTTTTGAGGCAGAAGAGCAGGGAATGAGCCATGTGAATCAAGGCAGGCACTGCCAGGGAGAAATAAAGTTATATTTTTGGACCAATAACAGCTTAAAGGGTCACAGAGAGAAAAACAGCTTTAATGTAGAGGCCTTTGTTGCCTTTAATGTCATCTTATGTTCCTATAAAAATGCCAGAAAATGTGTGGCGGCATGGCGCTTTCTGGATATATTGGTTTGGAGTTTTTATACCCTGCAGTCATAATGTTTTAATTTGGCTCCAGCCCCCCTGGTTGTGAAATTTCCGTGGCCTGCTGCCGCGTAAACAAAACACATTTAGCATAATTGCACCTTTGGTGTAGGCCTCTCTTCAAGGCAAGGTATTGATTTTCTCTCTCCCTCTGTCTCTCTCCTGCTCCTGTTTTTCTTCTCCCCAGCTTTATTTTCCCTTTTGCATTCCTCGGCCTGAGCTCCTCGCTCACTCTCTCTCTTCTCTTTCCTTCTGTGTCCCCTGCCCTCCCCAATCACCCTCTCCCTCTTTCATGGATGGCGCTCAAGTAGAAAAATGGTAACAAGAATGTGGTTTGATTACACGAGCCAAAATAATGTTCACCTTAATGACACCGAAAGCCTGGCTGCCAACCAGTCGATCTCTCCGTTTCATGTTGAAGGTGCAGCTGCTGAAACCAGTGCTGTTCTCCGTTCAGGAAGCTGAGATATCATGGTAAAAAAATACACTTGTAGCTGTGATTTATTGTGTTGATTTGTTAAAGGATGCAAAAGCAGCTCTGCAGCACGTGGGAGGATTCCTACAGAGAGCTTCCTCTCTGAAATTGGAGAGGAGTGCAGCGGAGCTGTGCATGACGCACACTTACGGACGCACATGGTTCATGGGGATACTTGCAAATGTTAATACTATATACCCATATACAGTATTGTTGTGAGGGCGTCCATTTTTTGCTTTATCTGTGCAATGAAACAGAAAGGAAATGATGTAAACTGATGCATTGGCTAAAAGTCAAAAATGTATCCTCCAGTGCACAACCTGCTGTGTTCCAGCAGGTCAAAGGCTTGCTGTGCTTCTCAATCTGGATGCTCACCGGCTGCTCTCTCACAGGCTTATCATTCCTAAATGATCCCATAACTTCCCTCCTCTTTAATTAACAAGCAGCGGTAGAGTCCAGAACATCTCAGATCATTTTCCACTGATCAAAGAGCAGACGATCGGTGGCCATTACTGTCTATGTCTCGTCTCAAGGCTTTTTCCACCTCTCATTTGATAGCCCTCAAACTGTGTCTGTCTCTGTCTCCTCTGTGAGAAGTATACAAAAATGCACTTTCCAACTTGTTTCATTCTTTGATTGTACCTTTCTACAGTTAAACTGTAGTGAAAGCATCTCCCGAACTTTTTCTGAATTGGAACAGAATATCAAGCAGCAGCAAGGAAGGGATTTTTAAAAAAAAAAGTGATGGCAGGACGCCAACTTATTGTGGAAGTTAATGGAAAAGTCAGTGAATTTAACATCAGGGCCACAATGGAAACTCTGGTGTTGCAATAACTTTTGGCAAACTGATAATTCACCAAATGTTCACATGCAGCTTCGCCTTCAACTGAGAATCGCTGTTGCAGGTGTCTTGGCTGAGGACCACGGGACAGTTTTTGCTCTTTTCCTTTGATTTTCCAGGTTTGAAAGAGACTTATTCCAATCCATTTCTCAGGGCTGGAGGGAAAGGTTACCTGTAGTGTGTATGTCCCTCTTACTGATTTCCACAGCGCACCTGTCAGTCCCTTACCTCTTGGACGTACAGTGGATGTTGAGCGGTGCCAGTGGAGATCGAATATTGGTTGTAGTCTTTTTGTGTAAATGTTCAGCTTCTCATGAATTTTTTATTCACACAGAGAAAGAAATTGAGGCAAAAGAGGGGTTGTTGGTGGGTATGAAATGGCTGTGTACACTGCCTGCGCTTGTGTTGATCTTTCATGGTGTCTCTGTGTCAGTTTTCGTCTTTCCGTCTCTGTTCCACTTGAATTCAATCTGTCTTATTGGGCAAACATGCCAAAAATGATTTCCAATGTAACTGTACCCTCTTCCTCTCTGCTTCTCATTCCTTCATCTTCTCCCAACTCTATTAACATCGATATACTTGAGAAGTTCAAAAGACAAATATAAATACCTGTACACTTATGATACAATACGACATATTTCTTTGGAACAATTTTGTCTACTTTTTTATATCAAGTGGGAAAAAAACACCGTGAAAAAAAAGTTTGGTCCCAGTCCAAAACATGAATTAAAAACAGAATGCAATTATCAAACTGTGTCTATCGACAACGGTTTTACAAAGTGTTCCTGAGTCCATGTCGTAATCTCCTTTATACAATCATGTGTTCACAAAGAGGTGACCCTCACTTCATCCTTGCAAGTGAACGACTGAGCCTTTCCAGGATGCCCCTTTCATACCCAATCATGATACTATCACCTGTTACATGTTCCAAACAGGTGTTTCTGGAGCATTTCACTACTTTCCAGTCTTTTTGTTGTTTGAAACGTGTTGCTGCATCAAATTCAGAATAAGCAGATATTTACAAAAATTAATGAAGTTGATGAGGTAAAACATCATATATATGGTCTTTATACCGTTTTCAGTTATGTTTTTATATGTGTTTCACACAACATCCGAACTTTTTTGGAACCTGGGTTGTGTTGAAGCAGGTTATATATATAAAAAAAAAAAAAACCCCACCAGAAACTGACCTACTGTCTTTCTTCCCTTATCCACTGTGAATTCATTTGTGTGTGTGTGTGTGTGTGTGTGTGTGTGTGTGTGTGTGTGTGTGTGTGCGTGCTGCCTTCTTGGCTTCTAGTCAGGCTGCTATTCAAGGCCCCCCCCAAGACACACTAACACAGACACACATATGCATATGGCCAATTATCCCCAGCCAATTACAAAACAAATTATATCCCTCCTCTCTTTAATAAATAATCTATCCCCTTTTTATGCATGGAACACGTCTGTTGAATGTGTGTTTTACGCGCATTTGACCTTTTTTTTTTTATCAAACCGCTGTCACAGGTCAAAAAGATTGTAATTCAAGTAGGTGACATGTGTTGACCCATTTGTGATGGCCACCAACATTTAGGCAGACTGATGGAAACACTTTCTGAAAGGGGTACACACACACACACACACACACACACACACACACACACAAGCCATGTCTTCTGCAATAGTGCCATTTAGCCCATGCTGCGAAACATGACATAAAATTGTTGTAGGCATTTTCATGTACCCAGCCTCTAGATGGCTGACCACAAGTCAGTCAAGTGCTTGTGTACAAGCAGGTACATGTGCAAGCTGTCTGTTATTCCTCCTTTGTTTGAACAGACACTCTCGCAGGCCTGTGAATGTCAGCAAACGTGTAATACAATGTCGCCAAGTGTATTAACATACATAAGACATGCTTACAAGAGTATGCATGGATACACACTGCGCACGGTCTAATGAGTCCCTGTACCTACTCAAAGTATCCTACTGTACCATAAATACATTCATTTGCGCACAGCAGCTTGACATGTGTGTCGATGTAATATGTTCCATGAGTGTGTGTGTGTGTGTGTGTGTGTGTGTGTGTGTGTGTGTGAGAGAGAGAGAGAAAGAGGGAGGCAGTCAGGAAGTCATTG
Source organism: Chaetodon auriga (assembly GCF_051107435.1). Classification (NCBI taxonomy): domain Eukaryota; kingdom Metazoa; phylum Chordata; class Actinopteri; order Chaetodontiformes; family Chaetodontidae; genus Chaetodon; species Chaetodon auriga. Next base: position 14,450,733 of record NC_135076.1, read on the forward strand.
AGGGCCCCTCAAGTCTGCTGGAATGCAGAATGGGGGGATGGATGAACGAGGTTTGGTCTGAGGGAGAGGGAGAGCGAGAGAGACTTGGAGAGTCGGGTGTGGTTCTCCAAATTCGAGGACACACACACACACACACACACACACACACACACACACACACACACACTGCAGGCTACTATATTTTTACAGTATGAATAGTCTCTCACAGATGTTCACTGTTTATATGGCCCTCATCAGCTTCGATTCAGCCCTCCCTCTAAGCAGCTGTGCCAAGCGCGCGCTCACACACACACACACACACACACACACACACACGTATACTGACAGGCTGGAACTTGCTATTTTTAGTCACAGCCTTGGGTGATGAGGAAACCAAGAGTGCAGCAACAGGCAGAATATAGTCTTTCTTGAAAATAAAACAATGCATTTGCACTTTTCTCTGTTCATCTAACACCTTCCCTGCTTTCCTTCATCCTGCCTCACTGGATATAATATTCATCCCGTAAGCCGATAGAGGAAGGGGTTTCAAAATGAGGCCCGTGCCCTTCCTCACCTGCTTTGGGTAACACAGGCAACAGAAGAAGAAAAAAAAACTTTTAAATCAGCATTCTTTTACACTGCACACTCTTCAAAAATGTCTGACACTGACTTTCTACTGCCGCTGTCACATTCATTGTAGTAGTGGTTTTATCTTCAGCTGAAACCAGTTGGCAGCGACAGCAAGAGCACAGGATTCAATCAGAATATGTTCAATCTGAATATATTTTTGAAGGCTGATGCCAATTATGGTTTAGCCTGTGTTTTGGTGAAAAACAATGTGATGCTAAAGCTTTTGATATCTGTAAAGCTTTGCATGCTATTGCCTCAAAATGTTGATGAAATACAGACTAGAAGCTGAAGTGGACGGTACAGTGTGGTGGATATTTTTATTAGGAAGATTAATATCAGTACAATGTGTAAGCAAATGACAGTATCTGTTTTAATTTAAGATAACACTTTATTAATCCCCCATAGGGGAAATTTGGGTGTTACAGGCAGTTTTCTGTTCATCCTAGAAGTACTTAAAGTCATCAATAACGTTGTCGCAGGACTAAAATGTTGATATTCAAACCAACTGCAGCTCCATAGAGTGAGCCAAAATGCAGAGGCAGCCACAAGTTGATAGTCATACTGTGATATCAGCTGTAGTGTAGATTAATCTGCAGATATATGAGAGAGAGAATGTGATAGATCTGCTGCTTGTCAGCACACATCACCCTCAACAGCAACCCAAACCATCAAATCTAGTCAGGAAATAAAGGTCTAGAAAAAGTCGAGAGTAGTGAATTGGATAATGTGAAGGAGATTTATTGAATGAAACGTTGCAAAGCCTGAGGAGAATCTTACTGCGTAGAGTGAGCAGGACTTGAAACTTACGCAGAGAAACGAGATAGAACGTGAACCATTGGATGCTTTTGAATGGACATGTTGTTAGTGACATACTATTTTCACGTGTGTGTGTGTGTGTGTGTGTGTGTGTGTGTGTGTGTGTGTGCTTGTCCGTGTGTGTTCAGCTGAAAGTCCAGAGCTCAGCAGCACTAAACTAATAAAGTAATGTGCTTTTTCAGTGTTTTGAATTTCAATGAGACTCAGATGTGTCCTGGTGGGTGCAGGGGGAGGGGTTAGTTAAAATTGATTTTCGGCTGAGTAAAAGCAGATGCATGAGAGCGAATGAGTGGGTACGGGCACACGCATGTGCGTGCGCACACACACACGTACACACACGTCAGCAAGAATATGCCAGCACGTATGCACAATCACACACACTCACACTCGCCAGACTACTCACACACTCTCCTGTATTCAGGAGGAAGGTTAATTGAAGGTTATAACTGGGGAGCTGAAGACGAGAGGCTTTCAGCGGTAACGTGTGTGTGCGAGTATGTGTGTGTGTTTCACCCCCTTTGCTTGCCCTGACCTCCCCACTCCCAATTTCTTCTCTTTTTTTTCCTCTCTCTCTCTGTCCTCATCCAAAGCCCAGTTAAAATGTGCAGCCATGCAGATACCTACAATCTCATTAATTCAACCCATCGGCTATGCTGCAGTGCTAGCTCTCTCTCTCGCTCTTTCTCTCCTTCTACCATATGCAAACACTTCCTCTAAAAGGTTAATATAATCTGCCGCTGCTGAGGTTAACTATCAGTGGATACGCTCAAAGAAATGATGTGTCAACACATCTCCTCGCTTCGTATTTTTTCTGTGTGTCCATGAATCTTCTCACCTGTATACATTTTAAAAATTATGCTTCACAATGTTCTTGCTTGGTATTTAAAACACATCATAACATGATAAAAGTTATCTCAAGAAAAGTTTGAAGATAAATAGGAAACAAAATAGAGGAAAGTCAGTAATATTCTGTCATTTAAAGCAACTGAATGTGCATCATGAAGCTGAAACCAAAGTATTTTCTGGTATACAAATGATGGGATTTTTCCTTTATCTCAAAAACTTAGAAAAGAACTCCCAAAACTGAATGAAACCTCTCATATGTCTCTATTTTGGTGGTCTAGCTGGTGGTGAAACTGCTCCTCAAATTGACGACCGGAGGTCAAACATATAACCGAGGCAAACTACTGTCTAACTTCCTCCCTTCGCTTAAGCAATATGATGAATCCCTGTAAGCTACAGTGGGGCTGCTCTGTAGCTGTTCTTGACCTTTGACCTCCCTGTGGAGTGGGAAAGGGATCCGTTCCCGTAAGCATCAAAACAAGATAACCATCACATTATTCAATCTTCTTTACATACACATTGGCTTCCTGTTGGCAGGACTGGAAATCTTTCCAGGGAGACGACAACACGCTGCGGTGTCAAAACATGGCAGTCATTCTTGTTCCAGCTCTGGCTTAGTGTGGAGTTAACTGTTGGTGTGTCACGACAGAGATACTGGATACAGCCTGTAAGCACTGGCGAGCTGTTTGCAATGATTATTGAATGATCGGCATGTGCTGGAGAGCCGTGTCGTTGAGGATGAAGCCCTTTCCTCCGTGTCGAGGATTGGCTTTACGTGATGGGAGGCTTTGATGACTCTGTGTGCGTTTGCTAGTGTGCGCTTGTGTGTGCATAATAGCACTTTGTATTCATGTGTGTTTGTCTTTGTGTTGGTCCATATATATGTGTGTGTGTGTGTGTGTGTGTGCATGTCAGTGACACTTGTGCACAGTAGCTCTTTGTGTCAGTGTGTATTACTCTTTGTGTGCATCCATGCGCCAGTGCGTGCGTGTGTGCGCCCTTCTATGGTCACCCTCTCAGAGACTCTCTCCCACACACACTCATTAAAATGTCATCCTAAGCAGGGCCATCTATTCTATCTCTGGAATGCAGTAGGCTGGGAGGGAGTGAGGCGGCAGCCATATTGAGTTCCTGGAAAAAACAGAGGGGCTGTGAGGGTAAAAGGCATACGGCGTGTTTGTGCGTTTGTTGTCCCATTTATTGACTGGTTATTTCATGGAACGTCGGTGCTGTGTTCCAGTACTGTAATCAATAATAAATTGTAGTGATAAGATGTTTAATTAATGGTTAATTTATTAGTCATTCAACAAATCAATTGACAGCAGTTTGATAACTCACGGTCGCTTATCAAGTGAAAATAAACATTATTCTGTTCCAACTTCTTAAATGATCTTCTATGTTTTGTCTAACGGAGCCCACATATGTTGCCGCTGTAGCTAAACTGTAGGCTGCACCGTAGCTGATGTGTGCCAGCTCAAAAAATGTAGCCCCACAATTTGTGGTATGCTAATGGAGATAACATGTGCAGACTGAAATAGCTGTCATTGTTCAACTTGGGCTTTTGAGTTTTCACCTACAAGGTGTTTTGTGTGTGTGTGTGTGTGTGTGTGTGTGTGTGTGTGTGTGTGTGTGTGTGTGTGTGTCTCACACACATCTAGAAAAACCGTTTTCACCCTTACCACTCTGGTCGGCGCAGTAGACGCCCTCTAACACAGTGGATAAATGTACTCATAGCAGAAGTCACCCTATAAAATAAACTAAATAAAATAAAGCACAAACAATTTTTCTGGAAAATATAATTAAAGCATGATGCAGCCTGATCAGTGCAGCATCAACAGATGAAATGTAAACCTAGTCAGTAGATATGTACTGTGATTAACCCCTTGTTTTTAGTACAAGCCCAGCTATTTGAAGATGCCATCTTGGCCACTACTGGAAACTTGCGACAGAAATGGGGGTTTTTTTGTTTGTTTTTTTTACGATTCTTTTAACATTTTATACACTAAAAAAATGACAAAATGAAAATTATTGACAGATTAATCGATATTCATAACATCATTTGTTGCAGCCTGTGACCCTAGAATATCTTCCAGTGTTTTGTAATGTAACAGGGCAAAGACACATTTTAAATCAGTATTGGAGAATTGTGAAGATCCGCTAGACTATAGCCCAAGAGATAGAAAGTGCAAACAATAAAAGGCTGCTGCTAATTCATTATTGAATACTGCTGAAACACACTCATAGCATCATTATTATAGGAATAATACTGTGAAACCACCACAGATAAGAAAACTGCAAACTCAAAACAGCAGATGATTATTACAAGATTAGAATAGGAGCTTAACATTAGCGCTGCTGTCAGCCTCAGACGTTGTCTCTTCCCCTCTCCCTCGCAGCGTCTTTTATAACGCTCCCTCATCCTCCCATTTCCCCCAAACCCGTCCATTTCCATGGTAAACAGACAGATGAATAATTTAATCAGGATCGATTCGTTTGTTTCGGACTCAAATGTCAGGGTGTCATTTGATCGCTCCCCACCCCCTTTACCCACCACCCTGCCCGCCTTCCCACCTCCTCATTACTCCATGGGGCCAAACAACAGGCTTTAATGATGATGAGGAGGAAGATGCCTCCCCCGTCATTGAAACCCTTATTGAAGGAAACGCTGTTTGAATTCGGCACTGCTCTGTCTCTTTCACGATTGTTTGCTGCCTGTGTGTGTTTGTTCCTGTGGTGTGTGTCTTTACGCAGCCTAAAAGATACGACCGAATGTGTGTGTGTGCGCGCGTGTGTTTGTCTATTCTGACCCTGAAACTGTTCGCATTACTGTGTGAAGACCAGTCACCATGTTGTTATTTTCTCCTCTTCCCCTGCTCGCAGAGAGCAGAGGAAGCCTGGCAGACAGGGGGTGGACGGAGGGAAAGCAGTAGAACAAACAAGAAAAAAGAAATCAGGCAGATGAGTGATGTTAAGATGAGAGGAAGGGGAGAGAGGATGGAAAGCAGCAGGGGGAAGTTTGGAAAAACCTAAGAAAACAAGTGATTGTCAGAGGAATTAAGGTAGGGCATGCAGAGCGGTAGAGGAGATTGAATGACAACATTTATGGAAAAATAGGAAGAAAACAGAGGAGTGTAAACATGAAACAGAAAAGCCTGAGGTGTAGTCGCTGCGTTACTGCATCAAACAAAACAACATGTTTGTGGAGAAAATCAAGCACATTACTGCCAGTGCCTGATTAAACTATGAATAAAATATCGTTTATTTAAAATATCACAGGACTGGTTGCTCTCGCAGTTGCTTTGTGGAAAACTGTCTCTGCTGTTTACATCCAAATCTGCAGCAAGCATTGACACACGCTTTGATTTGACATTCAGCTGAATAAAATGTCTTCAAGGCCGCGTCGAGGTGCAGCAATGGACGCAAACCTGAGTACTCTGTCCACCGGATATTAATTAGAGTGCATTTTGCTTTCTTTAGGGCTAAAAGTGGCGATCAATAAATTCCATCCGAGTTTCTTCTTGCTGTCTTTACCTCTGCTCATTGTGATTCAGAGCTGCGGCAGGCGTTCACATACTTACATGAGCTCATTTGTTTGGTTCGATTTCTTTTTTTCCTTTCTTATCTTGATGACTCTGAAAACAAATCAGAGACATAAAACGCATTACTTCCTGCGCAGCAGAAGATGCAGATGAAGAGGAAGGAGATAGCAGACAGCAAGAGAGCAGCAAAGCATTCATGAAGTGGATATTGTCAAATCTCTGAGAGTTTGCAAAACACAGATTAATTCATTAGCAAATGTGGCTGATTATTACTTAGAGGCTAAATACTAGAAAATGCTAAATGACCAAGACTGGCAGCAATCCAAACATGGAGAGAAAGAGAGAGTGGTGAAAACAAATGGCAATGAGTGATGAAAAGAAGATAATAAGGTAATGAAAAAGAGAAGAGGGAGAAAGTGGTCGTTTGTGTGTGTGTGTGTGTGCGCGCGTGCACGTGTTGGGGGCACAATAGCCCCTGTGTTATCTGCTGAGGATGATGAGGGAAGAGGGGGCAGCTGGTTCACATTTCCATGGTGCAGCGACATGGCAGCCAGCTGCAGTACAGCTCTGAAGTAGCCCCCCCACCCCAATACCCAACGAACACACACACACACACACACACGCAGTCACTCTGGTGGAAAAAGCTGTATATTGCTGTTGTTGCTCTGGCTTCATTCATGAGCCGACCTGGCTACGAGCTATGCTGCAATGCCCAGGTGACTGAGGCAGCCTCATGGGATCTTGTTAGTGACAAACACACACTCTCGCCATACACTCAGTCCATGCCCAGATTGGATATCTGGAGCACGAAGCATTCACCAAATGAGACAGTTTGCTGCCAAACTCTAAACATCGTTTATTGGTGTGAAATAACTTCCTAAACTTCGTTGTTTAGTATCTCTAAAATTTCCTCTCGCATGCTGTCATTTCATAGTGAGAGTAAAGTAATGCAGTGTTTTAAAAAGCCTTAATTGGCTTTAGGTGGATGAAACTAGCAACAGAAGCTCGCATTTTCATATATTTTGTCTTTTTGTAATAATAATGACAAACGTCATCATCTTTCAGGTAGAGTTGATGTCTGCCCCGGCTTTTCTGGATCCCTAGCTTTATTTTTTATGCCTTGGTCACACTGCAGGATAGACTTGAACGCACTTCTATTCATATACACTACATGCAACGGTCGTGGGTATGCAGACGCAGAACCATTAAAGATTCAACCTGGTGGCTTTGTTTGTTGTATTTGGTTGAACAACATGAAAACATCCAAAAAAAAGAAAACAGTGACTGTGGCAACTTAACAAGAATAGGAACAAAGATGGAGAACACTGAGCTGTGCAGTTTACTGTTGTAGCGCATCCACAGTTAGCGTGATTGCGGTGCAGACAATCCATGTGGCCACAGGTTTTGGGCTGCACGCAGACGTCTGCACAGGGGTCCACGGTGGACCCTCGCAGCCGCACAGACGCTGGTTTCTCTAAATGTTCAATAATGTTACTTTCCTGATTAGAGAACTCCTTTGTAAAGCCTTTCCAGCTAACAGTGCATATATTTCTATATCTTGTTGTCAAGCATTAAAATAATGAGATGCTATTTTTAGCTTTAGTGCCTGGTTCTGCTGCACGCAAGTGAATGAATGTTTTATCGAGCCGGGAATGAGCCGTGGTTTTCAACATATACAGCATGAGCGTGCCTCGTAGGTTTTGGGCTTTGTCTTATTGACTCTCCAGCCGCTGATTTTGTGTCGTTGTGTCTAATTTCCCTCAGAGGCTTTCCTGCTATCATGCCAGCAAACACGGAGCTGAAATGAGGGATGAAAGGATAATACAATACTGATTAATTTTATAGTACCTGTTTAGCTGCTGTGTGCGTGTGTGTGTGTGTGTGTATGTGTGCGTGTGTGTGTGCGCAAGGGATAAGTGGATAGGTAGTTCAGGCACATTGCATAACCCAGTGAATGTACACACATTTGTGCATGTGTGGGTATTCACATTAGTGCACGTGCGAGTAGAAGCCAGGCTCATGCACACTTACACGCAAACACATGCAGACAACGCACAGTCATACACACTAAGTCTCTAGAGAAGACAGAGCGGAGTGGGTTGACCAGATGGAGCAGCCTGCTTCTTGCTGAGCGAGCCTGACGACAGCCGAACAGCTTGAGGTGTACCGGAGTGGCTGGCCACACACACACACACACACACACACACACACACACACACACACACACACACAGACATACACATGCACTCACACAGTCACATATCATACACATATACAGTACATACAAATGCATTGAAACATTGCCTCACACACAGATATTAAGTGAGACACATGAACACACTCATTCAGACAAGAACAGGACAAATGCACTCAAACTGAAGTATACACACAATACACACTCCATCACACACTCCATCACACATTCCATCAGACAAGGCCTTAAATCAGCCCCTATTTACATATAATCAAGAGCTATAGTGTCACTGGTAGTTATAGCTCATTGGCTCACTCTCTGTCTAGCCAAGTGCTTAGAAATATGTTGTTTCTCATGATAGCCATTTCCTTCCCTCTTCCACTCTCCGTCTCTTCATTTTCACCTCTTCTTCCTCTTTTCCCTCCTCTCTCCTTCCATTCCTCCCTCGCTACGAATCGTGACTCTCCAGTCAGCCTATTCCCTTAGCTGTGATTAGGGGCTTTGGAATCCAGCCTGCATGCATTTCAAGGCCCGGAGGCTTTGGAAAAACCAGGCATCTTTTCCAATCCAATAAAGAACGGCGAGTGAGGGTGATCCAAATATGCGAAGCGAGCAAGCGAACGAGTTGTACACAACTCTTATGGTGAATAAGGAAAACAAAAAGAAACATAAAAAGCAAGGGGAGAAAAAGGGCCTCCTGGTTGAATTAAAGCCAGCCCCTTCGCCTGTTGCCAAGAAGATGAGCAGCTTGGTGGTACGGCAGCCTGGCATGGATGTCGTCTTTTTATGCTTCTTCTCAATTTTTCTTCACTCTGTCGCTCTTTTCCCGCAATTATTTGCCCTGATGTTTGTGTGGTTGGAACTCTTTAATATTTCCCCATTGTGTTTTTACATGTACCTCCCTGATGTTCTGACTTAGTGCTGTCAAATAAGCCTTCAGAGGCAAGTTGTCACTGCGTTGCAAAGCTTCCTCATGTACTTCAGAAGCCTGAGTTTGTGCATGTTTTAATTCCATCTCTCACACAGCACAGCATTGACTGATTTCACTGTGTCCCTGACCCTGATTGAGGGAGCAGAGGGTTAAACAAGTTCAAGCTCATTTATCTTCATAGCATTTCATCACAGCCATATTTTCAAAGACTGGAGAGGTGCAGGGGAAAAAACGTCCAGGTGTAACCAATCCGTTAAATGCAGAACAAAATGATGCTTGCACTAGTAAACAGGACAGAAAGTAGCATGTTAGGGAGACAAGAGCCCACCAAACTTTACGAAGTCAATTTGTTCCTTTTGTTTTCATGTGGTGCTCAAGCTAGGATTTAACAAGGAGCCAGAAATTGACCAGTGGTAACTTCTGAAGCAGACCGTAAATTTAAAATTGGCTCAATGTTCCTTAGTGTAGCGTCAAATTACAAACAAATTTGTTTGTGCATCATTCAAATCCATGTGAGCCTGCTGCCTCCTGTCAGGATGAATTAGTCAGAAAGTAAGAAGAAGAAAGACAGGAGTCAGGAGGAGACAGGAGGAACAGTGGTACTAGTTAGAAAAGTAATACCGCTGCACATTTTCTCCATAAAATCGCCATAAAGGAGGATACTTGGCCAGTGATGGTGATTCTTTGGCGAGGACACACCATGGAAAATGGCCACAGGGTGTGCTCAAAACAATGGAAGAAACCATTTTGTGTCGTCTCTTGGGAACCGGCTGTGGCTTGGCATCCCCCACAATTTTGTGTTTACCTCCTGATAGCTCCTCAAATGAGATTCACAAGATGAGAATGCAGGCGGGGGAGATCTGGCCCAAAATGAAAAAACCCTGAGGACATAATGGCCAACACCAGTGGTTTAAACCAAGAGAAGAAATCCAAGTCAAAACCCTATCAGACAAGTCCAAAAACAATAGAAAATCTGCCTCGAGACTTGACACGAAACTAAGACCAATCTTGAGCCTAGTCATGGATTACATTGTAAAAACATGGTAATCTGTAACTGGATTACAATAGTAAAACACGTGAATCTCAGGTCCTTCTTCCATCCCTCACACAGTCGTGGGCCAAGATTCTGTCGGTTGTCCCTGGGCGGCACAGTGTAAATCACTGAAACTGAAAGGTTTCTAGTTTAAACCTGAGACAGAAGAGTCTGCTTGAGCCTTGAACTGCTGATTCAAGGGCAGCAGGAATTACAGTGCACTGTCACTGCCAAAGTGCTCTTGAGCTAAGTGTCCAATGCCCAAACTGCTGCATGAAGCACTGACTCTGCAGTGCGAACTCTCTTTAGACTTTCCTCTGCCCTTCTCTCGATCTCACTGAGTATTCATTATTCTTCAGGTCACTGTGGCTGGCAGTGGCTCCACAGCCTTGTCTGGGGCCAATATGATACATTCATCTATTTCCATTAAGTCTATAACCCCCCCATCTCAGACCCCACCACCTCCAGCCCATCCCTCCCATGGCTTCGTTATGAAAGCCTGTCAGACTCATTTGCTCTGGATGTGGTTTAGCCTGATGTCTGCGTGTGTGTGTGTGTGTGTGTGTGTGTGTGTGTGTGTGAGAGAGAGAGAGAGAGAGAGATTGTGTTTAAAGCAGCAGGGGTGTGGTCTCCCCTCTCACTCATGTTGTCTGTTTAACTTTTTGATTATATATGTAAACAAGTGCTTTCTCTCTTTCTTTTCACCTCTCCAGCCACTTCCACTCTACGTATCTGTGCATGTACATGATAGCATGTGTACATGTGTATGCGCGTGCGGCTGGATAAGCATGTCACATTCCTTTTAAAGTGTAGCACGAGAGTAGAGCTATCTCCCCCCACTCTCTCTCTCTCTGTCTGTCTCTTTCGTTCCCTCTCTCCCCCTCTCTCCATGCAGTGTGGCACACACCACAACAACACACACAGCATGGGTGTGCAAAGTGGTAAAAGGACAAACACGCAGAGAAAATAAAAGACAGTGAGACAGAGAGAAAGGGGTCTTGTTTATGCATTAGTTGCAGGACTTAAAAGCCCCCCACCCACTCTACCACCACTTAAAATCAGCGTGGGTACTGCAGACAGAACAAATAAACAAACCCGGTACCCCCCACCCACCCCATCACTACTGGGGTGTTGCCGTTTTGAATACCACAGAATAAATTTGCGTTCGTGCTCTGCGTTCTCCTATAAATATGACATTTAATATGCACCCCAAGTGTGACTCATACACACACATATAAGGTTCGCAAAAAAACTTACATACACATGCACAGAGTTAAATCAGGCAGGGATGGATGGCTTTAGTTAGCGCTTCCCTGCAGTGAAGGAATCTCTGCTGCTGCTGCAAAAAAAGAAGATTTAAAGAGGTTTATCAGCTGTCTGACCTTTCACCTTTGACTTGAACACCTACCCACACCACCATCCACCCCAGCTCCCATCCCTCCCTGGGCCTTCTGAAATTCATTCTCAAGTCGACAGCACACAATGTGACACGGTGTCGTGGGGGCTTAAAGGGATGGTGGTGGTGGAGGGTCACTGGTCAGAGGAGGGGTGCTCAATGGAGTGGCTGAATTTGCAGAACTGCTGAAATGAATGTGTGAGAGAGGGGAGCAGTGAACACACAGAACAGAGGCCACGCATGTGTGGCCGCTGTATGTGCCGCGTCTCATCTGTGTGTGTGTGTGTGTGTGTGTGTGTGTGAGCAGGTTTCGTGGAAACTCAATTGTGTTATCATCACCGCCTCTCCCGTGGCTCTTGCCCGCATGCACGTTCATCGTCCACAATAACCTTCTGTCTGCCACACAAACAAACTCTTTATTCTCATGGGTGGGAGGAAAAGAAAGGCAGTTCACAACACTGGCTCTGTCTTCCTGTAATTTATTGTGGATGAATACATTAATATAGATCATGCCACATTATTACCTCCCACTGACCCCCCTCCGATCCCAGACAGCATCTGCCAACCACTGGCTAAATGCTCAACAGGTCACACGTGACAGCTTGGGTCACAGTGTTCTGCCAAAGGACACGGGACTTTTCATACTCGGCTGTCTGATGGTTATCGGGAAACACTGAGGGGATTTTCGCCGGATATTTTTAAGTCCTGCTCTGTTGCTGAAAGTGTCTACAGATGTAGTTCACGTTTGGTCTGTCATCTCACTTCAGTTCACAGTTAATTTGAAATCAGTGTATTTGAATTCTAAGCACCCTTACATGGCAAGCTACTGTGTTCTGACGTTACTGTCTGTGCCAGAGTGGGATTTCTGTTTAGGTCTTTAAATACAATGTACGTCTGTAATGTGCTGTTCATATCTTTTTGGTTGCAAGAATGTGTTTATTGAGCTCTGCTATACTTGTCTTTGCTATTTTGTGTAAAGTCTGTGTTTGTTTTTTCTTTCTTTTTTTTGCTTTGATTGTCTGCTTTTGCGTACCGCAACACGTTGGAAAGCAGGGCTTTGGTTTTCATTAGAAAGTCCCGAGTCAAAGTGTCACATTTGCTGCTGTCTGTTCCTCTTTTTAAAGGCTGTAAAAAGCAGTTGTCTTTACCAGGCTTTCAGCGGTAGTGCTGGCGGTGGGGCTGTGATTGCTGGACTGACAGGCAGAAAGACAGTGTGGGTCAACCTCGCCATCTGTCTCTGCTCTTTACAATGCTGTGTGATTGACAGGGGTACAGACACTCCCCTAACCTCCAGCCCAAACAGGATCTAACCACAGTCTTGTGCACACAGAATTGCACAACACTAATTGCTATGGTGGCAAGTTTACCTTCTTTCTTGTACATTGAATCATGTAATTAGATCCAGTCCCTTTAATCAAGCATAATGACAGTGCAACAATTTAATATCATTTTGGAAAATTAGTACAGAGACATACTAACTACAATATTATAACTTAATCCCAAGTGGCAGCAGTGGGAATACCTGTAGCGCACTGAGTGTAGTTGGTGTCTTTTGCGTGTCTGTTGCAGTGGCTCCTGACTGGAGATTGATCATTTTCATGCTCAGTCCTTTTTTTCAGTCAATAATCAGATAAAAGCCCAAAGAAGGGGAAATTAAAATACACCTTCCTTAATCACACATGGAAAAAAATTTAATCTGAGAAAGTCTGGCTGCCACAGTGAGGTTACTAAATACTACTTAGCCAGCTGATGAGCTTTGGCCCAGTTTCAGAAGCAAATTACTAGGATTAACTCCATTTTCAATTAATTCCCTGAAAAAAAAAAGGAGCCTGGAAAAGATGACCACCCTTGATGAACAGAGGGTTTGTTATCAACAGAGTCAATAGACTTTGCTCCTGTGTGTTCAAGTGCGTGTTTGGATATCAGTGTGTCTTTGTATGCAGTTTGTATGTGGCTCTCTCCCTTTCCCACTCTGGAGACATACAGAATTAATCAGAAAGCTGCCGGGACAAAAGGAGCCTCAGATACGAGCCCTGAAAAAGCAGCCTTGCTTAAGCAAAGGTTACAGTCTCACATTATATTGAAGTGATCAGTGTCGAAGCAGGTGAGAATTACATTTTGAAACCTGAATTTGAAAAGACACAAAATGGACCTAATTTATTGAATGCTGCTGGCTGAGGGCCAGGCTGAGGGTTTCTTTATCAATGAATAAAGAAAAAAAATTGAAAAGACCTCAGAAGGGGATGATGGTACTTCAGAGCATAGCACGTATGTTATCTATCATTAACTCTAACCTCTAGAGCAAAGGCCCAACCAGAAGGCCCACAAATACTGTGTGGCCAGTCCCTGTCGATGAACAGTGGAAGACTTTTCAGTTAATCCAGGTTTTATTTCTGCCATTTGCAGCCGTGTTTTTCAAACAGAAAAAGAAACTCTTATCTGTGACATGCCCTTGATGGCTTTGTGGTAGAATATTCTTCTGTAATCATCTGTCATATTGAACTCATAGTGCAAAAACTTCACTTCAGTTAACTCCTCAAAGATATTACATCCTCTTTAGCACACGGCATTTCCTTTATGTTTACATGACAAGCACCTACTTAAAAACTAGTGTGTAATACACTGAGCTCTCTTGTTACACTATGCTTCTGTTTCAGGAAAAGATTCACACTTCATTTCTGTACAAAAGATTCATCACTTAGATTTTAACTGGCCAAAGATAGCTCCAGTTTCACTCAGTTGTGAGGTTTGTGAACATGCCAGCAGTCATTTTGTTGTGTAGGTGTCACAGTTTTTCAAATGGTATGTCTCTCATTTTGGAAATGAAACTTCTCAAACCACACAGCAAATGTTGCACGGTGAGCGCTGCCAATTACACAGAGGAGTTTTGGAGACATTTTTTAAACACCCTGGTCTGCCAGTCTTTTCCTCCTCCGCCTCCTCCTCCATCACTTAGAATAATCTCATTTCCCCCCCATCCGCATCCCATTTCCAGAATGAATATGAAGAGTTCTTCCCCCCAGCTGCCCTTCAAAAACTTCTTTCCCTCCTCCTGTGGCAAATTTTAAAGGGCGTTTAAGCCTCTGCCCAGTTGGTGTGATGCTTCTCTGACTCTGTTGGCAGAGGGCCAAAAACTGGTGTCACCCCTCCTTTTCCCAGTTCTCCTTACCACAATTTCTCTCGCACACACACACAACTCCATCCAGCTGCCCCTTTATTGTCAAGGACTGTCTCACAGCCCCCGACTCACCTCCCTTCTCCAGCTTCCAACTGTGACCTGTACTGTGTCCTATAATTAAATGCCTCCCATATATATAATATGTAGCGGCTCTTCCCAGACTCTGCGTGGCCATCACAGACAGTGCCACCTGTAACCTTTGGCTTTTATCATCCTGCAGCCAGTGCAACAGACCGGGAGAGGCAGACAAAAACAAGTGTTTCTCTTTGTGTGTGTGGATTTCATCTGCCAACTTGTGCCGTCATTGTATGGTGAGGTTACACAGGAGACAGATAGCGTGTCACCCCTCAGTGGTAAACAAAATGGCTGTGCAATAAAGTCCGCATTTAGGAGGTCAGCTTGCGGCCCAAGCCTCCCAGCTGCCAATCCGTTCGCCCCCGCTGCACGACCCTGATGCTTGCTGCTGTGCACTCAACCTCAACCAAGG
Organism: Chaetodon auriga; assembly: GCF_051107435.1. Classification (NCBI taxonomy): domain Eukaryota; kingdom Metazoa; phylum Chordata; class Actinopteri; order Chaetodontiformes; family Chaetodontidae; genus Chaetodon; species Chaetodon auriga. Next base: position 14,465,759 of record NC_135076.1, read on the forward strand.
TGGATTTCAGCTAAAAGCCTCACAGCCCTGAGTGTTTATTGGAAGGACAGTGCAGCCTCATAATGTTCGGAGTAAACCCATTTCCTGCCGATCGAACTCAGGGCAACACCTGGAGAAAAACAAAAGGTTGAAGATTCAGTGGGATTCTAATAATTTGGTCTCACATCTTTTTGTAAACCTCCAGTTCCTTCTGAAAGTAGTCAGACACAACAATGTAATTTTCCAAAAAGCTATGAAGGCAGCCTGAACATTGATCCGACAAAGTCACCACACACTGATGATTTTGAGCTTTAAAAAGAATCATTTGAGTCTTGGGCTGACTCATAACTTTTAAGAGTGACCTTTAAAATTCTATACCTTCAGAAAGAAAGGTTTGCAACTTCTAAGTTGAAAAAAAATCACATGATTTTCAGCAGTTCTTTGCAGCAAAATCTCTTTTAGGAGGGAAACTGGAGCTCAGAAGGCTCATAAGAACCCGGAGAAAGGTTATGGTAATCCGAGGGGGACACCAGATGGCCGACACAAGGTGTCTCAGAGGTGTCAAGCACCATTTCTAGGTCTAGGAGGTTGGGAACAGTTGAGGGCAAAGGCTCATGGGAAAGCTATTCCAAGGAGACGTTGCCAGGGCAGGGCATTCTGCAGTCTCTTAATGAGGTCGTGGCGGTGCAGTTCTCCCTACCTATGCAAACATCCTTCACTATAGGCTAAAAACAGTGCTCATGTGTTGCAGTAACAGAAAACAATATTCATATATGACCTTTTTGAGTTCTGTATGTATGAATCAGTGGAGGTTGTACTCAGGATGGTACAGTGTCCTATGCTTGATTTTGTTGTCCTGGGACGAAAAACATATGCCACAATTGAATTGGCCATAACTGGGAATAGTAGTGTCTCTGCCAAAGTGTGCATCATAATGTTTCTTGAACATTCAGTACTTTACTGTATTTAATAGCAGAATGATTTTTCCCCTGACTGTTCTGTACCTAATACACCAGACATGCAGGATCACAGACCCAGTATAGTTGTCACATTTGCTGTCAGAACAGTTTGGCTCTGATGTCTGCACACCTCACTACTTGTTGCATGATAATGCAAGTCAAAGCTAAGTGTTCAAAATGTAAATGTTAGAGACTGTATCTTTTAATATATGTGAATATGTGTGTTTTGCTCTAGCTCTTCTTCCAACGAGGTGGTTTATGACAGGTGCACCTTGTTTTAAATTCCTCAGATATGGATCTCTCAGGATGGAGTGGATGGCAGTGAAAGAGTCAAACTGAAACGTAGATACACACTGGGGCATTTACATAATAGTCCTGCAGTTCCATGCAAATTCATGTGATTCCCTACCAAACATCTGCAATGCAAGCATAGTTTAGTATGCATGAGTTTGGGGGGGGTTAGGGAGAGGAGGGAGGGGGTTAGATGGAGAAAAAGAAAACAGAGATGGAGGATTTGAAGGACGCCTAGTCTGATCAGGGGGGATGTATTTAGAAGCAAAACACACCTTCCTTCACACCTAGACACATACACACACCCTCTCTCTCTTATAGTGCACACATGTCTCTTAGCATATGCATAGCTGGTTGGGCTTTCCCTTTTTTCTCAGGGTAGATTTTGCCTTAAGATGTAGCCAGTATTCTGATGCAGAAAGCTAAAAAGGTGCAGTGAGTGAGGGAGAGAGAGAGAGAGAGAGAGAGAGACGGGGTGAGGAGGGAAACCTTACCAATGACACATGGAATCAATACTGTTAGCATTTCAGCGTGGTGAAAAACAGATGGTTGCTATTGACTTGCTTTTATAGCTGAGGTTAAGGTGTGTGCATGTGCATGTGCGTGCGTGCGTGTGTGTGTGTGTGTGTGTGTGTGTGTGTATGTGTGAGAGTATACCTCTGCTTCTTACAAAGACTACACACAGATATAGAAACATAAATTATATGGGTTTACGTAAGAGAGTTCACACAAAATTATTACACACTTAAATAGCAAATGCATGCATAAAAAACCCAAACAAACAAAACAGGAATATAAATCTCCTGTATACACATGCATATAGAAACTGCAGCAAATATAAAGTGCTATATCTACATATTTATGCACTCATAATTATACATACATGTTCAACACACATTGTTCACAGAGGCACAAACACATACAACACATACGAATAGCATAGACCTAACACACAAAACATTTACGCCCACCGATGGATAGGACCTCTTGCATCGTTCTGCTGTTGGTATTCTCCGGGTTGTAAATCAATGAAAGACAGTAAACTGGCTGAGGTAAAAGCCTGTAACTTGGGGCATGACGCATAAAAACTTCATCTAAGGTGAAAGACTGCAGAGGGAGAGACAGCAGCTGAAGGGTGAACATAAACGGCAGATAGCAGAGTTTAGAGAGGGCCATGAAAAAGGTAGTATTCGCTCAGAAATTAGCCTTGTATTTTTCCGTCATCATCAGACAGAAAACACCACAATTGACTGGCTTATTTTCATGACAATCAGCTACTGCATCAGCCTGATTCTTTTTTCTTTGAAATCCAAAATAGATGATAGAGAATCGTTTCATGGCGTTCATGTGGATTCTGTGTTAAGCAAAATGCTTTCAAATCAGCACAGTAGCTACTGTCCAAGGAAATTGCATCTTTATCCCTATAAGTGAAGTTCAGACTGTTTTCACCACATATGGAGGGAATGCTGTGAGATCTCCCTTCTTTAACGCCTTGAAGTTACCACACCTTTAGTTATCAGAACTCATCTAGACAACAAGTACTGGCTGGCTGCACCTATCTGGCTAAGAGTAGTGGCTAACATAATGTTAGCTATTAAAATTGGCCATTTTATTCACCAAAAGGACTTTACATTGCTTGTTACAAACAAACATGTTAAGAGTCACGAATATAACCATCAACTGCTGTCACACTCCTCTTGGCACACGTTTCCCATTTCACAAAGCTGCAGTCCATAGTGCTCCGCTAGCAACTCTCAGTTCGCCATTAGCCAAAGCCATCAGTTGGCTATTGGTGCTGCTGGGTCAAAGATAAACAAAGTAAGCAACGAGAATAAGCAAATGGTCTAAAAACGAGTTACGCAACAATATGTTTATTTATGGTGAGAAAATAATAATATGGATTTTTTTTTATTATTATTATTTTTTTAAATGATGTGACCGTGTAGCCTTAGCTGCTTAATGGTAACGTTAGCCACTCTGCAGACTATTTGATTTGTAAGAGTTAAAAATTGCCAAAATGGCCCTCAAATAAGTGGCATTAGTGGTATTTTAGAGTACTTAAAAGACTTTGGTTGGGCTTTTGTTGTAGGTGTGAGATATTGAGCAAGAACATATTGTATCATTAGTGGCCATTGTTGCAAATAATATCCCCATTTGAAGAAAATTAACCAGGCTTCAGCTCACTTCACGTGCCCCGCTTGCCCTTTATAGAAAAATAATAGTTGTCCCTCGGTGGACATTGCAATCACATTAGCTGGTAAAGCCCTAGAAGGTTGGATCTCTTAGAAAATGAATCAAACTCAGCTTGAGGTGTGCAGCCGTTTGTGGTTAGATTGACCTTTAACTTTGCAGAGGACACAGAGAGCTACCAGCATCACTCATCCTGATTGTACAATTCTGATTAGCTTTCAATCAATGTTGTTAGGTTTTTTTCATCATTGTTATTATTACAATGTACACTAGTTTAAGTCATTTCCTTAGATTTATAGCCTGTGAGTTAGTGTGTTGGAAAATATGTTGGAAACTGGATTTTTTAAAAAATGAAAACCTTTACTTCTCCAATGACATTTGGACAGATTTTTCTAAGCCAGTTTACCACAACTTCCTAAATGATCCTCAAAAGGTAGAAGAGCCAATACCCATCCCTGGAGAATTAACAACATCCCTACGAGGCTGAGGCAGGGAGTCACTGTAATTAGGGGCTGTCAGTCCAGGAAGCAAAAACTAAATTTTGCTGATACACACACACTCCAGAAACCAAGCAATGCATGAACAATGTACTCATGTAGAAAGTCCAACCTTCTCTTACAACTAGACAAAAAGAAAATATTATTCTTTTTGAAGTTCTAGACATCAAACACTCAGTTTTGATCATCAAGCCCAACCAAACTGAGGTCTTTTTAACTGTGTGTGCGAAGTGAGCTTACAGTTCACCTCATAAAAGAGATTATTAATGTGCTCCCTCAGGTGATAAGTATTTGTTTTTCTCCTCGCGAATGCATCTTCACATCTTTGCAGTGTGTGTGTGTGTGTGCTCTTTGTAACAGTACAGTTTGTATGAATGGATGGAAATAGCTTGTTTTCTTGAAGTCACTGGTCTCTTCTGGAGAAATCCATGCATACACTTGCTTGTACCTTCATTCACTTTGTAAGATTTGCCCTTCATTTTTCATTTTTCCTGGCCCATTGTGGCATGTGTGTAGGTGTGCATGTGCACAGTTTTTTATCTACTGGTCCTGCTCTCATTTCATGCTTATGGCGCAAATCCCCATCTTCCCTTCCCTTCGCCGCCTTTCGCAATCTCAGTAATCAAATGCATTAGTATCAATATTGCATGGGGAAACGAGCTGAATTTCAAGCTTGACCATGTCAAAGTGGAAGTCCCTGATAGCCAGTGACTGCCGCCACTCAGTGGAAATTGTGCCGCCATTTTGGCTGTAATTACTTACGTTTGGCGACCGGTTAGTATCTTATATGATGGCCAGGGGAAAAAAGTTCTCGTTTCAAAATAGATTTACTGCCCATCAGTGACAGTAACCTAAAATGAGTGGACTTTGACACTGAGGTTGTCAGTTTGAAACGAAAAATAAGCAGCACTTTCTTTATGCATGTCTTTGTATGAATTTGCTTAAAGTTGTTTTACCTGTTAAATGTTAAATATTTTGATTCCACTAGAAGGCAGGAAGCCTTTTGATAATATTGTAAATGCTAGAACTCAAAATGCTTATGATTTACGTGTTGGTAAGTATAGTAACAACATGGACATCTCATTGGAGTTGCACTTAATGAATATAAGTCAATTGTTCACTCACCTTTGAAATCTCAACTTTGAGGTTCCTAATGCTGAAGTGGACACTCAGGAGTTGTAAATTTGGTACTTTACTATAAGGCAACCTGATAATAAAGTAGTTATTCAATGAAAAGTCCATGACTTTAGGCTAATGAAACTGCCATCCATATTGTGCCAGTGAGAATCTGAAGATACGATATTGTTGTCACAATCTTTGCTGCTGATGATGATTTCAAGACAGCCAACAGTTCATCAAAAGTTATTGTGGTGGGGTAGCGCCACACAGCATTAAGTTACAATTGCTAGTAGTGGTACTCGAATAGGTAGTGCTTTTACTTTTCCAATGTTCGTCTATGCAAGCTTAATAATCACTAATGATTGCTAATTAGCCCGATTTTCCCAAGAAATAAGTAAGCTGTTGCAGTCACCCAGTCATATGGAAATCTGCTAAACATGACCATTAGCAGTTTCCTCTCGATCACAGCCTATAATATAGAAGCAGCTGAGGTAATGGTGAAGGTTTATCAATCGATTGGCCTCCCTGCTAGCATTACCAGAATGCTAAATACTCTCTGTCCGTTTTGAGAGTGAAAGTGATGAATGCTTTTAGCAAGAGCTGGCAGGTTTTCCCATGGAGGTGCTAATAGCATGAGAAGAAGCTGTGCTTTCCATATCACATCGGCCCTTTTTTTCCCCCATCTTCTGTTTGCAGTTCAGAAATGACAGCAGCATTGAGCTGCATAAACAGTGTGTATGGTTCAACTGGAGCCCACACATGACGTCAGGTTATGTTTGGTGAGGCCGTTCAACAACAATAGCTGTTGTAATTGTGTTGTGAAGTTCATATAGCAACCAAAGGTGGAGATAGAAAGCCATGCCCTAAGGGGTGGGCCATAAATCATAAGGCATCTTGTGAGCGATAGAGTAATTCCTACAAGCATGGCAAGATTCCCTCTACCTACACCAATGTTTACAGTCTGAACAATAGAGCTATCATCCAGAAGTCCCCTATACAATTTGATACTCCCCTTTTCTCTATATTCTGTTCTTCTCTCTGCTCTCACCAGTGACATCACCCTCCAGGCCAAGAAAAAAGAAAATAACAAGCAAGGACACGGATGTTGGTTGTGTGTGTATAGTATTGTGTTGAAAGATGAGCTGAGCTTCTGAAAGACACCCACTCATTTCTGATGTAGCTTCGTCACAAAAGACCTATTGTTGATCGCTCCTTTTGTGTTTTCGTAAGTGTGCATGTGTCAGATCTTCTTGAATTACACTGTTTGAACTACATATGTTAAAAAAATTATTTGTGTTTCGAGGATAGCAACTTTATACTGTATGGTTGCGTTTGTGTCATATAGGCCTATGGGTTTTCCTGTATGTGTTTGTGGCATTATTTTAAGTGTGCCTGCTGCTGCGTGTGTCTGTCTCGTTCATCCAGCCAGTTGAAGAACGTGGTCCAGTAGCTGTGAAGGGTGGGGTGCTTGTATACGCCTGCTGTCTGAGGTGCTTGGTTACACTGCAATTAGCTGCGGTTTTCTGCTGCTCAGAAGGCCGCAGTCACAAATCCAGCCCCGTAAAACAGCAGCATGAATTTACTTTTCAATGCCTCTGACACATAAGCAGCTTCATGTAGTTGGCATAATTACGCCACTCCTTTGTTTCCTTCGTTGTTCTACTCCAGATAACATGATATTATGAAAAAGGTTTTATACATAGTTATGGAAGTGAGGTAGCTCCTATGTTCTGACTCTACATCCCTCTGGAGTTGGCCCGTTAAGTTGTCTGTCACTTTGTTTTAGCCAATGTGCTTCTGATCCTGATTGCATCTGAATGATAGAGACTGTAACTGTCAATCAGTTATGCTATTTTTGACGTACATTCAGTTCACATTTCAGTCACTGACAGTTGCAAAAGCAACTTGCAGCGAGTTAGCAGGTAAGGTTTTATGAGGTGTTCAGGGACAGTTTCAAAGAGACTGTTTCATGGATCAAAACTGTTGACACAATGTTATCTTAACGTTGTAGGTTACCTGGACAAAAAGTTGCTTCAGGGCATCCACTATTGCCACAGTTGGTATTATACAGTACCCTGTTAACCACCCAGTGTGCAGGTAATTAATCTCACTTCTAAAGAGTCGCCATCACCTCTCATGTAGGCTCAGCTGAGTAGCATCCCCGGAGCTGGGAGGAATGTCTTGCACAAGGACACTAAAGCGGGGCAGATGCTTGCTGACACAGTCTTGAACATGGGCTGTCCTTTGATCTGGGTCCTCTGAGAATGGACAGTTTTGTGTTACAGCTTGATTGCTGGGACGCCAGTGCTCTTTGTTGACCTTGAGCAAGACCCGGCACCTCTTTAAAGCTTACCTGCTCGCTCATCTTGATGTAAAATACTGCGGATAAGGGTGTCAGCTGAACAGCATACAAGTCAAAAAAAAGAAAGAAAGAAACTGACAAACTCATTACATTCATGTCATGGATCTCTCTCACTTCTCTCTTTCTTTGTCTCTTTATTCACGTCTTCTTAATTAAAGACTATGTATAACTACTTGGCGGTGGCTCTGTGCTGCACCAGACATATCAATGAGAGAAATTGTGTGTGGGTGTCCGTGTGTGTGTGTGTGTGTGTGTGTGTGTGTGTGTGTGTGTGTGTGTGTGTGTGTGTGTGTGTGTGTGTGTGGTGGGAGGCGTCCCCGGTCCCTCTGTGTAGCTTGGGGGATTAATGGCAATTTGACTAAAACAAAGAGACGGTGCCTGGAATATCATTGGGTGCCTGTGTAATTACAAGGCAATGAGATAAGCAAATAATGACAAGATCAGGCGATTAGGAAGGAAAAAAAAAAAGAACGAAAACAGTGACTCCCCTGCTAATTAAGGGATGTGAGAAGACGCTGGTTGCGAGATGGGGAGGTTACAGGGTTTGGGGTAGGTGACACTTTGCTTCCAGTAGTGTCACCATTACCTTCCTTCCTTCCTACTTAGCAAAAGTCTTGTCCTGTTGATGTGGGCAGGACCATCACCTTTTCACTGCAAGTGGCTCTGGCTGCCAACATGCTGTCAGATGCTCAGAAGTAATAGCATGTAGTTTGGCACCATTTTATCTAGGCCTTTTTGTTCCACCTCGAACTGTTGCAACAATGAAACAATTGCATGGTGCTGCGTCACTGTCATAGTATGTGAATGCTAAATATTACTTTTCCTTACATCTGTTGGGTGTTTTTGAGGTGTCCATTGTAGAAAATGTATTGTGTTTGTGATCTGATCCCAGATACAAATGTTTGAGTGAACAACAGACTGAAGGCCAAACTCATAAAAAAGTTCCTAACAAAAACTTCTTCTTTCTTTTTATAGAGTGCCAAGCCGTCCTGCGTGAAGACCCCAACCTTCCCTTCGCAGTCGGGGCCTCGGCTCTCCAGCCAGGTCAAAGATCAGTCCCGCCCCACCCCTCCCTGTCCCCCTTTCCCCACTGGAGCCAAGATGGCCACCAGCGGTGCCCCTCGCCTCTCCTTGCCACTCCTGCTGCCTGTCACCACTCTGCTGCTATCACTGCTGCTCACCGGCTCCCACGCCTTATGTAAGTACCAAAAAACTGACTGGCCATCCTACTACTGATAACTTCTCAGCTTTCCTGTGTAGTGCCCTTTAGAGGTTCAAAATTCATATCTGATGCATGGGTTAGAAACAGGGACATAGCAGAAAGATGGAGGATGGCAACTTATCTTTGGCGAGCATTTCTTTTCTTTCATAGATACTTGAGCTGCTTGGTGCTGCTCTTCTTGTCAGTTAGCCTTTGGTGAGCCTGTGAAGGCATGTATTTCTCTCTTAAATTGTTGATATCTTATCTGGCAAAGGCTGTCTTCATCTCCAATGGGTCTGTTGTTTATTGACTGCCTCTGAGTCTGCCTCAGCCAAAAAAAAAGAAGAAGAAAAAAAGAATTTCACTGCAATGTCAAAAGTTAAGTTTGACTTCTAAGACTAACTGTCATTTTTACATCTGCATTTGTATTTGTATTGCACTTAATATGGGTGAACATGTAGGGCCTCAGTGCTTTTGTAGCTGTTTATAGGCATGTTCTCTGTTGAAAAGACTGAACATGTGACTTTTCAGCCATCAGATTGTTCTGTGATACCGATCAGAAACCCAGATAATGTTAAAGCATGGGTATCTAGAAATATTTACCATGTAGACATGATGGTTGTCCGTATAAATTGTCCTCCATAATTTCCCATGGTAGTAACAGAGGAACGTCAGTAGTCTCTTATCCCACCCGTCAACTCCTGCTTAGGATTTGTTCTGCACCATTTCCCCGTTAAGATGGGCTTAGAGCAGCATTAAGGAGACAAAACAAAGAGGAGGCTCTGCAGAGAAATAGAACAAGAGTGATGGCGAGGTGGGGAAGCTCCCCCTTGGGTTTGCATTGTTTGTAAATCCTGCGTGTGTTTGTGTGAGCGTGTGTGTGTGTGGGTGTGTGTGTGCGTGGGTAAGTATGTTGGTGAGTTTGTGAAAGAATTATATATGTATGGCGTGGTGAATGTGTGTATGTCTGTAGGTCGTTGTGAGCGTGTGTGTTGGAGTGTGTGCGTGACAAGTTATACATACACTGCATGCGACATGTACATGGTGTGTGTACAAATTTACTGCAGTGTTTTTGTCTCTGTGTTGTATCTGTGTGCGTTATGGTATTGTCTCATTTTGATTATAACCACCATTTAAGAAAAAAGTACATTTAGGGGAAAAAAAATAATTATTAACTAGTTCTAGAACAAGTTTCTTAACATGGCTGTTAAATAAAATGAACTTCTACCAAAATAACATGAATACAGACACCTGACATTAGTTATATTTTTAGGTGTAAACAAACTGCAGAACTCGATGAAATCCGCAAAAACTTAATGAAATGAGGAAGAGCTGAACAAAGAGACCGAATCCATCAAAGACTAAAAATACATCTTTAAATGGCATTTTAGAATAAAATTAAAGTATAACGGATTCAGCCATGTGTGGCATTTCAGGCATACTATTTAACAGTCTAGGTGTCACAAACAAATTGTGGGGAAATTGAGACAGTTTCTGTGTATCTTAGGTAATTTGCAAGACAATTTCCATTTTTCGCCTTATTCCCTCTGTCTGTCTTTTCGCTCGTCTCAGTTTCTGACATTCAGTGAGCGCCTTCTCAGCGGTTCAAGATAACAGGAGGGCTTGATTTTTCTCATGTTGCAACGGAGTTGTCTACTTTTGATTGCATGGTGGTTTGAGTGTCTGGTAGCATAATTTAAGTGTCTTTCAGCTCAGCTGGCTGAAAACATCTGAAATTGCACTCAGACAGATGTCAAACAGATGTCTTTGTTCTCGTCCTGTGTGTCTTTTCTGTCTCACCGATGGAAAGGCCACACACTCATTTTCCCAATTAAAAGTGAACGCTCCTCGTCTTAACATGATGCGTGTTAAGACAGTTCTCCACTGTGTCAGGACTCAGTTTCCCTCCTCCACTGGAACCTATTCCTCTGCTTGCTCGCCCTGGTTTAAATAACATTCAGTGCAATCTGCTTCATCTTTGATTGAGATTAGCTTGCCCTCTCTCTCTCTCTGTCTCTCTCTCGCTCTCTCTCTCTCTCTCTCTCTCTCTCTCTCTCTCTCTCTCGCTCTCTCTCTCTCTCTCTCTCTCTCTCTCTCTTACACACACACACACACACACACACACACACACACACACACACAGAAATACACTAGCAGCAGGGCTCTCTCCCCATCTGTCAGTATTGCCAGTCTTTGTCTGCTCTGCCTGTGGATATGATGGCTGTTTTTGTCAAGCTCTCTCACTCTTTCTTATTGTCTCTTGCTCATGTTCACACTTATGTTATTTTTCTTGTCTTGCCCCTGCCTGGCCACACACACAGACACACACACAGACACAGACACACACACGTCTCACACACTCCCTTGCTCTTCTTTCTCATCTCTTTTGGGGTCACACAGCGTTGCCTCACCATTATGCCTGGAAATATATGCACACACTCACAGATTAGCTCTCTCTGATTGTCTTTCACACCCACAAGCACAACCACACACACACACACACACACACACACACACACACACAGACACACAGCCCAGTGGTGTAGTCGCTCAAGTAAAATCACTCACACCTGGTGGACTGCAAAGACGGGGCCAAAGACACCAACCTCCACCTCATATCAACACTTTCTTTCTCTCTCTCTCTCTCTCTCTCTCTCTCTCTCTCTCTCTCTCTCTCTCTCTCTCACACACACACACACACACACACACACAAACACGGTGCATGCCACTCTTTGCAAATGAGAATCAGCTGAAAGCATGATGTCATCCCTTCCTCTCATATCCCTCCCTTTCTCTGTCTCTCTCTCTCTCTCCCTCCCTCCCTCCCTCCCTCTCTCTCTCTCTCTCTCTCTCTCTCTCTCTCTCTCTGCCCTCCATCCCTTTCCATTTACACTCATAAATCACTGTGAGAAGGAGACAGTTTTAATCAAAAGAGAAAGAAAGATGGCTCAATAAATCCCGCCACCCATACTGTAATAATGCATGACTCCCTGTTTGTGTGTGTCTATATTTGTCTGCATGTTTGCATGAAACATGTACGTAGGTGCATACGTATGTGTGTGCGTGTGAGTGTGTGTGCACAGGCTGCATTATTCTAATGTGTGGTGTGTCATCTGAGCTTTGTCATAGGTGACTGTGGCATATTGAGTGAGTACATGTATAATATTTTTTGTAGCACAGCTATAAAACTAGATGGGAGTGTCATGCATTTGCTTTATGACAAAAACCTAAAGTAATTGTGTTAACATGCGATATTCATACATATTTTGATTATTTGTTTGGGCCTTTCAGCTCAAAGGCCTGTCTTCTAACAGGCCATAAAAATAATAATTTAAAGAATGTACAAATGTGCCTTGTAGACAGACATTCAACACAAACAATATTGAAATGATTAAAACAAATATTTAGTCAACACAGCTTTATTGTCTCATACTCACACTTGCAAACACCAAGTGGCAATAACAGTAATAATACTTTGCTAGCAACAGCAAGCTATCACCATGCAGTGTGCGTGCAGCCATGTTTTTTGCTCCAAAACATTTACAAGCATACAAGTGCATCCTTTATTTTTTATCAAAGCATTATCAAAGTTATTTTCTATCATTGGACATTAACTGGCAATTGTTTTGAAAGTGGAAATTAAGTCAACTATTTATAGAATTTATGCAAAATTGCAGCCCAGGGTGCTTTTTAGTAATGATTAAAGGCGGGGGGGGAAGCATCAAAACAAAGACCCACTGCCACTGAAAGCTGTAAGTGTGAAATATACACCAGTATGTTAGACAGTACTGGTTAAAAGAACTGAATCCAGCCCAGAAGCCAAAAGGTATGTTTCATTTTTTTACTTCAACCATCAAAAGGTTGCGTTTCTGACATTGTCAGGGAGACTGATTAAAAATTTCTCAGTGAATATTGAAACTGGAGATAATTACTGAAGTTATTAGACGTATGAATACCATCTTGTAATATTAGTTTTTTGATTTATGAGCTGTGGGGTGACAGAGTTGCCATGGCGTTAACCATTTCCTTTGCACAAAAAAGTGGCCACACACACACACGCACACACATACACACATCACCAGACACCAGTGTTCGGGGCCCCGGACTCCAACAGCTCTGCTGCTATTAACACTTCCCATTATGACGACCCCTCAGTTTTGTCACTGGTTATTCAAACCTGATGTTTTAATAGGCCTAAGTTCATATTTGCCTCCCTGAATGATGAAAATAATCACTTTTATTGAGTTCAGTTTTTGGACAGTGAGACAGGGTTATTTGGTATTTTTTCTGGCCTTTCACCTCCTCCTCACGTCTTCTTTCTCCTTTCTTTTGGCCTTTCAGAGCCTTCAACAGTAGCATTTTTGGCAAAATACTCGTAATAGTAATTGGCCTGAACTCACAATGACGGGGTGAGGGGTGTTCAATTATTTATGTTCCTTTGGAGGTGCCATTTTGAAAAAAAATGAAACCCCTCAGTGGAGCCATTATTTACTTGTTCTTGTTCGCTGCATTGTTGTTTGTTTCTCCTCTTTTCTCTCTATTGCTCGGTCTTTCCTCCCCCCCCCCCCCCCCCCCACCCCACTCCTTATCTTTTCCAGTCAAATTATGTTTGAGCCAGCAGTGTCAAGTTAATTCTGTCAAATTCAATTTTATGTGCACCCTGCTGTTGCATGCTTGGCCCCATCATGCTTCACTCGAGACACAGTTTTTCTCTCAAATGAGAAGAAAACAAGTTAATTTTTAATTGTGTTGCAGGCATGAATCCCTGCCTCAAGTAGCCTGTTGGTGCTGTCTGCATCCTGAAGGATGTTATAGGCTGAATTCTCATAGCTGTGCACTTACAAATGCTAGAGGGAAACAATATGATGTAGTGGTGTAATGAAATGATCTTTCCCAGTGTGCTTTGGAAAGACTTCAAACCCCCTGCCTTTGCATTCACTATAAAGTCAAGCTATTGCCACTTATTGCATGTTTTTTATGCACATTGTATGTTCTCTTAGTGCACGTGTGGTCAAAGTGCCTGCTTGCTGGACACGTATTAATGTTTTGCCATGCAACAAGCACAGTGTAGCTCAATACAGCATACATTTTCTCCCCTATCAAACTAGCTTTGAAAGATGAAACATAGTGGTAATAATACAAGAAATAATCCATTCATGGTAATTTATTTTATTGAAATGTGCCTCTAAAAGCACAGTATTGGTCAGAACAATTGATCAAATAGCTGTCCTCCAAGCTTGCAGCCACAGCGTGGGTGATGCCTATATCTCTTCTTTTTTGCCTTCATCTCTCTTTCTCAGTCTCTTTTCAGTAACACGCTCCAGTCGTTTGAACGATGTTATATGCACTCAGTTTGACAGAACAATACGAGTGATTGAAGTGCGTGAAAAGTGCTATCCCTCAATGTTTTTTTTTTTTTTTCCAGCCGGCAGAAAGAAAATTCTACACACCACAAGGTGGCTTTTAAAATTGCCTCCTTTGATGAGCAAGTTTAGATCTTCAAAGGTTTTTGAATCCCCCCCAAAGAAAGATACTCCTTGATGCCTGTTGGTCCGATAATTTTTCAGACCTTCTTTCTCAGACTGCACAGGTGGGGACTTTACCTTGCGTGTGGCTTTACTTGAATGGAGAGAAAGATACAGTGACTGTTTCTCAGTGAACGTTTGATTTTCAGTGGAGAGATAGAAGATTGCTTTGTCTCCATTTTCTTTATTCTCTTGTTCTTTGTTTTGATCAGACCTATAACACCTTTTGCAATCGTAGGTGTCCTCTTCATTTAATGAGCCAACAAGTGTCAATTTCCTCAAGTGAGTCTCTAAATGACACAAAATTGTTCCCATTTCACCTCCTCAGCATGCGCTCTATGGCAAATTTGAAATAAGACACACACTTAAGCGTAAATTCCCCCCTTTCTCTCTGAGGAATCAAGCCTATTTATTTCCAATGGGCAGAAGAATACTTAGTGTCTTTGGCTTTTTTTTTTTTTTAGCTCTCAACAATGGTTTCAGTGGGACCAATTTGTGCTTATTACGAGTGTGCCACTCTTTTTAGAAATGCTGCTTCGCTCTGACAGCAGTGTGGTCAGGCAAAGTTTTTCACCTCTGGGTACTAACACTCCAGAACTTATTTTATTCTGGATTCCCACATCCTGCCACAAGTCCCTCACGGACTGCAAAGCCTGAGCCCTGCAAGTTTGTTTGGAGTGCAGTCGACATAGATGGCACACTGTATGACGCAGTGGGGAAGGGTTTGCACAAAAACGTCAGGCCTTCACGCATTGCATGTACTGCTGAGCCAAAAAAATATGTGTTTTCTTAAAACAAGTGAATTTCCTAATGGTGTAACATAATTTCACTTCTTGGCGGTGGAAATTGCTTTGTGAATTGTCTTGAAATATGTGCTTTAAAGTTTTTCTCTCCACTTGTATCAAAATAATATCACTTGTTTTGTGAAAGCGCTTCAAATTGTATTCAAATATGTTATATTATCCCACCTCTTTATCAAAATGTGGAAAGGAGAACATGATTTTTGAGGTTACAAGATGGACAATTTTCTGCTGTGGGAACTGGCTGTACAATCCAGGCGGCTTTGTGAATCATTACGTCGACAACTGCTTGGCACCCCCAGCTGCCCCAAGAGCAAATCCCAATTAGCCTTTCTTCCTTATATTTTAATTGGAAAAGCAACTGTTTCATTAACCCTCAAGCTTGCGCAGCTAAGGTAAGGGTTACGTAGGAATGGAGCCTGACCCAAGCATGCCCTTTGGATAAAGCTACAGCTGAGATAAGTTCCGTCTGTAATTTTTTTTTCATCCTGACTGGCAGAGCATGAATACTATTTGAAGCACGCATTCAATTTCATTCACATCTACCCAGCACAATCATAGCACTACACAATATTCCCCTTCTCATCACTATTATGAGCTCCGTGTACTGCTCAAGAGCGCTTTAGCAACATATGAAGGGGAAGTGAAGGTGCTTGTCCTTGAATTCTCTAATTTTCAGTTTATAAAAGGTGCTACATATTTCTACAGCTGCTGCTAGGTCTAGCTGGTGTTATTTCTTGGAAATCTGATATGTAGATCTCGTATCAGGCACCAAATTGTTCACTGAATGACTGAAGATGTGTTTAGCCTTGCTGTTAAAGATCCTCACCTCCTCATCTTCTGGGTTGACTTATGATGATGCCACAAAGTTGTCCGTCTTTACTTGCAAATATTTTTCCCAGCAGTGAATGGCTACAGACTGACCAACTTATTTTCTCTCCTTTTGCCTGTTTTCCTGCCTGGGTCAAGTTTTCTGCAGCAGTCTGCAGGTCTCTGTTGGCAGCGACCTTGTGTGGAAAAACCTCCAGACAAGACAAAGCAAGACGGGTTTTAAGGCTTGGTTTCCATAGTGATGAGGCTTGCCTAGTCAGCCTGTGAGAACTGGTCCTGATTGATAGGGCTTGGTTATTTGGGCCTGGAGGGTGTGTGGTGTGTGTGTGAGAGAGCATGCATGTGTCTGTATGTTTTTGTGTTTGCTGTTTAATCCATTTGGTTTAATCAATCTGTCAATCCATCTATCCCTGCATCAGTATACCAATACGTGTGTGTGTGTGTGTGTGTGTGTGTGTGTGTGTGTGTGTGTGTGTGTGTGTGTGCTGATAAAGGCTGGTAAGGTTTTAAGTCCAGGTCTAGGCCTGATGGACAGACAGCTCTAGCAGCATGGCGTCCTGCTGAGTCTTTTGGATAGCTGTTAGGCGGATACTGGAAGCTAGTAAAATCTGCACACCTCAGGAGTACAGATGGCTGTAGTTCAATGTCAGCAACATTTCGCTGCTAGTCTACTCGAGTTGGTTTATTACCACTCAACAGCAGCAACAACTTTAAAAGTTTAGAAATGCCTCAAAGCAAATAATATTTCAATCAGTAGAAACTGTGCAGGGTTAGGGCAACATGAAAAAGATGGACGTTATGAAGATGTTGGGATGACAAACTGACTCAGTCTCTGGTCCACCGGTTGTTTTGTTTTTCCAAAAGAGTCTGTCAGGACAGTGTGTGTGTATCATGTGTCTGCTGTTTGGTTAATACGAAAATTAAGTTTAATCTCTGGCAGGATTAACTCAGCAAATCACCTTTAAATCAGTAACACACAGTTGTTCATATTGCACTCATCCACTTAGTACCAAAAAAGACACAAGAATATCTGTCAGTGTGTTTTGTTGAGATAAAGTGGCTGTGAGTGGGATGAAAATACATGGAATAAGTTATGTGCATTTAACTCGTGGCTCGTATCCAGAGCGACTATGTGTACAACAGTAAAAAACATTTTAAATGGAAGTCATGCTCATCTGCATCCTCACCTTGATTACACCCTCTCCCCACATGAGTGACAGGAGAAAGTGGAATTACTTTGCTTGTAGTAGTACCTTTAACAGTACCAAAAGGTCTCTGTGCTGATCCTATTTGTAGCAAGATGGATAACAAGTGCCCTTTTCCCAATTCTCTGCCTTTCTCTGCAAATCACTGAATGGCCACGCATCATTTTGTCTCCCACTTTGCTAATTCAGTGGATAATGGCTCCTATTTATGACTCAGGAAGCTTTTCTCCATCAATTACTGTATTAGTCATAAAGCCAGTCCCCTCCCTCCTCTTACACCCCCTTACCAAATGACAACAGTAAAGCACTGTAAATGGAGCCATCTCATATTCACATACCCACCTCCCACTCTCCACCACTTTATAATCACAATGCTGGTGGGTTCTGTCTTATCAGGTCCAACAGAGGTAGCGGCCAGTAGCAGGTGGTTGCTGTATTAGCTAAACAAGCGTCTCTGTGCACAGTGTGAGGGGTTTTTTTTCCCCTCCTGCTAGCCGGTCGTGTTTGCGTGGATCTGTTCTATTCTTGGGGTCTTGTGAAGATAGTCGGGCCCCCATTGCTGGTTATTTTAACTCAGGCCATGTTCCCCTGCCAGGCAGATAAAGATGGGTCTTGTGTGCTTATCTGGCCACTGCTGTACCTCGGTCTGTTTGAGGGAAGCTTGGGGAATAGAGAGACACTTTGGTGGAAGGGACAAATGTCCACTGCGGGTGCAATGTCCTTTCAATGTCATCTCTGGTAACATAACACACACCGTTTGGTGGAGGCTTTAACACAAGGTACCTTCAAGCAAAAGAAATGTGTACATTTTTAAAAAAAAAGGTGAGACCAGTGGGAATCAAACCTCCAAAGCTCTGTGCACTGCGAACACAGGTATACACACACAGAAAGCAGAGGACATTTGAAAGTACATTTTATAGGAATGAATTAAAGATTTTCCACATTAAATTGTTCATCTTTGACTTACAATAAAACATTGTCTAACTGTAGAAAGGCCACTTTTATCGAGCAGATCTAAAGATGCCTGATGGTTAAAGGTGGTAAATGTAGCATTTTACTTTAATGCCACTTTAAAGGCATTATTACAAAAGAAATCAGTCCGCAGTATAATTACTGTAAATTAACGGCCAGCTTCTGCCAGATTCACAGTACATTTTGTACAATTTTACACTTATTTCACAGGAACTCAAATAGATTGCTGTATTTCACAAAGTTGCTTTGACACAGCAGATTTTTGCGTGTTTGATTCCCCACAACAGCCACAGTGCGTCAACTCCTTGTGTCCATGACATTGGGCCCAGTCAATGTGTGGAACATTGTGAATAAGCTTACCTGCTGATAAAATGGTGTGGACTATGTCATCACTCATTATGGGAATTTTAAAAAAAAAAAGCAGTATAAGCCCCAACATCGTTCAACCTTTTCTACCCTGCAATTACTGGCAACGTGGCAAGGTTCAGATTCTGAAAAAAGAAAGGCTCAAAGTCAACACTAACTGGCAGCAGAAGCCCAGAGGCACACAGCCGAGGAAAATTGAAAAAAAAGGTTAATTACGCTCATCAGGGTTCACGCAATCACACACTGCATACCTGTAGTAATTGTATTATAGTAGATATTCATGGGCCCATAGCCAGAGTTTCTACCCTTTACCAAACCTGGGTTGATGGAAGTTCAGTTAAATCTGCTACCTGAAGAATCTAAAGAAAGAGCAAAACCAGATGGAGCCCATGAGAGGGCCATCATGAGAGTGGGAGACAGCAGAGCTGAAAGTGAAACCTGTAGAAACTTTGTTTTGAACTAATATAATTATGTATAATTCTGTGGCTTGCAGTGATATCTGTCTTCAACTTCACTTTAAGTGGGCTGAAGGCACGTTCTGAAGGACGTCGTTAATCGCACATCTCCCATATGAAAGGGTTATTATCTCACCATAGTGAGCTTCTGTGTCTAAAAAGTGAAGCCAATGCAGAAGTGCCTTAAACCTGCATTGTTTCCTTATGAGTTCATGGTCTCAATCGCTAGTTTGAAATCCTCTTCAATACAGCATGGTGTTCATCTTGCAATTGATGGTCTCATTGAGAGTAAAATAGACCAGAAAGCATTTAGGGCGTGGCTACCTTTTCATTGTCACGCATGGCGTGTTCTCAGGTCCTCAGTCCGATCCAATCAGGATAGAGGTGTTGCAAATGCGTGTCCTCCCCAGCTCCACCCTCTTGTTCTAACTTTTGGTTGCGAAGATCCAAGATGGTGACAGCCATAATCCCAAACCCAGTGCTTCAAAATGGTTGCCCACAAACCATTTATCGGCGTCACGGTTGCCATGTCCACTATTTATTGCTACAGTCGATGTCTCTCACATCCTTTTGCTGTCTCTCCTCTAGCAAACCAGCTTCCAGGTTTATTTTACTTTACCATCTTTTCTTCAGATATGGAGACTTTCTTAACATTCCTCTCATGCTTATTGAATGTTGCTTTAGACACGAGCACCAGTGTAGATTTAAGTGTTAAAAATCAGACTTGTGTTGCTCACATTGATCAGCGCACAGTGTAAATATCTTCTCCTCTTATCTATTTGATACAAAACAAGTCATGTTTTCATGCAACAATTTAAAAAAAAACGGCAAAAAAACTACAAATGATAAGAGGAACAACGGAGAAAAATTCCGTCCCCCTTCACATCATCCCTTCTAGTCCCTGGACCTCCTGTCAC
The DNA here is from genome assembly GCF_051107435.1 of Chaetodon auriga. Taxonomy (NCBI): domain Eukaryota; kingdom Metazoa; phylum Chordata; class Actinopteri; order Chaetodontiformes; family Chaetodontidae; genus Chaetodon; species Chaetodon auriga. Next base: position 14,485,428 of record NC_135076.1, read on the forward strand.
TTCCTCCCCTCCTTTCTTCTCATTCTCTTTACCGCTGACCTCACCACCTCCACCTGCGCCCCCCCTTCCTGTCAACACCTAATGTGCCTTTCCTTTTCATTTCACCTCTTTTTCAGCTTTCTCTAAACCTTCCCGAGGAAATGTTGAAAACCATATACAGTAAATTATGAGAAAATCCTGCATCTGTCAGGAGTTAAATTCAGGCTGACATGCAGGCAGACACATTCATTGTACATCTCTCTCATCCTGTGAAGCAAGAGAGGAGGAGAGGGAAAGGCGACTGGGTGGAAATGTCGAACGGTTCAGGGGAAAACTAATCAAAGAGTGCTGGCCTTCAGCAGAACCACTGCCACAGGCCTGCTCTGTGTAAATCCCTCCTCTGTCTCGACAGAGGGCACATTGTAAGGGGAGGTCAAATGCAGAGGAGCTGTGTTGTGTAAAGCTGTGTTGTGTAGTTTCAGAAGGGAAACTGCGAGTGTAAAATGCCAAAAGGGATCATTGTATGCACCAGTCAAATAAAGTAAGCCTGGTCCTTGAAGCTAGAGAAAAGCTGCTGTGCTCGTATCATCCTACATTAGTATATGTATGTATTTATATATTGTGAAAAGTACAGTAGATAGGGATTTATTTTTGACTGTCATTTCTTGAGTCATTTCTTACACGTATAATCTTGTTTGAAGGTTGGATTTGTTCGGCATCCACTTAATGATGCGTTTTAAATCACATATGCCACAGGTGGAAAACACCTCCTGAGCTCATGCTCGAGTTTTGCCTTTTCCCAGAGAGGACTTGTTTGGAAGATCAAAAAGTTACAACGGCGCATAACGACAACCTCTCGAGAAATGTGACTTCAACGGGGGTTATTTGAACAGATGTAGAGTGAGATTTAAAGAGGGCTAAGAAATTTTTTTAAAGGATGCAACAATCAATACACTTTCATTTGACCATCAGAAGGCCGGGAATCAATATTTCCAGCATCAAAATGATTGCACAGCCCTTTAATACTTGGTATAAAAGTGGAAGAGTTTCATCCCTGCCCTTTGGCTGATTTATTTAGCTCAGCGTGTTGTCTGTCAATGTCCACCACTAAGAAGGATGTTTTATCATATATGACAATTTCATACACATTTGCCATCAAGTCAGCACTTGAATTCAAAAGGCTTACATTACTGTGTGCAGAGTGGAAATTACTATCATTTAATCCTGGCAGGGTAGTTAGTGTCACGCTCTACCCCCTCGGCTCCATATGCCCCAGATTACCCAAGAAAAAAATGGGCAAAAAAGGAGATAAAAATCAAGAAAGAGTCTGCTCATCGGCAGGTGAGCAACTCTGACTGCCGCCTGTACTCTGAAAAAAAGAAACATGATATTACAGCAGCGATAGTTTTCTGTTGAAAGCTTTTTTTTTTTTAATCTTCATTTGACCATGGACAGCATAATGAGCACATATGCTTGCTTTCAGCAATAGTCGTGCATTCACAGACATCTAAGCTCATAAAATCAAGGTTAAGCATGTCTCACTCACACTGGCACACACACTCGTAAGCAGGATGTGTGTAAGAGAGGCTATTCGAATTGACAAAAGCCAGCTGGTTGCGGGAAATTGTGGAAACTTATTTGGAGATTAACTGGCCACCAAACACTAGTTGAGCCAGTTTGTGTATCTTGGCGTAATATTTGCATCAGAAATATTTGGCTCGTTAGTTGCAGGCGGTGAGATTAACTTTGCATGCAGTGCCTCCGCTTTCCTGTAGCAGTACACTCACCCCTCTTCTTTTCCGCTCCCTTGTCCTACACTATTTCTCCTTGCCTCGTTCTCTCTAAAATACCCGCTCTCCATCTCTCTTTACCCGATAATGAATGCAGGAGCACTCCTTTATATGTGTTTAGCAGTGCCTGGAGACTGGTGTCGGCCCATGGTCCCTTAATTATTAATTTGACGTTATGCGCTGGCCGTTTGATCATCCCCACATATCTGTATGATGCAGATTTAACGAGTTCCCCAGGACTCTGTTTTCTCTCTCTCCCTCTCTTTCTATCAGGCTTGTTGTCTTGAACCTCCTGCAAACACGGCATCAGTGAAAACCCCCACCACAAAAATAACTAACTTTTGATGGACAGTTTAATCAAAGGGTCTCAGTTCTGAGTGTATAAAATTTTAGTACGTGTGGTCCAAGTGAGAATTAAACCACTGATTGTGGCTTTGTCAACGCTATAGTTTATTAGATAGGAAAATGAGTCTCACTGTTGAACACAGGCAAATTAAAAGAAAAACTCGCTGTTACAGCTTCATCTTCATGATGTCCTTTTCTGAGGGTCTGCTACTGGTCGTGTGCCAACACAATTTCCCTGTAGAGTTATATTTTTGAGCTACCAGTCATCAGCCCCTTGGCACAACCTCAACATATAAATTCACAGCGCCGTGATCTACACACAGAGCTACACGCCACTGAAATTGGGTTTACTAGATGAGGAAAGGCACGGGACTTTACTTCAACCAAGTGTTTACTGCAGGGTGCGATTGCAAATGACCCTGTGGTTAAACAGCCTGCCTTGTCTCAAAAAAGCAACAGGTTCAATGGCCAAATCCCAAGTTTCCTAACTGCTGTCCACTGTTGCTTTGATGTTGATACATCACTATGGAGATTATGAGCTGTGTGTCTGTCTGTCTGTCTGTCTATTTATTTCGAGTCTCTCCAAAGCTCAAACTAGCTGTCTGCCTTACTTCTCTCTGCTGCAGACTACAGTGTGTGTGGGTGTGTGGTACACAGAGAGGATAAGATACAGAGGGGGGTTGCAAGAAAAGGCTAGTGTGGGTTTCGTCTTACGGCTTGTGCTAATGCCTTTCTTTCTTTCTCTTCTCTCCCTCTCTCCTCCCTCGTCTTCCTTGCTCCCTAGCACCACCACGGTTCACTAAAGTTCCCGTCGACCAGATTGGTGTCTCAGGGGGCGTGGTCTCCTTTGTGTGCCAGGCGACGGGCGACCCCAAGCCGAGGGTTAGCTGGAACAAGAAAGGCAAGAAGGTCAACTCCCAGCGCATAGAGGTGAGTCAGTGAGCACTGCTGCACTCTTCAGGTGAGGAGGGCAATGTTCTTGTTACTGCACTGTACCAAGTCACTGTTATGCATCAAAAAATATGTATATTTCACTTTATAAATGATGTTCTTAGACGGGTTTTCGAAAGTTGTCTTAAAAAATGTATTCGGCTATTTAAAATTAGATTTGTAAAATGACGGAAATGGTTCTTGAAGTGCTTGTCAGTAAGCATTAAATTCAAAAACGTACTCCTACTGAAAGATTTTGGTGTTGTGTAAAGTATTATCAAATTAGAGAAAAAGTCCACTGCCAATATTTTAGACTACATAGGAAACTAAGTTACAGTCTTACAGTCATTTAATATACTGCTACGTTACTGTTCAGCCATATAGACCACTTCAAGGCCCTGGGCTGTTAAAACATAACGCTCAAATGATGTTAGCCCCCACTTTCCACTATTTTTTTTAAAGCTTTTTCACCACGTTCACATTCCAAGCACAGTTTTCTACTGTAGTTTGGTCCCCAGGCCCTTTTCATTTGCTTTCTTCACCCCCAGATTTCATAAATAGTTCCAGACAACAACTACCAATCTTTTCATGGACTGGCTTGCTAACCTCTGAGCAATGTGCAGGTCCACCATTAGCCACAGTTGCCCAGTAATGCAATGCAAAGTCCTCCCATTCCTCCCGCTCTGTCCTCTTTGCACTTGACTGACTCTGCTGTTGTCACATTCTTGTTTCCAGTCCTGGGTTTGTTTTTTTTCCTGCATACAGCCCTGTCTGTGTGAATGCGTCTGTCTGTGCGTTATTCATGATGTTTGTTGTTCAGTCCTCGGCAGGCGTCCCAGATGGCATCTCTGAAAGTCTTGATTGATGCTCAGTGTCTCTTAATTAAAAAGTTGCTTTCGTTAACAACAACGGCAGTGCACAGAGATAGACATGCACACACTGCAGCATGAAGACAACCACAGGGGAGGGGGCTAAAAGGCAAAAAATTGACAACATCAACAGGAGGAGAAGCAGTATCTCAACGGAGGACAAAATAAAAAGACGAGTTGTGTTTGCACGTTCTCTTCTTCTGCATGCTAAGTGGGAAACAAAGCCAAGGGCGTGAAGGAGCCCGCTAGAACGGACGCTTCCCTTCCTCCGTTTAGCATGAAATAAAAAAAAAAAAAATTGCAAAGGGGTTTGAAGTAGTTATGATTTTTTTCCTGTTTTACCCTCTAGGACAGCTGCTTTGATATTGATCACGATGCCGTGCTCTGCAGTGTTTTTAGCCTAATTAGCGGCTCAGCCCTGAGATGTGCAGCAGCGGAGCAGCAGGGCTGCTGAAGACTTGTACTTATATTTCAAAGTCATGCTTTGCTCAGAGATCTCAGCACTGAAGCCTTCATTGAGATGGTGTAAGCTCCTCTGAGGAGTGATAGATATTGGAGGAGTAGGTTTGCTACGAGACTGACAGGCAGGCTGACTGTCTTCTCTAACACTTCATCCATCCATCCAGATTAGCTTGGGAAATGACCAACTGTATTAAAAGCATGGGGTAATTGGTTCAGAAAAGCCACCATTTAAATTTTAGTCAGTTACCTACGCCTTGGGGTTCTGCTTCTTGCTGTGGGATACATGGCTGTTGGTGTGGTCCTCTTTTCATCAAAACTGCCCGTTAGCTACACCCACTGGCATTACATTTTAAAACAGAAGGACATTTAAAAGGTAGCCATTGAAGTAGACCTACTGTTTGTAGTGAGGGCACTATTAAGATGGATTTTGATGGATTTTCGAGTGGTTGAATTAAAGCTAAAAACTCAAGTTATTGGCAAGTCCAGGTTATTTCAGACATACTGTATTGTTCTTAACATTTCAAACATCAGGATGCTAATGGACAGTTAGTCCAAGTAAGGTCTGAATTGCTCTTAAGTAATATAAATAGTCTAATGTGTAGATTGCTGGGTTTAATAAAGTGTTCAATAAGTGTATTAGAAAATGGATTTGACAAAATGAACACTTGCTGATATATTGAAAACACATGATGTAGTTACAGTGAGTAGCCTTCGTCATTTCTGATTTTGGCACATAAAGAGCATCTGGATCATTCAGCCAGGAAGGGTGTTCATGTTTATATAGGTCTTCTTAAATACAATAATGTCTGTGAGTCATTTTTATTAGAAGCACAGCGTTCCTCTGCTCAGTATTCTCAGCACATGTTGCTGTTTTTAAGGTGTGCTTTCAACAAGGTTCAAAACACAGGGCTTTACAGAGAACAAAGGGCATAATTACAGATAAAAACGACGAGACGAAAACACGAAAAAACAAGCACATCACACACAAAGATATGGGGGTGCAACTGTGCATGTGTGGAGAGAGATAGAGAGTGTTTCCTTATATATCTGTACCTATGAGGACTAAAGGCTATGTGATCATAGAAACATGAGGGTTTTCCTCCAAAGGCTTTCTTGTGGTAACTCACTTCCTTATGTCCTTGGTTTTGTGTTAAGATTTGGATGAATTTTGTGAGCCTGACTTCAAGTTGCCATATGAAACAATGAGAAAATTGCTAAAACTCACCTGCGCTTCAGTTCACAACTAGTGCTATTGTGATTTGATCATTATAGCCTAAGCTTATTTTTTACTCTCCACCCTACAGACCATTGAGTTTGATGAGGCTGCTGGTGCCGTTCTCAGAATCCAGCCTCTCCGAGCGCCACGTGATGAGAACATCTATGAATGCGTTGCTGAGAACACCGAGGGCGAGATCACAGTCAATGCCAGGCTGTCCATCATCCGAGGTGAGTCCTGCATTGTGAAACAGTGTGCAGAAGGATAACTGCAAAATAAATCATTAAAGTGGACATCTGTGAGCTCCTCAGGTTTTTTATGACGACGTCTTGCCTTGGTGTTTTTGTGCCACACTTGACAGTGAATGAGGACTGTGCTTGAGGTCCATTGCCTGGAATTTCTGTAGGTTGTGCTCTGTTATTTGTCCGGTAAGCCATTGTGGCTTTAGTTGTAAAAGCTGTTCAGCTGGGATGGTCTGGATTTGTTACAACTGTTTGTCTTCCATATATAAAACAGTCTTTTCGACTAATTTTATCCTCTTATCCAAATTTCATACAAGATTTTGCTTTTCACAAATATGATTTCATTAGATGTATTTAGATGATTTGAAATATACAAAGATTATCTTCCTGTGTGCTGTAAAAGCTTCATTTACCGAGTATTATATAAGCTAAACCACTAGTGTTAAATGAATCATCACTAGAGAAGCCAAATCAATATATGTGGAAATGTGGAGGATTATTTCTTAAAGCTTTTGTGCCAGTGCACATCACAGCCTAAAATATACTCATGTTCACTTATAACAGATGGACAGTGTGAAGGCTGCTTATCAAGGATCCATCAATTTGATGGAACTAATCAACTGTCAATTCATGTAAGAGCTGAACCTCTATCTGCCAGGGATGAAAGCCCATAGGATCCCTGAATGAAAAAGATTGATTTGTCACCCACACACATTCAGGCGGTCAACAGATGTGTGTGGAGACGCACACAGACACTGTCACACATTAATAGGTGTTTTTCAGAGTGGTCTAAATGTGTTAAAATGAATAAAACCCAAACAAAACAGTACGAGATGTGTTGATAAAATCAGCGAGCTGGACTTGTGGACCTTTATTGATCGGCTCTTATTGCTGCTAGTTTAGTTTCAGCAAAGATATTACACATTTGTTCAGCTCTAGCTTAGAGGTCATGGAGGACGGTATCATCGGCAAGCAAGCATGTGGTCACACACTCCCGCTTTCTTCTCTCATTCTACCTGTCTCTGTCTGCCTCACATTCGTACACACACACACAAACACACACACACACACACACAAACACACAGTCTTCTGTTCTCTCCTGCCGCCATCTGCCATGTTCCAGGGCTGGATGAAGCTGAGCTATTGCTGGCTGGCTGGCAGCACATGAGCTAGGCCTTCCTGGCTGTCAGATCCACAGGCAGTGAGGTGGGGTGGGGAGTATGTGTGTGTGTGGAGGGTTGTTGGACCAGGCATTGGAAGCCTGGACCAGCATCCTGGGTTAGTTATTGTTAGCAACAAACCCCCCACCCTGAAAGCATGTTGTTGGGCACCAGGGGGGGTTGAGTGCCTTGGGCGCCCTTCAAAACTTGGTTTACATTCTGAAGTGTGGTACTACTTGAAATTACACATGTGTTCACATTAGTGGCAATTTTACTCATGCCATTGTCTGGACTGACATACATTGAGGGAGTAGGTAGCAGTTTGGCCCTGTACTTAAGGACTTTTGCGTTTGATGGACACATGACTGCTCAGCTGTATTTACAGTATAGTGCTGCCAATTCCTGGACACTAGAATCCAAAAAGCCTTTAGGACCTTGTGTGCAGCTTTTATATAGCATTACAGAACTTGATAGGAATCAAACTTCCAATGTGCATCATTTGTTTCATGCTCTTAACAAATGCGTCATGTTATGTTACATTTTTTTTTAAATGCCACATATGTTAGTCAGAACCCAATTTATTTATGAGTGCTGTGAAAATCAAGTCCAAAAAGGCCTCTACAACGAAACGGTGTACTGATTGAAAACAAGAAATTGAGAACAAGGCAAAGGCACATCAAATTTTAAACTGCAAGCCCAGGCATGTGCATGTCAGTGTGTGTGCAGTTGTGTGGAAGCGCACAGGGGAACCCAGGAGCAGAGGGAAAATGAAAAGTTATTGCAATTCAACTCAATGAGGTTTCCTCTAGAGCCCAGAGGAAGGCAGCAGCTCCCCTGCTCAGGCAAGACCCAGCACTGAAGGAGGGATGGGTGTGTGGTGATGGGGAGTGAAGGTGTGAGATGAGTGGCAGAGGAGGTGAGCAGTGCATTCACACTGTTTTCCATCTTTAATGAGGTTGGGCCTCCCTGCATTAACCCATCAGTGTTAGGAAGGAGAAAGATATAGATGGAAAAATTTAGAATATGAGACAAGAAAGATATAATGTTTTCTGTGAGGATGGAAAGAGCCATTCAGGGTGAAGTAAGATGGATTGAGAAAAAGAATGTGGGTGAATGTAGTGAGAGAATGAATGTAGAGGTGGAAGTGGAGCAAACCAGAGGAACAAACAGGAAAAAAACATGGAGAAAAGTTGGCCAAAGATGAAGGGAGACAACGGGTGGTGTTGCAGACTATTGGCAATGCAGAACAGGTGAGGAGGACAATAGGCGAACATTGGTTCTTGGAACAGGGGCAAAGGATTATGGGATATGGGACAAGGCACAAGGGACGAATCCACAGTAAACCGAGGGGTTGTGGTCTGGGATCTGGAGAGGCAGAAAATGGGCCGCCACGGTGGGTGACTTGGCCGGAAAGCCGTGGCACACATTTGCAAGAATAAACAGCCGCCCGCACACACGCTCCCACAAACAAATAGAATAACATACATTTAAACAAACATGCATGACCTGTACATCAGTGTAATGCTTGTAAGGTTACACACTGGCTAACACGGTCGTGAAACTCACTGAACACACGATGAATACTTTGAATAAGAACAAGAAACACTCTTCACTCAAAGTAGCAGCTCTTCACATAGACAGGCACAAGCATATAAATATATACACAGTGACTGTTCAGCACACATACACGCACACACGGAAGAGTGCAGTACACCAGCTTTTTCAATCGTAGCGTGAACTCATCTAGCATGACAGCATGTGGACTGGAGTTTGAAGGAAATTAACAGCAACAGTGTTCACCAGACACACGCTTCTATGCTTGTCTGTAGTGGTAAAGAGTAAGCAGACATACAGCAAAAGATACACACACATACTGTCACATAACCACTCCCAACACACACTAACTTACATCTGCAAAAACATGGGCACATAGCAGGATATAGATATTCTGAAACATACAAGCACTCGTAGTCATAACACATTTGTTCGGATAAAAGACACGACAGGAAGACTAAACCTAAACTCCACTCATACTGTGCTGTGCCAAAGACAGAACCTCACCCTCTCATCTGTGTGTCCGTGTTTGTGTGCGTGTGCACGGCTGCAGATTGGTGGCGATGGCAGGGTGTGTTTAGCATCGACTGTGACACCTCCTTGGCCGTTGGTCCAGTGCCTCAGCTGAATACCTAAGATGGGGGCCATCTGGCTCAACTAAGACTTGCCCACAGTCCTCTGGGAGTCCTTGGAGAGGGCCCGACAAGCATATGAAGTACACTCTTGAGATGTATCACAACTTGCAGTTTGGTCTGGGGTTTTTTTCCCCCTGTTTTCAGGATTTGCCAGTTTTTCAGGCGAGTGTTTTAGAGTGTCAAAAGGAAGGCAAAGTTGCCACTGGGATACTGTCAGCTCATGCTGTTGTGAAGAGATCATGGGGAGTTATCCTGCTTTGTATGCTTGTATTTTAGACTGCTGCAGTCTTTAGCCCTGTGATTACTGTTGCAAATAGATTCTCCCTTGAGGCATCCTGAGGAGCAAAAACTGTGATTTATGAGATTTGGTCTGATATTCTTTTTTTTCCCCACATTGAACAAGTTGTAAATATGATGTGTCTATCTGTGTGTTCGGAAAACCCACTGTTCAGATCACAGTTCGGTGGAGATGCATTCAAGGATGAAACAATCACATGAGTTGAGTGAAACCTGAGTGGTGATGCTATGGAGCTACGGTTGTACTTTTAAAGTAACATTCAAATATGCTCTGGGCTGTTTGAACCAACAGGCACCAGAGACTCACCTCTGACACACACACAGACAGTTCATTTCTAAGCTCTGGGCTTTTATGAGTGCAACATACCAGACTTAGTCATGACCTTCATTTGCGACCGTTCACCTGCATGTGGACACACACAATACAATACAACACAATACAATACAATACACTTAATTGTCCCTCTTAGGGAAATTTGTCTTGGACTCAGCAACTGTGCCATAAATACCTTGACAGCCACAATGACAACAAACCATACATCACCAGGCATACCATCTCAACAACAATTACACAACAGTGTTGCACATATCCCATAACATTACACACAACACATACATACACCAATGGAAAAAAAACATATGCTAAAAGATCACCATAATAAAAGCACTATAAAAATTATTGCACATCGGCCTCAAGCAGCATTGTTCAGGAATTTGATGGAGAACACACACACACACACACACACACACACACACACACACACACACACACACACACACACACACACACACGCCGTCATGCTCTCACTCTGCTTATTTTCTGTTGCCACTCCCAGCCAGGTGGAACCAATCAAGCTAACCCATCTCTCTCTTTCCAATCATCTTAATTATTCTCTGCCAATTTGCAGGCCTGGTTTTCATCCACTGCACTGATTTTGTTAATATCTATTTTTATTTTTTTTTGTAGTAGTAGTAGTGGAGGAGAAGTATAACTTGAGTAAGTACTTGAGTAAATGTACTTGGCTCCATTCGGCCACTGTCCTCACCTCACCCCACCACCCTGCCCTGCCCTCTTCCTCTCCTTTCTCTGGTGAAAGCTTCTTGTTAAGGTTAATTTGTTGTAAGATATAGGTATATATTAAGTAGGCAACATACCCATGTAAAACCTGGTCTGTCAGGGTAAACCCAATCTATATAACTGTCACTCAGGCTGGACTTTGATCTCAGTTTTCAGTTTACAATTGTTGGCAAAGAGAATACAACACTGTTTCCACTTGGATTCAGCCATGTCAAACCATGTGTTCAGCAGATTTCATTGTTTATTATGTTGTTTGGATAAGTGGCTTTTTTGTTTTCTGGCTGTGTCTGTCTGGTCTGTGTGATACTGCATGTGTCTTTTCATTTTCTGGTTTTAAATAGACTTGAAACTCCGCCCATCTGACACAGAGTGGGTCGTTGGCGGTCAGGTCCGGGAGTGCACCTATTATTAGCCGGGGGGGGATTTGGCTGCAGCGTGCCCACTGTTTGATCAGACTGTCTGCTAATTGGCCACTGTCTTGTGAAGGAGCAGGTGATGGTGAATTTTAATGGGATTCTGGATCTTGCACAGAGTCAGTGAATGGATCAAGCCCAGTGATCAAGCCCTAGGTATCTCTTTATGGGTGAAGGGTTGTGAAACAGTAGGGGGCAGACAGAAGTGCAATGATGGGATGGGGGGAAAAAAGTGAGCGGCAACAAGAGGGAAGGAGAATTGGAGACCAATCAACCTTTCAAGCAGTAGTGGCTCCGGGCCAAGCCTTAAGACTTTCTATCTCCTACCTTCACCTTTGCTCTCTGTTCTCCATCCACCTTTTTCTTTCTTTCTCACACAGTATCTCCTATGATGTTCCAGGCTCTCTGTCTCTCTCTCTTGCACAGTTCTCTGTCTTTCTGTCTTTTACCGGTCTTCCGTCTGTGTATTTCAGTGGGTTGTGAGAGAGAAAGTGCAGCCTTTTGGGAGTGGACAGCAGCAAGAAGGAGGTGGTGTGTGCAGTCGCTGGGTTTATGTGTGTGATACAGCCATATATCAGGAATATTTTAAACAAACTCCAGAAAGTTTTCTACATATTTATATATATACATAATGAATATTTTACCTAAACATTACAATGCTTTTATTGTACTGAGAAAAATGTCTTAAACTTTGCTTCAAAATACTTGGGGGTGACGAAGATTGAATAAGATCAGGCTCACATTACGTTAGGTTATGTTGTGAACTGTTCTGATCTTCACAGCTTTTAGTGTGCACATGTTTGCAGTCAGCGTTAAGAAAATGTGAGGTTTCTCCTTGTGTATGTGATGCAATCCGATTTCAAAATTGGTTTGGGTTTTAAAAGGCTGATGCCAGGCTAAGACAGACAGGAAGAGACAGTTTGAGAAAAGAGAGAAGATAAGAAGATAGAAAAGTAGAGAAAATTTCTTCTCCTTGCTGTTCATTTCATCAGTATTCCCTGTACGAATCTAACAAGCACCAGCACAAATACACATTTAGGTTTGTGAAATACCCCCCTTGACTTCATTCGTGACCCCTTGGGTTTTTGTAACCTCTTAAAACTACATTTGACATCTTCTCACAAAGATATGATGGTTGAAGAAAAAGAAAAACACAAAACTCCTCTCTCCTAAGTCCTGCTTTATATGCATGCAAGTTCTTCTGGTTTTTTGTTTTGCGTTGTTTTGTTTGTGGTCAGTTTTTCCTCTATTTTTTCTCTTTGTAGTGTTAATATCGTGCTGTTTTGGCTGTTGAACGGTTGAATGCTTATTTTATTGTGTTGATTTTAGAGGAAGAGGTGAGTCCAGGGCATCAGGCAGGCTGGATGAAAAATTAATAAGACACATAGTGAAACATGAGCAGGGCTGCGTGCGTGCGTGTGTGCGTGTGTGCGTGTGTGCGCGCGTGCATGGGTGCGTGTGTGCATGCATGCGTCTGAGAGCGAGAGAGAGAGAGAGAGAGCGGGAGACAGAAAGAGTTAGTTTCTTGATGTGTGCAAGGGTGCATGTTTGACAGTCGGTGTGTGACAGAGTGTTTGTGGTGTGTTAAAGTCTTGTGTGTGTGTATGTCTGTCTGTCTGTGTGTGTCTGTGTGTGTGGGAGAAAGAGGGAGAGAGAGAGAGAGAGAGTGAGAGAGAGCCAGCAGGCGGGCAGTGGCCGCCCTGTAATGAGACAGTGAAGAATAAGCTTGGCAGTATCACCAACAGATCTGGCTGTTCTTCCCCTTCCTGTCTGCCTGCCTCTGAGGTGACCCTTGCCCTCTCCCACTAGTCTCATACACCTATACACGCAGCAAGAAAGGTAAGAGAGAAAATGTAGAAATGTGTGGCTGGAAGGTGAGTAGTAGTAGTAGTAGCAAAGAGATGAAAGGAGAAAAAGATTATGTATTTTAAATACTGGAATAAATAAATAGATGAAGAAGAAATAAATTCTCATGTTATTCTACTTTCGTTGTGATTTCAATACACCGTGCCCAGGATTATTTGACTAGGACAGCAATGGAGACAAGCTGTGCACTGTGATGCAAGAAGCATTCAAAGTCTTAGGAGATTTTTGCATCCTGCCTGCATCCAGGACAGCCTTGTTGAAAACATTTATACCTGTAAGCAAGTTGCATGAAAGTGTTCACAAAGTGACACATATATACAGTAAGTGGCTGAAATGAACAGTGAAAATAAACAAAGCATTGTCTCTTAACAGAGCCTGAGACCCTGACATGACTTGTGATTTCAGCCACACTGAGCCAAAGCTATGCACTCTCAGTATCTCTAGCTTGTCCCTGACAAACAAGTCAATTCTCAGTCCCGACCAGCACTCCACGCCTCCACCAGTAAATAGTACATTTGTTGAGTGCTGCTAGGATCTATACACAGCGTGGTTACCTGCTCATAATCAATCCACTTTTGCATGAGGCACCTGTTATCAGCTAGTCGGTGCAAGCATTTTTTTTCCCTGTGAACGGTAAACCCTATGCTCTTCTATTGTGTGCATGATCACAACGACCAACGCTTTTTGTGGTTGTTACATGGCTCTCACATTTGAGGAGGGTTATGTGTGCAGCAAGTTTCTTGTTTTGTTCCGTGAGGGTGCTCATGAGGTGCCACTCCTTGCCGTGTTGGGATTCTTTAGCAGTTGTTGGGGTATAGAGTGCCCGCTTGGCACAAACAACATATCAAGAGGCAGATGTTGACCATGTAGATGGTCCTCAAGAAGTTTTGTGTTGTTTTTGTCCTCAGAAATATTCTCTTTGCTGTCCTTCAGTGGCTCTGGTACTTCCTTTCCACTCTTGGAAGATATCTCTCTACCATCTTTCACCTTTTCCTCCCCCATCCCCACTTCATACCTCCATATTGGCATTTGTATGCCTGCTAGACTATTGCCAGCCCTCTATCTTTCTCACCTCATCTTCCTCTTTTGTCGAAAAAAGTTCCCTCCAGAGGAAATTCACTCAGATGAGAGTTTATGGCCTTTGAATCCTTTGATCCTCGGAACCTGTAATGCAGTAATCATGTGTGATTGGAGGATGAAGAAGGGGGACACAAGCTGAGTGGTGGCAAGAAAGATAAAGGAGAAATAGGAAGAGAGAGAGAGAGAGAAAAGAGGTGGTGCTGATGGAGCGGGATAAGTGGAAGGAGCTTTCCTCTAGCGAGGGGTGGCTGACACCTGAACTTTCACCATCAATTTCATATAATTCCTGCTCAAGTAGAGCAAAGCTGGTCAGCCTAGGCATCTGGCCACCGCCAAAATAAGACAGTGGGATAGAGTCACAAGGAGGAAAAAAGGACAAGATGAAGAGGCAAGGAGATGGAGCGCAAGGGCCAAGCAGAAGATGGGCTAGGGTCTGACTGATTGGTTTATTACTGGCTAGAAAGTTTAGATAAATGGATCCTCTGTCTCAGCAACATTGGCCAGGAGACTAAATTGAAAGATCAGTGTCTCCCAGACACCTTCACAAGGATAAGCACTCACTGGTTTGATTGTCCCGGTGGTTTAACCTGTGGCAGTACAGATTGCCTTATGGTTCTACGCATATCAGGTCATTTTCATAATCTCTTCCTTACTTCCTTTACTTCTTTTTCCTCTGTTAAGCAGCCATAGTTACCTTCCATCTGTAGAGCCCCAAAAATGACAAATGTAATATACCAGAAATAGTATAAAAAGATTTTCTTCGCAATTCATATCAGTGGTAATATAATAATATGTTTCATTTATTTTCTTTGCCTCTGCTCAATAACCTAAAATAAATTTATTCCAAAAATGTCGAAATCTGCATGAAATTCACTTTTAAAACTTTGAAATTACCGATTTGATTTCCTGCATGTTGTTCCTGCCTGTTTTTTTCATTAAATGTAATTAAATTTGCACCAGTATTTTGATCCCATTTTATTTTTTATTCATTTATTTATCAGTATTATTTTGCTTGAATAACAGAAAATGTTAATCAGCTCTCTGCAATTCTTCAAATACTGCTGTCCAGAGTACATTTTTTGTGCACATAGTCATATTAATGTTGAACTGGATGATCAGTGCAGCTGGACATGGGATTTACTTGCTCATGATGGCTTATAACTACAAGCCAGGACTAATTATAATGATTGCATTTTGGAACAGTTCACATTTACAATGGAAGATGTGCAGAAATCAAATCGACAATTCAAACTTTACCAGGATAGCACTATCAGCTCCACACCTGAGCAGGGAATGAGCGTTGGGTGAAAGAGGGGGTTCCTGTGGAAACGGTGTGAGTGACGACCTTTGGAGTGGCCCAACTCATGCATAAAGAAGAGCAAGGGGATATGGCCTGGACCACCAGCTTCATACATATCCATGAGCCATCAGCCCAGGTGACTGAAATCATACAACGCAGAGGTCATGCTGTGGGCCCCTGCAGGATTGGCAAAATTGATAAGATTTAAAGTCCTGTATGCTTCACTAGTGCTATGCCTATGCTTCTTGCGATCATAAGTCTCCAACGAGTTATTATACAATGCACAATCAAGAAAAAATGTTCTTCTAAGTCTTCTAAAACCCAAGATTTTATTAGATGAATTTTGTTAAAGCATCGCGGTTCTTCGTGAGATGTAAGGTGTACTTATCAGAGGGACAAAGGGAGAACAAGAGTGTGAAGGAAGTCGCAGTCGGAGAGAGGCCAGTTGGAAGATGCTATCCAGGACTTCTTCATGATTACAAAGCTTGTGTTCTGGAGTGCAGCCCAGATCCTACTGGATTTAACAGCAGCTGTTCATATTTAAAGAACATCGTGCTCCTTGGCCCTTAAAGGGCAACTCTCCATCTGACACATGTTGCTCGAGCTTCTGTCTTTCCCCTCTGCCCACAAACCCATACACCCACATTTTCTGTCACGTCCTTCATTGAAATACGTGGAGTTCACTTTAAGCATCACATCTCTGTGTGAATGGGGGTGTCACTGGGTTGATACAGCCGAAGGGGAAAGTGTTTTTTCATTTGGTACACAATGTAACCTGTTTGTTCTGCCTTTTATTTTCATTTTTTTTTGCAGGCTCCTGTTACTGACAGAGGAGAAAGTTAAACCACTCACCAATTTCTCTGTCAGACGCTGCTTTACAGCAGGAAATGATGGTGAAATTGCGGCTGGAGTCTTCTGTTGTTCGCTTTTCTTTCTAACAGTCCTGCTTGTTAACCAGCTTATCAACATTCTACCGGTCTTGTCATTTTTTTAAGTGACTTATTTATCCAACACTTTAATTGTTTTTCCGAGTGAAAGCCCACATCCCCCGTGACCCTTTTTACTATGTCCACTTGCCATCTCCACACGTCAAAGTGACATTAAGTAATTACCAGTGGTCTTCTGATTGGCCCTCTGCTCATTTCCAGCCACCACATATTCATAATTGTTGGTCTGCTCATCAAAGGCGCCTCCAAATCTGTCAGTAGTGGCTTAATTACAGTAAGCTAATGGCCCACCAAGGTAATGACCTCACACCCCAGCCCCTCCCATCCACCTCCATCCAAATCCTTTCGCAATTACTGTCAGTCTTTGTTTTGAGGTTTTTGTGTTTGTTTTGGTGAGACTAGTTGCTTTGGCAGAAAATGGCACAGTGCAGCAGCTCATCCCTCTCAATCTCTTGTTGTTTCGGTCCCAAGTTGCTTGGCAAGCTTAGGGAGGCCTTTGCTCCGCGTGTCAGAAGTAACAAGTTTTGATTCTCACACACATATAACCCCTGTTCACCCCCTGTTGAAGCAGTGGTTTGAGTCTTGAGCTCTCTACTTTTAAATCTTAATAGATCGTTTCTTTTTTTTTTTTTTTTTCTTGTTTCTGCTAACTACGGAGAAGGCGCTGCTGAAGAACAGTGATGAGTTGGAAAATATTGACACAAGGGAAGGAGAGAATTCACAGTAATTGTGCAGGCTGTTTAAATGATGAATTCTTAAACTTATTTTGGAGTTGGAAGACTGATTATGACTCCAAATTCATTGCCCAACATATTGGGTATGCCGCGCCTCAGTGAGCTGTCACAGCACCCCCAGTACGCTTTCTCATCAATGTCATCATTAATTAGATATGACAAAATAATTATGGCACCTAGTTGCATTGCCTGACAAGATCCAAGCCACTGAAGCTATTTTAAAAAAGTTGTATAAAAACTCTCCAGAGCACTTTTCATGGAAAGCCACTTCTGACGACAGGTTAAATTTTGAGGGCGGTAAAGCACGTGCATTTAAGGGGCTATACATACCATTACTCACAGCCTGTGCTAACCTTGGTTGGAGGCTGTATTTTATCAGAATAAACCTGAGCTGCTCTTGTGACTGTATGAGATGGCACACTGTATATTACGTTCTTTACAACACTCACCTCTCTTACAATTAAACAATAGAGGTCCATATTTTAAAGACTTGTACCGATTGCCCACACTGTGCAGTAAACTGACATCAGGTTTCAAGGTGCCCACTGCGCCTCCACACACTCTCCCAAACACATGCACACATGCACAGAAACACAAACACACTCAAAGCCACCCACCACTAAAGCAGACCTGACTGGTTGACGTTTCTCTACAGTGAGGCACTTCCTTTAATGGCCCCGGCCTCATCTCCTGTCTCCCCTGGAGTTCGCCTGTCTTGCCCCAGATGCCTCAGGAGCCTGACGAGAGAGAGGGAGAAAGGGAGAGGGAGAGAGACTTCCACTGGGTTGAGAAGGATAAACAGAATTTTTTTTTTCCCTTTTATGTTGTTTTTTTCCCCCCTCCACCTCTTCTCCTCGCAGGCAGGGGATCTTTGGAGCTGTCCTAGGCAATTACTCCTCTCTCTTGTCTGCGCTGTGTCTATCACGGAGGCTCACCGCATCAGGGAAACAGCCTTTAGTCAGTGCAGCTTTCTTCTGTTCATGAGTTTTAATGAAAGTAATACACCGACTAAATGAAAATCTTCTTTATTCAAGAAATTAAGAGGAGGCGAAGGCCATCTGTACTTTGAAAGTAGCACAAAAAGGACACATCAGTATTCACACAAGGGAGATGTAATACTTCAAGAATACTACTTAGAAGTCTACTTTCTATGTGGTCCCTCAGATTCACCAAACATTTATCAATTTCAATTTGTTGCTGTCAAATTTTAACTGTTTGCTTCTACAGCAAGCTAGTCAATGGGACTTTATGTGGACACAGCTCAGGCCAGTGTCATTATCCTAATAGGCCAAATACATGCGGTTCATAAATCACATTTTATTCTCTGCACACCAGTAGTGTGTTTATTTGAAAAGCCAAGTGGTGTGTGTGAGGATATAGGGACTGGATCTCAAAAATCATGTGCCATTTATAAGTAAGCAAACATTTTTTGAAGCCTTACCTTCTCAAAATATAACCGCCTCGGATGTTATATTTTGTGTTCCAATTCTTTGTTTATAATGAACAGGAAATGATGCCCTAATACTACACACTATTACCCTGCTCAGCCTGAGGGTGAAAACATTGTTTCCTGCCTAGCACTATCTAAAAACAGGTTTTTCATTACTTGGTTTGATTCCTGGTATTTGCCATCAATTCCTCTCTTCCTCAATTCTTTTGGCTTTCCTATTTGACAAAACCGTGGTCATAGCTGCTCCCTGTGGTGGTTGTTGCCATTTGTTCCCCAAAATATCCCCCTCTTGGCTGCCGTAACTGTCTTTCTTTGGCAAACAAGCTGTCTACTTGCTGTTTAGCTCAGTGGTGATGATAGCTTTATGAACGTGTCCTAATATGGGCTGTGTTCAGAATTGGACGTGGTGTGGAAAGTGTGTGCAAGCCGCCAACAGCCAGAACCGTTAGAACAGTCGCTTTGGTTGCCAGACTTAAGTTCCTGTCATTCCCACGTATTTATGTTTTCATCATTTGCCCATTCAGCCTCCGAAAACATATAGGGATGAACAGTAGGGCTCAAGGACCATTTAATAGAACACCTAGCTGCTGTGAAAATCAAGTCTGTGACCTCCTTCCAGGACATTTGTGCTCTCTTCATATACAACAAACATATATATATAAAAAAACAAAAGTAAACAACACACATATAGTGCATGCAAAACTCGTCTAAAACTGACATTTTCTCATTATTTCCCAGCCTCAGGGACCTACAGGTTAGACAATCAACCAACAGCTACCTTAAATTCTGAAGTAAACTGCTTACATCTGGAAATGCATATAAAACACCAACAAGAAAAGAAAAAGTAATGGATGGTTTACCCTTTGGAGTTTTCATATGGTGAGAAAGCTGACCCCACAAACTCATTTTGCAGTGCAATAAGCAATGCTGCAAACTTCTGCCTTGCTTTCAATGTTCAGTCTCTCTCTTTCTCTCTCTCTCTCACACACTCCCTCCCTTTTTCTTTTCTCTCATCTGGTCTTTCAGACTGTTTCTCTCGGGTTGTATTTTGGAGATTTTGATGTAAATGTTGCCCT
This sequence comes from Chaetodon auriga, assembly GCF_051107435.1. Classification (NCBI taxonomy): domain Eukaryota; kingdom Metazoa; phylum Chordata; class Actinopteri; order Chaetodontiformes; family Chaetodontidae; genus Chaetodon; species Chaetodon auriga. The sequence goes on from NC_135076.1 coordinate 14,504,851, forward strand.
TGGTGGCTAGATGCGCTAGGTGTGGAGAATACCAATGGGACATCAGGCGTCTTTCCGGGAACGGAGCAGGGGGGTAGAGGTTGAGTGCTGGCTGTATAATAACCATTATTCGGCTGAGATGGCTATCCTGAGAGGGCTATCGGTGCTGGGGCCAGACACACTGTGATTAGATTTCCCCTGTGTAGCTATTCTTCTCTGTCCCTGGATATTTCTGTGTCACTGTTCCCCTGTCTTCCTTTGTGTATTTCTCAAGCAATCCAACCAGGCTCCCATTGGTCGTTGAATTCAGGGAATGTCATGGAAAGATTGAAGTTAGGGAAAGCATAGAACTTTTTTAAACTTCCGTTTGGTTAGGTTGGAAGTAGGACTGTGCAATATGACCAAAATCCCATATCTCAGATCATTTCATATCCAGATAACGATACATATCACATATATGCATATTATAGCACATTTTCTGTAAATTCAATGAGCGAGTAGTTTATTTAAAATGACCACATGGAAAGGCCTATTTCTTATTAGCTTTTGAATGATATACTGGACATATAGGGTTTTCTGGTCCATGTCAGACTTTTCATACCCAAACCACATCCATGCAACAGAAGGAGTCTCACTTTTTTGTTTCAGCTCCTTGTTTTGTCTTGACTGATTAGAGTTGTAGCTGCTTTACTTCACAGCACAACCAGTGCAGAAAAAGTACAGATTAATCTTTTACTTGTTTCTTAGTAGTCAAGCTTACATGATCACTGGAATGAGAACCATTTGTGAGGGAACCTTGTAGACTGAACCATTGTTGTGGCAATTTGGGGAACTATGATGCTCTACGCAGACCATTAATTGAGATCACCAGCTCCTAGTTAGTGCCTTAAATATGTGCATGTTTGGAAGTGTACAGTACTCATGTCATTCCAGTAAATAAACTTGACATAGTCTCTGCCAGTATATATTTGCAGAAACCATTCATGCACACATGCATTATTTAAAATTGACTTCCCAAAATGCAGTTGTACCCCAGCTGTACAGCAGAAACTCCTTCATAGCACAGACGCTCTTCTCTTGTCTCTGGTCTGTCTGTTCGATTGCTTTGGCCCTCTGGCTGTGATGTAGGTGCAGAGCAAATGGAACTGCATTGTCTCGAGTCTGAGCAGCTGGGTCTGCCCATTAGTTAAACATCTATTTATTCAGACTGCTGTTATGTGCGTGAAAGAGAGCATGCCGTCGGTACTCTTCATCGTCTTCCACTGTGTTTATCATCCTCATGCTTCTCATCTTTAACTCTGTTTCCTTTTTTCTCGTTCTCTCTGACTTGCTCCTCTTATCCCTTGCTCTCACTCCGTCTCTCTCCCAGCAGTCCCTCTGTGGTGTTAATGCACAGACCTGCTTAAAGCCTGTGTCTCTCTGCTGTGGCGCTGGGTAATCAGTTAACCTGATTATGCGGCTGATGAAATTAAATCATTTCAGTAAGTGAAAATAATAATATGAGTAATAGGTGGGGAGGACTTTGGAGCACCCCACGGCATTTGCTGCTGTCCCAGCCAGTCGAGTTTTACCTCTCTCCATCTCTTACTGTAGCTCTCTCCACTATATGAGATAATTGATGGTGCAGAACAGGCAGCCTTGACGCCACATGTCATGTGTAATCTTATATACTGTGGCTAATTGGGTAAAAACATTTGCGTAAAACCAGCACTACAAGAGGAACCTCGGTCGCTCACCTATGAGAGTTCGTATGTATCAAGGCTGAGTCTTTACCGTAGCGGCCTGAGTTAGACTCCAGCCCAAAGCCCTTTGCTGCATGTCATCCGCTCTCTCTCTCCCTGCCTTTCCTGTGTCTCTCCAACTGTCACTCTCCTACAGTCAAAAGCTGAAATGCAAAAAACAATAAATAAATCACTAAAAACAGCATTATGAAGCACTGTGAAAGTCATAAGTTTATTCTTTGTGTGGGGTTGTGGTTTTCTCAGTGGGTCGTGAAAAGAAATTGCAAAGCACCAGGGTGGTCATTATAGTGGAGCATTCATGGTGCTGTAAAGTACATTTGATAACACAGTATTACATTGTACATGCTGAATAATCTATAATTATGTTGCTATATTGTACGTATGGTATAGAAGTCCAAGATTTTCCTTTACATTTTTATGAGAACCACTCATTTATCAGTGTACTGTATGCCCTGGCTCCTCTGGAAAAAGTGAAAGAGCCCACCAAATGACACATTTAATCACAAAGCCCTTTAGTATGGCACTGTAGGAATCTGGTACAGTTATGACTACACCAGACTTGCTAAAAAGAGATGGTTTGGTCGCAGTAAATCTGCGGAAATGAGATTAGTCGGAAGTGAATGAGTCTAAAGGACGAACCTTTTGAGGGAGCCACACTTAGCTTGATAGAAAGCAGGACACAACAGCAGGCATGAGTGCAGATTAACAGCCGGGCAGTGGGTAAGCTAACCAGAGGCTGATTAAAGGCTTTGCACCTGTCACTTGTGTAATGATATTAAATGGCAAAGCAAAATTAAAGACAATTATGGATAATGATGGTACTCAAGCTAAACCCAAAAAGCCAAAGAGAATGACAAAAATCAAAATCTAGATAAGGTCAACTAGAGCCTGCAGAAGGCTTAGCTTTGGATGCTGATCACACCAGCTGTTGCACTGAATGGACATGAACAGTTTGCTTTCACAGTAACCCTCCTTAGGTTATTGTTCTCTCTGTAGCATGACTTAAAAAACATTCTGTAATTTATAGGGATGGCCATTTCCAGCAAAAATAGTATTCCCTATTCACTGGAAATGATTCTGCGATTCCTCAACACCCCACCCCCTGTGCACGCGCACACACACACACACACACACACACACACACACACACACACACAAACATGCACTTTTTTTAAGACTAGACAATAGTTGCGAAAACTATTACATTTTTTAGAATTGAATGACTATTTAAAAATCCAAAAATCGTGACCCAACGCTACTAATTGATAGGTGCATTGAGAAAGTTGCACTCTTGCCTGTCCAAATCATGCTGAAGAGTTTGGTGAAAACCTGTTCTGCATAGATAAATGGTTTTTCATCTCATTAACCACAGACTGGTCCCTGTGGTGTCTTTGCAAGACCTTAGTGATTGCTGATAAGTGGTATACATCACAGCAGGACCAAGCTGAGCTGTTCAGATGCCCATCAACAGCATATGCCAACAAGAATATGAACACTGACCAATTTCCGAATCAACGGGATCCATCAAAAAGGCCTTTGTGGCGCTTTAAAAAAAACAGGAAGGTAGCCCAACAAAGGAGATAGGCTGCATACTGGGAAGATTAAGATTCTCTTTGAGTGTCCCCACCTTGTCTGCTGAACAAAGTTTACCTGTGGAGTAGTCAGAGTAGTCTTTTTTTTTTTCTTTTCCCCAATTCAATAGCGTTTTTATTTGGTCATATTTTAGCTTTAGCATTTCAATTGTGATAAAGAACATTAAAGGTGAACGAATGTGTGTGTCTGTGAGATAAAATTCTTGGCACGATGCAGAGTGTAACTGCCGCATGTGTCTCATAGCTCTGTAGTATGATGATTGTTGGCCTAAGTGACAAAGGCTGCTCCCAGCAAAATAGACACAGACACCGTCATTGACCAACAGTGCGCATGCATTGATTCTATTTGTCCTATGAAGATTTGTCATCACAGAGAACCCCCAGCACACATCATAGAAATGCAATTGCCACACCATTATGGGGAACTGGCCCTTTGGGAATTCTAGGATACTATCAGCCCATATCATTGGTTGCCTTCTTCCCTTCACAGTCTGGCTGGCTAACCCTGAAGTAACACTCCCTCGATGAGTGATCTATTTATTTTTGCATGGCCGCCTTTATCGACAGAGCCTGTAAGCTTCAGGGGGAAAGATGGTATCAGACTCTATTCCTGGGGAAGTAAGTAACCAGCATACATGCCATTTATTCAGGAAAGGCTGCTGGTGCTGTATCAGGTCAGAGCAGCTGTAACGATAGCATAATCTCTCCATGAATCCACCATCGCTGCTTCTTGTTTACTGCTGTTTTGGTTGGTTTGTTTGTTCGCCCACCTTTTTCTGCCCTCCCTTGGCCCCTCAGGCAGATTCCCTCTGTCACTTGCCTAATTTCGTTCATCTCAAATCCACTTGCTCTGTTTATGTTTTCAGCTTCATTACTGTAGTCTGTGTAGGCCATGAAGCAGACTTAATGTGATATGAAGCACAGATTGGCCTTGGCAACATCAAATACATCAGATGTCACACACAGAGCAGCAGGCCAGACTTACCCTTTGCAGATATGCTTCTCTAACAGATAGAACTAGCTAGAGGGGGTACGAGTGTGCAGCACCTTTATGGCATCTTATACATAGATCATTGATGGCACACAGGGGAAGGACTTTGTGAGAACATCTGTCTTGTTCTGAAGTTTCTAAAGTGAAACATAGGTTTGCCGTTGCTTTTCTAAGCTTCAGGGGAACTTCCTATAAAGAGATTATACAGGGATGATCATTAATAATTGATTGAGAAGATACAACGCAGTACCTAAAACAGTGTAAATGCCTGTACTTCCTTGAACCTAGCATTGAAATATTCATCGTGCGCTGCTGATGTCAGCCTTAGTTAGAGGTAACCTGTCTGGACTAAGTTTTGAGACTCTCTGGTTCTTCCTTGCTAGTCTTTTATTTTCTAATATTCAATATTTCAAAATGTGAATACATATGAACTTTCCACCCCTTTTCTCCATACAATACTAGCGCATAATGTAGATAAGTTGTTAAGTTGTTTTCCCAGTTATCATGGTGACTAAAGAATGAAAGAATTAAAAAAAAATAGGGCAAATTCATTTTGTAAGATACATTAATCAATAATGTTCATCATATTGAAATTGTTGTTGTCATTTTGCCATTCTTTTGATATGAAATACTTAACTGACATTATCTAAACTGAGAAAACATTTGTCTAAAACAGAATTTTTTAAATAGTAATCACTTAAATCCATCATGATTTCATAGCTCACGGTCTTATTTGTATAAAGCAGAAAATGTAAAATGGAATTGGTCTCCTTGTCCCTTAAAGGCAGACAAAGACGGGCTTTGCTTTTAGAGTCAGTGACTTTAGAACTGCGACTCAACTTACTGTCCTAATTTCCCTTAATTTAGCGCTCCCTGGGTGCCAACAACACCACTATGATATCTGCGGAGTGGACATGAGGTCATTGGCTCTCCAGATGAACAGTGACCTCTGCTGTGCCACTGGCCAGCATCTTAGTCAGTCAATCTTCTCCAAGTTGCAATGTGGCCTTGGGCTTCTGATGCATATTACCACTCAGGGTGCCCCCCCTTCGGCTCTCATCATCTAAGAATGAGTCACGGCTATGGCTCCAGTCAGGGTAGAGGTCAAGCGATTTCACCCATAGGACTAATTGCCCCAGGAGAGCAGGGAGTCTGCATGAGAACAATGACTATAGAACACACTACACTGTCATCTCTTAACAGAGAAATAATTGCTCAATCATGCATGAGTATTAGCTGCAAGGATACCACAATCATTGTAACAAAAAAAAAAATTACAAGTGCTGGCTAGTGTGATGGTTCTTGAATTAGTGTAGCAGTAATGACAGTCAAATAGGCTTAAATCTTGCCCTAATACACAACTGCTGCACCATTAACGCCAGAGTGAAATCTGACCAATTATATCTCTCAATTGGTATTCAGCCCAGGACTATTGGGGGTTAGAGTGTGTCTTGGCAAAGTAGTGGTTTTCCAGAGGTCTGTGTAACCTCAAATTGACTTGAGTGTCATTTATTTTACTGAACACGGGGGAACTAGATGGAGAAATTGCCGGGATTACCAGCTTCTCTTCTCATATAAGTTTTCACTCCACTTTTTCCCCTTCTGATTTTCTATTTGCATTTAAAGCCATTTGTTTACTACAGGTTGTACTTGCAGGTAGTCAGTGTCCTCTTCAGGGCATTTAAATAAGACACATTTTCCTTAATGGGCAATCTAGTGGGTAATGGGAATGCACTCTGTGAGTATCTGGCTACAGGATGGTCTTTCTAACCATGTTAGCTCATTTTCTGAGAAAGAGGAAGTCAAAGAAAGCACAATACTTGCTTTTCTTGGTCTCTGTTCTTAAGTCTTTTCAATGCCTCAGTGCCGCCCTCTGGGAGAGCCAGACTCTTAAGGAAATGCAGTTTATGTTTTTATTCAAGCCTTATATCCTCAATTGGTTTATTATCTGGCTACTGTACATGGCTGGGCTATAATCTCACCCTCCTATTGTACATTTGTCTCTGTGATCAAGGATAAATTTAGACGGCGAAGGTCTTCTGAGAAAGTGAAATGTTGAATACAAATGCATCTTTAAAGTCTGTGGTTTGTGTGCTTAATGTTATATTGTTGAGGTGACTTGGAAATGAGATGGTATGATATCAAGATTTATGGTAACATTGGATCAATTTTGTTGTGAAAATACTGTTAAGTACCCTTAAGGCAGTAAACACTTCAGTTACACACTACACAGTCAGCAGTTGTTCTAAAATGTCACACCTAGTTACATCCGACATACTGCAGCAAACGCACGTCCAAATATCTTCTTTCCAACAGGTGTGTGAAAAAAACAAGAGGTATTGGTGAGATTGTAGTTGATGCAGTGTACTTGTAAATGTTTGTTCTAAAATGTGACGGTCACAACTGCTAGAAGTGCCATAGCTCTCAGTTGTAGTGATAATTGAAGTGCATGTATAAGGATTATGAGAACTTTCAATGGGAACCTTTTAAGTCATAAAGGCTGGCTTTGCAAATCAGAGGATTCATGTCCCCTCATTTCCTGTTCTTTTTACAGAGGACCTACTCCCACCAGGCTTCCCAAACATTGACATGGGCCCTCAACTCAAAGTGGTGGAGCGCACTCGAACAGCCACCATGCTCTGCGCTGCCAGCGGCAACCCTGACCCAGAAATCACCTGGTACAAAGACTTCCTGCCCATTGACCCCAGTGCAAGTAATGGACGGATCAAACAGCTACGCTCAGGTAAGGAAGGCTCAAGCCCAGGCAGTTGCTGCCTTTTCCACTCTTTTTAAATTGAGCACTTGTTTGATTTCCGAGGACATTTTTGGCAATAGTTAACATGGTTGTTTTTGTTCTTTGCAGCTGATGTGGTCTTTTTTCCCTAAAACTGTTAGATAATGTCAAGAGTGTGACTGAGAACACTTGTTAACCTTTCAACAGATTCATATCTCCAACTTGAGAGCACATACTCTTTGATTGTGTGGTAAAGAACACATCAAAACTGCCACACTCACTGAAATAACATATCACCTTCAGGTGGAAACGTTATCTCAATTAAAAGATTCAAGGAACTAAAAACTATGCTTTGTTGTTAGGTTAGGTGAATGGATTTATCCAACTGATCTGAGTAGAGTTGCAGAGATCTCATTCAACCCAGACAGAAGTGTGTAATCCTTGCATCATATTAAAAATTTGACAGTCACCTTACATAAAGATACAACACAATATTATACGCTGAAAAATAAAATTCAATGTGATTTGACCCAACTAAACTTGGGTGTTTACTATATTTCAAGCATTTAAATGTCAAGTCATGAAGACAAGCTAAATTTCCTAGATTGCTACTTGAGAAGCATACAGTAGTATAAAGGTCAAGCGTTGTATCCAAGTGCTCTATGTTGTACAACCCCAATTCCAAGAAATGCTGTGTAAAACACAAATTAAACAGGGTGTGATAATTCCCTAATCCTTTCTGACATATACTCAGTTGAACAAAGATGATATAGTTACCTCATCATTTCATGATTGAGTTTGAAAGGGGCATCCTCCAAAGGCTCAGTTGTCAACAAGCAAGGATGGGACGATGTTCACTACCTGTCTGTATGAAGGGTGTTATTATGTTGTCTCAGGAACACTTCATAGAACTGCTGTCAGTAAAAACATTTTGTTTGCAAATGATTTCATTTTGTTTTTACTTACTTTTTACACAGCATCCCAACTTTTGGAATCAGGGTTGTGATAGCTGTAGATCATTGTCCAAAAATTTGGTAAAAATAACAATTTATGCTTCAGAGTGTAATATTACTGAATGAGGTCAAATGATTCTCAACATCCCACAAGTGTGTCATAGTAGACAATGAGGGCAAGGTCCACTTTCTACTGACACAACTCAGTGGTGGATATGTTGTCTTGTTCCCATTGATTAAACCCCACTGAGAGGCCCAGTAAAGCAAAGTCTAATTATATAGCTAATTAAGTGTAGGCCCTGGAGTGGCCCCGGGCAATAAGGGGTAGATATTTTAGGTCGATGATTTGTCACCATTCGAAAAATCCAATGACTCCTATTTGATTTGTTGCTGCAAACGTAAATCAGCGTAGACGCCACTAAATAAAGAGTCTGTTGCCATTGAGTTCCTGCCCCAGTTGTGGCTCTCATGAGCTGTTCACTGAAAAGAATCTATTTGTCACCTCATTATTTATGCCTTGCCAAATACAGCAAGTCCACAGCTCCCTAAGACCCTTTTAATTTTAGATATGTTTCATGTTTAACTTACAGTGCACTCCAGTTTTGAGGTAGACGTTTGACTTTTAAGAAAACAAAGCCTTCTATCAAAATATGTGCTACTATTTGCTCTCTCTGGGATGATGTACAACTGCAAACTGTTTCTTGGTTCATAATGGGGATGTTAGGTTGTCCTGAGGTGCTTTGGATAAGGCTGTCAGCCAGTGCTTTTGACTTTAGGTTGAGGACAAGTCTCCACAAGGGACTCTTACAAACAGAGCTCTAATATTAATGTTTTCCCTTTGCTAGCCCTCTACTAAACATTTACAGCCTTCGACATTAAGGGTGCACTGTGGTGTTTTCTTGTGAATGAGTCGCAGAGGTCTAACTGTCATGTTAGGGCATGTCCTTTCTCAAGAAACACTTGCAAAACATTTTTATTTCAGTTCATGAATTGACTTCTACGTTCGCTTGCTAGCAGTCTTCATCACTGACACTTTTGGCGTATTACTTCCTTTGTCGCCACCAACTTTTGATTAGCAAAATGGTGTGAAACCAGCGATGGAAAAAATGTGGACCCAGTGGCCGAAACATTGTTCCACAACACGAAGTGGTCAAGAACTCCACAGGGTACCTTTAAGTGTTCAGATTCATTGCACCTCTTGACATGGAACCAGCAAATAGTCATTGTAAGATTGGTATGATATTCCAATTTATCTTCCTAATAATACTAATACACATTATTGACTCTAATACCACTACAAAGAATAATGACATATATTTTACATCAAGGGCTTTTGAGCTGTTGCTAGACAAGAACAAACTGAAATATAGCTTTTATTAAGTTCATCTGTTCGGCCATCAGTTTATCATGCCATGTAGATTAATATTTGAATGGCATGATGAATTTCCAAAAATATAATTGTGCTATCAAAAAGTTGTCTGTTCTGCAGTCATTTTGCAGCACTTGAGTAAGGTTGAAGGATCATGCAATTTAAGACAGTATTCAAAATTACTAGTTTTGCATTTAAGCTTTACTATTTTGGAAAGATGAAAAATGTTTAAGGCTATTAAAGATATTCAAGATTCATAGAGCATTTGAGATTTTTGTATTTGTTTCTTAGGTGCCTTTGGCAGCTGGTAAGCCTGTCTACTCCACCAGTCACTTCTTAGGTTGTATATAATCGTATGGATGGTCAACTCTGCTGTGAACATTGGGTTACCTGCTAACATTTTCAGCATTGTTTTGTGAGTTTTGAGCCACTGTGGATGATTGACCAAGAAATCCAGCTTCTTGACTGTTGCCTAACCTCTGTATCATCTGTCTTTATCTGTTTCATGATTTCTTCAATTGTCTTCATGTGTCCTGTCTAACTGAAGCAGAATGCTGTTTTGTCTCTCTCTCTTTATGTGTTCTGTCTGTGTTTGTGTCTGAAGCTCAGATGTGTCTCAGTGCACATTGTAGAGTCTTCAACACATTTGGCCATGACCCATAACACAAGTTAAAACTGAAAAAAAAAAAAAAAACTGAAAAAGAAAAATCAAATAAACCAACAATTAAAATGTAACTAAAAAAATAAGCCAATTTTACAGTCGTCACCAAAATTGTTTAGTTTGATTTTTATATAAACATGCCTCTAATTAGAATTATAAATTGTAAATAGAATTGATGTTAAACAGGGAATAATTCACTGCTCCTTCCACTGTATTTCATGGTAATGAAAACTAAAATACTGAGGTGGGACACAAGACCCAACTAAACTGTAGTTCCTTTAATTCATGCCTGGCGGTCACTTTCAACCTCAACCTAAAATGAACTATGTTGTTCTTCCCCCTTTTCTATTTACTTTCCTTGCTTTGTCATTTTCAGAAACCTTTGGTAAGTGTCTTGCAAAGCCCAGCAAGCCCACCCACTCTCCTTGAAGCAGATGGCATATTCAAACAACTTTCCAAAATGCATGCATCCCCTGCTCTCCCCTCTCCCCTGTCCTCTTTTGCCATTGTTCCCTATGTTCTGTTTCTATTCATCCTTTACTTTTTTACTATTGTTTCTTTTCCTTTTATGTCAACTTTATCTTCATGCACACACACACACACACACACACACACACACACACACACACACACACCACACTGGAAGTTAGAGCAGAAAGGCAAATCAAGGACAAGCAGCACGAGTTGGGGATGGGGTGGTTAGGTATCACAGTCCCCCCTCAGCAGCACAGTTTTTATTTATATGGGGAGACTTGCTGAGCCAGTCTTTTGAGGCAACATCCTGCTTCACGTTAATGCTAATATGGATAGTAAGACTTAAGTACTGCCCAGTTCAGACACCTTTTCTCCAGTATTTTAGCAACTTCACTGGCCTATTTGGGGCTTTACATACCTTTAGCAAGGTTACCTTGGAAGTTGCTGTTGCCTTATGTACTTTGCCTGACTATATTATCCAGATTTGACACTGCCGATGCCCCCTGTCACGTCTACTTCTTTCTCTCTGCTGTGTTGCAAGACAGCAGGCTTTGAGGAAATAATTGGACTCTGTTTGAATCCAAGACAATTATTCCTGTGCAGTCATAGCCTACAGTATTGTTTGTTTTCTTGGTGAAATATATAGAATTCTTTGCTCCAGCAATACACATGACTGTTGGCTGTTTTTTTCTACTCAGATGTAGATCGTTGAACCTCAGTTTTGCCAATAACAGCTTTGCTGTCCAAAAATACCCTTGGAAAGTGCTGCAAGTAGTGATATGGGCTGAGAGAATCTTGAGTTCTTTCCAGGTGAAGGTCACTACGAGACCACTATATGGCTGAACCCTGCAATCCCGAACTTGGGCTGGGTCGACCCTCTGGTCTTGACCAAATATTTTTTTAGCAGAGCATGTGCTTCTCTCACCAAATTGTCCCACATCCCCACTGGCTTACAAATCTTTAGCTACAGGTCCATTGCCCATGGTAATGGGCGAGGGCTCAAGTGATAGTTACATTTGGTCACATTCTGTAGTCCTCCTGACTTTTTGAACTACTTGAAGAAATATATACATGTGCTTTAAGCTTGGTATATTTCACTTTCAGTTCAAACTGTATGTGTATGTAGGAGGCCAGAAAAGGAAATTAAGTTCCCTTGTTTCAATACCAAAGCTCTCATATGGCAATGTTAGCTCTTGGGCTTGCCTTTTTTCTGGAAAGCTCATTCAGCAGCCAGGCTGGATTTATGCTGATGAGAACAAGGCCTGCATGCTCAAACCCCCCTAGGCTGCCATCTTTTCATGTCCTCAGTACGTAGAGTAGCCAGGTTGGGTCTCCAGATTTTAGTATTTAGTATTTGTTCAGAGTTTTTTCTTTGTCACTGATAAATGCACTTCCAAAAATCTTTTTTCCATTGAGCAGATTCCTGTTGATAATTTCTGAGGCTACTTTTACTTCAAGAACCCTCTCAGGGGATACTGAGACTGATGCGTCCTCTCCTGATGGTAAAACAGAGACTTCAGAGATAGGGCAGGAGAAAGGGGAACATGGAGAGTGAGCTGGCAAATGTGAGTTCAGACACACACTCACCCTCCAGCTCCTGCAAATGAATCCCCCACCTTTTTCATGTGACCTTCACTCCTAGTGATGATGAAGGGCACATACTGAACAGAATTATTCCCACCCTAAACAAAAGACCACATCATAATAACAGTATAGTGGAAGATAGAACATCTAGCTCTTGTTTGCTAGATAACTGACTTGTTGGCTGACTGTTTTCTTATGTGCCAGACCATGTTGTGCTGGGGGGGCAGTGATATTTGCGTCAGGGTCCCCTGAGGAGCTCCTCTAGAGGTCTGGAGGGAGCCTGACATTTCTCCCCAAGTCCCTGTGGCTGCAGACCCCAGGCTCTCGCTGCTTTGTCAGCCAGAACAGATTAACCAGAAGCCAGGGACATAGTGAGAGGATTGGGGGGAGTGCATGTTCATAAAGACTAAGGTACTTTTTAATATAAAGGTCTGAAATCATGACCTGACATTGGATATCTCCCTTACACAAAAATTTACAGTATGCACATTCCAATGTGAATCATGCTGAGTTGAATTGCAGCTCATTTGAAAAGTGCAAGAAAGCGCTCACATTTGTTGGCATCAAAGCTGCTCTGTGGGGAGTGCCCAGGACCTCTGCACATGTGGTAACAACAGCCAGGTTTTCACTGAGACCTGCTGCGACACTACCAGTATCCCAAACGGGTGTCTGTGGTGATGAGAAGGTCAGCCAGATGCCCTCTGGAGGGTGGTCAGACTTTGACACTCAGCCAATCACGCAACCCCATCCACCTCACACACAGATGGGCAACATCTATGGCCAGATTGCCTCTGGCCAAACTACATCTTTCAATAATATTTTTAATATATTCAGAGGGTTGTTTAACAAAACAGATGGGGTGTTCTGTGGAGCAAATAATGCTGCATTTGATAATGCGAGGAGGTCAGCAGCCTGTTGAAGTATATTGAGGTCATTGTCACCGTAAGCTGATCAACCCCCAGGTAACCAAAGCTTAGAAGGGGAGCTTATGGTCATTGGGTTACATGCCTGTAATACAGGTGGATGTACCATTGTAATTGAATAGATGCTGGCCACTCTAGACCCATCCTACTGGTCCTTAGCTAAGTTTTATTTTTATCCACTCATGCTGCTTTGCTATTAAAAAATTACAAGTTCCAAAGGTCACCCATTTCCTTTTCATATTTTAGATTTTTTGTGGAACAAGTGCCTTTGAACTGAACAACCTCTGTTATCACTCATCCTCCTTGTTACTTTCCTCTTTTTTCTGTTCTGTTTGTCACTCTTTTTATGAGGTCCACGTGTAATGGTCTTTCCTTTTTCAAACCTGCTTTATTAACCTTATCCTAACCTTAACCTAACTTTGACCTTAACCTCACCTAACCTTTAACTAGTAACCCCTCAATCCCCAACTAAAATTTCACCACAGCTAAAGCAAAACAAACCAACAGCTTCTGCAGCCTCTAATCAAACTCTAACTCTATAACAATGTAACCTTCCCAGATCCCCACTGTCCTTTGTCTTGTGATTACGTATGATTATGTGGTCTTTAAAATCATTGCAGAAATGATTAAGATGCCCCTCTGTTGTTTTGCCTGGTTTTTCAATGACTCTAAACTATCACTGTGCAAATCAATGCATATAATGCACTTTTAATGTATACTGAAAGCTGGGTTAATAGAATATGAACACTTCGCAAGTGATAATTAAGAAAAATGTCAATTGCTTTGAAATATTTTTTGTTTTTTTTTGTTACACATATCCACAGTGTGGATATGTGTAACAAATGGCTAAAAATGCACACTTTCAAATTATGAGCATAGAGTATAACAGCGTATATAATCGTGCTTATACATTAGCACAGTGCAACACAGTGTGTATCAACTCTAAAGAAAGTAAGTGAATCTACCCAGGTACATTGTAAACCAGGCAGAACTTCAAACTCAGTGATTTCCTCCTACCTGCTGGTATCACAAAGGACACCTCTGCAACAACAATCTGACCAGAAGATATTGAAAATTCCATCCACACTACATAGCCACCCACACAACTTGATATACTGTATAGAATATGGAAATTGCTGGCACAACTTTACATGTTAAACTCTGTGTTGTGATGATTTTAACTGGGAGAGATATTGTTGAGCAGATCAATGGACAGATTGATCTTCAACAGTAATACAGGGATTGTACTGGGCCACTGTGGCGAAGAGGGAGTTGAGCTGGAAGGCGAAGCTTTCCATTTATTAATCTATTTTCCTACCCTCACCTATGGTCATGAGTTTTGTGTTGTGACCAATAGAATGACATGGCGGATACAAGCTGCCAAGCTGAGTTTCCTCCACATGGTAGCGGGGCCCACCATTAGACATAGGGGAAGGTAGTGGAGTAGAGCCACTGCCCCTTTGCCTTGAAAGGAGCCAGTTGAGGTCATTGATAAAGATACCTCTTGGGTGCGTTCCTTTAGAGGTTTTCTGGGCATGTCCCACTGGTATGAGACCCTGAGGTAGACCAAAACCATGCTAGATGGACTTTATATGTCATCTGGTTTGGGAACGCCTCAGGACCCCCCACAGGAAGAATGAGAACATCTGGACTACCTTGCTCAGCCTGCTACCACTGCGACCTAGTCTTGGATAAAAGGCATAAAAAACAGATGGATGGATGGAAGGGTTTTTTTTGTTTTGTTTTTTTTTTTTGGTTGATTCAGCTAGTTCTTAAGAGGGTAGGTATATTTTTTTGTAGCTTGCATGAATGCATGCACGCACACACTCTAGGGCCAGGCCTGTAGCGTTAAGCTCAATGGGTAGTGCGTACCCTTGACCCTCAGTTCTGTGCCTGCAGGCCATCTATGCTAAGTAGGGTACCTCTCCTGGGTTATTGCCACCCTGCTGGCATTCTCAAGGGATTGCCAAGGCACGTCATTGCCATGAGTCATCCCTAGATTTAGAAAGGAAGACTAAGAGAAAGGCAAGAGGGAGGACCTGTGGGAAACAAAAGCTTAGAAATCATGAGAAAGTGAGAGGAATGGAGGAACAGATAAAGTAAGAAAAGAAAAAGGAGTTGGGAAAAATGGGTAAAAAGCATTGAATGGAGAAAAAAAAACTAAGAACCGAAGGACAGTTTAATGCTTGGCAGAGAGGGGGTTGAAGATAAGCTGACTTCTGTACCCACACCTAAAGCTCTGCCTATGAGGCATGCATTTTACATCACAGCAACAAGTCAGGCTACATTTAAAAGCCCACCAGCCATTGACTGGATAAGCTCAATATTTTATTGTCTGTATGGGACATTTGGCTTGCAGTCAGTCATGTAACACAATACAGACTCAGAATACACACAAACAATAGAGAAACATACAACTCAGTGAAATTAAACAATGGAAAGAGCCAGTGGATTGAATGACCGGGGAGGAAGGATGAAGCTTGAGGTGAAGAGTCTATCTGTCACAGTTAAGCAGGTTTACGACTAGTAGGATAAATAAGAACTTCAGTCTGTTTGATTTAACTTGCAGTTGCCTGAAGGTACAGCCTGAACTTTTGTTCTGTGGGGACTCCATTCCTCCCTTAGCAAGTTTTTTCCATACTAATGTGGATACCTGGTATATGGCATCTAACTTGTTCTACAATCCATGTCAACTTTAGGCCAAACCTCTTTTTCTCTGCCTTATCATGGTGAGTTTGAGTCTTGAGAAAACATATGCCAAGACCTCAAGCTTCTTCCGCTCTGGTGATGAAGCATTGTGTTTCCTCTTTTAATATGCCTAAGGTGAGAAGTGGGAAAAAAAAAGAGAAAATAATAAGGCAATAGATTGTGCCAGCCATGTAAAGCACCCAATTCCTCTGTGATACCAGCAATAAGAGGTTTTTTTTTTTCTATGAAGAAAACCCTATTTCTGAGAGCTCTGTACAAGATTACCGAATGGTTTGATAATCTAGTTCCAGTGATCCACCCTCCAACCCAAATAACTCCTCTAACTATTACTAACATTAACGTTGAACTAAACTGATGTTGTGTCTTCGTTTTTGTGTCTCCTCCAGAGGGTACCCCGATTCGAGGTAAGATATTTAACATAATGAAAAAGGGGGAAAAAAAAAATCTTAAACTGACTAAACCAGACATAACTGCTCCTAACTCCACCCAACTGATGTAATATGGGGGGCATATAGTGGGCTTTTCCCTCTCAAAAATGACTAACTTTTCTATATCCTCTAACATTAATATGTCATCTGTGTTTGGGTTCTGTGTGCTCTGTACACCCTGTTTGTGAGCGTTATCATATGTGTTTATCACTCCCATGCCCCATGTCATCAGTGATGTGCAATTCTTCCACCTCTGTGGGCGTTCTGTGTTTGTGCCGACCTACTATCTCCTCAACATCATCAGTGTCGGGAAACTACTGAGCAATTCAAATTGTGCTTCCAGCTGGTTATGATACAGGATTGAGAAGGTTGAAATCAGAGGGGAGGAATGGTGGGGTTATTACAATGCTGTTTGTTTGCTTTATGCCTCTGACATTTAAATTGTTTGGACGCAGGGCTGGGGGTGGGGTGATGGGAAGTTGGGAGATGGGCAATGGTGATCTTATTTGTTGATAAGGCCAGGCTATTGAATAAAACTGTTCAACACAGTGTAAGAAACCCCCTTTCTTCTTATTCCCTCTCTTCTTTGGTGTCCTCCTCATCCTACTGTTCATTACCAGAGCAACAGCCACATTGTGTACGTTAATTCATGAGCCACAGCTGAAGATACTTATTTTGGGTAAAAAGCCAACATAAATTACATTTGATTTACTTCCCTCCCTCCCTGTTACTATAAAAGTAAAACTCTGGAGGCTCTGGCTGCCTTTTCCAGAACTGCAACATGAGCACCCTTTTTACCATACCAAAACCAGCTCTGGTGATGTCAGAGGCTGAACAGGAGGATATCAAGGTTGGAAAGGAATGACACAGAGGTAAAGCAGTATGACTCCCATGAATTTTAAGATAGCTATGTCAAATAATTCTTCCTCCCCCCTCATTTTTTTTTCCATTTCCCATGACAAGCTAATGTTCACTTGTAATTATCCACCAGGTTTTGCTGCTGAAGCATTCTCTCACAGTTGATTCAGTGTGATTCACTGGGTTTCTTATAAAATGCTTTTGTTTCGCAGGCTGAGCAGGTAAGTGAATATCTCAGTTTGCCAGGTACCGTATGTCCCTGTATTGAGTGAGATAAATGCTTTAAGTTTTCACATTTACAGTTCGATACAGAAAAGTGGTGATTCATTTGACAACAGAGCTCCTAAGAGTAAGACAAAGGTTCTTCGTCCTGAACCATTTCATACAAGCCATCCATGATTTGAATCTCTAAACAGTAGCATGTTGTCAAACATATTCATGAACACCTGAGGTTTTAGACTATATTCAGACCCTTTACTCCTGTAAAGCCCTCACTCATGTCCAGCATAGCCGAACCCAGCCCTCCCTGCTCTGCTTTGTTTGAATAAGGTCTCATAAATCATATTGTGGTGAACAAAAGGAAGCATGACTTATGAACTCCGCATTTGCATAATGAGATAAGCGGCCTGAAAAGGGCCATTTCTCCCCACCACGTTACTGCATGCTGACACTGACTCGCAATCAGGATTGTATGGCGCTGTAGAGGGAAAATTAATGTCATAGGATCTGGAGAGAGCGGCACAAATGTAACTAAGATCAAGGTGTCTAAGAAGGACACAAACGGTTTGTTTACCCAGGTGCAAGTCCACACTAATGCAGACTTTCTCAGAATTTAAGTGGACTCTTCCACTCCAGTGAATGAAGTTTTTTTGAAAACATTTTAAGTATGACATCGCTTGTCCTAATGCTGAGTCATTTTACGTCATTCATTGTCAAGCCAATTTTATTTATACAGCCCAACATCACAAGTCACAACATTGCCTCAAGGGGCTTTACAAATCTGTCCAGTATATGACTTTCAATCGGATAAAGAAAAGAAGGAAAAGAACTCAAGCACACCATTCTCACAGACAGGGGAAAGCAAATGAACACACACAGAGACAAAGAGGATCCTGGAGGATGAAGACACAAGACATCTGGAATGAGGCACCAACAGCTTGGAGAGAGAGGTCCCAGAGCTGCTGATAGTCCAGCAGAGAAGTCTGATTGAAAACAGAGGACAAGAAGAAAAAAAACAGGGAGACGAGAGCGAGAGAGAGAGACACAGCTTAGACGCTCATGTGCTTGTGGGACAACAAATAAACAGAGGGTTCAAGAGATGCAGTGGTTTTCATATATTCTCGTCGGCAAGACAGTGGAGTATAAGTAAGAGTCTTAATGCATTCATTGTTACGGAGACAGACCCACCTCAACAGCCGTGCTGTTTAATATCCGCCAGGTGGTTATTCCAGAGGAAGGGAGCACAATATGAGAAGGCCCTGCAGCCTGCTAAATTCCTTCAACTCTTGGGATTGTGAGTATAGAGCACAGGATGGAATAGAAGGAGATCAGACAGGTATGAAGCCTTAACATCTGATCTGACATGGATAGGGACCCAATGAAGTTATAGTTAGTCCAATAATAAAATGTCAGTGAAACAAAGTGATGGTTGACGGAAATCTCAACGTCTAAGAGATGATTCCCAAAATGTAAAAGTTACAATAACTTTGCTTCCATTCATTGCCACCCAGGTGCTAGCCTAAAGGTAAGCAATAGGTAGAAAGGTAGCTGGACTCCCTACCTGTTTCATTACTGATTTCATGGGAGCGTTACAAGCCGCCAGATGGGCACTGACAACAATGGCAACACACGTGGGACCCCATGCTGGTGCGATCACGGTATAATGACCTTGGGGTGGTGGCAGAGCGTGCCCAAGTGTCAGCCAGGATTCAGACAGAAGGAAAGGGAGGCAGAGAGAAAACTGCATTTCCATACTTGGCTGCCGTGTGTCCACACTGGCTATGTATTGCTGTGTGAGCTGCGGGTTCACAACTGAAATACAAAACTTCCCACTGTCTTTATTTGAATTGATGGTCAGTACAACAACTAGTGCTGTTGTATGGAATCCTGCTGAACCAGATGCAGCAAAACTTGAAAATACACCAGCAAGTGACATGAGATACTACTCCGTTTATAATGTTTTAGTGTGAGAGTAGAAACTTGGTATGAAACTTTGCTTGCTGTTTTCAACTTTATCTGCATCGTAGATCAGGACTGGTTTGGCCTGACAACGTTTCTCAATAGCAGAGTGCGTCTGTAAACATGTCGTTGTTGGTTTTTTAGTGTTGTGGCAGTGAATCTGAGTATCTTTAGTAATCTATTGGTAGAAAAATTGTGTATTTTATATGTTACAGCTATGCCACCTGAATCATCAAGTGCACTTAAGTTATTGTATCCTGCACTCTTCTGCACGTCAGTGAGTTTAATTCATGGAGTGGAAAGGTTATTATTTTGAGTACATGTCCACTTATACAGTATGGTGCTAATTTGGGGTTTTAATTGCACAGAAGTAGAGCTTCAGTGAGCAGCATTGGGGTGAGAGGATAGCGAGGAAACAACAGGAGAGGAGATGAGAAATGAGGGCCTAATGAGAGACATGAACTGAAAACGAGAGATAAAATGATGAAAAGAACAGCGTGCCACCGGCAGGCCTGAGTGGGCTGCGGAAGGAGCAAGAGGGAGGGAAAGAAAGAGTGAGACTTGGCCAGCCATTTTGTTGATCGCCTAAACAAATCAATCAAGGCCCGCTGGAGCACACTAATTGAATTACACAAATGGGACTGGGGGGTACACATGGCAAAGCTGCTACAAAGCCGCGACATTGGTGGGCAGACCACGGCTTCAGGCACTTTCTGAAATTAATCATCCATGCTGGCCCCTCCTTGCTTTCCTTTTATCCCCTCATCTGTCCTTCTGTTTTTCTGTGCTTGTCTGCCTCTTCAACTCTTCCTCCCACCCCTTTCAGATAGTTTTGTTCGTTCTCTCTGTGTCTCTTTATTGTACACTGCACCTCTCATAAATGAGACTCTCTTCCTACCCCTTTCTGTCTGCCTTTATTAAACTCTTTTCTTTCCAGATCTCAGCTTCTAAGTTTCTTACCCTTTTTACCGCAACAGCCTGGACTAAAACTATCTATCTATTGACGTATTTGTCAATTGTGATATTTCATTAAGAATTTGATATTTTCTGATATGGGAACTGTTTCAGTTTAAATGTAGTGAAACTTCTCAATTTCTCTTACCATTGAGTAGATACAGTAGGTGGATAGTCCTGCCTTCAGGTTAATACTGCTCCTAACTGTTAATATACTGATAACTGTTGTCACAAAGTATCTGTTCTGAACAGCTTCAGTCTCAAAATGTCTGTTGCAGCATCTGAATTGGCCTTCAAAACATGTATTTGTTCAACCCTGTCCAGCCAGTCGTCTTTGTTATCACACCTTGGTACCTCGACGCTCCTCATCAGATCACCCTGCGGCATGCGGCGCTGTTAACCAGGGCAGCTGTCACGGCTGGGACAAATGTCCCCGACACACTGCCCATTACAGCCTTCTTTATTGAGTGGATGAAGGCGGTGAACATGCTGCAAGACAGCCAGGAGTGGGTAGCAGTGGAGATTGGAGGTTTTAAGTGTTGGTGGGAAAGAGGGGTCACTTTGACTGAGATGGAGACTAATTGGTCCACATGGAAGTGATGTCATTATTATCAGGGACTTTATTTGCCTGAATTGTAGCCACTGTTTTGTCTTTTTTGGGATCCTAATGGGGTGACATGCATCCTGGAATGAGGCAGAAAGAAAAAATTGGCACCATCTTTTCTTCTTTGACCCAGAAAAAGATGAATTATTATTCACTACTTGGGGTTAACGGATGGCCAGTGTTGCCTGTAAGTGGATTGAGAGACTGTCCTGGACGTTCTCAGATCTTGTGTTCAGTGCCCACAACAGCTTACATACTATAATGTCCTTCAGCATTCATGTGACCTTTTCAAGTGTCCGTGAACAAGATTAAATAGCAAGTACTTGCTCAGTAATAGCAGCTCGCTCTTGCAGTCAAAGAGAAATATTTAAAATAAATAAAATATGTTAGTGATTTTTGTATGAAAGGTGAAATATTGGATACAACAATTCACAGTCATACGAAACAATATATGAAATAATTTGCAATCACTGGTGCTTCAGTGCTGCTGCACCTGCAGACGTAGTATCTGTACCTGCAGTGAAGTGCATTTTTTGGTTGTCTGTCTTAAACAATCATTCATCTGTGTTGATGTCATATAAAGTCAAACAAGCCGTACTGCAGGGCCGTGGCCTTGGGTGACAGTTGCTACCCCTGCAGTCTGATTGGCAACCCCTAATGCCACCTGATTATCACAGGTGGCATTTGAAGCATGATTGGCTGTCTGCCCAGTGAGAGGCGAGACCTTGGACCTTGGAACTGTGTGGCTAGTAGTTTTGAACATGCACTGTTTTATGTGTAGCTGACTTTTACATGGACAGTTTGTTTTGGGGGACTGTTATTTTTGCATGGTGGCACTATGTTGTGTTGTGACTGGAAATATCTTTCAAATGAATATTTTAAACACAGGAATGTAAGAAACTGTACAATACTGCAATGTTAGTTATTTAAGTAGATATTAGAAATGCTTAATGAATGCTTTTCCGACATATGTGTGCATGTGCGTATGCGCGGACATACTTCATGCCACTCCTGCATAAATCAGTCCCCCACTTGGACAACCCGAGTCAGGAAGGTCTGGACACACCACTGCCATGCTTGTTTTTCATCATGCCATGTCTTGGCAAGCAGAGTAGCCGGCCTAATGAAATCAAGCAAAACAAACAGGGCTTTGGTCATTTTTGCAATTTGTGATAAGTTTGTGATTAGCTGAAGACAGGGAGGACGTGCCATTAGGCCCCATAGAGGACTCACTTCATAAGTACGGCCATTTTGTGAGCGACACGGTAAATTGCAGTTTAAGGGTAGGCAAGTCTTTATCAGTAAACTGTGTGAATAGACTGGGTGGGTGTGTTTTGTTGTGCTTGTGAAAGATAATTTTCAGCATTTATTTCATTTCTTGTGTTTCCTCTTTTCGTGATAAAAAGAAAAAAAAAACGCCAATGGCCGCTCGCGCTCTGGCGAGCCACAGGCAGGCAGGGTAGACAGAACGCAATTATGCAAAACACAGAGAGTGCAGTCATTTTTTTAAAGAGACAAAAGGAAATGGTAGGAAAGAGACACATGCTGGTGACAAGGGTTTTCAAAGGGTGAAGTTTGTTTTGTGAGCGCACGTGCACGTGCATGTGCATACTGCTGCTGGAGATAGGACATCAGAGAGCTTTGTTTGGATTTGTATGTCAAAAGCCCTTCGAGGTCTGTTGTCTTTAAATGCTAATATTATCATTAAACTGGCTGCCTGTTGACCAAAAAATAAAGGAATGTATTCTGTTATAATGGTCACAGAGATCATAAAGTAAATCAATGGGATGGATTCATTTAAATTAACCTCTTTTGAGGTGTACAAAAGGCAAAGCGGGGACGAGAAGACAACATGATATAGGAGTAGAAATGACAAAATGGACAGAAAGGCAGCTCACACAGTGTGACACAACACATGTAACACCAGCGGGATGTTGCATCTCCACCATGTGCAAAGCTGACGCGGAGAGGAGCATAAAGCATCTCAAAATAGAAAGTTGTGATTTCTCTCTTTGCTCTCCCCTCTCTCTTTTACCTTTTCTGTCCCGCTCCTTCTCTGGCCCTCTCACTGGGCTTCCTTCATCAAACATTTGTTCACACAGATCTAATTTTATCCAGTGTGTACAATTAAATCCATAATTGTTGTTGTTGTTAATCCAGGTTCAGATAAATCTCAGATTTTCATGAGGGCAAGAGTAATGCTCGTGCTCAGTCAAACGCACAGTTTCCTTTTCTTCAGTTTTGGAGGCAGAATAATAATAGACAACTTAAAGACAGAAAATAAAAAATGAGATACATGAATAAGAATAAACCTCCATTCCTGCTTTTCTCATTGTTCCTCCACATGTGCTGTCTTTCCCTTTGTCTCTCCCTCCTAACTCTTCTTTGTTGATTCTCCTCCCTGCCTTTTTCTTCCTCGCTTTTTTCCTACCTCACTTCTTCGCCCTCTCCCTGTGTTCTGCCAGCAGAAGGAGTCTTTATGTGTTCTTCACAGCTCCACTAAATAATAGCTAGAATATGTAATGAAGCCAGTAGGGGTTTGGAAACAATAGATAATACCACCAAGCAAGGAGCCTCCAACAAAGATGGCAGATGAAACTCTCTCTATCCTCTCAAACACTCCTGCTTTTCTCTCTTTCTTGCTCTCTCTCTCTCTTTCACCAGGAGGTACAATTCACAGCAGACAATGTTGGTTTTAATTGGCTCTCAATTAATTTAGTTTGGCTCATTATCCGTCACCCGTCCACTCGTTGGTGGTTGTGTTTTGTTGACCTTCAGATGACATTTGTTAAATATGATTTTCAGCTGAAGACATTTGTATGTGTTGGAGGCATTTGGAGCCGTGAACCTTCAGCAGTTGGCACACACGGAGGGAAAATATATGAAATATACACAGCATTTCTTCTGATTTAACTGTTTGTTAACAGTCAACAAAAAAAGCCCTTCAGCATTATTATTTATGAAGCACTGAAAAAACTGCATCAACTTCAGCCTTCCAGCGATTTTATAATTCAGCACAGAGGCCAAGGCTGAGGAGCCACTGGCAGAGCTTTCTGGAACCGTCCACCTGGAGTTGAACTTCACACAGTCCTTACTTTGTGGTCTCCCCGGTGTGGAGGCGCTAGACTTGTGAGCCCAGTCCAACCCACCTGCCACCGAGCTGGCATTTGCTGTTCCAAGCGCACATCAAACACATCCAAATCAGATCCCCGCATAAACGCAGAGCGAAGACTCCACCACCTGCACTCTGCAGGTAGACATTTTCATTTGGTTCATGAGCTATGTGCCAGAAACACTTCCCTCTGGGGGAGGAGGATGATCTGAGCTGTAGAGGGAAATGAAGAGAAGCAAAAAATAGAGTATAGATTGTTGCAGGTTCAGGTCTGCTTTTTTTTTTTTTTTAAGAGAAGATATCTTTGTACTGAAACAACAACACTCTTGGAGTATGAGACCATGGCCAAGGTGGAAGCGTGACTAATCTTTATAATTAAGCAGGATCGATGGTCTCATTTGTGGCACAGCTGAAAAGCGTTATTAGACCAGTGTTCTAGAATAGTAGCTCTGTACAACACTGTGTTCCCTCCGCTTGCTGTTGTGATGGAGTAGGTTATGGTATATTACAAAGCATCCTGGGCAGCGGCTGGCGTATTGATGCTTCCTGGCTAAACGCTAATGAGTGATGGTGCTGTGTTTGTCAGGGAGGCCTGGGCTGCAATTTGTCTGCTGAGCCAGCCAGAAGCCCTAATGATATCATCAGGAAGTGCCGTCAACAGCGTTCTAACGAGGAATGATCTGACACTCGTTGTTTCACCTCCCTTCTATGTCCCCTGCGCCCCATATCCAGGACTGTTGCCAAGCATTTAGGCTGAGTTTGTTTCCTCATAAAAAAAGATACAATCTAAAACGACATAAGAAATCCAGTCTTTTTGAACTCATAATATAAAATACGGAAATATGCCAATATGGGAAAAAGAATAAAAAAGGGGATCTGTAGGGGGTCTTAGCACAAAATAGAGAGAATTTAAAAAATTTAAAACAGGAATAACAAGTAAAAGATAATACAAATGATTTCAAACTACCCAATCACAATGGTAGCCACAATGGCAGTTCATCTCGCTGTATGTTTGCGAGATATAACACAAGTATTAGATGTGTCTTTACTCTTTGTAATTCTTTGAGCCCCCTGCAGAGGGGCTGAGCTGCTGCATTATGCACCGTGCCAGTGTTCATTTGGACATGAACTGTACGTCTGGATTTTTTCCCATGACCCCTCTTCTCCCAGCACACACAAAGTCTCCCTTGAGCAGTGCCATGCAAAGGATGATTTGTTAATCTCAGTTCACAGGACCATCTCAGCACAGTTCTTCATTACCTTTCATCACACATACATCATTAATTTGCCCATGTTTTTAGAGAGATCTCATGTCTTACAGGAATTACATACACCAACATAGCAAGCAAACAAATGTAGTGTGACTGATTCAGTCCATCTTTTTTTATCTATTTAATTCCTCCTCTTTTTATCTGTTGATGGCTGAGGCTGGAGAGGAACCCGGTTTGTCATGGCAATCTGCATTAGCATTGTGGAGTGAAACAGTTCTTGACAAAATGGTCCTGAGAAATTCAAGATACCCTCCATTAAGAAGATTGTCTGACTCCTCCGTGCACCGTCACTGACAGATCAACTAATCATTTCCTTCCTGCTTTCTTTCTTTCTCTCCCCCCTCCCCCCCCCCTTCTTGTCTGTGTTGGATGTTGTCATTTCCCAGGTGCCTTGCAGATCGAGAACAGCGAGGAGACCGACCAGGGGAAGTACGAGTGCGTGGCGTCTAATGTGGAAGGCGTGCGCTACTCGTCCCCTGCTAACCTTTATGTGCGAGGTAGGGAGCAACCCGGCCCCAGAGCCAGGCCAAAAAAATAAAAACATCCACCCATTCTAACTAAAATGTCTGCACAGTGCAGCTCAGCTTTAAGTGGCATTACTGTTGAGCGTAACAAATGATAATTGCTTCCATTCTAGCCCAGCTGTATTTGCACAAAATGTGTTTTGCAAAATAGTATTACCCGAGTAATATAAATCTTTTAGCATTGATAGTATTGTCTGCCCACAATTGTAATATCTTATGCACTGAAACTTCCAAATGTAAAAATATAATTGACCAACTAATGTTCTTCTCTGTTATGATGTTATGCTCCATTTTGTCTTTGAATGCCCTCCCCTACTCACTCGGAAGGAAATGTGTAGCACAACAAGCCGTATGTCTTCACTTTACCAGTTGTAAGACGCTTTTTATCTGTAATTGTGTGCCCGATAAAATGTCCCCCTCCCTCCCCCCCATCAAAGTTATGGACCCCAAAAAGAGTCGGGAAGGACTTCTCTTTGATTAGTTTTTTTCAGGTACAGGAGCACAACGGTAAGTCTTGATTTTGATTGAGTGGCAAGGTGTTAATGCGCACCAATCAAAATCTCAGCCCCTTCGCCTTCTCCAGATTTGGGGGTAAAAAGGATTTCCTTGTGGTGAATTAAGAGAAAAGGACTGTTAACACAGTCAGCTGCTCTGTATTACATAAAAAATGCTCTATCCCATAGGTTATAAATAGTACACTTCCTCGACTTTCTCTTCATGGTGTTCCAGAGCATAAATCCATAGTATTCCCCTGTTTCTGCTTTGGGGTATTATCTTTTAAAAAGCCTTTTACAGTCAGTAGTAATTTTGGCTGGCATGTTCCAGCAAAGTGAAGATATGAGAAACAAACAGTCACAGGGAACGTTGAGTTTCATAGGAAACAGGCAATGAAGACAAAAGCCTACCCTCGACCACTAATGCTAAATGACAATGAATCCCTGTTGAGGGAGCTTTGATAAATTGAAGCAGATGCATTTTCGACATGCATTATTTATATTGTGCATATTAAATAAAGATGCTTCGGTATCTACTCGGTTTGTTCCCTCTGCTGTGTACCAAATAAGTTTGTTCCCAATAAATAATTCACTACTCTGACATTATAAAATGGGTCAGGGAGCTGCTTTTTCATTATTATTGCTATTATCATACCCTGTGAAGTAGCAGCATAGGGAAGAAAAATTCATATGCAAGAAGTAGAGGGTAAAAAATGGTTAATCAAGATTAGTTTCTCTTCTTGCCTGCATTCATCCTGGAGGCTCATCCTGTCTCCACTGTGATGCAGTGACACTTAATGTCAAGTAGCTATGCACCTTGTTCATGTACGGCATGATGAAAATTAAAAGGTTCATTGCAAATTACAGTCAAGAGCTCTGCAGGAATCATTAAATAATGATAATGGGAACATTTTGTTGACACAGCATTGGGCTGTTCAGTAGTTCCTTTGGTCGAAAACACGCAGCTATACCCTTATATCATTTCCAACAATTCATGCAATCTCCATGAACACTGGCTCCATCAGCATGCTTTTAAGAGACTACACAAGGGTCATAATTGCTCAGGTACTTTCACACGATGTAACACACTTGTTATGCCTTGATGGTGTCAACCTTTGTCTGTTTTCAGTTAACTTTTGTCAATCAATTCTGATACTTGATGTTGACTATGTTTTGTTCACAAAGCGAAATGCACTCGAGATTAGCAGCTGTGGTAGGGATCAATTTTCAGGAAAACTCAAAAGAACATGACAATCCTAAATTCTATCTGGTGTATACTGTACCAGGGCAAATTGAGACTGCTACCCGAGCAGAAACCATAATGACAATGCTACTGATTGGCTCCGAACAACATGTGCTGCAACCGTCTTGAACTGCAGCTGCTAATTTCAGCCCAAACTGTGTCTTTTTTCTTTTCTATCTCTCATTAGTTTTCTTTATTTTGTCTTTATTTGGTTTCCTTCTCTAACAAAAGCAAATACAGCCACCACAGGAGCCTCTCCTCGTGGCTATAAGGAGCTTGTGAAATTTTGAATTATGAGTATGGTACGCTTGATTTGACTCCAGTGGCGCCTCACAATTTTTTTTCTTAACAAGCGACAGTGTGGCCACTGGGGTGAATCTGATTGTTTTGGTTCAAAGTTTATTTAGGGGGGGGGAGGGGAGGCAAGTGTACTTTCAAGACGGGTGTCACTGATAGCAGGGACAAGGGAAAAGGAGGAAAAAAAGATTAAAGAAAAGGGAAATGTAGCTGCAGCTAAACACCTTGAGGTGGCTTTTTTTACTCTCTCTGTGTTTCCCCTATTTTTCTCTTCTCCTCATGTCATTGTGTTCTGCATCAACCCCTTTACATCCCTCAGAGCTTCGAGAAGGTTGGTGTGTTTTTTCTTTTTTACTTTTTTTAACCCACATTTGAAAAAAAAAAAAAAAAAATTCAACATGTTGAAAAATTTTAGCTGTATTTGCCTATTACAGAGCTCGATTCAGTACTAATTTGAAGAAATACTAATCAGTTAATCCAAACTGCTAAATGATTATGAAAGAAATGTTTCTTTATTTCCAAGGAAGAAATGATGAAAGCAAACCCGATTAGCTCGGGTCTTGTTAATTTACTTTTATGTTTGCATTGTGGGGCCTTTTCTCGTTTTGCATCCTTTGGTATTGCTTCTGCACTGAAAGGCTTTCTTGCACGTGTTGTCATGGAAAACCCAGCACGTGTAAATAACAGGACCTGTTGCATGATGGGAGAATGTAACTGCGCTTGCATGCCTGTACAGAATCCCTCTGGCCGTGTTGGTCTTTTTCTTTCTGCATTCCCTGTGTTTGGTTCAGTTCTTTCCTTCTCTTTCTTTGGTTTCTCTACAAGTGTTTTCCCTGATACAACCCTTTTTTGGCTTTCCGTTATTGATTTGTTTTTGGTTTTTTTTGTTTTTTTGTGTTGTGATTCTGGTGTTGTGTTTGCGTGTTTTCCTTTTGTTTCAGTTCTGTTCCTGAACTTACTTTTCTGTTCCAAATGTTTGTCTTTTTGTGGTTCATTTGTTTGTGAGGTTTGTGTTTCTTTTTCCAAATGATGCTGCTCTGCTTCTTGAGTCTCGGAGTGCAAATGCAAATGCCGAATGAAATAATAAGTGTGTATACAGCCAGTGTTCCTGTCATCTTGTTTATAGCGACCCATTACTGAAAAAATTAGATCTGATTGGGCCTGATTGGGTCCCATTGTGATTTCAGGCAGCCATTAAGGGATGCCATTTACAGTGTCGTGTGGATCAATAACAATATAATGACTTCGACATCACATTTGCTGTTGCTTAGCGGGTGCTCAAAGATACTTTTATTTTCAAATGGTGGCAGCTAGATGTGATTGGTTTCCTTGAGTGACTGCTGTTTGTGTTCCCTCGCAGTCATGACACTCAATCAAATTATAATTTATTATTCAAAAGCCCTCCATTCCTGGCACACACACACACACACACACACACACACACACTCATAGAATAGAATTGATTTTCAGGTTGATGTGACTAAAGTAATGAAGATTCTCAAACTGGACTGCAATGAGACATGCAGTCATTTTTGAAGCATTCATACTGTAGTCCTACGACAATGATGAGCAAGAAAGCGCTGAATGAATTGGAGATCAGTGCATGCAGCATTTACTGATTTATGTCCCATTTGGCTCTGTTCCAACTTCCTGTCAACTCTGAAGATGTTCCAACTAAACGTTAGCATCAGCACAAGGTTTTTCAAGACATATCCAACTGAATCAGATCTATATTGAATCTCATGTCACCTGCTGCAGTGAGCTTGCCTATCCACGTTTAGGCTCCACTAGTCTTATGAATACACAAGACAGATATTTTTGGAAAGGAACCACGGTTCTTGGCTAGGGGTATTACATGTGTCTCAACAAGTCTGGGCAGATCAGGCATGTCATTCATTTAGGTGGAGGAGATAACACACTTCCTCCCGTATCAGTCTCCTCTTAGAGTAGTAGAGTATTTGTATGCGTAGCTATCAAAGTGTGCTGATCTGCAGGGGATTGGACTGATCTCTGTAAGGTAGCTGAAAGTCAGATTAAAAATGGATACTGTTCCACCAGCAAACAAATTAGCAATGTTTGTGCTTTGGCAACATTTATTCATCCATGGGTGCGAAATATTTTTCTTAGCAACACCTTGCACCAGATTTTTTTCATTCAAACGTCTGCTTATTTGGAGTCTGAAGATATTTTGCTTAAGTGCACCTTGACAGTTAATCTACCATGTATGTGCAAGTCACCAAGAGAATTTTTGATTGGCATTTTTGGCATTTGCCATTTTTGGGTAACTGTTGAGCCTGTTTGCTGGTCAAGAGTTTAATTGAGCTGTGCTAAGCTCCAAAATATTAGTAAGGCAAAAACCCCACAAAAAATATTCAGTGTTAGCCAGTGTTTCCTTTGAGAAGATGCTGAGTATAGCTGATATATTTTTGGCCTCAGTTTAAGATATCCATGCTGTTTCCTTCCATTGCACCAGCCACATAATTTTTCCTCAAGGCAAGTCATTAGACAAATATATGTAATCATCCCCTCTGATCTGTGCAGTTATCCCAGACACGAGTAAAGGTTTCAATTCCAACACCTCTGTGCACCAACTGGCTTTGAAAAGACTATCAATCAGTAATTGTAACAGTTGAGTCTGTGAAAGCCACCAATCAATAAGCTGTCATTACTGCTGTCCACATTATAGTGTCCACAAAGCATGGCACAATCCTACTCCAAAAGAAAAAAGAATAATGAAAACCTGGTCTTTATTTATAAGTCCTAAGAATAACACTGATGCAGAAAGACTGCGCTGTGATGTACGCATGTGCATGTTTGCCCTCCTACAATGGTATCTGCCTGACTTTGAATGTGCTTGCATGTCCTGCTATGCATTTGTGTGTAACGTTGGGAAAGAAAGCTAGATTACACCTTATGTTCTCACTGGCCAAAGCAAAATCCTGCCATCTCTATTAGATGTTTGTCTCAAGGAGTCCTGAAATTAATAGCCACCCCTAAAAAACAATTGTGTTTCTATTAGAAGAGCATTTAATTGAGGTACAAAACAAAATTTCCACAACCTCTGATATCCTAATGCAAATATGTGAATACCACACTCCCTTTCTCAATCCGACTGATAATATTCACTGAAGGGATCACCACAGTGAGGGGACATACTTGCAGTATCATTTGGCTGCTTGTCATCTACCTGTAAGTCAATAGAAAAAAAAATGTTACACTCTGAAATCCCCTCAATCCACTGCTTTCTATTATTAGATACCCCTGCCATGATTCTTGTCAGTTTCCTTTAGGTAATAATTTCCATTTTGATGAGCCACCGATAGTGACTGTTTAGCATTGGCGCAGCCAAGGTATGTTAATACAGGCCGACCCCTGCAGCTTATATGTAAATGCCGTAGGCCTCACCCAGCAAGTGTGACTAAAAGATCTCCATACTGCGCCTGTGTCCTCAGGCAGCAAGAGGGTGTAATCTCAGCTTCAAGGTGACACTAAAGGCTGCACATTATTTTGGCTTCCCCCTTCATTTTGGGGCAGCAAAAACTGCCTCACCAAAATGGCCGATAATGTCCACCTTCTGACCTCTGTTTTTTGGCACAAATCCCTCCACAACACCGCCCACTATTAGAGTTAGTGCAGTACTCTGGCGTTCTCTCTCGACTGCTTTTCACCTCGTCCACTGTAAGGCTTCTTGTCTTTCTCTCCACATTGGGGCTTGAAACAAGATTACATGTTGTTAGTAGTCCAAATGAAAGGTATATGTTTGTTTTATTTTCTCTCAATTCCAAATGGGCCGGCTGGGCTCCTGGTCTCTGTGAATGAGGAGCCTGTCCATGCAATTGGGATTCTTGATTTTCTTTTTTTCACTGGCCCTACATTTTAAAGGAAGGATAGCATAGGTACCACACACACACACACAGCGTTTACCGTGCCTTTTCCATGTCAGAGTTAGACAGTCCACTTGAGCATTAAGTTCAAACAGGCCTGTGTCTAGCTAATGATAGTGCAGTGACCCACTTGCATGTGATACTGACATTTAGACACACAGTTAATGTTGTTCCCCAAAGTGGTAACTAGGTTTTAAGATTTTCTCTCCCAAGACATAGTGTAAAATGCTGTAGTATCAACTGACCTTGAGTTCTTGATCTTCTGTTGTAACCAAAGACCAAATTTATTTATGTGCCAGACACACTGTGCATGCTGTTGACAGGCAGACTCTCCCCCAGCTTTCCATCAGCCCTGTTTTCCAAATTTAGTGTGCCCCAGCACCATGAAGCCTTTAACAAGGAATTTTTTTCTGTATTGGATCATTTCACCGGGCAGCCACAGCCAAAAGTTACCAGCATTTGGCTGGTGGCTGGTGTTAGTTTCCACATTGCTCTGACAGTGTAGATTCTCAAAGGTGAACAGAGACATCTTCCTGTGGGGAAACCTCATTCACTCAGCCACTACAGCTCCCGGTCCATTGGCTGACCTGAGCCCCAGGGAGAGAAGTGCACCATCAGACACACTTTGATCAGACATTTCCCCTAAAAACAGTCCCAGTTCGCCTCGTTCAGTTTTCACCGCTCTTTTGGATTGGAGGCAAAATTCGAGCAGAGACTATTCATAGCTGAAAAACATCTAATAGTATTGATGCATACCTCTTTGTTGACACAGCTGCACTCTGGTACTGTCTATGCTGTTCGGACTTAGTTCTTTTTGTGGATTTGTTCAGTTTCATTTGTTTTCTTTTATTTGATTTTGTGCGTGTGTGTGTCTGGAACAATGCTATATTTGGGAATGAACGGCATGCTTGGATGGGCTTGGGTGACATTTTTGAATTGTATTGGTTCCCTGGTGTCTGCCCAAGTGGATGGGGGCGCACCTGTATATGTCACTCATGCCATAGCCACACCCATGCATGTCCGTGTGAGGAATGGGCTGCCCTTTCACCTTTGTTGTTTCGTTAGGCATTTTTTGACAGATAAGAATGCAGATATATATTTCCTCTCCCTAATGATGGACATTTTTTGCGTTTTTTCCCCGTTCAACATCTCTTTTTTTAGAAGAGCTCCCATTTTGACTTCCTAACTACCCAGTAATATCTGACATGATGAGACAAAGCATGATTTCTCAACCCAAAGGTCATGCGTCCCATTGTGTGATTTCGTTTTTTTTACAGTAAAGTCATGGCAGAGCAGGATATGATCCTTTGATATATTTTGCATCATTTTTTTAAATAGCCATATTAGCTCATAATAGTAACGTTCTACTCTTTGAAACTGCTACTGACTATTTTTTCTTGGTACTTTTTATGCCAAATCAGTGTGTGATTTTGTGTACCACAAAAGAGCATTTCCTCAAAGGTCAGCAATGAACTTTTTGCCCTCAAGGTCAGGTCATGTTTTGCCCAAGGTAGTAACATAATTGACATTGACAGTGAATAAGAGGACTGAGAGGATGAATGTAGAGTAGTACAAAGCAGGACAAAGCTCAACAGTGGCTGCAGAATGTCTCAATTAGTGTCTGATTCAATCTCTTAACTGTAGTTGACTATGAATGTGTTACAGATCTTTTCGCACATAAAGCAGATTGCATTATTTTGATTATCAAATACGTTATGGCTGTTAAAAGCCAGTAACAGTGGACGTGTTTTCACCACTTGGACACTGCATATAGTGTTTGCTTGCTGTTATTTCCTAACATGCTTGGCCCCTACAGACTACATGTGAACGTACTGTATGTACATTTTAGTGATTATTTCGCTGCTCAGGTTAGTAAATGCCAGTTTTCAGGTGAAAATCCCCTCAGTGTGTGTAGGTGATATTTGTGCCCTCATTTTGTTGGAAAAAGTCAAACTGTCCCATGCAACGATCATA
Organism: Chaetodon auriga; assembly: GCF_051107435.1. Taxonomy (NCBI): domain Eukaryota; kingdom Metazoa; phylum Chordata; class Actinopteri; order Chaetodontiformes; family Chaetodontidae; genus Chaetodon; species Chaetodon auriga. The sequence continues at coordinate 14,538,383 of NC_135076.1, forward strand.
TGAATCCCATTTGGATCGACACGGTGTATTTTGGAATGCTACCTATCCTTGATGCCCCTCTCAGTCTCCCCCAACCCTGAATCTCCCCCTCAGTCCCCACCCACCCCAGACACACACCTCACATCCACCCACCCCAAGACCTCCCAAGTTACAATTGCATTGAGGTGCAATGTTTAAGGCGGGGAGGAGGGGAGGTGTAGTTGATTCTTGCTTTTAAGCCCCAGTGTGTGAGACCTCCAAACCCACTTTGAGACATGGTCTTTTTTTCTTTTCTTTTTTTTTTATTTAGAATCACAGTCTCCTTATTCTATCCCCCCACTTATGCCCTCCTCCTCCTCCTTCCCTTTCTCCAACAACCCAAGCCCCACTCCCCTTTCCCTTTGCGTACTGTACAGTATGTCTGCGTGCCCATCCGTCACTGTCTGTCTGCCCGTCTCCCTCTGTCTGTCTCCTTGTCTGCTGTCTTGCTGCTTGAGTCTGTTTTGTTCTGCCTCGTGTCCTGTCTCTTGTCCCTTGTCTCTCCTGTCTCGTCTATCTGTCTCTAAGTCAGTTCTTCCATTTAGTTCATTGTTTTTTACTCCTACATCTGCACTTCTTTGCCTCTCTCTCTCGTTGACTTCTCTCTTTGCATCCCAACAAACATTTTGACACTGAATAGATATAGATACTTTGATTTCCACCAGTGTTGAAAATAGAGTGAGAGATGGAAGCAGTAGACCTCAGTAGTAGCCTATAGTTGTTGCCTGTATCTTTTTTCAAGTTTTGTGTTCATAATAAGTTAAAAGTTGTCTTAGTATTTGTTTTTAGTGCACCACAACAGGGTTTTTCCTGGCTCTGATTATGTATGTTCAACGTTTGGCATTCGACCAAACAGCAATCTCCGACTCAGCTTGCCCTAGGCAGTAAAAACATATACTAAAGTTCCTCACTTTAGATTCATATAGACAAGAAAAACCCTACATTATACAACACTTTCAAAAATGTTGTGCTCATTTAGCGTTGAACTTGGTCACCTCTTGCATGACACTATTTTGTTTGTCAAGTGCTTGCTGGGATGCCTCTCATGAACACACAGTGTTTTTGCTAACTCATACTCTTTCACTCTCTAACTCTTGCATACTGTACACAACGCACACTCATGCCTATACCAACGCAAAATATACATATATACATCTATGCATATACACGTACGCACATGCAAGTACACAGTACCTTTCAGGCCCTTCCTCTGCGTCTCAGACTCATTATCAACCTCCTTCCACTCAACTCCTATCCATGGGCTCCTCCCTGTCTCCCTCTCTTAGCTGTCATTCTGCCCTGATTCATCTCCCCCTTTCTTTCACCTTCCCTCTATCTCTCGTTCTTGTTCTCTGGATTTCTACTCCCTGTTGATCCAGTTCTGTCTCTTGACTCCAACACTCTGTGATAGTAGACTCTCTAACTACAACTACTATAGCTTTTTCTATGTAATTCTAGGCACACACCTTGTTCCTCAATACTTATTTTGTGTTAACTGGGACTGCGATGTGACAATGTGCCACCATCACATTTTGTCACATTTGCTGGAGAAAAACAAAGTTTACACTGCATTGAAGCGGGTTACCCCCCCTTCACCCTCCTCCAAACCTTCCCCTCTCTTTTTCTTCCTCTGTCACTCTTTATACTCCTCTGTTCCCTTTCTTTCTCTCCTCTCCTCAGATGCTTTATCCTCTATCTTGTATTTCTTCTTTCCTCTCCAATCGTCTTTTGTCTGGGCATGCTAGCGACCCTTCAGTTATATTCCTCTATGCATTTTATCTCAATTTTTATATCTGATTTTGTTATCATTTACTCCTTAATTTACCTCGGTCTATTTATGCATGCTGTCTGTGAAACTGATAGCTGCATCTATCAATGGAACCGTGTCAGATCTTAATAAGGCTTTGTCCAGTGGATCTACCCTAAACCACAAAAATCTGATTAAAGTTTCTCATCTTTAAGATATCTAGGCAGAAGAGGTATGTGTCAAGTGCAAACATATGCTAGAATGCGTTTAGAGACCTTGTAGAGATGGTCAATAGCCCAGTAACCCTACACTTCCTGTGCTGTGGGAGAAGCCTGTAATGGCCTACTTCCTGTTTGGCATGAGTGCCTGAGAGGACAGGAAGTTCCAGGTTGCCATGTTGGCCTTATGTGATAGCATTATCACATGGCCTTTACTACACACCTTCATACTTGGTAATCAGGTTATGTCATAGGTGTACATATGTCAGCAGTTCAGTTCCAAAGATGAGAAACTCGTAATAGATTTTTGTGTCTTTAATTGTGCTGTGATGGGTCAAATATTGGTCAATGGAACCTTGTTGCTATGAATCGTTGCTTTATTGTTAATCTACATTGTTGTTGAAGCAGTTATGTTAGTTTAGTTCCTTCTCATTATTTGTATATTTTTGTTTTGAAAAGTCTACTTCTTTTATATTGTGTTTCAGTTCACATTTAACATGTTGAACCTTTTGTGTTAAGTATTTTCTTGAGAAGGGTCCATTTTCATCGACCTCTCTTGTTACCTCTCTTTTTCTCTTTTTTTTTTGACTCCCTTGCCCTCTTTTGTCATCCTCTCCCCTTCCTCATGCCTTCTCCCAGTCCGGCGGGTGCCTCCTCGCTTCTCCATTCCACCCACGAGTCAGGAAATTATGCCTGGTGGCAGTGTGAACATAACGTGTGTGGCAGTGGGGTCGCCCATGCCTTACGTCAAGTGGATGCTGAACTCGGAGGACTTGACACCAGAGGATGAGATGCCAGTGGGCAGGAACGTTCTCGAACTGAGCAGCGTTCGTGAGTCAGCCAACTACACCTGCGTGGCCATGAGCAGCCTCGGCATCATTGAAGCTGTGGCACAGATCACTGTCAAATGTAAGAGATAAGTGTGCATGTGAAGAAGGGTAATTATGAAGTGATAGAAGATTTTGGTCGTATCGGCCACCCCTAATTACAATGTGTATATACTGTACTTTTCCTTTTCTCCTGCAAAGTTCTTCCATCAGTCACTATCATGAAAAATGACTGCCTCCTCTTTCCCTCCTGTTTTGTCACCGTAACAGCTCTCCCCAAGCCTCCAGGTACCCCTGTTGTTACTGAAACCACTGCCACCAGTGTGACCATCACCTGGGACTCAGGCAACCCAGACCCAGTGACTTACTATATCATCCAGTATAGGGCCAAGTCGCCAGACAGCAAATATGAAACGGTAGATGATATCACCACTACACGGTACAGCATTGGCGGTCTTTACCCCAACACAGAGTATGAAATCCGTGTCTCAGCCGTCAACACAATCGGCCAGGGTCCTCCCAGTGAGCCAGTAGAAACGCGGACTGGTGAACAGGCCCCTGCCAGTCCACCACGAAACATCCAGGCCCAGATCATATCTCAAAACACCATGATGGTGCGCTGGGAAGAGCCCGAGGAGCCTAATGGGCAGATCAAGGGCTACCGCGTTTATTATACGATGGATGACTCCCAACCGATGAGCCTCTGGCAGATCCATAATGTCCAGGATAGCATCATCACTACTATCCAAAGCCTGGCTCCTCAAGAGACATACACAATCAAAGTCCTAGCATTCACCTCTGTAGGAGACGGACCCTTCTCAGAGCCCATCCATGTAAAAGTACTTCAGGGAGGTAAGTCCTGAAAACTAATCTTGATCAACCGATCTTTGGCAACTTTGAAATATTGTCATCCGTTGCTTTCATTGAATTTCATAGCCGTCAATTTTGTGTAACAATAAGCTCCTGTGTCGTTCAAATATTGTTGAAACCAAGTTAAGTAAGTTTGAAATAAGTTTTACAGATATCTGTAGCATGCTAGACCTGTTCTCCAGCCTTCTGCTTAAGGAGAAGACTTTGACAACCAATGAAAAACATCTTAGGCTGTTTTTACGCATCAGCAGCACATTTTCTGAAACTTTAAAGAGGCTGTGCCTGCTGCCAAAGAGACAAGTTTTCTCCCCTGCTGTGCAAGGTTCACCCACACATCTGCGGCCTCTGCAAATGATGACAAAAGTCTGTTTGATCATGGCAGTCTGAAAAAAAACAGTCAAATTTGAGAAAGACCCAACATCTAAGAACTCACCAGAGTCAGCTTCAGAGCTGAGTGAAATCACTCTGTCCATGCTAGAGCAAGGAGGCACGTCCAACTTCAGAGACCCCACAATAAGTAGAGCGTAATTGGACCTTACTTGTCACTGGGGCACAAACTTTTGTACTGTAATCTATTCCTCTCAATTTAATTCCCTCTAATCCTTGGTCACTTTATGCCAAATCTCATTATACTCATCATGTTAGTGGGTGTATAGCAAATATGCTCTTTTATTAAGAAGTCACTGAACAGGAAAAATAACTGACACATTCTTAAGACTTTTTTTCAACCATAATTGGACGGTACCCCTCCCATGAGCATAATATTAATTTCCATGTCCTGGAATGTCCTGCAACAATGTCCTCTGCCATGTTCCTCAGTTCCAGGTCAGCCATCCAAATTCCAAGTTGGTGCCGTGTCTGACACCAGCATTGAACTGACCTGGGAACCTGCCTATGACAAAGAAGGAATTATAAATTATGAACTACGCTACATGGACCGCAGTTTAGGCACCCAGGCAAGAATTTCTTCAAGTGTCTTCATCTCCTAATAATCCAACATTAGATTTCTGTACAACCAGTTTGAAGCAGACTTAATAACTTTGCTCTCCGTCGACAGATGAAGAAAACATTTGCACCCACATCTTCCTATGTTGTGGAAGGTCTCCGGCCAAACACAGAGTACTACTTTTCCTTGGCAGCCATCTCTAACAAAGGCATCGGAGCCTTCACCAATGACATATCACAGAAGACCTTGCAAGCCAGTATGTAGCCCATTATTACATCTTCCTTCCTGTTCTCTTTGTTGGTTGACTAACAAGAGTTTTCCCCAGCAAAAGCAGTTAAATGATTTTATACCTTTACTTAAGTCAATTCTAATGAGGTTTTGTGCTTTTTTTCTTTTAACTGGACCTTGAAAACTTTCTCTGAAGTCATCTGCATCATCACCTTTGAACACAAACACAACAACAAACACAACTTAACGGATGTTTTTTTCTTTTTTTTTCTTTTTTTTTGTGCTTGATCTTGTTGATTTTGTTAACCTCAATGTAACAACATGGTATTTTCTTCTTTACGTAAAGTGACATTTACACTATGAACGGTTTGTATTGTGGAGAGTTAAGGCTGAGTCACTTTTTTAGTCAAAGTGCTTTACAACCTTTTCTTTTTAGAATTACTTTCTGACATGGCTCTTGTGCCAAATGTGTATAAGTGTACCCAACACTGTCAAACAAATCTAGCCTACGTGGACAATTTGGGGAGTCTTTTTATTTCCCTTTCACTTTTGTTCATATTTGCTTTTCCTTTGTCAACAGCAAGTGCACTTTCTTCCATGTGACAGAGACACAAAAAATGTCAGTTCTCCTCTAAGACCGCCAAGGCTCTCATATGAACTGTATTCAGCTTGGGGGTGGGAAATTTGGGATTTTAGTCATCAAAGACAAACAAAACCCTATCAGCAGTCACTAACATTATTCACATGCCCACCCCCTGAATTTATTCCAGTATATCAGTTCTGCACTGATTATTTTATTTTACAGATGGCAGGAACACAACTGAATTATTTAAAGCGGCCAGCTAAAAATAACAGGAGTGATATCATAGTTCACAGAAGTGCAAGCTGTAGAGAGACACTGCACACATCTTATCCAATCAAATATCCGGTTGTAACTAAAGGTCTGGGATGACAGGGTATGAAATTTGTGTCTTCTGGGTTTACACAGCATGTAGAAATGAACAAAGATGCTGTGTATTGACAGTACATTCATGGTAAATAACCTTGAAAATGTAGCTGGGTGATTAAGGGTTCATCTGAGCTAGTCATTGTAGAAAATCTGAGATGCATCAATGCATTAATTGTCAGAGTGACCACCTTTACTGTAAATAGACTGCCTGTGCTTTATAAGATTCTATTAGGTTTAAACCAGAGGACTTTTATTGGGACATAGGAGAGCCATGGCGGTGGGAGTAGACTTCTTTTAACACATTTTCTGTTTCTACTAGTGCAACTTGTTGGCTGTACCCCCACATCTGGGCTGTGGGGGCTTTGGAACAACCACTTCACAGTTCTTTTTGTCACTGCTGGGCAGCAGAGCTACACAGACAGTGCAGAGTCACTGAGGAGAGCGCCAGTTGCATGCAACATTCACTCCTGCCCACTGGGGGTGCTGTTGAGAGCCTATCACTGCACCGTTGATCTTTGATCAGTCCAGGCATGAAAATGCTTTCTGTTCACCCTGCCCCATTTCTGTCTTGGCGTCTCTCGAGTGTCTGTGCACATCTTCACCTGTCGATGTGTGTTTGTGATCTCCTTACCTCTGTTTTTGCATTTGTTCTTGACCGGTAAGCTGCAAGCTGATTGGATCGGATACACTCCTGTCTTCCTCTTACATCCACCCTCCTCCAGCTCTGTTTCTCACTTTGCCACTTGTTCCCCTGTGCAATGGAACAAAAGCTCTCCTTGGAATGGCTTGACATCTCCTTGCTCACTTTGTGTCCTCTTCCTTTTATGTTGAGTCTTTTGAAAAAAAGTTTTGAGTTAGATTTTTATTTTATTTATTAATTTTTATTACTTTCTGGGTTATCTGAAAGAATATTGGTTTGACATCACTCCAAACAGTAGCTTGTTCTATTTTCGTCTTTCTGTCGGGTTCCACAGCCACGATCGACTACAGCGCAGCAGGCAGAGCAGCACGTACAGACAGCACTGACATGCCCTTGTAACTGATGACTTTTCTCAAGTCTCTGCTTGAGACAAGGGACTCTCCCTTTCAACTGCCTCATCCATACAATTACAGTGGATAGAAAGGATAAGTGTTAGTTGATAACGGCATCTGCCTGCCCACCATCAAATCCTCTTTGGTTGTCATTTTAAGGTTAACAGTCACCTTTACTTTTTCTATCCATTCTACTTTGATGGTTTCACCTCAGGCCTCATTGTTCCCAATCTTTCTCAGCCAGTGTTTTTTCATTTTCATGCCTTTAGAAAAAGTCCCTTCTCAAGCAAGTGTGAGATACATCCATTGGTTTGTCATTGTAGAGGTCAGAAAAATCACAGACTAAGTCAGACAAAGCAAAAAGATTTCATCTACAACACAACACAATAAATAACTTGATCTTGAGGATTCTCTGAGGTAAGTGATTGTGTGGTTTAGGGATTCAGTCTGCCATAGCTTTCCCAAAGACCTGTCAGACACATTCACATACACCAATTAACAGGGTTTTTCTCCACGTTTTTTTGAAACACCAACAGGGAGTCAGAAGGATAGAATGAGCAGTCTTTATACATGACACGATGAAATATTGAATTGACATGTCTGCAGTTTGGCTCCTTGCACAGGTCAGGAATAGCAGCATCTCCATGCATCCAAGTCAGTGAAGAACCCTGTGACATATATAGCTTGTAGTGCCTTCACAGCGCAGTGTAACATAGATAGTTTAAACTGTCAGCGTTTTGGGGAAAAAAAAACAGTTCAAGGGCAATAAACAGGCACAGTTGTTGGGTAACTACCTATTACACTGTTTTGTGCAGTTTCATATAAATTCAAACAAAATATCCCATTAGTGCCAAACTCCAGAGTGCTGTACTTTCACTATTGGTGTGGCACTCACACACACACTGCCCTCCACATCCAGTAAAATAGTCACACAGCTTATACACTGCACCATAATGAGGAAGCAGTATTAGTTGCTCAGCTGAACAAGCTGCAAAGACTCAGTTTGAGTTTTAATGGTTAATGACATGTTACCAAAGGCTCGAGAATAAACGGCAAAAAGAAATACACTGCAGCAAAAAGAAAATCATTTTGCTTATGCCAGTTGGGCTCATTTGTCCAAAACACATTACAGAGCAATCATACATACAACTTTAATATTGCCTCATTGATTTTTGGCATTGCTAGTACCGTGCTCTACTCACAGACCTGCAGAACCATTTCCACCTGGATTTGAACCCAAAGCATTGTCTGGCAGACTGAAACCCTTTTCCACCAAATATAAAGAAAGACAGGCAACATGATTTCCCTGTTTGCTTTGTTGTCCATTTTCTGTGGTACAAAATGTTTGCAGATTGTTGAAGTTTGTGCTCAGTTCAAGCAGCATTACCAGGGGCTATTGTCATGGGGACTACTTTGTCAAGAACTCGTGAAATGTCACAAGTCATAATAATTCTCCTCAGTCCTTATTTGCTCCATCATGAGTGACGCCAAATAACTTCTCAAATCAAAGAGTACCAAAATTGTTTCATTAGCTTCTCTTGCTCAATTTTACAACTTTCCGAAATCAATATGCAGGATGTTACTTGCAACAGTAGCCCCCATTCAGAAGCAAGGTCTCCTGGGGTATGCTGCCAGAGTCAGACCAGGTTGAGAGACCATTTTTGTGAGACCGTTCAGACGTGGCCGGAGTGGGTCCACAACCCGAGAGCCGGGAGGGCTCCCACCATTCCTCTAGCTGTTACCCAGTTGCAAGGCATCCTAACAGGACCTAAGATGGACCCCGGGTGTGGGTGTTAGGGGACTGCAGGGTCCTAGAGTGGCAGATAAGAATCCCATTTCATAGCGTCAGAATTAATTTCATGCTTTGCGATGAGCTATGAGCCAGGCCCCTGGATTGTCAGGCTTTGTTACACATTTAGATTATACCTAGAACCTGCCAGTAGCCAGTCAAGTGCTATCTCTCAAATTAAAGTGGCAGATTCTAAATCCTCTGTATTTAGCCAAACAAGCAGTTTAACCCCCCCACTTACTGTAATTGCAGGAGGTTTTTAGATATATTGGAATATTTGTGTGAGCCACAGCACGACCATTTGGCATCAGGGGGGATTAATTCCATAATGATCTACAAATATGAACATCCTGTCATTCGAGGCCTCTGATGAAAATACAATTCAAATGCAGACATGTGCTTATGCTCTGATAGCAGAAGCATTGGCAATCTGTGTCATTCAAAGAGTTCACAAGAGGCGTTGAGTAATGGCCTGTGTAGCTAAACGGTTAGCATTAATGTGTGTAATTTATAGCCACTGAAGATGTTGCACCAAAAGAAAATTTAATCTGAAGGTAGTCATAATGATTAGGTATGCCACCAGTGCTTTACATTGCAGACTTTTCACCCAGAGCTCGTAGTCATATCACAACAGACTTAAAAGTCAAAGAGAAGGATATGAATGCAGACATGACTAATTATTTGTCAAATAGCATTTAGGAAACTCTTTCAGGGAACCTTCAAAAGAACCTCAAGTGAAGCATTAGCTCAGTTTCTTCTTTTGTGGTTGTATAGTTCTACTATCCATAATCCTACCACTGGCCTTCATGGGATATGCACTTTATTAAAGCTGTGCCCCAGCCAGTCTTAAACCGTTATCAGGCGTGAGGATGCCTGTGCACTGTGATAGCCTGGCCCCTGTCAGATTCGCAGCCTTTTCCACAGCACAAAGATTGAGAACTGAGCAATCATTCTTGACGTGGAGAGTTTGCAAATACAATATGAGTGGAGGAAAGAAGCTGAAAGGCTCAAAATCCAGTAAGACCCTAAGTAAATAAGCCCATTGGACACAGAGAAGGGTTTGGCAACTGTGGCTGAGGTCCTGTCCTATTTGTTGTGTGCTGGAACATTCAGTCTTCACTGGAAGGAGGCCTTTCTGATAGTTAAAACCCCTGTTTTTTATTTATTTTTTTATTTATTTTTTTAAGCTGCTATACCCAAAGTGACACTGCAGTCAGAACACTATCATTAAACTTTTATGAATTCAGCAACAGTAGCTTTTCATCTTGCTTCCACTATTCTTGTGTCTTGACATTCTCAAAATGGTTTTACAACATTTTGCAAAGATACAAAGGCACAGGGCTATGAAATGGGATTTATTTGAACTAATTGTTAACAAGGATGGACGTTTGCAACATGGCCAAACGCAGAAGAATATCTTGGGGGTGAGTGTTCCCTTTATGGCTTCCCCTCTCACAGTCTTGTGGACCCTCCGGCCCAAAGATACAGTACATGAGTATTAAACAGCCCTGGCTACAGCACAGAGCCAACTCTCTCCCTCCCAATAATCCCAAAATGGGTCCAAAACTAACTCTCAATGGGTCAAAATTGGTCTAAAAAGGTGTTATTTACTAAAAAACAGGGATGGATGTCAACATTTTTGGCATGCTCTCTGAGAGGGAAAGTGTTGCAGTTCACTGACTACAGAGTAAGCACACTCTTTAGTCAGGTGCTGGTGGTAAGAAAGTCTTTCAAATGTAGTGTTTTTGGGAGTCAGGTACGTATGATGCAAAAAATGCCTGTGATTTCTTTTTGTTGGTTTGTTTGTGGGATTTTTTTTTTTCCAAGTTGAATGTTGTTATTTTCAGTTTATGCTGAGTATTATCTTTTTTCATGTTTTCTCATGAGTTGTCATTTTGAACCTTAACTGTTGTTGTGGTTCTTTCTTTCGAGTCACCTGGGTTACAGAGAAATTCATTTCCCAGTACCTTCCTTCAGTTCATAATTTATTTCTGCAGCCTTTGGTTTGGAATGAGAACATCCTGCTTGTTATTTGATTGTTTGTCATTTTCCTAAGTTGCTGTGCATGAAATGCCTTTTTTTTCTGGTGTTGTTTCATTTTGTTTTTTGATTATTGTGCCTTTTTTTTCTTTGCTTACATAACAGAAAAAAAATGTAATAATGAACTGGGTTTGTCACACCAAGATGGAGGGAATGCAGTATATTCTCACACAAGACTACCGTATGGGAAAGAGGAAACCCGAATGGGATAGAAATATTTTCATACATGTCCTTTTATCCGTATAATACCAAACTCTGGATGAGAAGTGAAACGTTTTATCGCTCCTTGCACAGCACACTCTCTGGACAAGCACAAGCTGCGTAAGAGCTTGGCACAGATTAGAAGGGAGAGGCATTGAATTTGATTTAGGAAGTTCACAGATGTGTAGGTTTTAATATGTTTTGGAAGAACACTTCAGACAAGTAACAGCCACTGTGTTGGAAAGCGTTTATACTGTTACAAATTAAAAAGGACAGACTAAACCACCTCCCCGCGAGCTCATACTTAGGAAAAAAATATCCTGTTTTGTCTTATGCTAATGTGTCTGAAAGTTCTGGCATGTAAATCATGAATGCGTTTCAATGGATTGTTTAATCATGCTCATTTGAGACTAGATGGATGTTATTTGCTACTCAAGACAAGACAGTCGTGGCCAGAAATCATTATCACTTGAACTAACAATGCATATAAACATAATGTGAAAAATTAATCTTATTTTTATGCTGTCCTAATGGACATGACAGTATGTTATTAATGTTCAGTGGTTGCAATAATTGCAGATACCCTGAAGGGGAAAATTAAAGGTTTAGCACTCTAAACTGGCATGTTTACCTGGTTGTTTTCAGTTGTAAGGGACTGAAGCCTCAGTTCAGTGCCTGAAAATGAAATGTGCACTGGATATGTTCATCTCTGTCCATTTGGCACTGCACCATGAAACTAGTGATTGTGGATTACAAAGTATCTCAGGTTTCGAATATTGAGTACAGGCTTTAACAAGGATGACATGAGCAAGATCATGTACTACCTCTTGTACTGTAATACATCACAGGACCAACCAGTGGCCCCTGTAGCAAGCTGGGCGGGAGATAATAGGAATAATACATCATAATATTGTTGCAATTGGGTGAATTATTCCTGTGGTACATGCATGTATTTTTTCTTGAAAAGTAAAACTCAGCTCAGTCGGTTTCCTCTAACAGCTTAGGATCCTTTACATGCCAAAAAGCTACCAATAAAAGTCTGCAGGTCCAGAGCTTGTCCCCGGGTATCACAAGGGTAGCCATCTTGATTCATTATTACACAAGCTTGTGCCATTGTCCATTTATGCCTCTTACGTTGTCATTTGCTTGATGAGTTTATTTTTATTTTTAACATGTTTTGCCTTCCGTCTTTGTTTTGCAATCTTTTGTTTGAATTATTCTTATTGTTTTTTATCCTTTTATCATTTTCTTTATCTCTCCCATCTTTTTATTTTTTTGTTTTTCACCCCTACCTTCCCCCCTTCCCCGTCCTCCTCGTCCTCGACCCCCTTCCTTCCTGTCCTTTCCACCTCACCAGAGCCCTCAGCCCCCCCTCAAGACATTAAGTGCAGCAGCACCAGCTCCACCACCCTGCTGGTAAGTTGGCACCCCCCACCTTTGAGGAGTCAGAACGGTGTCCTGGTGGGGTATAGGGTGCGCTACCAGGTGGTGGGCTCATCAGAAGGTGGCAGTGACGACGAGGAGCCCATGGAGGAGCCCACAATCCCTGCCACTGAAGAGCAGGTGCTGCTGCAACGATTGGAGAAATGGACCCAGTACCGCATCACTGTTTCTGCCTTCACTGTGATTGGGCCTGGCCCTGAGAGCGAGTCCCTGATCTGCCGCACTGACGAAGACGGTACGTGAATCTCTAATGTGTAGAAGCTAAACATAATGTAGAAATGAAAGTAATATTTGTTGGTCCAGGGGTGAGTATGCCCTTCAAAGTGGATCTATTTTTATTTACGCATGTGAAGAATCTGTTGCACATCTGTACGTGATGTCCGTCTTTTTGTCATCAGAAAAATTCCAGATCTCAGGTTAAAGTGACAGAGTACTTTTCCTATGACTCAAAATTTCATCTTGGTAGAATGTTTCAGAAGCACACGAACGTCGTCATCCATAAGTAACAGCACCATATACAGCTGTGTCGACCATATAAAATGCTAACACTTAGATAACACACTTGGGAAATCATCTTGCTATTAAAACAACTAACCAAATGTTATTCATAATAGCTACCACATCCCCTATCCTGCCTCTATATGTAGGCTTTTAACAGTATCCCATTGCTCAGCAGAGAGCCATAAGCATTTATGAGTGCTGTACACTGCAAGGCCATAGCTGTCTGTGTATTTATGGTGGCAGTGCTAGGTTGGAGGTTAAACCAGCAGCCATGTGCCCATTAAGGTTGCAACTCAAATCTTACCTTACTTGAAAATGTAGTTGAGGAGAAAGTATTGCCATCCTCCCTGTCCTCAGGAACTGCTCTTGTTTTTCTGCCATTGACAGTCCCTGGCTGCAGAAAATGTTAAAATAGACAAATAAATCGATTTTTGGTTGCACGCATTGCTTGTCATGTGATTTGCTCTCCACTGGACAGCCCTTAGGCACAAAAACGATAGACTGTGCTTGGAAATGCTAGAAAGACCAAAATGCTTGCAAAAACATCTCAACCTCAAAAGAACAAACAACTAAACATGATACTGTTAAGTTGAATAGCAGAAAATAAATGACAAAGGAGAAGAGCAGTTGCAATAAAATACACAAACTGACAAGTAAAGATGTGGGCATGTCACAGCACATCTGAATCATTGACGGATGGCTGACATTGGCTTCTATCATCCACGATCCATTTCACAGCCATTACCACAGCATTTTAAGCATTTTTCTGACACTGATGTACAGCGAGCGCAACAGTAGAGACAATCTTAAATTCTTACTCTACCTTTAAAAGACATTAGTATCAGGAGGTACAGGGGTGAAAGCTACAGTGCACTGACAATGGCTATAACAAATTTTCTGGTGTCATTACAATAATAACGCGTGACAGAGAAGTGCAAGGTGAAGAAATAAGGGCCGGGGCTAAAAGGCAGAGAAGATTTTGGCAATAAACAAGATGGGCGCATGATCCTGGGGAAGATAGGGGGAAATGGGGTTGTGATTTAGGGGGAAGGAAGAGGACTTGAAGTGTTTGTGGTCGAGCAAATGGAAGCAGTTTGAGTGGAAGAGCTCTATTAATGGCACATACATTTCAGAAAGGGCCAGGCCGTGGCACGCTGAAAGGCTTGGAAGCAAGGCCCTCCATAAAGGCCTGTCATCATGACTGAGATCTCCCCTCTGGGGACAGACAAGTCGGACACATATTGAAAACATGGAGGAGACTGGAGAAAGTGTGTGTGTGTGTGTGTGTGGCTGATATTGGAAAGTAGTGCATCAGAACCACAGTTTTTCAAAGTACATGTAACAAAATGGTTCTGATTTGAGTTTTTCTTCCATTATCCACAGTTCCCGGGGCTCCTCCAAGGCGGGTAGAAGTGGAGGTCCTCAACTCCACAGCACTGAAGGTGATGTGGCGCTCCCTGACACCAGGCAAGCAGCACGGTCAGATCCGTGGCTACCAGGTGCACTATGTACGTGTGGAAAATGGCGAGTCACGGGGCCTGCCCCTCATCAAGGACGTCATGCTGGCCGATGCCCAGGTATGACCATCTCACAGTTTCCTCAGTACAAATCAGTCATGACAGAAAGAATGTAAATTCTACCAAATAAGCCCAGCTCTGCTTTTGAATCTGTCTTTTAATCACGATACAAAAAAGGTTTCACTTCAATTAAGCAGGTTTAAACAACACTGTTACACTGATGCAGTGATCAAAATCTCAGTGGACTATTTTTTTTCCTCACTCTCGCTGCACATTGTGTACTTCACCCTCGCTCTTGTGGCTTTGCAAATATTGATGGAGTATGGGAAGCGATATGGGGGCTCTTCCCTCTTGGATTTCATTTCATATTGCTGTAATATTCTTTTCCCCTCAAGAAGAACTGTAATCAAAGCTTCACTCATCTTGTCCTCCCTCATCTGCCTCCGTGGCTTTTATTAGGAATGTCTAGACCCTGGCTTTATGGCCACATCTGCCATGAAATGTCTGATTGTGTGCTTGTACCAAATGCAAAGGCTCAAAGAAAATGCTGATTATAGTATTCTGTGCCTGGGGGGCAAAAGTAAAATTGGCATGAAAACATTTCACCAAAAATCAGCCTCCACTGACAGCTAGAATTGTAATGGAGCCCTTTATAATGGCCTTCTTTTTTCTTTTTCTTTTTTTTTCTTTTTACAAAACTTCTGTCGACACAATGTTGGAGGAATCCTGCCAACGCGAGACTTTTGTACAGTGTAGCAGTCACCCAAATGTAAATTATAGCCTTGAAGCATTTGGGTAAACAACACAGAAAAGAATAGCTGTATGCAATTCTATGTATTTTGGGAAAGAATGAATCAAAATCTATTTTTGGCACATGAATGAAGGGTCCATTCAGGCTAAATGCCACCAGCGTCACATTTACATTTTTGGAATTTAGCTGACCCACAAATTCAAGAGTAGAATGAGCTTAAATGCCTTAAATTATAAGATCGGAGCCGAGCACCCAGCAGTCAGCAAAGAATGCCACTGAAATATCCTTTTAGTTGTGTATTTTTGTTAGTATATTTAAAAGTGGGCCTGTTATTAAACCCTTAAAAGCTGCTTCTCAATGTCACTACTGGCTGTAGCTATCAATGATTTAACACTGAGGTAGCTCATGGTTAAACAGCTCCAGGCCCCCACAGGTAGACCTGTACAACTCTCAGCCTTGTTTCAGCTGCTCCTCACAACATAAACTTCAAACAGCTTCTCTCTCTCCTGACCTCACAAAGCCAGTGACCTATTTCTTACTCTCTGCTCCTGAACCTCTAATGCCCCCGTCTCTCACAATCCTATTTCTTCCCTTTCTTTTCTCTCTCTTTCCTTAACAAAAAAAAAAAAAAAAAAAACATTGATTTCTCTCCTGCACTCTCCTCTTTGGCGGGGGGGTTAGTGGGAAACGGACGATACAGCTGAATATGTGAGTATGAAGTTTTGCCTGAGTGCTTTGTGTAGCTGAAAGGGTATAAGCAGTGGGTATTGCATCAACCTGGTTGGATTCACAGCACACACAGCTCCTCCAATCCTTATTCAATAAGTTTGGATAACAAAGTGGCTCAGAGGTTTCACCTCAGCTGTCTGGCCAGCCAGCCTCTACACTATCTCTGCACACTACTAAGGAAAAAAGGACAACCTTCTATTGCCAGCTAGCTTCTGCAAAATGGTGGCTGATGCAATATCCACTGCACACCATGCCTGGAATGCTAATGCTACTTGTGCCATGCTGTGTGTTGATACGGTGTGTTTTGTCTTGTGCTCTTGTGGTGTGTGTTTTTTTTTTTTTCTTTCTTTTTTGTGTGTGTGATTTTTAAGCCATATTATTTACATTTCTGTGTGGTGCCTTAGACTTTCTGTGATGCCCTAAGTTCACACACTTTTTCGTGAAATCCTCATCACATCACTCTGATGATCATTCACAACTGCAGATTTTCTTTTTCCCCCCCAACAAATTTTGCCCTTATTTTGAACCCAGATTTGAAACCCCAGTCCATCTGCATTACGTGAATACCATCTCAAGTGCAAGACAGTACTTATAGCTCATTTACCTTTATTGACCTCTTCCATCCCTCTGCCAACCAGCCTGTTAAAAACCTCATTCTGCATTCGTTCAAACCTCCTCCCTTGAAAGATTCATTAGAATTGATCGGAAGCCTCTCTTTGAAGAGGACTCAAGGAAACTTAATGGCTGCGGTAAAAACTGCCAGCGAATGGGCAGGATGTATTCAGCATGCATTTATCACAAAGTTAAGTTGTTGATTGGAATATTGCAAAAGGAATAAGGGGTTCTACTTCCATTTACATATCTAATGTCCCTCCTCCACCTTGGCAACTCTACGGATTTACTTAATGGAATGGTCTCCCATTACACAGGGGAAAAACGTTACATTTAATGCATGTCTCGTGAAAATTAATAAAGAGGACCAGGAGACACTTCACTTCCATTAATATTCTGCACGAGGCAGCGTGAGCTGCATGGAAGGGGGTCAAATCATCAAAAATTCAATTCACACATTTTGACATTTTCCTGTTCCTGTCTCTTTCCTGTCTCCCAAAGGAAATGGTCATTGGAGGACTCAAGCCAGACACCACTTACTCCATCACGGTGGCTGCGTACACCACCAAGGGGGATGGAGCCCGGAGCAAACCCAAACTGGTGGTGACCAAAGGGGCAGGTCAGTACAAGGGTAAATTATTTATTTGTTGGTTTGTTTACAGAACTATTGTTCCTGCACCAAATAAAGGTAGCCTGTTCTTTTTCAGCCTTTTGCAGAAGGATACCTTGCTCCAGGGTTGCTCATTATTCCTCATCCAGCTGTTTTTGCTAGGCTCCTGACTCTGTGTTTGATCAATGTCGAAGGGATCCTTATTTACAACCATACTGTGGTGCATTTGAAAAACAGGCATGAGCAAATGCAAGAATTCCTGACATTTGATGACGTGGATTAGGCATCCTTATTAAACGTATGTGTCATATTAAGGCTTTTGCTTGGGGAGTTTTCAACTGCTGAATTTTATTGAAGACATTTTTTTTTCCAAATGAGCCATTCTGAGGCATATCTAGATTCAAGAGCAGTTCAGTAAGTTGAGTTGATGTTTGCTTCTATCAGGCCAGCATTTATCATTTGAATCATGTTCAGAAGACTATCCACAGATTTTCAGAGATCAAGGAGGTGGTTTGAGGTACTTGGAGATTTTTCAGACAGATTATGACAGCTTGAAAACCCCTGTTGGGCCGTTGGTTTGAGCTTTAAGGATAAAATACCGGAGGCTAATGCCTGCGCACTACAAAGCCTTGTCCTCTTCATTTTTTTCCCTTGTTACCACCAATAGGCACACCAGTTTTACCGGACCACTTGAGCCTGTTTGGAAGCTAGCAGCTTAGTTACCATGAACATGATCTAAACCTGTGAGGCTGGCTGCCTGAGAGTGTGAAAGCCCTCTTTGAGAGTATTTAAAGCGTCAAGCCAAGATTGGAGCGTCCTTTTGTGTGAGCATCTGTGCCAGTCAGCTTTGGGAGGCTTGAGAGAGTCAACATGTACACAATTGCGTACACTCACATATATACAAACACAGACATACTGTACCTAGTCACTCACACATGAGTGCATGGAGTCTCTACTACCAAGCGCATATACAGTATACAGTATATACAGACCCATACTGTGGCACACAGTCATAAAACAAAAAACACAAATGCATACACACATATGACACATTCTTGCAACCCAAAACACACACACAGGCAAATTTTCCAGATCCTGACAGGTATGTTTGTTATGGGTGTCAGGGAGTGTGACACTGCCAAGGGGGTTTGAGTGAGTGCTGTCACTCTCCATCCTCCTGTCAGGGTCGGCTGACTGATATGCCAGTCTAGCGCACTCTGTCTGTCCCTCAGAGGGAAAGTCTCTCCTTTTTTATTATTGAAGTGTAAAGAAATGGTTTATGCCAGGGGGGCATGATAAATAGAAAAGGGGCAGCGGTGAGAGGTGGGGACAAGACAAGCCTGAGCAGCCTTTTTCAGAGGTGCAGTGGTTGTTCAGAGGGATGTTAGGATGGCCCAGTGAAAAGTAGGACTCACACTGGTTATGGGATATCTGAAGTACCAGGGAATTTCCAAAGGTCTTTATCAGACAGGGTGTGAAAGGGAATTTTTTGTGTGTCCTCTGAGGGCTTAATGAAATGTCAGAGTTTAGAAATGGCATACCTTTCAGAAAGATGCCAAAAATTTTTGGAAACATTTTGCTTTTCTCCAAAAAAAAACTACAACCTGAGTGGATAGCTGTATACCATTTCTGAGCTGAAAAACAACATGAGCAAACAACAGGAACAAATGTGATAAAATCACCAATTTATACATTAAGACCATGCAAAGACAAAGATCAATGTCATATGTGTGCCAGCAAGCCCTTCTTACAGTTTCCTCATTTTAATTCAATCCTCTGATAGCTGAATTCACAACAGTTTCATGTAAAATTAGTGATAGATACAAAAAGCACTATCCTAATTTTGACAAGGTTTGTAATAGAATACATACTGAAATGGATCTCAGCATATAGCAAATTATTAATTATTACCTGATATTTTAACACCTTAAACTCATGTTTAAATGTCCTCTGTAAAACTGCTTCATGTGGTTTACAAAGGTATAAACTCACTCATAAACTGGCACACTTTAAAAGTGTCATGCAAATGAATTAAATAAACTACCATATGAATGTTTTTGTATGCATGCTCTTTTAAAACACACACAAACACACATAACTTATGCAACAGCTCTTAAAATCTTTCTCTTTTTTATAGACAAGCATGCACTTAAAGCGAGCAATTGCCTCCAGAAACTGTGACGTCACAGTCATGTTGTCTTTAGGAACCATAAAGGCCTGAACAGCGACATCAATACAGAGCACTGTGACAAATAGAGTATGTTTTCGTGCCACTTAAAAGTCGATTCACATCAATGGCCAAGGTTTTTCATCTTCCAGACATTCCAACAAGCCTCTCTGGTCGTGTAGTGTATCAAAAAGTATCCCCAAGAATCTATCTCCAGATTTTGTAGGACAGAAAAACAAGTGGAACTGTGCACCTATTTGTGAGTCACAGACAAACAGCATTCATTCTGTGGCTGGAGCTGTCTTTGTTTGCTGAATGAAAGCCAGGTCTGAAAAGTGCCTTTTCATGATTCATACTTTCCAAACTCTTGCTTCGAGAAACAAACTAACCATGGCCAATGTGAGACAAAGTTTCTGAACTTCCAAAAGGAGTCCTTATTGAGAAAAGATGAAAGCATTTGTCTCTGAAACTGTTATTCTGCCATTCCATCTGCACATTGAGGAGTTTTTCACTGCAACAATCAATGACTGTCCTTTTTTATTTCTTTTTCTACTTCAAGTTGAAGAGGAAATATGCAGTATATTGTCCTCTATCATAAAGAAGTTACAAAAACAAAAATCAATTAACAAAGTCAAAACAAAATGAATCAGCATGTTAAAAAGACAACTCTTCAGGTAGCCTAAAGTATGCACCCTGCACCTGTAACTTGAGAGCCTCTGAGCCTGCAGCATACGGAAAAAAAAAAACCCAGTAAATGAAAAATTTGGACATGCCAAGTCAGAGAGGGATGCTTCAGGAGGATGGCCGATGTGTGTAGGCCAGCCATCTTATGAAGAAGTGCTATAAACACGAAATAAAGGCTCGTGAGTGAAAACAAAACAACTTCACAGACAGTATTGCTGGCCCCAAGTGGCAGCAAAGGGTAGCTGAATGTGGAGAATTTTAAAAACCCAGAAGTCATGCATGGTAATGTTGATACACTCTTTCAGCTCTGTATGTGTGTACACTACATGCAGGAGTACTGTTAATGTTGCTGATGCTATTATGGCATTTGGGATTTCAGTTTTACTGTGTGTGATTTTGTGCCATGACGCAATGATGGACGGTGGTATGAAATTATGTTTGGAAATTAAATTTGTGCCGTTTGTAATTACTTGAAGTGGTTTGCATTATTCATTAATTGCACTGTAAGTCAGAGTGGATATAGATTAGAAATGTCATGCAGTTGATAGACAGACACTGGAGACATTAGCAGAGTATCCTGCCGTTGTACTATTCTGACAGCTTACAGCTCCCATCCCCCAACTACACAGCACTTTACTTTGTTGCACCCTGTGAAAGGATGCTGAGGGATGCATGTGCTCATGTTTAAAAAAGTGTGGATACTTATTCCAGTGCTAACTGCAGACAGAAACATCAGTCCTGATCTCCTCATTGCATGTTTAGTAACTTCCTGATTGTTATTTTGGTTCAGTGAGAAAACATCAATGTAATGGACCTCTCTCTGTCTCCTCTCTCTGTCTCCTCTCTCTCTCTCTCTCTCTCTCTCTCTCTTTCTCTCTCTCCATGGCATTTATTCCCCTACCAATTACCACCCCCCCAGGGGGAAACAAAGATGACCTTTAAGGTTAAAAAAAGACCTCTTACCCCCCACATGTCCCCATATATGTATGCTAAGTCTCCGTAGGCAGGCTATAGCCACAGGTTAATCAGTAGGAGATTATATTCCACTGTGGAGGAGTGCGGCTCAAAGCAGATATCCTTACATCCGACAGACGGTTAAAAAATGCATATATATGCATCATGTCATTTGCAAACCAGTGCAGAGGGGGTGTGTTTGTTCGTATGTGTATGTTGGTGTGAGTGTGCACATGTGTGGCGTGCACTAGAGAGGGAGGAAATGAGAAGGAAACCTGATCGGCTCTTTCTCAATCAGGCTGAGTGAGTGTCAACAGCAGGCTGTTAATACTGTGGCCTGATGGGAAACGTGCCGGGAGGCTCACGAGGAAGGATTGAGCCAGGGTCGACCCTGCAATGGACGTAGAGTGAGAGAGGGGGATTGAGGGGGTGGTGGGGTAAGGGAGGAGGTTAGGAAATGAAAGGGGGGATTGGACAGTATGTGATGGGAGAAGTGGAGAGATGGCCAAAGAATAAGGGAGAATGTTTGGGGGGGATGAACATTGAGGAGTGGAGGAGAGGGACAATCAAGGTGCCCAAGAACCCCAGAATCACTCATGTACACATACACACACATGCATTTCTGCCTCCTCATACCCTGTTGGGCCCTCTTTGCAGCAGATTGCTCCTTGTCCCCAGTCACCTTCATCATCCCTCATTCACTCATTCTTCACCCTCTCACCATGCCCTTGTTCTATCTCTCATCAACACACACACACTGTGCATACCATGAACAATACCACTTCCCCCAACATCAATCTGCTGGTTCAGTACCCATGATCCTTCTACCCAATGTGTGCAATGGGCCACTGTTTAAAATGTACAAATAATGAAATAGTTTCAGGGCCGCAGAGGCTGTAATGGATACATCTGGGAGCTCAGTGAGGTTCGAAGAGAAGCACAGACATTTAGAACAGAAAACACAGACACACACGGACTCATCACAGTATCATTGTCCCTCATTCTATTTCCTTGATTAGCAGTGAGCATGAAGGCAGAGTGGGCTTTTAAATGACACCAAGCTGAGCTATAGTATGTAGCCGAGGAGTATTAGGAGCATTCGTCTCACCCAGCACTCGGCGCCCCCGCCTTTCCATTACCGGCAAAGGCTCAGCTGACTAGCCACCATCCACCAACCAACCCCCGTCTTCCTGTAGCAACAGCCCTCAGAAAGAAGACCATTAGCAAACGGAAATGAATAATACGAGCGGAGGGAGACTGTGCAGAGTGGATTGCTTTGTGTTTGTGTGTTTTTACCACGCACGCATTAAGACTTGCATCTTGGCGTAGAAATATATACTATATGTAGGCACATGTACACAGACACACACTCGCACAGTGATACTATTCCACTGAGAGGGGGTACTTTTGCCTCAGACTAATGCTGGCTTCTCCAAATTACTTTAAGTCCATACTGGGCGACAAGCCAAATAGCACTGTGTGCAGGTGGAATGGTGATATAGGAGATGGAGCTGGCTGCAAACCAGAACCTATACTGTCAACACACAGAAACATACACATGCATAAATACTGTCCATACACACAAGCAGATCTACATAGTCGCACAAAAAAGGCTCAAATACATGCTGCAACTTCAATTCCTGTAGTGTAACAATTAACAAACTTTGGTTTTTGTGATGAAGAGGGCAAATGTATCAGTAATTGTGGTTGCTTAAGATAATGATGAAATGTATGTTGCACATTAAACTACAGTTAATAATTTCTATTCAGCTTATTCAGCGGTTTTAATTTATGCTGAGAAAGCTCTCACTGGCAGGACCAACCAATTTGCTGCCGACCCAGTTTGCCGACCCAGTTGGCAGGCTTTTTGAATCAGAAATATACAGAGATAGCCAACCTTCTCACCAATGGTCTCACAATCTCATGTAGAGGCATGAAATTAAATTGAAAATGGTAAATAAACTGACAGTGTTGGATTACCTGCTTTATATTTTTCATCCAGTGAGTCTTATGATCCAAAAATAAGTATAAGTGTAATAAGCATTTTAAGTATTTGCAATTGAGTACATCACTAAGAGTGTGTGTGTGTCTGCAGTTGTAACCTCACTTATGTTTGTCAGTTATCTGTCCTGTCACTGCCTTGTGTTTCTGAAAAAGGAGGAACATAGATGAGGGAGTCAAGATAGAATCTATTTACAGAGAGATGGGGCTCAAGTGCGAATCAGCCACACTCATCTCTCACAAAGCTTTGACGGCAACTTGAGAACTGAAGGCTTCCCATAACCGCTTCTGCCTCTATCACACTGATGGGGCCTTAAAAGGAGAGTTAAGATGAGACGTGTGTCATCCATAAGAGCAGCAAAACTGGGCCACTCTGAAGAATGATGTCTAGACCCCAAGCGTAGATCATTCATTTTACAACAAGAGATGACTCTTGCAGCTGAAAAAGGCACTGTTCTCTGCTTAAAGTTTTATTGATGCTTTGCAGTACAGAAATGATTTTGGCTGGAGCTAGCATGTATCATGAAATGGTAATGGGTACGCGATCACTCAAGAATTTAGAGGCTCTGAGGATCTTTCACGTCTCCATGCAACATAACATGACTCAGTTTGTTATGTGTTGTTTGATGGATGGATGAAATTCAAATTATTACTCTAGGTACCCATTCTGTAATCTGTTTATATTCACTATAGTCACTGAAAATTTGTGATTCTCATTGGTTGGCCATCCATAACCATTTGTTTTACGGTACCATACAGTTTAATTCCACAGTTCTGATGCAGGTATTTGATTGCCATGCTAAATTAATGCTTCAGTAGTATACTGTTGTAATAGTGCTGGGGCTTCAATGCCTTATGATTTAGCAAAAGAGCACTGAAATGGAGTCCAGTTAAGCGTTGCTGAACTTGTGAGATGTTGACTTCTGGTTGGTTTGGTTCTGAGCTGTATTTTGCTCAGTAACACAAGGAGGAACGGAAACCACGTTTCATAATATTAAAGCAAACTGTTAATGTTTATTAAAAAACGTACTTTCTTGCCCAACAATCCTGTTTGTTAGCAAGTGACTATGATATGAATATATGAATGGGATAGCAAAGCTTGTGTTTGTCTTGTGAAAAGTATTAAATACAGCCACTGTTGTCTTCCTGGTGTCTGTTCAGTTTGTGATTAACATTTACACATCTAGTAATAAAGTCTTCAAAGATATACATCCTTATATATTTTTTTCTTTTTACAGTGCCTGGCCCACCCTATCTGTCAGTGGCTCAGGACTCAGAGACATCAGCTGTGGTTCGCTGGGACCCTCCAGACCTGACTAATGGCATGGACCTGCAGGGTTACCGGCTCCAGTTTGGCCGGAAAGATGTCTCTCCTTTGGCCACATTGGAATTTGCTCCCCAAGAACGACAGTACTCTGTGGTCAACATTCACAGAGGGGCCACCTATCTCTTTAAAATCTCAGCCAAAAGCAGGGGGGGCTTTGGGGAAGAAGTTGTTGTGGAACTCAATGTGCCCGAGAATACACCAGGGGGATACCCTCAAATTGATGAGGGCTCCAATGTGACATGCTGCTCAGTACAGCTGTCCTGGTCTCCGCCCGTGCTGGCGGAACGAAATGGAGTAATCACAGAGTACACTTTGGCCTATAAGGAAGCCGGTACTGGAGGAGCACCACGGGAGCTCCGCTTGCCCCCCAGCCTGTCCAGCTATGTGCTCAACAGCCTCAAGCCAAACTCGGCGTACGATGTGAAAATACGCGCACACACCAGTGTAGGTCCAGGGCCCTACAGCCCACCTATCCAGTATCGGACGGTGGCCTTTGATCCAACAGGTAGGGCTTGCCTGTTTCTTTCCCAGGCCGGTTGGCAGGGGGTTGGAAATTGGCTAAAAACAATCTGCAACAACACTAAAATGAAAACTGTCCCAACCCCTCCTTCAACCACTTCAACTCCTCAAGAAAGAGAAAAGATTGATATTAAAATTGTTTGCCGTGGGATACTCACCTCACTAACCCAAACAAGGTAAAACCCAAGTCAGTAAGTTATAGTCAGTCATTTTGAGAAAGAGGAGAGCAGCCTAGAATTTCAAGGTAAGTGCTGTTTGGTCAGACACTCCTGTGAGTCATCCTTGCAACCCTTTGCCAAGCACACTCACACAGCTAATGCTATCTCACATCCCCAGTTTTCAAACAAGGTAGGACCTCAGTCAAACCCAGTCACGCCAAGAGAACATTTGAACTATTCTAAGATGTCAGAAAGCTGATTTTGGTTCTTTACTTTATTTTTGGTTTTGGGTTTGTTTTGAGATATACCTCCCTTCCTGATGCCCTTCCTTTCCTAATTCCTCCTCTCCCCTTCCCCTGTCCCTTAACGGGATAGCTTGTGGCATGGCATCCCCCAGATGCACTGCTGCGGACTGTTGGCATGCTGTGTTTTGGGTCTGTCTCTATGTCTGCCTGGCAGCACGTTGGCAGTGCCAACCCAGACTCAGTAGAGGTGTGGGAACAGTTGGCACTGAGACCTTGTGGGTCATTTGTTTAATCCTCAAGTGCTCATGGGTTTGAAGACAGTGGTGAGATGGGTTGGCACTATCCACGAGGGCTAGCCAGTGGGTGCACTCTTGTGCTCCATGGGTTTGTCGTCCATGAGTCTTATGTGCTGTGTGTCTTAACCAATGGCGTTGCCCCTCTCACAGCCAATCACAGCTCACCGCTACACTCACTCTCCAACCCTGAGGAACGTTGCAGGGGAACAACAGCATTTTCTTTTTAAAACCAAAGGTTCTTCTTTTGGTTCTCTTTCCTTGGTCTCTTTACGTGTTCGATCCACTAATACACTGTCTTTGTTTTTTGTTTGTTTGTTTTTTTCTTGCATTTGTCGACTCAACAGACGTTCCAAAGAATTTCACTGTCAAGTGGGCCACCAAGACCACAGTGGTCCTTGCATGGAAGTTTTCTGAAAGCAGGTCTCCATACAAATGCACGGTGAGTTGAATGCAGGGCAAAAAAAATATTACAACTGTCAGCAAAGTATGGTTTAATATAAAAATAAAACTTATCATAAGCTTTCTGAAAATCCAAATTTCTGAAATCCCATTCTGAAATCCCCAATTATCATTTACCATCTATTGAACTCCAGATTGAGTACAACCGTCAAAGGATGGATGTGGATGCCAAGCAGATGAGAGTACTCATCACTGGGCTGAAGCACAACACCACCTATGAGTTCAGGGTGACCTGCCAAGAAAGCATGGATGGTGGGCCAAGACACCGTGTGGTTGCCAAGACTGCGCCTCTCATCCTGGTCAAGAAACCCAAGCTAGACATCTACGCAGAGCCCGACAATATGCTCACCATGTCCTTCCCACCGGTCGATAACAAGGACGTCAAGTGAGTGTAGTGTGCTGAAAGATGGGTTCTGCAAGCTCTGTCTGAGTTATCTTTGAGGGTTAAGCAATTTAGGTTTAAGTCACAAGATGCTTGGAATCTGATGTGTTATGGATTGAGATCTGAAGATGTCTGAGTTGTGTTGAAGTGGAAGTTTAGGTCTTAGGATTTCTGACATGCTGATCCTTGTATGACCCCTTGCAGGTACTGAATTATCACTTAAATTCCCTGTTAACCCCTGTCAACAGTCATGATAATAATATTGACAATAAAAAAGTTTATTTATATAGCACCTGCCACCCAAGAAATGCTGCTTAAAGTGCTTTACAACAAAAAAAATTACATGCACAAAGTGCATAACATAAAAAGAGACATAGAAACAGGAAGAGAAAATTAATAGAAAATAAGATGGAGAATAAAACCCACTTGATAACAATAATAAAAATAAGATAAAGATACATAAAAACAGAGATAGACTGCCATAATGAATGTATGGAGGATAAAACCTGCTTGATAATAATAGTAAAAATAAATAAAAAGGATCGAAATACAGAGACTGCATAACATAAGATGGAAAAGAAACCTAATTGAATAATAATAATAAAAGAAAGTTAAAAATAGAGCACATAGAGTGCATATAATCAACCAAAATACAACATTTTAAAAGAAGTGCAGCTGTGCATAAGTACATGGCAAAGCACAAAAGCCGTTATCAGGAGTATCATAGCTAGTTTTTAGCTTTCTTTTGAAAATATTCAGCCAGCTGGCTTCCCTGCTATCTATAGGTAGTGTGTTCCAGAGCTTTGGGGCGTAACACACAAAGCCTGCATCACTGATTTTCATTCGGATGTTTCTGGAAACCTCCAGTAAAGCAGCGGCAGATGATTGCAGTGTTCTTGAAGGCACAAGGAAGTTTAGCTTGTTGGAGCCCATTAAGGGCTTTGTATATGAGGAGGACCTTAAAATCAATTCTCATGATTAGAGTTATGATTTTTTTGGTGCTGGGGAATCAGGCTGTTGGGCAGTAATTGCATGTTTGAGAGCATGTTGAAAGAGGGGCTTATTTTTTATTCATGTGACTTCTATAATTTGGTGCTGTATTTCCAGGAACTTCTATGTGGTTGTGGTGCCACTTAAGAGGACCCCAGGAACTGTCAAAAACCTGAAGAACCCTGACGAAATGGACATGGAAGAGGTAGGATATTTTAGGTTATTCTGGTACTCTAGAAATGTTAAGGTTAATTGGTTGCACTGGGTCCAAAAGAATGAGGCATATGTAATAGGAAGAGGCAACTTCAAAACCTCAGTAACGCATATTTTATTTTGCAGGGACTGACCTCTTTTCCCTCCACTAACAAAACTGTGTTTTTTGGAAGGGATTCCAGAGACACATGTTTGTGTTATTAACAGTTGCACGTGCAAGGCAAATTGCATTGTACACATCATGTACCAGACATGGACACACACAATACAGACATAAGTACATCTCAGCTATGCTAATTTATCCCTCCAAGCATGCAGAAGAGAGAATTACACAGTCTTCTCCCACTCTTGCCATAGCCTGGGGTCACCTTGAGTGCCAGATCAACAGCAACCATCCCTATTGGATTTGGGATTACACACATTCCCTCCGCTTAGTGCTCGACTGTGTCTGCAGTTTGAAATGAATGAGAGGACTTGGATGTTGGGGAGGCTGGAGCCTGGTTACATGGAACTTTGCCAGACAGTCAGCACCTTTTTGAATCCAAGGGTGCAGTTATACCTGCAGTGTGTTTTCTTTGGTATCAGTCAGTTCACTGAAAGGGATCTTGTTCATGTACGGAACAGATGCTTAAATCTACAAGTAACTCACTTATTGGAAACATTTGACAACCTGTAATAGATATGCATTATCATTTTAATCTGTTTTATCTGTTTTCTTGGAAATGATCTGTCAATTAATTTGGGACTGATGCTGTAGAAACTGCAAAAACAAAAGAGGATACAAAAAGGAACACGTATAAAGGCAAATGTACACTAATACAATTTTGCATGAACCAGTTGTTGCGGGATGTGAGCCCGAAGCGTCGTTCACGCCGTCAGCTGGCTCAGCTGGACCAGAGGAAGCCCTATATCACGGCCTGCTTCAGGCAGCTGCCCCCCAGCTTCACGGTGGGATCTGACCACCGCCACAGCATCTGTGAGAACAAGCCTCTTGAACCTGGCCATGAGTATGTCTTCTTCCTGCTGGCTGAACTCAATGCCACCAGCGGGGTGAGTTATTACTTCCACCCAGTTCAGTTGACTTTTAGTCAGTTTTGTTTGTAGAGTAGATTTAATAATTCAGTTCTGTTCATTTAATCATGGTTCATTTCAGTTTTGCTCATCTGAATCTAACACATTTCAGGTCTATTTAATATAAATATAATCCATTTCACCCAGTCTTTACGTTTTTGTCCAGGTTGTACAGGTTAGTTTGGGTATTCTCAGCTCACTTCACTTCTTTGAACTTCACTCGTCTCTTGCATGTATTTTGCTGTAACCTGGACTGTGTTTCATGTGCTACGTTAACTTCTGCCTGATTTACCTTTTCAGAAAATGTTTGCTACCAGCCCTTACACCGACACAGTGATGACTCCTGAGCTGGTGGTGGACCCCCTCCCAGTGGAGACTGGTGACGGACTCATATGGGTGGTGGGCCCAGTCCTGGCAGTGGTCTTCATCATCTGCATCGTCATTGCCATTCTCCTGTATAAAAAGTGAGTTGGTTTGGGATTGTTTTTTTGTTAATTTTATTTTGTGAAGAATGCAGTTGGACCTACATTTGGAAAAATAACATTGTTCAACCTCACATGATAGAAAATAACACTCAGGGTTCGGGTCAGTATAAAAGACACTGACTTTCTTTCAACCGAACTACACCCGCCAACTGCTTCACTGTGCAGAAGGAAGCATTTATAGCTAACTGATACAGCTAGCTCACGCTACAGCTCAGCCGGGGAGGATGCCATTAATGTTTTCATCCTGCACTGTCACAAACTTGATGCCTCTCATCGAGTATGCTTGAGTATGCTTCTTTCTGTGCAGTGATGCGGTTGGTGGGTGTATTTCTTTAGAAAGAAAATAGTTCCTACATAAAACTGCTCACAACAAGGACTGTGGATTATCTTTAATAACTGGGTCATGATCGCTTTGAGCAACACAAGCTGAGGACCATCTAGTTCCATCATAAGGCAGACATCTCTCCAGCTGATATCCAAAGAACTCGGGAACTCACCCAAAACAATCCAGATGGATAAATAGCACTACAGCGAAGAGGTAAAAAAGAAAAGAAAAAAAAAGATTTTGGGGCCAACTCTGCCTTTAAGATACACAGGGAACTGAACCTTTTAGCTTTGCATTGTTAGTGCCTTGCTCCACCCACTGGTCTACACAAGCAAAACAACCGATTCATTCATGTTTTCGCTAAATCAGATAGATGTGCTGGAAATTTCAGTCCTTTTTTCTCAACCAGAAACACACAATGGAGATTTTCTTGTCATTTGATGTTGAACCAGTTATTTGCAGTGTTACTGGGGAATCAGGGTGTTGAAAATAATTGCATGTTAGGGAGCATGTTGAAAGAGGGCCTTATTTTGTATTCATAGCAGCATGACAAGACCCAACAACATTGTTGCATGTAAATATGAAAGAGCTTTTCTTGTGAAAAAGATGGTTGTGGGAAGTGAGGGGGTTGGAGAAAGGAGAAAGGAGGAGATTCTTTGAGATGGTGCTCTGTAATTGGACTAAGAATGGTGCAATCTGTAAAGAGATGTCACCGATATGTATTTAAACAGGTATATATTTTAAAAAATAGCTCATTCTGGAAAGAATACTCCATAAATATGTTATGACAATGTTGCCCAAGTTACTTGGGTTCATTTAACTATTACTAATTAAAACCTATGCTATTAATTAGCATAATAATTAATTTTTCAGTACTGAGTGACCCTATTTTGTAGTGGTGGACATCAAACTAATGAATCTTAGAGGAGTCAGCTCATTTCCTGCGACTAGCCTGAACTCCTGTTCCTCAGCATCCTGGGGCTTTGGATCATACGTATACAGTCAATATTTCCCCCTTGTTTTACAGTTAGTTGTAGCTTTTAGTCTCAGTGACTGCAAGTCCCAACTGAACAGTGGTGTAAGAGGTCACCCAACATACCAGGGATGATCCGTGAATTATTTCAAGGGGGCCAGGGCTGGTGTGAACAACACAAGTTCAGTTTGTTACTGTCAGATGATCCCTGACTGTCTGACCTTGCCTTACCTCCATCTTGGTGGTTAGGGAGAGTAACATCTCTCCTTGGATCTCTCTCTTTTTTTCTCTCTTCTCTTTGTCTCCCCCTCGCTCTCCCATCTCCCCGTCCATCTCTCCCTGGTGAATAGTGTTTCCCGGGTCTGCCCTTGGCCCTGACATTCCCCTTTCCCATCTGTATCTGCACCCTCGTGCACACACATTAAGCCACACACGTACATAGATACACAGATATAAACTCACGAACACATGCACTTACTCGCACATTTCATTGAATGCTCACTTGTTCTCACACACTGACACATGTACGCACACGCACACACACGCACGCACACACCTCCTCCAAATGCTGATGAGCTTTATCTCGCATTTTGCGAGCCCAGCAGTGACCCCTGTGAATTTTAAACTGCTCTCTATTGATTTATCTCTCTTCTTGCCTCCCCCTTCTCCCTTTCTCCTTGTGTGTTGTGTTTTCACCATCTTTATATATTTATTTGACTCCTATTGCTTTCTCTGGAAACAGCAAACCTGACAGGTAAGGTTTAGCCGTACTTTATTGCATTTACAGGGGAAGAGAAAGTAGCCTGCCTCAGCAAAAACGATGATTAGTGAAGGAGAATTTTGCGTACTTGATACGCGTTCTCAGCTCTCTCATTCTTGCTCACTAAAAGTTATTCTGTTGTTCTTGTTGTTGTACGTCTTCCCCTCTTTCTACTCTTCGTTTGTCTTACTCTCCAGCCGCAAAAGAAAAGAGTCAGAGCCACGCACAAAATGTCTGCTGAACAATGCAGACATTGCGCCCCACCACCCTACAGACCCTGTGGAGATGAGACGCATCAACTTCCAAACTCCAGGTACAGGACGGACACACAACACGTACACTGAGGAACAAAAACACAAGCAACACACATCGGTATAGTTAAAACTGATATAGTGTACATACAATATGTGTGGCTGCACAGCATTTGTCTACATTGGCGTGTCAGTAAAATCTAGATTTTCATTTTCACTGACAACATGAAAGGTGTGAAGAAGGAAGTGTACTCATCCAGCTTCAGGTGTGACATCCTGTGAAACTTGCAAAGACTCCTGCCTCAACATCCCCGTGAAGGAAAACTGGCATTTTCTTATTGTCATGTTTTTCACAAATATTAATATAGTTTCATGTAACATTGTACTGACTAGAGACTTACTAGAGGTGTCTGTCCGCTTCCCTTTTAACAACAACAAAGTAGAAAAATAAATAAGTGAAAACACAAGTTGATTATTGAGATGGTAACATTAAATGGTCTTCATTTAGACCTCCATATAACTACTTTTGATTGTTGGATAAAAGCTGGCCTGTTAAAAAGCCATCTATGTCTTGTATTTCATTGGCCTAATTGGTTTCCAGTGGAGCGCCTGCCATCTCTGCAGTGACAGTGTTGAGTTCAACATTAGGCTAATCTACAGGTTTTATTGAGGAAAAGGCCAAAGTACTTACCTACATAGTAATTCATTACCTTTGCTGTAATGAAGCTGTTTCAGAGGCTTGTTTTGGCCTGCAAAGAACAAAGTTTTGCAGGAACCTCAAAATCCTTATTTTTGAAACCTACTGAAAAGGAAAGCAAATTTTATAATGTGACGTGTTAATTAGCAGCAGCTCTAATCCAAAAATACTATTATTGGCTGTCAAAAGGCCATCTTGGCCAACATTACTGTGGGCAAGTGAAGACACACACCTGCAGAGGACCTTCCTTCTTGACACTAAATAATTATTTTACAGCGAAAATGTTTTATTGAAGACAAAACCTAAATGTGCAGTTATGTGTTTTAATATACACATGACTTACATGTATAGTCATAGCAGATTGTGACATTGGCACACGCGTGCACACAGCCTACGCAGAGATTAGCTTTTCACAAATGATGCAACTTAAAGTTAAATTTATGCTGCAGCAGGAATTATGTCCATGAAGTGCTCCCACATCATGCTGTTTGACATCATGTGCCTTCATAACTGCCCTCATATTTGTGTTTACCATGTCCCCATGTAACAATTAGCCATTTACCAATAACAAATAGTTAAAAATGATGTCTGTTGTTGGACTTAATGTTTTCATGTTGGACAAAAATTCTGTTTTGAAGTCCTCTTAGGTTTTTACCTGTTTCCTCTTTTGTCTCACTTTCTGTCTGGTGTTCATCCGAGCTAAAGCCTGGTGTTAACAACAGAGCACATTTGATCCCACACTTGTTCTCTAAGGCTTCTCCGTCTTCCTCCTGCCTCCTTTTCAGGCCCATTATCTATCGGCCTGTCTACAGTTTGTTGTTATTGGTTGGAATCATGGTGGAACCAAGTTTGCTTTTTTTGTGTTTGTTATTTTTGGTTGAGTTACGTTTCCACTGCCTAATTGCAAGCCACGATCAGCCTGGTCGAACGATGTGCAAGTAGCATGTTTGCGGGCCAGTTTTGGAACCTCTCATCCTGCCAGGTTAGAGGTTTTTGGTGAATGAAAGTTCTAACAAATCAGATTGCCATCCCAGTGGTTATTTTCCACTCGATGGTTCAATTGTATTTTCTGTACCCCCCATTTTATTTGACAGAAGACTGAGCGCTGCATTTTGAGGAACTTCAAATGCATTGTTCTCACCTGCCCAAGCAAATGACAGAAAAGGAGTAAATCTTCCAGAGGCGGAATAAACCAAATAAATCCACCCTTTTTTTTCCGTGCGCTCCCTCATTTCTTTTCAATTTTTTTGCCTCCTGCCTTTCTGTCTCCCAGCCGAGTCATCTCTCAGCCATCCATCTGTCATCCACAGCCAGTCTCAGCTCCATCAAAAGGCTTGGATTTCAAAATGGAGCGTTTCTCTTCAGCTTCTTTGGGAGCCCAGTTGTGCCGTCTGAGTTTGTATCTTGGAAAAAAAAAAAAAAAAATGGCTTCTTCACATCAGAGGGGAGAGATAGGAGGATGAAAGGAAATGCACAAACCCACTTACACGCAGAAATGTGGAAGTTCAATTTATTGTCGTCATCTTTGTCTTGCTTGGTATTCAGAGCCCTTCCAGTGCCTCTATAATGACAAGGTTATAATGGCCATTCCTGCTATTTGTCTCCCTGACTTCCAGCACATTCCATTGTGCCCTCGACTGTCCTCCCTTCCTTAAATAATAGAAACACTTGTTACAATCTCTTGCTCTCTTTAACATGACATTCACCAATACATGCTGAGACCTCTCTTTATATATGACAAGCTTTCTCATTCGACAGCCCTGCCTTTGTTCCGCAGGATTGGGCGATGTTGTTATCTCCGCACCCGGGGAATTTAATTTGAATGGACATTTTAGCCCAATTAAGTGGGCCGGTGAGCATTTGTGAACATCCCCATCAGCTAATAGCGACCATTGTTCAAATGAGCATACTCCCAGTGCACTTATCCAAGGCCTCTCCAAACCAGCAGAGCATATGCCACATCGGCAATGTGTGCTCACTGACCCCTAGTGCTCGAGAACAAAAAATATGTTTTTGATTAGGCTTCCTGTAAGCTAAGCTTGGCTAATGCGTTAGGGGGAGTGTGTACGTTGTGCACGTGCGCTCGTGCATTTGTGCTTTAAAGCCTGTAGGTCATATGACAGCCTCACAGTGACATCCCATAACTCCTTGGGGTGCAGAGTGGCTCATTTTGTCATTATCTTCATTGGTGCCTGGGGTTTAATTGGCAAATGGGGCCAAAGTAATGAAGCAGCACGATCTGCTGTCTATCTCCAACCAACCCCCCCCCCCCCCCCCCCCCCCCCAGCTTTAAGTACTCACTCTTTTCTCTCTCTCAGTTTTTCAGTGTGTGTCTCTCTTTCCTTTTATCTCTGTTTCTTATTTTACTCTTTTCTTCCCAGTATATGCAGTTAAAACAATCTTATTTTCTGTTTAAAGTGATATAAATTACTGTTACATTACTGTTCTGGCTTAACTTAAAAACTGCAAATGAAAAAAACAGGTGACAGGTTTCACTCTGGGTTTACTCCTCAACCTGTCTCTGACATATTCTTTATTTATATCGTCTCCTTCTGTGTTTCTCTTTATCTCCCCCCTCCAGAAGACAAAACTTCCACATTTGAGTCTGTGAAAATTCAAACATTTTCTTGCAGACGGCAACACGCACTTGCAGAACCCACTGACACAAGCCAATCGCTCGCATGCATCAGCAACCTACTTGTTTCTCCAGATTACAGCAGCGGCTGCAACAACCGTGCCCTCCTCCTCACAAACAGCCCCCTGCGAAACACACACACACACACACACACACACACACACACACACTTACACATAAACATAATCAGACATGCCTACCTCCTGCTGTGATGAATGACGTTTGGAGACAGTGGATCAGACCACCCCCCACTGGGTTTAATTAGTCATTGTCACAAATCAATTAGGGAGAGGGGGAAGTTCGATGTCTTCATCTCTCTGCGCTCATTTGGCGCCACTGGCCTGACGTCTCACTTTGACGTCAGTGCAGGTAAACCCAGCAAAACTCAATTTAGCAGCTTTTATTCTGAGAATTGAGCTCAGCACTGTTATTGAGCCGACTAATCATGTTAATTTTTCCCTTTTAAGGTTAAAAATAATAATACAGCTCATTTTGGCTCCCGACTGAGATTGACCCTGCCTGCCTTTTGACTTTATCAAAGAGAAACTCTTATATGTTTTGTGGAAAAGGATGGAAAGTTTTTTTTTTTTTGAAAACTTCTTTTCATCATTCTACCTGCATGTCGGAGTGCCTTGCCTTTCTCACTTCTCATACATGCTCTGGAACAAATCATCTGTTTTCTCTGGATCAAAGTTGCCATCTTTGGGTGATGCCACCCCTTCTCATCCCTGAGCGACCCCGTTGATCTGATTTCAGCTTTCAGACCGGGCAGAATTTATTTCCCTTTGCTTGATGGGCAGGTTGGCAGCTTCCCATCAGGCTGCATCTCTTAGCCACGTGTCTGGCTAATGTTGTCACAGATGGCTCCTTGCTGCCTGAACAGTTGAGGAGACCTGAGTCTACCCGGACGTACCATCACTGGCTGCAGTCTCGGAGGACTTCTCCTTTGGAGCAGATAAGACTTTGAACCATCAGCGCGCTCCTCGGAGCTCTGACTCCCATCAGCTCTGGCTCCACAGCTGTCAGCAAAGAATGTGGACACTTTTCCACACCTTTCACTCCCAATGTCTCAGCACGGAGCTGCAGACAAAGACAACTTTCAGAGTTAGCTTTCACCAGGAAACATAAGCTGTTTTTTTCCCCTCTCTGTCTCGTTCTCATTCCTGTCAATGGGCCCTTCCAACTGGTGTTTGTGAAAGCTTCGGGATAGCGAATCAATTTTCTTATCCCTGATCTCTTTGACTGTTGATATGGGGCTTGGCAGAAGGGTTTTCTCAGCTGGGGCATTGGAGGCTGATGCCCATGGCTAACCAGTCTGCTCCTGAGGAGGACTGTAGCGGTTAAGATCTGATAATGTTTGCCCTACTTTTTCATGTCTGCATGGCAGTCTGGTCTTAAATCTGTCAGTCAGGCCACCATGAGAAGGGCCTGATTTTACTAATGGTATACTGTTGGTTAAAAAAAAAAAGAAATCTTTTGCCTTTGTGTTGTATTCATTGGCCTTTTATCATTTTGCACATTTTTATGTTTTTGTTTTTATTTATTTTTTTTTTGCATAGCCTTTTCTGTTGCATTACAGCCTTTTGAAACCGTTTTCCTTATGTTTGCTGTTCTTTACAGATTCTGGTCTGAGCAGTCCTCAGAGTGAAGCAGATTTTGGCTATGAAAGTTAGTCTCTATGCTGTCAGCATTTGTGT
This sequence comes from Chaetodon auriga, assembly GCF_051107435.1. Classification (NCBI taxonomy): domain Eukaryota; kingdom Metazoa; phylum Chordata; class Actinopteri; order Chaetodontiformes; family Chaetodontidae; genus Chaetodon; species Chaetodon auriga. The sequence continues at coordinate 14,574,700 of NC_135076.1, forward strand.
ACCAGCTTTCTTTATCTTTTTTCTAGCACCGCTTGCCTCCATTTACAAATACATAATTTGCATTTGTTTGTTTTTTCACATTATGCAGCAAAATCTCAGCACTAATTAATTTGATGTTGGTTTCTATTGGTATACTGGCCTTTTTTTCTTTTTTTTCAGTGGATGTCAGTCACTATATTCACTTGGGCTGTTGGCTGTGCATTAATCCACCATGCATATATAACCTGTGCGATCACGTCTACTGATGTAGAGATGGTTGAGAGGTGTTTTTTCCGCAGGAGTACAATCTCTGTTACCCCTCTACCTCACCTCCTTGTTGTTGTCCCCCTTCTCCTTCCTCCTCCTCCTTCACCACCACTGCTCCATTTCCAGTCTGAAGTAACGGGGTCTTTTCTGCGCGCAGAGATAACGAGCAGAATTAATTAAAGCAGTGGCAAACAATAGCTCGACATTTGATCACCCCCCCTCTCCCTGCTCACTGCAAAAGGATCACTGGAGAGAAAAAACAGGGATCCTGGTTTTCCTCTCACCCCTTTATTTTCTTTGCTTAGCCACAGACATACTTCTTCCCTTTTATATGGAAATAGGATCATAAATAGGCTTTTGGAAAGAGAAACTGCTTTGGCTTATCAAAAAGAATCATTATATTTCTCAGGCGCATCGACTGCGGATCGGGAGATTGGAAATGTGTAATTAGACGCTAGTTTGTTTTTCTGTGTTCATTGATCAGATTGTTGATTGCGGTGAATAAAATGGAAAAATCTGTACATGGATAGGAAAAAAGCAGTGGGACGTGTTGAGGAGAAAGATGAGAGCTTTGGCATGGGGCGAAGGGAATAAAAAACAATTTGTCCTTGAGTGACTTTGCTCAAGTACGGGTCAGGGCAAAGCCTAGTTATGAAAGCAAATCTTCTCTTGGATAAACACAGCAATGTGCCGTGCAGTGTGTAAATGACAAAATGAATCAGGCGCCATCGACTCGTTTGTCTCGAGAACAAAACAAATGGGTGAGGTTGGAAAAGTACACTGAGCGAGAGAAATAGACAAACAGCACAAACAGATTGGTTTAGCTGTGAGCTTCATCTGTGTAAACATGACAACTTATAGCTTCAGTTATGCTGGCAAAGGGGAAGGCGGAATAAAGGTAAAATAATGGATTTGCAGTTTTAAGTATTTAAATTGTTTTCGTACAAGTTTCCCGAAAGTTTGAGGGAATAAACAAACACTGGTGTGTATAATTTTCAGTCTATCCCGCTAGTAGCGCACCAAGCTCTATTTGGATATCTATGTCAACATTTTGGCCTGATATATCTCTCTAACTGTAGCAGGCACTTATACATGCAGACAGTAATGTGGGCAGTAAACACAAACTGAAAGGAACTGATGGAGTTTGTCAGTAACTCATCGACTCAAATGCACACAGACACATATAGAGTAAAGTACACAACCACACACACACACCAACACAACACAGACATTCTTTGATCTCCCCTCTCTTGTTCTCTCAAGGAGAAGTGAGGGCCCCTCGTTTGCATACGCGTTTACTTATTCCGCTCGTAGCTTCTGATACCTTTTCCCTTTGAATTTGAGGCAAGAAGACTGACAACCAAACTTAATTTGCAATATTTCCTCTTTTTCTTGATGCTCATCTCAATTAATTCCCTCACCAGAAGTGATTAATAACTCCGTGTCATTCTCAAGTGGTGCCACCGCGATCTGCATGCTTTGTCAGAAAGTCAAGTATGAATAAATAAACACGCAGCTTTGTCCAAATACGCTAATATCATTTGAATTCTCCCAGTTCCCTTTGAGGTTTTGGGTTAATATTTTAAGGTTTCTGAATAAAAAAAAAAAAAGAACTTCAACATAGGCTTTAAAAAATCAGAAGAAAATTGTTAATGTAGTCAACATCATTTAAATGATCCATTAAAAACGGAGCGGGTGTTTGTTGCACAACTCTCGTCAAGTAGGCCGTTAATGCAGTGTGTCCGTTCATTTTCCGGAGGATGTCACGGCATCCAGTGTCATCTCCTCATTTGTCTCATGTATGCATTGTAATCTTTGTTAATCTTCATGTAATTGACACTGCTGCATTGTTCTCTCAGTGTAAAATAAATTACCATTACTAATGAAGATTGTCAGTACAAAGAGTTGGGCTCCCTCTCTTAAGCACAACAAAAGCAGCCAAAACGCCAGTGACCCCCTTGACTTTGGGAGGGATATTAAACATTGTGAGCAAAGGAAAATTAAGGATGGTTAATGTGATTATGCCGATTTGCATGCCCAATTAAGCCTCTGTAACTTTTTTTGTCAAGTGATCTCAACATTTTGTCAACTTTTGACCTCGTCACTCGGCAGGAAAAGGGACCTCTTACTAGAATATGAAAGCATTAAGTATTGCCTGTCTGCATGCGGGGACACAGCCACAATCTATGGCTGCTTCATATTCCATTACATGGCCTCAGCATTATGTTCGTAAATGGATTAGTGACTGCAGTGCACAGCAGTGCCGATAATGTTGTAGCAGCAGCAACACAATATTCAGTGCATATTGGAGTGAGCCAAAAAAAAAAGATAAATCCCACAATATTCCCCAACTGAAAAGTTCTTTCTGGGAATTTCCTTGGTATAAATGACAATGTATTGGACAGGCAACTGAGAATCCTTAATTTTTTGTGATTTTGGAAGGTAAGGGTGTTCATCTTTGAGCCAGTGGGTTGAAGAAACAAGCAGATGGAGGAAAGCTTAGAAACAGCATCTTGCTTGCTTTGTATTGGCTGGCTGGAATGGAGCAGCTCACTGTGTCACTCAGCATCACTCACACTCCTAAACCTCCTTATTGCCCTCCCCACCTCCCCTCCCATGAGCCCCCAGGTCAGGGCTCCGTTCTTGAATAAGTACCTTTTTATGGAGGTCAGAACAGTCAAAATTGTCACCATGCTAACATCACAGCATAACAAGAGCATTATATATTACGGCTACAGTAGAGGCAGGCCTGTGGGAGACGTCAGGCCTCATCCAGATTGACTGTCTCATAGTTTCTCTCTCATCTTTCTTTTTGACTAAGGATGGTACTGAAGTTTAAATGTGGAATAAAAAAAACAATACAGTACTCATGTATAGGTTATGAGAAAAAACTACTGGACTTCAGTCTGGAATTTTGTTAGATCTGGCTCAAGTAAAACCATCCTTAAAGACATATTTCCATCACAGTTGATTTTTCACACCAACTAGTGATCCAGTACTGAGTCATCCTCTGTTTTGCTGGTAGCAGCCATGCTGAAAGTAAATATTACTTTTGATTATCTTCAATGAGGAGAACAAGGGATTGTTGTCAACACAAGCATATCATCGATTGAGAAAGTAAAAAGGGCTGTCGTGTTTCATGTCTGTGATTTCACCATCACAACCTTACATTTTTCATCTTCGTGTCCTTTTTAACTCATTCCCCAAGCTATTAAAATTATCGACGGCTCCAAATGTTTGAGACATAATTGGTCTGTGTTTTACTGTGGCTGCACTCAGCAACATTGGTCCTATTGGTCTGTCTATCCAGCATCATGATTATTGCGGGATTTAATACAATTTGGTCCGTTGGTGTATGCTGCCAGCTTCTTTCGCAAATAATCACTTGAAAAAGCTGTTTTTGAGCTCTGGCCTGGTCCAATCAAATGCCTATAACATCACCAAACAATACATCTTTGCTGTGTGTGACATTCACCATGTTCTGCACAAGCTTCCTCACCACTAAAACCTGACTTCCATTTTTATGTAAGTAACAAAGACTCGCCCGTAAGTGGTGAGCTGTGTGATTTTTAAGTTTTGAACTCGTTTCCTATCTGCTGTACTTATGATCTTCCTTTCCTCTCTTCCTGTGCGGAATTTCTCTCAATTTTTTGGCGAGCAGGTATGATGAATCATCCTCCCATCCCAATCTCTGAGTTGGCCGAACACACAGAGCTCCTCAAGGCCAACGACAATCTAAAGCTCTCACAGGAATATGAGGTGAGTGGGCCCAAGGTTCAAAGGTCAGAGTTTCTTCTTCTGAGCACTGATTTCTGTCTGATTGTGTTGTCATTGGAATCGGGCACAGGAGTCCCTGCTTTCCCCAAAGGAAATGCCTGTTCCTCTTCTTTTAAGTCATTTCTTGCCACTTGTTGCCAATGCTGTAGCTGGTGGTGCTCGGGCAATTATGAAATATCAGTTGTTCTCAGCCACTTATTTCCTCAGATATATTGGCAGCCTCAACCTGGCAAAACAAGACAATTGTCATTTTCAATTATATAAAATTTCCCTTGGCGGGTTGTTTCAACTCCTGAACTCCCAAATGCAATTTCCTCACATTGTTGGCTAAATAAAAGAATCGTTCTACTGTAATGCATCCAGTTCTACATCAGGAAGCATGGGTAAAGAAAAGGAAGGGGAATATTTCAGCTGCAAAATGAAACATGTCCTATTGTGATGTTTTCACAGAACGGGGCAACAGTATTGGAGCGAGGAAAAAAGAGACCCCTATAATTGAAGATCGAAGGCTTCAGCTATCTTAAACATTTACTTCAAGAAAACATAATAAGTGTAGTGGCTCAATAAGGCAATAAATAAGTGTTTTAAAATTCTTCGCACACAGCAGTGAACTTAAAGTTAAGATGCTCTTTCTTCCAAGATGGAGATATAGTTCACAGCACTGCATTAACACGTTTTTGGTGAAAAGCACACTGGCAGTCAGGCTGTGTGTGTGTGTGTGTGTGTGTGTGTGTGTGTGTGTGTGTGTAGAGGGGGTAACTGAGCTGTCTGAGCTCTGAGACCGTGGTGGTTATAAATGACACCAGAGTTGATTAGAAATCAGGAGTGCTGAATCAGCTCTCGTTTGCATACAAGCAATATCCCCTCCTCGCCGTCCCTAAATCACGGTGCCTGTCGCCTCGCTGCACGCCAGTACAACATAGGACGCAGGTACACCAGCATAGATTGCTGTCATCATGCCTGCCGGTGAATGTTGGTGGATAATGACTTCTCATAGCGATCCAGTATTTCTTTGGTATCTATTATTCATAAATCCACATCCGGGCTGTGTACCAAATGGACAAGCTTGTTCCGTTCGCGGGGCAGAGAGACGAGAGTCGTGATGCCAAAGTTGACGCTTTGCTACAACTGCAACTTCTAATTACTTGGCTTAGAGAGAGCATTAAAGCGCCCGCTCGTCTCTTCTCCCGCTCTGTCTTTTTCACTCTCTGTCTGTCCCCCTGCCCCTTCCCCCAGCCACCCCCCAGGAAAAATAAATGACCGAATTAAATAGAGAAGTGTAATTTTAATTTTGTTATTTTCTTGATGAATGGCTGCTCGTCCGGGCGCCCTGGCTTGCCAAGCGCAGCTCTACGGGGCTTTGACTGATTGGTTTTTAGCCAGGCGGGATGTGAGGGCGGAGGAAAAATGGAGGGGAGAGAGGAGAAAGGAGAGAGATGAGGTGGGGAGGCTTGGTTAATGATGAAGATTCGGTGAGGGGAGAAAGAGAGGAGAGCAGGGCATCTCAGCTGGAGAGCGGAGATGAAGAGGAGATGATCTGACATACAAACAGCAATGAAAAGGCGGCATCGGTTTTACTTGACAATACTAAAGCCATAGAGTTTGTTATCTATCTCCTGTCAGGCAGCGAGCAGCCATGTCCTGCAAAAGCTGCCTCTTGACAGGAGCTGTCATTCATCTTCGAACGTGTCATCATGGATCATAAGGAGGAGGCCGAGGAAGAAAATCTGCAGTAGTTGCTACAGAATTTGAGTAATTATTATTTAATCTGTTTTTAAATGGGTTGTGGATAGAAAGCCATTCCTTCAAAGTGAATGAAGTCTGGACGACGAAGAATTGAGAAATGTTTCAGGGAAGTGACCTCAGTCGTTACATACACGCGTGCATACACACACATGCTCAGCCTGGAAAGAAAGGGAAAATAACAAGTGACTGCTGGAGAGGGAGCGTAAACATCAGAGAGGAGACGGGAGATGGAGGAAAAGATAATGAGAGACAGAAATATGGACGAAAACGTGGGAGACTTTGAAGATGGAGATAAGGAAAACAGGAACAAAGAAAGAGGGATAGAGATGAGAGGGTAGAAAAAGAGGAAAAGCAGCGGTGATGGAAAGAGACTGAAACAGAAGGGAAGCTCTGATTCCTGTAATGATTGCATGGAAATTGTTAGATCAGGTTTCCATTTGGACTCCTTTCAGCTTCAGTCCCCCCCACCCCACCCACCCTACGCGCCGAAGCCCTAACTGCAAATATCCTTCAAGCCCTCGTCCCCACACCAGCAGAGCGCCAGACGCCTATAAGCAAACACTGACTCGTAATGGAATACTTAATTATCCTGACAAGGGAACAGAATATTTATCTGGAATTGTTGTATTTTAAAGAGGCGGCTGAATTTGTCTTTCACCCGAGTGCCGGGCCTCGCTCCGCCCCCTCCCCTCGAGGGAGAGAGCCGTCGCTTTCATCAATATTGTTATTTGTCATTATGCCCGCTACATTAATGATCTTGATAAAGTACTGTGTGCAGCTGCTGTGAGTATTTAAAGCAGGCAGCGAGCAGATTTTCATGATATCATGTTCTTTTTCCTTTGGGGAAATCACACTCTTCATCTCTCTTCTCCCTCCTCTCCCCTCCCTCTCTTCTTTCTATGATAACATTCAGGTCGTATTGTTATTGCTCAGCCCTTCTGATTTCTTTTTTGTGTGTGCATGTTCTGCCTGTCTCTGCCCCCCCGTCAGTCTATCGATCCAGGCCAACAGTTCACCTGGGAACACTCCAACCTGGAGGTGAACAAGCCCAAAAATCGTTACGCCAACGTCATCGCCTACGACCACTCCCGCGTCATCCTGGCTCCCATCGAGGGTAAGGCTCACCCATCCTCACACTCTTCACCTACGCCACCTCAGAGATGAGCTCAGCTCGTTGCAGATCATTTGGGAAATCCTCATAATTGCAGAGTCAGTTTAAGTAATTAGGAATTTGTACTGGATCGACATATACTAGACCAGATGGGACTAGACAGCGAAGACTAAACTAGAACAGAGCATAGCAGTGCAGAATAGAATATATTAACAGCATCGCCCGCAAAAGATTTTGTTTTCCTGCATTGAATGGACTCGACTTGACAGAATTACAGCAGAATTTTAACTTAATCAGAAAAGACTAAAGAAAGAGGAAGAAAATACAGAATAAGGCAGACTGGGCTGGATTAGACAAGTATTGTTTTGAGCCATCGCAGTAGCATGAAGCAAAAGAGAATAAAACATGAGTGAAATAATTTATAGTGTGTGAAGTTCAGATTCAGTTCAGCAACAAGCAGTGATTTTATAGAACAACTACATTTTGCTGGAGGCTAAACAAAGGACTTGTTTCAGCTCAACTTGGCCCCTTGGAGCTCAGCAGTTTATGGAATTATGTTATTTTGGGGGGGGTTAGGCGAGGACTTGTTTCAGCTCATCTTTGGTGCCCAGCACTCAGTCAGAGTGACCCAGGAATTTAACCAGTGTTTTCACTGTCCCATTTGTCTCATCAGATCGGCCCCACTCTCATGACTTCCCTCTAGCTGCCCACAGACACAGTACTGAGAGTCTCGGAGCCAGAGAAACTCTTCCTCTGACTCCTAAATCTTAAGGGACATTGTCAGAGGTAGTCACCCTTCACCGCTGACATTGTTCTGGCGTCGCATCACCAGAAGAGCTCCCTAACTCCTCACTGTAGTGCCAAACTCCCTACTCCACAATACTCTGCTTTTGTGCGAGCTAACTGCTCCGACTAGATTTCGACATCTTGCAATAGTCGGGCCAATTTGAGGCTGCAACAACATGCATAACAAAATTATCCCAGGGAAAAAATGCCTCGTCCATAAATACATAAATTAATCAAGTCTGAAATTTCTATTTTACACTGCAGTGATTTTGCCATTAGTCGCAGCAGTAGAACAATTCATGCACGCTGCCATTCTCTGTTCACTTAGCTATGACTAAAGCCAAGGCGCCACAGTCGGATTGTGCGACGTGGTATCCCTTTTAATGACATTTGCCTTTCTTTTTCCGCCGTTCATTTTTTTCTTTCTTCTCTTTTCTTCTTCGCCCCCCTCCCCCAATACCTCTCTCTCTCTACCTCTCTCTCCCCTTCTTTTTCTATCTTACTCTTCCTCTCCACCCTGGTTGTTGTCCTCACTGCGTCTCCTCTCTTAAATTAGCCCAGTCGAGTGTTTCATTGTTTGTCGCTTGAGTGAGGAGACGTCAGTCAAAGAGACGTGACTCTCCAACACAGATGCCGCCACACTGGAGTCTCTTTTCAACTGACAGGACTGTGGAAGTTGGTTAAATGGAGATGGGTCATGATCTGTCTTATCACCATCGGATGCTCAGTGTTAGACATACTCTGATTGCTGATTATCTTGTTTACAATGATGACTATTTTGCCTATTTTTTCTCAGAGCAATTTAAAAATTGTTGAGCGATTCTGCACCAAGCTCAAGGACACCTTGACTTTTTGGGTGTAGCACAGTCCACTCCACCACAGCACGATGAGACTGGAGGCTTCTTTCATAGTAACACAACTTTGTAAACGTGGTATCATGAGCATCCCTGGTGAAGCCTCGCAGAGAGCTACATGATTTAGCTTTGAAGTGTTCTCTTACTACTGCCGGCACATTAAAGGACACCACAGAATGCTTTGATAGTTACATGCAGTGAGTGGAAGCAGGATTTTGTGATAGAGCTTACAAGTGCATGTACGACATCCTTGCATTAAAATGTTGCCAGTACACATTCGTCTACCCAGCAATGTGGAGGGGTGCCTTACGGCTAGATTTAGTGGGACCAGTGTGCAACAGAGCATGGTGGTGGGCTGAGAGGGATGGTGGCTGGATCTGCCTCCTGGCCATGGTGGCTGAGTGGCTGATTTACTCCTTGCTATTTTCCATCTTCAGCCGCGCTCCATCTCGGTGGTGGTAAATCAGATGTAGGCCGCTACACCATATCTACAGAAACCAAGGCAGAATCACAGACGTGGAAAAAGAAAATGATAAAAGAGCAGTGCAGGAAGTTGTGACAGTGAAGCAGGTGCTGCATTTGAATCCATTCAAATGGAACAAAAACTGAGGTTTTCTTCACCTCTACTGTAGCAAGGGGGGAGAAAGACTGTGAGACTGTTTGAACATCTCATTTAATCTTGTATTATGTCTTGTTCTCAAAACAAGCACTAAATCTATTGGGCAAGAATAATACCCAGAAAGTCCCAAAAGCTGACATGATCAGCCATATCTTAAGACGCTGCCACTTCTCTGTGGACAATTCCAACATTTTCACAGATGTGAGCCAATTTTCACTTGTTTCGACGATGAAAGGTGTGGAGATTGGCTAATTTACTCGTTCTTCAATTTAGGATCTTTACACCTTCATTGACTGGGAAACAGGGTTAGTGTGTGTGAAAACTGGGAATTATCAAGACAGATGGCACAAAACAAACGGTGCAAATAATAAATTAAGTCAAATAATGAAAAAGTCAGAAACGGATAAACCATCAAACCACCATGTTTCATTGCCTAAATCTTTTTCTTGTTGTTTGTATCTAGGTATCACAGGGAGCGACTACATCAATGCCAACTACATTGACGGCTACAGAAAGCAGAATGCCTACATCGCCACCCAGGGTCCATTACCAGAGACGTTCGGGGACTTCTGGAGGATGGTGTGGGAACAGAGAGCAGCCACTGTGGTCATGATGACCAGGCTGGAGGAGAAGTCACGGGTAAGTCCAGTTTTTGGACTGATGCTGGGCACCATTTCTGCCACTTCAGAATTTTGTTTTTCAAATAAACCTCACAATCAAATCACTGGTTCACAAAATCAAGTACCAGAACCAGCTGCTGGAAATGGCACAGCTTGACAGTCATTCCCAGCTGCACACCTGAACTTCATTGGGAGGTAATCAGATTTCATTTTCTCAAGATGGATTGCTTTCAGAGAAGTGTAGCAATTCGAATGGGGAGGTGAAAGCAGCAGAGAGGGGAGCGATAAAACAGAGTTAACTCAAAGAAGGCCTACCTGTGCACATCTGATAAGCTGGGCTGTGCGTCCGCTGGGAGTACCTTCACAGACTTGGCTTTGTTTTCTCTCCTTATTTGCGATGGAAACGACAAGCTGTTGCATGTTCCCTACAGTGCTGAGAGCTTAGCAAGTTTTAGTGCTCAGAGTGCGCAGTGCAGGAAGCTAAAATTAAATTTCAAGCAACAGAGTTTCTGCAGCACTTGTGACCAGTGCCTCCCACAACCATCTGTTGGTAGAGGAAGTCAGAGGAAAAGGTGCATGGAAAGCAGTGGCTCGGTTACAGAAGGGAGGAATGAGATGTCCGGGTGTGATCACACCAGTCCATTTTGTTTGTTTTCTTTTCATACATTTACATCCATGAGAAGTGGCCACAAGGTGTGCGGGAAGCATATTCTTGGGAAGGTGCTCAGCCTGGTGTCTTTGAGATGAGAAGGAGCACTTTCCAGAGTTAGGAACAGTCCAGTGTTTTTGACTTCACACTTTTTTGTTACCCAGCTACCTCAGAAACACAGATGGTTTCATAGTAAGAAGGCAGCAGCAGCAGCACCGCACAACCAGGGCCATAGCACAAAATTCTGGACCCTGTACATATGCATTCTCTGTGGTCCCCTCCCTGCACCCATAGCTATTCATTCTGGTATCTGTGTGGACCCTCCTCACATGAGGGCCCTGTATACTCAGCGGTTTACAATCACAACCTATTAGATTAAAAAAATGAATTTGTCTGAAATGAAAATAGGAAGCTGTGATCATCGTGAAAAAGCAGAAAAAGCACCTGGACTTTGTTAAGGAAGTCTCTTTAGTGTTTGACAGTCTGATGCCAGTTCTGTTTGCCCGTAGTGACAGCTTGTCATTATGTAAACTGAATAATGAGCTGAAAATGCAGGTGAGCACTACAAAAAGGCAAATGGTATGAGCGTACCTTTACGATGGCTCTACAAAGTTTTGCATTCTTTGCTATCAAGGAGTGGACTTGTCTAAATGTCAAAAAGCCAACTGCGATGCTTCACCCTGTCAACTCAAACCTGTGTCAACATCAGGCTCACTCACCCCAGGTGTCTCCACTCATTTTCCCTCCCTCCATCCCTCTTCAATTGTTTACCTATCCTCCATACTGACATGCGCGTTCCACTCCTGTCAAACGTGATCAAGATTAGCGGGCGGTAGAAGTTGAGTGTCAGCTTGAGCAGGAAATGGGAGAGAAAGCTGGAGAGCAGCGCATCTCTCACTAGCTGTCACATCTCATCTGATGTCCGCTGGCGCATCACACCCCATATTGAATGAATCTTTATTAAGTGGGCTGAGAGGGGAGAGCTGGAGGGAAGCAGGGGTTGTTCAGATATAGGAGAATATAGGAGGAAACAAGATTTGTTTTTTAAGAAAGAGGCTTTTTACTCATCAACTAAAACATTTAGGACATTAGGAGGTTTTTACGTGAGGATCTGAAATGATAACACTTTATCTGGCTTTTACTTTGACAGATGCTTTAGTGAGAAGATTTAATGAGGGATGTAGGCAGGTTTTGTGTGAGGTTCCTGAAGTTAAGCTTCAAGAATGGAGTTGCTGTGGCAGTCTGGTCACATCTGATTAGTCTGCATAGCGCTGTTCCTCAGATTTGAAATAGAGAGAAGCCACCCTGGTGTTTCTGTCAACACTGCCTGGTGTTTCAATCCACAGGAGGGTTTGCTTTATGTCTGGGGTGTGAGCATGATTTGAATTTTTCTTCACTCCATTTATGCGCATGATGGTTCATTATTGGAGACACCTTTTAATAGGCTGTGACATAGATACTGCAACTGATACCTCAATGTCTGTCTCTCTCTCACTTCCAGATTAAGTGTGACCAGTACTGGCCCAGTCGTGGCACAGAAACCTACGGTATGACCCAAGTGACCCTGTTGGACACCATAGAACTGGCCACTTTCTGTGTTCGCACTTTCTCTTTGCACAAGGTAGGAGGATTTATCTCTCTCTCCCACACACATACAAGCAATAAAATACAGCCATTATTTTTATTATCAAGTTTGATAACAGTGACTAATGTTATCCCCATTCGATTTCTGTCCAGTAAACAGGGGGCGAATTCATGGGATGTACCTTGTAAAAACAAAATTTACATAGGCAACAAAAATGATGACATAAACCGTGCGCCCTCTTTCCACTCGATGTAAAAGTACATACATACAGAACCCTTCGTCCTCATCGTCCTTCCATTCCTCCCCTTTTACCTTGTTCAGCTCTCTCGCTCCTCAATAGATCATCTGTTTATGTGCATCTGCCAAATTGGAGCACTTAGGTAAAGTGAGCAGAAGAGAAACTCAATATACATAATTGGCAGACTGCTCTCGTGCTCCTATGCACACACACACACACACACACACACACACACAATCACTGAAACACACATGCAGATAGAAAGTCTCCACACAAATGAAAACATTCTTAGGATGAAGCATTTGCACACGCAGGCTCATGGTGAAGGTTGTGCAAAACCCAAATACATGTATTTACATATCTTGACACACAGAATATGATGTCTCACACACACACACACACGCACACACAGGTACACCGCTGCAGACATGAATCACACACATTAAAATGCATTTAGATACAGTCTCTCACACAGAAAACACCAGCACATGCAAAACTCACACTCACTAACGGCCTCACACACATCACAGTTGATTAACGGTGGCCATTGGAAGGATTAGACATTTCCAGAATTTTCCTCTAAACCAGATATCACCAAGCTTGAGTCACAGCTGTCTTTGGAGCTGGAGTGTCCGCAGAACAATGACTGCCTGAGCAAACCAGTGATTGTAAAGGGAGCAAGGTATCAGCAGCCATGGGGCTTTAAAGCTTGCTGGTTGACATTCAGGGCCATTTACATTCTGCCGCTCTGAGCCTCCATCAAACCTGCCCATATGATACTTTTCCTATCTGTCCTTTCCCTCCTCCTTACAACTGCAGCCGTTGCTGTGATTTCTCACTGAGCTGTTTCCACTTTATATCTCTGAGAGAAAATACTTTGTTGGATTTGTGTGAAGTATAAGGTGGCAGAAGCTGGCAGTAGACACACGAGTATACACACAGTGGATCTACAAAGCATCCATCGCGGTACCTATCCATATGTATGCCTGCCCTGCAGTCATGCAGAATTGTGTCTACTGATAAATCCTTAACATAAAAACTGAAATATAAAGAAAACCAGCCGCCATGCATCCAATTAACATCTATGCAGCCCGCTTCATCTGCAGAAGCAGGGAATGTCCAAAAAAAAAGGAAAATAAGATTTAGGTCAGTTTGCTTTTAATTACCACGCTCATTTATTCATTTATTCAGCAAGGAAAAAAATTCCCTCTGTCAGGGAAGCAGAAACACTGCATTGAAATGCAAACAGTACCTCCATTAGAGGATCTTCTGAGAGGAAAGAGAGGAGAGCAGGACAGAAAGATGCAAGGGGAATTTTTCTCTCTCTCTCTCTCTCTTCTTATCCTTCTCAAAAAATCTTCTGCTGGATCCCAGCTTGTATCTTTGATGCGTCAAGAGTTGAGTTTGAAGCAGGAGCTGACAGACGGCTGTGTAATGTGCGCGTTTCTTGCCTGCATCCGTAGATGTTCTGAGCAGCAGCAGTGCGAGTGCATGAAGACATAATACCTGTGGTGTTCATTATAGAAATGATCATACTTATTATATCATGATGAGTCCATCTGATCAGCGTGTCTGAAACACTTTCCCAGTGGAAGATTGCACCCTGTTAAGCCATACTGCACCAAAAGTGCAGTGTTTGTACTGTGCAGGCCTTCAATTTTGGGCTGAGTCAGGCTGATGGCTTTCGCATGTTCTGTGGGGGCAGCTGAATGGGATCCGGTAGATTTGGTGGGTTGATGGCGAGTGGTAATACCTATAAAGCTAATTAAACCCCTAAAATGCTTCGAAGAGTGCACCATGTCTACACCGGCCACACTTACTAAATAAAACCAGCTGGTCAGTCACTCCAAACACAACATCCAACCCAGCTCTTTCTGCTCTTTGCAGAATGGCTCTAGTGAGAAGCGGGAGGTTCGTCAGTTCCAGTTCACGGCGTGGCCTGACCACGGCGTACCAGAGTACCCGACCCCCTTCCTGGCCTTCCTCCGTAGGGTGAAGACCTGCAACCCGCCGGACGCCGGACCCATCATCGCCCACTGCAGGTCAGTAGCAGTGTTTTTGTTTTGCTCTAAGAACCAAAGTGTTCTTTATTTAAACTTGCCTTTTTAAAGCGGGGCAGTTTTATGTGCCCCTGTGGTTAGCTCACTGCTACTCTGGTGTGACCTTGGAGCAAAATGAAGCCTAACCCTGCACATGGAAGAGATATCCATTTATTATTTGTGCCCCTGCCCCGAGTGTGTGTGTGTGTGTGTGCCCGTGAGCAAACAGAATGGCAGAGCTCCTGTATAACTGCTCTTATACATTACATAACACACATTATACAAACACATGCTCTCTTTCTTACCAGCCTTCCATCTTTTCTTTTCTGCATTGGTGCCATCATCTTTTTAAGGCATCTCTTTTTTTCTCTGCTTTTATTCTCTCCACCTCTGTCTCCTTTTTTTCCCCTCTCTGTGAAAAGCCTCTCAGTAATCCCTTCCCATCTTTCTTGCTTCTCCCTTTTTGCTCCTTAGCCCTTCCTCCTTTTACAAGCGATATTTCTCAAATGGCTTATTCAAATTGAAACCTTCCTTTTTGTCAAGATAAGAAGACTTCAGTGAGTCCAAAGCACCACACAATAAAACTGAAATTTGACAGCCTGCTTCGCTCGGTCTCCATCACTGTCCTCTTGTTGTTCTATCTGTCATTTTCAGTTGTTTCTGTATTCCCTCTCTAGCTATCTCTGTTTTCCTCTCTTCCTCAATTATTTAAAATATAACACCAACAAGTCCATAAGCATTACTGGACATACATAATCGCCTCAAGTTTTAATGTTTACCACAAATTACAGTTAGATTCCTGCAACACAAATGTGGCGGGCGCTTAGTATTAAGAAAATAAATATTCAAAGGCACAGCACCCTGAGAATATAAGACCCTATGAATAAGAGCAAGTGAGAAATGAATTTCTGTTAATCAAAGCTCTTTTTTTTGTCTCGTGGCTTAGCGCGGGTGTCGGCCGGACAGGTTGCTTCATCGTCATCGATGCCATGCTTGAGCGTATCAAGCACGAGAAGACGGTTGACATTTATGGCCATGTGACGCTGATGCGCTCACAGCGGAACTACATGGTGCAGACAGAGGACCAGTACAGCTTCATTCACGACGCG
Source organism: Chaetodon auriga (assembly GCF_051107435.1). Taxonomy (NCBI): domain Eukaryota; kingdom Metazoa; phylum Chordata; class Actinopteri; order Chaetodontiformes; family Chaetodontidae; genus Chaetodon; species Chaetodon auriga. Next base: position 14,590,079 of record NC_135076.1, read on the forward strand.
CTGCTGGAGGCGGTGGCCTGCGGCAACACTGAAGTGGCTGCCCGGAGCCTCTATTCCTACATCCAGAAGCTGGCCCAGGTGGAGAGTGGGGAGCACGTCACCGGCATGGAGCTGGAATTTAAGGTACAGACTATGGAGCAACTTCCCTGATAACCTTTTTAAGTACAATGCTGTAACTGAAATTACAGGTTTTTACGCTTAAGCTCTATCTCTTTTTCTTTTCACTAATAAGCCATGACAGTGTTGATTTAAAACTACCACTGGGGTCTGACATGTAAATTACAGGACAGGCTGCCTGTAGTTTTGTGCAGGAAAAATACAGGCACCAATTAAAATTGTAAATGACAGCTGAAAAACTCACTTGGCAAAATGAGCCAACGTGAAGGCAGCACACACACACTACAAATAACAAGTGCGATCAGACGCTTTAATCACATTATCACATTGTTTGTACTGTTAGATCAGCGTCTGAATTAACTTTGCACGCTTTGAGCTTCATCATAACTACATAATGCAAACCTGCAGTAAACCAGACATATTTTTTTAATGTTTGTGGAATAAAAAACAAAACAAGAAAAATAAAACAAATAAAAAAAAACGTAGGCTGTACATTTGACTGGAGGCATAATCTCCTATTTCATGCGTCTGCGACATTCCCCTCCCTTACAGCAGGTGGCAGCATGTAGAACATTAGCTGTAACGTAGAGTGATGAGGAGTCATCAACTGAAAGAAAGGGCAGTAAAACAGGAGGAAGAGGGGGAATGATAAATGATGATTGTGAGAGGGATGGAGGAGCCTCCCTGCCAAAGCCTGTCTAAACATAAGTGGTGTGTGGACAGCGGTAGGGCTTGAGGGACAGCCCAGGACAGGGTGCTGCAAAATTTCCCTTATTTTCAGCTATGCCGTAAACGCTACGACACCTTGTCTTAAGCAAGTGTAAGCCTTTTAAACGAGGCTCACTGCCAGCTGTGTCTTACTGGAAGTTATTTTGGATGCAAATCCAGTTTCTTTGCCTTTGATATTTTTTGCTCTTCATCATTATTTGCGGTCTGCTTAACTGTTGATTGCAATAATGACTTTTTAATGTGAGATCATACATTTCTTTGCATTTTGATGCTTGAACAAAGCATACGGTAAAGTGGTTCTTGGCCATCAGCTGTGTTTCTGACGAGAAACTATGAAACAAACGAGGAGACTGGGGGGATGTAAAATAGATGATTACAGGAGCTGACTGGGGGAACTGGGAGAATAACATTTTGGTCGAGTGGAGATGCTGTTTGAAGCAAATGTTTTTATGTCGGAGAAACTGGGCTGGGCCTCAGACAAGAGTCAGCTTTCTTTTCAGCTTCTCAGTCATACAGACATAATGTAGAGTAGAACACAGATTAAAGCAGCCTTATTTACATTTCAGCTATTTGTCAGTTTATACTACACCTTCAGTACAAGTAACACAATCTCATGTGGACTAGAAAGCAAATGTCCCTCATTTTTTTGAGCCTCGCTTCAATAATTTAATCACTTGGATACACAGTATTTGAATTATTATTGTTTTTGTTGCAGAGCTAGAAAATGGAAATATTGAAGCCCTTCACTGTTTTGCCACAATGTTCATTTTGGAGGATTTGGAATAATATGCTTAAGCAAAGAAATTGGGTTTAATCTAGCGGGCACAAGACAAAGGCTTTGACTGAAAGCAGCATGGATTTGAGTTTAGGTTTGAGAAGGAAAGAATGTGGGATTTCTTCGAGAAATTCCTGACAAAGCAGTAGGTGAGGATAGACAGCCAGGCACAGTGTTAACATAGATCTCCATTAAAGATCTTAACATTCATCAACTTATAAACTCACCTCAGCTTTGACGCCGTAGTCAGTATCTGCTGACCTTGAATTGCACACACACTCACTCTCAAATCATCTATCATCCTGCCGTCGCCATTCACCAACACGGCGCCCCCTGCCAAGAAACAATAATAGTGCTGGTGTGTTTCGACCTTTTTTTTTTTTTACTCGCTGGTGCACAACGGCGATGGAATCTCCACCGCCATCTGTAACAGGGATAGTGCTGAGCTGGCGTCAGGAGTCAAACGGGGATTAATAACATCCACACTACAGTCAGGATAGAGAAGAGGTGTGTGTGAAGAAGGGTGGGGGAGCTAAGTAATTAATACTTGATGATGACAAATGGAGGTGGATGGCAGGGCAAGTGGAGGGAGGAACGTTTGGCTAATGAACAAAGGGACGACTGTATGCTAACGTGGCACTAAGGAAGTGATTCGACAGAATGCTGCACTATAGGGACAGGTGGGAGGGTATTGTCATTCTCAGGTGGGAAACGGCGTCGTGCAGAGTTAAGCTGTGACTGGTGGGACTCACGGGAGATTGGCGGGGAGAATGAACCGAGAAGAGGGACTTGTCGTGAAGTTGTCAGCCTAGTGCTTTCTGGCATATGCGCGTGAATAACAGGCATGTTCAGGCAAAGAGCTGTACATGTAACCAAGCAAGAGACGTATTCAGCATCACACGCCGCACGAATCATAATTAATACAGTTTGCTAGGACAACTGTTTGATGATGGGTTTAATTGTCTGTTGGGGTTATGGCGAGGCCAGGTTAGGATTAGTATAATCTCAGTTTAGCAAATCCTGTGTTCTGATATAAAACACCAAATACGATTATCCCTATTATGGTGAAACACTCTTAATGTAACAAGATATACTGTACTATAAATGAGAAAGGAGCTGCAGACCATGAGCAGAGGTACCCCATGTGCTCCTTTGCCCTGTTGGATGACAGGTTGCCAGATCTGGCTCCCTTCCCTGCACCGTCTGTGGTGTTTGGTGGTGTTGCTGAAGGCCTCTTTAGCGCTGCCAGGCCACCTCAAGCCTTTCCAGGTGCCTTTGTGAAACACAGATCAAAGGGAGGACAGTAGCAGGGGAGGAGGAGAAGGGCTGGACGCTCTCCAAGTGGCCACTGACTCAGAGAAACTGGTGCTATGGGAGAATTAGACAGAAAGAGAGAACAATGGACTAATGGGAGAAAGAGTTGTTGCTCACTTTTAGATTCAAAGAGGGATACTTTCACTTTTTGACAACCATGGAGAGACAGAGAGTCCAGGACATAAATCTGCATCCCCACCTACTTTTTAGAGGGATCAGTTTCAACTTATCTCTCTCTCCTCCCCTGTAGCAATGCTGCTAGTGTCTTCAGTGCGCCATGCTTTTCTCTGTCTGAAAGGGGCCCCAAACAATCTGATTAGGTTGTCTCCCATTTGCAGGCAAATGCTAACAAGCAAACGCACACACACACACACACACACACACCCAAACACACACACACACATTCTTTGTTGAGACGCTGAAGCCAATAGGAAGCGATCATAAGACTTGCTGACCCACTGAGATCCCTCTAACGACGATGATGTAGCAGCACAGCTTTTGATTTCGGTCATTATGCAGTGTTTGTGTGTTTGTCTTTCTGAACATCCCTGCGTGAGTCTGTGTTTCACGCACACATACAACACTGCCATTATCAAAGGCAGTGGTGACCCACTTTTAGACAAGTTTTCTGTTTCGTACGGACTTGATCCAGAGGCTTGTTAGTCTGGGCGTGTGGCATATTTTCCATCTTTCCATCTGACCCGGCAGGACCCCACAAGTAGCAAAAGGGGATGAGGCCATTGAATGGCTTTCCGATAAATATATTCTTGATAAACTGTGTCCCTTTGAAGCTGTCCCATCACCGGTAAAGCAGATTAGGTTGGGTTTGCTTTATTACTTTCTGTCATTGATATACTCCTTTCTTGATCTGTCCTCCCCTCCATCCTCATTTCCCCATCTCCCCTCCTTTTATCCTCCCTCCTTCTTCTCTCTCCTCTTTTCATGCCTCCTCTTTCCTCTCTGTAACTACCGTTGCCTCTGCCAATTCATTCCCTCTTCCCCTCGCCACTGTACCTCCTTTTCATCTTCTTCCTCCCCCGTACCTTTCATTCCACATTTTCTGTGTTACACTTTCCCCGTCTGTATTTTTCTAACCTCACTCTCTTTCTGTGCATTCCTTCCCTCCATCTTTTCCCCTCCAGCGTTTGGCCAACTCCAAAGCCCACACGTCGCGCTTCATCAGTGCCAACCTTCCCTGCAACAAGTTCAAGAATCGGCTGGTCAACATCATGCCCTATGAGACTACACGCGTCTGCCTGCAGCCAATCAGAGGCCTAGAAGGATCTGACTACATCAATGCCAGCTTCATTGATGGATACAGGTAGGAGGAGGGGTGAAATGATGGGAAACATGCAGGCAGGTTATGAGGTGAGGTGACGCCGTTGCTGTCTCTTCTATCGCCAGGAAACTTTAAATGTTTATCTCGGAGAAGTTAAACTTTAAGATAAATTGGTGCCGAGAGGGTAGAGTTGATGAGGGAAGTGGGGAGGTGATTTAAGTACAATAGTAAGATGTCTAATTCTAACAGCAAATGTAGACGCGTTCCTTTTTTGTCTTTGCGATCCCCAAGGTGAAATCACACAGCCTTCAAGAATCTGTCAAGTATCAGCAGGGACTTTTTAAGTGGTGCTGCAGAAATTTGAATCTGCTGTGTTAAAAATGATTGATTAATTGTACAAGCCAACATAAACGGTTTTAATAAGGGATTTCTGTGTACAGGCAACAGAAGGCCTACATTGCGACACAGGGCCCTCTGGCAGAGACTACAGAGGACTTCTGGAGAATGCTGTGGGAGAACAACTCCACCATTGTAGTCATGTTGACCAAACTGAGAGAGATGGGACGGGTAGGTCATAAACACACATGGACACAAACTTTTGATTTATGTCATTGCTTAATTGATGGAAGGTGTCAGACAGCCAAAAGGAAAATGAAATGAAAAATAAATCATGGTCAAAATGGTTTTGTCTACAGGAAAAGTGTCACCAGTACTGGCCAGCGGAACGCTCTGCCAGGTACCAGTACTTTGTGGTTGATCCCATGGCAGAGTACAACATGCCCCAGTACATTCTTCGAGAGTTCAAGGTCACAGATGCCAGGGTAAGACATACCGTGGATCAATTGCGGTTTTTCAACAAACATAGTAACTGCAGCACTCTGTTTGCAAAGTGCGTTGGTGATATAACTATTTGAACACTCGACACCGTGATAATAATTTCCCATCGCAGTTATAGGTGCTGTGTTAAATAGTTGCCAGTAACCATAAGCATCTGTAGTAAATACTAAACTTTCCATACCAGCCCCATGGATTCAGCACATTACAGATCCTCTATTTTACATATATAGAGACACCACTGTCTCAGTAGCCTCAAAAGACCAGAATGCCTTGCACTACCAAATTATGCTGTGATTTTCACAATTGCACTTGCGACCCACCCTTCACTGGAGTATGGGAAATGTAGGAGATCAAAGAAATTAGGTCACATAAACACAGAAACATCCTTTTTTTCTCAGCAGTTCCTAAAATGGCTTTGATATCATCATTTTCCTCTGTAGTTAGACGTGTTTCCACACGAAAAACAAGATATCATGACGTTATGTTGAAAGTAACTTCATTCAAATATTCGTGAGAGCTCACAACCAAAGTGACTTTTCTTGCCCCCAACTGTTTCTAACATACTGTACAGTAGTGTAGTTATGTTTTTACCTCAGGATTTCTTTTTTTGGTCCAATTGGGTCAATCAGGTTGAAGCAGCAGCAGCAGCAGAAATCAAACTGCTTCCTTTCTTTGCCAAACAGGCTGACATATCCAGTGATTTCCCAGGCGGGGGGGGCAGGTACTCAGCAGCCATCCTGTTTGTATTACAAAAAATTAATATATTATATCTCCACACATGCACTTATACACCAACTCACACAATCCACAGTGTGGAAATCAAATATAAATGCTGTTCAAGCTTGTACGCAATCGCCCCACACATACATACACACTAACACATTAACACACACTCTTAAGCATAAGCATTTTTCTGTTGTGATCGGAGCCGTGTGAGTATACCGATTATATTTTTTGGAATATACACTTCTTTTTTTATACGTAACCCTGTGCAGTATGCAAAATATCTCTCCGAATGGACACACACACACACTCACTAACACACAAATGTGTACATAGGCTCACATTCAGCCACATGCATTTAACACATTTTACACACACCCATGCAAACGCACACCACATGTTTTTATACATACACATACAGAATGTATGTTTTAACCTGTGAACACTCATGCACACATGCACACATCTTGCCCAGCGCACTGGTCAGCGTTGGTGTCTTTCACAGGATTGTTAAAGCAGGCTGAATCATCAGCAGCAAACGGAGTGAAAGTCATAGCTCTTCATCAGAGTGAAGGGAACAAAACATAGGGAGAAGATGATGGTTCAGACAAGATGTTTGGAGGTGTGAAAGAGGAGGCCGGGTCAGTGTAGAATGTTAAGAAGCAGCGTTTGTGAAGCTGTGTGCGTAGGTTTTTAACCCCATATTACTGACAGAGTATGCATGTGAGAGCGTGTAAACTGGATATTACCACACATACCATAGATTACGCAGATACATGCGTGTTTATGCGTTTGTATGCGTGTGCGCGCATGCCTCTGTGCAGTAATAGCATAGGCTCCACGCCTCAACACTCACATCTAGCGAGCCAGTCACGTATTTAATCACACAATTTGACACGCCGCGTGGGCCCTCAGGTTGTGTGTTAAATTTTCCTCTCTTTTTTTCTGTCCCCTCTTGTTGTTTTTTTTTTTTTTTTTTTTTTTTTTGCCGTGCTTGGTTTATTGTGTTGTTGTCTTTGCCCCTCTTTCACTTTTAATCCCCCTGCTGAGGGAAAATGTTTTTGAGATGAAAAACAAAGACTACAAAAGAAAGAAAACATGCAGTGCGTCATAAAACAGGGGAGGGGACATGGGATGCTGTACAAAGAGAGACGGTACATCGGGCTTAACTTATTAGAATCCAAATCACTGTGTGTCAAGTACAATCAATGCACATGAATACATCTTGGCTGCATCAGTGCAGTAACATATCGACAGCTAAGAGAGCAACACAGTGCATACTGACATATGGGACAGCAGGACTTCACATTCAGAGCACAAGGATTCAATAGACAGATTATGCATATCCTGACATACAATAGCTGCACATGTCATATATTCAGCATTCCCCGCCTCAACTGCTGCATTTAGCATGCTAGCAGCAGAGGGGGAGGTTTAGCTTGTGGCAAAAATCAAAATGAATGAATGAATTTGAAAGCGCAGCTACCATGGCAACACCCATGATGACAGCAGAGGTACTTTATTACGAGCTCGGTGTGATGTATGTCATTTTTGACACAGAGCAACAAAACATTGCGAGCTTTGCAAGGTCATGTAATCATAGTTGAAACCTTTTTTCTGGTCACTGCCAAATTATGACTATGTAAAGTTCTTTCTAGTGTTTCCTGCATGCAGCACACTGGCCTGATGTGTGCTTGCTGGACTGGATGGTACCTCAAAACCAGGGAAAATTGACTATTAGCTATTTTTATGCAGAAGCCAGTGTGGGCTCTCATTAGTCTCCAGTTGTATGACTGATTCTTTAGAAGAGCACCTACATTCGCTTGATGCATCTACATCAGGAGACAAATATAACTGCTGTAATCCACATGTATACAGTTCTTGCTTTTATGACCTCTTGAGCATTGGAGGCAGTGTAGGCAGTCGCCAGCAGTCACACACAAGGACTTTCTAAGGTTGTAGCCAATAACATACATACTGATTGTTACCTTTCTGACTGCTTGCCAATTCACTGGCTCTGTGCATAAATGTAATTGTAAGTGCACAAAATTTTCTACTGGGGCAAAATAATTCTGCTTCTTAGCAAATTGTTTCACAAATGTTATCAGAGCTGATAGTATGTCTCTCAGTGTAAATTCACATTCCTGTGAATTAGATAATTTAGACAAAATTACTCTATACCTAATTTAAGAGTCTAGAAATCTACAACAGAAGGGAGGAATACCTAGATCCCACTGGACTCACCAACTGAGTATTAATCAAATTGCGCCTTTGCCGTGTGACCAAATGGGACCAGAATGTGTGAGAATGACACATCATGTCTAAACTGAGGTCTGCTGCACGGAGAAGTGAGAAACAACTGGAGGAAAGAGCACCTGGTGGTCTTAATTGCTGGTGGCATCAAGCAGGCAGCGCGTCTCAAGATGCAAAACTGCTTCGCTTTGCTCACTTTCCTCAGCAATGTATTCTCTCCGAGACAGCTTGAAAAGAACTTTCTTTACAAGGACATGACACAGAAGAGTTGACTGTGCTTTATCAGACTTGATAATCCACTCCACAGCAGATCGCTTCACTGTGTGTGAAAAAATGGCATTTTTTTTTTGCATTGGAAGCAAGTACACCACTAAAACAAGGTTATAACAATCAATGTAAGATTCAGTTTTTAAAATGGACATTTTGTCTAGTAGACTTGTCAGTGTGTCGGGGTTTTTCAGTTTTTCCGTTTTTTTGTTTTGTTTTGTTTGCAATTTTCACCATCCAATCCCACCTCCTCTCCTTTAGTCCTCCACTCTCGCTTCTTACCTCCATCGCTCCACTCATCCATCAGGTCGCTGTATCGATCGCATGGCAGGATTATCCTATTCAACATGGTGTCTGGGAGAAGACGCTTGTCATGGCAGATACACTATTGATTAGCTTTAACTAGGACCTACTCGTTGCAGCACACACACACACACGGACACACAGGAACTAGGCAAAGGAGAAAATAGAGACAATTGGGTCTGAGGTAAAGGACAGGAGCGGGAGAGGAGAGGACACGCCGTCCCTCTGTGGTCAGGTGTGTGTGTCTTTGTACATCTGTTCATCCTTATTTCTATTGTGGAGGGAAAACACATCAACAAACACTGTTTCATTTGAACGTTGAAATTTGGATTATGTTCTTAGAAGGAGCCAATGAGTGTGGGTTGGTTGGGTGAGGGGGTGGGTTTCAAACCCCAATGAGTGACTGTAATGACGTCTTACTGTGCATCAAATGTATCCACTAAGAAAACATGAGTAAAGATCCTCTCTGACCTGTTTTTTTCCAGACAGCCACTGACTCTTGCTCTGTACTTACACCTTCTCCCCTCTCCCCCTCTCTTCTGATCTCCACCTCCTGTCCTCACTTTATGCTCACTGTATTTGCAGGATGGCCAGTCCAGGACAGTAAGGCAGTTCCAGTTCACTGATTGGCCAGAGCAAGGCGTGCCCAAATCCGGGGAGGGATTCATTGATTTCATTGGCCAGGTGCATAAAACCAAGGAGCAGTTTGGACAGGATGGACCGATCTCTGTCCACTGCAGGTAGGGGTCTCACTGTCATATTTTCTCTACTGCACAGCATCCAAGACCCAAAAACTGTATGTTATAATAAAGGTTTTCTTTAAAAGAGGAGCGCGATATGCTGTATTTCCAGGCACAGCGGCATGTTCAGTACACTTTCCTTCCTGAAAGAGATATAAGGCTTAAAGCATCTAGACAAGATTAAATCACTTCTTAAGGTGGTTATTGTTTTGCAGCACAGCACCTCCTGCGGAGCAGCTCTAACAGCATCATCAGATACGATCCCTCCTCTCCTTTTTGCCACCGCAGTACTCTACCTCCGCTCCTCCACAGGCCCATCTCCTCCATAATTGATAAGGCTGAGATGCGGCTTGGCATTTGCAAAGAGGAGGCACATGAAATGATACAGCCATTCTTTTTGGTTTTTATGATAGCTCTGTGATGCATTTTTCATCACCTCGAATGTAGCTTCCAAGGTAACCTTCATCATTAACTTGACATGCCAGACTCCTGTAGAAACCGATATTTGGCAGTGGTCACCACTAAGACCACAGATTATTCTCATTCATCCATAGACTTTGAGTGGGATCTGAATGAGTTGTTAGCTTTTGTTGCTGGACAATGGATGTCTTTGATAGGCCTGTTTTTTATCCTTTGCAAGTCCAGTAAGGAAGAAAAGAAATGTCAAGAAATACCTTTAACAAAGACACATACCTATATGAGATCCACCGTAGATGGTCTTTCATCGCTTTGATTGGCATTCATTTAAAGGCTTTAGAATACAACTGAATGCGACAGCGTTAACAGACAAAGGTGTTAACACACTGAATAATTTCCTGGCTGTCTCATGAACATGATTTACTTTTGAAGCAGAGTAGGTGTCACATTTTCTCCACATTTCTATCACACAGGCGCCATGACATCATCAAACATAACATCACCCCCCGTGTTTTAAAAAGCAATGATGTCACCAGCCATCAAATGGGCCCCAGGGAGTTGTAAGAGGTGTCAGGGAAGCTCCAATAAGACAGAGTTATTCCTCCCCTCTGTGAGGCCATTATTGGAGAGGGAGGGCGCCGTCTTAAGCTGACAAAAAGGCACACAGGCAAACGGAACGGCCAAAGTCACGTGACTGTGTTATGTTCAGCTAAATGCACAGTTCAAGCATCCTTGACACATCTCCATGAACTCGGTTTGATTTTTGCGAGTAGCGTAAGAGAATTAACACATAGGGTGTGCAGCCTGCAGCGTTGTAAATCATTAAAAGAGGAATAGAAAACATTACAATGCTGCACTGTTAATTGTGCACTTCGGTTACCTGCCGTCCTTTTAAATACTCTGTGTTAATTTTGGAATTCTATAAAGTCTTTTTTTTTTTCGAGAGTGGGTGTCATTTTGTCTAAAGGCAGATGTCTAATTTGCAAAGTTTTTTATGAGTAGTGATGTAAAAAAAAAAAAAAAAAAAGAATTGGTTTCTTTGTCTGTCACTACCTCCTGCTCCTCCCTATCATCCTCCTCCTCCCCTCCCTCCCTCCCTCCCTCCCTCCTCCTCCAGGCTTTTCATCTCCGAGTGGGGAGCTTATGCCTTCCTTTTCTCTTACTCTTTCGTCTTCTGTCACCGGCCTCCCTCGTCTGTCATCCCTCTGTCTATTTCTTAATCCTCTCTCTCTCCTTCTCTCTTTTCCTCTCCATCCGTCCAGCCATTCTCCCAGCCCTCCTTTCTTCCACTCCCACCCTCTTTTCTTCTTCACTCCTCCTCTCCCCTCCTCAGCCACTATCTAATAGACCCACATGCTTTTTGTCATTAATTGCCTGATTACTTCCTGTGAATGGGGACACCAAATCCTCTCAGTCTGCAGCGGCTCGGCAAGCCTTCAGATTTGGAGAGTCGATCTTCCTGGAGAGAGAGAGAGAGAGAGAGAGAGAGAGAGAGAGAGAGAGAGAGAGAGAGAGAGAGAGAGAGAGGGAGAGAGAGAGGGAGAGGAGAGCTCTGAGTGCGTTTAAAAGTCCATGTGACAAGCTGTGACCAACTCCTAGGAAGAGGCTTTGGGGGGCAGAGAGACACTGCGGCGTGGGGGTTGGTAGCGGGTGGTCGTATGTTCTGCATGATTAGGCCCAGTGACTTCTGTGTTCGATATCATTTAATTTATTGTCAAATGAAGTCATCTTTTGTCCAAAGTCTAGCTTTGTCCCCCAACAGGCACACACATGCAGGCATACACACACACACACACACACACACACACACACACGCAAAGCAAAAGCGTCCGCAAACAGCCGTCGCTTTCACTCTTCACTCAACAAAATAGCATCGGAGGCTGGAAGAAGCCCAAATAAATCTGTTGTCATATCAATTATTGTTCCATTGGTGAAGTGGAAGTCATTTCACAGCAAAGCAGCTTAGAGAGGCAGCTCTCGAGTATTTCAGGATCCGACTTAAGACGCAGACTGTATTTCTGGAGAGCAGCAGGCAGACTTTTTCCACCGATGGGAGGGGCTTCATGAGACAAAATGCTTGGTCGTTTGTGTGCGTGATTTGAGCGTGTCCTTGAGGGCTCATTTTGTGTTCGACGAGGATGTTCATGCGCATAAAAGTGGATTCATGGAGTTCTCATGTGAAGATTGCCTCCTGGCTGACATCAACGTTGCGTTGCTCTGCCACAGGATGTCTGGCTATCAAAGGTTTTCGACTCTTTCAGGCAGTTAGAGCTGCGACATGCGATGTTGCCCAGTGCAGCTTTGCAACACGTTCCTGTTGTAGATATAGCATGCATTTTAGAGGAAATGTAGAATCTAAATGACTTAAAGATGACTGCTGTTTTGTAGGTCTTTGTTCAACTAATATAGAGTCATAAGTAACACACCAATAAGGGGCTAGAGGACCTCAGGCAGAGAGGAGACCGCAAAAAGACTCACCATTTAGTCACTGTGTGTGCGAGACTTATCTATAACATCCCTATTAATTCACTTTGTCATTATGTGTTTCCAGTGCTGGCGTGGGCAGGACCGGAGTCTTCATCACCCTCAGCATCGTCCTGGAGCGAATGCGCTATGAAGGTGTGGTTGATATCTTCCAGACAGTGAAGATGCTCCGAACACAGAGGCCAGCCATGGTCCAGACTGAGGTCAGAGGTCACACACAGACACACAGAGAAACATAAAAAGCTTCCAGTTAATTAACCGACAGTGACTTTAATGTAGCTGTTTTAGTCTCTGTGTAATGTATGTTTGAAATATCAGCTATCTAATCTGTATTACTGTCTTGTGAGGATATAGTCTGTCTGTATTTTATTTTTAATTAGAACTTGTCTGAAATTGTTAATCTCTCATGCTCATAGCAAACTCTGAATGGTTTGATTTTTTTCTGATGTATTTTTTTTATGTGTATCTTGCCTACAGGATGAGTACCAATTCTGCTATCACGCAGCTCTGGAGTATTTAGGAAGCTTTGATCACTATGCAACGTAAAAAGCCATCTCTTCCCCCCAGAATCCTGTCGCCCCCCTCAACAGTCTCCTGAGCCATAGAAACTTTGAAATTTGAAACGACAACAGCAGACGACAATAACACCATCATTAATTCAGACACACCCAACAGGATCCTATTGCAGATTTTTTTTTTTTTTTTTTTTTAGAAGACGACGGCCAACCAAGCAGTTTAGAATAATTCCAATTTGACCAAGAGACCCTTCATGAGGAAAATTGCCCATCATCTAGAAATGAAAATCCTCATCAGGAGAGGAACCAGACGCTGTGGCTCAAGCTGTGGGGCGGGAAACGATCAAAGTGTCAGACTGCTTACCTTACCTCAAGTGTTTCAATGTGGAGGACATTGTAAACATTCGTGGACATTTCTCTTCTCAAAAATATCTTCGTGATACAACGGTAACGAGCAACAGATAATGAAGGAGAAGGCAACAGCAAAAATCAGTGAGAGGCAGATGGATGTAGCCAAGATGGGGTGACTTTCTTGTTTGTTTTTTTTTTGATATGCCTCAGCGTAGAAGGGAGTTCAAGTATTTCTATCGACACATTTTGTGAGTGATATCCAGAGAAGTGACCAAGTTGCGGTTGCCTGAGTGAACACAAATGGTTTTCCCCAAAATCTGGTAAGACAAAAGCCTAAAAACAGAGGAAATGTAACCGGCAGGAGAACATCTGCCATCAAATAAAGCTTGAGTTTTTTACACTGTCCCGCCCACGATATGCATAATCTGTGTGGAAAAACACCATTAAAGTACACATCACACGTTCTCGAGCGCTAAGAGCTTAGAGAAGGCGCTGTCAGTGGTTGTCGGGGAAAGAAAGCAGCAGCACATATCTTAAGATCAGTTAATTCATCAATTATGAACTGCAAAATTAGTATCCCGAGCCAGGTAACCACAGTGATGTTGAAAAGTACCACAGGGTATTTAAAAAGTGCCCCAGGAGGCTCCGTCACCAGAGGAATGGGGGAAAACCTCGGCTGTTGCGAGGAGCCATGGCCGGGTCATCTTGCGGATGGTCAAGCTGGGAGAAATGGCAACCGTGTCCCATGATTTTTTACAATCACTCCTCTCTGTGGAACCATTGCATCGTGGGGCTTCGGCGTTAACATCCACCATTTTGAACAAGAGGTAAATGTGGTGGGCGAGAAGCTTTGGAACAAACAGAACAACCAAACAAAGATGGCCGCAAAGTTGGGGCTTTCTTTGTGTACAGTGACCAACGCTCATCATCGTTTCAAACTTTTTTGTCTTATGAGGAATTATCCGTTTTTTTTTTCTTCTTCTTCTTTGTTGTTATTTTCTGTCGAAACCAAACATGCTGCTTATCTCGTGTATGCTGTACGTGTGACTCTTAAGGGAGAGGAAACTGACGAACAAAAGATGCCAGCTCTGCTAACCGCTCGCGCCCAGGCGGGCATGACTGAAAGCGCATCCACGTGACAACATCGTCCACCGGTCTTTTCCACCTCTCCATTTACTTTTCCTGCCTCCTCTATAATCATCTATTTCATCGTGTAAGACACTCAAGAGTGGCAGAGGCCTGCTGCAGTGACAAAGCTGTATGTTCATGTGGTTGAAAAATTGGCCTTTAGTTCCACTTAGTATGTGTGTTTGGTAACAGGTGGATAAACAAAGTGGTTGCTTTGATTTCTTTCCTCCGTTTCATAGATGATGTCTCTGTGGATGCCACAGCCAGACCAGGCAGCCATGTTGGATCTCGATGCCATGACGTGATAATGAAATTCTTTTGGTACGAGTTACTTGCACATCCCTAAGAAAAAAAGAAAAGAAACTTGAAACAAATACTCCAAAAACAACTGCAGGTTGGATTTGACACACTAATGTATATGTGTGTGATTAAAAGAACAAACTAAAAAAAAGAAAGAAAAAAAAATCAAGCTTTTGAAGCCACCAGGTTATGATTTTGAGATCAGTCTTTTGGTAGAGTGTATGGATTCTGTGAAGGTGGGTGTGCACAAAAACCAGAGCGATGGACAGAACTGTGTGTAATCTTTTCTTATTTCCAAAAAAGCCTTATTGTTATTGTAACATTATGAAAACATTAATGTTGTATTATGACGACTTATTTTACATTACATAGTTGACTTTTTATTTTCTTTTTGGTTTAGTTTTTTAACAGAGATGTTGTATCACATTTTTTTAAAATATTAGCAGGAAAAGAGAAATGCTTATTTGTTCATATTACGTTTAAAGACATTCTATTTTTTCACTGTAGAAATGCTAAGTATAACATGTCTGTGTGTACGTGTGCATATATGTATTTATGTATATATATACTGCACACTCACACATGCATATATTTAAATGCAGAATATAAAGATATATTCAAACACTTAGTATTAATTCAGTTTTTCTCCTCATCATCTTTTTTTTTTTATACCAGCCAGCGCTCATGTTTGAAAATATGACTTTTTATTAGTTTCTTTTTGTTTGCGTGTTTGTTTTTTGTAATCTTAGAGACCTTTGTGTGTTTCTCGAGAAAAGCAGAAGTGGTGTCACCACACCTTAATCCTCTGCCTCCACTCACCAGTTAAACTTCTACCTCCGGGTAGACCCTGTGCCGATGAGGAGATGCCATTTTTAATCCTTGTTGAGGTTCGTTATTATCATTAACTTGTAGGCATTAGTTTCTTTGGATTTTTTTTTTTTTTTTGAGCAACTGTTGAATGACGAACTGGTCTACAAAATATCTAATCAATCAAAAAATTTCATAATTAAACTTTTTTGTTATCTTTGTCAGCCAAACTTCATATACTGTACCTTGATCGATCATGTACAGACTATGACCCTCACAGTTTTTAAGAAAATAGGTTTTTTTTTTCTTTATTTTCAGACATAATGTGGTCATTCATTTTGTTAGATATCCACTATGATCTAGAATATACCTGTAAATAAACAAATATATAGATTATATGTATTTGTATCATTTGACCCTCAAGATCTCATACTTTAAGTGGGACAGAATTACAAAGATCGAGGTTCTGCTCATATCCGACTTCCTGGTGTTTGTAAAGCCTGTTTTCTCTCCTTCTCAAATGTTCTTTCTCCTGCCCTGCTCCCTGCTTTTTAATTACCACTCGCTCTTTTTTCTTTCTTTCTTTTTTTTCTGCCTTTAATTTCCCCTGCTAGCAGTTAAACTGGGAAACAAGCCAGCTCTTGTTCTCACACCTATATCCTCAATGAGGGCATGAAATCAGCCTCAGTGATCTGCTGGTACAATTTAACTGAGGATGGGAAGGTAGTCCATTCTACCAAGCAACCATTTAATCCGGTAATCAACCTTCAATTCAGCGTCCTGTTACATCCTCATTCTCAGTGTGGACAGGAACTTTTTCCTGCCCTGGCATTAGCACAGGTTTACACCAGATAAGATGGACTTTTCTCTTTCACACCATGGATTAACTAGAGGGGTTTAAAATATGTTCTATTTGAATAATTAGACCTCCAACATCGCCAACTCCAACCAAAAAAGGCAACGACAAAGGTGTAGATTCTTAATTTCTTTGCTGCTGTGAGAGACAATAGCACCCAAAGGTGTTTTTCATTCCTTAAAAGTTTCCCCAGAAGGTCCCCAGAAGTCCAGCTGCCTAAAATGCCAAGGTGTCCATGAACACGTCATTGGCTGATGGACACATGCAGCTACACTAAAGGCCACAAATAGTTCAGTTGCAACATGACATGTTGATTTATTTTCTCCCTATTGCATTTTAAGCGTTGTATAGAACCATACTCTGTGTTTCTGTTCAGCTGTGTTTCGTTGTGGGATGCAGAAAGAAATCAGGACTCAATGAAACAGAGCAGTGCGGTGCAACCAAGGGAACCGAGACAACCAAAAACTTGCTGCAAATTCGCATTTCCAGCACGTCATTTCTGATCAGTGGGGACCTTTGAGATGTTTCATAATGAACTAAAATCGTCAGCTGAACTCTTTTGGAACTTGAAACAACTGGTAAAAGGGGCCCATGCCAAAAGTGAAACTGTGGAAGTCTTTGGAAGCTTGTGCAATGTGTTACTCTTTTGACTTCATGTAAAGATGCTAGACTTTTGAAAACAGCCGCCAAATTTACTGGAACGTGTCGCAGAATATTTCGGGGTGGGGGACTAACAAAAAAAAAAAAAACACTAACAAAAAATGACTTCAAAAAGAATAGAACATATACAGTACATACCGACAAAATGAAAAAGAACCCAAACTCAGCAAAATAGTTTTTCCTTTGTATGAGGGCCAAGAGCTATCACTTTCAAACTGTTACTTCTAACTGAAACAATAATTGGTTTAAAGCCACTGTGTATGTAGATATGTTGACTTTGTATTAAAGAAATGTTGTCTGAAAACCATTTTGCCTGTGATCTTTTTTTTTGCTGAAGCAGTACATTATGCGTGATTCTTCCAGATATCGCTCCTCATGTCCGATTGTCTGTCTACCTCCAGTATATTCCTGTCTGTGCTTAATCTGCAAATAGCTGGTAAGAATTACTTCACTACAACACTTAAATTACACCAGCATTTACTTTGTAGATTATTACACCGGAACCTGCATTGAAAAATCTGTGCTTCAAGAGCTCGCAGGACAAGTCATGAAGCACACAGATGGTGCGCTTCTTTTGTAGATAGATGGCTTGATTAGCTCCCTCCTATATTTGTCCACCAGCCTCTTCACAAACATGTCCCGAAGTGGCTTTAAGCCCCTCTTCAAGCTTGGTAAATGCCATCCAGACATTGATATTGGAGCAGAGGTAAACCTTCTCCTGGTGGTATTTGCTATCCCATCTATCCGCGAGTGAGGCTCTTCAGGTGTCTGATAACCTCAAAGTAAAATATCGGCCAAAGGAAGGGAATTTGGTGCCAAACCTTACCCCAAAGCAGTTTGCTAACTGTGCTTTGACACATCAACAGGAGTTACAGGAGAAAGTACATGACAGATGGATGTTGTTGTTTAGTCACACACAAATATTAAGTGCAAAAACAGCCGTCACTTCTTCATACGTCAGCAGACCTATTTGCCTCATCTTCGTGGATCTGCAGACTTCCGTGGAAATGCAGACAACTATGGGCTTCAGGACCCTTTTAGTTTCTTGAAAAGTAGTTCCTCAGACTTAAAATTCCAGGCGCTGTGGGTGGAAACACAGGTACTGTTTTTTTAAGAAGGTTTTCAACTTTTTTAGGAAAGCACGCATGAAGTGATGGCCATTACTTTTTAGTCAAAGCACACAACAATTGAGACAGCATTGAAAATGTGTGAATACTTCATTATTGCAGTTTAAGACCAGGATTTGCAGACTGTAAAAGCAGTCCCTTGTTCACCCCTTTTTCACTCTAGTTGTAGTGTTAGTGAGTATACGGGCTGTGAAATGAAGCAGTCACTCGTTAACCGCTTTTTCAAGGTAATTACAGCGTACATATTGGGTATGCAAGCTTTCATTTAAAGGACCAGAGTGTACGGTTTAGGGGGATCTGTTGGCAGAATACGGCAGAAATGGAATATTCATAAGTATGTTTTCATATAACACTGGCTCTAAACAGCTCATTACAGAGTTTTATGCAGCAACCGTAGGTTACCCAACATGCTTGAAATGGGAGGGACGGGGCAAGGGGTGTTCAGCTGGTTGATCTGCAACCTCACTGTGAGATGAAATCCCCCAAGTCTAAATTTGTTTGGGTTAATTTGGTTAATTCCTGTCCTTTTTCCCTTGTAGTAACTACCCAGCAGTTACGTCACTGGTACCTGGTACGAAATATTTAGAGACTAAAGAATCTAATGGTGGTTTGGTGAACCATCCCAGTCGAAAGCTGTCTCTCCTAAGACCTCACTGCTCATGCCCATTTGATTCACACGTACACCGGCAGCAGATGATGTGCCAATGAGCTCTTGTCACCTGAAACAGCGATTTGTGACAGCGTTCTGCTAAGTCGCAAGAGGATTGTCATTTATTAAAGGGTAATATGCGCAGAATGACACTCTGTTTCAAGGATGATGTTACTAATTGTCTGCTCAGAGAGCTGTGTTTCAGTCCATTCTTTTCTAATAGTGGCAAGCCAACAGACCGAGTGTGAGGGCAGGCGAGGAAGTGAATTAGGGCGGCGATTATGCAGTGATTCAGACAGCAGCTCATTAGGACCCAGCTAAGCAAGCAATCAACGAATCGATGTGACAGTGGACCCAAAAGCCACAGAAATTTGTAATAAATGGCAAAGCGATAAATTGGATTATCCACAGCCCTGTGGCCAAGCTCTTTCTGTTGCAAATGACAAATCAATCCAATCACGCCACGAAAAAAGCCAAAAGAACCAGGGAAGGGTGTTGCACCGGCCGCAGAGGTTATCTGTCTGAGATGTGCCTTGTTAAGGTTGTGGTTTTCCAGAGGTCATTTCTGTATGATATTCAGAGATCTAAAATATTCATGACAGACCATTAGGTGTTTATGACCACGTTTTATAATAAGAGATTTACTGACACTTGAACTCCAGCCAGAATAGTAAAGGTGTCAGAGGGGTGCCATGCCACATGCCTACTGATTCACAGACGAGAGAGCTCCTCCGCACTGAGATCTGGATGATGTAAATGAGCAGAGGAGGAGCAATAATGAATAAATAAAAAGCAGAAAAGGCAGGATCTCTTCTGAGCTCAGGGTATTCCAGGTACAAGTGATGGATCTTCTCCATTTACTTGTCAAATCATGATCACTGAATGTCATGAAATGCCATAGATAGATAGATAGATAGATAGATAGATAGATAGTCACATTAAAACCATTCAAGATGTGAGACTACAGCTGCGAACACTGCAAATCTATCCTGTCAAAACTGTTATTTTCGCTGAATTCTGCTCCCCCCCTCCTGAGGAAAGCCGAGACCTGTTTTCCCAAAAGGCTTTGCTGCCATCTGCAGGAGAACATATGCTATGTCATCATTGTCATAACCCCACTGAAGGCCAATTTCCATTCAATTAAATGAAAGATTAACGCAGATGATGTGTTGAAATGCACTGTCCTCTCCAGAGGCTCTTGCTTTCTCTATGCTAATTACTTCATTAAGAGATATGCTTCAGAATGCTGTTCAGCAGTGGCTTACACATTTCATTTTGCTACAGCGGCGCATAGAATCTGTGCATTTAGACAAACACCGATGACTTTGACCACAACAAATTGAGTTTTACTATACCACTGGATACTTTTACTTGTATAAGACATACATTGAGGAGTACCTTGAGTGCTGCATTCCCCCCTCCTCCCTGCTTTGGACTGCCTGTTTGATTCTCTGCCAGCAGTGAACGGTGGTATTTTAAAACTGCGCTGTGACATGACTCCTGTGTTTATGCCCTCATACTGTTATTTCCCACAGTCTCTTCTATGTTCCCTCCATCGTTTCTGTCTCTCTGTTTCCAGCCAGAGCTCGACTGCTGACTGATTGCTGCTATTAAAACAGGTTCCTGTTGGAGTGGGAAGAAGGGCTACTCTCATTTTCCCTCTCACTCTTGCTCTTTCGCTCACTCTGTCCTTCTCTTGTCCACCATTACTATTTCTTCCTCTGCCTGCACGACCCGCTCCTCTTTTTATGCTTGACACGTTGCCATGTTAGTGGCCTTGTTGTAAGGATGGCTGTGCTGATTGATCAGTCCAGTGCTGAAATATGTCCACAAACATTGGATGGACTACCATGTCATTTTTTACATGCAGTCATGGTCCCCACATGATGAGTCCTCGTTAGGGTTTTTCTCGGGTTGTCTAAGCCCTAACCCTAACCCTAATGAAAGATGATGAAGTTGCATTGTTATCTGTTCAGCCTTTTCAGCACATTGACTTAAATCTCCTTTAGAAAATGTCTCTCTGCAAGTCTTCCCCTAACCTTAACCATGTAGTTTGGTGTGTGTTCCTATCAGTGTGGGGTATTTTTGTCTGTTTGTTTGTTTAGGTATGATGCACTGTTGCAATAGGCAGCAGGAAGTAAAGCTTAGATTTTTTAAAAAAATAAGAGTTAATGTTCTGTTTTTGTTTTGTTTTTTTCAGTTTGAAGGACATTTGATTCATCATTTCCTGTAAAGGAAGATTTCCCACCCATGATCATGACAACTTAATGTAAGTAGGAAATTACTGTCCTAAATAAATTATTATCACTTCTGGTGAAGTTGCACATGGTTATTCATCATGTGTAGAAATTCATGGGTGTTCTGTTTTGTGTAGTATTTGGATTCAGTTTTAATTGCCCTCATTCAGGGCAATTTTTTCTCCGTAGAGTTTGCTTTTCTAAGCATTTTAGATGAGGGGTTTGAACTAGTGTATAAAGTGGGATGTAATTTTGCTGCAGTGGCTGAGAAGAAAGCCACAGCTTTCTTGTTAAGTGTTTTCTTTTTTCTACATATGCCCATACAAGGATAAGGAATGTCTCTGGTAAGAATACTGTTAGATAATGACTTGGCTTGAATTTAGAAACAGTCACCATTCACGGCCGAGCCAACAAACTCCAAGCGTAGTAAAGTTTGTGCTCAAACAGAAAAGTCTTACACCTCAGGAAACTGCCTTTACTCAGTTGTTACTAAAACCTCATTTGGACTTTGGTCTCAAATGTCAGCTAAAAACACAGTTTATCACAAAACAGACTCTGTGCTGTTGGGATAATGGTTCTGTAATGGCAAACAGAGTATGAGAATGACTGCAGAGAATAAAACCCTTCAGTGCTGACTGCTCTGTGATGCTCTCGAGTGAATTTTACAATACTGATTAAGGATACATGCAACCATCAGCAGTGAAACCATGAATGCCTCCCTGTAAACACGTCCATTTGAGCACAATTAAATCACATTCCAGCAGAGAGAGGAGCTGAGACATTGAGTTTCAGCCAAAAAACAATGATAAAATATTATAATTCTGGTTTTACTAACGGGGCTCTACGTGTTCGACCTCTCATTCTCGTGCATCTATGCGTTGAAATTTGCATCATGCTCAGACAGCCTTCCCTGCTTGAACCTGCAAATATGGGCCCTGTAAAAAGAGGGTGTTCACTAACCACCACATGCACTGAAGTTCACCACAAAATGAAGAAGGTTCCCCGCCTGTGCTCTTTATGTCGCCTTTATGGATTTAGGAGCCAGAGTCATTCTTGTATAATGTAATGAACTAAGATTACCATCAGTTGTGTGGAATTAATATAAAGTGAAATGAAGTGGATCGACCACTGATATGAGACCTATGAAGTGCATGACCTCTATTGTGGTAAATGTCCTCTTGTGTAACAATGTCTGTCTTTCTGACCTCAGACATATGCTGAGGTGTTGCCATATATAAGCTGTTGTATTCTTTAAGAGAACAGCTGAGATCTCAGAACCCGATGACTTTAGTGAAAACAATATAAAATTGCTAAAAATAGGTACAACGGGGTTACAAGTCCAAGGGGGCCAAACAGTCATACAGACTATTAAGTTTTTTACAGTGGCTACCAGTTTGTTTTGGAAGTAAAAACAAAGACGAGCCCACCTGTAATGTCACTAACAATCCCTCTTTGCACATGAAAAACATCAGTGCTTGCAATTAGGTTAAGTGCAGCAGTTACAGTTGAAGTAGGAATCAGTCTTTGAACTGTTATTGAACTCTTCATTGATCTCATTTGCTGCATTTCATTAGTAGTTTCATTTCTCCTCGTTTACTTCCCCTCAGGCCTTGGCAGCATACGCTGCACAGAGCCCATTCTCACCAGAAAAACACCCATATACAGTATGTTGATTGTGCAAGTAGGTTATCACAAGCTATATTTACCTTTTCTGTTCAGAGGCGACCCCTAGTGGCTGTAGTAATTACCTAACCAAGTAGTTTTGGTGCCCAAACTAAAGCAAACTGTGACATCACACAACATTAACAGCATGAGGACAAAGGCCCGGTATGACAAAGGTCCACGCTATCTGCCTTTTTTGGAGTCAATGGCATTCTATCTATTCAGTCATTTAGGTATCAGGACGTGTTAGCGGCACAGACGCCACCTGGAGAGCAAAGGGAAAGTGAGCAGGTTTAAATGGAATGCACTTATCCTCGCAGTCAGTAGCCATGATGGATAGCCAGCCAGCTATGTGTGCAGCACTTTATTGTGCCTTGCAGGTACTTGACAACAACTACTGATTCCTTTCAACAAGGAGCACCGTCTCTCCTTCTGACCCTTAAATACCATAATGACAGAAATTGCTGTTACGTGCCCTACTAACATTACTATGATGTGACATGGAGTGTAAAATGGCATTGCAGTTGCATGGCAAATGGCAGCTCTTAGAAAGTGAATTTCAACACGATTACTCTCATTATCTGGATAATGTGGCTTAATTTGTAGGTTGTTTGTTCAGACATTTTTTCTGCATGTTCCACTCACAAACATCCGTTGTTTATTGTACAAAATTTGAATATGGAAAACTTGCAGGTGACAGTAAACGTGTTTTTAAATACTGTAAATCAGCAGCTCTTTGACATCGCAGCAGAAATGGACTGTGGATGATACACACCTCTGGAGTGACCATTGTTGATGCTTCAGCCCTCTGAGGGTCGATCTCACCAAGTTCATGTCCGTTTTTTCAGACAAACAGAAAGACATTGATAACGACAGGGGCAAATGCGGGGGGGGGGGGGGGTGTTGAAACGCAGCCATTGAGTTCATATTTTTTGCATAGACTCCAGGCTGTCTGCCTGTCTGTTTAGTTATTTGTGTTGGCTGATATGCTTCAGTACACTCAGTCTTTTAAGGCAATGCGAGATAGGATAGCCATTTTTCATGTGAGGGCTCACACCACTGAAACACGCACAATCTCCTCCGCCACAGCGACCATGTGAACTTCTTAGTTGTGCCTTTTGTGATACTGTTGAACAGTGAGAGCATGGGATTATTTGAGGCAGAGGAGCATAATGAACAGCTCTCCAGTGGACCCACAAAGTTATTTTAAAATGACAGCAGCATTATTAGTGTATATAAATCCCAGTGGAGTACCTGAGAAGTTGAGCTGTTGGATTAATTTGATTGCAGTAATTTGAATTTTGAACCTAATTGTTTCTGTATGGTCGTTGTTGTGCTGCAGGATGTAAAGCAAAGTTAACCTGAGTAAGGAAAGATGAATTGGAAAACTGTCACTGTCAGCATGTGGAAAGGTGCTTTTCAGTTCAGTTTATTTCTCATCCACAGTATTTTTCAATGAGTCAGCAAATAGGATGAAATCCTACTTACTTCAGCAGACTGTTGCTGGACATGTGGCTGTTGTCGGGGTTTCATCTATAAAGTTTGGTTGGCCTTTTTAACCACTTCCTAATTCAAGGATCACACAGTCAATAACTCCCAATATGTCTCCATTAACACTGTCACTGACGACCCATTTTTAAGACAATTCTTATGAAAACATCAACTTTAAGGCCTGATTTTGAAGGAGTGAAGCCCGGTACATCCAGAAAAAAGGCAAAATGGCAACGCTGAGAGATGTATGAAATATGTCAAATAATCTAATTGTCATGAAAAAAGGTTCCCCGGCACTGAGACAGAGCCTCATCACCATGCACCGGCAGTATGACTCACACCATTCACCTTGAGTAATTGGCCTCTACACTTCTGTTCCAACATGCCTGCACAGACGGATGGGAATGAAGTGAGAGGGGACCTTCTTTTCCAACTATATTTCAAGCTGTGTTCATGTCTACAAGGAGACAGAAAGAAATGATCTCTCGCAGCCTCTCCCAGGGAATGTATTGTCAAATGTTTTGCCGCCTCGCTTCAAGTTTTTAATAGCAGAACAAAACGTATTTGTCGTGTCTGCGCTGCAGCTGTGGAGACGTTTGCCACAGGTACAGTATGACCCTCTGGCTGAGTTCACGCAAAGTTCAGTTGGTTGTTTTCTCA
The DNA here is from genome assembly GCF_051107435.1 of Chaetodon auriga. Classification (NCBI taxonomy): domain Eukaryota; kingdom Metazoa; phylum Chordata; class Actinopteri; order Chaetodontiformes; family Chaetodontidae; genus Chaetodon; species Chaetodon auriga. The sequence goes on from NC_135076.1 coordinate 14,614,760, forward strand.
GCTTTGCAGCTTTGGTGCACTGTATGTTTTCCGCAAGACTTTTACAGCTCATTAGAGTAAAAACAAAACAGCTTGCTTCAGGCGGGTGTTCGTAGATGGATGTATGTCAGCAATTGAAAGTGATAGTAGACGGAAAATCTGCTGTTTGTGTGTGTGTGTGTCTCCGAATGTGTCTGGGGTTTGTTTTCTGAAGTCTGTCTGTGTGTTTATTTTTTATTAAGTTCATCCAAAGATGGCTAAAGTAATATGGTTTCAAGAAAATACAGTTAGAAAAGAAAAACAGGTGGATACGGTTGGATTACGTGATGAATGAATGAATCATTGAATTCAGAAGAGCTCGTGAGTATGAGCATGTGCACTGTAGTTGCATGTGTGTCCGAATGCTCGTGCTGCACTTTCAGAATCGTTATTTAAGGTCATTAAGGTGACAAATAGAGACCAAGTGTAACATTGTTGTTCAGTCAGTGTTGGATTAACTGATTTCACAAACTGAACTTGCTTAATTTTCTTTGGAAAACTTTGTCAATGAGGCGTTCATAACTGCATAGCTGCAATTTTAGAAACTGAACAGTTACTTCAGAGAGGGAAGAAGTGTGGGGAAACAGAGTGACGATTGTGGATTAAAATAGACCCCCCTCTTTGGAGGTCAGAGGAATAGCAATTTTAATTTCAGAAATGTTTGTCAGGCTGTAAATGAAACATGAGATGTATGTCAAATACATGTATTATGTGAATGTACATACAGTATGGATGGATGTGTGTGAGAGGTGGGATATGTGTGTGTGTGTGTGTGTGTGTGTGTGTGTGTGGGAGTTCAAAAATTACGCTCAGAGAGATATGAGATTAGGTGCCAATTGTCCTACTATGGTCAGGCCTGATTCTGCATAAAGCTGAGGAAATCACTCAGAATCCTTTTAAGGTGTTAGCCGGAGCGGCGTATAATGTAATTTACCAAGATACAATGAGCTCACGTACATTCAGAGTGGGTCTGAGGAGTTAAACTACGAGGAGAAAAAATGTTATAATTGTAATGTTAATAGGAGTTTCACGCTGCTCTGTAGTTAAACAATAGATCCAGTATTCGGTTTATGATGGCAGAGGGGGGGGTAATGAAGTCAATGTGATGAGTTCAGAGGAGGGTTAGATTGCAGGTACGAAACCAAAAAAGCAGAGGACAGTAGGCTTCAAGATGTTTCGCATGTGGGGAAAGTTTGCCTGTAGGCCTGTCTGCCAGAAAGCCTTGAGGAAGTAACGTGACGTAGCTTAAGAGACACAAAGTCTGCATAGGGAAGAGCTTGAGGTGGAGAGATGGGACAAACACAGCCCTTTCACCCAGGAGGCGGCTGATTATGTCACATGTGAAACCAAAAGTCAACATTGACTCATGATTTTATGATTTATGACCATGATCTTTTCCTAAAGCAAGTAGTTTGGTGCCTAAACCAAACCATACTCTGACTGTTTAGCGGTGTTAACATGTGTCAGCATGGCTTTCTAGCAGAAAGCTCCAAAGGAAATGTATCTCCTATATGTTCCTTTTTTTCCCCCTTTATCGCCACATGCACAGATTCCTGTTCAGGGAATAGAGAATGAGGTTGTGTAATTTGTTTGCCTTGAGAACAATAAGTGTGCATGTTGTAACGCAGCCAATGTAGGTGGAGAGAGCTAGCGGCATGGAGCTGGTTAGCAGGAGCCTTTGTGGTCCTATTTGGTATTGCAGTAATACCACATTTACTGTGTGTGTATGACAATGTGTGTGCAAGTTGTCTGTAAAAATGCAGATTTTAATAAGATTGTTGAAATATGTGCTGTGTTTTGAGATGTGGGAGCAGATGTGCTGCATGCAAAAAAAGACCACAGCTTAGACCATGTTTAAATATAGACACAGGGATTTTTCATGACAGAACTGACAATTGATCATGAAAAATTGACAGAATCACAGTTTGAGAGATATGGCCAGTTAGTTAGTGTTAGCCATGGCATCAGCAGGCAATTCGCTCAGCAGCAAAGAGCATCATAAAGCTTGTGGACGTTCGTGATCTCTCTGCTTGTTTTTCTTGGTATGTTTTACTGAGGTTTTGTTCAGTGAGCCTCTCTGAGCTGAAACGGAGACTGTTCTTCAAGGGCTGGAGCTCTTTTTGTAAAGACCTCAATAAAATGTAATCCTGGAATCAAGAATGGAAAGTTTTAAGTGTGAAGAGGGATTTTATTTGGGGCACTGTTTCTGGAAAGCTCTTCTGTCAGTCAATGAGTTACAGCTTTTGTGACTGGCAACTGTGTGAAGTCTGTGGTAGCTTGAGATCAGCTTGATAGCATCATCTTCTTGTCGTTTTTCCCATTTGTGACATGTTTGCACCTTGTCTGCAGTGGATAGAATAAATAAATGATTTTTCAAGCTAGCAAAATAAGTGAATAATGTTGCATAATGTGACAGATGAATGAGTTTAATACTGCAGAACATATGTTTGTCTACTGGTGGGCTCACGTAGCACAGCATCAGAATCATGATGAATGTATTGTCTCAAACAAGATAATCTTGGAAAAACACATCGTTAAAATCACATGTGGGTCTACAACCTTTAACCCCCATCATTTTATGCTTCAAGAACTACATCGTGCTTGCCAACTAGCTCTGAGTTGAGGAACTATAGTGGCAACCTGAGGACATGGGGACTTGACACTTAGTGCAATTAGCTGCCAAATGGACCAATTTGGAGTTCAACTAAGCAGAACCTGTTTGTTTCCAGCAGCTGGATGCTTCACTGTAGAGGCGGGGGGGCGAGGCCGCTGCAAACAGTGATGTTGGTCTTGACGTCTTCTTATTCTTCCTTTATTTTAACATGACTGGGCTCTCTGGTATTCAGGCTCCAGTAAGAATTTATGTCTCGGTTCAGACAGGGTTTAACTACAAGGACACTATATAAGGGAGGCACAGGAGACAATTTTCCAATGGTATTTTGTTCCAGACCAGCCATGTATGCAATGGCTCTGATGGCACAACACACTGCAACACATAGACGGAACAAATGCAAAGGAATAAAACATCCTCGTCAATTCTAGAGCTTTATACCAAATGCTGCAAAGTGAGAAAATAAAACCTAATGCTAATCGTAACACTTCAGATAGTGAAAGCGCTACCAAATTCAGAAACACCATAATAATGTTGTTAGCCACCACTGAATTATGCCATCAGAATCTTCAAACAAAAAATTTAATTGGAGCTCATTTTCAACACTATTGATACATAACTGAACTTGAAGCAGGCATGTTCATCACTTCTTTGTGTTGCTTGGGCACTCTGCAAAACATTAAGAGGGTTTGGAGTTCACACAGCTTTCAGGCAGCACAGCTCCCCTCAGTTCCATTGGAAAGCATGTATAGGAGCATGTCAGGAGCGCGTGAGCTACTTTGAGTGGTTAATTGGTATATTGGTTCATTTTGTCGGGTAGCTCACTCCAGTGAGTTTGATGGATATGTTTGGAAAAGCTGTCTGGCTGGCTGTATAGGAGGTTGTGCACGTCAATTAATACGCAAACATGCTTTATAGTTTGTTTCCTCGTTATAAATATAGAGTGAATGTTCAGCGTTTTGATGTGTGTAATTTGACTTGCTACACTTAATGGCAACATGTGGCTTAGCAGTCAGTGCCCGTAGGAGGTTAATTGGCCTGCAACTTGAAACATACACGCTCTCACTGTGACTTGGAGTAAACATGTGTTTGAAGTTTATTGTTTATTTCTTGGTGTGAGAATTTGAAATTAAAAGTCATGTGAGTCTTAATACATGACTGCAAATAGAGCTTTCTTAGTGCCTGGTGTTGATATTGTAACCCATTTAATTTGTATTATGTGTTACAATGATATTTCCATTGGCTTTCGTTTTAGAAATCACGTACATCTCAAGTGTAAACCTCTACAGTCTACTTCTAAAGTACAAGAAATCCTCTTATACTCAACCAGTGATGTTTAAGATTCAACCACTATAACAGCCAGCTTAGAGCTAACATGGCCTCACAAAACACTCGCAAAACATAATGTCACCTGAGTAATATCAGGTTCGAGTAGCATTCAGGACATTAGATCCATTAAGAGAAACATAGTGTTTGGTCTACTGGTTGTTTCAGTGTTGTGTTTCTAATCTTGCCTTCACTCTGCACTGCATCTGTTTTCTCTCAAAAGTCTTTGCTGACACACACACACACACACACACAGCGTGCAGAGCCCAAAGGATTTCTTAAGTGGAATAAATTGTAGTTATTCAGACACCCACCATTTCATACCCTATCTCAAACCCTTTCATCTGCCACATGGGGAATAGATGAAGGAATATCAGTGGCGTTTTTGAAGGAGGAAAACATCCACACTGCCGTAAGGCCAGGCCGCCGCTTCGTGAAGTCAGTCCAGCCACTGTGTTGTACCTCACTTCTTCACATTGTATGCTTTATTAAAAAAATGTTATCCTGTTTTTGTCTGCGTTTTGTACTCTAAAGTTTATTGTTTGTAATTTCTTATCGTAAAATATTCATGACACAAGTGGAAACCATGTAATTTGTATATGTGAGGAATAAATGCCAAGAAATAAAGCAAATAGAGTACAACACATTATTTATTTTGTAAGACTTATCAAGGGTCATTTGTGCGACATTGGTGTCCAATGCCCCAGTTCTCAGGATGATACATATTTGTACTAATTTTGGGCTTAGAAGTATAAGAATTTGACCTTAACTCTTGACCAAATCCCGACACTGATCCCAAAAACACACCAGCAGCATATGACACACATTAAAACACCCATGCCCACTGTGTCCTAACGGATGCTTGTCAAATTATGTGACGCAAAGCAGCAGATGTGTGTTACACTAACTCGAAAAAACTGAAATTATTCATTTTTTGGGGGGGGGGATAAATAGAGGTTGAACAAATTAGTAATGTCAGATAGAATGAATGAAAGCATGGCATGTCCGCAGGTCAGCAGGTGAAAGAAAACACCCAATTCTTAGTAGTGAGCCTCAGCTGAAGGTGATTGCACCACTTTAGCTATTTGATCATTAAATGACAGGTCTGTATTGAAGATCACACCAAGATTGCAGGTTTCTGACTTCAAATTGGCCAAATCCTCCCCAAACAAGAAGTTCTCTCAAAGTGCTGATAATGGGTGTGGGTGGAGAAATTAGACTGACTGGTAATACCATACTCCATCACTGTCATTCTGGTTTACATTCTTGCTGTTTGGAGTCTCTCTCGCGTTATTTCTATTGGATAAGATCCAGATTGTTTTTCGGTCAGTGTTGATCTGGTGGCCGCCTTAATCCCAGGATCTTATCGGGAGGAACCTCTGAAGCTGCTGGTACTTGACGCCAGCCAAACTGTGAGTCTCCAATTGTTCAGGCTTTCCTGTAGGTGGGTCAGCTCATAAATGAAGAGTTCTTGGATCTGTATGGTATTGTAATGCAAATGCATGGTGGATAATTGCTTCCACACACATCTTTCACCTCAAATCACAAAGTGAAAGACACTCACAGTGATAGTCCACTTGCTTCTTTTCAACATTTGTTGGTGGGTGTGTACACCTGTGTTGGAACAGAGCAGAGCCAAAGCAAACCCAACTACAACTCAGTCTGTATTGTTGGACCTTTGTAGGCAGAAATTAGATAGAAGCAAAACAGTCCTTTCTTCATCCACATGCAGCCTTGTAGAGATTACCTGGTTATATTGCTGGTTTCATGGCAACGTCTTCATGATGGTCACTCTTTTCCTTGTTCCTTGATAAATAGTTGGACCACCGAACTCCCACTAAAACCACAACTTGACGCATTTACATTCTGGTTTGCGTATGAATTAAACAAACAAGATGTGTGTTAAACAGTGAGACAAAGAGTTGCTAATTCCTGCCTATTGGTGAAAGCCTTTATGTCTTTACGCTAAACTAAGCTAATCACTGCCCGGATCCCACTATGTACTTGCTGCATATAGCTTGTTTAATCATAATAATGCATAATAAGGAATGCACAGACACGACAGTGGTATCAATGTTCTCAGTGAACACTCAGCAAGAGGGCCATAGTTCTGCAAATTCATGACTATTCTTTTAGCACTGTTTGCTTACTCATTTTGCTCAGAAGTTGCAGTAAACAGACTGTTTTTCTCAAGAACAAGTTTTCAAGCTTCTTCAATGCCCATTTGTGGATTGTATATATTTATAAGCCAAGCAATAGCTGTGTAGCTTTTATCGTCAGTACTGTTGCAATCCCTCTCTCTCTCTTTTTTTTTTTTTTTTTTTTTTACCTTTATTGCCGCTGTCCTCTAGTAGATTATCTTTGTAATTGATTTACAGACCTGTGCTTAGCTGAAAGTTTTTGGCCGTCGTGGGCCACATCTGCCCTGCACGTGTCTATCTGAACAAGTTATTCAGTTATGTAAACTGTGTAAAAGTCAGATTGTATATAAAGCCTGAAACCAAAAATGAAAAACAACTGTGGATGGAATGTCCGGCTTTTATTACTTGTTCCAGAATAGTCTTGAATCTTGTGTTAGTGTCCTTAAATTAGCTGGTAGTAGGTTCATTATTCCATTTGCTCTCCAGTCATTAATTTTCATTCAAAGCATTATTGTCACACTGTTTTTCCACTAATTTTATGCAACAATTTTGAGGAAAGCTTCAGATATACGCTGTAGCTGTTCATACACCTATGTCTTTGGTGCAAAAAAGAAACTCCTGTGTTTCAGTGTGTTGGCTAATCTTCCACTGACCCCTTCCTGCAGCCTTTTGAGTAAGCAGCATCATACATACAAATGCCCTTTCTCTCCTCTGTGCACTATTTACTAAATCCAGCTTGATGCTTAACAACTTCTCTCTGCTGTTCCCTTTTCTGCCTAAAATACTATGTGGTGGGTGCCCCAAGCCCTTCCCCTTTGTCTTCCGGGGAGGGGTGAGCCGAGCAAAAGGAAGAGCGTCTGGAGGGGGAGAGATGAGTATCAAAGCTGCTGTGGGAGAGACCGGGGGAAGAGAGTGGAGATGAGCGGGGGTTACTGCTAACAGCCTGCTTTGGGACTTTATGTTGGACTTTATTTCCATCAGGTGGGACTTCTCCCACCTCTTCCTGTGATTATTAATTGTGTTGTCATTATTAATCTCATGAGAGCAGAAAGATGCTTTGGACTGAGTAGTGCAAACTGAGAGTCAGCTTGGAACTTGAAAGGACTTCTGTGGTAAGACAAACCTGAATTACTTGGTGAATTTACATACTGTTTGTCCTGAACAACCTTTTAAAAAACAAGACTATGTATGACACTTTATGTGCACATTTGGAAACAGGACCAGTTAAAACACACCTGAAGTGTAATATTTGCCATATCTAAGCCATAGGGGAACCCAAAAATTAGGGATGAGGAATTGTTTACATATTTAGCATACCCTTTTCCGTACATTTCTGACTAACAGTGCAACAGTTTCTCAGAATAAATAGCGTTATTCTGGGATTCTTATTTCCCAGGACAGCCAGTACAAGTTGCATTTAGTCAACTTTAATGGTTTAGTTCTGTTTTGTTGCTATCACTTAGCAAATGTACCCGTAAGCAAAGTTTAACTTCTCATCACATCATTTGTCATTATGTCATATCTCAGAGACTTTCGGTATCCTTCCACTGAGAGAAAGCTGCACTAACTCATTTCACAGCTCATTAAATATGGCCAAACACAGACTTAGGATTACTATAATGTAATGATAGAATATTGTTTCAACGTTTTAAAGAGCAATCATTCAGACCGTGGTTTTGTCTAAATGAGCTAAAGAGCAATTTCATGCCACATTTTCTTCAACTCAGCATTTACTTGAACTTTCAGTGGTCTTGGTGTTGCAGATATTGTTCCTGTGTAGTTCAGTGGGTTATACGTGACACCACGTCCTGAAAACAAAACATTTGACCCTAGATTATTGGATATGGCCTTCTGTTTTCACACAGTTGCAGAAGAAGCCTCCTCATTTGTGAGAATCAGTGAAGCACAGCAGCACATTGTCAGTGTGCTATCACCAGCCGCAGCCTTGTGACCCATACATTTAGTGTGGCATATGATACTGCTTGAAATATGGACTGGGGAAGTCATGAATTAAACACATACAGCGGTAAACAATATGCAATCCATGCTCTTTGATTTTCTTTGACCTGTAAAAAATAACACTGATCGCCTACACCACCCTTTTCTTGAGAATGTTTTAGGTACATCAAGTCAACAAGGGCTGGCTCCAAAACAAAAAGGAATATTTTTAGCTCTACAGCAGCATCAACAACTTTTCAGACCTCTTGACAGCATACACATACACAACAATTTTTGTCTCCTCAGTAAAGCAACTTTCCCTCCTCCCTCTCACACCAGTTCACACCAACTCTGCAGGAAGCGAAAAAATGAATACCTCACATCAATTCACTGATGGTTTCACCTCTAAATGTTTACTCATCATTCTGTTATTGGTAAGATTACTCATATACAGGTTCAAGACATTTACACCAGCTATATTCTGGGCCTTTTATGTGAAGTGATGAATTCTAAGAAGACCCAGTTAAACCAGCTGGCTGTGAAGTTTCTCTTTTATTTGTTTACTTGACTGAGAGCACAATGCCAAAACTGTTTTACTGGATGAGTAGACCAACAGACTTTGGCTTGGTGACATCGGTGCAGAGAGCCAGATTCCTTTTTGTTGATCATGTTCTTCTTGTTTGTATTATCCCCCATATTTATTGCCCGTGCTTATTCACGTGCTTTTCTGCCTTGATAAAGTAAGGCACAACAACCTTTTTATTAAGGGGCGTTATAAATAAATGTTACGGAGAGGTTCGGCAATATGAACATGGAAAACAAATTTAGCAATATGAACATGGAAAAGAACTCATCATATACTGCAGAGTACTGGTGGATTGATCTGGATATTGGATAGACAGCAGACAAACAGCCGCAGGTAAAGTCTGTTTCACACCACAAACCCATTTCAGAGGACGGAGTCTTGTGGACTCAACTTGTTCAGCATGTGAAAAGATGTGATTTTGCACAGACAGCATTCTCTGTACAATACATACACCTCATAATTAAGTTTCTGTGGTTTCCCATTAGTTTGAAGAGGAAACCACTGGACTGCCTCAGTGAAGCAATTTTGAATGTGACTTATTGATTTTAAAGGGCACTTTTGGCTAATGGTACACTAAAAAGGTCTTCATGGTCACACGAGCTGGCGCCAAGCACCGTCTGTCTCATCCTAATATTCTCTAAGGGATGGAAGTAAGTACCTGATAATAGTATAGTTAGCTTTTAGTGGAAGACCCAAAGGTCTCTCTTAATTCATGTATCTTTATGTTTTTCTGCCTTTTTCGGAAAATGTGACAACATGCAGTCATGGCTAGTGGGTGTTATGATTCATGTATTTTGAAAGAAAAAAAAATGGAATCAAAGATAAGATTAGTTTATCCAGAAATGCGTCTGATAGTTATAAAAACAACCCCTTACTTTGTGGGGGCGTTCAGTCATCAGGGGATGTCCAATCATTTGCAAAAAATTTCCAGGACTGTGAAAAGATTTTAACTCAGGTATGAATCTGCCACAGCGTGTAGTGTGTGACATGAAGCAGCAGCCAAATCTATTTAGAGGGGAAAGACTCTTTATAACACAAGCAAACAAATATAATTTCAGCTGTGATTTGGTAGATTTCACCTTTTCTTCATTTTTTTAACAAGCTGGAAAAGCTAAATAGGATTCTAGACATTGCCCTGCACCATGGTAGATCTGTTGTTTCTCAGTAAATTCATGGGTGGGAAAGGCTAAAAAAAGACACCTGTTTGTTGGTTTTGTTGTGGTGTAGTTGTTGTTTGTGTGTGCTACTCACGGCATGTGAAAGCGTGCAATGCAGCAATGCACAATTGCATCTTCACACATCATTTGGCCAAATTTCTTTTTTCTTTCCAGTTTGTTCTTCAGCTTGTTCAAGTTTAACACTAATAGTACAGAAAAATGTGAGAGCAGTCATGAAGTGTACTCAATGCAAACAGCAGGAGTCAACTTACTAAACTTGTTACCTTCACTGTTCAGTGCGGTCCAGCATCTGTTCTTCTCGGTCAAAGTATGCAAGCTGATCACTAGACTGCAGGAGAATGTCTGGAAGAGTGACAAATATTTCCATATGCCGGAAAATCCTGTATAGTTATTTTTATGACACAATTTCTGGTTATTGAATATTCTGAACAATTATAACTCACTGCTGCCAAAATGCAAAGTGTTGTACAACTTTCAGTTTTATTCTGATCCATATTTCCATCACTATCAGCCCAAGTTATTAAACAGAATCCTTTTATTTGTTTATTCATCCTCTGTGTATTACCTCTCATCTACTTTTCCTATTTATCTTCTTTTTTATCTCCTTTCTTAAAGTTTTATCATATTTTGGAAAATGTTCTACCTACACCGCCGTAACGCCTACCGTATGCTGCCTTACATCCTTTGTACACTGATAAAATCAGTGCTCATAGGAAGTTAAACCCACACGATGATATGATCAGTGTTTGTAGCTCTGCTGATCCACCTACTTAATGGTAATTAAGTATCTTAAAGGTGTCAGGTAACATTAGTGTATACAGTATTATGTTAGTCCTTTATGAGAGAAAACATCATGGAATTTTTACATTTCCTTTTCATTCATTTATAATATTTCACGATGATGCCCACATGATACCCTGTCAAATAAATATTTTGTTTACAGAAAAATACTTATTTCCCATATTTGATTCTATTACTATCCCGCTTAACGTGTAACTCAACTTTGCTTGAAGTTGGTCTAATACTGTCTGACTATGGCGGACATTGGGCGCAGGCCAGGAGGGACAACATCATAGACTGATTGTGACACTGTGTTTATTTCCTGTTGGTGTCTCTGTCAGTACTGTTCACAGAACTGCATTTCCTGCCAGGATATGTGTCTATTTCGGTCTTTGTGCCACTCTCCATCTCCGTCCTATAATGCCACTGTCTGTATGTGCTTGTGTGAGTGTTATGTGTGTGCTGTATCTGAGCTGTTACATTGACTGGATATGGTTTATATGGTCCTTCTAAATATCTCTCTCACATGACTAAATAGAATAAGCATTTATAGACAACGAATGGCTGACAAGAGACCAGTTTCCAGCAGCAGTGGATAAGCACCATTTAGCATTGTATCCCCAAGAGTAAACAGAAATGTACTGCTTCACATGTATGTTGCCATGAAGGCTGCCACAATTGTGCAACAATACCAGCTCAACTCTAAAAGTGGATGGACAGTTCTTTCTGTTGTTCTTTCCCTTTGCTCATTTCATTTATGTCATATGTTTCATTGCATTTTTAATGGTTGCCTTGCTGCAAGCCAAACTTCCCTTCCTGAAAAATGTCTTGAAATTTACCTTTTCTCTTTTTACTTTTGAGGATGAAGAGAGGAATAAAATCCCTAACACCAGTATTATATTTCCATCTGTGAGTCATCTGAAATCAACGACCACACACCAGCTGATCACCATGAATTCCTCGGTGCTGCCACACGTCAACTACACCCCACACTGCTACTCCATCAGCAGTCCTCCATTCAAGTACCTCCCCACCATTGCCTCGGCCTACTTCTCATCCATCTTCAGCGCTTTGGGTCTCACCTCCAATCTCATCGCCTTCATAGTTCTCCTCAAGTCCTTCCAGCGGACACATAGCCGCTCACGCTCCTTCCTGATCTTCCTGGGCGGCTTGGTGGTCACTGACTTCATGGGTCTTCTGGTCACAGGCTCCATTGTGATCTCCTTCCATGTTACGCACTTTAATTGGCGTCAATTAGATCCGAACTGCCACTTCTGCAACTTCATGGGCATGTCCATGGTCTTCTATGGACTGTGCCCACTGCTGCTTGGTGCCGCCATGGCCATAGAGCGCTTCATTGGCATCAACTGTCCATTTGCACGTTCAGCCAGCATGCCCAAGACCCGCACTCTCTCCATGGTGCTGTTGGTTTGGCTGGTCGCTGGCTGCATTGCTCTGCTGCCCCTAACAGGCATTGGGAGCTACCACATGCAGATGCCCGGCTCCTGGTGTTTTTTTAACATCAGCTCTGAGGGGAACGATCTGGGCTTCTCCCTGCTCTTCTCCCTGGTCGGGTTGATATGTATCGCTGTGTCATTTCTGCTGAACACGGTGAGCGTCGTGACCCTGATCAAGGTGTGCTGCGGACAGGACAGTACCCAGCGCCGCCGAGATAACGAAGTGGAGATGATGGTTCAGCTCATCCTCATCAATGTCATCGCTTCTATCTGCTGGTGCCCTCTCCTGGTGAGTTTTACCATTTTAGATAAATAAGCCCAATATGTGTGTGTGTGTGTGTGTGTGTGTGTGTGTGTGTGTGCATGTTTAGGTCTGGTTTTGTGGAAAATTCTAAAGCTACAATGAAAAGCAAACTAAGATAACCATTGCAGTAAGTCACAGCAGGATTCCAAGTGGCAACCTCCAGGGATGAAAAATGAAACCGATGTGGAGATGCCAAAAAATGCACTTCCTGGAATGGCCACTTGAGACTTGTTCCAAAAGCGAGTCAATCCCCGTAGACCCCCATATTAAAATGGCCAACTTGTCACTGAGCTTCACATTGTCTCTTCAGAAACCTACGCAAAAAAATCACAGAGACTATGTTCATGTTCTGCACAGTTTTTGGTTGTAGTTCACATGAAGCTTAGTTCATCTTGACTTTGAAACACTGAAGCAGAACATTTGCCTCCTCCTTTGAGCAGTGAGAGGAATTGATGTGCTTATGAAGCCATGGTCTCAGTGAAATCAAAGGATTGATTTCAAGCTAAATCAAGTAAATAAGGATATTACAGGTCTGCACTGATTAATCTAGTAAATGTCCTCAAAATAAAGCTATACAGCCTAAATATGAATATAGATACCCAAAATATTAATGTAGTTGGCCTACATATACATTGCCTGAATATGAATATGAATATAGATATTTATGCAGATAAATATAGTAAATGACCCTTTTCTAGAGAATGCTTAGACATACTACAAAACATACATAAAATATTCATTTTCTGTGGTATTGCTACAAATTTTTGTTGAACTTGGACTAAGGTAAGGCTTCCCCTAAACCATGTGACACAGCTGCAATGGGCCAGTACTCCACAGGAAGGTCTCTGGCCCTGTTTCAACCTTTGTGATTGAGTGTGGGCCTCTGTAATGATAGTCTGTGGTCTGTGACAGTGTGCAATGTGTGGTGACAAGACCCATAGGCGAATGCGCCTTCTTTGGCTGCAGGCAGGAAATATCTGTTCAGATGATCTTAATGTTTTCCTGCTTGCAAGGTTGTTGATGGGAAGTTAAAAATACTTTCAGTCATGATGATGTCCACCAAATTGTGGATTCCTTAGGTATCTCAAAGCACCCAATCCCAGATCCTGACTACCAGCTCTTGTTATCTGCACTGCCCATCAGCTGTTTGAACCATAATGAGGCATCACAAGGTCTAAGCTCCTTTTCTACCTTCCCCTCAACATGCATGATTTCTCCTTAGCAATGCAGCTTCTGATCTTACCCTTGATCAGAGAGCCCCTTAATGCCTTAGTTGAGATGTTACACCTCGGCTTTAGGGTGGGAGAAACCATTGCCTTTAAAGGAAATCTGTTCTGTGGCTTCATCTATTGCTTCAGTCTAATGGATATGGGCCCATGGGGAAAACAATACTGAACAATACTTTTTAATTTTCTTGTTTTTGTTATTATAAAATGAGACAATTCTGATGAAAAGTGGGTGTTGCTTTCAGCCCAGCATGCAGAGAACGGAATGGGAATGTCTAGGCCACCTGATTGGAGCACATACACTCAGTGGTCACTTTATCAGGAACACCTGTACGATCCAGTGCAATTCAAGACAACAGCTCTGCCATTCTATCTTTACAACACTTAAAATGCTCAGTTTTTCTTGACTTTTTTAGGAATTCAATTATATGTTTAGTATTGAGGTTGTAGTTTGCAGTGTTGAACTGGACTACACTATATTGAAAGGCGTTTCTAATTTTTTGTCCTGCCTATTTGCATAAATGACAGGGGGCAGAATATTAGAAACAACTGTCAATATAATGCAGTCCAGTACACTACCACCATTTACAATGACCTCAGTGCTTGACTTTGTAGCAGAACAGATGTATTGGATTAGATTGTACAGGTGTACCTAATAAGTGCCCACTGTGTGCATCATTCTGAACTCCTGTCTAACCTCAGTTGTGTGACGCCCTGCACAGATATATATTCTGATGAGCGTGGTGACTGCTGATCCTGTAAGAGATGAAACTGTTTTGTACTACATACGAATGGCCACCTGCAATCAGATATTTGACCCTTGGATATACATCATGTTTCAAGTGTCCCGACTCAGGAGAGTAAAAAGTAAGACAAAAACATCTAAAGGTACAATGACACAGCTTTCCCATTGTTACTGCTCACCCCCATCATCACTTTGGGCTATGGATTGGACCCCTACTTACACATGCCCTAAACATCTGCCAGTGACACTCATGGATGGACTCACTTGTACATCACAGTTTACTCCATGCCTCACAGCTTCCATTCCCTTACACATAGCATCTAAGTATCAATGGCAGCATGCTTTATAGTGTAGCCAGCCTGGCTTTTGCTGCTGCTATGTGCACTTGATTCCACTCCTTGCCAGTTACTGAGCATTTCACTTAAATAGTTTCAGCCCTTTGTCATGTTTGTTTGTTGCCTTTGTGCATGCTTGCACTCCCTGAAATAACACAAGATGGTTTCTATTAGCCATACCCTGATAGCTTAATGATCTGCAGATTGTAGCTTTATTTAGCTCAAACCTTTCTTTGAAGCAGAGCTGCAGAAATCCTTACTGATAAGAGGGAATCATTGAGAAAGTTGTTGAGGCTCAGTAATCGTAATGCTTGTGAAAAAATAAATCTAGCTACAGGAGCTTGAATTAGCTTTGGTACTACCAAGACCATGAATGATCCCTTCTCTGAGAGTGGAAGTTAGTCACTAAGCTAACATGCATCCTGGAAAACTGGCTGTTTTTTCACCTCTGCCTCTGAGAAAAGTTTGCCTAACTAAAACTGTGGTTTGCACTTGAACATCTCAACATTGGCATGCAACAGTTTTTACTATGAAGTGGATTTAGGTAACTGTCTTCCCCACACTGCTTGGATGTAAGCTGCACCGGAGCTTTTTTATTATTATTATTATTATCCTTACACCATCTGAATTTGAAACAGAGAAAACAATAAGACAATTTGTCATTCCTAAAGGAGCTTGTTAGCATGTTTTGCCCCCACAAGAGACTGCTGGGCTAATGCTAATGAGGCTATGCCTTACATAAAATGCTGCAGCTTAACTAAAGCAGTGGGGATAATTGGGTTACAGCAGCCACTGCCTCAGGAGGACAATGGTAAAATTAGCCTAGCCGTTCCCTCATGGACACATGTGTGTCCATGTCCAATATTAACCAATTTCATCTCTTCCCTCTCCTCTCCTCCCTTATTTCTACTCCTACCCCCTCCCCCCACTTTTTTCAACTATAATTTGTTGTCTGATATAATTTGCTTCTTTTCTCCCCTGCAATTGTTTGACTTTGACTCATCTCATCCCTCTCACACTCCTTTGTCCATCATTTATTTCCTGTCCTTGCTTCTTCTTTCCTTTATCTCTGTCCTGATCTCGCATTCCTTCTCTCCACCACCAGGTCTTCATTGCACAAACTGTGCTGTCTGGAGGTCCTCTCCAGGTCAAATACCTCCTCCTATGGCTACGCTTCGCCACCTGGAACCAGATCTTGGATCCGTGGGTATACATCCTGTTTCGCAGGTCAGTTCTTAGGAGAATCTACCCCCGCCTCCCGTGGTCTCGGGGCTCCATCATGACATTGTACCCATCATTCAGCGACACCATTCGCAGGTTCACACGCTCCTCACTTGGGAGCACCATGGGCTCAGATGAAACAGCAGAGATGGAGAAATCAAATGTAGCAGCTACATCTTCACTGAAACCACCACCTCCATCTCCGTGATTGGTTGGATTTGAGCTGCTGTTGCAGCAGACTGTGTTTGAATGCGTGTTTTCAAGCTTTGATGAGTTTTCATGTTAACTGTGGCCAGTATAGCAAGATTGCACCAATAATCTGAAATGTTAAGCAATATTAGCAATGACACTTTAGAGTAGAAAGGGAGAGCTTGGGCTCATCGAAAACTTACAACCTGTGATCTGTTCATTCTGCTCTGTCAGGTGATTTTTTGATATTTGAGGTTTAAACATTTTGTTACAGTGCATCAGGGCGCTCTCTACTCATTCATGCAATTGTTTTAGTGGAAATACTTAATTCTAGTAGGACGTTATGTCTTACACACTTTGCTCAGATGCTCTTGAGTGTCACAAGAGACCCAGTACTGACCATTAATTGTTCTTTTTCTGATGGTACTTGTATACCTTAAAATTGAAAATCCTATCACAAAATTGAAATATTGCTTAGACTGTATTTATACAATACATTACACTGCATGTATTTCCTATGTGCTAAATGTTTTGATGACGCATGCAAATCAAAACAAACGTTCCAGACCTTGAAATGACCACTTGACTTTTTCTGATCCCTCAGTGGGATCCTCTGGTTCACTCCCCAAGTTGTCATTAGTTGACATATCCTTTTTTGCCATGAACAAAAAGGTAAATAAGATAAATAATGATGAATTATTGTGATTATTGTGAATTAAATTGTAAATATGACACAGATCTTGATAATTAGTTTATGTTGTCAATAGTAAAACATTTTTTTCCCACTGTCAACTTCAGAAATGTGACCGAAATTATAACAGTATTTATTTGAGATGTATTAAGTGTATTATGCTGCACAAGATGTCATATTTACATAGTAGTTCCCAAACTGCTATATAAAAACTATGTCTGACATTAGCTATTGAGTATCACTGATACAAAAAGCTGAGAACGTTTAATTGTTGCTATATGAAGATTTATGTTGCCTACTATCTGTGACAAACATATTATCATATTATCACACGTATATATTACGTAATAAGCCATTTCACCACTTTATGCACTGTATCATTGGAGTGGTTTGGCTTAATTTCAAGCTTTCTCATCTTAAACTGTCAGATCACTCAAATATGAAAGCAAATATTTTCTCATTTACAACTGTTGGCATCTAGCTATGAAGATAATTTTGATTTCAACTGCCCAATTATGATGTGTTTAAGTGAGGAAAGATTGTTAAGTAAGTGCATAAGGTTAGGTGCAAGTGTGATGAAGGGTAAGTGGGGGGAAATATGTATCATGTCATTTGAGTGAATGGACTGTTTAAAAACATCCTTAAGTGTGTTGCTTGTATTTGAATCAAGCAAAAGACTGGGGAAACCAAACAGTGTTAAAGTCTAATATTTCCATCTGGAGGAAGCACAGTTTTCTTATCTAAATGTGTATATGCCTGTGCCTACCTCAGTTTTACATTTGGAGAGTATTATGCAAATATTTCTTACACTCAGAGGTGCTGAGGAGGTAGGAAAATTCAAAATAATTCATGTTTTTCAGGGCAACGTTGGAATAAGAAGCAGAGACAGAATCTTAATATGGGTTCTTAATATCAGATCCTCCTCTCTTTCACGGGCCACAGTCCAGTGCCAGTAAAAGTGTTGTTGTTTCTGTACAGATCACCTAGGCCTCACAGAGATGTTTAACTAAAACTTCAACTTGCTGTAAACTGAAATGGTGTTTATATTAACAATGAACAGCAAGTGGGGGATGATTTAGTTGTTGGATAATTCAAATTCAGGCTGATGATTTGGACAGTGTAATGACGCTGTAGCTGAATTGTAATATTTTAATTCTAATACATACTGTAATGAAACTGAAACAGGCATTTCTTGCTCTGCTTGATTACTCAGTCACTCAGCTGATCTTGCACATGATTTGTTTTCATTGTGTTATTGCTTATATCAATCAGACTGTCACTCAATTACCAAAGAAACCACTGAACCAATCACTGATAATGGTTGCGATGTGTCTCACTTTAACATCCTTTGCAGTGTCATTGCAGTGAAAATGAAGTGCAAATGTTGAACGTGCTTGGCAGAAATGGCATGTGATTATACAGAAAAATAAAGGATTTGTAAAATAAATGGGCTTTTCTGTTAAACATACACAGGTTTGACCACTATGATTTCAGCCTTTTTACTTACAATTTCAACATGTGAACTTTGCCATACATTTTCAGGTCTTCATAACCAGGTGCAATGGTATACAAACTGTTAAAACAAAGCATACCTATCAGACAAAAGCTGATGTAGCTGAAACAGTATATCCAGAGTGAGTGAAGTCGAGTCAAACTACATTTTGAAATTTGGCAGGTCGGCTTACATGTGTAAAAATACATTGTTTGGTGAGCCAAAAAACATACAAGTGACAAACTCCAACATGTAGTTTGACACTTCCTTCTTTTTCCACTAATTACTCTCCTATTACATTCTCTGTGAAACAAACCAGAAAAGTTTCCTGTGAACTCAAAAGTTGGAAGCAAGTGAGATATGTTATTTTAATAGTGCATGGCCATGAAGACCTTCATTTTTTCAGGAAAAATCTAGGAAATGGTTTACATGAGCACGGAGACTAGATTTTTTATTTTTTACTGTGGGAAGTATGGGCTTGGTATCTGTTTGACAGTAATGATCATGTGGGAAAATGTGTGGGGTTGTAGGAGGTACTTGTCCATAGTCAGTGTATTACCTACAGTGGATGGTGGTCAGCAACCCCCAGTTTGGAGAGTAGTACTGGCATGGAAGGCAAGCAATGTACTGCTGTAGACAGGGTCAGCAACAAAATAAAATCAAGATCAGTTAAAGTGTGCCCCGTCAGACAGCCCTTTCCTTTGGCACTACATTTTCTCAAACGTAGAACTCCTATATTCCTTTACAGCTACCTCACACTGTATTACAGTGCCAAAGGAAAGGGCTCTCTGACAGCAAGGTAACGCAGATACCTAAACTGATATTGATTATTTTAGGTGGACCTTCTTTTAGGTAGCTAAAATGTGTTTTGTTGCTGACACTGTCCACAGCAGTTGATTGCTTAGCTTATTGTGTTTGCCTCTCCAAACTGGGGGCGTGCTGAGCGCTGTCGGTAATGCACTGACTATGATTAAGTAGTTCAAAAAATTTTAAGTTCAGATCAGTCACTACTTAGAGGACTGAGAATATTTAAAATGTACTTTCTGTGTTGAGGTTTTATTTGTACTGGGGCCATTTGGGCATTTCAAAATAGGTTAACCAATCTTATATGAATATATAGTATTTTATAACTAATCTTGCATGTAAATCTTTATCTTGTGTGGGCTATTGGTAATGGAGAAGTAGGCTAATACATACTGACTTTGTGACCTCAAAATGTCTCCTTGTCGCCCTCCTGTTTTTCCCCAGTGGGTCTTCATCAGAGGAAAATGTTTACTCTAGCTTATCTAACTTCCTTGATTGGCCACATGATTGTCCACTGTTTTGCAGTTATGTTTCCTGACACGTTGTTTACATATCTGCACCCTAATGCTCTACATCAATGTGGAGAACCCCCCCCCCCCAGACATTTTGTAAATTTACTGTCACCGTTTTCCAGAGGTGGGAGTAAGTCTCAAGCAAGTCCAAGTTACGGTCATGAGAATCATACCGTTCAAGTCGAGACCCTGTAAAGTCCCTGTCAGGTCAGGCAAGTCAAGCTGTACGAAATTCTGATGATCTGCACCAGTTTCCACATTTATAGCAGTTAGGATACATTGGTCATGAAAAGTTGAGTTCACCTTATACTGTAAATCTTGCTGATATTTGACATTTTGTGGCAATCAGGAACAAGCTTCCTGAATGAACAACAGGAGAGGGATCAGAGATTCATCATGGTGGCTTACTACTGCTAGTTACTTCTATAAACAAACAAAACAACCAGTATTACTCAGACCAAATCACAGATATATGTCAACAAATCCACAGAATGCAGGTTTGGAGGAAAAGTGGTTTATATCGCCAGCTTGGAAAACTTCATTAACCACTTCTACCTGCAGTCAGCAACATGTCAGCTCATCAGACTCCACTCTGAAATTATGCTGTGGCCATTTCAGATCATTTCTACTACACAAGTCACCATGATGCATAAGCATACACTAGGTCTAGTACTGTCATCAGCAACATAGTCCTTGAATCTATATTTTACTAGCCCCCTCCCCTCCACGATAGCTGCCTCTTGTGTTGGCCTCACGTTGGTCTGCCATTTCCTAGTAACCAGGTTTGCACGCATGGCGTTAGAAATCACCCGGTCTGTTTCCAAAACAAAATGAAGCTTCAATATCTTGAAAAACGGGAATATTTCATAAAGAGTCAACTTAGTTCTTAAGTCTCAAGTCATGAATACCAAGTCAAAGTCAATTTGAGTCTTTTATCAGTTCTGCTCAAGGAAGTCTCAAGTCCTCAAATTAGCGATTCGAGTCTGACTTGAGTCAAGTCATGTCCCTGGAGTCCCCCACCTCTACTGGTTTCAATCGCCACAATAAATGTTGGCATCGTACCTTTCTGCAAACTAAGGACAAATTGACACTGCACATTAATTTACGTTCTTTACATTCAAACTTTACTTCTCTTTACGTTTCAGTTTTCAAAAGATCTGCTTAGGTTTCAGCACGAAAACCACTGGGTGGGAAAGATCATGTGTTGGCTTAAAATACCAGGTGTAGTCACCACAAACATGGCTCAAACAGTAGGTCTGCCACTTAGCATTCAGTCTCGCCTCGCTGTCACGCCACCACCATTGTGTCCTTCTCCTGATGAGAAAAACTCAGCTCATATACATGTACTGCTAACTGGAACCACATCGCTTTGATAATTATTATTGAAACATTGATATGATGGATATGAAACAAATCTTTGGTTTGAAGAAACGTACAACGCCAACATTTTATTGTGACAGTTGGGCTGTGTTTTCCAGGATCATCAGCTTAATGCCTACACCATAAAGATTAATATTAATCTTTGACATCAATATAAATTAATTTAAAAGCTACGCTGCAGTTTTCTGTGTTTATTGTAAAGATTTAACATAAAGAGTGATGATCGACTAATGAGCAAATTATTGTCATTTGACTGTTCAAAGGGAAATGGTTGTTGTGGTTTTAAAGGGAGTGATTAAACATAGAAGGACAGGGAAAGCAACATTCTTACTGCCTTAAATGTCTAAATTCTACCGTTCTTGACGTCTCCAATAGCTCCCCATACATCAAACAAAAACACATCAGGGAAAGCAAAATCTCCCAGAACTGAGTCCAAGGCTTCTGCAAAGTCGTCAGGGTTCTTCTTGTCTTTGCCCGCTTCCACGATGGTGGTCGCTGCAGAGCAGAAGGGATGGGACAGATATGAATCAATCCACTGTTAACTGTTGATAGCTACCACCAAATCCTGGTAAGTTTTCTGTCCCAACAAACTATGGACAGAGAACTTGACCATAATAAAATCAAATGTTTTCCATCTTCCTTCTATGATGCTTAAAAATGAGAGGACACATTCCAAGGAAACAAAAGGGAAAGTAGACATCATTGACCTAATATAAATGAGGTCTAAACAGTCAAATGACCTTTTGGAAGTCAGACCATTGGCTTTGGGTGTGGGAAAGTACAAACTCATATTACTGACTACAGTAAGTATGCATCCCACACAAAATCCTGATTCTTCCAAGGTCACTTTGTCATAGAGAATTTTTTTTTAAAAATTCAGTTCTGGTGATATTGAGTAGGGATGGATGCCAACAAATGATGCTGCCAATTGCTTTATACTGTAGTTGCGCTTAGACTATGACTTCTATTTATGTTCTTCCTCAGCAGGTGAAAGGCTGATGTCATTTCAGTGGCAAATTAGCAAATCTGAGGTTGCAAATGAAAGTACTGCAGAAAGCTGATCAACTGGCCTTGGGCATTGAATTTTTTATTTATTTGTCTATTTTCTATCAACCTGCTATTACCATTGCTTCTGCCACCACATATCACTGAACGCTAAAACCTCTTATTCTCTAAAAGTTTTCTCAAAGCCAAGTTAAGGGTCAAAAATGTTGAGATAGTTACTCAGACTTAGAGTTACTACTCAAAAAAACATAAACACACTCCCAGCAGCTCCCTGGAGGCACATTATACTATCATCAATGATTTGTGGTGAGTATGAAATCTGAGGAGCATTTTTTTTTTCCATCCAAGGGTTGAAGTGGGCTGCTCTGTCTCAGAGCAGTGAAGCACAGTAAACACCTCTAAATCCTGGGTTTGGGTGTGAGCATCCATTCAGCAGTGGCTTACGTCCAAACGTGGACTCAAAGGTGATGTTTTGTTTTTTAAGGACACAAGTATTATGTGGGTGGTCTCACCCAGCTCCAGATCTCTGATGCCCATGTAGCTCTCCAGCAGGTCGTCCACTTTCTTGGTGGCCTGTTCTTCAAACTCATTCTGCTGGCAGAGCACATAGGAAAATAGACAGGTGTTGGTGGAAATGAAGGGTGTTCATGCTCCAAATATGGTGATATAAACTCCACAAGAGCCTATCTTCTCATGCCGAGGACTATTGTTTATCACCATCTTGATGTGCTATAAATATATGATGAAACTGTTAAGCGTTTGCCTGTCAAGTGATCTAAATTCATGGCATCTTGAGAAACAGTGAACTTTTTCAGCCTCCAAACTTTTTCCAAGCAAAGTAATGTGCGTTCATGGTTTAATGTGAAACATCCGCCGCTGAAGTGTAGGAAATTACAGTCACTTTGTTTACAGACAGAACGAAGCTGAGAGGCATTGTTCAATAAGGAATAACGGAAAATTGTGTGACCGCGTGTGCTTGTTAGTTTATGTGTGAGCTGGGGTTGTTCAGTTCAGTTCAGGTCAAGTAGTGTCCCACATGGATTTCAATGCTTTGAGCATCTCCGCAAATCAAAAAACCTCAAAGACAAGATGAAAATGATGAAATCGGCTGTAATAGAAGACATTTCCAGTTGTCTAAAACAGTTCTGCGTGTGTTTTTGGCTTTCTGCACATTAATGTGTATACATGTCACTATCTGTGCACATCAGGAAGTTAAGCAGTCATTGTCCTGCAGAGCGTGTGAAACTCACCACTTCCTGAACTGTAGCAGCACCCTTGGAGCGAAGACGGAGTGTCTCCCTCCCGTTCACCATCTTACCCTCATTGGATTTTGGCGCTCTGGTCCTCATTCCAATCATATCTGATCACACACACACACACACACACACACACACACACAAACAGAATAATTACCATTAATCTAATTAAAGACACACTCTTCATTCTTCAGTTTGTGTAGGTGTCACTCCTTCCTGTGTCTGTTCAACCACTGGGACTCTGGCTGCTAACTATCATGTGCTTCTTCCTGGAAAAGACACATTTAGCAGAAGCATTCCCTCGTTCTGATGTGCACTTCTTGTCTCTCAAATGCTGCTGCTAGTTTTAAGACATGAAATATGGCTTTAATAAGTAATGCTTGATGTGTGGAATTTCAATGTGCAGTCAGTTGTGATGTTGTTTCCCATCTACTGAAAGATCAGTGTTGGGGCCCATCATGTCTATATGTTATTATTAGCCAGTGAAGGAGACGTGCTGTAGTAGAGTTAATGAGACTCATGGATTTCCAATCCATCTGTTGTCCATTAACCGATAAGACAGACTTTGTTTGTGTCAGCAATA
This sequence comes from Chaetodon auriga, assembly GCF_051107435.1. Taxonomy (NCBI): domain Eukaryota; kingdom Metazoa; phylum Chordata; class Actinopteri; order Chaetodontiformes; family Chaetodontidae; genus Chaetodon; species Chaetodon auriga. Next base: position 14,638,538 of record NC_135076.1, read on the forward strand.
AAGTTGTTGGCTGTGGATCAGCTGCTGAGATCTATGGGAATATATTTCCACATTATCATTTCCTTTGTAGCCACAGTGGCTCTAGGGATGGCAATGCCAGTCTGTTAGTCATTCGCTTCTCTACTTTAGTCAAGACTAAAATATCTGAGAGAAACCCTACTGACTTAGTAACCTCTGACTTTTCACGTAGCACTCCCAGCTGACTAAATATCTAAACATCCATTAAATGAATTGGACCACAGATAATGTATTCTACTGACTTTGATGATTCCATAGCTTTTCATGAAGTTGAAATGTCTCAACATCTATTGGATGGTTGTCATGAAATTTGGTACAGACACTCAGTTCCAACTCAGGATTCATTTTCCCTAGTTGTACTTTGTGTCTAGTGATAATTAGCTAATGTTAAACCCTAACACTATGCTGATGTTATTAGCATGCTGACAGCACCACTAGCGTAGCTGTAGCTCATAATCTTGTTCTGACATGTTTTTCAAATAGTTATTTTGAACACACACATGCCCTCAGGCCTATGTGAAAATGCACATCTGTATTCAGTATTATAGGGGACTGATTCCAAAGGGGAAATAAACCCTGTCCCGAGGGAGGTCAGAGATCAACATCAGCTATGTCACACTTACAGATGCTGATACTCTGGAAGCATCTACTGTTTGTCTCTGTAATTTACGTCACGTGATCTTAGGAACCTTTTTGTAACTGCGTCATCTTAATCTCATAGGGTAGTGACCTAAAGCTTAAACATACTGATCAATGGAGCGGAAGTTTATATGAGCTGCTTGCACACCTTAGAAATTGGACTTACAGTCGCACAGTCCAGTTGCTGCCACCCCACAGACACCAGCACAGTGAGATCATGTAATGTGGCAAGTGTAAAAGTTTAGTTGTAAATAATCATGCCTTATAATTAATCTGACTGCAAGTGGAACCACGTTTCAATTGCAAATGTGAATTAACGCCTCGTGCTCTCTTTGGCTAATACTGCTGACATTTAGGGCCATAATGAAGTCCCAGCTCTGTTTCATTCAGGATGTTAATTAGTGCAATAAATCTTTTCACTCATGAAATCTAATCAATCCTATTCAGGTTTGGCAGCCAGCCATCATGTGTGTGTTTCAATTATTAAGAGATTTCATTTACACCCACAAATACAGCGATAGGCAGGTTTATAAAGTGAAATGAGGGGATATGTTTCTGCTCTGATCATCACTTATACCAGACATTAAACTGCTACACTTTTTTAACTGTTGACGAAGCTATTGCATTTACCCTGCCAGATCATTACATACATGCAATTAATGTTATTTTAAGGACCTTTAAGTCAAAGTCTTCACCAAACGCAATACGATTTTTTAGCCAGGCTACATTTCTGTTGAGCCTGACAACAACAAGCGCTTGTGTTTTGCATGTTTTGTCTACTATTTTGCTGTTTCTCAATAACATCAGAAGGTATGGAAACAATATACCAAGATGATACTGATTGCTAACAGGAAGTCAGCCCGTTGACCATGGATTTAGCTTCCTGTCTGATAAGTGAGCTTGTGGACAGCTGGGCTCCAGCTCAGTCTGCTATATCCACTTAGCAAAGAGGACTTCCTTCTTTCCTCGCCCTGTTCTAAACCGAACGCAATAAATAACCCACTTATTGTCCATTTGACAGGTAAAACATTTCGTGGAAGGGAAAAAGGGAGGAGGACCTCATGGTGAAAGAGGCTGCTCTGAAAAAAAGGTCACAGTTTGAAAGTACACAAAAATTTGCTCTATTTTTTCTGTATCTGATATCAGGTGATGTCACCTAATATGCAAACGAAAGTGTCTTTCAGGTTCTCTAGCAGCAACAGGGAAAACACATGTCCTGAGGCCTATGTGAAAATGCACATCTGTATTCAGTATTACAGGGGACTGATTCCAAAGGGGAAATAAACCCTGTCCTGAGGGAGGTCAGAGATCAACATCAGATATGTCACACTTACAGATGCTGATACTCTGGAAGCATCTACTGTTTGTCTCTTTGTAAGTTACTTTACGTGATCTTAGGAACCTTTTTGTGATTGGGTCATCTTAATCTCATAGCATAGTGACCTAAATCTTACAAATACTGATCAATGGAGCGGAAGTTTATATGAGCCACTTGCACACCTTATAAATTGGACTTGGACTTGAATTGCTAGTTTCCATCACACTGGCCTCAACATAGTTCACACAGTTACATTGTGGGGTCTCGCTTCCCATCTGTGCACAAAGACTTGGCCCACATAAGGTTGATGGCTTATTTTTTGGACTTGGTTCTGGGGTTAAAAGGTAAACGTTAGGAATGCAGATGTTATTGAGTAAGTAAGCCTCCAAGGAAGGATTGTGAGTCCATACAATGCTCTCATAAGTACAGTAGTAGTATAAGTGTGTGCATCTGTGTGTCTGTGTGTGTGTGTGTGTGTGTGTGTGTGTGTGTGTGTGTGTGTGTGCGCACTTCCAGGTTGCTTCTGTATTCTCCTGAAAGCTTTCCTTCATTTTTGCCATGCGTGTCTTTCGCCTGGAGTTGAATTAGAAGCTAAAACAAAGCTTAGCGTATTGAAATGCAGTGCAGTGCAGTATCCGCTTTCTGAGAGCCTTGGTTTCTCCTGTGGTCGGGATGTGATGAAACATCCCTCAAAGCCCTTTTAATTTTGTTTGTACACAGCTGAAAATGAAAACTTATTTCAGTAACTGAATTAAAGAGTTGATTTCCAATGCACTGCATATTGATTTTTGACTAAAACTATGACCAGAGTGCTTCAGTTTCTCTGTAATATCACAGACTCTGAATTTACTTACAACCAAAAAAGATTAATTTTTGTCTCAGTGCTTCGGTCACACTTTTTCACACTGTGAATATCTTGTTTCATAGTTTGTTTTATTTTATTATTGAAATCAAATCCTAGCTGAGCCATGCTCGTCCCCGCAGTGCCGCTTTAGTGCATCTATTGCCACACAATATCATTCAGGCTGAGGATTAACAATCTGCTATAATGCTGGTCAATTAATTGTAACTTCTCCGGGCTCATTTGCTGAAACTCACTAAACTGTTCCTGTCTCTTTACCCTGTTTGGCTGGTGAGATATGGACAAGTTCTATGCTGAAATCCATGAATCACTGGGGGCAAATGTACAGACCTCCTGATTAGTAGGAAGCAGCTGCTGGTACTACACCTTGCATGCACTGCCCTGTCATAAAAAATACACCCTGGGGGGAACATTCTGGTGCTAATGATATTAAATGTCAGCGTTATGAATCACAGCCAAGTCTGCTTCCTATGTGTGCTGAGTTGTGATAGGAGAAATGCTCCATATTCCACTGTTTTCACTTCCTGGTTCTTTGTACCCAGAGCCCTGCTGGTTTTCATTCCATTTTTAATTAAGGAATGGATTTATACCGCAGAATGCGAGTGATTACAAGCTACAGGATTCAGGAGGAATGGTTCCTGACATTTTTAGTCTAGATGCGTGCAAAGACTACTGAGTATTAGTGGTATCAGTGCACAGAGGCTTACTCCAGACATGTACCTGCCTACCAAAAGCAGAAATATACAAGATGAACCCCAGCTGTAAATAATGTAATGTTCACTTTCAACCATCGTTTTTGGTATGCTTAGAATTCACAGTTGTCATCTGCTCTGCACATGACAGCAGAGCCCAGTCTTTGAGAAACATTTTCCACTCACCAAAAGCCTTCTTTGGCCCCACCAGGCGAAGAGTGAAGGGTATGCCTCTCGGTTGCTCTTTTAGCATCTTAGCCACCTCGTAGTGTCGACACCCTACAATGCTCTGGTCATTGATGGCCTCGATGTGGTCACCAACACATACTGTCTTCAGCCGGTCTATGGTGCTGCCTTCTTTTATCCTCTGGAAGAAGCGGTTTGAAGCAGCAAAGTAAGAGTTTAACAAATGAATTAAAGCATTAAAGTTGCACGTGCCAATAAATGATGAACAATCTAGCCTCTGTTTTGCTCTGCCACTCGTTCACCTTGATGAAAGCATATCCAGCTCCGTTGTCTGTGATGGTGAGGCCCAGCGCGTCCTCAGTCTTTGTCACCTCCACCTCTTTGGTCTCCCCTCTGACGTGAGCGAAGATGAAGTCTTCCAGTCCGATCTGCCCCCCCAGTAGCTTCTGCATGTCCACTTTATGAGAGTTGAGGGTGCAGAACAGGATCTAAGGGAGGAAATGGGCCAAGAATTAATACATAAGATATTATTTATTATTAGGATATTGGACTGTTAATGATATGACGTCCAAATTCTGTAGTAAACAAGTTTAAGACTCCATTAGCATTTCTTTATAGTCCAAACAGTGACCACTGAAACTATTTAGAAAGATATTAATAACTTGCATTTTATTTACACTATATCTTGAAATTGAAATGCAAGTGTTTTTGTTGTTGCCAAAAGCCAAAACAAGCATACTCCATTGTCACAAAAAAGATTTTATACTGTAAGTAGCAGTTAAAATTTTGAATAAAGGATATAATAATGCATAATGTGCAATTTAAAGGGCTCACAGAGATGAAACATGGCCTAACAGTTACCATCAACACCACAAATCTTCCTTTCATGTTAAAAGTTTGATTATAAATATCATTTGCCACCTATTTACAATACATGTGATCGTAGTTTCTGAGTTAATCCCGTTTCATTCGCTGGTGTTTCGTTCCCAAAGCGAATGGAGCCCATCAGTTTCTTTAGCTGTGCTGTACAGAGATCAGACAGCAGAGGGCAGTAGAGGTGAGCAATTTGATTTTGCTGTTGTGGCATTTTGTTCTGAACCACGAATGTGACAACTCACTGCCTTTCTATGTTTAAAAATGGATGTTTAAGCAAGCACTAAAGCTGTTTGATCAGACATTTCTCTGTTTGTTTTAGGAGTCAAATACTTTTATCATGGCTCTTTTCAAAGGTTACTGGTTGAGTTAAGTGTCTCATAAAATAATAGTAATATACACTTAAGAGGAAGACCTTTTCTCTGAAACAGTCTGACATCTGACTAAATTTCAGAATCATATCATCCATTATCAGCTATGTATTAGAACAAATGTGTCTCAAAGAGCAGCGTTTGCTCATTTGATGCTGCCACATTGAAAGTGTGGCTGTGATAACATCTCTGAACACTCCAGGCTATCCTTCTTCATAGTTCATTTATAGTTTAGAACTGTCTTTGTTTTTAAAATAACATTTATTTTCTTTCTTTCTTTCTTTCTTTCTTTTTCTTTTTTTTAAAATCTCTCTCAGCCTTAAATTTGGTCTTCAAGTTCCAGCATGACTTAATAGCCCATATCGGAAATTCAAGATAAGCTGTTCACTCAGGTTATCTCACTTGAATTGCTTCCCTCTTTTAGTTATTGCTTGCCGTAACTCTCTTGGCAGGTGGAACCGTGTGACTGCAGTTCAAGGTCTTCCTTGGTATCTGGCTGTACTGTAACTTTATGCTGCTGCTGTTCAGACCACAGGAGGTCAAGGAAACTGCTGTACTGCTGTACTTATCACCAACTAATTGTCTGACATTTCCCATAAGAAGCCTTGTTTTTGGAAGTCTGGCTGCAGTTCAAGGTCTTGTAGATGTACAGGTGGTTAAAAAAAACCCACCACCACCAAAAAAAAAAAACATTAATTAAATTTTATCTGATTTTGGAACAAAACTATTCAATTATTGGGTAATTTAACAGCAGTAATTTAACCCCCCCCCCGGCTCATACAAAGTGTTCCTCCTAAGCTTTGCATTGCTCACTATCTATCTAACTGTTATCTAACCTTCTTGTTCTTTCAGGATTACTGGAGATTATTCCGGCGCACACTGGGCAGAATATACTCAGGACAGCTAAGATATTGCGTGGCTATGGGGAAACAAACACATTCGCAAGAATTTGTAGTTTCCATAGTTTCAATTGGACAAGAATGCCTGAGAGTTGCATACAGGATACTCAAACTCAGCCCAGACCGCGCCAGGACTTTGCTGTGAGGTAACAGCCAGACAACATGCTGTGTGTGGGTAATCTAACAATGTCAGATTACTCATTCTGAGTAAGATTATCAGATAAACGTCTACAGTGAAAATGTAATATTAAAAAATAAATTAAGGAGATCGTTGAGGTGAGTGGAATTTTAATTTCCTGTGTTAATGAACATCAGTGGACAGTTTCTTTCTAAAATAGCCTTTTAAGAATTGGATTTTGTGCATCATAAGGAAACAGGCCAACACATTTCACACGATCATGGCTGGTAGTTGCCTGATAAGATCATCAAGGTGAGCTCCAGTGAAATGTCAGGCTATATCCCATCATCTCCAGTCATTTGTGTTGAACACACACTGACACACAGATAGGAAAAACCTCCGTGGTGGCCTTCACAACGTTACAGATAAGAGTTACATGAGGCCATTGGTGAATATTCATTTCTCTGTTGCAGAGTGTATTTCCATCACATATCAGGGAGTGCTGCAGAACAGCAGCATACATGGCCACCGTCATCCTTATTAAAGCCTTTGTACAGTTTATCACAGAAGTACATTAATGAACTGCGAACTATGAACAGCATTTTTACAAAGTTCAAATTGTGATATCAGTTCTGAATATGCTGAGTAATGCTTTGTGTTTCATTCGTCCCGTTTTAGTTCAGAAAACAAATCTCTGCAGACAAAATGTGCAAAAGCACAAGACAGAAAATCGATGGCCTACACCTGAAGCCTTGCTACACTCTTTCCTCAACTATCATTTTCCACCTACACATTCTCTGATCCCTCTACTGTTGTATCTGCTTCCAGCTGCTGTGGATTAATGTCATCTAAATGCCTGTCTGGTCAGCCATTGATAAGGCTTTCTGTGATATCCTGTGGCAGTCTCCTGGTTGTGTTGAGTGCTGAAAGCAGCATCAGGCTGCGGTGTGGTTTGGCCAGCCCTGACCTACTAAAGGTTTAGTGACTAGACTTCGTCTTAAGGAGTCTGGCTTTGTCAGCATCTGCCTGCTGTGGCCTGATTGCAAACCACCCTTGTGATCCCCTGCATGAAATAACTGTTTAGTCTCATAATGTTGTATAACCATTTTGGAAACATTAACAACCTAAAAAATGTCCTAAAATTTAGTAGTTAGTGTCGATAAAACAATTCAGTCACTTGTTACAGCTATGCTCGTTATCTGAGTATCTGAGTAGATATTTAGGGTAATGGTACCTCTAGGAGTATTTCAACTTCACCATCTTTACACGCAAAGGTGAGTTTACAAGTCATGTGGAGGACTAGACTATGAAAACAGTTGCTCTAAGTTGAAATGAAGTGCTGCTTGACTGAAGCATGAATTAGGCAAAATAGGCTCAGTAATTGTAATTGTTCAAACAGGTTTGAGCTTTAAGGATATTTGGATCATTTTAACTAAGCAGCTATGATCTATTCTTTTCTCATACTTTGTTATTTGAATAGTTTTCAAAGCAAAACTGCCATCATCTGTTTTTATTTTGCTCTGAAGTCACTACCATTACTGTAACCTGTTGTGTTATATGGTTGGTGTTTACTGATAACATTATCTGGTTATTTGTTTCCATTATTGATCCTGGTCAAGGCCCAGACGAGTACAAAGTCTGGCAGACAGAAGTGAGGCCAAATGATCTTCTGTAGTGCATCATGGAAAAAAGCCTAGAATAGAAACCTAACACCTATTTGCAGCTGCCCTGCTGCACAAGAAATGCAAGAAAGGAATCGTGCCTTTTTTAACATCATTTTCCACCAAACTGGCAATGTAACTTCATCTAATCATGTTCACATTCACTGCAGGGTTTGTTTTGTACCTCTGACGGGGAGATGTTGAACACTTCAGCGATCTTGGCGTACAGCTCTTTAACGTTGGTGAATCCATGGATGCGGCCTGTGGGGCTCCCGTGAGCCAGCTGGGTGTGGAAGATGAGCCGAGGTCTCGGGTATTCTGGTGGCCCTGGTGGAGGTGGTGAAGGAGGAGGTAGCGGAGGTGCTGTGGGCTCCACACACCCCTGATTCTGGCTCTGGTTCTGGGCCTTCTGCTCCTCCATGGCCTCAGCCCCTGCTGCCTTGGAGTCCTGTGGGCTCATAGCCTCCCCGTTCTGCATCAGGCCCCAGCTCAGGTCCTCTTCTGGGAGCCCTGGTGGTGCACTGCTCTGGCAAAGAAGAGAAACTCTGTCCGTCCCCCCGCTTAGCCAACCAACCAACCACCCAACCAACCAGCCACCCAGATCTTTGGGGTGAAGATGAATTAGTGATGAGAGTAGCCTGGTAACAGTAGCTGGAAGAGGCCAGCCAGACCCTGCTGGGTAGAAACCCAACACCCTTTGAGTTGGGGATTGTATGTGTTACACCTGAGCCTCTGGCAGCTCACGCACAGAGAACACAAACAAAACACATCAGGTAAAGGTTTCTTCATACACACACACGCTGCTAAGACTCTAATCCCCCATATCAGTCTGGCTGCGCGACATGTTGCACACACATGACCCTGAATGCGTGAACATCCCTATGAAGTGTGAAAAGGCCCCCATATCTGCAAAATGATTTCCACGTAGGGCTGCTCGGAGACGGCCGCAGACAAGAACATCCCAGTGCTACAGGTAAGACGATATCGGAGCCCCCCCTTTTGCTGGCCTCATTGAATGAAACTGGCGGTTGCTGTGGTGAATCCTTGGTGATGCACTGACCTTTTTGACCCCACACACAGCCCAAAGACACAAGGGATGACAGCTAAAGCCAATAAACAGATGTTTAATTCATGTAAGTACTGGGTGACTCTTATACTGCCAATGTTTTTAAATATCAGTTTCCTCCCTCAGTGTATCCAAATGTGTGCACACTTGACAGGAAAACCATTGAAGTAATAACTCTGTTTTGGTGTTGGAAATATAGTATAAAAGATGTGATTGTAAATTAAATTTGAGACACCGTGCTCTGACTATTAAGAAATGTAACATCCCTTTTGTGAAATTATGAATATTATATATACAAATATATATTCTGGTGACAAATAATGAAATCAAGGCTAAAGAACTGGAAAATGTATGATGAGACACACATTTTGTCCATTTCCCGTATCTGAGACAGATACTGAAACAGACAGGAGACCAAGATAGTCTGGTAAGGGGATTTCCACCAGTCAGCCAACAGCTTGAACAGGTGACAAACCAGACAATCACTAAAATGTTTGGTTAACTGTCTGTTTTTCCTCTGAATAGTGGATTAACATCCCAAAAATTCTAACAATGTGCTCAACATATTCCCATTTTGTTCTACCGTGATGATCTGTTGGCCTTAACAGTTTTATTCGTTGCACTTCATTCCATGTGATGCATTACTCAGGCAAATCAAGGAAGTTTTTGTGTCAGGACACAAAAAGCTATCACTCTGTGTGGATGTGAAAATTCCGCAGAAATGTCATTTGAACATGCCAGCTGGGAATGTGTCACCAGCATTGTAGTCCCATTGTAATTCCCTTCAGAGAAAAACACTCTTTCCAGTCAGCTGGTATGTACTGAAACAGGTCCGAGATTTCTGAGGTCTGAGGTTTGAGATGCTCAGATAGCTGACGGATTTAAATACCTGTCCTATTTGCCAGTTTATGCTGCCATAACACAATGCTTTATTGTTTTTAATACGTTGGATCTGTGGATTTCTCTTATTTCTGACACGTAGTACTGATTAATACTACCACATATCGGGCTTTGGATATGCATCCCCTCTTTATGAATAATATTAAGCCAAAAAGTTACACTCCATCTTTGCACAGTAGGGATACGCCTGTGATGTATTCTTGTTACCCTGCTTCATAAGCATTCCTACACACCTGTGCTGTAATGTGCACGGCTGCAGCTGTTTGTGCGTCATAGCCTCATTTTTCCAGGCCAAGGTATTGCTGGCCTTCCAAGGTCACTCCTGCAGTTGATAATAAGGATCTCACTGGCAAAACATTCATTTTGCAACAGATAAAAGGCAGTCATCCAAGCAAAGGACATCTCATTTCCTCTTCTTGCAGACACATACAGTACATGATAAACTCTTTCTACATATCTTTTAAAGCAAACAGATGTCTGACTAAGGCAACATCTGAGATAACACACTGGCTGAACAAGAGAGGACCTTTATTCAGTGTTCTTAATTTCCAAAAGTGGCTGCAGCCCACTTTGGAAAGGACATCCACCCACCGGGATTTTAACGTAAAGGTCTTCATTGTTCACTGGTGCATGAAGGAACAAAAGTTGATTCAGCTCACAGTTGTCTCTAGAAGTGTAAATGCCCTGTTCTGCATATTCTGAAATATTTGAAATCTAATTTGTTTACACGCATACACTAATACTTGTCTAAAGGTACACCCTTCTTATGTCATTCGCAGCTACTGATTCAGCACAGATTAAAGGCAAAAGCTTTGCTTGCACATTTTGTAGATAATGTAACGACGACATCTAATCTTTCGGGATTAATGCACGTAAAGCTGAACCTTTATATGAACAGCTCAGCAACTTTATGTGCAAACACTAATGAAACATGCAAGATTCATAACAGCAACAGTCTGCCAAACTTCCTGACTCTAACGTGATTATGTATGAAAGTAATAAGAGCCAGTAAATAAAAGCTAAGAAAAAAAAAGTGTTTCTACTGTTTGCAAAAGAATATTTTAAGTATGCCCTTCTTATGTGACTCTCAGCTCATTGGCTCTGAACAGATGGTGTGTTTTTTGTTTGTTTTTTTCTCAATGATGTTCAAGTCATTTGCAAATATTGACTAAATCAAGAGGGAGTAATCCAGGTTTCATGACTCAGACTGTTAATATTAGCTACATGTGAGGTCCAAAAGGGCTAAAAGTGTTTACTTTAACAAATAAACATGTTTATTTTACTCCATCTTCTTAGTTGTTTCTTTTTCTGTTTTTGCATTTGGAAATACAGTTTTTGTACAGCAGTGACGGTCTATCGCGCTTAATGTGAATCTCAAGTCAATTTCACGTCTCACCGACACACAGTGCATCTCTACAAGACAGGGCCTCAAGGTCGCAATATTATGCGTGGTTCATATTCCCAAGAGAAATCTGAGAATAATAAAATTACCTCAAAGCAAGTGACACACTGTGAAGCTAGGGCTTTTGTGAGTGATCGTTGCGTAGTTCCCCACGTTGCCCAATTATTAATCCAGCAGTCACACTGATGAATCAACACAGAGAAGCCGGCTATTGCCTACGCTGCATCAGCACCCCCTCATTGCATCACGTAGTTCCTTATGAGGCGTGATTTCCTCCTCTCTATCTGCTTTGTTTCCTGGCAAAGGAGACGGAAGGGAAGACCGGAGGCTGGCTGGTGTAGGCCAGATTGTGTGAGGGTGGTGTGTTTGCTGTGTCATGTGGCAGCACACTGCCTCTTCTGTTCCTGGTGGCGTGGCAGCGTCTGAGCTGCCTGGTCATAAAAGGAGGCTTTAAATACACAGATTCGTGCATTGCTGCAACCTGATAATGACTGTTTCTCCCTCTCTTCTTTTAAGGTGTTCAAGGTCTCTATCAATAGAGTGGTGAAATTCTCTTGAGAGAGCTGTGTTGTGCTCAGAGTGAACCGCGTTTTAATAGTAACTCATTGATTTGTCATGATATGATGTATAAGTGACATCAAGAGAAATTCTGGGAAAATGAATATAATTGACTAACAGAGTCACTCTCCCTAAGAATGTCATCCCTGAAGTGTCACTGTTAAAATGCATAAGCATTTCAAGTACAAACGTAGGAACTGACAGGAGCAGCTTTTTTGCATGATAGCCATGCATTTGTGAGTTTAGCTGTTTGTCATAAAAGGGTGTAAAATGTTCTGAGCCAATATAGTAACTTGTAAAGTTGAATTTCAGCCATAAAAATGAACAAAACATGACGTCTTTCTCCCAGCAATGACATGATCTATGACATGTATCTTTGCGTACACATGGAGGTCAAGGCCCAGGATCAGCAATAGAAGACCCTCACACTACTTGCACAAGGACACTTCAATTTACACTTTTTTGAAACATGTATGGATAGTCACCAGTAAACCACAAAGTCATCCAGTGTGACAACCGTGTGACTTGTGACAATTTACACTTTGGCCTTACTGTCTGCTGATTGTACAATCAGTGTGTGACTGCCATTTGTTGCTGCAGTTGTTGCCTTTTTCTCTGGCGAGGGGGGAGGTACTGGCTTTTCATTAGCTACATGCACAATGCTGGCAGAAAATGAAGTGCTTCATGCTGTGACATTAGAATGAAAGCCACCAACTGAGCAGTTCAGTAGTCTTCTGAGTCACTGGCTTCCACTTCCTTTCATAAGAAGAGGAATGGATGCTCATGGGTTTCCTGGCTCATTATGATTCATGAGACTAAAGTAATTTCAATTTCTAACTTGCTGGATTGTCCCATCTTTTGCAGCCCATCAAGTCATAATACTCAGAACTTGTTCTGAAACTACTCTCTTTACAAGAATATTGTATGTATATGTTAATTGTGGTTTAGAAATAAAAGAAATATTTATGTATCAAAGGTAAATGAGAATGTGTGCTATTTGTTGGTATAAAATTGAAGTTAGGGTACGGAGCAGGTTTACCTTCATGCAATAAAATGTAGTTTTCTGTATGTAGATGTAAAGCAGAATGTAAACAGAACCAGCTACAGCCCCACCCTGCTGCACCAGACCAGTCATTTTCTCTTTAACATAAGTAAAATGTCTGTCATATGAAACACTGCTGTTAAACCACAAGGCGTATTCCCCATGTTGTCGCCACGTGAAATGCTAAATCCCCAAGTTAATTGTTAATTAAAAGTACAAAACGACAATGTAGTAATGCAGGCCTTACTTTTCATAGGTCTCAAGAAAAGGACTGCCCGGATACCATATAAGGTAATGGGCGGTCGGTGCAAGCGCACTACCCAGTTCTGATTGGATACTCGGTCTGACATGACCGTTTTTTCCCAAGTAATGATCGACGCTGATTGGTCGGCTGACTTGGTCCGATTTAGGCTCATTATCTTAATCATCCGTAGATGAAGTGAGGAGGAAAAAAACCAAAAGCCAAACAAGAACGGTGGAGTTTGGCGTGGAGCGTCGTTTCTACACGAACCGACGACCACTGGCTACGGGAAGAATGCTTGAAAACAAGAGGGAGAGATTGAAAACCTTCCTCAGGAAGATCGACGAGAAGGCCATAGTCAGAATCAAGCACTTCATGAAAGAGAGGTGAGCGGAATGAATGGTGCTAGCCGAACCGCTAACTTATCAGCCGGTGAGCAACATCAACAGGGTGGATGCTATCAGTTAGAATGTCTTTGATGACAACACTCTCTCCGATGAGACTGGGTTGTTTTATCCTATCTATATGTGCCATTTAACACCGAACTAGGAGATTAGTATTTAGAAATTGATTTTAACGGAGATGTACCTAAGAACAGTATACAGTCAGTGTGCCGATGCTGCTAGCATGCTAGCCGTCCGCCTGGCTGAAGATGCGTTGGCATTTAAATTAACTTAAGATAACGTTACCGTGCTACAGTAGGCTCAGTGATACTGAAATTAGAGCGTAAAACACAGTCATTGTTGGCCTCCGAATTTAATAGAAAAAGCAGGCGGCAGTTGTGGACGGTGGCTGTTTTGAGGCATATTTGCCATATTATTGCACATCAGCACAACCAATACTGGAGGGTTTACACTGTGTTGTAGCATAACGTTAACGTTGCTGGCTAAGCTAGTCGTTGACTGAGCTGTTGATGATCTAAGCTACTGACATCATTGACTTAGCATGCTAAAGGCAGACTTGGATAACCCTGACTGAAATGTTTTTCTTTGGTAAAATGCACTTAGCAGAATGTGGCTATATATATATGTCTGCGATATGTCTGGGAAACATCTTCATGGGTTAGGATTGTCCAGCCTGTTTTAATGGAAGCCTTTCCTGTGTGGTGCAGGGGGCTTTCATTTGAGGTCTTTTTTTCCCCTCATTGAGCCATTTCCAAGAACACAATGATTGACCCACATTGGCTTTATAAAGTGTGGCTTTATGTGTGTGTTGTTTATGTCCAGCATCTATTCCAGGCAGCGTAAATAAACAGCATTACATGTGGTAGAGTGCCATCAAGGAAAGCTAGTCCAGATCTGGTTGGTTCTTAATCTGGCCCGTGGCTCCTGCTCGGAAGCCATGACTTCATCCACTGGCCTATGTGGGTCAGATTGCTATCACTTTTTGTCCTTCCATCATGATTGTGGATGATCCAGCCGTGTTGAGATCCAGAGCAGACCAGCCAGGCAGAGGCGTGTTTATGCACCACCACATTCACTCACTTGCTATGCTTCCCTCTAACCCCCAGGGATATGCACACACACACTTGTCACACATGGGACAAGCAAGACTATGTTTTCTCAGAAAATCCTATTTTTAGCTCCCATGAGTTGACCACAGGTGGTACATGGTGTTATATAAATGCTCAGTGTTTCTCACTGTCAGTACTCTTGGTCCTCTGAGCTTTGCCTCTCACTTACCTCCCCATAGATAGCCATTTGCTGGAGTGCAAGGGCCCTGCCAATCAGACTTGGCCGTCTGGTTATCAGCATGGCTATGATGTGTCTGTAGTATGGTATGTGGGGTGATTATCTGTTCCACAACACACACACAAGAGTGTTGTGACAATGTCAGGCATCAAGGCTCTGACTACGTAAAAGCAGCATCCATCCATAGACCGTTTCCTCTTTACAATATACCCATAGATTGTCCTTATGAAGATGAAAATGCCCCAAAAGTGTGTTGCAGAGTAGCCAAGCAGCTGAAGATAGCAAATACACCACACACCTTAACACCGAACACCTACTCGCCATCGCATTGTTAGGTGCTCTGCATACAGATTTGCTGTGCACACAGTGGCTAAAATATGAATAGCCTTGTTTCAATAGGGAAGATCCTGGTATAGCTGCAAAGCATGTTGAGATGGAGGAGCCTGGAATAGGCTGGGTGGGGCAGCTTTTGTAGGCGTTTTGTTGGCTCCAGGAAGATGTTCCCAGGACGGAGCTTCCTTGGCGATGTGGCCAGTTAAGCCGGAGTAGGTCTAAATTATGAGATGTGGTCCAGGCGTAGAGGAAAAGCCCAAGTTAGAGGATGAAAGCCACATCTGCGTGACTGTTTATCGCTAAATGAAGGGTTTTGTGCGAACCAGCTGGTCACGGTTGAACTTATGTGTTGCCTCTGTCAGGCTCGTGCTAATGACCCCTCCTCTGCCCTCGTCACAGAGCCAAGAAAAAGCCTATATTCTTCTTCCCTGTTTCACCGTTTGGTACTCACAGTAGCCTGGTGAATTTCACCTAAGGTACTGTAGCTGCCATAGGTCAGTCTAAATCCAGACACATGAGGCTATATGCAAGCTTATCTAGCTTGTCAATGTCATGCTCTGCTTTGACTGCCAGGATAACATTTGATATGGTACCTTGCTGACAGAATGTCCTCTCTTTGGTCATAAATGACTGTTGTTTTTTTTTAATAATATCATGATTTCAAGATAAACTTAGTCCTTTGGAAAGTGGGAACACTGCCTTGCTACCAATTTGTCAAGGTAAGCTGCTCTTTGAAAGCTGGAGTGTAACAGCCCCAAAAAAATGCAATCCAAAAAGTTTCCCCCTCAGGAAAGTCTGTCTCCTCACACAACACTACACTTTTTTTCTGCCATGCATTCAATGCATCAGCCAGTTTTTTTCTTCTTCTTTTTTTTTCATGTGAAGAATGCCATGGACTTTTTGTACTTTTCCTAGCACAGTACAAACTCAGTGTGGACGCATAATGAGAGAAAAGGGGCAAAACCCAATTTATACAAATCATCACATGGTATCTAAATAGCTTTTGATTACTGATTAATTTCATTACCAAAGGATGTATGTATGCACTCATGGGCAGGAGGTATTCAGCAGGAAGTTACTAATTGGTGATTTGCTGTGGACTTCCTTCATACACTTTGCCCTCCATAATGCTGCTGCTCTGTGTTACTATAGATAGTCTCAGTGTGCAAGATGGGTACCATTTCACCTGTAAACTGTGATGGTTTTGGATATGACTGTTCACCCAGACAGCCTTCTGCTCTTCAGAGCTGAGTTCATGAAAATGCCACTGTAGATTAAATGCAAGCCTACCTTGTATACACTAGAGTGGCCTGCTTTTGCGTTTTAATGATTAGAAAGTCAGATGGGATTTTTCCAGCCACCACCAAACCACGCCATCCCTCGTGCTCACTTGGCTGGTCGCTGAAAGTACTCTGAGTCGCCTTGAAGAAAGACCCTCTGTGTCTGTGCTTAGCAAGCACAGAGGAAGTGGAGGGAGCTGCTGCGCGCACAAGGCCGCATGACTTCCCACTCAAACACATGCACTCTTATTCTGTAATACACACACACACACACACACACACACACACACACACAGGCGCACTGTCTGTTCCACTTGGCAAACACACACGTGCAGTTTTCATGCAGACTTGGCCCTGGCCGGGGGCCACAGACTGCATGTTATTTTGCCATGACCACTGGCACACTTCCCTTTCTGCCCTCTCTGACTGCTCTATTGATGCTTACACACATACAGGCACAGACACATAATCCCTTTCAGTCCAACCCACAATAATATTTTGGGTAGTCTTTACTTTTTTTTAAATTTTTGGCTATCATTTGGTAGTTTCTGGTTATGAGTCAAAGCTAGTTGTCATATAGGCCAAATCTATTTAAACCCTAGTGAAATTAGTTTTAAATGTTTTGGCACACCGTGCTACAACTGGATTATCACAGATTGGTGCTCTCAGATGCTGTGCTGTGCTGGTTGGTTTGCAGAAACATTACCATCATAAACCATTTGGCTCAATAAAGCACAGCTGCAACAATCTCTTGTTTTGTTTTGGACTAAACTGGTTTTGATTGGATCACAGCAAATCAGCTGGTCACATGACAAATTATCCACGGCTCCCCAGAAGATGGTGCTCTCACCCAACCCGGTTCTGCGACATCTCAGCTGATCTCAGAGATTACACAGATGTAAACCCTTTGTCAGCTTCACATGTGAACCCTGGACTCATGTTGTCACAGCAGCAATGGTGGCTGTGAGAAAGCCTTGACTTAAGCCTTCCATACAGAATTTTGTCTTAAGGACACTGGCGCTGAAGGCAGGCTGACGTGTTGCTGACGTCTACAGCAGAGCCCTGGGATCATCACTCTGATCTCGGGACAGCAAATGAAAGCATCATAACTCTATACCCAGAGGAATTTTCATTGCCGGGTGGAATGTCCTGTGCTTTGGAAATCAGTCCCCATTTAATATATAGCTTACTGCTGATGTTTTTATTATTAAAGTATAATAATTGAAAAGAAAGAGTTGATTTTTGTTTATTTATCATAATCACTAGTGACATGACATCTTTGTATACATGCTTTTAATTTTTCAGCAACATTTTTTTGCATGTTAATACTCAAGTGGTGAAGTTAGTCGTCCAATTTGATGTTAGGAGTATTTTTTAATAGCTGTCACGAGAAGTGCGTGTGCTCCTCCTCGCACACATTGTGCAAGTCTTATCTGTAGATAACACAGAGCCACAAACACAAAGTAGAACTGCCTTGAAAGTCTCACACACACAGGCAGGATATGTTGAATTTATTATGTAAGTTGAATGGATAATCATCCCCCTTTTGTCCACTTGGCAGCACCAGGATTCAGATAGCCCTCTGTTCACAATGTGGTGTATTCAGTAAAGGTCTAACTGGCTCGGCCAAAAATAGGCACCTCCTGGGCACCCTTTTCCTTCTTAGGTGTCTTCTTGATCTCCTGCTGTCTGGGTGTCAGCATTATGCAGTAGTTAAGTTGCTTGATTAAGATAATCGTCGTGGAAGCTAAATGTTGTGGAGCGGTTGTACAATCTCTGCGGAGATTTAGGAAGTGGCCTGATGCAATCGGGGTAGCAGGGTTAAAGGATGGAACAGTGGCCCATTGCCCGGTTGAACCTTTGACATCAGTGGACAGTTTGTATCGTTGGTACACAAGATGAATGTGTAGTCTGCTGGTGAGCACACAGGAGGTTCGCGTTAAGGCTTGGAAACTCAGAGGCCACATGGCTCGTAGAAGGAGCCGAACCTGTGCCATTCTGACGATGGCAAGGTCTATTTATAAAGCAGCCGTCTGTCAGCGCTCGTCCTGCAGCTCGCAGGCAAGAGGTTTACAGTGAAAACATGGCAGGTGGTGGTTAGCGAGGAGAGGTATGGAGTGATATAGAGTGGCTAAATTAGGGCCGTCACGAGTGTACTTTGAGTTTATCTGTGTGACTTTCCTGGCCAGTGTGTCATAGGTATAGAAATAGACTGGTGATGAACATCGGCTCTCAGTCTTCTCATATTTTCAGCACACAGCATGAGCCATTTTATTTAGTTACATACATTCCGAGCTTTTCTCCACGTTTCCCTCCGGTCAAATGCAAATATTCTGATGTGCGATGACCCCATTTACACCATCCACAAAGAGTATGAGCTGACCATTGTCATGCATGAGCGCACCGGCCGCTTTTAAAGCCATCTCCTTGTTGTTGTTGAGAATAGGCTATTGAATGTTGTTGTTGTTGGGCCCTCTTAACTGAGAACAACCTGGCAATGTTTCTCTCACCCCCAAATTTCCACCATTTTCCCCACACTGTGATAGCCGTTTCCCCAACAACACAGGCGGAGACTGCTTCAGAAAGGACAAATCTTGGAGGGCATTTCAGGACTAAACCCCAACCAGTCTTTTTTTTGTTACTCCTTTCACCCTCCTCTTTGTCGTTCCCTTTCCCGCTGTGTGTTTCTGCCGCTATCTTCATGTTAAGCGCTTCAGTGGGTTAAAACGCTGCAGTAAAACAGACCTTTACACCCTTTTGATTTGACTGTCAGTGCTTCGGGTCTAAGTGCAAAAGGTGCTGTGGAACTGCCATACTCCCTCATTTGGCTGTGTCGACCGGTGGTGGTAACAAGCATTTAGAGATCGTTGATTACGTGGAGGGAAAACTCTGTTGGTCATGGAGAGTGGAAAAGGCTCATCGAACCAGGGCGCTGTGGCCGACTCTCAATGCTCGAAGGATGTGGGAAGGTAAGGCGAGCAAAGGAATCAAGTTTCTTATCTCAGCCAGAGCTTCTCAAACTGTCTCAGGTAATGGAGCAACACTGAGCAAATATAGTTGAATTGTTTGGCTATGTTTTTGCCTTATTTTTTTTTCCATCTGTGGTTTGGTGGAAATAAACCCTTAATTCACCAAGTTAGATGTGAAAGTGTCAGGAGGGGAGTGAGGGATGGGGGGTGGACATCAGACAGGCAGCGAGGAGACCAGAATATTTTTACATCCAGCTCGGGAATCATTTTTACCAGACGTGACCAGAGAGACTTAAATATGTCTGACTTCAACAGATTTTTCTGGTGGGGGAAAAAAACAGTAATTACCGGATACCCTGTTTAAATTTAAGGCTGACTACGTGGAAAGGGTGTTGAGTTTGCAAGACTTTTCAGCCTTACTTATTTTTCTCGTGATCAATAGTCCATTTCCCTGAAAATATTCAGCTGATATTTTATTCATTCATTCCAGGAGAAGGCTCTCGCATAGTCGTGATCACTTATCTGAGCTAATGATCGATAAGACTTGGTGGTGAAGTGATTCGTCTGGTGTCCGAAGATGGTGCCAGAACAAACTCTGATAAAGTCACGGCTCAAACTGTAATGTGTTTATCGGTGCTCTATGCTACACAGAACGTGTCATCGTATCACATGTGCTGTAGTTTTTCCACCAGTGAGACAAATTGTACTCTGGAGCGTGTCCAGATAAATATGCCTCTGAAGCCTCGTGCATGTCTGTTTTAATCCGCCGCTGCAGAGAATTTGATATGCCTACGCTTGCTTTGAAATGTCAGCCGTGCTGTGGCCAACATTGATTTTTGTCAGGTGGTATGACAGCTAGGAAGTAGGTCCGAGGTCAAGGCCATTACATGCCCATTACGCAAATACAGTCCATAGTTCAATTTGAATGTTTTTTTTTTCTACATATATAAATACACACACATATACAAGGCTGCTTATTGTCACGCACCTGTTCACCTTTATGACTTTGGCCTTGAACCTTTTATAACGTTATCAGCTGACTCACTTTCCGTCATTTGAGGCAGACACTGCAATAAACATTATAGACTGTGAGTGTATTGACATAACTGCAGAGACGTGTGTTAACGAGGGTTCGGATAATTGTACTCTGTGTTTAACCAGATTAATACGGTGACTTTTCCGGACAGCATCTGTGGGAAAATTGCAACCTTTAACCCGACTTTTGAGCTGTTCATGCAGTGTTTTGTTGTTTTTTTTAAAATATGGGGCACAACTTAGCGCTAGTGGTTTCCTGAGTGTTACAGGAAGCGGTTTCAACATGACCGTGTTAATGGTTATGGTAAATCCTGTGGAAAGATGCAAAGTGGTTGAGAAATTCAAACAGCTGATAGCCTTTGAACACTGCCTATATTGCCCTGCCACTTTAACCCCCGGCCTAGAGGAAATGGGTCAGGTGAGCGTATTTGAACACAGACAAATACCTGGTCAGCAGCTCAGCGCTGGGAACGGTTCTCGTGGTTTGTTGCTTCTGTCTAAACACCAACCACCAAAGCTTGCTTTGTTTACCCACTGCTTTTGAAACTTAGAATAATTCATATTATAGAGTATAGGATATCCGTATAATGGTTGATAACCTCTTTCAGTCCCTGCAGCTACAATTAAGACACTCGACAAACAAGAAAACAGCTCTTGAGTGGTTTTAAAGCTCTTTGTTACTGATGAGGTTAAACGCTGCTCACCGTTTAATAGCCAAGACTAATAACAGGGCCGGTATCCATCTGATGCTGCACTTGATGTTTTTCTTTTACTCTCTGACCTTTACCCCAATTACTCAGATGTGAGAGGCAGACAATTTACAGACGGGGTCAAAAGAAAGCTGAACAAACCCCATGAATCCAGGCAAAATTGTATTTTTGTCCAAATACTGTTTGTTTTGCTGTCATGCTGTTGATCGTTAAGAGTCTGTCACTTTGTTTTTTCAAAGGCACCACTTCTTTTAAGTAAGTTTTTACAAGTCTTCCTTTAACTCACGCAGGAAGTCGAGGTTGTGTTGTACGGTATGATTGCCTGAGGGGAGACATGGGTAATGCGCCACTCCTAGTTCGGGCCAGATGGGCCGGTCTGCACGCCTCACGAGCATTTCACTTTCTCACTCACTCAAACACACTGAGCTGTTTTTTAAAAATGCTCTGATCCTGCGTCGCCCCGCCAGAACAAATCCCAACAAGACAGGATTTTGATATTGGAGTCAGTGGAAGATTTCATGGGATGGGCCTTGTTTTCTTAAACATGTCAGTGCCTGTGTTGCACTCCGTTGACTCTTTGCGCATGCGTGTGTGTGTGTGTGAGAGAAAGAGAGATATGCTTGTTTGGCTCAGGGGGAGTGGTCGAGTTTGACGTCACCTTCTACGGAGTGTCACACCATTCTCAACACAAAGTGGCTTCCTCTTACTAGCACATTCATACTGCAACACAGCAACAGTTTTTTTTTTCTGGCAGGATGTGGTGAAGACTTAACTGGGACAACTACTCTTGGACTGTAAAAATCTTTATTTTTTCTGGCATTTTATTATCTTGGTGTTCTATTTTTGAACGTCTCAGCTTTGATGGCTTGAGGCCAGTGAGTGTAGCTGACAGAAAATAGTTTTTAGTTGTTTTTCTACAAAAAAAGGAAATGCCTACAGTCAGTAGGTATATGAGTTTTCGTTCATCAAAGCGGTTCAAGTTTACAAGGTAAGGTGGTCTGTGTTGTTGTTGTTTGTCTTTAGTAGATTGAAGTTGAAGCTGAAGACAGAGGCTTCACTCAGACAGTCAGCTTGTGTCGTGTAGTCTCATGTTTGTCCTGGATCGTTTTTTTAATGAATTTGTGGCTCGGTTCCTGGTGAAGGACTGGCTTTTGAAGAGCACATTAACCCTGCCGGCGTCCATAAACAGCACAG
Organism: Chaetodon auriga; assembly: GCF_051107435.1. Classification (NCBI taxonomy): domain Eukaryota; kingdom Metazoa; phylum Chordata; class Actinopteri; order Chaetodontiformes; family Chaetodontidae; genus Chaetodon; species Chaetodon auriga. The sequence goes on from NC_135076.1 coordinate 14,660,596, forward strand.
TTTTTTTGCAGTTTACTGAAGTGGCATGTTGGTAGGTGAATGTCCGTTTTGGAGCATCAGTCTGCGTTGATCAGCTTGTAAAGCAGAGCGCTGACGTAAACGTGGACATATATCAATAAAGCCTTCTGCTAAAGCATAATCTCTCCCAGCACATCATAAAGATAAACTCACTGCCTGACAAATGTCAGTCAAGTCATCATGTAGCTTTTAACCTGAATAGAAACGAAGGGACTTAGAATAAGAATAAGACTCTGAACAATCATTGATAGCTCACCAAATCATCATTATTCGTGCGGTCAGCGTGCAGAGTATTTAATTTTTAGGTTTTTTGGTGGCTGATGATGACACCCTATAGAGCGCAGGGGATGTGCCATGTTGTCACATCTCTGAATGTATGTATGTGCAGAGGTGAAGAGCTTTATCAGTGGGTGCTTCAACTGTGACATTTTGTGCTTCCCATTGTGGGGAAATGTTGTTGCGCTGTAACTCTTTCAAGAGAAGTTTCACACGCCCATGTGTACATGAACAAGATTGTACAGCAATATCATGCATTTTGCTGAATCCATGTTTTTTTTTTCCCATATCCAGCAGCTACCCAGTAGAGAGCAGTGGTGGCGGGCTCCCAGCCAAAGTGAAGAAAAGCAGGAGCAGCTCAAGCAATGGCAGCATCAAGAAGGTGGAGGCGAGGAAAGCCTTGAGCTTGGAGGCGGCCCAGCTCGAGATCCAGCAACAGCACAAAACCCTCACCAGACAAGTAGCCATCAGGTAGGACAGATGGGCAGAGTGTGGGAATTATACAAAATGCTGTAAGATGTCTCTTGTAACCCTGAGAAGGCTTTGTGCTGGTTCATGATGAGCCACAAAACGCAGATCTATGTCCTGATAGGCCCAGAGGTGGTCTTACTTTCAGTATGAAAGTCTGAAAACTGAACTGTAAGCGATGAACCGTGCAGACTGTTACGGTTGTTAGGCGTGGAGAGAATCTCATTTCTCAGTCTTGAGATGCATCAAATCAAATAGCAGAGATTCCCAGCTGTACTGAACGTGTATCACAAGACCTGACCGAACGCTCAGCTGCTGTTCGGCCGTGACACACACATGACTGCACCGCCGGTGGACGCTGGCTGCTGTCACATGATTCAGATGTGTGAGGTGGATTCGTGGTATTTGCTGGCATGAAGAACATTCTTCATCCCCACTGCTGCCTACATGACATTTTGGTATGAGGAACATTAACGCTCACAACGGTTCAGTTAAGGAAGAAATGTTTAGAAAGGAATGGAATTTTTTCACGTTTTTTTTCCCTGCAAGAACTCTGCCACCCCGCCTCTGGGACCACTCTGGTCATTGAATGCAACGATTTTATCATCAAATGCTCGTCTCTGGTTCTCCATCTTGAATGACTTTCAAGGATCAGGCGTCTAAATTTTATGATGCTGCAGTCACTTCTGGTGTCAACATACTTTCTGACTCATCCCGTTTCGCAACTGCAGCGGGTTACTTTGGCAATTCAGAGGGGATTAGAGCGAGCTGTGATGAAAGTGCGCAGTCACGTCACGTCTCCACGTCTTCTCACATCATCTTCAACCCGCTGACTTGCTTTAAACTGACAGCCGCGCTCTTTGTCTCCGCAGGTCGCAGACGTTCGATGTTGACAACAGAGGCTTCGAGAGGACCGAGGGCACTGGAACACGAAGTGTAAGTCCTCATACAGATGTCTGTGGTGCTTTGAGTGCGCTGTGATAAAACATGCTCCGTAAACGGCTGCGCGGCCTCAGACGAGAGGAGCACATTTGTTTGCAGCCGCTCTTGACGGCTCATTGTCCGCTCACCACTTCATTGTCTCTTCTTTGTTCTTCTCTCTTTAGAGTTTCATGAAGCACAACAAGACATTCCACCAGTTGTTTCCAGACATTCCTAAGAGTGAAGACTTGATACACGGTAGGTAAACACAACTGAAAGAGAGAGCAAACGACGTAATGAGTGAACCACGTAGAACTAAAAGTCTTTGTGCTCCTCTCTTCTCCCAGCATACATCTGTGCCCTGCAGAAGGAAGTGCCCTACCATGGTCGGCTGTACATCACGGACACCCATGCCTGCTTCTACTCCTCAGTTCTGCTCAAGGACACTCGGGTAGGCTGCCGCTCTGCCCTGGCTTATCTTTACTTATTACACCATTGTTATGTCATACTTTTTTTTTTAATCTAATCTACAATGATGTAATATGTCACTTTAAATCTCTCTTTTTGCGATTTGGTATTTCACCATATGTGCTTCCATGAAAAATAATCTGAGTTTTTGCTGACGTTTTCTGTTTGTTGCCATGTCCTCTCGCAGGTAGTGATTCCAGTTTCCTCCATACACATAGTAAAAAAGCAGAAGATGGCTTTACTGGTTCCCAACGCCTTGTCGATCCGCACCTCAGATGGAGACAAGGTTGGTTTCTAACCTCCAGCCACACATCAAATAACTCTGCTGTAGATGTTATCTAATCAGTGATTGAGTCAATTTTGTGGCTAATATTGTTTTCATTCCCTCTCATTGTTAAGTACCTGTTTGTGTCGCTGCGCAACAGAGAGTCCTGTTTTCAGCTGCTGCGTTCAGTCTGTCCTCAGATAGAGGTGAGTTCCTCACGTCAGATCTTACTGAGTTTTTAGCTTTTCAGCAGTTCTGCAATGGTAAATGTGATAAAAGTGTAGGAGAAACGGTACATCACACTAACGTTGCAAGAAAGTTGTAAAACTGATTCATAGCGTGCACACTTATCAGATCCATTCATCAGAACTGATAAGACTTACCAAAATGAAAGTTTCTTTTCAACACCTACAACCTATTGTCTGTGTTGCAGGATGGCAGCACAAACAGTAGCCCTGTCTTCTCCTCAGCTGAGAACAGCTTCGATAAGAGCAAACTTGTGGTAAGAGAGTTTTTTTTTTCCCAAGGAGCACTTATTTTCCCTATTTTCAAGCATTCTTGGATTTTTATCTCAGCACAGACCAGTTTGTGATTCCTGGCTCCCTTCTCTCCACAGAACACCAGCCAGTCCAGCCTGGACGACAGCTTCGACCAGTTGGATGGCTGCGAGTCACAGACTTTGCAGGAGCAGCGTGTGCACAGACCACACAGAGGTGAGAGGTCAACTCCACTTCTTTAGTCCTTTACACTCTGTTTACGTGCTGAACAGCAAACCTAGTTAATGCAACAAATGTTACCTGTACCTAGAATTATCATGATATAGAGAAGTGTAAACTATATGTCAATGTGTTGTAGTGTCTGCAAGGTTTTTTTTTTTTTTGAGTTCAAAGAAGCACTAATCCTCAGAGTAGATGTATAAAAAAAAAAAAAGTGACAGTTTGTTTTGGTGCCATTCTCATTTCTGGTCTAGCCAGTTGACATGCAAAAAGGATTAACAGCAAGCTAACATTGATTTCTTTGCCCCCACCCCTCTCTCTCTCCCCTTCAGAGGCAGTGCCTAATGGGAATGGCTCCGCTTTCAGGAGTCTACACCTGCAGCAGAGCGATAGCTCGTCCTCAGAGGAGCTGTCAGTATCAGGTAAGACAAAGATTAGTTACCAGCTAAGTCCTGGAAAACTCATGACTGTGGTTTGCTAGTTTGTCTGTCACAGTGGCCAACTGTCATTTTAGGCACTTCAGGGCTCTGAAATGAAAAGGGGCTTGTGTTTGATCCCCAGAGAAACAGATGCTAGCAAATGAAAGTTTAGAAAGTGTTAGTTGGAAGATGTTAATGTTTGCATTGCAGTGCACCAACAAGACCTATTCACGAGTTATTCTATGTTTACATTTCCTTTTCCGGGGTCAGGTGGATCGTGGGTTTGGAATGTGAAAGAAAAGGCCAAGTCCCTGCTGGTTCAGAGAGAGGCCAGCACCCTCAACACTCTACTCTTCATTTACTTGATTTTGTAAGTAGCATTTTTCCTCCACAGCTTGTTCTGTCTTGTCCTCGCTTCCTTTTAATCCATCGCCGTATCGTCCCACAGACGAATCTAAATCTGATTCTCACTCTCAAAGTCACACTTCGTAAAGGAAAGACTGAGGAATTTCAGAAACCTGTTCTGGGAGTATCAAACTTCTTGTAGGATCTCATTACATGAATCCAACCCTGCCAGCTTTTTATGGGCTCTCGCAAACCAGTTTTGGATTGCCAACATAAGTCACGTACAGCATTTCACGTACCTGCTAAAAGCTGATGTCATTAACAGTTATCACAGTGAATAAATAGGCAGTGAATGTGACCTTTTTGCTTTGTCTGTTACAGGGTCGTGCTGCTGCTGCTGTCTTCCGGGTACATCGGTTTACGTATCGTGGCCCTGGAGGAACAGCTGACATCGCTTGGGGCACTGCCTGAGTTCACCTTACAGAGCGGGTAAGAAGTCTTTTCCTTTCGATTTGAGTCTCTCATTCTCCGTGGCTGTCTCTCTCTGCGTGACATGAACACACCTTACTGGATGGTTGCCAGAAAAACACCTACACTGCCCTGCCAGTCAGCGGTCAAGAGCCCTGTGATTAATAAAGCGAACTGGTTTCACAAGTCTAAAAAGATAAATGTCTTTTGGTAAATCACCCTGGCATAGAAGCTGCTTAATTTGAAGTTTTCATGCCAATAGGAATGGCACAAAAAAGCATACATGGCCACTATAATGGCAGGTTTTTTTGCATATTATCTACGTTGTTATTTCCTTTTATCTGGCGTTGACTCTGCTTTGTTCTCTTCCAAGGAAAAAAGGTCCTCCTTTTTTCCTTGGAAGAGAACAAATTCCTCTAATAAGTGTAACTTAGCTGCCAAGTAATGAAATAGTTGTGTCTTGTTAGGTGTGTATTACATTGTTGGTTGTGATAAACCGCTCTGAACTGGTTCCCTCTTGTCTTTTCAGGTACCACCAAGACACATAACACTCGGTGACTGAAGGAGAGATTGGTTGACTCATGACTGGAGGATTCTTTCGGCCTCTTACTACAGAACACAGCGGGGGGGGGGACGTTTCATGTACTCCAACTGTGCTCCCCACATGGCCTCTGCTGTTAGCTACAGGAAAAATGGCCAACCTGTGCAATTTCAGAGACAACTTGTAAACTTGAAGGGCTATACTTCCTCTTAGTGCAGTAGACAAATGGACATGCCACGACTTAGTCACGTAGAGCCGAGCCAAAATGCATACGCACGCTGCCTGGTTGCAGCGTGTCTTGTCGTTGAAACCAAAGTCGAACGGTTCAGACTTATGTGTGCCACACTGGCCAAGTCGACGGGCACTTTCCTGTCGGGAGCTGATCCACACCTGTGAACTTGTGTTATCCATTGTCCTTCGTATCCATAGCCTTCTCCCTGTGCATGCAGTCTGAACAGGGCTATACCAGTCAGCATTAGCCTGCTGTAGCGCTTATCATTGCACCTCAACACCGGAGACGTAGTGCTATGCATAGCCAAAGACGCACATCTTTTGCATGAGTGCACAGAGATGACTTTTAAATGATTTCTCTCCTTCGCCCTTCCATCGCTCAGCGGTATGCGCAGATCTGTCTCTGCCCTCAAACTGAGCTACTGCCGGGTACTTCTCTTCAGAATGGTTCTGTGGGTTGACATGATGATCGCTGAAATCTCCAAATCAGATCAGCCCACGGAGGCTCGACGCTCTCCCGATGGTCTCGTCCTTTCTCTCTTTCGCCAACCAGCAACGATTGCAGTATTACTTCCCTCGTCTTTGGCATGATTTAAACCAGTTTAATGATCAACGCTCAGAGGTTGTTTCCCCCTGCGGTCTCAGCTGGATGAAAGCATCATCAATGCACAAACGTTTAGTACAATAGGAGACGAGGAGGTCGTCTCAGATGTGTTTTCGTGTACTTTTCTATGACTTCGGTCTTCAGGAGTAGGTTTTAAACTGGTCTGGTCCAGGTGTCCATCGGTGTGCTGTCCACCACGACACGTTGTGTTAAAAGTACAGACCTCTCTCTTCGACAGGCCTCTTGAGGACCAAGCGGCTCTCTAGATATTTTCAGGTTATTTAAAGTAGCACCGATAATGTATTTCTATTGCTCACGCACATGTCTGCAATATGGACACTTGACTGATACTGTATGCGCGTTCTCGCTCTCGTCACCCGAAGAGGAGAATGTCAGGTCCAAGTTTTTCAACAGCAGAAGTGGTCCCAAGAAGAAATTTCAATATGCAACGAATTATTATGCATGGCAAAAAAAAGTAATTTATCTTTGTGTGCTGTTTTTAAATGGAGCTTGACGTTTGTGGGGAAGAAAACAACACAATTTAAAAAAAAAAAAAAAGATGTGGGGGGGGGGAGTAGGCTCAAGCGAGCGAGCGCACTTTAAAAAAAAAATGTGTCGTGCCTGTCGCAATCCAAGACACGGTAGGTTTGGATTGAGGGGAAATGGCAAAGATGGTGTTCTGTGGTATCTGACGGTGCTAAGACCTTCTCTCTTTTTTTTTCCTTTTAATTGTTTTCACTCAGGGGTGGTGGGCACTACCTGCCACGTGGTTTTAGGTCATCGTCTTTTCCTTTGTCATTTCAAAGTCTCGTGCTTGTGATGGGGTTCACGTTCTGTACGTCTTGGCTTTGGTGGTTTCTCAGATGTCCCTTTGAGAAAGAACACTACTTTCCATTGACATTCATTTGACTTTACTAACTGATGTAACTGCATTCAGCTTCTCCAAATGCTTTTTTTTTTTTTTTCTTTTTCCCCCCTCTTATGACCCTTTTTAAACTCACCTGACAATGCATATCCACATCTCAATGACTGAACCATCACCCTTACTGTGGACACTCTTCTTGACCAGGTGTAGCGAGTGAGTTCGCTTTTCCTACATCCTGTTTCAAGATGGTCACGTACTCAAGTTTAGCCAAGGTTTTTTGTCAACATACCATCCTGTCAGTTCTTATGATCCCCCAGCAGGGGGCAGCACACACATCCACTGTCCTTTAATGGACTTAATGCAAGAATCTCAATGATGAGGGCAGTATTTGTGTGGTTTTGCACTATTCAAAGTGTTGTACATAATTTTGTATCAATTGTTAATGTCCTTAATTCTACCATGGTCCTATATATATATTTATTTGCATTCTGTGTAATTCAAAGTAGTCTCTGTGAGATGACTTTGTTATTGTTCAAAATAAATCAAATGTTGCGAAGTAAATGGTGTTTTGTGTACTTGCTGTTACTTAAAACTAAGATTTGAATGAACGGGTGCAAAGTTTGGGAGTGGCACAGATAAACCTGCTGCGGTGCAAACATTCACGAAACACTTTCACGTTTACATTTCACGTCAGTGTTGGTGAGGTAATACAGGAAGCAACTTCAAACCTTTATATGCAATGAAATTAGCTTTGGAAATTTGACAAAGAAAAAAGTGTTTCCACTGCAGACCATTCATGGTTTTGACAGAAACCTGTTGGAGTTTTGAATATCTGATTTGATGGATTTATGGAGCATTAAAACTCAACTGCAAATCAGATAATCTGGATAATGAGACTGTGAATATATTCATTTACCCCTGCCTGCATCTACTGAGCACATACAAAGACTTGGAGCAAACTATTTTATATTCTATTGCTTCTTTATTGTTAGATTATGTTTGTAAAATTCTGTTATCCATGTCACAGACTATTTAGAAGTACAAAGTCAAAGGCTGTAGATTCCCTAAGACATTACTTCTATAAATGCAAAAATATTTTTCAATTTTGAGCCAAAGAAAGAGTTTGCAGCAAGTCCCGATACCTTTGACTCAGCTCTTCCAGGTGTTGTATTGTTACCCTTTTTTCTCACTCCTTTTTTCTTCAGAAGAGACACTTGAATTCTATCAATTATCTGGATTCTCAGAGGAATCAATAGTTTGTCTTGCAACTCTTGAGCTGATGAGCCAACTGGTAACCAGCTTTAAAAACCAATAAGCAGGAGTTTTCGTTGTGAAGCGAGCAACTGAAGTCAGATCAGTCAGACAGCAGAAAGGTGGAGTCACTCTCACACAGGCCTTAATTTCCAGCAGAGGTGTCTTGCGGCAGGACACCGCCATCTAGTGGACAATCTCTGACACAGACATTTTAGTAGAAAGCAACAGAACATTCACAATGGACATTTTAATTCTGATCAGAGACCCCCTGCCCCGCCCCCCATCCCAAGACACACTGCCCAAGGAATTTAACATGAAGTCATTTGATGTTTTAGTAAAATCAATGATAGATGTGTTATTTCATTCAGGGAAAATAAAAGTAATAGGAAAATGAAATGTTTCTCACTTTCCACTGTTTCATCTGTAGCTAGAGCAAATAAAAAGAGCTTCAAAACAAAATTTGTCACGATGTTTTTTAGAGTTCGAGGGTCTGGTGGTCAATGGTGTGATAAGGTGTTCTCAGTAATGTGTGGTGTTAAATTAGCTGATCTGACAATTACCCCTGAAAACAGGTCAAACGTTTTCTAGATGCTGAGGGGTCGAGATGAAAAAAATATGTTGTTGTCAGGGAGTCAGAGCTGCAGTCAAACCACACAGGAGTCTATGATTTCTCTTTATTTCACTCTAGCTACTCAGGAAGCAGCAGCGACATCCATTGCGACAGTCTTCGAGCTAATCAGTGCGTTCATCTGGTTCAGCTGTCCGGGCTGTTTGAGGGGGCAGGTTCTGCAGTGGTCCGCTGGTAAGCACAGAGCTGAAACACACCTGAAAGAAACCAAAGACAGAAAAACTCTCCTCAGAAAGTACAGTAACCGAGGAATCTCCAAATGTAATGGATAAAGTTTAACTCAATGACATCCAGGTCGTTGCTGTGGATTTCATACATGGAGGCTTTAAATACTCAAGTTAGTATGAAACAAGAGAAGTTCTACTCTAGTTCTACTTTACAACTGCACAACATATCCCAAATGCACAATTCAGTATCTGGCACAGCCACTTAAACTGTGAGTGTACTAAGAGATCTATATTGTTGCAGTGCACACCTTTGGATACTTTTATTACTTTTTTTTCTTTTACAAAATAAACAGGACACATAAATAAAGAAATAAATAAATCCAGTTAATACCTGCTGCAAAAGCCAAAATGATGGCCACCCAGCCGATGATGTAGGACCAGGAAAAGCGCCAGTCCAAGAAGCGCTTGCCAAAGAAAGTGACAGTCACTCCGGTGTAAATTGCCAAAGCCAGCAGAGCAAGAAAACCTGAGAACGGAGGGTAAGAGCAAACTTTCAAAATCCAACAAGGAAATAAGCAGACCAGATACACGTCAACTATAACTAACCTGTCAGCAGACATTTAACGTGCATGCAAAAAGGGTGATCATGGCACGGCTTGTTGACCCAAAGCCTGGGCATCAACTGATCTAAGACCAGCCGCTGTTGTAAACCCACAGCAGAAAGGTCCCAGACAGGTCCAGAGCAGAGGACAAGCCACCACAGCCGCATGTTTTTGGAACTGACTATTCACTTCACTGCAGTTGCTCTTTAATCCTATAATTACTCAGTGAGCTTTATAATGAGCTGAGCAGTCTCTCTAACCACCATGTCAGCCTGTAATGAAGTGTGTGTGGTACCTGACAGGACCAGGGCGATGCCACCTGTGCGGACCCTCCTGTTCTTGGTGCCATTGGTGAAGGCGCTCAGGCCGAGCACCACGCCGGCGAAGCAGCTCAGCACCGCCAGCAACATAAAGGCCCGTGTGGCATCCCAGAAGGCTGGACGCAAAAAGGTCAGGACGGCATGAGCATCAACACACACTTACACTTACTTTAGGCTTGGATTTGCCAAAAATACTGCGATTTCAGTCTCTTCCTTCAATCTGCTCTTCTTTCCCTTTTTGTTCCCTTTCAAACTCCATTGGTACAATTCTCCTAAATCTTCTTTCCATCAATAAAAAAAAGTGAGGTTGTCATGTTTTTACACAGCCTCATTGATGTCACTAGTAAATCTACACATCATTATTTAAACAGCTCTTAGGTGGTTTGGTTTGCTGAAGCGACCAACAAAACATCCAATTCTGAAGTACTCACCTACAGTTATAGTGTGAGCGTGGCATTTGTGGTTGATGCAGAACCTCCAAAGCCCCTGATTGGCCGAGCTACCCGAGTATCGATACTGCATCCAGAAGTCTGTTGCTGTAGAAACGATGAGAAGCACGAGGGCCGCCACACCGCACAGCGTGCCTCCTCCCGCCAGAGTATACAGCATCGTGGAGCAGCCGGGGGAAGCACTGTCCTCCTAAACATTCAGCAACTGCTCAGGGAAGAGAGGACAGGGTGGAGAAAGGTGCATCGTTTAGACCTCGTACTCAGCGATTCACTCACTGATGCCCTGAACGGACGCCTCAGTGTTTATCCATGTTGACTGTCAACTTTTGTTTTAGAGGCGTTTTATTTTGCTCATCAAACGAATTGACCGTCGAAGTCTGCATCTGGCACTTTAGCCAAAAAACGTCAATTCAATACACATGCCTGCTCATGATATCATAGTTAAAGGTAGCCTACAGTATGCAGGAAATGTCTGTAAACAAACAGTTTTGCCGTTTTTGTAGCTTCCTCTTGGATGCATCTTGCTGATCGCACCTGGTTGCTACCTTTTCAAGTCTAGACCTCACCTGCACCCTGTTATTGGCTAGGGGCGACACACCCACTGCCCAAAGGTTGACGCCCACAAATGTCCAGACCACATCAAAATGACAAGAAAGTTTAAAAAATACAGACCTTGAGCAGATAAATACACTGCCACGCACTTCTAGTAGGTCATAAATGATGATTTAGAGGGATTTCTTCCATATGAGGCCAGAAATGGCCTCATATGGAAGAAACATCTACAGCAGAAGTGGAATTAGAAGTAGAATTTCAGGAAAATCCTGCAGATCGTCTTTAACAAAGTTTCCTTGCTACTACCCTGCTACTCCCACACAACCTTATGCAAATCAGGGACCTCAATTATTGTAGGTCGGAGCGGTCATGACAGTTTATTCAGCTTCCTGGATGTGCCACAAGTCAAAATCAGAGGTCAGCTGACCTGCTGCAAACCTGCCACCTGCCCTCAACAATCTGAGCCAGACAAACACTTCAAAACTCAATGACCAAGAAGAAACCGCTTCTTACCCTTTAGAACAGTTTAAAAACAATAGCAGGAGTCATTTTTCTTCTGGTTTTTAAATGTTACCAGATGGTCCTTATTAAGCGTTTTTAATTAAAAAAATAAACAAAAAAAACTAAAGAATCATACGTTCCCCTCACTTCAGACAAGAAAGCGAGTCATTCTTCAGTGATGCTGTCGAACTGCAGCCAGCAAAGCACTTGAGCCAAACCGCTGCATGACAATAAGCTTGCCTATCAGGCAGTTCAGAGCCATTGTTCGCCACTAATTCCCCTCCGTGCGCCACAAACTAACCTTTCAACGCCGAGCAACTGAACTGTCAGCAGTGTTGCTCTCTGTCACACAGCCAGCGAACCAGTGATTTCACACACGGATCTCAACCCCCATGCTCCTCACTGCAGCTATCAAAAACAGCCCAAATCCCCAAATCGCACCCAAATTAGACCCATACACCTGATTATACAGCTCATTTTTATCAAGCATATGAGCAAACATCATGGACGCAGGCCCAGTTTGTTAGCTGTAAAGATCCTTTCCCTACACGGAGATCTCCAAACTTCAGCTGCTCTGTCTTTGTTGTTCTGCTTGTTCTCCAAAAACAGGTCCGTAGTTGCTGATTTGCCCTTAAAGCCCTCAAAGAAAGTAGCATCTTCCTGGAAGAATAGCAAAAACAGATTCTGTGTAATTCCACGTTTTTTTTCCTGATACCTCTGGCTTGGCCGGTGTCTCTCCAGGGTTGCTGGTTGTAACAGTGTGCCTATCCTTTTTAAGCCCTGTACCCCTGGCTCTCATTGTCCACCTCACAAAAGAGGGAATGATCGAGTGCAGCATGTGAGTTATGGTAACCCCCCCCCCCCCCTTGCTCTCTTCTCTGCAGTTACCTCCATCCATCCCTCCATCACCCATCTGTCTCTCTAACCTCTTGCACTTTGTCTGCCTCTTCGTGCCCTGCATGACTTCTTCTCACTCCTTTGCTTCTATGTTATTTCTCCACACTTTCTCAAAAGTAGCTGATCATATCTGGCACCTGCAGTAGTTCTTTTCTGCCAAAAGCCGTGAGCAATGCCCAACCCCCATAGTGTAGTCATGGCAGTGAAGTGAGGCAGGACAGGCACTAGCAGTCTTCCAATGCAAAAACTACATATAGAAGGTGACTGCTTGGAGCAAGAAGTAAGTGTTTGTGCACCCTGCACCCTCATATATGCTACTCATGCAGTTGTGTGCATCTGGCATCGACTTGTGTGCATGCAGGGGTGTGTGTGTGTGTGTGTGTGTGTGTGTGTGTGTGGTGTGTGGCCCTCACACGGACATAAAAAACACATTTTTCATTTTAATTGCTGGATTTTATTTGGCAAAAACAGCAACAGACACACGAGTGTGATGGCACTTTGTATCTTTATTCCATCAGTTACCTTACAGCTCTAAAGTCTTTAACTCAAAAAATACCTTCATTTATTCTCAAGCAAGGACATCTAGTATTAGACAGCCACGATTTTTTATTTGTATTTTAACAGTTTGAACACCACTGACCCCTTGACAACACTCAAAGCCACACAGGTTTTCAAAGGTAGGCCGTAGTCACAGATAATGCAAAATATGAGGCATAATAGGATAACTCATGACATACATTCTTTCCCATACCTTCTTCTCTGTCACATCTATCAAACGCCTGCATAGGTGCTCAGTAAAAGTGAGGATAAAATCAGATCCTTATTTGTAAAAGTTGTGACCGGATTTGTCGATTCACATTGTGCAGTCCAGCAGCGCTCCGTCGTTTCTTTGGTCAGTTTGTGTACCAGACAGATGCTGCATTTTAAAGTTCACTTTGCATCCCTGAACCTCCTCCGGATCTCTCGCTCTCATGAGTCCTTACTCTCCCTCATTGCATTCAAAATCTGGGTTGTTTTCGGGGCAACAACCACATGCCTCATTATTGGTGTGACATGAGGAGCTGATCAGTGATTGAGCTCTTATCACATCTACTCTTATTTCTCCTGCACTAAGCTTTGCTTTTACTGAGCTCATTTTTTTAAATGACCAAAATCTGCTCATTAATAACCAAATGAGAACAAACTGTGATGTTACACATTAAATGTGCTTCCGTCACAATCCACAGAAACAGGGTTCTAAAACTCCAGCTGCAGTTCAATGACAGTTTTTGGACACACTTACGAACACTAATAGAAGAGGGAGAAAAACAATTTGGGAACTTGTACAAGTGTGCACAAATCCCAATGGGTGATCATTTTTTGCATTACAGTGACATTACAAAAAGTTACAGATGACAAAGTGTGTGAGAAAACATCAAAGTAAAGCTGCAATTGAATAAATCAATCTCTCGATCAATGCACACATCTCTACAAATGCTCCGAAAAGGCACATTATGATATGCATAACCACACGTGGCTTCTTTCCACTACGTAAAGAGTCCAGCTCACTGCTTCCTACAGAGCGGCACCGACATCCCTTCTGATGTGAACTTTATGTTTTGTGCCAAGTTCTGACTGTAGCTGATTAACATGTAGTTTGGCATTGTGAGAAAGGAACTAAACTAAAGTGAAGGTGTGCTTGGAGTGAACTTCTTCATGCCTTTCAATACAGGCATTATCAGTCATCTCTATATTCTAACGACATCTTTCTAGGGTTAATCTTTATGCTCTACTTACAAAAGCAAATGCAGAAGCACCCTAAACAGGTACTGAGCCCCACATGTGATCTGAATAGAAACATCACCACTAAAATTAAATGTTTCCTCTTTTTACAGCATTTGCAAAATGTTTGCTTTAGTTTCTTTTACTTAGTTTTACTGTAATTACACTCAAGCTGCAAAGCCAAATACACACACATATTTTCTGATTGCTCAGTTTGCTCTCACACACTGGCACACACTCACAAGGACATAACAAGTGAATGCAAACACGCACACACACACAAACACACACACACACACAACCGAGACTATCATATTCAAAGTGACCTCAAAATCACGTCTCACAATTTATATACACGCACATATGCACACACAACACACATACACACAGTTAACTCTAAACTGAGCAGCACATCAACAGCTTGAGGCTCACACGATGTATGCGACAAACACACACACACACACACACACACACACGCACACAGCCTGCAGCAGCTACTGATCCCATGCTGGGATGTATGCAGAAACTGTGTTCTTGTGCTTCCTGCTGCTGCTGCTGTTAACCTGTGTTTCTCTAGTGAGCAGCGCAGGGGCCCGGTGCCCAGAGGACCACAGTTCGATCTGCAGAGGAGGAGAGGAAGGTCCGGTCATGGGGGTGCCACCTACACTGGATCACTTTGTCCCAGTGCTCCCCTGCCACTGTCTGAGGGAGGGGCTTTGTTAGGTCACCTGGGGTCAGAGAAAAGAAAAAAAAATATATCACACAGGTGTGGAAAAACAGTGGGATCAAACACCAGCCACTAACAGAAATGATCAGATATTATATAACATTTCTCATGATTTGGAAAGAAATACACTGTTGTCTTGTAACTGCAGGCAGCATTTTTAATCAAATGCATCTATATTTGTACCTTCTAACAAGTAAGTTTAACATTTTCAGATTAGACTTAGTGATAAAAAATATAATTCATGGTTCATCCTTTTCAATCCTTTGTGCACAGTATGTGTATTTTCATTACACAAACTGCAGTCATTTTGGAGTGTTGCTACCTTGAAGGTCACTGATGATGATTTTGTTGTCATAAGAGCCGGTGAGGAGGTGATGGGCGCCGGGGGAGAAGCGCACTGAGCGGATGTCGCTGCTGTGGGGGCGGTACGTCTGGACTATGCGGCCCCCTCTGATGTCATACAGCATGCAGGTACTGTCCTCCTGACCCGTGGCCAGCAGGCGGCCGCTGGGATCCACCGCCACCGAGGCGACGGCACTTCCTATGTGAGACGGAGTGGTAATAAATGAGGTGTTTGATGTGATTGGCTGCAGCTTAAAACTGCCTGTCTAAGTATGATTTGGCTTTGCAGCAGTGTCATCTCAGTGATCTGTATGGGGATCTGCTTCTGATGCCACTCACCTGAGCCGTGCAGAGTTGTGCCCACAACCCGGACACAACTGGGCACCCGCAGGTCCCAGAACCGGACTGTCTTGTCCTGGGAGCCAGAGGCAATCATCCACCCTCCCCAAGTGTAGAGAGTCAGAATGTGTCCTAAAACGGTTAAATACTGTATTAAAATGTCTTTACCTTGTTGTACCGAGTTGTATTTTCAAGCCCTGTTTATGTAATTTTAGTGATCTTGTGGTACTGGTCCTGAGAGTTCATTGGTTTCTCATTTAGGAAAAATTTAGAAATAATAATTCTAAAAGATGAGCTACAATCTCCACAGTCTCTTTCACAACTGCAGAGGACGAGCTGTTGTTGACGTACCGGTGTGTCCGCTCAGGGCGTGAAGGCCCTGTCCCCTCTGACAGTCTGTTGTGTAGATGTTGCAGTCTCCGGCCCCAGCACTGATCAAGATGGATCCTCCACTCTCAGGGCCCTCCATGAAGGCCAGGTCCCTGATGGTACCGTCATGCATGCTGAACTCCAGGTCTGGGCCTGAATCGGAGCCGCACATTTGGAAACACACTTCAATATCACGAGAAATATCAATTGCCTTCCCTGTTCATGGGAAACTGCTGGGAAGACGGACATGACACTAAAACATGTGAAACGGTACCTGTGGCATTGCAGCTGTCTGCGTTGAAAGGCAGGACTTTGACATATTTATCGTTGGAGCCAGTAGCCAACAGCTGTCCACAGTGGCTCCAGGCGACGCAGTAGATTGAGCCCTTGTGATGTTTGTTCCTCCTGAAGCGCACCACCGCCTGCTTGACGGCACCGGAACCACTGAATGAACAAAGACATGCAGACTATGAAATGTGGAGGAAGAACAGCGTGAATTCTAAAATGACATATAATGAAAATTACTATTTTTTATGAGTGAACAAACGGCAAATTAGTTGGGGACACCCAAATGCCTGTGTGCACATTTACCGTGACCTCCATACTTCCACCATGACTGAACGAAGCCAGCATCTATTTTGTCGAGTGTATAAATAATCATCTCGTAAAAACATCCCCACGTTTGGATTTGCATGATTGCTACCTGGTGGTCAGTGTTTCCGGGTAGGCGCAGACTCTCAGGGTTTTGGAGTTGGAGCCGACAGCGTAGAGCGCTCCAGAGGGATGGAAGGCCACTGCACGCACCGCCTGCGTGTCCTCAAGCTGGTTGGCTTTAATAAACTGTGTTTTGGACTTCCCCGGCTGTTCAAGAAGAAAAAAAAAAAAAAAAAAGATTTTGAACTACAATCTGCATGTACATCAGCATAAACTTCAGGCTAACAGCATAACAGCAGACACTATAATAATACTGAAATTAAAATAACATAAAAATAATACTTGAGCAGTTTGCTGTACTTCCTGTGAGTTCCGTGTTGCAGAGCCACAGTCATCTTGGACGATGGGGCCTCTGCTCCTCTCAGCACTGATAACACACACACACAGAGACACACACAGATAGAAAGGTAAATTCATATCAGTATTATTATTTTACTTCTTCATATTATCTCTCGTCTTCATTTCATCAGTCACCGATATAAAACAAAGACAGCTAATCAACATTAAACCACTAAAGCCTGATTTTGATATCCCATTACAGCGTTTGGAAAGTCTGCAGACTCTTACCTCTGACTGCCAGGAACAGGGGACTCGCTGAAGGAAGGCAAGCCGTGGCTCCCGGTCTTTAACGGGGTGCTGCTGACCCCCCCACCTGGCTTGTCCCTTGGTGGCCCGGTGTCTGGGGTGTGGCGGGTGTCGGTGGTCCTGGGACTGGACGTGCTGGTGTTCCCCTTCAGTCCGTTCCAGTGGTGGCCCAGGTGTGGCATCACCTCATCTCCTCTGTGGTCGATGCCCACGTTCATTTCCTCCAGCTTCTGAATGGACCTGGACAAAAACAAGATCTCTTTGTCTCACCCACGTAGCACCAGGGCTGTGCTCCATTCACTGAACCACACAATATGACTTCCACACCTGCTCAGGAAGGTCTCTGTGAGGTTGTTTTGGGCTTCGTCCTGTGGCTTCACGCCTCCCTCCAGCAGCATCTGCTGGTAAAGCTGTCGCTGCTGCTGCTTCTGCTCCAGATGCTGCTGCACACGCAGACGCTGCCGGTAATACTCCTGGATGTGTTCTGTGGAGTCAAGGCGCTGGACAGACAAAAAAGTTGGGGCGCTGCGTAAAACGTGAAATAGAAACAAATGCAATCGTTCACAAGCAAACTCTGTGCTGTTTTCAACAGGAGGCCCTGTAACCTGAATGACAGAATATTTATTATGGGCTCTCAGTGATCTCTGCTTCAGTGCTTGGCAGCACTCATTGCCACTACACACACACACACATGCAAGAGCACACACTCTAGATTATAATAGGCAAACTCTCTCCAAAGAGCCACTACTGACAACTCTTCAACTGCCAAGGCCTCGTCCTCCATCATCCATCCCATAAAAAGTTTTCAAGGACCTCATCATATCCAGCGGGTCTACAGTATATTCCCCTTCATCTATCTCACCACTTTTCACGCACACGCACACACGCACACACGCACACACAGACACACGCGAGCAATCCAATCTCAAGCCACTTTGCTCCTCTCGATGGGACCTGGGATGCATAAAGATGAGCGATGATGGAAACAGCGGGCCATCTTGGGTGTGACCGCACATCAAACCAGATTATCTGCCTCCAGCGTCCATGACCTCCACCCTCTTCACTGAGACGGGGGGCAGCAGGGCGCTCGTGCCTCTTGGACAGGTGTAGTAGAGCATTCGGGAAGAATTTATGAAGCAGTGGAGGTGTGGAGACGAGGTGGTTCAGGGGTTCAGGGGGAATCTATTCTGAATCTTTTAAATCTGGAGTAATGACCGTGGAGGGGAGACAGACTGAAAATCTCACAGTGACTTTGACTCGAGTGACCAGGCAGGCAGCCGTGGCCATTTCTTTTTACGAGTCATGAAACCAATTCAGCCTGAGCAGCCAAAGGTGGGACACTCCAGCCCTGTGCATCTGAGATGTCTTTGTGTCGCTCATTGGTCTTTGTAAGGTCTCTGCCCATAGTCCGCAGTTCTTATTACCTCATTAGCTTCTGTGCTGCAGGGTGGCCCACCATCTTTTCCAGGGGTCAGAGGTGTGCGCGTGGGTCCATCCAGCCCTTGTGGGTGTTTCCTGTATTCAAATTGATTGAATTGATTGAAATTGAACTGATTTGTGGTGAAGTTGGAAGTAAAATAACACAATGCAAATTGAAAAAGCTAAACCATGAATGTATATTAAACTCAAGGAAAGAGGAAAAAAGAAGAGAAGTAGTTTTAGTGTGGGCAACTGATTTGATTATTGCTTATTAGCAAACAACAGTAACAAGTGCCAATGCCATAAAATTTTCTTGGTTTTCAGTTAAATATACTTTTGTTGTTTTGCATATTTGCTTGATTGTAATCATGTATAAAGCTGCAAACCCTGCTGCCAGGCTTAAAAAAGCTCTTTAACTTTCTCCCAGATCACAGTAATCTCACTTTGTATCAGCTGTGCACATGAATTGCCTCCAGCAGGTGGAGCCAAAGAGCACTTGGCAACATTCAGCAGCCTTACAAACCGCTCAGTTTACAGACGTGCTTTGAAGCCTCAGGAACCTGTCTCCACCTTCCACTTAGTGGTAGAGCATTTTACTTCCTGTGTAGCACACCTGGCAGCTCACCTCTAATAACCAGACGGACTTAAACACATCTTGCCTTACTTCTTGTCTGTTTTGACCACACATACAGTACTACGCTCTGCCTGTGCTGTATTAGCATCATTTACTGTAGCTGGTGCTGATCTGTCTATGCAGGAGGAGCACAGACAGATCAAGGAAACAGAGCTAAAACACAAAAGAGCAAAGAGTCTTTTAGGTGCCTTGATGCAGTTATAAGAGGGAGATTTGGGGCAGAGTGGGTATGTTTTGCTTGTAATTTTAGCTCACTGTGGCATGAACCCGGAGGCTGCAGCAATGGCCAAATGAGCCAGAGAGACGCTAGTGAAACGACATCCAAGCACTAAAAATCTGCTCTTCAGTCCACTTAAGTGTAAAAGGAGGAGGCAGAGGTCCCATAAGGAATAGCAACTGTAATTTACAGCCTTAACTTATCATAAGGATCAGTATGATGGTTTTCAATAATGAGTCATTAGTTGAAAGATTTAGATTATATTGCATCCATCAACGCTCAGCTGCAGTTTAATATGCGTTTGTGCAGCACTGTAGGAGATGACAGACCAGGCAGTGTGTCTCTGTTAAAGCAGGGCTAATGGGATTAATGGAGCTACAGATTGTGTCATACAACAAGATCTACCACTGGGTTTAATACCTGAGGTTCCACATGCACTTGCACTTGCTAAGGCAGGATTGGTAAGAAAGCTCCAGCAAGATTTAAACAACGAAAAATAAATAAATAAATAAAATAGTGCATCCGTTTTACACCGTGGGGATTTCAATAGAAAACTGAAGGTTAGGATTTAGTTCTCTCATCAGGACCAAGATGACTAATACAGGTGTCGGTGAAATATGCCATCTTTCAAGACAGTCATTGTTTATATTACATATTGTATATCACAATATTTTTATAGAACTAAAAGCAGTTTTTAGCTTTCCATAAATGCAGCTCAATTCTCTGTAAGGACCTCCTTTGATTTGATTTGATTAAAATATGCTACATATACAGTATGTACATATTAGATATGATTATCAAACCAAACTCCTGGTTCAAGTGTTTCAAACAGAAGTTAACATCTGCTAAACATCTGGCTCGATTTACCTTTCAGGCGAATCATCCTGCTGATGCACATTGTTCTCCACTAGGCTCCGACTGAGGGCAGACTTCATGTTCGCCTCCATGCTTCTCTTGTCCTGGGCCGCCAGACCGTGGGACAGGCCGTCCAAAGCCGGGTTGAGGGATCTGGACATGTAGGTGTCCGCTGAATGAGGCCTCTGGCGGAAGGGTGAGGTAGGGCAGGGGGACAGGCGGTTGATTAACGGAGTGAGGAGGTCGGCGTGGCAGGCCTTGCTGGGCTTCACCAGACGGTCCACGTGGATGTTGAGGGTCTTCTGCTGGAAGGCGCAGGAGAAAGCACCCGGGGAGAGGTTCTGCAGCCAGGAGAGCAGTGACAAGTCCAGTTCATCACAGCCATTACCGCAAAGCAAATCCACGCCGAGCAACACCTCCCCCTCTGTGATCTCCTCACCGGTGGCTTTACTCTAGAAAACAGAACATCAATCATGACTGAAACTGTTGAAATAAATGTAAGAGTGCAATCAGGCCTACCTACCAGGTTTTAAAACTAAAATAGGAAGATTACATTAGATGAAACCAGCCAGGGTTTTGTAACAGCAAACAATGGGTCACCTTGCATGAGAATGTCTTTTAAAGGATTTTGGAGAGGCAGCATAAGGTTTGAGCCTTTTAACAGCCACTAAAGTTTTCTTGTAACCCTTTAAAGCAGTCAGCGGTCACATTACCTGACAGAACTCGACGCAGCACTCGTAAAGGATGCCTTTGATGAGCAGCTGGAAGAGGCGGTTCCCGCTCGCCCTGAAGCCGGCCTCGCTCAGCTTCCTGTCCGCGGGGATGAACTCAGCTACCATAGCACAGGCTTCCTCGAAGCAGTGGACACGCGCCGTGCTTGGGTTCCAGTCTTTGAACTCTGCGTGGTGGGTGAGGCGTGGCAGGGTGAGGAGGAGGCACAGCTTGCTGTAGTCCTCCTTGGTTGGGCAGTACTCCTCCAGACTGTGGAGGCACTTGACGGCCTCCTGCATGGTGAGCTCCAGCTGTGGTTGGCAGAACATTCAGAGAGGACAGGTGAGCATGTGGCTGTTAAGACGCTTCTTCTTTCACCATACCTGACAATTTTATGATAACCTCATGTTTTCAAGACGTTTTAGGAGACACTTCGTATTCACACGCTGCTTTAGCATCTCATGTCAATCACAGGCTTCCTCTCCTGACCACTGGAGCAGAGAACTATCACGCTGCCTTTGTCCATCTCATCTAGTCAGAATATTTTTATAACACTCATACTGATTTCCTTACTGAAACTTTTACATACATTCTGAGGGTCTTCAGCTGCAGACATGGCATTATTTACACACAGAGCTTCAAGAAACTTCTGCTTCAGAACGATGTAACGGAACCTGGAAACACAAATATCAATATTAGGAAAGACACTTTATGGGACATGAATTGATTAACTCTCACGGGACATTTCCTGGGTTGAATCAGTTTGGGAAATGTGTTATTTGTGGTGAGTGTTTGGTGGCTGTAGGAAACAGAGCCTGTCAGGAATATGACATGATCATGCCACTACAGCACTGGGACCTGACCTAGTTAAGCTACCAGTCTCCTGCTTTACTGGCAAGGCCAACTCAGTCACCAGTACAGGGAAACATCATGAATACTGCACTTTATACTTGAAATATGAACAAACAAGCAATACAACTGCATTCAAATGAAGAAATTTTTCAGCTGGTCTCAAAAAGTTTCAGTGAGGCCCTGTGTTCTCCTCATAATGCTTTAAGAATACATCAAAACCGTTCTGGCTGTCCCTCAAAAAGCCACTTCTTCAGCACGTCCTGCAGATGAAGAAGAGTTGACACACACACGCACACACATTATTTCTCTCACCTTTTCTTGTCAAACTTCTCCATTCCTTCTAGAGGTTGTATGAACTGCATCACCTCCTCCCACTGGCCATCCAGGATGAGCTGCCTGTTGAAAGGTGCAAATGAACAATTTAAGAGGCCTCTGAAAAGCTGCTGCTATCAGGCCTGTCAAAAGTAACGTAACACAAGACAGGAGAGAGATGGAAACATGGACCTGTGGAGACTGAGACGTGTGCAAACCCAGATCCTAACAAGTCTAATCCTCCCTCTCAGGTCTTCTCCATCTGCCGCATGAGTCTGCTTGCACAGCCCTACCTGAGGAAGAGCATGTCATCAGAGTAGAGTCCATTGATGACGCCGCTCTCCTTCTCTAAGGCCAGCATGCTGATGTGCAGCTTCCTGGAGTTCAGGAAGTCCAACATCAGCTTGATCACCTCTGCCTCCTTGATGCCGATCGTCTCCTCTGCCGTCATTGTTACAGATCTGTGGTGGCAGCTTCCAGCTGGCTGGAATACAGACAGAGGGGGAGATGAGGAGATGGACATGTTGACAAAGTTGCAGCAAAAAAGAAAGATGCTTATGCTGTTGGTTCATTTTGAAATTAACGTACATATATGGTACATTTTAGAGAAATGCAACCTACTTCTGTTAAATATCTTGAGGTTAAACCAAAAAACAAAAGACCAATTTGGTTTTTTACATGTTTTTTTTTTTAGATGTTCTGCTGACAAATGGTATGAAAGGTGAAGCTAATCTTTTAGATATACAGCATCATCTGACACTGTGTGTACAGAGATGTGTGTGAGAGGAGAGGAGAGGGTGCCGCAGGCAGCTTAGAAAAACAATGTTAATGATGTAAACACCGACAAATGCTCCACACTGACGCCCACTGATTCACACACTGAGGACCATTTACAATATATTCCTGCAGGGACGTCTAACACTGGCCTGATGCTTTAAACGCCATTCAGTGTCAACCCCTCTACAGCAGCTTCTGGTGTGCCTCTTTGCAGTGTCTATGCTACAGTAAACATTTTAAAATGACCTTTTGCACATTAATACTCCTGATCTATATGATTTATATCTTAGGATGCAGTTCTTTAGGGTTGGGCTGCAAATGGTTAATCACAGCAGCACCACACAGGCTGCTACACAAAGACATAAAGGGCTCTTTCATTTTGCATGATCCACTCGCCCTGAGAGGCTGAGAGTGCAGCGATGCCTCCGGGGGTCTGTGCTGGAGGCAGAGCAGCCGCTGACACCGCCCTGTGCCCACCGTGTGCACACAAACAACAGCTCTGGTCCTGGATGTGACAGCAGGTCTGCGGCCCAAACCTGACAGCCTCAGCACTTTGTCCGCGCTCAGACACACCTCGTTTGGTGGAGCGGGGCAGCACACTGCGCACACGCTCACAGCCGCTCGGGGGAACTGACATGTACAACAGACAGGAGATAACAACGTCGCTCATTTTGCCACTGACGTGCAGGACATCGCGCGAGGCGACACCGGTGGTACAGGCTAACCCGCCACCGTGAATCCGTGCCAAGTCCTCACCTGTCAGTCTGCGCCGGCAGCACGCCGCATTAAAGCCGCTCCAGTGGCTCTGCAGCCCCCAGACGTGACAGTATCCGCGAAGAGGTGGATAAGAAGCGGTGTTTGGATGCTGAAATCCCAGCCAGCGACACTCCTGCCTTCTTTCTTTCTTGTACACAGCTCACGGTTGCCATGCGGACGCAGCCGCCAACCACCAATCAGCTGCGGTGATGACGCCGCGTGGTCACACCTACAACACCACCACGGAAAAACTTTAAACCGGAGACAGGAAAAAAACGTGGCTAAATAACAATAAAAACATTACAAGGAAAAGTAGCATGTGTGTTGTGTTTTCTCCCAAGACATTTAACTACATTAGTCACTTGATTTGGTAAATGTGTTAAGCTATGCTATTTCAAGTAGCATTTAGCTTGAACGTTAGCATATAGCTAATGGTTGGTTTCCCAAGGTAAACTGAATTCTGGCCATTTAGAAACATGGCTGGTTCATCCGCAGGGGGCAAAAAGTTGTTATGGGCCCCTGTTGACCCCCTATTGTTTTGTATGTACCATGTTTCCTCCATGTTCCAATCAAGTACAGCACACACAGCAGAAATGGAGGCCTCATGATTTGGCGATAGCCCCAGAAATCAAACTGCCCTTGTGCTGGAACAGCTGGCCCCAGGTTTTCTGTAGGTGGGTTAGTTCCGGCACAGGGCCCCACTTCAAAGCAAGATTTAGCAATAATGCAGGATCCCATTTAGTTTATGTTGTATGTTTGTGGTACAAATTCAGCAAAAATGTAGCCTACATTTGTGCATACAACTGACTCCCACTGAACCTGGAACTTTTGGGGCCCTGAAGATCTGGGGTCAGTTATAAACTTTGGCTGATTGGTAATCCAGTCTTGCTAGTGGTTCAACTACATGCATACTGAGTTTGAGTGGATTCACACCTCACTATACTCCACAATAATCCCATAATATAAAGAGGTGATCGCTGTGACGCTTTTGCAAAGAGATTACCATTTAATCCAACTAGTCTTGAGTGCAGCACCATGGTCAATGTAGATCCCAATTAACCACATTAAGAACTACTGCACCTTGGAATAGCTTTTGACCAGTTACATCTCTACATTAGGAAGCTTCATCTCCTGCTCTACCAAACACTGTTAAGGTATACCCCAAGGTGTACCCAAAGCCCGCTCTTTTCTCAGGATATAGGATAAAATAATGTTGCATGTTTCTTTTCTGTAAGTCAATAAAAATAAAACCCTCCAAATCAGGCCTCCTGACTTTTCTTTCAGTTGGTCTGTGGTGATTGACAGACCATTTCCTCCTTTAAGATACATGCTGTTGTATAAGTAAAATCACATAAATGCTGAGGCCATGCTGAGTTTTATTAAATGCAAAACAGAAAAAAAGAAAAATGAAACTACATGTCCAGCAATATGTTGAATGACAGCACAGCGTCTGACAAACGAAACAGAGTCATCATAGTGAATAGGTATGAGCTCACATGAACACACTGTACAATATCTTTACAGTTTAAATTATCATTGACCTTGGCCTATAGCAGCCAAAAGCATGTGGACAGAGCTTCTGTGGACAAATCCTTTCAAGAAACAATGGAAAAAAAACACCTCTTCACTCTGTCACACTAGATTACATTTTCAAAGACATGTACATGCTCTCTTTTGGTCATAAATATCCCCCCCGATTGAAAACAAAGCACCATGTTAGCAGATGTTTTTGTTGGAACCTGCGAATGGCGTTGATTTGACATTTGGTGGCAAAACTTACTGACACCAATGAAACTCTGTGGTGAGTCTCTACCCGTATGCAGCGACAAAGATCTGACCCTTTCTGCCTCGCATTGAGTGAAATTCATTCTCCTAATAACAGAAAAATAGATAAATATGTTGCTGATGCGTAACATGTTCTTTAGTTTGGGTGTACATATATCTGTGTTATGTAAGAGCAACAGACAACACGGTGTGGCCGCTTTAATCAATTGGCAATACTTGCTGTGATGAATGACGGGCTTTTTTTTTTTTAAATAGCAAGTTCAATCTGAACTTTGTATATGCACTATGTTTATACCATTTGGCATTTGCTTTTACCAAAAGTGTCTTAACAGTATTATAAGTGCAGACTTCGTTCAGATGAGTAGGCCCAGAGTGAACCTAGAAGAATTTATAATACTAGAACAACAATTTTAAATCCTGATACTGATATAAATATGAATACTTCTTAGTCTTGGAATTCAGTCTTATTCCTGATACCAGTGGGTGAGAGCGTAATCGTACATTGTATGAATACACTGCAGAGGTCCTACATGGTGCAGTTGGCAGCATTTCTACACAAAAAGAAAATAATACTGAGCTGTTTTATTTGTTCACAAATCTACCGTGAACCAGCGGCAAAGTGATCTAAAGCACTGGTTCTCGACCTGTTTGGCTGAAGCAACGCCTCCATGTTAACAAACCTAACTTTGATCCCCGGGGGATGATTTTCATTTTCACAATTTAGCTTAGCTATTGGAATACGTCTCGAGGCTGCAACTACTTCTGTATATTACAAGACACAGGAATTTGACACGACTGTTACAAACATGACAGCATATTTGTACATTAGAAATATATTTTTCACACATTATACATTACAGCTGCAGGTGTGGTGAGCCACAGGTTGAGAACCAGTGATCTAGAGTAACGTCCTGCATTCTTTAAAATCACTTCCTCAAAAAAAAAAAAAGGGTTCTGAAAAAGCTGAAACCGCTTGGCTTTGTTGAGCTGAACACACATGTACTGTGTGGCTGACACTAGCTGTATGCAATGAGTTTTTTTTTTTTTTTGGCCCTTTGTAGTTTTACGTACCTTAATATACAAACTGTTTCACCCGCAGAGATGAAGAAAACAGGGTTCTTCCAAATACAAAAAAACTCCCATCTGTAATACGCTGTTTTACAATCACCTCATGGCACTCACACGCTAAAACAAAGTGTGCGTAAGGCCACACATCAACAGGAGAATGCAAACACAAATCAATCTGTACATGAATTAAAAACATTCAGTGCTTCAGTGTCCCAAATAAACTGTCCGGGCATTCATACTGTCTCTTTTTTGACGTTTGGCACATAGGAAACAAACACTCAGACAAGCCTTCGTGAACAGACTCAACATGACAATCTCTAAAAACACACAATCCAGAAGCATTTACATCATTCTCTAACAGTGGCATACATTCCAGTTGTTCATAATCTTTGAGTCCTATCATGTCCAGTCCAGAGTAAGAAGGAAAAACAAGGACAGGAATGCGATGAGAGGGGAAAACGAACAAACGTAAAAAAAAAAGACAAATATGCATTCAATCTAACTGGCATTGCAGGTGCTTGAATCTTCATGGATATGTACAGTGAAGTGCAAATTGAAAGGGGTGTGTTCCTTTTGAGATGGTGATGTTTGGGGTGTCGAGTTCCATTAGGACTGGGCAGGCACTACTTTTTTAGGGGTGGCTGGCTTCTTGGTCTGCCAGAGGTGGTTGTGGATCGTCACCGCGTCCACGCTGGCCGACATGGTCTTAGCTGGTATCTGACTGAACTGCTTCTTGTCCGAGTTGTACTTGTAGAGGCCGTCGATCATCTTGCGCGTGATGCTCTTGGGGCCGATACCCGCCAGCTTGTTGATCTCCTCCGTCTCGGGGCAGTAAGTGTAGAGAGAGCGGAACTGGCAGCCGGCGTCTCGGAACAAAACCAGGAAGTTGTTGGCCTCAGATTTCTCCATTTCCTGTTAAGGTCAGGAGAGAAAAGCTCATGAGATACAGTATGAAGGTCATGTATTGTCAGAGCCACTTATGTACATATCCTTATTTGGTAAATATGCTGTTAATAGCCAGTATGTATGAAGTATAGTGGACTATGCTCGATAAAGTCGATAAATGCAGTCATGCACTTCTTAATGCGCACAGGCAGTACGATTTGAACAGCATGGTGCTAACGAGGTTCTGAGGTTCTTCCTGCCTGAAGTGTGAGTACATGGGTTTTCAAAATATGGTTGAATGTAATTGATTACTTGAATACCTGCTTTTATATGAGCAATTACAGTATATACTTTTTGGGAAGTGTTCATCTTTGTTTAGTAAAAGCAGTCCCATGTCAGCTGTTAATCCACAGTGTTGAAGTATGTGGCGTGCATCATCAATAGAGCCACCAGGACACTCCGGACGCCTGCAAGTGTATAAAACAATATGTTGAAAGCTCCACGCTGTTACCTCCAGGATCTTGTTCTTTTGCCCCTCATTAACCTTGCCTGCGAGGCAGCAGTGGGCCAGAGCGTTCTGGATGATGTGCTTGTTAGACTTGGCACTGGGCTCCTTGTACAGCTTTGGTCCTGAACGAGAACAGAGGAGAGAACGTCAGGCTGAGACTGTCGTCATGGCAACCCCTCCAGTATTGTCAAAGACAAGACGTCCCTCCCTATTTTTACTCTTTCTTTTGATAAATCATGAATGAAGGTTTAAACTGGTAGCACATCCATGTGTTGGCGCGTAGACAGATAAAGGACTGTGAGCTCTGAACACAGCTTTTACACATTAGCCTAATTATGATATCAAAAAAATTCAAAGAGATGTTTATTCTCCAAACTATCTGAAAACCTGTGCTGCAGATGATGCGTGCTGAGCTGTCATACCGGTGTACTCGGTGTTAGACGTAACAGAGGAGGTTGTGGATCCGTTGTCCCAGTCCTTCTCTCCATTCCTGCTGCTGGAGCGACTCGGGGACAGGAAGCCATCTGCAGAATCTGGCCTAGAACACACACACACACACACACACACACACACACACACACACACACACACACACATATGAGAAGTGTGTTAGATCACCTTTCTGCACAGGCGCAGCTCCTGAACATTTAAATTATACAAAAGGCAGAGCAGGGAAGTACTGTATTATTATACAAGCCATACAGATATCCTGAAATAAGTAAATCTCCAAAAATGAATCCTTCCCGCAGTATGAGGCTGCCGGCTGGTGTCATTTTCCAATCCTGTCTACGTCATGCTTGCATAGATTCATCCTTTACTGCGGACGAAGCCGTGTGCACTACTTCAGCACGCAGTTTGAGTCTGTTGTGCATCCTTACAGTAACGAGTGAAGGAGCAAAGCTTGCAAGCACAGGCAGTGAGTGCAGTGATGTGGAGCAGTCTGACGCATTTGAGGTCAATAAAAGAGGTCAATCAATTACAGTGCAGCACTTGGCATTTACTCGCTCTTTTTCTGGACTGCAGCTGTGGTGCGTGTCCCCTCTATACGTTGGCAAACAAGCAATTTCTAAATATATACGGAAAGAATACTGCTTATTCCACGGGGATTATAATGTATTTATAAAATACACTATTCTGCCTCTGTAGTTATGTGAAAGTCATCCAGCAGGGCATATGCACAGTGAGAGCAACTAAAGCCAAACTTTAGTGCTTTTTTTGTGAATGTAAACTTTCCATGTTAGCAAGTCATTTCAGCGACAGGAAATTCACTCTAATTAATGTCTAATTTAGATTAAATATATCTTCATATCTTTCTATAACGCCTGGTATTAACTGTCTACCTTCAACACTTCACTGGCTGTTTGTAAGACACAATATAGGCTTAAATGACTTGATAAGATGGATGTTTTATGCATCTACAGAACTGTGAATCTGAGAACAAACAATTTCCTTTTCAAAGAAAGAAAGAAAAGAAAAGTGAGACAAAGCCGGAGCGTGAGTGTGCGTTGGTGAGGAAGGCACAGCAGAGAGGTAAGTGGAGAAAGCCTGTTTTGTGGTGGTGAGGCTCCTAAAAGCGAAGCAGTATTCAAGTGCCTGGAAGTGACTCTTAAGGAAAGACGTTGCTTTTCCTTCAAGCGCTCGAGGATCCAGCGTGGGGACGGGGTTTCAGTGCAGGACGGGGCGTAGGGCAGCGTGAAGCTTAAGGGTTTAAGCAGAAACTAACCTTCTCCTTCTCAGTTTAGGAGACCTCAGAAAGTAGAACAGACTGCCAGAGGCTAAGCTAGCACTTCTGACACGTGTGAAACGGCAGGAAGGAAAGTATTAAAAGGAGGAAGATAGAAGAATACAGGACAAATGTTAGACCTGAGAGCTGGAGTTAGTCTGGCGAGGTTGGCCTTAAGAAAACAAAGAAAGGTCAGAAATGATCACAATTACCGCACTTGACAGACAGTTAAAGGCTTCTGTTAAAATGTCTTGAGAATTCAGCCTGAAGAGAGCAGCACTCATTTTGTGCTCTGTGTAATTCAGTGTGCATTTGATCTACATATTATACATGGATTTAAGGCTCATTTACAGTGGCTTAGGAACAGTAATTCTTTGAGCAAGCGTACTGGGTTAAAATGATGAATTATTCCCAACATAAGCATTAGCATTATGATGCCATGTTTGCTCTTAAAGCAAACGACACACTGGCCTGAATGCACAGAGGTTTTCACACTTGTTTTACATGTCCCACTGCCATATTGCTAAATATAGTATGAAATCCCCTGAAAGCATCTAAGTTCATATTAAAGGCTACACCAAATACTGCATTTCACATTTTACAGACTTAAAACACCTCACCTTGGCGATCTCTTCTCAGAGTGAACGCTGTCGCTGTCTCCCAGGTTGAGGGACGCGAGGGACAAGCTGGAGACTGAAAAGACACGTTGGCGTGAACCTGGATGTGAGATGAGATGCAGCACAGCACGACACAGTTACACCGACACCACGAGAAACAACCACACCCGGCTGTCCACTGTGTTTGTGCCAGCGCTGTCACAGAGCAACGCAGCCTCAGTGTCAGGACTAAAAACAACTCTGACATGCAGAAAATCAGACAAAATGATATGGACGCACCCAAAAAAACATGTATACGTATGTGTTAATATATATTATATGATGCTTAATTTAATATTAAAACACATAGAAACACGAGTGCTGCATTGCTCCTTCAGGATGTCAGATGAACTTCAGTGTATGAGTGTATCGTTCTGGCTTGTTAGACATTAAACACAACACAAAAACATGTTGATTACTATTATTTCCTGTTAGATATAGTATTGATAAGGCTATGAATAGAATGTTTTAACTTATATAAGGTAATATCAACGCCAGTATAATACAAATACCCCAATTCACACAGTTCAAAGCTTAAATTTCCAGAATCAGATAAATATTTTTCTACTTCACTATGTAAAACAGGTGGCACAAAGCAAAGCGGCAGCAGGAATCAGTTTAGACGGATGGGATGACCTTGACCTCTCTGAGTCGGGGTCATCTCCATGGTTACCTGTGGCAGCTCTGACAGGGGTTTTGGGGGAGTCCATGCTGTCGCGATGGATGGACTTGGGGCGGCCCCGCCTCTGCTTGGCCCCACCGGCTGATCGAGGTTTAATGACGGTGTCCATGTCCTCCATCAGCTTTAGCTGCTTCCTTCTGAGATATTCCTGCTTGATGAACTCCCTCCTGGCCTTGTCCTCCTCCTTCCTGATGCGCTCTTCCTCTGCTTTTAGTCTGAACAGACAACAGAGGGGTGAGAGGTCGTCAGTGCAGAGAAACACTGTTAGAGTTTTCTGTTCAGAAAAGGTGATTATACGCTGCACAAAATACATAGTGTTCACTAAATTCATAAATATAGCGAAATATAGCGGCTGTTTCTGGTTAGGGAGATGCCCACTTTGTTTTGAAGCATAAAAGACAAATATAAAGGTATCATTTCAAGCGACCTTTAGAATATTTGTCCAGTAATTCTAATGGTGAATATTAATTTAATAACAGTGTTTGTGAATAAATTAACATTTGCCAGACTAAAGTAAAGAGCGCTGCTGTCCTACACCTGTGCGCTCTGGGAATGTGTAATGACTTATTTTCCAGATGTGCCAACGCACCGAGCTTCCTCCTTCTTCTGCTCCAGCTCAGCCTCCTGCTGCATCTTCTTCTGCTGGCTCTCCTTCTCCCTCCTCATCCTCTTCTCCAACAGGGCAGCCCTCTTCTGAGCCATGTTCCCCTCAGCCTTTCCGTCAGCCTGAGTCACGAAGGAAACAGAGTCAGTCGCCTCACACTGTCTGAGGTAAATGAAAATCCAGGAACATTCAGCGAATGTCATTCATCAGTGTTTTGTAGCCGCTGATCATTGAGCAAAGTTGACCTTTTACTGTTGTGACACAGATCAAGAGGCAGAGGCATACTGAGTGTTATTTTTGTGTGATACTATTTACACCTTTCTATTCATCTACTCTGATATAATGAATGAGATGATCCAGAACCTGAGCTGTTGATGT
Organism: Chaetodon auriga; assembly: GCF_051107435.1. Lineage (NCBI taxonomy): Eukaryota > Metazoa > Chordata > Actinopteri > Chaetodontiformes > Chaetodontidae > Chaetodon > Chaetodon auriga. Next base: position 14,692,230 of record NC_135076.1, read on the forward strand.
GAAAGGTCAGCTCTCCTTTGTGTGATTAAATGAGACAGTAAATAGGCTGGCAGAGGCGACAATGAAGAGGATTTTTTTTCTGGGCCAGAAAGGCTACATTCCTCTGTGTTCTACATAAGCTACTTTTATTATACAATTCTATACTATTATTCTGTTTCTATCCACATTCATTATGAGACAGCAAGACACCTTAAAAAATCTTATTTCTGAGTATGTTACAGATATTTATCCACATGTCACTGCAGTTATGATAACTTGAATGAAACCTCAAGTATAACAAGAGAGCAGGAGACTATTGAAAATGTGGTTTGCCAAATGGCAGAGGTCATTATACACAATCAGAATGTATTGCTATAAATGGTGCTTTTACAGCACCACAACAATAACAAATTCAGTTTGAATTTTCTTCCACCAGGCTGCTAATTTCTGTACAAACTGGTTTCATTTAGAGTTTTCTTTCATGTGAGCATCCTTTGCTCATCCATCTGCATCCGCCCCTCACTATCTATTCAACCCCTCTCCAACCCCGCATTTCCACAGCTGTGCCTGAATTATTCACAACAGCCCCAGTTTTATGACCTACATCGAGGCCCAGACTACAGCTCGCAAGCTATCTTCCAGAGGGGAAGAGGATGCTGTACTCATGTTTCCTGAACCATTCATCATCTCATGTTAGGAACAAAAATGGCTGCCCCAGGTTCAAATGCAACCACTGTTTTCTCAAGAACTGAGCCACTGCATTTCAAGACTTCCAGAGGTGCCACGTGGTTGTGACCTCGACACTGCATGCTGTGATTTTAATGATGTATGTTTCTTTGTTCTGATGTGTCTTTATGACTGATGCTTGTTGACACTGTACTTCAGTCCCAGTGCAGGGTCCCAAACACATTTCCCATTGGGGACAAATACAGTACATCTTATCTTATGGCATCTAAAGAAATACAAAATCTTGTTGAACTCTTCTGATTATGACCAGAGAAAGTGCTAAAAAATATAGACACAGGTCAGATGAATGATACTGAAAATGAGTGAAGGAGCTCTTGTTTTTCTTTGCGTAATACGGTGACAGTTCTTTGAATCAACAGCCTACCTTGAAGAAAAAACCACGACATATCTTCTGTTCGTAATCAGAGCTTTCCTCATTGACCTGCTGCACCTCCAAAGCATCATCCAGTGTCAGATCATCCCGTGACTTCACGACTGACAGAGGAACCTCGATCAAGCTGCTCTTGACTTGACCTGAGGCTTCTGGCTGGGGAGGAATCTCTGTAGGTGTCACCATGAAGGTCTCGACCACAGGGTGGGCAAGAACCTCGGGAAATGACGACGCTACGGTAGGTTTGAGATCCGCAACCGACTTCTGAACTTTCTGGTTATCTGTTTCCATGTCAGCTGTTTTCGACTGGCTGTTTTGTTCTGTTTCCTGGGTATGGCATTCAAATTTTTGCTCTCTTTTGTTCTTCAGGTTGGGGGAACTGGGGGGCGAGTTGGCTACACATATACTGGCAAGCTCCCTCTCTGGGGAAAGGATTGACTCCATCTCCTTGTTTTTATCTCCATCTGAGGCTACTGTCGCTAGATTGGCAGGTTCTGGTTTCTCCCCCATGTAAACAAAGGAACTTGCCAAAGGCTGACAGGGAGAAAATCGCCGTAGTCTGGGGATGCTGTCGACAGACTGCGGGGCAGTTAGGACTCGATTGTAGGGGGCCAGTTTTAGCTCGCTGGGCCGAGCGGTGCGAGGATTACGTGAGTGGAAGGAGGCTGACTTGCGTTTGATGCTGGTTGGAGAGCGGTGGGTGGAACGAGGTGAGTCGGCAGGAGAAGAGGGTCCTGAGGATCGAGTGACAGCTCCGGCTCGACTGTGTTTTTGTGGTGATGGGTTTGTATGTGGAGGAGGGATGACCCAGGCCTGCTGATGCTGTTGCTCCCTCATGGCCATGATCACTTCCTGCTGCTGAGCCAGTCGCTGCATCTCAGTCTGAAGGAAGGCTAATGAATGGTTGAGTTTCTCGATAGAACGCGTGTACTCGGTGAGATCTACCTCGGTTAGCTGAGCGTGACTTTGCCCGCCCTCCTCTCCTGCACCAGGTGACTTCGTCCAACAGGAACCTGTGATGCTTTGCTCTGCCCCATCAGGTGTGTCTGCCTTGCTCCTCCCAAATTTGACAATGGGACTTGTGCTTACTACTTTGCCTTCTCCCTCGATTTTTGCTCCTTCCTCTCCAGTGGCCCCATCTCCTTTTCTCTTGACCACATTGAGAAATGCTGAGTGACCCATCTTTTGCCGATGCCTCGTAAAAGCAGCCTCCACTTTCTTCTTCTGAGCTTCGATGGCTTTGCGTTTTTCCTCCAGCCTCATCCTCAACTGTACCATCTCTGTAGCCATGACCTGAGCGGGGTCGTTGGGTGGAAGCTGTACAGGTGTGGATGATGCTTGAGCAGTGCAGGTTGGTGTGGTTTGGTGATGGATGGGGCTGTGCTCAGGGGTGGGGGCCCAGGACACAGACAATGGGAGGCCAAACTCAGAACCCTCAGGAGTGGTCTTGAGGGAGCTGCTGCTGCATCTCCCTGAGTCTGGCGCTGACGGATTGTGCTTCTTCAACTTCTGTTCGGCAAAGCTGGTCATCTTCACTCCTGAGGGAGACTTGCTCTGACTGCTCGGGCAGGGGCTTGGTGTGTCCATATCCAGGTCCATGTTCACAGAGCAGTCTTTCAGGGAGGAATCCTCATCCAGCATGTCTTCTGTTCGGATGTGAATGCCAGTGTCCACCTCGGTGGTGTCTGTGGTGCTTAGAGGCCCTTTGGAGTCCAACTCTGACACTGGCTCCAGTCCACCAACACCGGCCCCGTGGCCCTGACTGTGCAGAAAGAACCCATTGTTGATCCCCTCCAGTGGGGGCCTACTTGGGCTGTGGATAATGTGGAGGGCTTCCTCCATGGAGGGAGTTGTTGCCATAACACTTCCATGTCCGTTGGGGTATGCGCGCCTGATGGTCTCCATACCAGCCAGGCTGTCTGGGCAGCCCTCCTCCTCAATGCCAACACTCTGACCATTCACTGGCTGGAAGGAGAGGTTACGCCTCATTCCACGGGGCAGGTGTTGGACCTTGAAGCCAGATCCATCGTCAGTGCTGACGGACCTGACCATGCCACGTGTGGAGGAGAGAGGGCCAGGGGCGCAGTCGTCTTTATCGAAGGGGATGTCAAAAGACACTCCATAGGGCCCAGACCTTACCAGAAAAACAATAAAGAAACTATCATTAAAACTTCAGATTCACTTTTCACTTTCTTTTTTTTTTCACTTCACTTTTTTGTACTCCAAAGAAATTGTAAAAGATTATTTGAGGAAAGTCTGCTTTGGCAGCATCACAACATGCTTTTCTTAATCCCCGTGGGATAATTAATTCTCTTTGGGATTGGATGTTTTTAATGAGCAGCACACGAACAAGACTGCGGTATTACAAACCTTTTCTCTTTGGGCCAAGTGCCGAGGTTGCCATCGACAAAGGACATTGAGGTTGACCTCTTGATCTCTCCTGGATGACGTAAGTAAGCAAATTTAGAGTCAAAACAGAGGATGTGAGTCATACCTAATACTACAATTTTGGGAATAAATAAATAAAGAATGATGAATAAATAAATCACCTGAGTTTCGAGGTTGGGGTCGGAGGGGCAAACTGAAGAATGAAAGAGAGAAAATGTTATATCTGAGATGTGATAACATAATGTTATACATTAAAATTTATATTTTCATTATCTCTTTTAGCTTTAATTTGTCCAGATAAGGATTTTGCTGTTCAAGCTGATCTGATCTGGATTATCAGTCCCATACATTCACACCTGTAAACTGCCCACCAAACGCTGTATGGAAGTGAAAAACCTTGCTCACGCACTTTTTTAAGTACTCATGAAATGCACATATCACACTGAATACCATGATTTGGACTAGCGTACCTGGGTCTTTCAGGACTTGGGGGTCTCTCCATGAAGCTCCTCTTGGTTGCCTTGGAGATGGGGATGGCCGGGACATTCTTCAACAAGGACAAGGGCTCTGAGGTGACACAACAGAGACAAAATGACCAAACAGTGCTTTTACAACAGATAGCGACACTACAGTGTACTTCAATTTCACCATAATTACTTTGCTTTATGCACGTTTCAGATAAAATACACCTCCTGGTACCTTTACAACTACCATTGCCTCCGGCACCGAATTCAAGACTTGCCTGTGCCTTCGTTTTCCAGCATTCTTGGTTTCACAAAAGACGGCTTGACCACCTCAAACCACCAGAACAGCTCTGCCATGAACACCAGGTAGTTATTCTGTGGAAACATTCAAAAGGGGAAAGATTAAAAAGAGCACAGCGATGCTTCAAAGAGAAACATGATTGTTACAGTGAGCAAATTCTGTGTCCTGCTGTCACTTCATCCAGAACACCACCTGCCATACAACTGCACTGTACCAAGTTCTCCAGCAGGCGTCTCTGTTAACCCTTACAGAGAACCTGAGGCGATGAATATTACTGGTATCTTCCAGTCTGCATATAAATAATTCACTAATCTTACTCCATTTCACAGAGTATCCTCTTAAGAGAAAGACGCTTCATAGTTGAACCTAAAGAGGAGTGATTTACAAGGAGATCTACAGTCATCTTCCTTTTCAGCAAGGAATTTCAAAAATGAGTCTCATTTAAGTGAAATTAAGAAACGGCTTTCCTCACTCATTAAGAGTGCGACTTCTGACACTGTAAGAACTTATGTTAGTGTAACCAACATCATGGCTTTTCACATGCTTGACGAGCTAATCTTCCACTTACATAATAATGTCAATGGTACCTGTGTAGTGAACAGGAGTGATTAAGGTATTAACCTGATTTGTAAAATGGAGGTCAGCTATTTTTTTCTGTTCTCAATCACCAGCATGCAATTCAACCTGAATTAGATCGGGTAATAAATGTAGGAGGGATCTTTGACACTGCTGCATCGGACCATGTCCACGTCTGAATCAGGTCAACATACAGTGGGAGGTCAAACTGCTTGAGGACACTGCAAAAATATCCTTCTTATAAAGTCATTTCACTCAGTGTTACGTTTTCCAAAATCCATTTTTTCCCTTTTCCACAAAGGATAAATGTGTCGAATAACAAATGCATCTGTTAGAGCTGCACTGTGTAACAGAGGTAAAACATATAACCTTCTCAAAACACCACATGGTCCAACCAGTCAGGCTGAAATTCATCCATTCAGTCTCATATTCAGTCCAGACACTGCATTTTTAACAAGTCAAGATTTGCGCTATCATGAGTGAAGTAAAAACTTTTTAAACACATTTTAAACACAGTCATCCCCTCGAAACAAAGGAAAGAATAAGTCAAACTCCTCTGATGAAAAACAAGTTATTTTGCATTGTGAACTCAACGCAGACAGATTTTTGCCACGTTTGCGTATTTCAAGCATCAATATTTAATAAATGATGTTTTTTTAAAGCGAGCATGCTGGCACTCACATGTGCGCACACATACATATGCAAAATGAGTGCAGTGAGGCAGGGACGACCTTGAGGAAACAAGCCCCCTCCCCGCCCTCAGTCCGTGGTCTCCAGACAAAGACAATGCTGCATGGCTCAGCTCTAAAGATACCTGATTCACCTCATCAGCAACATTTTGCTCTGCCAAGCACACACTAGCGAACTCACATACCTCACACATACACCCCTTAAGCCCCCCGACTGCAGCCCAAAAGCACAACAGGAGGGGCAGAGGCAATTAACACCAGTAGCAGCGGTTCCCCTGGGCTGTTACGGCAGCATTTTACATTTTTTTTTCCCTTTTAACCTCACAAAATAAAATGTAGAGCTGCAAACGTGTGAAAATGTGTGTTGCTGTGAGTCTAGGTGTGACAATCTGTACTGCACATAGCTACCAAATTAAAGCAGAGAAATCATCTTTACATACACACTGAACATTTGCTTACTCTAGTTTTTTATCAATCAGTCAAAATGGTCATGTGTTGCCCTTTTTACAACTCTGACACTGAATAGCTCTTTTCTACAGAACCACAGATAAATACAAAGTGCTGGTTACCTTTAGGTGTGTTCAGCATGTGGAGCATTCCTCAATGGGTTAAGACGAACAGAAGAAGAAAGAGCCAAAAGGAAAGAAAAAAAGAAAGAAAGAAACAGAGAGAGACAAAGATCTCCTGTTGTCCGCTCAGCCGGGATTGGTGGCACAAAGCCCAACCCGACTTCTCTCTTCCCATCTGTCCTTCTGACTACCACTGACACACCAGGTGTGAGTGTTATCGCTTAATACCACCAGTCAGCAGTCACACGCACTCACACAGATCCCCAAACACCAACCACCGCACCACCACTCCGCCGACCTCCCCACTGGCTTGCATTACTCCCTCTGCCAGGTCTGCAGCGTTGCCAGATCTGTTTGTTTGGAGATTTGAGTGTGTGTCACTCTCAGGATGAAAACAGGGACCTGATTGGTGATTACTAGAAGAGAGCACGGGGTTGAGGGAGGTGGGGGTGGACGGAGCTAATCCACTCTACAGGGATGGGCACAAACAGCCCGCCCTGCATGTACCACACATGCACACATTCACACATGGCCCGTGCAACATTAAAATGCCCTGGCAGTGTCTCAGGTTAGCATGCATATAAATGCACACGGCAGGTCACACGTACACAAATTACACGATCTAACTCAGCAGAACACTTGGCCTGGACGCACACTGAGCATCCACTGGGCATTAATGTCAACAATCACTGGGCCGGAGGGTTGATTAAAGGATCTAGGTCCTGCAGCCAGACAGACAGATTCACCCCAATCTGGAAAACCCACTCTCTTGATTTACCGCCAAGTTTATCAGGCTGCCCTGAGCTGCCCGCAGAAAACCCTGAGACTGGCTAAAAGGAGAAAACAAAATCTGAAGAAGAATCCACCTCCTGCATAGACACAAAGACACCAACGCTTCCACTTTAGAACGTGAAAACCGATGAAAGGATACCATGACACTGAAAAGAACAATATTTACCTGAACGTCACATCATCCTTGCACTCTTTACCTGATGCTGGTCAAGGACCTGAGACTTAACCTAGTGAAACACTCAGTCTGTGTTTAATGCAGTTAAAAACTCACCTCCTTCATTGCTGATTTTAAATGATGAGAAATGATCAACGGACTTAAAGTCGTCTTAAATTCCAGAAAGTGTGTTAATTGCCTCAGGGCAACCTCAGCATGTCTGCTACAAACCTTTTAAAGAAGAAGCAAATGCTGGCAAAAGACCAAGGCTGGGGAGCACTATTTCTCCTTCTTGGATCCACAGATGGTAATTTAGATGTGTGTAAATTAATTAAATGAAGAGCCAGTAAATGGGACTTTTCTGACGTGATTTACTAGCCTGGTGTCCATTAGGGGAGAATGGTCCTCAGTAATGTGTGTCTTCTATGGCTTTGGGGGTTGGGTGCTGAAGACTGGTCTATTGTCTCTTATCCAGACCTACTGAATACAAAGTGGACTCAGCCAAACACACAAAATGTTGTGTTTTATGTCGACTTGCATCCCACATCTTGTGGTACCTTGAGAGGGGGGAGAACAGACCCTTAATTCTGGTGGTTTTATGCGCAGCACTCTGCACACTCAGCCACAAAGAGGCGAGAGGAATCTGACACGAGGATGTCACACAGACTGGTGTGTGTGCGTGTTTGTGTGTGCGTGTCCATGTATTACTCACGTTGTGGGGGCATAAATCTGTTACACAGTCACATTGTGGGGTCTCACCTTACTTGTGGGGAAAAAATGCAGGTCCCCGTAGTGTAAATAATTAAATTTTTGGGTGAAGACTGAGGTTAAGGTGATGGTAAGTCTAAAGGAAATGAATGTAAGTCTATGTAATGTGCGTCTGTGTGTGCTCGCATGAAGACACTCACTCAGCTGCACATGCAGAGCGATGTCTTTGGATGACTGATAATATCTCATCTCACTCACACCAGCTACAGTCCAACCGCCATGTTTGACCTGGACTGAGGTGTCTCATTTAATACTTATGTGTCACCTTTCTCTCACATGTAACAGCTTATCTAGTAAACTGAGTATTTTTGGTTTTTGGTTGGATAAAACAAGACAATTCAATACGTAATCTTCTGTTCCGGGACATTACAATTGCCACTTTTCTGACAATTCATCGATGAATGAATCTGCAGATTAATCGATAATGAATCATTTTATTTGTTTCATCCATGTGGTTCAATCATAACAGAGAAACTGGTGTCTGTCTGGTTTTATGTTCTTTGTCCTAAATGGAATATTTAAATGTGAGTAGCGCAGAACACTTTGAGCTGATTGTGATATTTGTCATGGTGCGTTCAGGCGTCAGTGATGGGCACATTCACACACGTCATCCAGTCTCTTCCATGTCCTCTAACCGTCTCACTCTCACACTCGCGTCAGTGTCGCTCCTCCTCGTCTCTCCTCTCCTCTTTCCATTTTCTTCCACATCAACACCTCTCTCGCTCCCCCTCCCCGTTAAACGTCTCAGCTCAGTCTCCATAATAAGGTCTCCATTAGTATGACGGCCCACGCCGCGCAGCTACTGAGGGCGTGACTGCCTGGAAACTGGGTCAAGGTTACTCAATCGAACTGGTTCTGTGTGCAGTTCTGGCTGCACTGCTGCTCTCAGGCAATAACTCTGCCCTGCTGGGATTTTTTTTTTCATCCCTCGTGAAATCAGCATCAGCAAAATACTACTGGCTGGTTCACAAGACTCCATTATTTCCTTTTTGATGGCGCGTTAAGTCGTGTGAGCTTTGGGCTGCTGAGAGTGTGAGATGGATAATGTGAAAATGACTGTTTTTATAAGGTTTTATGCATATTACATACATATACATATATTATTAGTACAAATATCAATGCGGCTGCTACTTTTACTGAGCACCTGCACTGCTCTATTTTCACATCCAGGCTCCAGTACTCCACATCTCTGTGAAATTCTTCTACTTTTTCTCTTTCTTTTAGCTTCAGATGGAAGCACAGGATATGAAAAATCCATTTTTTTCTATATTGAAGGTTTATTCCAAGTCTTGTATCAGTGTCTAGAAAGTCCACGTAATCAATTCAACGACGACTATATTTGATTTAGTGTGGAAAAAATAGCCACTGCTGCACTGTAAACAGCATGTTTTTAAGTTTATGGTGACTTGAAAGTTGATGTTTAGTCCCTTTGGACAGTCCACTGATGTTTGTCCTTTCAGCGACCTGCGTGCGCTCTGTGCTGAGAACAACAGTTCTCTGTCAGAGGACATGCTGAGGCAAAGTCAATGTCAGCCAGAGACATCAACTTTTTTTTTCCACTGCTTATGCAGCTCTCAGGCAAAACACAGTGAGATGGACACATCAGGGCCAAGCACAGAGCGCACTGACGCAAAGTTAGACCAGACCGGCAGCTGTCTCGGCAGTAGCCGTCCTGCCTTTTGTGTGGCAGAGTGGTGGGAGTTGCTATTTTGTGATGTTGTGGGAAGTGTGGACTCCAGTCGCCATTGTGGCTATTTGATGAAAAGGTTCTCTGCACAGACAAAAAACACATGAACACACAACTAGAACAATATGTTTTAGAGCCAATGCAGACCTTTTACAGAGAGAAAATATCAGCCGTGCACTCCGATGCAATGCATAAACGTAGCATGTGTTTCTCAAAATTATGACCTTGTTTCCCATAAATCCTGCAGTGCAACACTGGTTTTGTGGCCCTGACCAAATGAAAAAGCATGAAGCTGAAACTACATGAAGAGCAGAACCAGAAAAAGGGGGTATACTACTTAAGATTACTCTCTCTGTGAACAACATGCCGCCACCTTCGGCTATTTTTTACCAGACTTTTTGTTGAGAGAAAGAAAATGACGGATTGAGAAAGGTCAGAAAATGAAGAAAATTTGTCACAATGAAACGAAAAAAGGAAGAAAGAGAATGAGAGGCAGAAGGTTAGAGAATGTAATTACGAGAGAAAAGGAAGAGGATTAATAGAGAAAGACGAGGAAAGAGCGTGTGAGGAGGGAACGAGGAAACAAATGCAGACATGTTGGGACGGCGGGGCGAGTGCAGCTCTCCAGGCTTGTGGTTGGTGGAGATAGTTTGGACTGAATGGTTTTTCCACGGCATGACTCACCACACTGGCTTACAGAGCTGCTCGTTTCTCCTGTTTCATTGAGCCTTTCTCACTGGACACCGCACCATATGGCTTTCTAATCTGTTTAGTCCAAAAACTCATGAATGAATTAACACATACAGGACTTGTATCGGTTCATGGGAACGACCGTTAGCTTCAGTGTAACCCGACTGCCTGATTCGTCCGTTGTGCCATTACTCTCCGCGGCTTTTAAAAGAGAACCACCGCTTCTTTGGATTTTATGTTAACAGCCGTTTCACATTTTTTCAGATGGTGGCTTTTTTCCTCTGTTGGCATTTCCTCTTTCTGTTGGCACATTTTAAAGGGTACGCTTCAAGAAGTCAGTAGTTCAGCAGTTTATATTCTGACAGATGCGTCTCCAAGACTGTAATGGCTATTACACACTAACTGTAAAAGCAATTTCAGAGTGGAGAATCAGTTTGCAGAGAGGAGCTTTGGACACTGACCAAACCGGATCGGTATCACAACACAAGCGTCTCCCATTTTAAACACACTCCAGAGATTTCTGTTCTGTAACAATGTCGCACATTTCAGACTAGAAAGAAGTTGAACTGAAACTTTAAAATCAGCCTCGAGCTCAATTTACCCGACCAAAACCAAGCTGCTTCTCAGAAACGCACGCTCTCATCAAGCAAATTTCAAGACGTATACCGTGTTTGAGCAGTACCTTGATGGTGGAGGAGGCGTAGAGCATGTCCTCCAGGCTGAAGTGGCAGCAGCTGTTCAGGTTGTCTTTGCAGAAGTCCTGTAGGAGCTGTAGGTTGTACAGCCGATCGGCCAGCGTCATGTTTTCCTTCAGACAGACATCTGAGAGGGGAGAGGGAGCCATCGGGTGTCAGTGTCACAGCGGCGTCAGTGTGAGTGTGAGGACTGAAGAAGTTCTGGTTATTAACACAGTGGTTCTAGGTTTGAGAGCAGAGATGACTGCAGTGTGTTGACTGACCAATCATGACATGAATATCATCAACCTGTGGGCGGAGCTATGTGTTAATAGATTTAGTGTTGAGTGATTGATCTTTTGTCCCGGTGATGCATTCAGTTCACACAGCTTGTGTGTGTGGATATGCATTCTTTATGTGTGTGTGTGTGTGTGTGTGTGTGTGTGTGTGTGTGTGTGTGTTTGTTGGGCGCACTATCAACACACTTCATCAGCAATGTGATGTGACTATGTTGCATCTTTGTTGGTTGGTGACTGACCTTTGATCTTTGAATAAGGAGGCGACAAAGGACACAAATCTGTCCCTAAACACTGTAACTACAGGCTTTTCAGAATAAAAGCTCACATCTTTTCAGTTTTGTGTGAGGAATAAAAACAAGTAATATGTGTCAAAAGACAGAATTTGCTTCTTCTGGTTTGAAAATGAGCATTATTTTTTTAGCATGTAGTTGAAATGTGCTCTGAAAACAGATGTTTACCACTTCAGCTTCAACAGGCAGAAACAGCTTAATGATCAACAGAGCTCTTAAACTCCTGCTGATAAATTACGGTCACCTTGTGCTCCGATGCAGGACCTGCAGACGCCCTGCCCCAAACCAACACACACACACTAACCTCAGCTCACACTAACTGTAAGCTCCTTACCGTCCATCTGCAGCAGCTGAGGGCAGTAGAAGTGCAGCAGAGCACAGAGGGCCGAGCCGTCCGTGCTGTCTTTCAGCAGGTTGTCCACTGGGGGGATCCAGGGAACCGACTGGGTTGAGGCCTGCTCCTTCCTGTAGCGAGCCTGCATTACATAAAGCACATACCTATAAATCAGAGACCGCTGTGCAAAATTACCCTGCATGCATCCACAGTTCATATCGGGCCAGACGTCTTTTTAAATAATGAATCACAACTACAAATTAGTCCTGTATAATTGCGCTACCATCACAACAGCTGTATATCTATTCTCCTTTTAAAACAGCAAAATTTTGGAACACATCAAGGCTTTATTAGTATGAAGACACTGAATGGTTCTGGAGCCTTCCAGCATGTGCAGTAAAATGTTCTGACTGTTGAAAAGACACAGCTGTAGTGAGCCCACTGAGAGGGAACAAACCCCGCTACGGTAAATATCAGCGCTGCACAAGTACAGCGGAGGCGGCTCACTGATTATCTTTGCAGATGTTATAATCCTTGTTAGCCCTAGTGGTATAATACCAAATAATAACTCTCTACATGAGGTGTTGCAAATAGAAAAGTGTCAAACTTTCAGTTTTTATGTGGCATGAATATACAAACGACTTTCCATTAAAACACACACAATGTTTGAGGTGAAAAGAGACAACGTTACTGAAAACTGGCACAGGGAAATAATTTCATGCCACATGCTCCCAGACATCCCATCTTTGAAATGAAATTGTAATAAAATTAATCTTTTTTTCATTATATTTGGCTAATCCCTCGGGAACTCTTCAGTGACTCCCCAAGGGTGTCTAGTTCCACCGACAGGAACCTTTCTATTAGCAAGTACAATTAAGTATGTTAGAGAATCTGAGTTCAAATCCACTAAAGTCTGCATGGCAGGGATTTCAATAAACACAACCTTATGTCAAACAGAGACTGCAGAGATTAAAGAAGAACTGATTTATACTGTAACTCACACTCTACTGCTTTATCTTAATGGCAAATAATTTGAGATGCATTTTCAGAATTTCTTTCTGTACAGTAAATCATGCGGATATGGAACAAGGGGACACAGGAGGGGAGAGAAAAGCTGTGCTAATGTTACAGTGAAGTCACAGGTTGGCACACATGTAAGATAAGATGATGGCAATCAAGACACAGAGGTAAGGGGGAGTGGAGGCGGTCACTGTGGAAACACAGATGAAAGAGCGAAGCACTGATTAGTTCACTTACAGGCACAAGCTTCATGTACCACTTGGTTGGAGACTGCAGCAGCACGGCAAAGGAAAAAAAGACAAACAACAACAAAGACATACCTGTTAGTGAGATTAGTTAGTAATGCGATTAGTAATAAAAGGAAAGACATGACAGCTGTGAGATCAAACGAAGGGAACCTCTGTGTTATTGAGAGCGCGAGAGAAAAGCAGCCCACACAATCCAAATAACCCTGAAATTGAGTTTGGTGTAATGTGTTGAGTTTTGAGTGTGGATCTTAGGCTTTTTGCTGCTCATATATTGGAAGAGTTAGAGTTTATCTGTGGCCAGACTGAATACAGGTGAAAACATTTAGAGATTTTGGGCTATTTTGCTTCAATAACATGAATTCTTTCAGACTAGTTGGAAGAAAACGTCCTAAATGCACATTTAGGTGTTTATTTTAGTTCATATTTCTGTGAATTCGCACATACTTAATAATCCATCATTATTTAACCAAAACAAAAAGAAACTATTTCTCTTAATGTGATTAAACTGGGGAAGTTTCATAGTACTTTTACCTTATTCAGCTGTAGTGTCTTAGCTTTTGTCTGACAGTGAACGGACTTTTACAACACATATCTCTGAAGGCTGTTTCAGAAGGCAGAAATCTCCACTTCAGTGATCCTTAAATACACCGAACTGTCCAGTTTTATTCCCCTCTATATTCTTAAAGTTTTTACAGAGGGGTTTGTTCATATATCATTCAATAGCCTGACTCATTTATTCCTAAAAACAAGGCAAAAATGGATTTTTTTGTGGCTGTCGACAGTATTTTCTGACTGATGGAGTGACAAAGAGAGATATCCAAAATTCCCTCTGAATAAACCTTTGACTCTTATCTGTCAACAAAATGAAACAAGAATTTTGGCTCCGGCTTCATCCAGTGTTCAGGAAATGTATGCAAATCAGAATAAGAACAGTGGTCCCTGAATGCAACACGATGTCACGTCTATACATCACGGCGATCAGGGATAGCAGGTGTCTGTGTGACTTGGCCTTCATGGTGGACATGAAGCACCTCTCAGAGCTGAACCTCAAGCTGCAGCAGCTTCTCAGCTCTCTGCTTTCAAATGTAAAACCGTTTGAAGTGAAATTAAAACTGCAGCAAGAGCAACCGGAAAGAGGAAACACTCCATTTTCCTGCTCTGCAAGAACAAAAGCTGCTGTGACATCTGAACATGCTGCTGAGTGTGAAAACTCCTTCAGACACTTGATGAGAGGTTTCAGGACATCAAAAGTAAACAACAAGCGGTTGATGTTCGTGAGAACAACATGAAGTCACTGAGCTGCAAAGCAATAACCTACATGCAGCCAAACTGTGAGCTATCCACTGACAATGTAAGCTGATTCCAAAAGAGGAGAGGCTTGCCTCAGTTAACAGCTAATTCCCACATTACCTTGAGGCATCAAAGAACCAAGCGTGAGTGCCACTCAATGGCTGGCAAGTGCTCAACTTCAAAGGCGAGCCCCGACTCAGGAGAGAATACAGCTGCTTTGTTCTGAAAGCCCCAAAATAAATAACAAAGACGGCAGGAGGACGAGACCATCAGCTGTAGCTTTCTTGGGTTTTCCTAATTCGATTAATATCGCAGCTCTCTGAATAGTGATAGAGTCGCCAAGAGTAAGAGTTTAATGGCACCAGATGAGCACCCATGATGTAATGATGTAATGAAGTAATATACAATATATTAGTTAATCAGCTGTGTGTATTCGTCAGTGAACTGATCTGCCAAAGGCTGGAAATCACCTTAATGAGCAGGGACAGGTCAGATCAGAGTGGACTGCAGAAACACGTCACATCTGTGTATTTCTCTCAGCAGTGTGTAACTTGAGTGATCCTGTGTGTATCATCTGCTCTGCGTCTTTCATCACTGTGCTGTGTATGTGCTCAATCAGATATGTTTCATCACTTATCTTGTCCTAATTACACACATGGTGTAATTACATCTGGACTTTTGCAAATACGATTGTTCTGATACACGTCTTTCAAAACAGGACTTGACACCGTCGGCTGTAGCCTGCTGAATGCCTGTGATGCTGTGAGGGGTGTGTGTCGGCAGAGAGGCAGACAGAGAAGGAAACTCTGCTCTGGCTTCAGCTCTCCAGGCCAAGCGGCTAAAAAGCTGATCTCTCCAAAACATGACCACACAAAGTCGACGCAGACTTAAAGGCCAAGCTGAACATTTGGTTGACGGGAGGGAAACGGAGCGGGGGGGGGGGATCAGGCTTTGGGTTCTGATCATTTCTCTGGCTGCCATTGAAATTCTGCCTCTATAGATCCAGTATAAACAGAAATACATGCTCCAAAGAAGCAGATTCAAACATTACTATAAGAATTATACATACCGTGTACTGATACATTGTTTTTAATCTTTTCCTTCCATGTCCATCATGTTTATTGTATCATCTATGACATATGGTATCTGGACACACTTGCAATACATTAGGTTAGTCAAACTGAATGCACAGCTCCAAACCCTGCTGCCCCACATAGAGAGTAAGACGGTGGAGATGAAGACTGTCTGCATCTAAAGAGATGATCTAAGACTGTGGGCTAAGCAGGGTCAAACAGAGTCCAAAGCCTGGTACAACCACCAATCAAACCCCTGGGGAGAAGCAAGGTCCTCATCCATCATCTCCTCAATGAAGAGCACGCACACACACACACACACACACACACACACACACACACACACACACACACACACACACACACACACATACTTGGCTCGTGTATACACACACACACTCCATCCATCTTCACTTCAATCATCCTGCGACTCTCCCTCTTCCCAACAAAGTTCATCCTCTGAAGCCAGACACGTCCGGTTGAGCTGCAGTTCAGCTTTTGCAACTTAAAAGGATTACTTGTCCCTTCTCTGTCCTGACGCTGCCTTTGCAGTCCCCCCCCCCCCCCCGCCTCCTACGCTCCACCCACCCTCACCCCTGGGTAGGTGCAGTACAGTAGGTTAAAATAAGAAAACACAGCTGCCCCGGTGAGCTCCACGGTGTTGTCCTGCGTCTGCCTGAGACAGAGGCTGCCTGCGTGACTCACACTGCAGTCACACTGCAAAGACAGGAGGAGGAGGGGAGGTGGGGAATGATGGAGGGAGGATAGATGGAGCTGCTAGACATCAGATTAAAAAATAGTGCTGCGCTCATTTTTGCTTATGCGAATTATACAAATGCTATTGCTAATTACTGCCAAATCCCTCATCTTGCTCTGATTGAGTGTTGTGGCTGAGACCCCAATGACTTCATCACTTTCTGGGCCAATCAACTAATGTTATCGCGAGGGAGGGGCTAATGAAGTGTTTTGCAGCAGACAAACACTTTGGACACTAATGCTTTGGCTTTGTTTGGTCTAAATGAAAAAGGGAATAAATAAGTGATTTTCTCTGACGCAGAGCAGTCGTAAGGAACACAGAACGCCAACATATGCTGTTATTTCTCCGAGACAATGCTGAGGCTGACTGTGGAGGCAGAGGAGGGACAGAGGGAGTACCAGGACACTGTGGTGATTTTATGGCCAGTCGGTAGAAATCATGCTCACACACAGCCTTTGTCTGCTGCAAGACCTTGAAGTATGATGCAAAAACTGTCCCACACAACATGCAGAGTGGGCCAAAACAACACAATACACTACAGGACAATGCACATTACGGTTCTTTCTGATATCCTTAATATGACCTGAAGCTTGAGGTGAGAAAGAGAAACAAACACAGACTGAAGCAGAGTCTGTTTGAGCAGCTGCAGGCAGACCTACTGACTGACAGACGTGTACTTTAACTCATCCACAAGCACAGAAATGCATCCTCCAATGACCGGAACAGTGTTGGCCATGAGCGAGAGAGAGATGGTTGTCACGAGGACACACACGCACGCAGACACACACACTCACCAGCCTGAGCTGCCCTGACCTTAGGGATGATGCTCCTGAAGGGCCAGCTCTCAGGCTTGAGGGCCAAACAAACGGATGTGTTAACACCCACATCACGAGCAAGTGTGGCTCCACATGTGAGACACTCAGTGACTGACAGGTTGACCACACCGCTGAAGTTTAGTCATTCATTTTTGGAAGCTTTAAAAAAAAACCAAATGTAATGATGAAATGATGATGCAACTTCACCAGTCAGAAGTGCGTGTGTGCGTGTTAATGAGGGATAGCTGAGGCATGCAGTGCTGTGTATGCACACTGACTGGTCAGATCAGCATCAGACAGTGCAAGTCTGCACAGCCCTGGGACTGGGATGGGAGACACACGCACACGCACACGCACACACACACACACACACACACACACACACACTACAGTGCTCCATTTCGATTCTCCGCAGGCGAAAACACATTGGAAGTCTCTAACTAACTAAAGTTCTCTAAAATGACTACAAAGCAGCATCAGTGACAGAGTTGAGTCACAGGGTGTCACCTGACATAACCTGTGACAGAGGGGAGAGGAGGGATGACCCCGGAGCGGGGGTGAGGAGGACGGGTTTAAACGAATGGAGAGTTTAGAGAGGTGGAGCAGAGGATCAAGGGCAGGGCAACACTGAAATGTAGAAAAAGAGACATTAATGAGAGAAGAAAGAGGAGACAGAGCTGTGATGAATCTGAGCTGAAATTTGTCTGGTATGCTCTGAGGGGGTTCATAACTTTCAGGGGTCCTTTGGAAACCACTCAAACTGCCCGTTGTAACTGATATGGAGGTGAGCAGCAGAATCAAAGCATAAAGGATGACGCTGGAGACATGAGCGCCCCCCCCTCCCCCAATCATCACTCTGCTGTGTCACTCTGACCCTCACTGCCAGATCATAATACCAAATGTAGCTTGACTGTGGTAGCTCACAGTGGAGTCATAAACACACTCATATTCTCTCTCTCTCTCTCTCTCTCACAAACACACACGCTAGAGTTGCAAAGGGTGTCAAACTTGTATTGCTATTGTTACATGACTCTCCACAACAAACACACCATGAAGGACTCCAGTAAGATCCATAAAGACATCAGTATCTCCTGCCTCTTTGCTGTACTGCTGTCAAATTACAGCACGAATGTACGATGTTTCAAACTGATTCTTCCACAAAAAAACTGAGGCTTTTAACTGAAATGGACAGATGCAGACTCAGACCAAGTTTAATCAAGCAGTAAACTGGCATTTAGGCTAAGTCAAACATTTCAATGCTCTGTGTGTGCAGCTGATTCACAGTGAAAACCTCCCAGTCACTGCTAATCTAATGAAAGCACAGGAGTTGTTTGAATTAGCCTGGAATGCTAACACATAGCTCTTTATGCTTATGGTCTATACAAGCATAACGCACAGTAAAATTGTATAATTATACCTTTGTTTTATGTCTTATTACCGCATTACAAAACATTCACAGCATGCATAACACACAGGCTTTTCCTCAGGCTCGCGCAGCCCGCACGCACTTGCACAGACACACGAGCGTGGACATGACTGTGAAATTTCTAAGTGGCGATAAATAGCTTTAATGTGGTATTTTGTGAGATTTAAAATCGATTTATGTCCACCAGTGAGTGAATACATTATTCAGCGGATAAGTGAATGATTTATTGCAAATGCAGAGTCAAACTACAAAATCCAGCCACAGATTAACCAGCTACTCAAATACATAATGCACACACAAATAAACAGACCCACACACACACGCACACACACACACGCCACAGCAGCCTGTCTTGCGGCATTAGAAATCACTGCTGATACTACAGTCAGTTATATAACAGATAGGGACCCCTGGCAGCACCCTGAACATGGGTGACCTCGCACTCTAATTAGACCAGAGAGCCCTGATCTGCTGGTTATGGCACAAATGAAGTGAGTGAAGCTCGTTCCAGTTGTCAGGGTAAATAAACTCATCATGATGTTGAAGATGCAGCCTGGCATTCTCTCTCTTTCTCATTTAACAAACGCAGTTCAGACATATGCGAGTGAGACTTTCTTCGATGGCAGCGAGGTCTTAAGGGCTTAAGAGCTGTCGAGGAAACTTGGACCCGGATATTACAGTGACGCCCGAGGTCTGGGACGAATATCTGTCCGTCAAAAGGAGAATGTTTGTGGTAAGCCCAGGATTTACACTCAGCTTGTTTGAGACTGTCTGTCACACTGGTGGCATCTGTAAGTTGATGTGCAGTTTCCAGGAAAGGAAAGGACACCCACCCGAGGACTCCCAGCAGGCTCGGCGCTCGGCGTCTCCCTCTTCCTCTGCTCCTGGGTCACGATGTCTTTCAGATACTCATTTACCTGAAAGAGAGAGAAAAACGGGGCTAAAACTCACTGAGGCGGCGGCAGCAACAGAATAAATGGACTGACAAAACCATGATGTTCAGGTCACTTTGCCCGACACAAAAAGTAATATTCTCACATTCAAAATCGAATTTGTTTAGTCACTTAAAATGTGAGGCTCCATGCTTCATCGTGTGAAAGCTGGATTTGAAATTTACACAGTAGAAAAATGTGGGACATTAGCATGTGGACAATAATGATGCATTTAGTTTAGTTTGCTAATAAATTATCTAATAATCACGAGTGCACAGTGACAATAGGAATCCTTTGTTTTTTCATTGTGCTTTTGTTACTGTCGCCTCCATAAAGGACCACAATACAAGTCTGCGTTCGAAGGATTTTCTGAATCAACTGAAATTTAAATTTAATCCACCTGAAGTCAAGCTGAGTGCAAGTTGAACTGATTTTAATCAAATCTAATCTCACTCAATCCTGCACTTTGGACAACTTGCAGCATGTCTCCTCAAGTTCATATGGATGACGGTAAAGCAGGAATCAGCTGGTGAGATGGTGAATTTTGGACCACTGGAACACTAACGGACTCCAACGGAGAGCCATATGTCCGATCAGTGGGACTCCATGACCACACCTGTTAGCTATTGTGTGTGTGTGTGTGTGTGTGTGTGTGTAGCCCAGAGTTGGCAGCAGCCCAGTGGTCCTTCTAGAAGAATGTAAACAGACTGGGCCCTGTAGCATTGTGCGGAGGAGCCAGAGCCGTTTGCACATGCAGGTCATGCAGCAACCATGTATCAATGTAAAAAGGCTGATTTACACAGTGCAGGTAGGTTCGGTGGGCATTAGGCCACATTTTCCAATGTAGGTCATAAAGGCAGTGAGAGGAGTAAAAAAAAAAAGGACAATCCCTCCTTTATTATACCCTGGAGGATGTTTTCTCGTGTGCTGTGAGTTCACCTGTACATGTCATATGGTATAACTTTAGGGCATGAGGATGAAGTGGTGTAAATAGTATTTAGGTCAGTGGTTTTGAGTGGAATATCTTGCAACCCCACTGTGCACTGTGGAATTTCAGAGGCCATGCTCTTTGAGCCCAGCTCTGGTGAAGTGACCCTGACTCAGTGTATGTGCAGTAACCTGTGTACAGTATGAGCAGCAGCCTGATACTGAACAAGGTGACTTACTTCAACTGTATGATATGGTACAAACCCAATGACCAGCAGCTAACAATATGCCCCTGCAGTCACAGTGTATCTGTCATATTAAAAAATATGTGGCTTTTCTTTTTGGCTGCAAAGGTGTGTGCTGGATTTCTAACACAAAACAAAATAAGAGCATCATTATGCGTTGGAAGCCAAAATCATAACTGCCGCTAAAATTTGTCTAACTGCCGCGCCCTAACAGGCAACGTGTACCATCACCCACCTTGTTGATCCAGGTGGTCACTGCGTCCTCTGTGTCGTAAGGCGCTTCCACCTCGGGGTCGCAGGATGAATAGTGACGGACGCAGGCCATCACCTTCTCCATGCTCACCGTCTCCACGGTGTACGCCATCATCAGAGTGTCGATCATGGCCAGGTGGGCGCTCTGGAAGAAACAGTGCAGAGAGAGATTAGAGGGTGCTAACGGCTAGCTTTGAGGCAGTGGGTGATGCTGTCATTGACTGCTGTTAGTTCCAGCAGATTGTATATTTAGCATCTTTTAGCCAAGCTGTCAGTCACTGGCGCTGCACAGCACAGTAAATGCATCAAGATAAGCCTACAGTCCTGTTATCACCAGCTTCAAAGGTCAAAGCTGTCCACAGGGGTCAACACCCTGGCCGAGTGTAAAATGGTCTATGATAGAAGAGTGACATACGAGACAATAACCCCAGCCTGGCACTGAAAAAAGTGAAGTAAACAAGTATCACAGCAACAGTATGATACTGTCAATGAGTAGGGACTCAGGCAGTGAAAGGGCAGTGATTCACAGGACCGGACCAGGCCTCCAGATCGTCCACTGTTAGGAGACTGTTAGCCTTTGAGAAGCCCGAATAAGACATCTTCCTGACAACATAGTCTAGTTAATAGAATTGGCATGCTTCATAAGCCGCTCTACTAATCACTATCACAGACTAGAGGGTTTTATTTTGAAAAACCACAAACATAAATCAGTTTTTGGATACATAATCATGATTAACTGGATGCCACCGTGAACATTTTTAACTAACTTACTGTGCGTTTCCTGCTTGTCATTAGGTAAGACCGCAGTTAACTGAGCTCTGCGGCATCAATCAGTAAGTAGAACATGTCAGATAATCTAAGACTCAAACTATTGTATTTGCAGCATGTTGCTGCAGGAGGACTCCTGCACTTTGGCTCCTCTCCCACAAGGAACTGCTTAGAAAAATCACATCTCAATCTCTTTTCTGACATTTAAAGGAAACAAAGGAAGGGAACGGGCGGAACAAAGAAAGGTGTGGTTACCAGTTCTATGCTGCAGTATGCAAATATGTTTACACAATCACGTTCACTATTTAGTATGTAAAGCTAATACAGCAGTGAGCGTATGAGGGCGTACTCCACACCTCCCCTTCAAAGGGCAGATACCTGTTTTTGGGTGAAAACTTCCTCAACTCTTACCCACGCACACGACTTCTGAACACGAAAGCAACACTTTTTGTTCAAGTGTGTGAATGCAAAAGGTTCATCCCTCCACAGGCCGACGGCTGAGACAAACAGGGTTCATTTAAATGGATGAAAACAACCTTTGTGTTCATTCATGCCGAAGATTATAGTTCTCATACTGCAGTGGAAAGTCACAGGGAGGAGGCTGTGGTGTTGGATCAGTGCACATGACTCTGACACCTGAGACAGGTGTTCACTCATCCCAACAGTCAACCACTGCTTCTTTTAACTACGACTCATCTTTTGTGACCGGGATCTTCCTTCCCTTCACAACCGCAGCCTGTTTCCTACATGCATAATTAGACTGGCTCAGAGGCGGGGCTAGTCCCTGTTGTACCAGTGTAAAATAGAACTGATGAGCTTCTGCTTGGACCCCTTCTGCTGCTTGCGGATCTAAATTCATATTTAGTTTTTAAGTTTATTTTTGAGGACTGATACCCAATTAGCCCATGCTAACTAGCTATGTTACATCATTAAACAGATGCTGCGTTACGAAGTTCAAAGTGGAACAGAATAATTTAGAATTAGCATAAAAACATTATTTTTCCAGACCAGAACAGACCAGTCCAGACGAACACAGCTCCTAAAACCCCTATAGTCAGGAAACAGTCCTATCAGCTCTGTACTCATGTTTACACACATACTGTTTACATGAACGTATTTAAAGCAAGACACTGTTTCGCTGCCTAAATGTGGGAAATTGTGGCTTTTCTGTCCATTTATCATGAAATAATCAGCAGGTTAATCAAGTCTTCATGGCACCCTGGTCATATGTGTATCTTACTTCTTGGCTCCTACCTTTAGCTCCCTATTAGTCTATACTGTCTTGTGTATCCACCACACACTACCCAGGAATCAAACCACCAAATATTTATACTTGGGTGGCAGCTTTTCCATGAGCTAACCCAATGAATCAAAGTTAAAGTTGAGTTCAAGTGACCACTCGAAGATCCGCTGCAATGCACCGGAGTCAAACATCACTTGAAGATTTTATGGTGGGAACGATGTTGAAGAGCTGTGCTGTCGCTCTGCTTGGCCGCTGTAAGTGCAGCTGCAGCTCTGAGAATACTTTGCTGTGTGACACTGCATTAGCTTAATGCTTAATTTCCACTATCTCTGATGAGGCAAGCCAGCAACAAACCAATCCCATTTAATAATACACTGCCAAGACGTCTCCTACTGGCCTTCATTTAGCCTGTCCAAACATTGTAAAGCATTAAACAACCAAATGCACACACATACACACAGAGCACGGTAACAAATCCGCTCTGTAGCCCCACAACAAATGATCAACTCCAGACAAGAGCAATTTTAAAAAGGCCAAGGGACCAGCGTCATTTCTCAAAGGCCTCTTTCCCCCTCCTGTTTCCTCCTCTCTGCTGAGCAATTTGAGGATATTGATTTGGATCTGTTGTGGTCTGATGAGATAAAATGACAACAAGGGGAGCTAACCGTATTTACTAGACCGCAGACCTGCAGTCTCTTACCATATTGAACGACAGCAGGCCAGTGTGTGGGGGGGGAGAGGTTAGCGTCGGACCACATGCTCGCTCCAGGATTCTGGTGTTTCTGGCGCTGGGATCATGAATACTTTATAACGCCACAAACATCTTTCTGCACTTAATCCAGATTTTTCTGACACAACACTTAAAGTGTGACACCCTCAGTTTCCTTCCCTCCATGCAAACTTCACTGGTTTAAAAAAATGTAATTAAATGGATGAAGAGAGCAGAGCAAAGATGATGGAGAGTGCTGCAGACGAAAGGAGGTACGTCTAATTATGCTCAGCTACATTTAATTACTAGAAATCCTGAAACAAAGTACAATTCAGAGCATCATTCATAAAAGCAAGTATTGTTTCAATTTTCTGTGTGAGGGTAAGAAGAGTGTCGCTCACTTGAGCCTGAGGGGCCGAAACTTCATCAGATTTGCCGTTTTCAGCCTCACAGAAGCATCACAGAGGTGCCAAAGAGCTCAAAAGGCATCTATGGATCAAACTAAAGGGTTTAATGAGTCTGACTCTTGAGATCAGAAAGGAAAAATGCTTGAGCTGCACCCAAGTTGCTGACTTGTACTTCAAAGTGACGACTCGCTGCAGAGATACTGCAACAGACAAGAGTTTCTGAAGGCTGATATTACTGCGTGTTAATTTTTAAACCCCAAACTTACTAAACTTGACATATTCAGCGTTTGAACCTTGGATTTTATGGCAGGGTAGAAAGTCCAAAGGCTAAAATGGCACTTGGGACACTGAAAGTGCTGCATACTAATAGCAGTAGTATACACAGCATCATATGATCAACACTGACTATACTAACATGAGCACTGCTATTCCACTACAATTCTCAACAAGACAAATGTGGAAAATGGCTTTTTAAAGGTCCTCTGCACTCAGCACTCAAGAGGCATATATAAATAGTAGTGTGCTGCAAGTGAATTAATTCTGAGTAAGAGCTGCTGTACTGTATAACACAGACATGGACAGTCGGTGACAGATCAGCTGACCGTGTGTAAATGTCAGAGGAGAGCTGGGAGGAAGAAGAACAGCTTCAGGAACTGCATGGATGCTGAGTGGTAGTTCGACGGAAGTAATGAGAGGAGGAAGGAAGGGAGGAAGAACAGGGAGCAGGGAGGAGGCCACAGAAAGGTTTAGCTTGCCTCATCAGTGCAGACCTGCCTGCCGTTTGATTGGCTGGTTCCTCCATGATGTCCCATGACGTCGTGTTTTCTAACCTTCAGGTGCTGCTGAGCTGCTTTCCTTCAGCGTGGTTGTACTTCTTATTCACACAGTCGCACATATCCATAGCTTGGAGCAGCTCCACTGGAGCGTTCAGGGATCGAATGCCTCAACTAGACTGCTGCAACAGGGGAAACTGTTGCTAATTCACTTCTTATTTCCAGGATTCAAAATGGTGACTTTCTGATATGGATACCGCTTCTCTACCACCACTGTCCCTTTAGTCCCTGCTTCCCCTGAGATACTGCCTTTATTATATGCCGACTATGAAAACTATACTAACGTTTGATGATAGAAATGCACACATTCATCCAGTCATGGACCATTCTGTAGACACAAAGACACACACACACACACACACACACATTTTCTGCTTTCTCATCTAAGCTGATTACGTCTATAAATCTTGTTTTGATTTCTCCAGAGGTAAGAAGATGCTCCTTCATGGTCAATATCCTGCTTTTATTGTGCTGCTACATTGCAGGCTCCCTGTATTTCCACCCGGGCAGAGAGACCAACACCATTCATCTTTAATACGGCTTCTTGGAGAAAGAGGAGAGATGAAAATCCACCGTAGAAGCCCGATTTAACATCGCACAAAGGAAGCGAAAAACACAAACCGCGGCGACCGACAAAAGATGGCGTGTGCTGCGTTTCACCTCGGCTTTGTGCGTCTGCTGTAGGTAAACTAAAATCTCTATTGTCAGGGCTCTGAGATGCTTGTTGTGGCCCGAACCAGGTCGGGGAAGATGCACAGCACTTCACTGCGTCACCATAAAGGATCTCTGAAAAAACCTTCCTGTGAATTCATCAGAATCAACACACTGGCTTTACTCCACTGCACAACGACCTGACCTGAGGTAATGGCTACAGTAATGTCTTTAGCACAACTTACAGTAAAACGCTTCGAGGGGCTTCAGCGGATGATGGCTAATGATCAGTCTGTGCCTGTTTTCATTGGCGAGCGAGGCTTCCTTGATTATTTATGATAATCCGCAAAGTTTCTTAAGTAACTTCCACCAGAAAAATTGGAGGAGAAAAAGGCCATAAACTGAACAAACCTACAGTAAATCACCAAACTTCTGCACTGCAGTCTCCTGGACCTCCGCAGGTCTGAGGAAACACACACACACACACACACACACACACACACACACACACACACACACACACACACAGAGTGATTCAACATTAACTCAGGGGTGATGTAATATTGAAAGGCGGTCTGCTTTTAGTATTACAGCTCTCCTGTCCAGGCCCACAGGCTCCACGCTGGGGCATATGTCTAAAAATTGAATCTGTCTTGCTTCAGGTAACTTCACGCCAACTCAGTTGGACATGGAAAAGCTCTCAGCTGTACCTCTCTCTCTGGATTCTTCTGAAGGTCAGCACAAGTACTGCAAAGTTAAAGGGAAAAGCAGTACCTCGTTTTGTCACGTAAACATATAGTCTTTGCTTTAGTGAAAATGACAGTAATTCAACCTTTTTTGGACCAGGATGCTCCGTAGAGACTGAGGTAACCCTCTTTCAACAGAACGGAAGCTAAAACAGCAGTTCAGCTGAACAGCGACACTTGCAGTTAATTCACTTGGTCACAACTTTGCAGCAAGGTGACGCGTGCCTCAGCTCCAGAAAAGCAGAAAATCCTTAAAGCGGCATTTCACATCTGGAAAGACGGTCTTTTCATAAAACTGGACCGTCTATGCAGCAGACAGACACAAACATTTTTGAAACTGGAGCTACATGACCAGAGGAAGCAGAGAAAAAGGGCTGTGGTATTCCCTTTTGAACAAAAGGTGGAAAACCTACAACGACCAGAATGCACTGCGCTGAACCAGACCACGAACGCTGGTGGGCAGCGTACTGCGAGCTGGGTGGTGTTTGGTTACAAACATTCTCCTATTACAGCCCAGCAGTCCACTGAAACATGTTTCTGGAAACATGTGAGGTGAGAAATCTTGATCAGATTGATTGATGAGCACTGCTCACATTGACAGTTTGAGGGAAGTTTAACACTGTATCTGCACATAATACCAACACTGTAATGACTCAAACCTGCAACGTTTCCCTTTAAGCTTAAATCTTTGCAATACCAAGAACAGCATTTTGAATTTGGGCGAATTCTCCCCCAATTGATCAAAATCTTTTGGAAATGAAAAACCTCTTTTTCCTCTGCAGCCTTTCCTTTTCAAACGGAGGCATGGCATAACTCCTTTAACAGCTTGCCCAATTGTGAGCAGAAATAAAAAACGCTCTCACACACAGTTGTAACCATGCCCGTGCACACAAAATACCAACTGCGAGGTCTGGCATCAGTTGTGGGAATGGAGCTTTTAAGCAGTATACCTTCCCCCTCCATATGCTCCCAACCCCAACCTAGCAATTATATGGAAACCTCAAAGCTAACCTTAGAACGCTATCTGGGGACACGATCATGGCTACCAGCCAGAGCTGACCTAGCCTGGAGATACGCCTGCACTCCAAATCCGTCCATGGTGTTTGAAAAGGCCCGCTGGGTCGAAACTGTTTCATGTGTAGACGGTGATTAAAGAGCGTTCCATTTCGTTTAAAGGGAAATACCGCTCATCTTACAGAAACAGGGCGGACATCTACCTGCTGTTCAGAATGAATCGCTGCAATAATGTTACAGTGTTACAACTCCTCGTTGTTTCTAAAAAGCTCTTAGGCGCCGTCTTTGTCCAAAAAAAAAACCCAGCTTTTCTATTTATGTCATAGTCTCCATTTCACACTATGTGAGATCTCATTGCAAGCCAACCCTGAAACTGGGTCTTCAACAAAGCAGAGCACAGTGCTGCAGATTATCTGCAGAGCGTTGCCAGATTTTGCCAGTCACCAGATCAGGATCATGGCTCTCAGTCTGGCTGCACACTGACTGTGCTGAACATCTACTTATGTGAGGAGAAAGAGAGAGAAATGTATTCAATATTGTTAGTTTTGGTGTGTTTTCATGAGCAATTACATGCAACAATCAAAGCTAACGCAGTGAACGTACTGTTCTCTGATGGGAGTCATTTAAATCATGAATCTGTTATTGCTGCATTATTGTGTTGTGCTTCAGATTTTGCATGTTTTATTGTACCTATGAGAACTAACTCGCAGTTATTCAAATTAATACACATGCTATAATAGCATAATGAATAATTACACTTTCTTAATTTCATCTCAGAAAATGGGATTCCTATCTAAAGCTGTGCACCTGGCCAAATCTGTGGCAGCATTAATTCATGACAGATTAAGTGCTATTACAGCCTCACCAATCCTTAATGTCAGCAATAAGGGAAAACCAGGTGAATATTTTAACATCTGCAGCGAGGATGATTTGTCACAAAATCCCCTGCTCTAAATTCTAAAGAGAACATTTCTTTATTAGAATAATAAGCTTACTGAGCCATTAGACCAGATCAGAAGATGTAGGATTTCATACCGACGAGGTTCAAAACCCGCACGTTCACCAGAGATATGTTCCTTTCTCCTGTGTGACGGAGACACAGAAACTGAGCACTTTGAAAGCGTTGTGTCTCTTGCACTGAAGAAGACGTCCTGTCAGGTGCTTTACGAGCCGGTTACGCCCTCAGTCTGAGCCACCAGGCGCTCACCTGCAACCGAACGCACGGATCCCTCCAGGAACTGTCTTGTGAATCATTCTCAGACTGGCTCCTCACCTGTGGGTCAGTTTGTTTTGGAGCTCTCTCCTCTGAAAACAAAGCTCCCAGGCTCACACACTCTCTTTCATTACAACAGGCTTCTTCATGAACTGTCTTTTTGAGAAAATATTCCTGCATACCAAACAAACGGATGCTCTTTTTTCAGCGCAAAACAATCACTGGTACTGACCTGTGTTGTATCCGATCATATGGAACATAAGGCTAAGCATGTTTTCCTCTCTAGACATGTGCTGCTGTGTTCAGGGTTGAGAGCAGAGAAACATCCCCACTGGCTTTTCTTTGAAGATAAAAAAAAAAACCTCTATATTTTTAATTAAAAGCACAAACAGGCGAAACATATGAGCCTGAAACACTGTCTAACTACAGCGCAGAAAGACGCTCAGGACATCACGTGACATCCCATGATGTGCTCGCTGCCTACCCATCCATACTGTGCTGCCCGGGAGTCGCCGCTGGCACTGAGCAGAACATGCTGGCTGTGACTTCGCCGAGGAGGACAGACAGTGCTTGGACGGGCCTCCCTTCCGCCCTGCTGCTTCAGCTCGTCTTTGTTCGGAAGATCAAGGACAGAAGAAGGACAGAAGAAGCCAGTTTGATGTTGAGAGGTCTTTTTTTTTTTTTTTTTTTTTCCTGCCTGGCACTCAGCTAAGCTTTCTGTACTTGACCTTATGTCTGCGTGCGTGTGCGTCTTTGTGCGTTAGAAATGCCGCCTGCCTGCTTGTGTGAATCCAGCATTTCAGTATTCTGCGCCTCAGAGCGCTCTCACAGCACATCGCTGCACATGCAAGCACACACTGCGCATAGGACACAGAGGCAAAGGCACCCCCCCACTCTCGCACCCACCTACACACACACACACACACACACACACACACATGCATGCAACACCCTGCCTACTGGAGTGTAACCATGGAAACGGAGCGCCTGCCCAATAGGGGATGTGATGGAGGCAGCAGAAGAGAGGAGGAAGTGTGTTCACCTCTATTCATCCATCCTGTACAGGAGCTGATGAATCAACCTGTCACATGGCAAAAACTGAACCGACAGACATTTTTTTTATTCATGTAATAATTTATTCAGAAGTTTATGTAGCGATTGCTCCGACTCATTTTTACATATGCAACAGAAAATATTAGAAATGTCTGAAGAATATAAACTGGTGCATTTAGCTTGATGGAGGTGGAAAGTGCAGACTAGAGCTTTAATTACATTCTTGGTAAAAATGTGTGTAAAAATAACACATAAGAGAAGCGTCAATGCTTCATATTTCTGTGAATTTACATTTATTTCTGTCTCTTTTCCTGTTGATACACACTGACGTTAGTGTGTGTTATCAGAAGAATACGATGCATGTTCATGGTGTTACACACTTCAGGGCTTCTCATTTCATTGTATACTAATCGCTCTGACATACTTAAAATGTCACACTGACAAGTAATAACACCGTTAAGTAATAACTGCTTCATAATCAGACGCAACAGGGATTTCTTGCGTCCACGCTACAATGGTGCTTTACCTGAGAAATCCTCAGACTGACAGTGAGGTGAGCGTTCACTCTAAAGCAGCATGCTTTCATCAGGATCCATAGAATAAATCTGTGTTCATGTACACATTAGAAGAGCATTCGCCATTAAGGCCGGATTTAAAAGCACTCTCTAACATAAGTGTGACTATAAGCCTGTCTGTTTTATGGCGTTTCTGACACACACTCACAGACACAGCACCCACACAGCCAGTAAAGCGACTGGCCTTATTCGGTGCTGTGCTCTCAGTATTCCCAGCGTACAGCTCGCAGCGTAGAGCCACGGTGGAGTCTGATTTATACACCACATTAAAACTCTTGGCAGCAACAGGAGCTATTAACTACAGCTTTATTAATTATTAAAGCGATGACATTCAGGGTTCGGCAGCCTGGAGGAACCTCGACCTTCACCACGGTGAGGTTAAGGAAGTATGGAGTTTGAGGTTATTCTAGTCGGGCATATTTTCGGCATCTAATACACCCCCAAGTTACTATTCTGTGGGTGATCTGCAGGCTTTTCGCCAGGAAACTGTTTGATTTTGACACGTTTCATCACATGATTTTATTTATTCAGAAGAAGAAGGCCTAAAGAATAGCTACACGTTGTCGTTGGCTGAAATAAGGCGTCTGTTCTTGTACGTATTTTCTAAATCTTATATGATGTCCGTGGTTGTGGTCTCTATTCCAAAGTGGCACAACACTGTGTGAAATCCTGCTCTGATGTCCCAAGAAAAGGCTGGATTTACCATCGTGTCCTTGAAGCTCAGGGGACGGACAAAATTCCATCAACACCTGTACCATCGACTGAAATCTGTAACAATAATCCTGCATTTCTGCAAAGCCGATTACCGTTATATGAAGCCAGGGAAGATAAAGAGGAAGGCTTGTCTCTTCTCATTATCACTGCCGAGGTGCCCTTGAGCAAGGCAATTAAGCATCAGTGCACCAGCAGGGCTGCTCTGTATGAATCTGGAGCAGAGCGTTGCTGCAAAGTGTTCATGTTGATTGAAAGTACTCGGAATGAATAAAGCAAAATGCTAAGTGTTAAACACACTCCACAGGGTGCAGGTAGGTCCTTGGATGGCTCCACAATGAGATGATATTACGTGACAATGGAAAAGCGTCTGTGGTTTCATATTACGCTCTATTGTTTGCATTGTTGTCTCGCAAATCACACTCTTTACGGCCTTACTTCTCGTCATGCGGAGGATGCTTTGCATGAAGGCAACACAAACAAACGTGGAGGAGAGTGAAAAAACCCCAGAAAAGGGTCGTTCGGAACAGGAGACGGATTCCGACCAGCCAAGAGAAAACAAGGAACTCGTACTTACAAGAAAACGTGCAAGAAAACTGCACTTTGCAAATTATACCTCAGCTGAAAAGTGTTTTGTATTTAACTGTTTTTCTATAGTAGAAATTACTCTTTTACATATTATAGAGGATACCATTCAGAATGTAATAAGAAATGGGTCGTTCCATTGTTAGTTCATACAAAGGGTTCAGTGAATTTACAGAAACTGTGCTATACCATGGTATGCACCACTATCTGGATAAGAAATAACCAGGTTTTGGTCGTATCCCACAGCTACACACACTCAGGATGCACTTAACAAAATACTTGAACACATGCAGGCATAACAGGACTGAACATATCTTCATTGGTCATCTACACACCTTGGCTTCTTGGGCGTCGTTCTCGTCCCACTCAGTTAAACGTCTCCGCAGCAGCAGGGTTAACCTTTACATCAGGATGTCGATTCATCAAGCAAAGATCTCAGCCTTTACTTCAATAACGTTTATCTGCTGGTTATGGTGTCTGACTTTCATATTAGGTTTTCTCCCATGCGATTCATGTTCACTGGGAGAGTTCACTGTCCACATTTAGCTGATTGTTCCTTTGTGTGCGTCAGTCACCGCGAACAAAGCTGATCACAGCCTTTGGGAAAGAACAAATCGAGGAACTTGGCACTGAAAGCCTTCTGATAATGAATTTGAGCTATTATCATGCTAGCAGCTGTGCTTCATGTAGGCTGTGATGTGTAATGCTGGAATCATCTTTCAGCTCCTCAGCCCACATCCACATCTCTCCCTCACGCTGTGAGTGCCACAGGTGGAGGAGAGCGTCAGCGATGCGGAGCGGTGTGGGCGACTGAGTGGGCGAGTCCGATCCCGCGTCTTCACATGTGGGGATCTGTCACATGGCTGAAGACAGAGGGGTGAGTGGGCAGAACAGTGACGGGAAGAGCGAGCGTCAGTTTGACAGCCTTGTGAAAATGTCAGCGCGTGTGCTCCGTCATGACGCGTGTCAGACAGAAGTTCGGCCGCATCTAACTCTGCTGCTCGCTGACCTACTAAAGCTCCCTCCGACGTCCCTTAAAGATGCTTATTCTGAAAATTCTTCCACTGTGCCTTATGCAAACTGCTGAGTTTAAAAAAAAAAGCTCAGCTTGAAATGCCATGAAGCAGCATTTAATGACATCGCTGGCTCTTATCAAGAGCGGCTTACAGTTGGAACGGCAGGTAGGTGCTCAGTCTCTTTGCTTCGGGGGTAAAACCAGCGATGTTTTGCTTACGGGGCAGATTATCAAGCCATGAAACAACCCTCTTTAACTCTTCCAGAGGAAGTTTCCGCTCTCGCAGACTCTCCACGGCCCCACAGAGCTCATACTGTGGCAGCTTCTGGTCACCTTGTCAACCCTTGATGTTGAAGCAGTTTCTAAATAATAAATGATCCCCTACCTGAGCTGTCATTCCAATGTACAGCAGGTAATCTGCATGCACTGTCTCAAGCGTGTCATGTCCTCATAGCAAACAATATGTTGCACACTTTTCCCTACAGCTCATTAAGCCTTCAGCATTTTCTCAGACCGCGATGAAGTACATCTCCTGATAAATGAGAAACAAATAGCAAGAAATCAGGAGTGACCTGAAAACGATGTCAGGGCGGTGAGAAGACTGTCAGACGGAAGAACAATGGAGGACAGAGGGAAGAAGGAGAGGGAAATAGCAGAAGGTAGCTTCACACTCCTCTGGCTGCTCATTTTCACATTCACAGTAACCTGCTCATGTACACACACACACACACACACACACACACACACACACACACTGCCGCTCTCTGGCAAACCATTCAGTCATAAACTGTGCCGGGTTAAAATCAAGTGTAAAACCCTTATTCAGCCCTGGACGGGAAAATAAAGTCGAAAAATAAGCGAGTGGTAATCCTGCAGACAGAAATACACGAGAGTCCCTCAGACTCACAGCACAGGCTGCAGGCACACCTACAGGACCACACCAAATCCCACTTAGTTCAGCTTTAAATGACAGAGTTCGAGCGGTACTTCGTGAGATACCGTCGGCTTGTGCTAAAATACGTGTCGCCTTCACAAAACAAAGCGCTTGAAATGTAAATCCCCACAAAACTTAAATAATTTCTGAATTAGCATAGAAGGGAAATTAAAACCAGCGAGACTCTACAAACAGACTGCAGGCAAACTGTGTGCTAATTGTGTCTCAATTGCAATTCACTGAAGCAATAAAGCCTCCTATTGAGACTGAGCGCCCAAATAATGAGGATCCGTCATTCTCACTCTACAGGATTCCTGCACAGCCATCTCTATAGTGAACTCCAATGTGTGCAGAGAGACAGACGAGCTATAAAGACAGTGAGAGATGACAGATCCACGCAGGGCAGAGGATGCCTGGAGGTCTAAATCAGCTTGTACTGTTTGTTTTTTTTAGGTTGGTATGGGAGAGCTGAACAAGTAACGCCCCTTCTGTCTCAGCACTGTGGCTGTGCTGGTTTGTTGGTTTTGTATTATTTTTTTAATTCCACGTGTAACATAAAAATTGTTGATATTATCTGCAGTTATGGGCCGTTAAGAGACAATGTGATTTCAAACACTGTTACAGTGACTGTTTTCTTTTAACTGAGTGACCACGGGGATAAATATTTTACAAATCATAGCAGCAGAATAACTGCATTGATCACTGTCAGCGGTGTGCCTGACTGTGCATTTATTACAGCTGATTAAATTCGACATCTATTTTCTATTTACAGATACCTGAGCTAACTTTTCAAAATAAAATCCCTGTGATGATAAGACTTTACTGTGTAAAACTTAGATAAGCAGTATGTTCATCATGCAATCAGAGCATATTGTCCAGTTAGGATGCAGGTACCACTTCCTGTTCTTGTGCCTTGCTAGTCCAGTATGTCCTCTGTTTCCTGGTTAACTAAAGTTTAGAAGACACGCTTGCTGGAATGAAGGAATGAGGAAAGAGACTGTGCATATGAAATACGCTTAAGGGCCTCAGGACTCGGGACTCGACTGCTGGGAATACTCAAAGAAGAGAGTTGGAGGAGAACAACTTTATGCCCACAAAGCAGGAAGTTGAGAGTTTTTGTGTACAGTTATTATGGTATATCCCGACCACAATCTCACCAGCGTCCCTTAAATTCAAGAAAAGGATTCAAAAACCTCTCTTACCATTTGCAGAGGCCTCTTTCGAAGGTCCCTCTCGGTGACCAGCCTCTCCTGGTCGGTGACGTAGAGTCCACGCTGAGCCAGCGCCTGGATGACAGCATCGTGGCCCAGCAGGGGCTTGGCGGAGTCGCTCTTCAGGATGAGGCTGCCGGCCCGGCAGTAGAGGTCCGCGGACAGCAGGAGGCTGGCCACCGGGGGCTTCAGGTGCTCCTGCTCGTACTGGTCTGTGTAGAAGGGGTCCTTTAAGTCTGCCGGGATGCTGTCTGTTTGGTGGAGGGGAGAGGGTGGGATTTGGGGTAAGAGATTCAACTGACTTCCACACTGGCTCAATAAGAAGAGCATCACCATATCATATCATTCACAATAATACTGCTAGAATTTGTAATTTGATAATTGTTGTTGCGATGCACAACAAACCACGCTAATGTGTAAGAAGTGACTGTAACGAGGGAAGGGGGCAATGCAACAAACTTATTTCACCGCCTCAAGCAAGCTGAGTCTGAGCAGAGCCAAAGATCTGGCTAAAAAATCCTAAACCAAA
Source organism: Chaetodon auriga (assembly GCF_051107435.1). Lineage (NCBI taxonomy): Eukaryota > Metazoa > Chordata > Actinopteri > Chaetodontiformes > Chaetodontidae > Chaetodon > Chaetodon auriga. The sequence goes on from NC_135076.1 coordinate 14,727,183, forward strand.
AATATCTTTCAGGATGTTGTAACATTATCTCGAATCTTATTCCTGCAGAAATACCCTGAATGCTATTTTTGGGCCACATCGCCCACACCTACGTGGCAGCAGTGTGTTTAATCCTTTTCACTTTAAATATTAAAATGAAAGTCCTTCATAGTAGCATGTTTTGAATTTCCTGCATCAACAAATCACCGTCAGCATCTACAAAATATACAGTAATATAAGAAAATAAGAAAAGTTCAGGTGCAACTTGAAGATAAAGGCAGGGGAAGCGGGATGAAGGCTTTCTATTCCTGTGCTAAAATATGGAAAACAGAGCAACTTTGTCATGTTTTTCACCCGTTTCTCACGAGGAAAGATGATTTGAACTCTGCAGAAAAACTACGGGATGAAAAAAGGTGAAAACCGGGTGAACTTGAGGCGAGCTGGTGCACAGAGACGACGGCTTTCTTCCAGATCTGCGGCGCTCGGTGCACAGAAGCTGGGACGTTACTTTTATTTGGCAAGCCTGCTCCTCCTTTCACTGCCACGCTTTGACAATATCTTGACACGGATATGTGTGGATAGACCTCAGCGTTGCTATGGCAACTGCAGGAGGAGCGGAGCCTGATCGATTCATCTAGTCTGTATCTCTGCAGCTTCCAGCTCCCTGGGAACACCCCTCTCACTGCCTGCCTCATCAAAGAGTGAGTGTGTGTGTGTGTGTGTGTGTGTGTGTGTGTGTGTGTGTGTGTTTGTGTGTGTGTGTGCATCACCTCAAGCAAGTCCACTGCACGGGGATAGTCTACGAATAATTCAAAACCAGCGCTTTTTTATTGCTTTTGTCTTCTACCTTTTCTTGCCGGTGTTTGCTGAGGTGGGAAGCGTTTTTAGAAAGCACTTCCTGAAACAGAAAGCACGCTGTTGTACAGAAAACATCAGCGAGCCTCTTATTCTGCCGCTGATTAAACGACAAAAATTGCGATTAATTAGTTTCAAATGAGACACTGCTGCTGCGCGAAAGCATCAAAATACATGTGCACACACACTCCAGATGCAGAGCTCATCACTGCGTCCACAGCAGGCGAACAGATGGAAGTTCTGACAACGGCCTGAGTGTATGCAGAGAAAATGCAGCGTGTGAGGACGGGTTTACACTCCCCGACCCCCCCTCCCAACCCCAACCAACCACCCCAAACAGTCAATGAATCACCTGCTTAGCTGCCCACTATCAACGAGGTCATCTCCAGGTTGACTCTGTGCTGTTACGGAGCAGGAGTGCAGACGGCAGCAGAAGCAGATATCCAGGGTTCGATGCCTTTCCTCTAAATACTATGTTCACATTATTGATCCCAACAAAGAAATGAATCTTCTCTCCGGCCCTCCCCCCTCATTCTCCACAGGGTGGTCAGAGGTCAGGCTGAGCTACACAACAACATCCCTGTCGCTGATAGCAGGTCAGCATTTGCTCCGGTAACTTAGAATTTTATTACTTATTCTTGCTGTATTTCAGCAGCCAACTGTGGAGGGAATTCTGTGAAATCCTGCTTCACATTCACAATTTTCCAGTATTCAACTGCTGACTACTAGTACTACTTGAATACTTGTTAAGGGAAAGTGGAGAGACTCACCAAAGCCATTTCCCCAGTATTCAAACTGGACAGTTTCTGGTCACAGTGACTGTTTACATGTGCTAAATATTCCAGTTTTTGCCCTTATTCCCACAAAGCTGTTTACATGGCTAATGCAAATGAATATTCCACCAATATTCCTGTTTACATGCAGCTGTGTGTACTCAAACACAACCTCGCTATTACATTCGATCAACCATCTCCTTGAAAACGTCAGCTTTGTGGTATTTGTGCACATCCAAAAACCTGCTGACACCCAAGTCTTCATAATGTTAGGTGTGTTCCTCCTTCCAAACCAGAGAGGTGGGGTTTCTTTTGTACATGCATCTCTACCCCAGCCTTGTAAACTGCTGGCTAGTCAATGCACAGAGCTGACCATTAACAGGCGAGAGACAGTGCGTCCCAAACTGAGGTAAAAACCCATTTTCTGGATGGACTGTACACACGTCCTAATAATGCTCCCAAAACCTGAATAACGTCTGCATATCCCACATGTCTTAATAAGAAAAATGATCCAGAATATGCTGTTTCCATTGGAATAACAGCAGAACATCAGTGTGCATGTAAACGCAGTCAATGAATCACCTCTGAGCTTTGCTTACAAACCAGAGTTGTAGCACACACTAAACACTGGTATCAGTTTGCTGTCTGATAGTGTTTGATAGCGTTCTCTAACAGCAGATGATCTGTCGAATAGGCTACATCTTGTATCTACCAGACTGCATATTCCTCATGCTCTCCTGCATTGGTGTAATGAGGCAGATGCATGTGAAGTATTCAGAGCAGCGTAGGCAGGGATCTGGAGATGAGCCTGCTTGCTCGCTCACTCGCTCTCTCTCTCTCTCTCTCTCTGGAGGGCTGTATTTTTGGAATCAGCCCACTTCTATCAGTCCTGATTGAAAATACACAGAGGATCTGCGAGGAATCTCATGTTTGCTGGGCTATTACAACACAGTACAAGGAATAATGTGCTCTGCTCTGTGGCTACAGCACCGGAATATCATTTTGCCTGCTCCGCTCAGACAAACGGAGCTGCATGGGTTATTTTCTTAAATGTGCTGATGTGTTTAAAGCCTTACAGGATCAAAATGAGAGGAATCTAATAGACGGACTGCCTTGGGTTTATTTTAGATCTTGCGCTTTGCATTCATGAAAACAGATTCGCTGTGTTACTGAGTTATGACTGTTGAGCCTGTTTGCACCAATGCAATCAAACTGAAAAAGAACGTCTCCCTGTTGTTGATTCTTTGTGCACTTTGTGCAGCGACTCCCTGATTTAATGGGATGTTCTGTGTTTTGGATGATCTTTTATCTGTATTTCCTTTCAAAGGTCTGGTCGGAAATGCGAGTCACACAGAATGCAATCACAACCGGCAGATTGGAAAACTGACCCCGCTGATCGGAAGTCTGCTTGTGAATGTAAAGCTGTTTTCCCAAACAGCGGGAGTTCGCCACAAGGGCCATGCATCTCAAATATACTCCCTCTACCTGCGGGAAACAGGCTTTTGAGTGAGGGCCAACAAACTCTAATAGCAAACGACAAATAAGGCGTTAGAATGATTCAGGCGCTGAAAGTGAATAACCAAGCGTATCACTGAAACATGGTTAATAATTGCTCTTGCGCACTGACTGTACTGCACGTCTGAGGGCTGTCACACAGTGGTTTCCCTCAGCAAGAAACTCCCGAGGCGAGCTTTTCTAAAACTCAGCGTTAAACCAAAATCGTTTTCACTGTAAGTGAATGGAGACTGGCCTAATCCATAGAGCAGGCTGTCATTTAAGACCAAACTGCTGCTCATTTCTCATTACTTTTAGTGCAGCGTATTTTATTTCTGTTGTATTAAAGGAAAATTATAACTCCATTTACTTTAAGGGCAGCATTGAAATAAGGTCATATACAGTCGTGTGGGCCACGTGCCTCAGAATCTCACATGTCACATGGGAAATACAAGAAAAATTGGGACACAATCAGTGTTGGGAAGCTCAGCCTTAGTTTGTACACGGTGACAGTGGCCTCAGTGCGACACACATAGATATTCTCTTTGAGCTACTTCATGCTTTAAGGCTTCAGCTTGATTAATTCAGCTTGTATGCATATGCCATTTTTTCTTTAACTTTTGGCCAGCAGCCATGCATTGCAGCTTTAATTACAGCTCTACGGCCATGCATCATACAAGTTTTTCCACATTGATGGTCTGGAAGTAAAGGGATCTTGCTCTGCTTCTCTGTTCTCTGATGTCACCTTATCAGGCCCGGTTCTGTCACATACCACCGCACAGCATAGCGTGAAGTTGTGCACAAGTTTTTAAGAGTCTGCACACTTTCTGGAAATGCAAAAAACTTCCAGACCGCCCTCAAATAGGCTAATAAAAGGTGTAAAATGAAGCCATTACACGGTGACAGACATCGCAATTTCGCACATTTCCACTCTGATGGTTAAGAATCCTCAGCAGACAGTTCTGTTGAATCCCTGCTGTTTGTGTTGTGTAAATGTGGCTTAAAGGTGTGTTTCAGTAACACACCACCACAGCTCAAAGTCCCCGTGACATGAGAGGGCTTGTCACAGAGATGTCGGCATGAGGAGACGATTCACCGACGATGTAAATCCATGTTGTTGTAATTCCGACTGATGGACAACAGAGGGTGATAAGATGTTATTCATTACACAAAACATCTTTAATTCCAGCAGGTGTAGCCTCCCAATCCTGCAAATCCATCAATTGTGAGCAATAACAGCATCATTTTCAATTATTCACAGTGCAATGAATGCATGTTGCGTGCTTTCTCGGCATCAGTGCTTTGCAGTACAGTCTGCCAATAACAACTTAATGTGGTGACAAGAACGGGATCATTCATCTCAGGTAAACAACCATAGAACAAACCGGCCCTGTTGGACCCTCAGAAGATCTTCTGCGAGGGGAGCCGCTGTGTTCCAACCCTCCCATCTGTCTGTGTATTATCCATACCGGCCAGATCAGCAGACTGAAATGCCATTTTGCTTTCACTGCACAGCTTGAAAACGTGGGTGGCAATTTCGAGTCAGGCGACATCCATGCACACCCCGCCTGAAGATGAAAGCTCCATCAAACGTGAAAATAATGTACAGTAAAGGCAGCGTGAAACCACTTCTGACTACTTTCGCATCACAAAACAGGTTTCCCCCTTTGATATGATGCTCTGAGGTAAACCCAGTCCATCAAATATCACATCATATATAAGAACCAAGTGGTAAAAGCCTACAAACCTTTTCATTTACCCCACATTACTGTGAACCAGTAGGCCTACTCCTTATGTGCTGGCAATGCATAAAAAAACCTCACATGTGATGCCTCTCTTTCTAAATTTGGATGCAGTAGCAGCCCTGAAGGTGACATCATTTGGGACACTTTCATACCTCTGTGTTATTACACTCAACACTCCCTTTCCATTAAGCTGGGCGACACATTTATCGATCACTGCGATCCAGCACCAGAAACTGGTTTTATCTGCCCTCTTGGGATACAATTTACTGCCTTTCCAATAGGCAATTCATTTAAGACGGTCTGCAAAGGGCAACGGCAACAGAACACAACGGCGTTTGTGAGCCAAACAGGCTTTACTCTGATGGAAAATCACTGATATTTCTACAAGGAAACCTAGCAGAGAGCGCTGCCAATCAATCAATGATGACTCCATAGTGAACCTGTATAGTTTACGATGTCTGCACAGTATAAGGCAGATTTGAGTCATATTTGTTTCTCTAAACCACTGGTATATTATGCATTTATTACATCAGGTTCTGTAATAATCCATGTATGTCTTTGACAAAACAGGGTCATCACACTGATGCAGCGTGCAGGTAACCGTGCAGGTACAGTGATCACCTACCTGTCCCGTACGCTTTGGCCACCAGCCATGTGAGGCTGCAACAGATTTTGGCTCGGGAGAAGTCATAGTGCTCAAAAGACTTTATCGCTGGAGCAACGAAGGTCTTCTTCACATCCCTGACGTCCTTAACTTCACCCATATTTCTCCCTCAATCGTGTTCTTCAAGCCTACGAAGCAGCGACGCAACGCGAAAGCATCCCAGTGCTGGAATTTCGTGGAAAACAATACACGGCTGTAAAATGATGAGATGCGATGTCTTTCCGGAGACTATTTACAGGTTCTTTCAGTCATAAAATGTTAGGCTGGTTTCTTTTCTTCGTCTTATTCAGACTCGTTGACACAATGAGCCGCTAGTCTTGCTGTTTTTCATCCATTCTGCTGTCTAACGTTACCAGTTGAAATGGGCTTCGTCGGACCAGGCTGGGAAGGTTTCCTTGGGTTTCAGGGGGAAAAGTGCTCTTCAGCTGGAATGAAAACAGAAATATTTCCATTCTTTTGGTTCTCTGGAAGCAGACGGCTTCTCTCTTTCATGTCCATCTATTCTTGAATGGATAACTTATGTATATAGCATTCCCTCCCTCTATTCCCTCTCTCGGTGCTGTGCTGCGGTTTTCGTGCCGCACTGTGGCTCTCCAAGCCCTGCACCTTTGTTATCAATGCGCATGCGCGGAGTGTACCTTCAAATGCTGTCGGGAATGTTAACACTTCTGTTTACGGTGTATGTTGCTGTGGCCCTGTCTGGTATTTATTTAATTTTATTTTTTTTCTGTGTTTCAAGTGGTTTATTATTGGGATCTGCATCGTATCTCTGTGACATATTTATCCCATAAAAACAGTCTAATTTAATTTTGAAGAATCGTAACACAGCACAGCTTAGTTTGATGTTTGAACGTCCTCGTACTTCTTCCAGCAGTGTAGTTACATTATTGACAGCCCTGTTCAATTCTCCAGCCACACCCCACACCCACGATGTAAAACATGGCCTCAGATGAATAACTTATATAAAGCTAAAATTTACAATAATTTTTAGCAGATTAGTCAAAAATACTTCAAGCAAACCTGTTATAAAGCCGAATTACTAAGGGGTACAGCTGGAAAAGGCTGTTCTACGAACCACATATCCCGACGTGCAACGCAACGTTGCGTCAATAGTCTGCGTCGGTGATTGTTTTGAACCGTTGGAAGATGATTCGTGGAGGTAAGTGTTCATTTTTGTCACATTCGGCAAAGATACGTCCCTGCGTTTATGAGTCAGTTATGGCCGAACTGTAGTTTGACAAGTGATGTTTCAAACTACACGAAAATGTGAAGGTTCCTGACTTGTTCGCAGTTGCAACCAGGAATTAACGTTATATCTGTCATTGTGAGAGTGTAATTTCGTTGCTGTTCAAAAAAAGACGGTTTACGGAAGGAATTCGTGTTCTTTTTACCTCCGAGAATATTATTCTGAGCCAATAACAGTTAATTAAAGTGGAAATATTTTATTTTTGTGAAATGACGTTATGCTGTACAAGCACAAGCACGAGTTTCACCATTCTGAAAAAGTTGCTATTACCATTAAAGCGACGAACCCTCCTTGGCATTGACTTGACGTTTACATCCGCCTTTTTGATGCTCACAGGTTAACAAACAATCCATCAAAGATGTTTATGCCAAGAGCCCTGAAAGTGAAGAGACCTGTCCAGGGCTCCAGCCAAGTTTTGAATAAGAAACGCAAAGTAGATGAAGAGGAGAGAAAAGATGAAGGCAGTTCAGCGACACCTCTTCAGAAGGAGAGAGCAGGTGAAGACACCAGAACTCAGGATGAGACAGTACAAGCAGGTGCAGACTCTGCTGATTTGACAGAGCGGTCAGTGAGTGAAGATGGACATAAGTCTGCTTCAAGTGATGATGATGATGATGAGGAGGAGGAGGAGGAGGAGGAGGAGCCTGTCAAATCATTCAAAAAGAACCAGAGATGGCCGGAGCCAGGAGAGCCTGTCTGTGTCATGTGTGGTCGCTATGGGGAATACATTTGTGACAGCACGGACAACGACGTTTGCAGTCTTGAGTGCAAAGCCAAACATTTGGTCCAAATGGGAATGGGGACAGGGGCAGATGTGTTTGACCACAAGGACAAAAATGGAGATGAAAGGACTCAGCAGCCGGCAGCTGACACTGGGGGAGTGTGTGAAAATGAGGCAGGCTATTCCTACAGGGAAGATGGGTTCATATCAGGCCTGACAGATGAGCAGGTGAAGCGGATTAAACAGGAGCTGGGCATTGAAACCCAGGGGAGCGATGTCAGGAGGCCCATCGTTGAGTTTGAACACTGCGGCTTCCCTGCCACGCTGAGCGGCAACCTGAAAAAAGCCGGTTATGAGGCGCCCACGCCGGTCCAGATGCAAATGGTGCCTGTTGGTCTCACCGGCAGGGATGTGATTGCCAGCGCTGACACAGGCTCGGGCAAGACTGTTGCCTTCCTGCTGCCAGTGGTAGTGAGGGCACTGGAGGTATAGTAATGCAGCAAACACCAGATTGATTCATTCAAATTTACACCATGAAACTGCCCATTCATACCCAGAGAAAGCTACTTTTTAAACATCTGTCCTGGGAAAGGACAATTTCAGAATTGGGGGGGCAAAGTCAAAAGGGACCCTACAAGTCTAGAGAATGATCATCATTATTGTTCTGCAGGAGAGTGTTTGCATTTTAAGTAGGTAAACTGAAAGATTGTATTCAGACTGCTTTTGTAGCAACTCAAAAGAATGAATTTCTTCTCAAGGGGAACAACTTAGTATCACTAAAACACATTAGTAGTATTTCACTGTTCACAAAACATCTCTGGCCATGGACTCACTTGCTTCATATAATGGCTGTTTGGCTTGCACATGTCTTGAGATGCTGTATGTTTTCTTCTTTAGAAACCAGCACACAGTGCGTGTAGCCCTGTGGCTCTCGTCCTGACCCCCACCAGGGAGCTGGCCATTCAGATAGAGAGACAGGCCCAAGAGCTGGTGATGGGCCTCCCCAACATGAGAACCGCTCTGCTGGTGGGCGGCATGCCGCTTCCACCACAACTCCATCGCCTCAAAAGCAGCATCAAAGTACACTCTCTGTTTTTACAGTCGCTTCCTCCTCCTTCTCCCAATCAAATCATCTCTCTGAGTCTACAGCTTTCCACATCATCATGTTCTTCTTCTGTTAATCCCCTTTAAGATTGTCATTGCCACCCCTGGGCGACTCCTTGAGATCCTGAAGCAGAAGGCAGTGCAGCTGGACAAAGTGAAGGTTGTGGTGGTTGATGAGGTATGACAGACAGTTCCCTTTAAGTTCAGCCCTTAAAGTTTTTCCAATGTTAAAAAAAACTGTAATGTTGTGGCTTTGAGGGAAAAACGGGTCAAATTAATGCATTCATTAAAACTAGCTTTATTTTTTTTTAAGCAAATTAGAATGTATCAACCAAAGACGGCAGCATTCAACACCCTCTGGAAAAGCTTTATTCATGGTGATGCAGCAGAAGTTCTGAAATAATTTCCCCATGATTTAAATTTGACATTTATGATGAGCAAACAAAGGGGTTTTTATAATAGCTAATATCAACTTAAGTTATGTCATATCCCTAAACATGCTGTAAAATTGAGGATTTTACCAAACAACATAATAGTAGTTGTGAGAAATCCTTGAATTTTGTCTCTAAGTGGGATCAAGTATGCAGCTCTGTGCTGTTCAGGGTTACTGTTTGGAAATGTTACACTTTTGAAAAGTCCACCTGTATTTGTGCTGTATCCTGTAGGTCGACACTATGTTGAAGATGGGCTTCCAGCAGCAGGTACTGGAGGTTTTGGAGCAAGTCCCCGAAGAACGCCAGACTCTGCTGACGTCAGCCACCATCCCAAAAGGGACGGAGGAGCTGGCCGGCCGATTGGTACGTGACCCTGTCCGTATCGCTATTGGGGAGAAGAACCAGCCCTGTGCCAACGTGAGGCAGATCCTGCTGTGGGTAGAGGAACCCTCGAAGAAGAAGAAGCTGTTTGAGATTCTCAATGTGGGTTATAGACTTAAGGTTTTGATCTTTGAACAGTGACTTGTAGGTGTGTATTTAAATAGCACACAGTCTCCTTTTTCTCAGGACGTCTGGTTCTCACTTAAAGTCTTGAAAGATATATTTTGGGTGGAGTATCACTTTAAGCTCACTTCCACTGCCAACATAGGCTTTCTTTAAGAGGTCAGCAGTTTTTTTTCTGTGTGAGACCAAGTCTAATTGTCCTCTGCAGAACCAGAAAGTGGGATATGAACTCAGTTTTAATTCATAGTAGATTTATCGCTTACAGTTGATACGCACTGGTACCAGCTCGCTATTTCATTAACTGGGCAGTTCTTTAAGCTCCAAAGACAATTCTCCTCTCTAGACCATATTTAGATAGCCACTGCTGCAGACCCGGCCCCTGTCTGGAGGAAATGGGTGGGCCCTGAGCCATGGCTCCACTCCAGGAATCCCAGCTATGGCTTACACCATTAATACAGGGCAGGACGGGAAGGGTCTGCTTTAGTTAACCTGATGAAGAAGTGTCATTAGACCACTGTGTGAATAACAGGGGCTACTTCTCTGTGTAGAGGATGGTTGTGATGATGATTGTTTATAAGCCAGGTTAGTCATGACTGTTGTTATTTAATGCAGCTCAGAGAATAAGGCTACTGTCTGTGAACAGGGAGAAGTGGTGGCTCCAGCAGGAGGCCTGTGGAATTGGAGGGCTATTATACTGGGATTTGGATGGGCCTCCCGTAAGAAAACCAAACCTTTGTAGTGGACATGACTCAGAAAATCATCTGAAACAGTCTTTTCATGAGGTGCATGGTGTATGAATAAGAAAAAGAGCGATAGACCAAGAGCTGAGAGAAGCCCCATCCTTTACTTTCCTTCATTAGTCAGTGTGGAAAATAACTATTTCAGTTTGAGATTAAAGGACAGATGCAAACAGCCTACTTTAAAGCAAAAGCAATTTTAACTTTACTTGCAGCTTGAGAACATAATCAGAAATAAAAATCACACAGTCAATGTACATGGTAGCTCAATCTATGCAGTGTTATTATCTGTTAATAAAAATGTTGTAAAATGTAAAAAAAAAAAAAAAAAAGGATATCTCACCTCGCTCCTATGTTTTTCTGTGTGGCTCTTCAGGACAGTAAGCTGTACCAGCCTCCAGTGGTGGTGTTTGTAGACTGTAAACTGGGGGCTGATCTGCTGTGCGAGGCGGTCGCCAAGGTGACAGGCCTAAAGACTGTGGCAATCCACTCTGACAAGAGCCAGTGGGAACGCAACCGCATCCTCAGGGTGAGGCCAGCGGCAGCCACAACATGCACAGTCAAGTGGATGAATAGCAGCTCTCCCATGTTTGGTGTCCAGGAGTGTTGCTCCTGAATAACTTGTAGCTTGAAGACCACAACCCCAAAACCGAGTTTTGTTTTGGTGAAAATTAGGTCATTCATAGTGTTTGCTAAACATGTCTGACAGCGTAACCTTTGCTCTGTTGCCTCCTCAGGGTCTTCTGGACGGAGACTTTGAAGTGGTGATCAGTACAGGTGTGCTAGGCAGAGGACTGGACCTCGTCAACGTCAGATTGGTGGTTAACTTTGACATGCCAAACACAATGGATGAGTATGTCCATCAGGTTAGTCATACCCAAAGTAGAGAGGGATGAAGTGGTTAAGTTCAACCTCATTTTCACTTTGCAATAATGAAGCTTCTTACTAATTAGCATATTAATAAAGAGCAAGATTGAATCCCATTTTCCATTATCTAATAATTTGGCACTCACAGCTAAATCAGAATATATTGTATACAAATGGATGTTTTTTAAGAAAGCAAATGACTATATTTTTTCCTCATTTCTTCCCATCCAGGTGGGCAGGGCAGGCCGGCTGGGACACAGAGGGACAGCCATCACTTTTCTCAACAACAACAACAAGCGGCTGTTCCTGGAGGTGGTGAACAGGGTCAAACCCACAGGGTCCATCCTGCCCCCTCAGCTCCTCAACTCACCCCACCTCCATGAGCAGCAGAGGAGGCAAAGGCAGAAAGCTAAGCACGGGCCTGATGACGTGCTGGTCACTAAGAACAATCTATTAGACATCATAAGGAAACACGACCGTCGCAAAAAGTAACACAGTGGGATTTTTTGAACATACCTGTGCTGGCGCAACTAACTTCTAGTTTGGTTTGTATACAGTAAAGTTTTTATATTGTTTATGGAATAAATGTAGCTTTGATGCATTCTGAATGATCTTCTTGTGAATCTAAGACAATTTCTTTACATATAGGAATTGTCCACAGTCTTCAACCCATGCCGTCCAGCTGAAGGACAGTCTTTTCTTTAATCACTGCTGTGGTGCACTGTGGTGTCTTTATTAAAGGCTGAGGTCCAAAAAAATACTACTGCTTTAAATTACATTGTCTATTATATTGACCATGATAGTTGGGGTACATGATCAGCTTAAGGGGCCAGGAGAAACAAATTTAATGTCTGAAGGTTAAAGAAATAGATCAGGTAGTGTATTAATCAGTCTGTGATGCCATTATTTTGCTATACTTGAATGTTAAAGTTTAGTCTTAAACCCAAGGTCCACCTACTGTTCTTTTCTTGAGCTTGTTCAACCAGTATTGCATCCTCAGCTGATGGAGTTGAAAGCATTTGTTTTTGTTTTAACATGGAGTGTACGTTAGTTTTGTAACGGTGGAGTGCTAATTTTAGACGGGAAAGTATGAGTAATGGCTATAGGGTAGGATGCCCTTGATTGTGCTGCCACCTAGCGTCGTTTCCATGTATCAACATGTCTCCTCCATGACGTGACGTAACGATTTCCGAGAATTCAGCCAATCAGCTGTCACTTGCGTACTCGATTTGAAATTGAAGCGGGCGATGGCGGAAGCGAGGAAGGAACAATAACAAACAAAAGTAGCTCTGTTCGCCTGGACACAACTCATATTATATACGAATGGATAAATATTCAGTTTTAACTGACGTACCGAGCCGCCTGTCTTACATGTTTCATGTCGTGTATTGTTGTAGGTAAAAGAGTAACTGGAGTGAAGTTTCCGTTAGCTAGCTAACCCGTAAACTCATTTTAACGTTTTTTTGCTTTTAGCAGCTGACTGCCATGTCGTTATTTAGTGTACAAGCGAGGAAGCACACAGCTTATTATGACCATCTCATGCAAACAGCCAGGACACCGGGCAGAGAGCGACTGGCCGAGCTCAAAGCGACAGACACAACGCTGGGCAAAAGTGAGATAACATCGGGAGACTCTGCGTGTGAAGACAGCCGGTCATCTGATAAAAGCCGGCAGGTGAACAGGACTTATGTCATCTCTGCTCTGTCGAAAAGCGGCAGCGGGCAGCAGACGCCTTACCGCGCCCGACTCACTCTGCAGAGGAGGTCAAGGAGGAAGACCAGGGGCGAAACAACGGAGAAGACGATGGTTGAGAGCAGCCAGAATACCACGCCGGCACCGGAGAAGAGACTGACCCTGCAGCGCAGGACCAGGACTCCTTCGATGGATAAAAGCGGACAGCGTGAGGTCAGCGGCTCTGGACTGCAAGCAACGTCCAAAATTCTCAGTGAAGCAAACGGTAGGGCACCTGTTTTATTCAGGTCCATGAGTTTAAGAGAAACTGCATCTAAAAGCAATGGAAGAGACGCTAACGTGGAAACCCAGAGGAGGCCGACGCCCCCCTGCGCTTCTTACTCCGCAAGTAGGCAGCTTGAGGACCAGGCCCACACCTTTAAAACCCCTACCAAGAAGACGCCGTTTGAGAAAATCGCCGCCAAGAGAGACGTGTTCGAGAGGCTGGCAGGGAAGGAAGCTCCTAAACTAGTGGCAGCCAAATCCGCAAGTCTAGAGAGGCCCAGATTTCGAGCACAGCAAAGGGACGACACAAAACCCGTCCCAGCTCCTCGGGTCAGCAAGGCGTCCGCAGGTGTGCACAAGCCTCAGGCCGCGCTGCAGGTGAGACAGACCTCCACATCAAGCCAAAAGGGAGACGCGACCCAGGCCAGGACCTCCACCACTGCTCCAGCTCCAGCAGCTACCGACCAGCCCCTCTCCAGACCCAGTGAGGCTCTGAAGCAGCAGGATTCACTGAAGATGGAAAACAGTGCAGTGACTGTTGCTGTGCGTGTACGACCTTTCAACGCCAGGTTTGTAATCCAGTGTTTGCCCTAATTGATGAGCAAATTGTGCAGGAGTAGATGAGGGTTTGGGCCATCTGCCTAATTAAACCTAACACCGTGTACCGGTAATGATAAACCGTGGTGAAGTTCAATCAGATGCTGTGTAATTAAACAGATCTTTTCTTCGGCTGTTAGCAGGTCAGTAAAGTTTATCCTGAACACACAAAGACAGTGAATTTTATTTTTAGGAAAATTAACAAATGAAACACCCTACAGAAATACACTGTATTTCACAACATGTTTGAAACATTGTTTGCATGAAATGGGAACAACTGAAGCGATTAATCGATATGTAAGTGGACAGAAAAATCGTCAGGAACTATTTTGATTATTGGTCAGTCGTTAAAGTCATTGTTCAAGCAACATTTTCCAAGAAACCCAGGCATTTTCCAGTGCAAGCCTCTCAGCTGTGAGGATTTGCTGCTTTTCTGTGTCTTATGTGACTTAAGATTCTTGAAAAAAAGAGTCTTTCTGGTAGACAAAATCGCTGTGTGAAACAATGTTTGTCAATGTTTCTGCTGTTACAGAGAGAAGGCAGAGAAGGCATTGCAGGTCATCTTCATGAACGGTCAGGAGACTGTTGTCCAGCATCCAGACTCCAAGCAGAGCTACTCCTTCAACTATGACTTCTCCTTCTGCTCTGTGGATCAGTGTGACCCCACCTTCGCCAGCCAGCAGACGGTGTATGAGACACTGGCCAAACCTTTGCTGCTGAGGGCCTTTGAAGGATTCAACACCTGCCTGTTTGCTTACGGCCAGACGGGCTCCGGGAAGTCGTACACGTGAGTATATTTGGTTTCAGCTTATTACAGTCGACTATGCTCCACTGAAGCTTTTCCCCTCTGCTCTCTTACCTTGGAAAGCACATAAATTGGGATCTGTATTTTAAATAACAATCAGTCTACCATTGGCTTGACTTGTTTGAAATGATTGTCATTTAGGATGATGGGCTTTGGAGAAGAGGAAGGAGTAATCCCGCGGTTCTGCCATGAGCTTTTTTCTAGATTGGCCTCCATGGAAAATGAAGAGGTAAAGTCTTTCTTATAAGTGTTTATTCCTGCTTAGATACTTCTAATTTATTTTATGTTCCTTTACTCATTTTTCCCGATAGCAATGTCTTAAGGCTGCAGTTTTTCCTCTAGAACACACTTGGAGTGAAGAGGAATCAAGACATGAACCATCCTTTTTTCCTGGTTACATAACTCATCAAGTGATCCATTTTTTTACATTTCAGGTCAAATGTCATGTAGAGATGAGCTACTTTGAAGTGTACAATGAGAAGATCCATGACCTGCTGGTGACCAGAGATGAGCCAAACCAGAGGAGGATGCCCGTAAGTAGTTTGCAACTGACTGATTTTTTTTTTTTTTATTGTGGCTTGTAAATATGTCATGTTTTACTTGCCACTGTGGTACATAACCATCCTAATTTTAAGGCTTTATTGAAGAAATACAGCTTGCTTTTAGTGAAACTAGCTGCTGTATTTTCATACAAATCAGCAACTTATCTGTTGTAGAAGGCAAAGTGAAGATTGCATGGAACATGTCCTCATAATTGCAGTTTTTGGAGCTGTATCCTTGCTAATAATGCCATGGTGACATTCTTTATGGTCATTGGTAGGGCTGAATAACCTGAGAATATCTACAGACAAGATAAACACTCTTGATTTGTTTTTCCAGCTCAGGGTGAGGGAACATCCAGTCCACGGTCCCTACGTTGCTGACCTCTCTGCGTGAGGAACCCTTTTATTTCTTTTGTTGTATTACCCTTCAAGAAATATTCTTGAATGGTGTTTTCCGAAATTGCTCACTTTGTTATTTCTTCACAGGAATATTGTGAGTTCTTACAATGACATTCAGGTAGGTTGAATCTGCGGTCAATATGTTTCCTTCTTTTGAATTCTCGTCCTTAAGCCGATGTTCTTAAGAACAACATTGAATGAGTGAGCAGGTTCAATGACAGGTAAACGCAGTGTAGTCAATATTTATGTCTTAAGAGTACAGCGCAGTCACAATAGAGATAAGGTTTGACTATCAAAGATATATCCAAAGTGTAGCACAGAAAAGAGAGATTTCACATAAAGAGATTCAGTCATTATTCCCGGTGTCCTTCTTTAGGGTTGGCTGAAGCTGGGCAACAAGCAGAGAGCCACAGCGGCCACAGGAATGAACGACAAGAGCTCCAGATCCCACTCTGTCTTTACCCTGGTTATGACCCAGACTCAGGTATGGCCTCTCAACATTACTGTATGTTACACATCAACCCCCTCAAACATACACACGCACACTCTTAATAATGTGGAGAGTATGTAAATGAATAAGTCTTCAGTGACACTAATAAACTTGTGGGGTCATGTGTTACACAGCTAATCAGTATGTCTGTGTGCTCGTCTGCAGACTGAGTTTGTGGAGGGCGAGGAACACGAGCACAGTATCACCAGCAGGATCAACCTGGTGGACCTGGCAGGCAGCGAGCGCTCCAACACGGCTCAGACAAGCGGAGACCGACTCAGGGTACACACACACACACACACACACACACACACACACACACACACACACACACACACACACACACACACACACACACCATGCTGTCCTCTGATAATGCTACTCATTATACTTCACGTAACACAGCATGTACTTATTATAAAGCAAGAAATGCCAATTTTACTGTGTCCCTGTAGGAGGGTGCTAGCATCAACAAATCCCTGCTTACCCTTGGAAAGGTCATCTCTGCCCTGTCAGAACAGGCACTGACCAGAAAGAAGGTCTTCATACCGTACAGAGAGTCTGTCCTGACATGGTGAGGGATCAAAATGCTTGTACACTGCAGCTCTTGTGGAAGATACTGTCTGTCTTAGTAAGCTCTCTTTACTATCACTATGTCTGTAAATCACATGCTTTGTGCAAAGTCTCGAAAGTTTTTAAAATGATTGTTTTGTTTTTTTTTTAAATTATGTTTTCAAAGTTAGGAATTTGCTTGAATTTGAATATACTCCTTGGAAAATGCTTGACTGTCAACACAATCTGGTGTTTCATCTAAACCTTTAATTAATTGAACCAAAAATGTTTTAGAATTTCAAATGATGATGTTGAATTTATGATAACACACAATCAAAGCTGCAAGCTTCATTTTTTGCAGTTGTATTTGTAATACTGCAGATGTGATGATAAAAGCTTCGAGAGTCTGGAAATTTTTGGTTTAGATACCTTGAAAGTGCTTGAATTTTACTCGTATAAAGATGACAGTAATTGTAAATGAGTGCAGTTAGAATTTGTGTAACTTAAAAGACAGTCTTGCCAAAATATATTTTTTGTTTTTTCTGCAACTTACAGTAGTGGTGCAGATCTCATTTCCGAGTATGATCCTGACCATGTCCCTTTTTTTATTATTTTTTCTTCCACAGGCTGTTAAAAGAAAGCCTCGGCGGTAACTCCAAGACGGCCATGATCGCCACACTGAGCCCAGCGGGCAGCAATGTGGAGGAAAGCCTAAGCACTCTGCGCTATGCCCAGCAGGCCCGCACCATCATTAACGTGGCAAAAGTCAACGAGGACACCAGCGCCAAGCTCATCAGAGGTCAGGCTCGCGAAATATCCGTATTCAGTAACCTCTGTTGGCCTTAATTTAGCTCTGGCCTATTTTTATTATAAGCAATAAGCTTTAGAAACCTGTTTATTTTTGCTCAACCTAAATAGATATAGTAAATCGTTTTAACATGCTTCATCAGTATGTTTGTCAAGCACCTGCCTGTAGCAGAGTTTTCAGGGATTTCGGTGCATACACTTACTGTGGATGTAGCCAGTTGTGAGGTGGATGTGGCCGAGGTGAGTCCTTGGCCATCAATGACTGTAAATACACACACACACACACACTCACACACACAAATAGATTTCTTTTGCTTCTGTGACATGAACTGAGGGGAAGGTGGAGCAGGGCTAACAAAACACCTAGCTGCCTTGGAAAAGAGATTTTTTCACCGTGGTCTTTCATATACAGCAGAAGTTCTGTTCTTGGCAGTTCTTTGTGAACCTGAACATCTGCCATCCTACACAAACAGCACTTCACCTGTTTGTCCTCATTCACCGGGCTCTTCTGTACCGAGCAGTGTGGCCTCACAGAGTGAACAGAGCATGTTTCTTAATAACTCTCCTTAATAGCTTTATTACGTACGTACGTACGCAAACTCATTTGAACTGTCATTCGCTCTCTGTCCTTCTGTGCACTAGTCTTTTATCTGCCTCTCTTTGTCTCCGTATGTTTATCTTTTTTTCCATGTGAATGTCCATCTTTCTATTTATGTCTTGCTCTTGATCTCCTTTGCTCTCCCTCTCTTCCGCATACTCTCCCCCTGTCCATCTATCCATCACAAGCTTATTCACTACCCAGTTCAATTAAGGCCTGGCCCTAACCTTGCCTCCAGGCCATATTTATGCACTGTCAGTTGCACATGGCGGCTAACTGTCATGCAAGTATTATTTTTCATGAGATGATCGCGCTGCTGTTTGACGTTTTTAGCAGTAAGGGGAGCTCTTGGTGTGGATTTCTCTCACATCACCTGTCAGTGTGTGATACTGAAAGTTAATATGACTCAACCGTTATAAATCAGGTCAGTGTTGCTCGGTAAATTGTCTTCAGTAAGTGACATTCAATAAGATCACTTACAAAATCTGAATATTACTGTAGCCCCTGTTAAAGTCATGTCTTGAAACACCTTTTCATGACTTTTATGTAACTCCCCGCAGTTTCATATTGGCGGGTAAATTTTTTCTGTGTATATTTCCTCTAAACTGCTCTATGATTTAGCTTTACAAAGCATTTTGGACAAACTGTGTGTGTCTTCAGAGTTGAAGGCTGAGGTGGAGAAGCTGCGAGCAGCCCAGATGAGCTCCCAGGGGATCGAACCAGAGAGGGTCAGGCTGTTCCAGCAGGAGATCTCCGCCCTGAGGAGCAAACTCTGTCAGCAAGAGAGAGAGATGGTCGAGGCCAACCGGTCAGTGTTTACTGCATTAACTGGAACTTTTTAGACCCCGATATGAGCAGTCTCCTTTTTGACAGGGTCAGAGTGAAAGCTGCGGCAGATTTCAACAGATTTGATTTACATTTCCGCTCTTGTCACAGTTATGATGTACATGCGTTTGCATGTATTTGCTCTGTTTTCATATGTACATATTGTTTTGTTTTTCTCATCTTCAATTCTTATTATTCTGTACAGGTGAAAAGCATAATTCAAATATTTTCCTTTTAAAAAAGCAAAAGAAATACTCACAATAAACAAAAACACTTTATAAGTCAAGGTTGATGTTTTCCTTTTCATGAACTTCAGTCAGTGAAAGGTTCATAAATGATTGAACAGGGGGATACATCTTGGACAATCATAGTAGAATTTGATCTCAGGTGATTTACTTTTTTTGTTCAATTTCATCTTGATTTCTGGCAGGGCATGGAGAGAGAAACTGGAGCAAGCTGAAATCCGCAAACGTGAAGAAACCAAAGAATTGCAGGTTTTTTGAGCAAGAGATTTATTTGCTTTCTTTTTTTAACCTTCCTATGTACAGTACTTTCAGTTTCACTGTGTCAAGGCTCTCATCCACTGTGTCTCTTTACCGCGCTAACCCCAGTGATCAAAGTAGCAAACCCTGAACCAAGCTGTGATAAGTATTCTCATGTCCATGTACGTATAACAACGTGTGAAGGAAGTGTTTGTAATGTAGTGTTTGTGTGTTTTCAGAAAGCAGGTGTGACTTTCAAAGTGGACAATCGTCTTCCAAACCTGGTGAACCTGAACGAGGATCCCCAGCTGTCTGAGATGCTTCTCTACATGATCAAAGAGGGTCGAACAACAGTGGGCAAGCTCAAGTCTGAGTGCAGCCATGACATCCAGCTGACAGGAGCCCTCATCGCTGAACAACACTGGTGAGAACAAACCGCTGCACGGCTTCAGAAATGCTCGTGGAGGGAGAGAACAGTAAAATAGTGCTGTATGTGGTCTGAACGTGTGCTTATTCAGCAGAGGTGCACCACTGCAGAGATGCTGTTTCGATACTTTGTCACGTTTAGTTTTTTAATCATGATCATTGTTAATTGTTTTAGGACCAAATGTTTATTAGCTTTTCTTCTTTCTTTTCTAATCTAGCTATCATCTCTTATGTTTTTTGGCTACAGCAGACAGTCAACGTGTGTATTTTTTTCGTTTGTTTTAGTGTTATAACCAACATCCAGGGTACAGTCAGCATCACTCCCATGGAAAATGCCAAAACCTTTGTTAATGGGAACCTCATATCTGATTCGACTGTGCTACACCATGTAAGTAGATCAGAGAGATCCCCTAACCCAACTGAAGTTTAGCATTATGCTATGGAGAAACTTACAGTAAAGTGTTTATCCATTTGACTCTCTGTGGTTATGGCTTCCAGGGTGACCGGGTGATTCTTGGTGGAGACCACTACTTCCGCTTCAACCATCCAGCAGAGGTGCAGTCTGGGAAGCGGGTGTCATGCTGGACAGGCGCAGGCGATGGCCACAAAGACTTTGAATTTGCCAAAAATGAGCTTCTGGCAGCCCAAAGAGCTCAGTGAGTGCAAATAACCAGATTAAAAAAAATAAAAAAAATCTTAATATCACCACATCAGTCATCCCTTGTCAAAGGCACCATCCACAGTATTTGCACAGTCTGATGATTAAAATCAGAACCCCGCTAAGCCACCTATGTGTGTCCCAGGCTGGAGGCAGAAATTGAAGAAGCCCATCTGAAGGCGAAAGAGGAGATGATGCAGGGAATCCAAATGGCAAAAGAGGTGGCCCAGAAGGAGCTTTCTGACCAGAAGGTGCTTTATGAGGACAGGATCCGAGCCCTGGAGAGACAGCTGGTACACAAAACTTCTACTTTTTTGTTAACAAAGTGATTACGCTTTCAAAAGCTGTGGCCAAACTGACAAAACTATTATCACAAATAGTCATTTTCTTAAACCATGTGTACTAAATTGCCTTGTTGCAGAACTATCAAATAGTTTTTGTCATTTATAAACTTTTGTGTATCCTGTACACCCCACAAATTTGTGCAAGCAATACTGAGTAATGTCCACATGTTTTCAGAATGGGGAGACTGAGCGGAAGCGTCAGCAGGAGTTGGACCAGCAGAGGGTGGCCAGCCAGATGGCAGAGCTGAAAATGGCCAAGCGCGAGCTGGAGCAGGAGGTGGACACCCACAAGACACGCCTCCGCCTGCACATGGAAGCCCAGGTCAGAATCCAGGATGACACCTGGGAATGATAAATTTCCTTCTCCCTTTAAGTTCCGGAAAGTTTTTTTTTTCTTTTCTTTTTTTTTCTTCATTTGCTCATTCTCACCATTTCTGATGATCTCATAATGAGCTTGAGTAGCTTAAGCAAATATGCTGACACTGGGTTTTTTGTTTAACTGATGGGCCATTTGGGATATGTTTTGAGTCATGGTGGAACTTGGCTCTCGGCATAATGTTTTGGCCTGGCAGTTTTTAATATTGTGTATATTACCATGATTCGCTCACAGGCGATGGAGGAACACCGTGTGCGTCAAGTGAGGATTGTTGAGGCCCTGGAGGCGGAGAAGAGAAAGATCAGCAAAGAGGTTGAGGAGATGCAGCAGAAAAGAGCCATAAGGAAAAATCACACACCCCAAAATGGTGAGAGCTTTCAAGTCACTACTGAGCCCATATTGGAGTTAGGAACCACAGTGACAGTTCACACCATGTAAGTGGAGTTCCAGATGGATGGGGTTCATCCTGTTAAGCCAGGCACATTGGAGTAGTGAGAATAGCCGATATAGGCACTGGAGTAAATATGAGTTTTATAGGAGCTTTGTGTGTAGAGAACTGTTTCAGACTGACTGTGAAGTGCCCTTGAAAATCAGATACAGTAACGGTAAGAGTAGTGTAACATTTGATACTTGGTAACTTATCTAACAACAGTAATTGAACAGTTGTCATAGGTTGAATCTCTTCCATCCAGTGCTATGACATCAGGCTGAAATAAAAACTGTCTAAGCCACATACACTTTGACTCGGCTGTTGGCTCTGGTCAAGTTAATGTGTTTCGTGTCCATATTACAGTCACTCCGCAGTGGGATACCATGAAGTTCTCCCTGATGATTGAAGAAGCCAATAAGATCAGTGCTAAACTGAGGAAAAACACAGTCTTCAGCAGGTATGAAATGACACTGGTTTCATTTTTCATATGATTTATTATACGGCTTACATGTCACATTGATGTTAATAGGCCCTGACTGAAAGCATTTGGAAGTATCCTCTTCCTTAAAGGTGCGGTGAGTCATTCTGGAGAAAGATTGTTGATGTTTCCATCTCTCCTTCTTCACAATGCAATTACACGTTAGCATGCCAGACCTTCCGTCCCTCTCTCGTCCTTGTTCCCTTGTCCTGCGCACAAGTGCGAACGCCACCTGTTGCTGTTTGGCTGGAATAGTTTGTGTGGTTCGGTCCAAGCCACTTTGACCAATTTATAGCTGGAATGAGGAATCATGGATCCGGACACGTTATCCAGATAAGAATAACGTGATAAGGTTTGGGTGTCAAGTATATAGGTTGTTCAAATTTAAAGCCCAAGCAAGCAAGAAGGCTGACAGAGACATGCCTCTAATTACTGATTGGCACACACAGAACAGCTAACCGAAGATGAGGAGAAATTCACTGAATTTGAAACTCAGCAAATACCAAAAGTCTTTCTGCCGAATGACTCGTTTAAGATAAGCCAAAAATGATTTGCCTCTCCTATGTTATAGACACGAAAGCTCTGACAATGAGAACCAGGAACAGGGTGGTCCGCTACAGGTGCGGGTTCAGAACACAAAGCTGGGGATCTCCACTTTCTGGAGCCTGGACAAGTTCCAAAACAACATGGCTGCCATGAGGGAACTCGAGCAGGTCTGCTTTACGTCACTTGTGCCTTTTCAAGCCATCACATTTGCTGATTGTTTTCACCTTTTAAAAAACATGAAGAAGTGCACGTTGTCTTGAACTATCTGAAGCCTGAATAATTAACCTTTTACTCTGATGAAAATGAGAGTAAAACAGAGTTGATTACTGGTGTGGAAACAGCCTGGACGTTTGTAATGATGGTTTTAAAAATCTTAAATGTACACAGGGTGCTACAGACGTTCAGTGATGAGAATCTTCACCAGACAGAAAAGGCCCTGTGTGGTTTAACAGTGTCCTCCACCACAGTGCTTCTCCTTTTAGCCAGTTTTTGTAGATGGTCTCAAGCTGCCTCTGATCTTTATTCACAATAAAGGATTCAGAGAATATATGGTTATATTTATTAAATATTGTGTATAGACTCAGAGTGATTATGGAAGTAATAACATCATAAACCCATTTATAACCTTAATGAAACCCTTATGAAACTGCTCATTATGAAGCTGATAAACCATCAAGAAGTGCCATCAAAATATTTGAAAAATCCTAGGAAGCTTGTGCATATTAATTTAATGTGATCAGTGCTCTAATAAGGTGATGTATGATGCCTGTGGAGTGAAGCATATCCAGCCATCAAGCCTGTTTGTTCCTCGCTCTACATATTCAATCTGACATCACCTCAAGTGCAATTGCCAATTTCCCGGGCGTTTGACCTTATTTACAGTCCAGAATGGGTTGTTTTATGCCTGACAGAAGGATGCTGCCTCACATTGCTGCGCTTTTCTCATTAAGTTGAGTAAATGAGAGCGGGCATGTCAGCAATAGTTTACTCTCCGCAGGGGGATTCCACCTCTAAAGATGACGATGTGTTTTATGACCCTGATGATGAGTGGGAGCAAGATATATCGGCCTCCTCTGCTTCCACCTCCTCCTTCTCCCGCCGAAGGTAATTATCCAGCTCTTCCTCTCTTCTCCTATCCATCAATCCCTCTTTCCAGCACCTGCCATTTCCATTAGATTTCAGGGACTTAATTGGTATTCTTGTCCACTGACTTGAAATGTGTAAGTACGCAAGTGTTCACAAACACTTCCAGCAGGAAGCTCCTGAAGGAAGTGCAGGACAGTCTATCTGCAAGTGTCCACCTCACTGTTTGCAGTGCCAGGGCTTGGATGGACAGTGCTTTTGCCTTTCAGTGTGTGGCTCTTAAACCCACAGCCCTCATACTCAACTCAGCACACAGCCTCCTGCACTCTTTCAATGTGAACAATGTGTCAGGCAAATGGATGCATATGGAAAGTTGAAAGGTATGTGAATGGAACATGGAAAGTCATTTTTATAAAACAGTTTGGAAGATTTTGGTTATTTTCAGAGTCCTCCTAGTTTCCACCAATGTGATTTACAACCTGGCACGCACTTTTGACGTTCAACACATCCTTCTTTCTCTCACGAAAAGTTGATGTTGAAGTTGCTGCCCACAGAATATTTCCCTCTTTATTCTTTTTCCTCTGTTTATTAATTTCATTTCCACAAAAGCCAGGCCAAGGGGTTTAGAAAAGGAAAAGACACTAAGAGTCTCTGCCTCTCTCACTCACACTCAGCCCACAACCCAAACACACACACACACACACACACGCAGCCTGCATGGTACATGCAGAACCCCCAACATTTTCCTCTCACATTGTTGTTATTCTTGTCAAGCATGTTTATGGTGCTCCTGGTGGTGCCTGAACTACCAGCAGACCCAGCCAAATGAAACATGGCACAGGCTCTGTGGTTCCTTCATTCCTTCTCTCTCCATTAAACCCATGTCTAAGCCTTATGGCCACAGTCATAGCTGTTTACTGGCCTTCCCTCCTGTAGCTTGTTCATCATAATCAATATCTATTCTCCTGCTGAACTCATTTAACTCTTTTACACATGAATTTAACATGCATCTTTGCAAAATAACACCAAACCTTTGTCTAAATGTGCCTCTTACGTACTTCAAGTCATATTAGCATAACCATGTCCAGAGATGGTTAGAGAAGCACTGCCCACGTTAACGGGAGTAAATGTAGTCTGTCTCCAATCCCCTCAAAGCAACGTCAGCAAATGAATTATAGTTCTCAGATCCAGTAAGCAAATCCACACAAATGAAAAGTGGAACAGACAGTACAGAGTAACAAACTTCGACAGTGGTTGATTTTTAAAAGGTTTGGGACAACAAACGTGCAGACAAACCTTGAGCTGCAATGAGTCTAATGGTTTTTGCAACTGATTTTGTGCTAACCAGCCTTAGAGAAGACACCAAATTAATTTTAAGCACAATGGAGGTCGTTCTGAATAAAAGCATCCGCATGCCTAATAATTATTTATGAATTATAAATGTAAATGTAAAACGTTGGCAGGGTACTCACAGGGCTTCGCCTCTGGTTTGTTTGACATCAGGAGCAGGAGCTTGTTGAAAAGCAGGAGAATCTCAGGGCGTCTCTACGAGATCCGGGTCCATCCGATTCAGAGCCTCCACAACGGCTCCTCACAGTCTGCTGGTAAGACACTGAACAAAATTGCTTGAATATTTGCAGCTTTCTGAATAACACTGTATTTTAAATATCAGACAGATTTTTTTAGTAGTGGTGAAATTGAGATGGGAATGTGTCGTGTGAACATACAGCACTTTGAGGTATCTGATGTAATTGTCCTATCCTTACACGCATTAAAAGTTTGGGAAATAAACGCAATGATTAAGTGTTATTCCTGTGAAAGTAAAATTGGCTGCTAAACTTGATTTTGTGATAAATCTATTTTCACTGTGACACAGCGTTGTAAGAATGAGGTCTGGGTAAGTCAGCTGTGTGCACACCCCAACTCTTCACTGTGTCTGTCCCAGGGTTGATGGGTGTGGTCAAACCGCCCTCCACCCATTCCATCAGCACAGACTCTGCCATGCCTGGTGTCTGCAAGGAGTTGATTGGCCAGTCAGTAGCCCGTCTGCGTGGTTGTAGTGGGACAGAAGAAAGCCTGGCAGACAGGCTGGCGTCTGATCTGCACCTGGTGTATGCGGCGGTCCAGACGGTGTCTGACCTCTATGACGGCCTGGATGATGACAGCCAGGAGAACGGTGAGATCCAGACTTTTATGACTGAGGAGAGGAGCAAGCTAATGGGGATCCAAATACATAAACAAGCTGGGGGCTTTTGTTTGAATATTTTATTATATAATAATTAAATTGGTACAGGTCACAGTTAACTATAGATGGTTAGCAGCTAGAAAACAATCACTGCGCGTTTTATTTTTCCGTGTAGTTGTCTGGTATTGCGCAAAAAACACATCAATATAATTCACGGTTTTAGGATGAGATGCCAGTTCTTTAATTTATTAAGCTTCAATAAATATCAATATCTTTAAAGAAATCTAATTTGTGGGTGAACTGAACTGCTCTCGTCTCTTTTTCCTCCTGCAGTGTTTGTGTGTAACTTGGTGGCCCAGACTCAGCTGGTCAAGGCCACCACAGCCATAGAGAGCGCAGTGGTAGTTACCATGCAGTGGTTGGCCAGTGTTAAACCCTCCTCCGGCCTGCTCTACACCATCGCCGAGGAGCTCAAGAGCCAAGTCAAGAAGATGGGAGGATTCTTCCAGCTGCTCATTCAGGTAAACACAAGAAATTAGCACACTATATTAAAGAGCACGCGGCGACATTATATTGTGCTTTTCTTGACATTTACAGTATTAGAGTAAGTTGAAAAGAGTGCAAAATCTGAACTGAGAAATTATTTTCGATTTAGTGTAGTTTTGACGGGGTGGCTAATCAAAATGCACAGCATTAATTGACGTGTCTTAGCTCTGAGCTGTTTGAGCTCTGTCTATGGAAATGACCAAGCGGAGGGAATTCTCAACCTTGAGCCCCAAACAGAACATGAATATATGGAAAATAAATCTAAATTCCTTACAAGCCTCAGCACCTAAACACCCAGTTTTCCTCGCTCACTCCTGATTTTTCACATTCTCTAGCATTTTAATTTATTTAATAACCCTTCAGACTATGTCGGCCGTTTTGTTGGCTTGCTTGCATTGATTTACTGTTAAATCAATTTTAATTCAACCTGTTTGTTTGTGCTGACTTGATGTTGACTGAAAATGAAAATTTTCTCCCCGTGCAGGGTTGTGAATCTGAGATCACGTCAATGGTAACGGAGGCACGGAGGAAGAGCAGTCAGTGCCTGGACGCTGCATTGCTTGCACTCGGCCACCTGGCGGCAATGACAGGCATGCAGCTGAATGCTATGGAGCGGGGTGCCCGGGCCACAGGCAAGGTAACGCCACCATTAATACCACAGCAGCTCCTATCCATGTCAAAGCTCAGGGGTCCACTGTAATCAAGCCCCCTCTCTACAATACTAGAGAATGGAATATTAGCTGTGTGGATCTCAGAGTAAGGATCACATTAAGGGGTGGAGAATTATTGAGCGGAATAAGTATACGCTGTGTTTGATTTGTTGATGTGCAAGTGCAGCGGTATATTATATTATGCTGTTTGAACACATAGTAAAACATTTAGTTCCAGGAGGATGGTGACAGACATCATAAGATTCCATTATATTGTCTCATGTTCAGTTTTATTGAACTTCCTCATTTGCATGTATCTACACATATTTGTATACTTTCAGTAGTTTGTTACTTTTTCTCAAAAAGCAGTCACAACAACCGCAGGGTATATCATAAGCAGTGACAACCAACCTGGCTGAACAAAAGAAAGAAAGAAAGCCTGCCAGAAACTCATCAACAGAAAATCCAATTTCAAAGGCTCCCAATACTGACAATTTACCTGACAGGTGATATGTAGGACACATTGTGTAAAAATACCACAGCAATGATAAGTGAGAACTAGGGATGGGTGATAGAACTTAAAATTTATATCCCAGTATACGCATACATATATATATACAGTATTACAAAAATAAACGGGATGCTCCACTCAAAACATGATTCCACTTCTTTTCACTGCGTTGGCAATGTAAGGAAACATATCTTAAGAAAGATTATTAAAAAAAACGTGTTTATTTGCTCTAAATAGGAGTGAAATGGAGGAATAGGCCTAAATGTGGTTTGGAAGGAGTAACCTGCTCTGTAATGTGGGCTAATTAGTAAATGTCATGTGATTCATTCTCAGAGCGAGACCAGGGGTAGAATTAGGCATCCAAACAGCATTTATTTGGCAGAAAACCCAAAGTTTATTATTTAAGTACAACAGTCAGTGTACCATTGGGCCTATCTATCAAGTGCATTTACGTACGGCAGCAACAGACACACATACCAACGTGGCACGCAACAGAGGAGGCTTTCCTAGAACAACAAAACCAGCTGAGCTTGTGTTGCAGTGTCAGGTTTGGAGATAACGTCAAATTCAACAGGCTAACCAGCAAAAGAAACAGTAAAGCAATATATAAATGGTAAAATGTACAGCTTCTAGAAAAACTACATTTGAGGTATTTACAAAAAGTGTCACCATAACTCTCTTCTAAACCAACAGGGATATTTTGTTTATTGTATTTTGTAGCTTTTGCTGACTGACCATAACAGTGCTATCAAAAATATGATTTATGTCATTATATGTTCACATCTTTTCAGCAGTCCCTTGTCCTGTGTCTGCTAAAGGGGACCAATAAGGGCATCACCTCTCTCTTAGAGGAGAGCCTCGTCTTCACCAGAGAAATGCTGAGAGAGGCTCAGCTGGCCTACCCCAGGAACCCAGTAAGAGATCATAACCTGGCTGCCACAGTCAAATTGTGTTGTCATGGTGATATAACTAGATTTTGTGTGTTTACTTTCCATAACGGGGGATGCAAATATTTTTAAATGGGTCACCATTCATAATCCATCTGTGCTTACAGGTCCTGCAGAGCCTAAAATCCAAGATGCTTGATTTAGCCCTAGCTCTGCAGAGCTACATGCATTGCCTTATCACGGTGAGTTTCAGCAGCAGGATCAACTATAATCTAGGAGTTATTCCAACACTTCTAATTTCTGCACATCTTTGGAAAGTTTTCCTAAAGTCTGGGGAAACTAAATCTTGATTTTTGCAGCTACATGGGTGTTAATTGTATTGCCTCCTGAGAAATATCACGCCTCAGTACTTCCCGACCATTCACTGCCCTCTTTATTTTCTGTGTTTCTGAAGACTCATGAATGACGAAATCAATTCAAATGTGGACTAATTTGTTGTGTTGTATGTAGTCAGACTTCAGAGAATGGTGACATGATGAAGCTATAGTGGACGAGAAATAACAAATGCAAAAGGGTTGGAATTAAATTAGAAAATTACCCAAAACACCACACATATTTTAATATCAGCTGTAGTTTTTCATTGTAGCACAAACTCACCTTAAATAATATATTTCCCTTTCATAATGTTTCATATTCTATTTTGCCAAGAATGTAATTTTAGAAAAGAATTCTGAACGTTGGCGTTAAAAACATTCAGAATTAAATATCTGATGAATGGTGTTAGCTATCGGCTATCTGCAGCTTCATTACTAAAACTGCTGGTATTTGTTTGGGTAAACTGAGGCTCAAAGAAAGAATACACGCTCGGCAAAGCTTCCCTGCATATGTAAAGGTTAAAAACAATCTTCCATCTTGACACAGGCTTAAATGTTACAGATTAATACCCACACCCACAGCAGCCCCGTTAAAGATGCCACTCAGCCTTTATTGCTCCTGTAAAGCTCAGTGCTCTGTAGGCTTATCTCTCTGCAGTCGTCCCTTGCCGATCGTTCGGGTAATGAATGTGTTGAATGAAGTGGCATCAGTCACAGCTAACAGGCTTGTTTGCCGTTATCTTAGCCACACAAACTAGCAGTTTCTTTTTTTGTTAAAACCAATCATTGACACATATAGGCGCAGGGGCATTTTGCTGCCCACAGTGTTATTGTAGTCAAATAAACCTGAGTTATAGCCTGAAGCAGCTACCTCCATGAAACCAAGGACTGCACATGCGTGCGATCGTGGACGCAGACCCGTCTATAAAAATGTACTGCAGCATACATCGTCATTTAGTGATTGAACCAAAAGATTTTGAACTTTTAGAGTTTGCAGCTCTTCAAGGGATGGTGATTAGTTATTCAAATGCTTGTAGAAATTGGGAAAGGGTAGCCTTTAAAAAGAAGATATGGAATTACCATTACATGTGGCAGCCAAAATGCAACTATATGAATGTTTATATACTATTTTATTTACAAAAAACCCCCACATAAACTAATAATTAGTTTGCAGTTTGCAGTAGTGAAAGAAGATAAAATAGGTTGTGTACACATCTGTGTGCTGGAATAAATGGCAGGGCTTAACAACATTTTCTGCTGTACTGCAGTGAACTGGGAAGGAGGCCATTAGGTTTATGTCATAGAAAAGGACACATCACCATGGAAGCCCCGTTCATTCAGTGACATCATTTGTAACTGTGTGTGTGTGTGTGTGTGTGTGTGTGTGTGTGTGTGTGTGTGTGTGTTTCTTGAAGTGGCTTTAAGGCTACATACAGGATTAGACCTGACACTGGTTAAAATATCAATACCAGTTGGGAAAATATAGTTGAGGAATATAAGAATCAGACCATTTGTTTGTAACACTCCCTCATGCAGTTTAAGTGCCACTAAGAGCTGCTTATTGGTTATCCACCGATTAAGTGTAGTTTTTATTCATTGTGTGTTGTCCAACATTCTGATCTTACGTGTGTGTGTGTGTTTTTATGATGTGTTTTTGTTGGTTGTGTTACATTAAGTGCTGTTTATTTGCTCTGTCTTGTATTCGATTTTTTGGGTGTGTTCATGTTTTCGAGCAGGGGAGGGAGACTAACCCAGAGGAGGGGGAGGAGGGGGAGGAGGAGGCCTCTGCTTCCCATCTGCAGAGACTGAGGACTGCAGCGACCAAGCTGTTCCAGCTGAACCAGGCCATCAGACAGCTGCATTCCTCCCTGTGCGCTGCTCTGCGAGGTGAAGCTTCTGACATACACACAGCCTGGATGTTCAGCTAAAACTTGTCTCGAGTGTAGCCTTTATTGTACAGCAACAGGACACATCTGTTGATCAAAAGCAGTAGAAGAAACAGCAGGTCTAGGGCCAAAGCCAGTTCTGTTTGTTCTTCACAAAGAAGATTTTCTCAGTGCCCAGTTTACAGTTTAACACAGCAAAGAGGCCATTTCATGATAAAGATTTGTAAAATGATGCTCATATATCATTGTGTTCAAGAAAAAGTATTTTAATATATTTTAATTTCAATTGGTTCAATCAGTCACTTGTATTAAAGTGAGCAGTTCTTTACCAGCTTAACTGAATGGCTTCATTCAGTTTTATTAGTGCATCAGTACATATAATGAAGTTATGCCGTGACAGGTCAGGCTTTAGTCTGCGTTTCCTAATAGCTTTGCCTGTATAATAATGTGATAATAATGTGGCATTTTTTTCTTTTCCCATTATCATTGCTATGACACCTTTTATTTATTTGATTGATTAAAAATGTAGATTTTGAGTATGAGAGTTTTAATGGTTAGTTAGCTGGCAAAGTGGCTAACAGCATGGACACCACCCTCTGCCAAAACTGACCGGATAATTGTTGCTGGCGTCACTTCTATCTGACTGTCATCTTCCTTCCAGGAAAAGACAGGGACTCCAACCTAAGCAGCTGCAGAGAGCTCATCTCCTCCTCTGCCAAGGCTGTCGATGAGCTGATCACTGGTCTGTCCAGGGAAGGAGCACTGACGCTGGCCCTGCAGCCTCCATTTCTTCAGAGCACCATGGCTGCACAAGAAGAGCTCCACTCTGCCCTGCAGTCCCTGTCCTCCTCCTGGAACCAACAGGGGGCAGGAGAAAGCAAAAGCTCTGCCGCTTCCGATAAGAGCACAGACGATGAAATCTTAACTAAAGAGAGTGCTCCCGCTCACAGTGCCGTTCGAGTTGTGAATAAGATGGTGTATTCTCTCCCTCCAGGTGTGTCGTCCAAAGGCA